>NC_071995.2:55151785-56503571 GCF_028885655.2 Pongo abelii
ACTTGGGCAGAGGATGACAGGGGCTCACGCAGGAAAGGTGACACCTCCAGACAACCACATATAGCTACCCTCAGACCGATATACACAGCCATATAGCCAACCCAGACACATAACCACACCAGTCACACAGACACCACTCCACAGATTGACACACACACCCAGCCAATCCAGGCACATACACACAGTCACCACCAATTTACACAACAGACATGCAGCCACCACAAGCAGCCACACACACACAGGCTCCTCAGACTCATAACCATGGGCATCCAGACACACACCCACACAGCCACCACAGCCACACACACATGTACAGGCCACACACACACAACCATTTGGGGCTAACGGAGACACCAGAACCCCAGGCTGACGCACGTGGTACTGCCTCCCCCCACGGGACCTGTGCACAGTCAGGGCCACAGCACGTGGCGGTGGTGGCTAGCTCAGGCTGACTGACACACTCTGACATGCAGCTCCTCTCTCGCCTGCTCCCCTCGCCGGAGCGGCATCTCCATATTTCTTCCTCTTGCTTCCTTTCTGTCTCCTTCACCCGGCCACCCCCACTCACCCCTACCCCGGATAATTGATGGCCCGGGCCTGGCCCGGCCGCTCCTGCCTCTCGATCCATCTTGTCCTCGAGCCCATGCTGTCTCCAAGATCGGTGGCCACCTGAGACACATAGAACGGGTGGGAGCGGGAGGGGATCCTCAGCCCCCTTGGAGCCCAGGAAAAGAACGGTCAGGTGGCCTCCACCAGAGTGGAGCACTGGCGACTGGGAGGGATACCCAGGCTTTCCTCCTCCGCTCAACTGGTTCCCAGCACTCACTCCTTGCAGGCCAGTTGGGGCTGAGGCCCAGGTGGGTGCTCTGGTCTCTGAGGTCTTGGAGCCTCTTTCTTTTTCCTTTTCTTCTTTTTTTTTCTTTTCTTTTTTTCTGAGAGGGAGTCTCGCTCTGTCGCCCAGGCTGGAGTACAGTGGTGCCATCTAGGCTTACTGCAACCTCCACCTACTAGGTTCAAGTGATTCTTCCACCTCAGCCTCCCCAGTAGCTGGGACTACAGGCGCACCCCACAACGCCCGCCTAATTTTAGTAGAGATGAGGTTTTTCCATGTTGGCCAGGCTGGTCTCAAACTGAACTCCTGACCTCAGGCAATCTGCCCACCTCAGCCCCCCAAAGTGCTGGGATTACAGGCGTGAGTCACCGCGTGTGCCGGGCCGGAGCCTCTTTCTTGATGCTGGATGTTAACGTGGTCACAGCCTCCCTGGCTCAGTTTGCTCAGAGTCCAGTCCCTCCCTGGCTCATTACTGGAACCAACCAGGTGCCGGGCCAGGAAAGATGAGCCAGGATCCAGAGCTCCACTCCCTACTCACGTTCACACTGGCTTTGGGTTTTTGGCCCTCATTGGAGCTCTGTGGGCACACGAGGGTTCTTGACGTCATTTCACAGATGTACAAACTGAGGCCCGGATCCATGAAGTGACTGGGCCAAGACTACATGGCTTGAAAGGGCTGCAGTTCTCCTCCAAGGCACGCTCCCTGCCCCCTGCGGGACTGCGTGGTTTCACTTGGTCTCCTAGCGGCTGTGGAAAGGGGCTGGCGTCGATAGGGCTCTGGCGGGATGGCGGGGGACAACCCCAGCGTCTCTCTCTCCTCTTTCTTCGTGCACAGGCCGTCAGTGCCCAGATACCAGAGTCCGGAAGGCCGCAGTACCTGGGGCTGCGCCCCGCCGCGGCCGGAGCGGGTGCCCCTGGCCAGCAGCTCCCAGCGCCAAGGTCTTCCGACGGCCTAGGTGCGGGCCGCGCCTGGAGCTGGGCCTGGCCGACCAACCACACGGGGGCGCTGGCCCGGGCGGGGGCAGCCGGGGCGTTGCCCGCGCAGCGCACCAAGAGGAAGCCGTCCATCAAGGCGGCCCGCGCCAAAAAGATCTTCGGCTGGGGGGACTTCTACTTTCGGGTGCATACCCTAAAGTTTTCGCTGCTGGTGACCGGCAAGATCGTGGACCATGTGAACGGTACCTTCAGTGTGTATTTCCGCCACAACTCGTCCAGCCTGGGCAACCTCAGTGTCAGCATCGTGCCGCCCTCCAAGCGTGTCGAGTTCGGAGGAGTCTGGCTGCCCGGGCCTGTCCCCCACCCTCTGCAGTCTACGCTCGCCCTGGAGGGGGTGCTTCCTGGGCTGGGGCCCTCGCTGGGGATGGCAGCAGCAGCGGTGGGGCCGGGGCTTGGGGGCTCCCTCGCGGGCGCACTGGCGGGGCCGCTTGGGGGCGCGTTGGGAGTGCCTGGGGCCAAAGAGTCACGCGCTTTCAATTGCCACGTGGAGTATGAGAAGACAAACCGCGCGCGCAAGCACCGACCGTGCTTGTACGACCCATCGCAGGTGTGCTTCACCGAGCACACGCAGAGCCAGGCCGCCTGGCTCTGTGCCAAGCCCTTCAAAGTCATCTGTATTTTCGTCTCTTTCCTCAGCTTTGACTACAAACTGGTGCAGAAGGTGTGCCCAGACTATAACTTCCAGAGTGAGCACCCCTACTTCGGATAGCGCCCCTCCCCAGCCACAGCCCCGAGCCTCCCGCCAAATCCCAGCCTCACTAGGTGGGACCCCCTTCCCAGTGTTCTGCCGCTCCTGTGGCCATGTCGCCCACTCCTTCCACTCTGGGGGCGGAGGGGAACGGCCTCTCGGGACCCTCAGCTAGCGTGGGTGCCCTTTTCCTTATGCGGAGTGCCTGCAAGCCTGGGGTAGCCCCCTCCAATACACCCCAAAGTGAAAGGGATAAGAGTGCAGCCCCAGAACAGGCGGGGCTTGGAGGCGGTCCCAATGTCCCCTAGGTCCACAGTGGGTCCCCTTTTCACCCTTGGCGCTAGGCTGCGCACTCCCTTTCCCCGCAGCTTTAATAACTCCTGGCCTGGCACCCTCACCCCACCCTGACTTTCCCATCCCCCAGCGCTTGTCCTGCTCCACCCTGCCCCACCTAAGACTGTAAAGGCCTAAAAACCTCGGCCTGTCCTCCCACCTTTCTGCCTGCCATATGCCTGTCCCCTTTTCCTCCAAACCCTATTAGGGTACCGGAAGCAGAACCCCTGGGCTGAGGCGCTGGCCCTGCCGCCGGCCCCTGCCCCTGCTCGCCCCCCTCCAGTCCAGGCAGTCCAGCTCCACCTGCCCTTTCCTGCTGCTTCCTCCCGGTGATATTTTTTCTACGCCAAAACAGACGGGAAAGGGAACAAAATAAAGTGAAATCCAATACACGCCTGTGTGAGACCTTTGTAGGGAATGGGGAGGTGGCGTGGGGCTTCTATATGGTAGAGACCTGGCCAAGGCCTTCTCCCTC
This sequence comes from Pongo abelii, assembly GCF_028885655.2. Classification (NCBI taxonomy): domain Eukaryota; kingdom Metazoa; phylum Chordata; class Mammalia; order Primates; family Hominidae; genus Pongo; species Pongo abelii. Next base: position 55,155,110 of record NC_071995.2, read on the forward strand.
AGCGGCTCGTGGGGAAACCAAGACAAAGACTGACAGAGCTAGCACCTTAGAAGTCACCAAAGACCGAATCAAAGAGAGCTGAGGGTTACCCTCGGGGCAGGAGCCCTGCCTGAGATTGGGATTCTCCTCCCTGAGGTGGGCGAAGGGAAGCTGCAGCAAGTGGGATGGAGATGAGACCTGAGTGGGGATCACCAGCGGACGATTTGGGGAAGGAGGGGTAAGACCTTGAATGGGATGGACAGGGACAGTGTAGGCAGAGCGCTGACAACCTGCTAAGCTCCACGGGGCCGGCGGGAGGTGGCAGGTTGGGAGGGAGGGGGAACGGTGTTCGCGGCATCTGGAGTCATCGATCTTCCTTTTCCTTCCCAATTTCGTGGGCGCTGAGTTTGCAGACGGAGGAGGTGGGGAGGGAGCTTTGGGATGAGGGGGTGGGGGAAGGGACCAGCGCGGGTTTGGAGGGCGGGGCCCGTGGCCGCTACTTGCCACTAGCAAACACGGCCCCCTTTAGCTAGCTGCCCACCCTCCCCCAACCCCCGCCTCCGGCTCCCTCCTGCAGCCGAGGCTGCTAATTTTATCCGCCCCCCGACCCTGGCCTGGGCGTTAATTGGCTGCGGCTTCATTAGCGGTTCTCCGCTCAGCCGCCCCCTCCCCTTGGGACCCCTGGCTGGAGGAGGGAGGGGGTGCGGTGCGGACAAGCTGAGGCACCGAGAAACTCCTCATCTTCGCCTTGAGTCCGGGGTCAGGGTGCCCACTGGGAGGGCAGTGTTCCCCAGGGGCTTGCCCACTGGCTCCAGCCTGAAACTGAGTCAGACACGGGGTCTGACCCAGACATATCTGGGAGTGAAAAGTCAGTAAGCAGAAAATAAATATCTGCTGGCTGGCTGAATAACAGGGTCAACTGAAAAAAGGAGGGAGATCAGGAATGGTTCTGGATCCGAGATTGGCAGAAGAACACGGAAGTCTCCTAACACCAGGCTTATTGCTGGAAACACCTGAGAAATGCTGAGCATAGAGTGGCAGGGAAGGAGGTTCCGGCTAAGGGGAGGTTTCTAAGGGCTGGTATGAGAGCCAGGTGGGAACGGCTGGAATTAACAAATTCGCCCACCTGGGCCTTAGTTTCCCCACTTGTAAAGCCACAGTAAAATAGTGTGTGGTGGGGATTCAATGAGGCTTTTCCTGTGAACATGCTGCTGTGCTGGATTGTCCTCCCCTCTTCCTCTGCCTCCTCCTCCTCTTCCTCATACAACTGGACATCTGAGAGCAGAGTTAGGTGTGTCTTCCTGTCATTGCACTTGTCACACTTTGTTATCTGTTCACCTCTTGGTATCCTAGCAGCCAGTGAGCTCTTCATGTATCTCCAGGGCTATGGAATGCCTGGCATAGAGTAACATTGCTGCATAAGGCAATGATTCGCAAAACCACTGCTTAACAGGCTGGTCCAAGTGCAGTGATGTTTACAACTAATTGATCATAATCAGTTACAGGTTTCTTTGTTTCGTCTTCACTCCCACTGCTTCACTTGACTGGCCTTTAAAAAACAATTTTTTTTGGCTGGGCGTGGTGGTTCACACCTGTGATCCCAGAACTTTGGGAGGCCAAGGCAGGCGGATCACCTGAGGTCAGGAGTTCAAGATCAGCCTGACCAACATGGTGAAACCCCGTCTCTACTAAAAAATATAAAAATTAGCCGGACGTGGTGGTGGGCGCCTGTAATCCCAGCTACTCAGGAGGCTGAGGCAGGGAGAACTGTTTGAACCCAGTGGCAGAGGTTGCAGTGAGTGAAGATCATGCCACTGCACTCCAGCCTGGGTGACAGAATGAGACTCCGTCTCAAAAAAAAAAAAAACACAAATTTTTTTTTTTTTTTTTTTTTGAAGACAGTCTTGCTGTCTCGCTCAGGCTGGAGTGCAGTGGCTTGATCGTGGCTCACCTTGAACTCCCGGGCTCAAGTGACCCTCCTGCCTCAACCTTCCCAGTAGCTGGGACTGCATGCACATACCACCATGCCTAGCTAATTTTAAATTTTTTCTTTTGTAGAGATAGGGTCTCACTATGTTGACCAGGCTGGTTTAGAACTCCTGGCCTCAAGAGATCCTCCTGCCTTGGCCTCCCAAAGTGCTGGGATTACAGGCATGAGCCACCATGCCTGGCCAAAAACATTTTTTTAATTAAAAAAAAACAACTTGGCTAATCAGAATCACTGAGGAGAGGTTTAGTTGTGTGACAGCATAAGTGGGCAAATGTCTACTCTTTGAGATCCATTGAATTAGAACCTCTGAAGACAGACCCCACACTCATATTTATATCATATTTTCCAACCCATTCTGATGCTGAGGTTTGGGAACCTACTCCTGGAGGGGTTGATGAATCCCATTCCCAAGGGTTTCGTCCGGATGAAGTCAGGCTAAAAGGAAGATCCCTTCCAGTCTCAAAGATCTATAGCCCTGGGGAAAAAAGGAGAGCCCACTGACTCCTGGGACATCAAGAGGTGGACAGGTAACAAAATGCGACAAGTGAACAACAGGAGGGGTGCCTTCCTCTGCTCCCAGATGTCTGAGGAGAAAGAGGAGATGCCATGTAGGAGGCAGGTCTGTGGGTCAGAGGAAGAGGGGAGGACAATCCGTCACAGGGCATGTTCACAGGAAAAGCCTCATTGAATCCTCACCATACAGTATTTTCTTGTGGCTTTACCAGGGAGGAAACTGAAGCGCACATAGGCTAATGCACTAGTCCCAGAGCCGGAACTTGAAGTCAGGTCTCCGACCCTTCTACACCATGGTGCTTTCCAGTGCTCCATAGCTCTCTATCTTGTGTGGGGGTCTAGATCTCCTGGAGTCTAATAATGCTAGCTAGATATACAGTAGGCACCCTATAAATGTTTGTCTTGACAACAAGCAGAGGGAAAACCCTGAAAAGCTTCAGGACAGTAAGGAGAGGGGGCGGCACTGGACCTCTGTTTTTGTTTTTTGTTTTTTTCCCCCAGGCAAGGGCCTCTAACCCTGGGGCTACAGACGGGAATCGTAGAGAAAAAAGCGGGGAGTGGGAGAACTACAATTCCCAAAAGGCCACAAAGGGGCCACCACTACGCATGCGTAGATCCCTCCCGTTGGCCTTGGCGTCTCAGCGCGCTCTTCTCGCGCATGCGTTCGCCGAACGGTCTTCTTCCGACAGCTTGCTGCCCTAGACCAGAGTTGGTGGCTGGACCTCCTGCGACTTCCGAGTTGCGATGCTGTACTTCTCTTTGTTCTGGGCGGCTCGGGTAAGAATGGGGCTCCAGACGCTGGGTAATCTGGAAAGGAAGCTCTTCTCCTACCTTAGTTCCTAGTCACAAACTCTGGGGTTCTCTTGGCTTTTCCATGCACATGGACTGGGGCCTCAGGGAGCGGACGTCTAACTGGGGAATCCCCAAGACCCCTGGGCGCGCGTGGAGTTAACTGCGAGCCTGTCCTCATTCTGACGATCAGACGCCCCAGGGCCTCGTGACCGCCCATTTCACGTGGCATTAGGAAAAGGACAGCCCCGGATGCCCCGCGGACCCGGTGCTGGCAAATGAGCGGAGTTTTCGGCCTGGCCTCACAAGCTGAGCCTTTCCGGCCAGCTCTGAGCCCTGCAGATGATGCAACCGAGCTTCACTGCTTGCATCAGGCAGGGGTCCCGGCGGCAGTGAGGGCTGGAAGGAGGTGGAACGGGTAGGGGGCTAAGTAAGGGGAAAGGGTATTGGCTTGCTCTCGGGCAGATCCCCACCCCCACCACTCCCACACAGCTCTTCCTCAGGGACTGCTAAGGGTCTACCCTCCCACCTGCATTGCTCTACAATCTGGCCTCAGCTCTTGCCAACTCTGCCTGTTCCCCCGCTGACTGGGGTATCAGTTTATGGTGCCCTGCAGGAAGACCCTCTTGTTCCTGTGGGTGGGAAGGTTCTGGAAACTCAGTGGTCCTCTCTGGAGTTGGGGAGACATAGGCTTTTGGAGGACAAGCTTTGCAGAGTGGTTCATGGAGTGAGGTGGTGGGAGATTTCTGAGGTGCGGTGCAGTGAATGGAGCAAATCAGAACCACCCCCTGGACAGTTGATCTCAAGCTTGGCTCCAGAACTGGCTTTTGAAGGTGGAGGTGGGGGTAGTGAGAACTGAAACAGACTGACTGGACAACTGGCAGCTCGGTGTGGCCTGAGAAGCATGAGTGAGGGTGGCCGGGAGACGATTTGTCTGGACTGTTGTGATTTCACCCTGACTTTTCCTGCCTCCAGCCTCTGCAGAGATGTGGGCAGCTGGTCAGGATGGCCATTCGGGCTCAGCACAGCAACGCAGCCCAGACTCAGACTGGGGAAGCAAACAGGGGCTGGACAGGCCAGGAGAGCCTGTCGGACAGTGATCCTGAGATGTGGGAGTTGCTACAGAGGGAGAAGGACAGGCAGTGTCGTGGCCTGGAGCTCATTGCCTCAGAGGTGGGACCTGGGGAGATGGGCAGGGGTTGGGCCACCATGGGTGCAGGAAGTAACAAAGTTATCTTAACTGATATTTCTCCAAAACCCCCTTTCACACTCAGGACCTTTCTTTGGGCTTTATCTTCCTTTCTTATCTCCTTCAAGCAAAGGCAGTGCAAGTCCAGTTTATGGGGTTGGGGCATTTAGGGAGCCTCCAGGGTCCCTACAGTCTCATCTGATCCCTTCCTTCCTTCCTCCTGTGAGGAAGGAGGAACCTAGAAGCACAAGTTTGAGTGGGTAGGTGGCATTGAGGGGCCACCGCTCATGGCAGCTGGGTTTCTGAGAATGCTGTCTCTGGCTTTGCCCCAGGCCTGATGCTGAGTGAATGGAGCTTTCTGCAGGGAGTACTCCTGCTTTCAGCTCTGGCTCTGGCAGGGAGGGACTGTGGGAGGCCAGGGGAAGGGGCTCAATACCTTCTGACATTGCCCCCCACCACCCCAGAACTTCTGCAGCCGAGCTGCGCTGGAGGCCCTGGGGTCCTGTCTGAACAACAAGTACTCGGAGGGTTATCCTGGCAAGAGGTGAGGGCTGGAGGGCAGTGTCAGGGATGGTGCTCCCAGTGGGGGAACCCACCTGTACCTTCCCAGTGTTCATTGAGGAGTGAACTTCCCAGTCCTTTGCTGATGGTTGAGAGTCCTTTCTCTGTACCCTCATTACCCCTCTCCCACGGCAGATACTATGGGGGAGCAGAGGTGGTGGATGAAATTGAGCTGCTGTGCCAGCGCCGGGCCTTGGAAGCCTTTGACCTGGATCCTGCACAGTGGGGAGTCAATGTCCAGCCCTACTCCGGGTCCCCAGCCAACCTGGCCGTCTATACAGCCCTTCTGCAACCTCACGACCGGATCATGGGGCTGGACCTGCCCGATGGGGGCCAGTGAGTATGGATGGGCTGGCTGATGGTCTTGGCGGGCAGGATTGGTGTGGGAAAGGAGTTATTTATTGAATACCTACTGTGGACCATACAGATGGAACAGGCCTTGCCCTGTCCTGCATGTCACAGTGGATGAGGAAGATAAGATCCCAGTTATAGTGCCTACCACAGAGTGGACAGAGCAGTGAGGCAGTGTGTACTAGGACTGGTGTTCTGGGGACAGAGAACTGTAGAGTTGAAGGGAGTGGTTAAGTCAGGGGGTCCTTCCACCCGGGCCTCCTTACTTCCTCTCACTTCCCAGTCTCACCCACGGCTACATGTCTGACGTCAAGCGGATATCAGCCACGTCCATCTTCTTCGAGTCTATGCCCTATAAGCTCAACGTGAGTGCTCTAGGGTGTGGGGAGGGGCTCTTGGCCCTGGTGGTGGTCCTGCCCTGGAGAAGCTGAGGGACTGGAGTGCTGGGCGGTCCTCAGGGTTAAGGAGGAGAGTGAGCTGCCCTGCTTCCTTCTCAGGGCTTTAGCTGTTTGTGTGTCTGTCCAGCCCAAAACTGGCCTCATTGACTATGACCAGCTGGCACTGACTGCTCGACTTTTCCGACCGCGGCTCATCATAGCTGGCACCAGCGCCTATGCTCGCCTCATTGACTACAACCGCATGAGAGAGGTTGGTGGGGGCCTGGAGACTGGGCACCTCTCCTGGGGGTGGTGAGGAGGTGTGGGAGGAGGGCAGCCTTGGGCAGGCCTCTCCGGGCCCTCCCCAGGCTGAGGCCTTGCCTCTGTACCTGTCCAGGTGTGTGATGAAGTCAAAGCACACCTGCTGGCAGACATGGCCCACATCAGTGGCCTGGTGGCTGCCCAGGTGATTCCCTCGCCTTTCAAGCACGCAGACGTCGTCACCACCACTACTCACAAGACTCTTCGAGGGGCCAGGTCAGGCTCGCTGAGGTCGGGCCTCGCCTTTCCCTGCCTTCAGGCCTGTTCCTGAGAGGAATTCATTCCCACCTGCAGCCCTTAAGACTCCTGCCCAGTCTGTGACAGTTCTCCTTCTCTTGCCCATGGTGACCATGCCCTGGCAGGGGATTTGGGGATGGCATTGAGGGGCTGATTCCCTCTACCACTGGAATCCAGTGTACCAAGCCCACGTGAGGTGTGCCCTTGGGGCCCAGGTCTGCCAGCTTCCTCTGCCTTCTCTGTCCCTTGTCCTTTTCAGCTTAGACTCTGACCACCCACCTCTCACACAGGTCAGGGCTCATCTTCTACCGGAAAGGGGTGAAGGCTGTGGACCCCAAGACTGGCCGGGAGATCCCTTACACATTTGAGGACCGAATCAACTTTGCCGTGTTCCCATCCCTGCAGGGGGGCCCCCACAATCATGCCATTGCTGCAGTAGCTGTGGCCCTAAAGCAGGTTGGGGATCCTGTCTTTGTAGGGTGTGGGGGGGCAACGGCCTGGAGGCTTAGACCTTGCACCTTGCTAACTGATGCTGGGGCTGATGGAAGGGAAATGCCAGGATGGAAGGGGTCAAGGCTGGGGTCACAGAGCTATGCTGAGGGTGCAGGGCCAGAGGGTAGTTCAGGGCTTGGATCCAGGCCTAGGGTCACAGCTGCTAATGTCTCATCTCCAGGCCTGCACCCCCATGTTCCGGGAGTACTCCCTGCAGGTTCTGAAGAATGCTCGGGCCATGGCAGATGCCCTGCTAGAGCGAGGCTACTCACTGGTATCAGGTAAGCCAGCAGGGGATGGGTGAGGGCCTCTGTAGCTTCAGGCAGAGGCCCAGGACTCACCACTCCCCATTTCTTACCCACCTTAGGTGGTACTGACAACCACCTGGTGCTGGTGGACCTGCGGCCCAAGGGCCTGGATGGAGCTCGGGCTGAGCGGGTGCTAGAGCTTGTATCCATCACTGCCAACAAGAACACCTGTCCTGGAGACCGAAGTGCCATCACACCGGGGGGCCTGCGGCTTGGTGAGACCTGGGGTTTGAGGAGGGAAGGGGCTCCCATGCTGGATGACTGCCAGGTGACCTTGGGCTATGCTCATCCCTTCCCTTGTGCCTTGTTCCAGGGGCCCCGGCCTTAACTTCTCGACAGTTCCGTGAGGATGACTTTCGGAGAGTTGTGGACTTTATAGATGAAGGGGTCAACATTGGCTTAGAGGTGAAGAGGAAGACTGGTGAGTGAGCAAGAAGGAGCACCAGGCCAGCCAGTTCCCACTCACTGTCTGCTCCCTCCCCTAGCTGATCTCACTGCCTTCCCTAGAGCTCTGACCACTTGTTTCCTCACCCTCTCTCTCTAGCCAAGCTCCAGGATTTCAAATCCTTCCTGCTCAAGGACTCAGAAACAAGTCAGCGTCTGGCCGACCTCAGGCAACGGGTGGAGCAGTTTGCCAGGGCCTTCCCCATGCCTGGTTTTGATGAGCATTGAAGGCACCTGGGAAATGAGGCCCACAGACTGGAAGTTACTCTCCCTCCCCCTACCTGGGCCAGTGAAATAGAAATCCTTTCTATTTTTTGGTGCGGGAGGGAAGACCTCTCACTTAGGGCAAGAGCCAGGTATAGTCTCCCTTCCCAGAATTTGTAACTGAGAAGATCTTTTCTTTTTCCTTTTTTGGTAACAAGACTTAGAAGGAGGGCCCAGGCACTTTCTGTTTGAACCCCTGTCATGATCACAGTGTCAGAGATGCGTGTTCTTTCTTGGGGAAGTTGGGGAGTGCCCTTCAGAGCCAGTGGCAGGCAGGGGTGGGTAGGCACCCCCCTTCCTGTTTTTATCTAATAAAATGCTAACCTGCCCTGAGTTTCCATTACTGTGGGTGGGGTTCTCCTGGGCCAAACAGTGATTTGTCTCCCTCAATGTGTACACCGCTCCCCTCCCGCCACCTCTACCACAAGGACCCCCGGGGCTGCAGCCTCCTCTTTCTGTCTCTGATCAGAGCCGACACCAGGCGTGATTAGCAGGCGCAGCAAATTCAATTTGCTAAATGAAATTGTATTTTGCCCACGGCTGCTTCTGTTTGATCCCTGGGGACAGAGGGGAGGCCCAGGTCTGGGGCTGGAGGGGGTACTGGCGGCAGGGGGAGGCAGTAGGCTTGGGCAGGGGAGGAGTGCACTGCGCCTCGGGAGGCAAAGGTGCCCCAGCCTGGGCAGGCCCTGGACCAGCCCAAGCTGAGCAGCGCCGCCCCTGGGCTGGCTCCCAGAGCCTGGGCTAACGTGGAGCCCGCCACGTCGCTTGGCACTCAGAGGCCCCTGCTTCTTGTTGGCTCACGTAGGCCACGCTCAACATGTAGCCTGTGCCACACCCTTCAAGGCCCGGGTAGGAGGGCAGAGGGGCTGGTCTGGGCTTTTTTGGTGGACCCCTGCTGGTGCTGCCTGCCTTCTCCTCCCCCACGTGGGACTCAAGCCAAGGGTCAGAGGCGCTTCCGCTGCTGGGAGCAAGGGAGGAGAGTAGGGGTGGAGCAGCCTCCCCTCTGCGTGGGAACCCGGCCTGTGTAAGCAGGAGCGGGACAGGGTTCCCGGACTGATGCCTTGGGGACTGCGGGGAGGAGTGGAAGAAGTGGATGGGCTGGCTGTCCGTGGTTTGCATGGCACTGGCAGCCCAGCCTGGCTTAGAAGTCTGGCCGGTCCTTCTTTAGCTTCTTATAGTCAGTGGAAACTGCAAGGAACTAAGAGGAGAGGGAAAGGGGGTTGCGTTGAGTGTCCCAAGCCTCCCTTTGCTTCTAGTACGGGAGTTGTGGGTGCCAGGACCAGGAGATAAGAGGATGGAGGGCAACCCTAGAGCCATCGAGAGGTACCTTGTATTGGTCATTGGGGCTCAGGCGGTTCCAGGGCTCTGGGTTGTTCTTTCTGTCCCAGCTGTGGAGCAGGAGGAGGAGGGTTAAGGGTCTCCTGCCTGGAACCCAGGACTCTGTAACCCAATTTGACCCCCAAGCTCCAGCCGGAGGTTCTGGCCCCACCCCAGTACCCCTGCCTCCTGCCCTGGGGGTCCCATTTCCCAGAGACTGACAAAGAAACGGTCATATTAGCAGGTGCTGACAAGTGAGACAAGAAGCCTGTCACCATTGTCAGCATGGGGCTGGGTGACAAACTGACAATGGGGCCCAGGGACTCCCACTTGCTACCTGCCACCCTAGGTTAACCCTAAGAGCAGAGTCGTGGGAATCAGACAGAGATCCCAAGGGGCTGGGTTTCTGGTGATGTGCCGGGAATTATAAAGTCATGGGTGCGCCTTTTCACTTCCGGACCCTCTCCGCGGCCGGGTGTGAAATCTCCACCCCACACTGGTCCCCAATGCTACCCCCAGCAGCTCACCCGGCCACACCCCCAGTGCTCTGGTGAGGACTTAGAGGTACCCAAAAGCCCGAGCCCGCCACTGGCTGAGTGGCGTCGTCATGGCAACCAGGCCGGGAGAGGCGCGGGTTCCGCATTTCAGGGCGGGCCAAGCTGAGGAGTGAGCGGCCAGGTGGGCTGGAGGGGATACGGGGGTCTCCCAGGTCAGCAGTGGGCTCCAGCTCTGAGATGCCGGTCGGTACAGTCGAAGGTGCATGCAGCAGGGCACGGGATCCCCACTAGGGCCGCCTATTTCCACCCCATCTTGCCTCACCCAGGCCCCCGTGAGCATCCCAAGCCCGGCCTTTACCAGACGTCGGGGCTGCGAAGGGCCAGTCGCAGCAAGTAGAGCGCAGCGCTGCCCATGCCCAGGCAGATTAAGCCGATCATCGGGATGATCTGCGGGGAAGACGGAGAGCACTTTTGGGGTCAGCCCTCTCCCCGCAGTTCCCAGTCACCCTTTACAAGCTTTTCTGCCCACCCCAACCCCACCCCGGGTCTGGTGCTCCCTCCCTGGAATCTCCTACAACCATATTTCCTGTCATGGTCTCCCTCACCCTACAGCGATCCTGTCCAAGGTAGTAGATTTGTGGGACACAGGGACGTTTCGGAGAGAGACTGGGGCAACCTTAGGGGAAGAATAGGAGCGCTGAGGGACCTGGGCACAAGGCAAGGCACTGGGGGATTTGGAGGGTGGGGCAGCAGGAGAGTTAGGAGTTAGAGGTTCTGAGGTCGGGACTCACCCCGGGATGTCTTTTGATCTGCCGGTAGAAGCGGGCCCCAAGACTGGCTCCTGCCATATCGTTTTTCCAGTCTGGTCCTCTGCAGTGGCTCTGTCCTCTCCCTCCTCCTGGGGTCCCGCCCCTGAGTGGGGAGGGATCAGCCCAGCCCACAGCGGCTTAGCTTGGCCCAGCCCGTGCTTCTTTGGACTCACCCCACCCCGACTTAGCTCACTTTCTCCTCAATTCCAGGCCCAAAGCCTGTAGGAGAATTGTCTGGGAGCCAAGTGGTTTCTGCTCTCCGACTCTCTCCTCCAGATGCCTGCACCTGGACCAAGGGACACCATCATTCTTGGGGCTTTTGGCATCTGAGGGAAGGACCTCAGTGGCATAGGACCCCATAAGATGTGGGAGAAGGCATGGCCATGGGACAGGCACTTAGCAAAATGCATGTGTGGAGTGTTCACAGGTGGGACCAGGAGGGGCTGGGACCAGGAGGGGCTAGGGCCAGTGAGGGCATGTGCAGTACTTCCCTGACACCCTTAGAGCTGTCCAGGAGCGGGTCCTGAGAACCCTGGTTCTGTCCCCTCCACAGTGTAGTGGGGGAAGGAGGAAGACAGGCCCACACCATAAAGCTCCCCCAGCCCCTCTTGTTCTGAGTGGTTTCTTCAGGTTGTGGTTGGCCTGGACTCGCGGTTGGAGGCTGGAAAAACCAGGTGTATGTTCATCATGGCTCAGGATCAGGATAGAATATGCCAGTTTATTTATTCTACCACAGTCATGGCAGTGGGGCTTGAGAGACTCGCTTGCTCTGCCTACCTGGGGTAGGGTAAAGGTGGGGCCGCCCAAGGGCCATCCCCTTCCTCTGGCTATGGGATGGAGAGGAAGGGAATGGAGGGGGGAATCAGGAAAGATCGGACAGATGCTGAGAGAGAACAAGACACAGACACAGAACTGCAAGGGATTCCCTCCTGTCCTCAACCATCTCAGGTGTGTGCTATGCTGCTGGGGTGGGGAGGCTCACAGCCCCCGTCTCTGGGGAATTTGGGTCTTAGGAACCGAGTCCTAATATCTCTCCCCACTCCCAAGATAACCTCCACCATCCCCACCCTCCTCGCGGCCGATCCTGCAGAGCACCCCCCACCTCCCCCGCCAGAGCCCGCCCTGTGGAGGGCGCGGGCGGGAGCAAGCTATGCACCCGTCGCTGGGATCGTCTGGGGACAGGGAGGGAGAGGGCACTTTCTAGGGTCCCCCTCCCTTTCCTTCGCGCTGATACTTCCGCCGCCCCCTACTCTGACAAGCGCGGCTGTAATTAGGCTGCGGGGTCCCGGGCTCTCCGCCTCCCTCCGGCGGATAATGAGATAAAGTGTCAGAGACACGGCGAGAACAAAGAGACAGAGACTCGCTGCGATGTGTGTGGGGGGCGGGGGAGCGGGGCTGACGGGCTGTCAGAGCCTCCAGCAGCCCAGCCCTCCCAGAGAGCCCGCGCCTCCAGGGCCCAGGAAGGGAGGGCGTGTCCTGTCACCCGCGCACCACAACCCTCCAGTCTCTGGGACCAAAAAGCAATCCCAGAGTTCAAACTCGAGCGGCCGCACAGCTGGGCTGCACATCTGGTTCTCTGTGGCACAGCTGGGGAGCCAGGACGCCGGAAGGGGCGCCCGGTCCTTGCGCCTTTGCTCACGGGCCCTCGCCTGCTTCCTTGTGCCCTTTGTTCTGAGTTCCGGTGACCCCGGCCAGGTCCCAAATTCTCTGTCGCGCTCCTTTTCCAGAGCCGCGGCTGTCCCTCCGGCCTTGGGCCTCCGCCCCGCTCACCGAGATGTAACGTTACATTATTGCCTCCGCTCCGCCTCTCCGCCACTCTTTGACCCTTCTCCTGCTTCTGGTCCCTGTCTCTGTGAATTTATTTCTAAGCCCCCTTCCATCTTTGGTTCCAGTCTCTGGCTCGTGGCTCATGGGGCCGATCTGGAACACAGGACTCCTTGGCTTCCGGATCCCATCTCTCCTCGCTCCCCACACTTTCCCACCACGAGGACTCAGGCCACGCTGGCCCAGCGGGGTGAGGGACCGCAGGAGTCATTAGCCGCAGATTAGGCGCGGCCTGGGATCCCGCTGGGACTGGACTCCAAGCGCTACCCCGCACCAGGATCCCAACCCGCGCGCTGGCTGCACAGCGGGTCAAAGGCAGCGAGACTCAGCCTATCGAGAGTGTTGCAGGGGCGTGGGCTCGGGCGCCCCCTGGAGGCCGAGCGGTCCCCAAGCTCGGGGAAGAGGCCTCGGGCACCCCCTGTCGGGCAGTGCCGACCCTGCACTCCCGGCGTTCGGGCGGCTAAGTTGGTGCCTGGAGTGTCCGTCCACGCCCAGCCCGTCGCTCCGCCACTCCCGCCGCCAAGAGAGTGGGTCCCGCAGCCTCCACTCTTCTGGTGTGAGATGGGACCGGAGGGCGGAGAGGGGACGCGGAAGCTCCTCTCTCGCCAGCCACAATCGGCACCCAGGGTTCAGGCGGGTTCCTCTTCTGGGGTTGGGCAGCCTCAGATGCCTGGGGGCCGGGGAGGCGGGGGCTTCATCTCTGCTTATGGGCTGCAGATTCGAGATTGCCCTAAGCCCTTTGACCCAGCCTGTCCTAGCCTCTGGCTGCCCTTTTTTCTGCCTCTTGTTCTTTCTGCCTTCTGTCTGCTTCCTGTCTCTGGGTATGTCCATCTCTCTCTTCCCTATTCTGGCTGTGTCTGTCTGCTCTCCCTCTTGCTGCCTTCCCTACCTGGCTTTGTCCCTCTGCATCGGTTTCTCTGTGTCTCGCTCCCTCCCTCCACATCTCTCCATCTCACTGTGTCTCTCTTTACTAATGCCTCTCTTTGTCTCTGTCTTTATCTCTGTCTCTCCCCAACCCCATTCCCCAGCTCTATTCCTATTCTCTGGGTTGCTGCCTCTGGGGACTGCAGCAGCCCAACAAGGCAGCCCGGGGACGCCTCGGGGCACTGCCCGGGGTCCTCCTCCTCAGTGCCCGGGGTCCTCCTCCTGGTCACCTCCATATGCCCGTCACCTCCGCGCAGCGTTGATCTTCCCGCTGAGGCTGTGGGACCTGGAGGGGCGCCCGGGAGGGAAGACACAGGGCCCAGCATCTGCTCGGGAGCCCCGGGGCCCCTGACCCCCTCTGCCATTATTAAGGGCGCCGGGTCCCGAGGCACCGAGATGATCATGATTGCATCAGCCAGACAGAAGCGGAGCCGGGAGCTGTGCGGTGAGCGAACGAGTGAGACAAAGACGCCCGCGCCATCTGTTCATGCAAAGCGCTCTCCGCCGGGGACCCCGGCGTTCCGGCTCCTGGCCGGGCTTGGGGCAAGGGTCATAAGCCCATTCCCACCCGGCGCCCCCACCGCGCCTTGGCTTCCCCTCTCCTCAGCACCCAGAGGGGCCGCGGGGCGAGCGGAACGGAGAGGGGGCGGGGGTGTTGATGTGATTGGAGCGGACGCGGCTGTTTCTTCAATAATGGATGGAGATGATGCGGACGGCGAAGCCGAGCTGGCCGGGAGAGGAGAGAGGAATAGAAATGGGGAAAAGAAGGAGTGGGGGCGGGATACTCACCCCGGCGCGCGCACACACACACGCGCGCGCACGTGCGTCACACTGTCATTCGGATACACGCCGCCGCGCGGCTCACACCCAGGCACACGCCTACGCACTGTCACCGAGACACACATACCTGCAGGCGGAGACGCGATGGCAACACACACTCCCCGCTGGCTCTTCCTGATTTTCACACATACACAGACCTGCAGGCGGAGACGCACGGAAATGCCCCCACGCGGAGGCACACCTGGGCAAAATCACCCAGATGGGAGCTGGGGACGGGGAAGTGGACAAATATAGACACACTCAAGTGTCAAGTGTTCCTCACATACCCAAGGAACAAACGGACACACACAAACCACAACCACACGCCGGGGATACAGACGTCCATAATTGCCAGGGCACGGAGAGCCCACCCACACCCACTCAGAGGCTAGCACACCTTAGCATATGCAAGAGTTGCCATCTGTGCCCTGCAGGGTGGAATGTGGCAGGGAGGTCGTCAGGGTCTCCGGAGCAGGCCTTGTTAGCCTAGCAGTATAATGAGGTCTTGGTGACAGGAGGCGCCTGGGGCTGTGGACTAGGAGGCCCGTGCACCAGGGCTTAGCTGCCTGCAAGCTTCCTTGACTGGCCCCTAGGGCTGGTGGTGCCGACGTTGGGCCGCCCCTGAGCAGCAGACCTGGCGGACCCCACTGACCCAAATCGGGCAGTTTGGTGGAGGGAGAGCCTAAAGGGAACACTGGAGCTGCAATGCACCAGGAGATTCTCAGGATCCCCAACACTGCTGCTGGTGGGGTTTATAGAGGGGGTCACTCTGTACTCTGCCTTTTCCCCCCCGTGCTGCCCAGTCTTCCAACTTCAAGGGGCACGTGTGTGTGTGTGTGTGTGTGTGCGCGCGCGCGCGCTGAGTGGAGTGGGCAGTGGAGGAGGTTGGGGTGCGGGTTGCCTTGTACCCCAGTACCGGCCCTTCCTCCGATCTATTTTCAATTCAGTCTGCTCCTTGGCCCAGACTTATGACCTTTGCAGCGTGCGGCAGTATCATCCATCACCCAGGCGCCGCTTACGGGGATGGAGGGCGCTGGGAGCTCACATAGGGTCGCTGTCACGCCTGCCGCCCTCTCTGGGGACCTGCTCTCCGGCCCGCGGGCCAGGGCTTAACAGTCTTGGTGAGTACTGACGGGAGGGTGTGACCGTGGGGCTCGATCGGGACACTGGGTCACATGTCCCCACCCCTGGCACCCTAGCACCCCTCCTTCTAGTTCAGCACAGCCTGTTTCCCCGCTTTTCCCGCCCCCCTTCTCTCGGGCCCTTTGCTTAATTTCCTATTAACTGCTGATAAATCCAATTAAACCGCCGCTCTAATTAGGGACAGCTGCTGGCTCAGTGAGGCTAGGGAGGGGGGCGCCCCCCGAGTGTTGGGGGAAGAACAGCCGCTCTCCCTGCTTCTCGGCATCCGCACACCAGCATTGCCGCCCAATGAGCCAGTAAATTGGTTTTGCCTTAGCATTGGCGGGGGGCTCTCGAGGATCTCGGGGGGCTCTGATTTTGAGTCCCTCAGACCTTGATGAATAGAGACGACCCGAGCCCTCGCGGTCCCTCCCCTCATACATTCCTGGTAGGTGGATTTCAAGGAAGGATAAGGACAGAAGCCTTGATTTGCGTGTGGTTGGTGTGTGTGTTTGCCTGTGATCTGCTCCTATTCCAGCTCAATCGCGATTAAAGGGGGGTCTTCTTTAATGACTCCGCCTCCACCCCCTCAGGCATCCGAGACCGTCAAGGGCAAAGGAAACAGAAAATTGAACCCAGTTCTGCAGAGTCTTCTTGTGTGCTTCCCTACCCCCATCACACCTCAGCCTTCTGGAAGGGGGGCGCGCCCGTCCCAGGCCCTCCTCTTCCCCAGCCCAGCTGAGCCTCTGCCCTCCCCCTGCCAGCAGCAGATGGTGCCCGGGCTCCCGCTGCCAACCTTGCTAGGCGGTGCCAACCTCAGTCCTGGCAGACAACGGGCAGACGAGAAGAGGAGCTCCTGGCTGGCCAAGCCGACCCTCCCCCACCCGGCATCGAGCTCAAGATCCCCCCCACAAGCCTGCCCCACTCCAACGACCACCCCAGCCTGCCTCTCACTGGGTCCGCTCTCAGGTCCCCAAACTCCTCGTCTCCTTCTGCTCCCTTCCCCACACCTTCCCGCTCCTCGCCACCTGCCGCCCTGACCAGGGCCGGCGTATTTGCATATTTGCATATGCAAATAATAACATTTGCATACGGCGCTCCGCAGGGGTGTCTCCCCGAGAGCCGGTTAGCTGTCTGCCCTGCGTCCTCACTCGGTACCTGTCGGAAAGGGTTAGGGCAGGGGCCGCGCGGGTGGGGTTAGGCCCCCGGCCTAGCTAGCTCGGTTCTCGGAGGACTTGAGGAAGTGTTGCCATGGAGACGGCACGCACCCCACCCCCTCCCAGGCCCAGGGTCTCGGGCTTGGTGTCTCTGGTTCTCTCCCCTTACCCACCCTCCACCCCTCCCCATCCCTCGCTCTCCAACCGAGATCTTGCATCGCCCCCTGGCGGCCTAGCTCGGCGCCAAGCCAGATTCCGAAATGCAGGGGGCTGCCTGCGGCTAAATCGCCAAGAGCAAGGAGGAACTTACCCTACTACAAGATCCTGCTCCCAACCGCTGGGGCGCGGGGGAGGCGACTTCAGCCCCGCGATACCCTTTCTTTGCTGACTACAGAGGCCTCACCTGGCGGGCGCACTTCCCACCTCCCGCCAACCTCAGCCCAGATGGGTCTCGGGTTACCCGATGGTAACGAGGCGGGACAGCTAGGGAGGATTCTCCACCCCTCCGCAGGCCCTCTCCTCAACCCCAGTTAAATAACAACTTTTCTAAGTTTTGTCAAAAGTTTAATAAATTTGCAACATTCGACAGTTCGCTCGCCCCCGCCCCCTGCCCCAGTCCCTCGCTCCTCCTAGTAGATACGCATTTTTTTCCAGCTCTTGCAAGCGGGGCCTGAAAGGTTTCGGGTCCGGGCTGCTCTGGGGAGCAGGTATGGGAGGCCCCAGGCTGGGGAAGCGGGCGAGAACCAGTCCCTTCCTGGAAGCCCCGTCGCGCTCAGGCGGGACTTCCTACCCCTCCTCTCCCAGCAGTCCCGTTGCTTTCGCCCCACTCCCCAAACTCCACTGGGCCCGCCCAGAATGGGGTGTGGGTGTCTCCCGCTTGCAGGAGCCCGCACGCCTAAATCTCCTCTAGAAAGTCGGTGGGAAACAGCCCCACCTTGCGGCCGGTGTAGACCTTGACGTAGCCGCCCGCTTCGTCTCCTTTCTGCACCACGATCTAGAAGATTAAAGGATCAGAAGTAGGAGAGGAATCAAAGGAACAGGTAGGAGAGGACAGCAGGGAAGCCGGGGTTTACAGGGGCTCACCCTAGTCTCATTAATGGCTAAGCTCTCCAAGGAGTGTGGTGGGCTAGGGAGCATTCAGGCCTGGGATTGTGTTGGGGCAACAGCCTACCTGGTCCTTCTTGAGAGTGATCTGCCCTATCTCGCGGTTCCCCACGAAGGATCTCGTCACGCGGTGCACACGTTCTCCAGCCCGGACCCGAATGATGAAGTTTGGAGGGAAAAATCCGACCTTCTCCCCAATTTTCCCCTAGGGAAGATAGTAGAGAGAGTCCATCTCTCAATGTCGGGTTCTGGACTCAACCCACACTCCACCCTAGCCCTAGCCGTTTCTCTCACCCGCCACCATTCTTCATTGGAGTCATCAAGGACTGTGATCTTCTCTCCTGGCCTGGGAGGGGAAGGGAGGGGCCTCACTCACATAGCAGGTCCCCTGCTGTGCCCTGGGTCCAGCATCAATAGGCTCCAAGCCCTGAGTGCCCCCTTTTCCTTTCCCTTGGGGGAACCCAGCTCTTTCCTCTTCACTCCGCAGTACCAGCCCCCTGCCCCAAGGCCTCTCACGGGAAATCCAGATCGTCCTTCTCCAGGGCTTTGAACCGATAGAGAGCCACAAAGTAATGAGACTGCTGGAAGCCAGGCTGCTTGTGCTGGGGGTGAAAGGGAATGATGAGTCTTAGGGCTCCTCTACCCCACACTGAGGGGCAGGATTCCAAGGCAGGGACATTCACCACACACTCTACACTCCAACTCTCTTCTAGGTCCCTGAACTGAGAAGTGTTTTGGTTGTGGGTGGGTATGCAAGGTGATGGAGAGAGTGGGTCAAAGATGATGGGAAGCCTAGGAGTTCAAGAGTGAGCTTCTGCCAGGGCCATGAGTGGTGGTGTCAGAGCTGGGTTGGGGAGAGAAGTGGGTTCCTTGCAGGGAGGAAGGATTCTTACCTTGTCATCAGGTGTCTTCTTCTCAGCCTTCTTATCCCCTTCAGGGTTTCCTGGGATAGGAAACACCAACAAATTGTCTGTCTCCTGGAGGGCAATTCTTATTCTCTTACCCTTCTGTGGAAGGGCCTCGTCTATCCAAAGCTGGCCTGCCCTTTGCTCCTCCACCCTCTGTTCCACAGCTGAGCCTCTGATCCTACTCCATCTCTGGATGGAGGTGGGTGACACTCACCATTCTGGGGTTTGCCTTCCTCTGGTCTGGCCGACTCTGGCTCCTCCTCCATCATGGCTGCTAGAGGCTGGAGGGGGCACCAGAGTTAGGGAGACGCTGTCTTGGGAACACATGCCCTGGCTCTCTATAATCAGGTCAGAGAACTATAGAATAATGGGATCTCAGAGTTGGAAGACGCCTTGGAGGAAATATCTAGTTCAGCCATCTGCCTAATGCAGGAACTTTCTTTCTTTCTTTTTTTTTTTTTGAGATGGGGTCTCCCTCTGTCGCCCAGGCTGGAGTGCAGTGGTGCAATCTCGGCTCAGTGCCAGCTCCGCCTCCGGGTTCATGCCATTCTCCTGCCTCAGCCTCCCAAGTAGCTGGGACTACAGGCGCCCGCCACCACGCCCAGCTAATTTTTTGTATTTTTAGTAGAGACGCGGTTTCACTGTGTTAGCCAGGATGGTCTCCATCTCCTGACCTCGTGATCTGCCAGCCTCGGCCTCCCAAAGTGCTGGGATTACAGGCATGACCCACCGTGCCCGGCCATGCAGGGACTTTCTCTAAAACATCCTATCAGGTGGGTCACCCACATTCTGCTTGAATGTAGCTAAATAACAGGGAATTCACTACTAGATTCCAGGTCCTTGACTATGCTGTCAGCCTTTAAAAATACTCCAGTGTGTAAGTAAAAAGTGAGCAGCATGGCCAGGCGCGGTGGCTTATGCCTGTAATCCCAGCACTTTGGGAGGCTGAGGTGGGCGGATCACCTGAGATCGGGAGTTCGAGACCAGCCTGACCAACATGGAGAACTCTCCTCTCTACTAAAAATACAAAATTAGCCAGGCATGGTGGCGCATGCCTGTAATCCCAGCTACTCGGGATGCTGAGGCAGAATCATCGCTTGAACCCGGGAGGCGGAGTTGGCGGTGAGCCGAGGTCGTGCCATTGCACTCCAGCCTGGGCAACAAGAGCGAAATTCTGTCTTAAAAAAAAAAAAAAAAAAAAAAAAAGAGCAGCACAATTTTTATAATTCCCTTAAAAGAATATAACCCAAGAGTACGTTAGCCCTTCTGGAAGCAGCCAAATCACACTGCTAGTGCCTTATAAGTCATTAACTCACTCCATAGAAATCCCTTATCTGTGTCCAACCTCCATATCAACAAGTTTGAGGCCAGATTTCTAGTTCTGTTTTTTGCAGTTGATTTTTTTGATCAAATATGTACATTTATCTTTTCTTTTCTCTTTTCTTTTCCCTTCCCTCCTTTCTTTTTTTTTTTTTTTTTTTTTTTTCTTGACAGTGTCTCGCTTTCTCCCCCAGGCTGGAGTGCAGTGGCTCACTGCAACCTCCGCCTCCCGGGTTCAAGTGATTCTCCTGCCTCAGCCTCCCAAGTAGCTGGGATTACAAGCGAGCACCACCACACCCGGATTTTTTGTTGTTGTTGTTGTTGTTGTTGTTGTATTTTTAGTAGAGACAGGGTTTCACCATGTTGGCCAGGCAGGTTTCGAACTCCTGACCTCAGGTAATCTGCCCACCTTGGCCTCCCAAAGTGCTGGGATTACAGGCGTGAGCCACCACACCCAGGATGAATATATAATTTGTAACTTCATTATATCTAAATCATGTTATAAGGCATCAGAAATCTCCCTCTAGCTGTATAATGCTGAAAGGACCTAGACTCTGGGTTTGCCACTCAACCAATTTTAGGAGTCCATCGAACTGTAACCATCATCCATACTAGTCCACCCTGGTTGTCCAGAAAGATATAAGAATATTCTAACAAATTCCTTGCTGAACTGAACGCAAATCTATGGCATTACCAACCTAGTAACCCTGTTACCAAAGGAAATGAGGTTTATCTTGGCCAGTAGCTTTGTGCCTCAGTTTCATCATCTGTAAAATGAACAGGTCAGACCAGATGATCTTCATGGATCCTTGCATGGCTCTAGAATTCTCCAGTTACTTGGCATGACAAGTTCTCTTCCCTACATCCAAAAGCACAGCTCTTGCCTCTGTCACCCAGCAATGCCAAAGACTTTGGGCCTAGCCTTCAGGTGGTTGTGGTGGCTAATCTGACAATTTCAGAAGGAAGCTGAGAAAACATAATCTATGGCTGGAGTTCTTAACCAGAGGCCCATGGTGAGCTGCAGCAGGTTCCAAAACCCCCTAAAATTGCATGCAAAAATATGTCTGTTGGGTTATGTGCAATTTTTTTTTTCTTTCCTTTTCTTTTTTTTTTTTTTTTTTTTGAGACAGAGTCTCGCTCTGTCGGCTAGGCTGGAGTGCAGTGGCACCATCTCAGCTCACTGCAACCTCCGCCTCCTGGGCTCAAGCAATTCTCCTGCCTCAGCCTCCCAAGTAGCTGGGATTACAGGCATGTGCCACCACGCCTGGCTAATTTTTGTATTTTTAGTAGAAACGGGTTTTCGCCATGTTGGCCAGCCTGGTCTCAAACTCCTGACCTCAGGTAATCCACCACCTCGGCCTCCCAAAGTGCTGGGATTACAGGCGTGAGCCACCTCACCCGGCTTTTTTTTTTCTTTGAGATGGAGTCTCACTCTGTCACCCAGGCTGGAGTGCAGTGGCATGATCTCAGCTCACTGCAACCTCCGCCTCCCGGGTTCAAGTGATTCTCCTGCCTCAGCCTCCCAAGTAGCTGGGATTACAGGCACACACCACCATGCCTGGCTAATTTTTGTATTTTTAGTAGAGACGAGGTTTCACCATGTTGGCCAGGATGGTCTTGATCTCCTGACCTCATGATCCACCCGCGTCAGCCTCCCAAAGTGCTGGGATTACAGGCGTGAGCCACCATGCCCGGCTGAGTTTTGTGCAATTTTAGGGGAAGACAATCTATTACTTCTGTCAGCTTTCCAAATGGGAAAATGACTTGCTCCATGGGATCTCTGGGAGGGACCTCGTGGGGAGGTACAGTGCTCACATTTTTCTTATCTGCCTGTCCCTTCTTCCGTTCCTTGTTTGCCATGATCACCCCAGTGCGCAGGGTTTCAAACACAGGATCATTGCGATTGGTAGCAGCTAATCAAATCGGAGGAAAAAGAAGACATTATTGGGAAGGCAGAGAAAGGTTTGGAGGAAAGGAAGGGAGAGGCGGGAATGAGTAGATGGATACTCATGTGTGTGTTGGGTGGCAGTGGGGACGCCATGGGGGAAGATTAGGGAAGGGTCAGCTGGGCAATACCCAGGACACCAATCTATAAAGGACTCTAAAAACATCACTGGTGATGTAATGTGAGGGAGAAAAGTATTTATTAGAACTCCTTCCAGGCAGAGCATTATATGACGTTTGAAAGACAACTCTGGTTGCCTGGGAGCTGAGACATTCGCAGAATCACTATTCTCCTTCTAAGGAGAATGGGCCCTTAACTTCTGGCTTTTGTTCTGCTGAATGGCATGTGTAAGCTGAGGTGCTGCCACCAATAGGTTCTTCTTTTTCACCCATGCTCTTCACAGAGTTCAGCCTCTCCTCCAAATAAATGTTGAGCAAATTTGTCAATGAATATGCTTTTAAGGGTTGCCAAATTATGAACCTGCCCAGGGTGCCTGCAGCCTTTGGGTCTTGCCCCGAGTCTGATATGACTCTGTAGTAAGGGTGAGGACAATCTAGAATCCTTGTTCTTGCTTATAAATGATTTTGCACATAAAGAGCACAGATTCTGAAGCTAGCAACTGAAGATTCCAATCTTGGCTCTACCTCTTGCTAACTGTATGTAGTTGCAACTAAATCTTATCTCCCTCTGCTGTAAAATGGGGATATTGCCTCTGCATCCAAATGGATATAAAAATGTGAGGTTGAGGGAGAATTATGGGAAATAGAAAGTTTCTGTTTCAGAATTTGGCTCCCAAAGCTAGAGATGGCATTAAACCATCTCTAGGCTTGCCCATTCCCTCATGTTCCATAAAGGGCACTTACAGAGATCTTTGACACAAGCGTACTGCTGGTTGCTGTAGAGTGGGGAACTATAGGCCCGATGGAAACCAGGCGGCTGTAGGATGGAATGGGAGGAAGCATTAGAGGTAGCAAAGTAAGGTCCAGAAGCCCATCTCTCCCAGGAGTGCTCACCCTTTCTCAGAAAAAGAGATGGGCTGAGAAAGAAAAAGCAGAGAAATGAATGGGATGGAGGAGAGACCAGCAAGGGGTAGCTGGCTGGTGACATGTCCCCTCCTTTCTTTTTTTTTTTTTTTTTTTGAGACAGTCTCGCTCTGTCACCCAGGCTGGAGTGCAGTGGCGCAATCTCGGCTCACTGCAAGCTCCGCCTCCCGGGCTTACGCCATTCTCCTGCCTCAGCCGCCTGAGTAGCTGGGACTACAGGCACCCGCCACCACGCGCGGCTAATTTTTTGTATTTAGAGACGGGGTTTCACTGTGTTAGCCAGGATGGTCTCGATCTCCTGACCTCGTGATCCACCCGCCTCAGCCTCCCAAAGTGCTGGGATTACAGGTGTGAGCCACCACGCCTGGCCATGTCCCCTCCTTTCTACACTTTGTTCTCCACAGCCTACTCACGATCTTGCCGAAGCATCTCTGCATTTCCACATAGGACTGACAGTGTTCATGGATGTTGGTTTTGCAGTTCTTACAGCGAAGCCCAAACTTGTTGTTGACTTGGGAGAGGGGGAGAAAATTCAGATAAGGTTCCAGATTGCCCTTTCCCTTTGTACCACTGCTGCTACTCTTAGGTTCCCTTTTCTGTCTGGGATCCTACTTGCTCAATCTCTAATAGCATCGCCTTACACCAACTCTAGCCACAGCCCATCTGCTACAAATACTCCTCTCCTATGCCCTCTCCCCAAACCTCTGCCTTCAATATCATACTCTCTTCACTTCCCTTTGTGACTCACGAACAATCATCCGGGCACAGACATCACAGAACTTTGGCTTCTTGAAGAAGTGATCTTTGAATTTGTGGGGCTTATCGTTGACCAGCTTAGGAGGTTCTGGGGGTGGCTCCTCCTCCTCCTCTTCTTCCTCTTCCTCTTCCTCATAGATGTAGTAGATGGGCCCACCCCCAGCTCCCACTGCCTCCCCATTGGCCTGGGGCTCTGGGGGAAGTTCCATCTCCTTTGTCCCTGTAGAACCCTTCCTGAGTAACTGCTTTAGCCGCTGTAGCTGAGGGAGGGAGTGAAGAAAACCCAATGTTAAAAGGACTTGTCACCCTCTCTAGAGTAGGGGGGGCTAGAGCAAACTAGACAGTTTTCTAGTTTCGGGCAAGGAATGTACCCCAGGATTAGGGCGGTATTGGTATTGGGGACTGCAGGTGCTGGCCAGCAAAAAATGAGTCACACACAAATGAGATCAATTTAAGCACTCTTCAGCTGTAATGGCTTCCCGGCTCCCCACACCCAGTGGTCAGAGGCCCAGACTCACCCCACTTTGCCGAGTCTCTGCTGGGAAGGAGGGCTTAGGGGACTCCAGCACCTCCTTTTCTGTCATCCTGCAAGAGGTTGGACCCCACTATGAAATCTAATCCCTTTCATTCTTCTCTCCCTTATTTCTGTCCCTTGCAGTAGGGTGGTCCTCAAAGGGGAGGCTTTCGGAGAAATGTGATGAGAGATTTTGTTGTTGTTGTTGAGATGGGGTCTCACTCTGTCACCCAGGCTGGAGTGCAGTGGCGTGATCATGGCTCACTGCAGCCTCGACCTCCCAGCCTGAAGCGATCCCCCTACCTCAGCTTCCTGAGTAGCCGGAACACAAGGTGTGCACTACCTGGCTACTTTTTTATTTTTTGTAGAGACATGGTCTTGCTTTGTTGCCTAAGCTGGTACCAAACTAGCTCAAGCAATCCTCCTGTTTCAATCTCCCAAATTGTTGAGATTCCAGGCGTGAGCCACTGCACTGGGCCAAATACAGATCCTTTGGCAGGTTTTATTAACAGATTTCATGGAGGTCTAGAAAAAAGCTCAACATGGCCAGGTGTGGTGGTGCATGCCTGTAATCCCAGCACTTTGGGAGGCTGAGGCGGGCGGATCACTAGAGATCAGGAGTTCAAGACTAGCCTGGCCAACATGGTGAAACCCCATCTCTACTAAACATATAAAAATTAGCCAGGTGTGGTGGTGGACGCCTGTAATTCCATCTACTCAGGAAGCTGAGGAAGGAGAATCGCTTGAACCCGGGAGGCGGAAGTTGCAGTGAGCCGGGATTGTGCCACTGCCCTCCAGCCTGGGTGACAGAGCAAGACTCCGTCGCAAAAAAAAAAAAAAAAAAAAAGCCCAGCAGACTAAAGAGCTTCCCAATTAGTTCCTAAAACTGATACTCATCCTTCCATCCTGAGAGGCGACCCCATAGTTTACAGCCCTTAAACAGTGTTCAAAGCTGCATGGTTTACGTCATTTTCCTATAGGTACTTTGTTTCTCCTGGGAATCTGTGGGCAACAGAGATGTGATGCATACCTTCCCAGATCTCCTCTCTTCAAGAGGTTTAATGTGTGTCCTCGTGTGCACACAAGGAAGGATGGACTGGAGACATTTGTCCTCCCCTACTTTTTTCTTGAGCCCTGGGGGCCCTGTGCC
Organism: Pongo abelii; assembly: GCF_028885655.2. Classification (NCBI taxonomy): domain Eukaryota; kingdom Metazoa; phylum Chordata; class Mammalia; order Primates; family Hominidae; genus Pongo; species Pongo abelii. Next base: position 55,180,134 of record NC_071995.2, read on the forward strand.
TAGTTCTGTCCCAGCCTGCCTCAGGGCTCAGCTATTTTAAGTTTTCAGGGTAATATGAGCCTTTCCTTCCCTTACTACTTCATTCCCTTCACCCCAACCCCACCCCCACCCCCACCCCACCCTTCAATCCAAACTCATCCTAGAGTAGAATAATAATTTTACTCCTAAAACCCAAACGACTCACAGACAAGGAGAGAAATGAAGAAGCTGAATAGATTATAGATCAGGGCAGCTGGAGTGAGCAGTCGTGGAAATCGAGAGGATGAAGAGGTAACTTACGTTCGGGATTCCCTAAGTCAGTCCACAGTCTGTAGAGGGAGCTGGAAGCCCCGAGGCCTTGATGGTGGTGCTGGGGAAAAATTGGTCCTCTTCCTTGGGGGCTAAGCCCCCCCAGTACCCTCTGTGTTCACACCAGCTGCCCAGTCACTATTTGTAGACCTCCTAGCCTCCTGCCTTGGTGTCAGGGCTGAAATGACAGGGCTGGAGGAGAGTGGACAGCTGAGAAACACAGCTGACACAGAGAAATTGGACACTGAGAGGTCTGGGGCAGGGCCGGACCCTAACTCCTCCCATCCCCCCAGAGCTGCTGTTTCTTGATTCTTCATCTAAGGCGAACAGGTGAATAATGGCTGAATTCAGGAAGGGACAGTTTCTGTTCACACTCATTTAACATTTAAGGGGAGTTTATTTTTATTTTTCATTTATTTTTTGAGACAGGGTAAAAAAAGATTAATTTGAACTCATAGAGCTCTCCTATCAGCCATACTAGGTGGCTTTTTTTTTTTGAGATGGAGTCTTGCTCTTGTCACCCAGGCTGGAGTGCAATGAAGCGATCCGGGCTCACTGCAACCTCCCAGGTTCAAGCGATTCTCCTGCCTCAGCCTCCTGAGTAGCTGGGATTCCAGGCGCCCACCACCATGCCCAGGTAATTTTTGTATTTTTAGTACAGATGGGGTTTCACCATTTTGGCCAGGCTGGTCTCGAACCCCTGACCTCAGGTGATCCGCCTGCCTCGGCCTCCCAAAGTGCTAGGATTAGAGGTGTGAGCCACCGTGCATGCCTAGATTGCTTTTTATCTGTGGGTGGTTGGAGGAGTACTTTGCTATCCTGTAAGAAAGTGAAGAATATGTAGTATTGCTTCATTCCCTCCAGCAGCTCCCAGAGACATCTCCCCACCCTCCTTCTTGTAAAATTTTGTCCTCAGAGTGAAGGGAATTACCAGGGCTATTAAAAAGGGCCAGTTAACACTGGACAGAAGCATACAGCTGCCACATAAGGAATTTTTTAAATCATTTCTAAGTAATGTCCCCTTCCTCATGAGAACTGCAAACTCTTAAAGGTAGGATGGCCAACCCTCACACTTCCTAAACCCTTTTGATTCCCTGATTCCATCTCCCACCTTTGATGCCTCAGTATATAACTGATGGATCAAAGAGACAGATGCCATTCTCATCTCACAGGGGTGCACCCTTCTCTTACTCTTTGGGCTGTGACATGGATGAAAGAGGAGATACTCCCATCTCAGGGGAGAGCAATTTAGAGGTGGCAATGCAGTGCTGCTTTATTCCTTGTATCTGTAAGAAATAAAGGACTGTGTTGGAGACTGGGTCAGGCAAGCTCCTGTAGGATCATGGTTAGGGATACAGCTACTTGGACCCAAGAGATTTCCAGGGCAACGTGCTTTGTCATTCTCACCCACTACTTTTTTTTTCTATTTAAGGGGGGAGTTTGAAAAAGGGGTGCAGGATGGTTCTGACTCTGCAGGTTCTTTAATGGCCCTGCTCTGACAGGCTGCAGAACAACAGGGCTTGCTTTGAGATGCTCTAAAGGAAAAGCTCCATCTTGCAGGCAAGATGACTTGTGCTCTTCAACTTTTTTCAGCCACATAGGACAGGGACTGCTGAGCATGTTTGGATAATACAGCATCTTGGCACTGCGAGTTCAGTTGCTGTAGCTTTCATTGTAATAAACATCTGCTTCTGTCCCCGACAGGTAAAACCCAATCCTCCAGCTTTAGGATTAAAGAAAGGCAGCCAGGCACGGTGGCTCACGCCTGTAATCACAGCACTTTGGAAGGCCGAGGCGGGTGGATCACAAGGTCAGGAGTTCGAGACCAGCCTGGCCAACATGGTGAAACCCCATCTCAACTAAAAATACAAAAATTAGCTGGGCACGGTGGGGCACGCCTGTAGTCCCAGCTACTCGGGGGGCTGAGGCAGGAGAACTGCTTGAACTCGGGAGGCGGAGGTTGCAGTGAGCCGAGATACCACGCCACTGCACTCCAGCCTGAGCGACAGGGCGAGACTCTGTCTCAAAAAAAAAAAAAAAAAAGAAAGAAAGGCCCAAGTTCTTCATCCCTAAACGGTTTTCAGAAGATGAGCTGGGCTGGGAGTGGTGGCTCATGCCTGTAATCCCAGCACTTTAGGAGGCCAAGGCGGGAGATCACTTGAGCCCAGGAGTTCAAGACCAGCCTGGGCAACATGGTAAAACCCTGTCTCTACCAAAAATACCAGAAAAAAAAAAATTAGCCAGGCATGTTGGATCGTGCCTGTAATCCCAGCTACTCAGGAGACTGAGGCACAAGAATCGCTTGAACACGGAGGTGGCTGCAGTCAGCTGAGATCTGCCACTGCACTCCAGCCTGGGTGACAGAGCAAGACCCTATCTCAAAACTCAACTACAAGGGCCCTAAATGAGTACACAGTACCACAGAATTAATAGTCTGGAAGGAAACTTAGAGGTCACCTAGTAAGTCCAAGTCTCTTATCTTACTGATATGGACACAGATCCAGAGTTGAGAAGTGATATGCTCGATGAACCACAGTGGCAGAACTGGGAGAGCCCAAAGCCATGGTCCCATTAGAGATCTAGCCATCTATCAGAACCGTGTACAGTGAAGAGGATGAGACAGAGGGAATGGTGTTAAAAATAGTGTGCGTATGCTAGGGAAAGCCATCCCAAACCACAACAAACACCTCCAACAGCTGTAGGGCTATACCTACCCAGGGCCTGCAACCCTTTACCCATACCAGGGCGGCAACAGAGAAACAGTGACTGATGTCCAATGACAGATTTTTTTTTTTTTATATTTAAAAACAAAACCAACCTCCCCCCAAATAACCCCCAAACAAACAAAAAACCAGATTAAATAAAATTTACAGTGAATATACCCAGCAAACATCTGTATGTGCAATTAAATACTGTGTCTGTTACTGTGGCACGAACCTCAAACAAACAATATACAAGTGTTCTGGGGGGGCCGGGGGAGTCCCAAGTTTTAACTCTGTGGGGTCTAGGAAGACAAGATGGGGAAGTGCGAGAATGGGGCAATCAATTTTATCTTAATTCTGTCCATATAAATATATTCATAAAGACCAAAAAAGGAAAGGAAGCTTGGGATGTTAAGGTAATAGGAGGACAGTGTGGGACTTTCCCAATTCTACCTGACCAAAAAATGTGAGAGAAATTAATTGTATGATGGGAGAAGAGATTTAAAAAATGATAGACGAGGATGGGGGCCGGGCACAGTGGCTCATGCCTGTAATCCCAGCACTCTGGAAGGCCAAGGCGGGTGGATCACCTGAGGTCAGGAGTTTGAGACCAGCCTGGCCAACATGGTGAAACTCCGTCTCTACTAAAAATACAAAAATTAGCCGGGCATGGTGGCGCGTGTCTGTAGTGCCAGCTACTTGGGAGGCTGAGGCAGGAGAATCACCTGAACCCAGGAGCTGGAGGTTGCAGTTAGCCAAGATCGTGCCCCACTGTACTCCAGCTTGGGTGACAAGAGCCAAACTCCGTCTCAAAAAAAAAAAGAAGAGGATGGGAAGAAGAGTGATGCAAGGGGGGTCAACCAGGGAAAAAGAGGGGACCCATGGCAGGGGAGCAAGAAGGAGTCCAATGCCAGTGTGGGTATCTGTCTGTTTCCATCTTCATCACTGTCTTAGGCTCCAGTTTAACATGAGTTTCCTTACTTCCTGCCTCTGTCCATGGTCTGTCAGGATCCTTCAACCCCCTCCACCCTGCCCTTGCTCCTTCTGTGACAGTCCCTTTCCCCTCCTCCATTTATTGGGAGCTGGCTCGCTCCAGGATCCTCAGGTCATAGTTCTTTTTGGCCATTCGAAGTTTGAAGCGACTCACGGAGTTGTTGAGACGAAGGGAGGCATTTTGGGCAGCCAGGGGGCTGGGGAACACAGCCACAATGGTGTACAAGGCAGCGAGGTCCGAGTGGCGGCCATTCTCAGCAGTCCCACTGTTGTCCCCCCCACCCCCTCCAGGCAGCCCCTGAGCATCCTTGAGCCACTGGATCTTGGCGCCGGACATGGCGAGCTGTGTGAAGAGTTTGTCCGCCTCGGTACGGGTGATGCCCTCAGGGAGATCTGTCACCTCCAGCACCCGCCCCAGGACTGGAAGGGGAGGAGAGAGGACATGGTTGTAAGAGGAATAGGACAGGAAGGACTGGACAGCAGCCTGGCAGAGAAGTGTCCAGCTGACTAAGTCTGTATACAATGTCTTCAAAAGCCTGGTCTTTCTCTCTTAGCCCTTTCTTCCCCTCCCCACCATCCCAGCTCTGATCAGGGCAACTAGGAGAAAAACAAATGAACCTTTCTCTTCTCCTAGCCCAGAGATGTAGGCAAGAAGGGACTGGGAATCAGAATCCCGGGTTTCTGAGCTAAGAACCTATACCTCAGTTCTCTCACAAGGTGCTACGGCTATGAAGAAAATGTGGCTTTTGCTAATGTTCTTTAACAATAATGTATCAATCTGAAATATGTCCCATAGTTCCCTTCCCACTCAGAGGCTGGCTCAAATGGATTCTTCCTTCTTATCATCTCAGGAAGTCAAGTTTCCCTTCCTTTCCTTGTTTAGGAAATTGCTCCAAATCCCAAGACAGATTTTGTTCACCTAGTGGGAGGCTTGCAGGACAAGAGTTCCTATCCCATATTCTCTACCAATCTTCTCCTAAACTGGGTCTAGGACTACCAAAGGTAGATGTCGTAGATTAGGGACAGGACACTAATTAGAAAACTCTTTGTTAGTAAGAGGCAACTCCCATAATTGTGTTATTCCCACTTTTTACCATGATCTTCCTCAGAATCTGAGATGGCTTGGTAGGGAGGACTGAGATACTTCACTTCTACAGTTTCTGCTTGCTTTTGAGCACAAAGGGTCCCACTTCCACTCCCCATCCTAAGCTGGCTTTTCCCACCCATGCTGGACTGGTAATTAAGCACTGGAAGGGTGGGTACTTTCTCTTGGGGATTTAGCATCCCATGACTCACCAACATCTGCTGTCCCCAGGTCAGTGGAGGCAGATTTGAGTGCTTGTCTCTTGCCCCGGTTTCCATGCTTCAATCCACTCTGTCCCTTCAACATTTGAAAGACGAATCTCATCCCATGTAAACAACATTGACTGCCTTGCATCACAATGTCTGCCTGAGAGATTGTGGAGTAGCACCAACCCAGAGGACCCCACCCCACCAGGCAGTCAGGTTGGCTATGGAGCAGTGACTGAGAAACAAAGAGCCCCTCCCTCTTGGCATGGGGGTCGGTGGGAGACATGAGTATAGGAGGTAGGGCAAGGCTCTTGCTTTGTTCATTCTGTGTTATTTCCCTTGTACACCCAGCTGGTTGAAGCTCAGAGACAGGCACCCAAATAAGAAGAGGGGTCTGATGGCCCTACGGTTGCTGGTGGACACCCTTACCTGGTGCACCGTGTAAGTTGACTGGCCATGGAGCAATGGAGGGCAGATGGACAGATTGTACTGTAATGGCTGGCCCAAAAGGGAGTAGCGCCCATCACCTAGGGAGTAAGAGCAATTGGTTTTCTGGGAGCTTAAGCTTCATAGTATGACTTTTATAAGACTTCAAGGGGCTTTGGAGATAGCAACAATGCATACTATTCCTAATTTTCTATGATGGAAATGCCCATGTGACTGGTATAAGAGTTGTTTCTCTTTCTAAATCCTTTAGCTGTCAACTGGATCTCACACATAAATGGGACTACTAGGTCCTATCATCCTTGAGGAAAGGCTCTATCCATTGTAGACAACAGTCCTATGAAAATGATCAGGGAAGAAACTTACAGACCCTTATGAATGTCTTTTATGGCTCTCTTTTTTTTTTTCTTGAGACAGAGTTTCACTCGTCACCCAGGCTGGAGTGCGATGGCATGATCTCGGCTCACTGCAACCTCTGCCTCCCAAGAAGCGATTCTCCTGCTTCAGCCTCCCGAGTAGCTGGGATTACAAGCATGTGCCACCACGCCTGGCTAATTTTTTTTTGTATTTTTAGTAGAGATGGGGTTTCACCACATTGGCCAGGCTGGTCTTGAACGCCTGACCTCAGGTGATCTGCCTGCCCCGGCCTCCCAAAGTGCTGGGATTACAGGCGTGAGCCACTGTGCCCGGCTGTCTTTTATCTCTTATATAGATTCTCCCAACCCCTAAACCCAGGATTCAAGTTTCTGACTCATGTGAGAGGCAGTATAAGCACAGTAGACAAGAGCATAGACTTGGAGCCAGACTGCCTGGGTTAAAATAGTGGCTCTGTTACTGGAAATATGATCCGATGTTGGGTATTTTTTTCCCTCATTAATGTTGCTGGAAAGGTTAAACAAATATAAGACATGTAAAGCATTTATAGCAATGCCTGGTACATATTAAGTACCATTAAGTGTTACCTATTATTGATAAATATTACATTTCAGAGCACTTTAAAGTTTTTAAACTACATTCTCATTTTTATACTGCTTGTGACAGCTAGGGCAGAAAGCAGATAAAATTCCCATCTTATGTGTGATTAGCCCCATTTTACAGACTAGGAACTGAGGTCTACTTCTGAGTTTAAGTAACTTGTTGAACATCACAAAGCTAGTTAGTGGTGAGACTGGAACCTCTGAAACCAAATCTAGTGTTTCCTTTTCTAAGACCATACCGTTTCTTACAAAGCCCCACATTCCCAGCCCTCAGACTTGGTACTGATATTAGGTTAAACTCTTTGGTCATTAGAAAGTTCGGTGAATGTATTTTCTCCAGCTCTTTTCACCTACTTGGTTGTAAGCACTAAGTATGTAAAGAAAGCTAAAGAAAGTTAAGCATGGACAGCACTAGAGAGGGGCAAGTGTCCAAGGCCCATACAGGGATGTTAAAGGAAGAGTTAGCTCCCAGAATTGGATAATCTACACTGGTCCTCTGCCTGTTGTTACTCTTTCAATCTCTGCAATTGGGAATGGGATGTAAAAGGTGAATTCCACAGCAGCCAGCACTAATCTAACCCCCTACCCTGTGCTGGACCCCCAGGCCGGGGGAACTGTGTGAGGACAGGCAGGGGACTGAGTCCTGTGCAGACACTGCTGAGGCTGGTGACAGGAGAGGGTGCTGGAGACTGGGTAGGAGATGTGACAGGGCTGCTGCTCATTTGTGTGTTGGCCTGTGGAAAAGAGAAGCACATGTCACATAAACATCAAACATTACCCTCTGGATATTCCTATGGCTTGGCTTAAAATTCACCTCTCTCAGGAAATAAGTTTCTCTTGCTGAACTCTGCCAAAGTCAGACTCTTCCTTCAAACTGCAACCTCAGTCCTTAATTCATTTATGCTATTTTTTAATTAATTAATTAATTAATTTATTTATTTATTTGTTCATTTTGAGATGGAGTCTTGCTCTATCACCCAGACAGGCTGGAGTGCAGTGGTGCAATTTTGGCTCACTGCAACCTACACCTCCTGGGTTCAAGCGATTCTCCTGCCTCAGCCTTCCGAGTAGCTGGGATTACAGGTACCCACCATCACGCCTGGCTAATTTTTTAATTTTCAGTAGAGACGGGGTATCACCATGTTGGTCTCAAACTCCTGACCTCAAGTGATCCTCCCACCTTGTCCTCCCAAAGTGCTGGGATTACAGGTATGCGCCACCGTGCCTGGCCCATTTATGTTATTTTAATATCCATTTCTGGCATATTGATTTAAGTATTCTCTGAGCATTTTCAAGTGTGCATCCCACCTGCCACCTTATATATTAGGTTCCTTAAAAGAGGATGCTCTCTACTTCCTGTGTTTCTCCCCAAAAAGTACCCAGGAAAAGACATGTAAAAGAGGCTGCTCAGTCAATAGCAAACATTGCACCCTGGGAAGAATATGGTCATCTCTTTGCCAAGACAAGGCTGAGTGCTGCACTCACCTGGGGGCTGCTGTCAGGACTGTACAGGTCTCCAGGCTTCTGCCCCCGCTGGTCCATGCTGTAGTATTTACAATGACTCCACTGGACCATGGATGGGTTCTGAGGGGGCTGGGGTCCATTAGGGACATTCAGCTGCATGACCACTACACCTGGTCCAGAAGGTGACACTCCTGAAGGGCAGGAAGAAAGCAGTTGGTTACAAATTCAAACTGTATTTTTGCCTTCCAACTAGCCCTGAGTGGGAAAGCAGCAAATAAATCCACCCATTGCCTCAGGGTCACTCAAGCTACGTCTTGCCAGAAACCTGAAATGGCTGCTGATGTGGCTTCTGACTCCATCTTCTCAAACCAGTAGAAGTTTGAGTGGAAGGGATATGAGCCCCAGATGCCAGTGATCCCCTGGCCTTCACCTGGTGAGCGGTACTTTGGTATACTTGGCAGAAAACTACTCCATTCTGTCAACGCTGGCTATAACCAAATGCCGAGGTCAGATTGCTCAAATGTCTAGGCATGGTACGGGTCCTGGTCTGGGCCACGGGCCAGGGCTGCAGACACGTGCAGGCTTTTCTGGTAATGGCTATAGATAAGCCAGTGACCTCTGGTTGTTCTGGAGAAGATAAATGCACGTAGTTTCACTATGCCAGACCCAGAAAGTACATCTTGGCCAAGAATGGGGTAAGTTGGGAAGCATTTTAAGCAGAGGGAATGGCATGGAGATGTATGTCATATTCAGCAACTGACAAATGATTCAAGGTGCTAAGACACAGGGGCCAGATAGGGGAAGTAGGCCATATAGGGGCCATATAGGGGAAGTAGGAGATGAGACACGTTTATTTAACAAAGTCTTATTGAACATTTGCTATGTGCTAGTTCCTATGTTGGGCACTGAGTGTACAAAAAACAAGGCTGTCCCTGCCCTGATAGAATGGACAGTCTATTAAAGAGTGAGACATTAAACAAATAGTTGGTGTCAGAGTTTGAAGCACATTCTGGTAAGATGTTTGGACTTATCCTGTAGGTGTTGGGAGACCTATGCTTTGGAGAGCTGACTCAAACGGCCAAATGTAGGATAGCTAGGGAGAGAGACTAGCAGCAAGAAAGACCATTTAGGAAGCTACTGAAGGTCGCGCACAGTGGCTCATGGCTGCAATCCCGGCACTTTGGGAAGCCGAGGCAGGTGGACTGCTTGAGCCCAGGAGTTCAAGACTAGCCTGGGCAACATGGTGAAACCCCATCTCTACAGAAAATACAAAAATTAGCTGGGCATGGTGGCGTGCACCTGTAGTCTCAGCAGCTCAGGTGGCTGAGGTGAGAGGATCACTTGAGCCTGGGAGGTCGAGGCTGCAGTGAGCCGTGATTATGCCATTGTACTCCAGACTGGGTGACAGAATGAGACCCTCTCTCAAAAAAAAAAAAAAAAAAAAGCCTGCTGAAACAGAATGAAGAGCTTTGAAATTAGGGCAATGCCAGCAGGAATGGAGTGAAAGTCAGACCCTCTGAAGGTTACACTGACAGGTTCAGGTGACTGACTGAATGCGACCTTGAGGTTTTGGCACTGGCAACCATGGATAGACTCATCCTCCCACAGGGTGGGAGAAGGGAAGGCCTTAATAAGTAGGAACATTAAGACCTAAATCTTCATGGTGAAAAGCAAGGTAAAGAGTCAGGGTCAAGCAGTTTGATGGACAGTCCCTGCTGGGAGGGATGGGCTGGAGCTCTGCTTCCCCGCAAGGGATTATCTAGAGTGAGGGTTTATTCCTGACCTCCCAGGCTATATTCCTGTTGAGGCTGAGTTCACATGTGGGTGGTGGTGGAGAAATGGGAATTGGGGGTTACTAGCTTGAAAACCTGCTGCAATGCTGCTGTTTTCATGGCTCGATGCTCCAGGGCTGCCTCTGCTGCTGTCATCAAATTGCTTCCTCTGACGGGAAATGTTGCAGCCTCTGCCCTGGGCACCAGTCATGCTGGGAAGTGAGTGTGATTGTTTTTCCCAAGTAGTATCAGTCAAAAGAAAGGAAAAGAAATGGTGGGAGGTCTGAGAGAGAATCTGAGGAGACAGCATCTGTCATATCATATTCCCCAGACCATTTGTACCCCTGACCCTCTAGGGTTCATCCAATCAGAGAGCACAAATACTCAGTGCAACAGGCTCAGATATCCCCATCTCCTGCCAAGGTGGACAGAGTATTCATGGGCATAGGTTGTAGTAGGGCCATAGGAAAACTGCACAGTTGTGGAGTGTCATACATTTAACAACTCTCCCCTTATTGTAGTTTTTCTGGGCATTTTATTTCCCCATCCTAAGAATCGCTCACCTGCTTCAACATCCTCTACCAACAAAATTGCAATTGACCTTATTCAAATACCTCATTGCTACTTGAGGGTCTAATGTAAAAATAATTAAATCTATTGTTTTTCTAGAAGGTATTCAAATATCTCATTGCTACCTGAGGGTCCAATGTAAGAATAATTAAATCTATTGTTTTTCTAGAAAGTAGCTCATAATCTGAGCCTAATGCCAGGGGCCAGGAAAGGTGGAGAAGGGGGTGAGTGTGTAGGAATAAGCATAAGCAAGGCAGTGGAAGCTCTAATACCAGCAGGTAGCCATAAGGAGCTATTAGGGAGGTCACAAGGAGAGGGAAAGAAAACAAAGTCCTCATATTATTATCTCTGATCCCAACAAAAACAAAGCCAGGGTTTTTAGTTGCAGCCTCTGTCCTGAGCTCCTCCTAACACTGAGTCCTCCCCTGCTGGCCTGAAGCATTGTTCCTTCACTTAGCTGAGAACACAGAGCACTACTCCACTGATGAGCTGATTTTTATGCTTCTCTTCCTCGAGCCCAAAGCAGGTGGCATCTGTTAGCAGCTGAACTGTCGCTACTTCTTAATAGACGTGGCAAAAAAAAAAAAAACCCTCTGCCCAGTGACAGCACTTCCATATAATCAGGTTGGGGGAAGGAGCATGGGTTGGCAGCCAGTGGGAAGGGGGAGAGGGGGGTTGAATAAGGAAATCAATTTCAGCTTGAAAGCTCTGCAAGGAGAGGGGACGTGTGAATGGCTTTTTAAGTGGCATCATTAAACCTGGGCAGAAAGGTCGATTGGGCACAGCAAACCGCATAAATACAAACAGATGACATTTATGTCTGGCAGAATTGTTTTTCATTTTTGTTTTTTTGTTTTTTTAAATCACTGAGGTAGAAGACTGATAGGCTTCTTACCACCAGAAATCACATCTATGGAAAGGAATTGTTTGGAGAAATAAAATCCACAGGCATCTTTCCCAAATTAAAAGAATCCAATAATATCTTGGTATTTTTCCTTTTTTTGGTGGGGGAGTAGGATACCTTCACTAAATGGAAGACGAAAGAGCAGTCTCAGCTTTGGAAACCCCTCAGCTAAACAATGAGCCAGTAAATTATGTGAGAGGCTATTTCTGTAGGCATTTCACTCTGTCCATGCTGCTGTGTCACTGTGAGTTGGGAGTCTGTGTATAGGTATCACTGCCATTTCATGTCTGTGTGCATCTTCCCCACACAAGCACCCCTTTAGAAACCTTAAGGGACCTGCAACTCATCATTTTAATGGGAGAAGTTTTTCCTGGGGTTAGAGTTATGTCTCATACTATAGTGAAGGAACTAAAGTTCAGGCCTGGGGGTAAACAGGGCAACTACAAAAATGTATTAATAAACCAGAACAGTTGTTCCAGGAACAGCCAATCCTAATCCCTGCCTTTATTTTTGGAAAAGTGACCATGTTGCTACATGAGAGAAGGGCGGGCAACTGTCCTCTGAAGGTGACAGAGGGGCCCTTGTGGGTTATGCCTGCTGTCTATCTTTTCAGTATAGGGTAAACGAGGCACAAGAAGCACTTGTTTCCCTTTTTCCACCTCCTCTTAGATTTCCACAAGCAGGGATTAAAGACCTATAAAATCGATATGGTGAATACAGTATTTTAGATGATATGGGTAGAACACAAGTTCCCACTATCCAGGAAAAGTACAAGGGGTCAGTCAGAAGCCTAGGATCAACCAGGGTAACTAGGAACAAAGGAGATAAAACTGAGAAAATTCCAAAGAAGCAAGGAAAACAGACGATAAAGAGGGATTCCCCATTTCTTTTGACGTGGGAAGCCTACATTAATTATCTCTTTCTTCTAACCCTAGTCCATATTTCTAGTGTTGCCAACTTCCAGAACTGTTGTTTTAGTTTACTTAAATTAACCTAGTATGACAGTCAGAGTAGATAATGAAAAATCTCTTCACTTGATTTGTTTATGGTTCAAAGACCTTGCATTTGAAGATGAATAGATGTAACCACAATGACCCAATAGCTATAAGGACATACCACAAAGGATACACACAAAAATGCACATACAAGTATACCTACATGTACATGCAGGAGAAAAAATGCCCTGCAGTACCCAGCACCACCACAGGCTACAGTGCTTCTTGGAGCTGGTTTCTGCAATATCTATACCCCACTGGAAATTTTAAGGCCAAGTGCCCCTGGCAGACATTAGGAGTAATAGCCAGAGAGACCAATAACATAATAAAAGTTAAGGACTTTTGAATTAAAAACCTCAGCCTGTATGAAGGCAGAAGTCATTGCTCCTTTTTTTTGTTTTGTTGTTTTGAGACAGTCTCGCTCTGTTGCCCAGGCTGGAGTGCAGTGGCGCAATCTCGGCTCACTGCAACCTCTGCCTCCTGGGTTCAAGCGATTCTCGTGCCTCAGCCTTCCAAGTAGCTGAGATTACAGATGTGCACCCCCATGCCCAGCTAATTTTTGTATTTTTAGTAGAGATGGGGTTTTGCCATGTTGGCCAGGCTGGCTGGTCTTGAACTCCTGGCCTCAAGTGATCCACCCTCCTTGGCCTCCCAAAGTGATGGGATTACAGGCATGAGACACAATGCCTGGCCTGGAAGTCATTGCTCCTTAAAGGTAAGAACTGATCATGTCTAATGAGTAAGATTAATTCTGGAATCTACTCCACAGCATCCAACATAGTGAGGGTACAAAAAATCTTCAAGTGAAAATATTCCATTTCTAAATGGGGAAAATTGACAAAATATCACCCTCTCACCAGAAGAGGGCACTCTGACATTCCCACGATAGAGTGGAAAGGAGATGGTTGGAGGCTAAATTAAGACTTCCTGCCGAGGTGGGCAGATCATGAGGTCAGGAGATCAGGCCCATCCTGGCCAACATGGTGAAACGCCGTCTCTACTAAAAATTTAAAAATTGGCCAGCTGTGGTGGCATGCGCCTGTAATCCCAGCTACTTGGGAGGCTGAGGCAGGAGAATTGCTTGAACCTGGGAGGTGGAGGCTGCAGTGAGCCGAGATCGCGCCACTGCACTCCAGCCTGGGCGACAGTGAGAGAGACTATCTCAAAAAAAAAAAAAAAAAAAAAAAAAAAGACTTCCTTCCCAGCTGGGCTGGGAAGCTGGCTCAACACCTATAATCCTAGCACTTTGGGAGGCCGAGGCGGGCGGATCACCTGAGGTCAGGAGTTCAAGACCAGCCTGGCCAACATGATGAAACCCCGCCTCTACTAAAAAAAAAAAAAAAAAAATACAAAAATTAGCCAGGCATGGTGGCAGGCGCCTGTAGTCCCAGCTACTCAGGAGGCTGAGGGAGGAGAACTGCTTGAACCTGGGAGGTGGAGGTTGCAGTGAGCCGAGATTGTACCACTGCACTCCATCCTGGGTGACAGAGCAAGACTCTGTCTCAAAAAAAAAAAAAAAAAGAAAAGAAAAGAAAAGAAAAAACAAAAGACTTCCTTCCTTCCAGATTTTTTTTTTTTTTTTTTTTGAGACAGGGTCTTGCTTTCCATGATGACAGGGTGACATCACCATGATGCAGTGGCACCATTATAGCTCACTGCAGCCTCAAACACCTGGGCTCAAGTGATCCTCCTGCCTCAGCCCCTCAAGTAGCTGGGACAAACTAAAAGCACATGCCACCATGCCCAGCTAATTTTTAAATTTTTTGTAGAGATAGGGTCTTGCTTTGTTGCCCATGCTTGTCTCGAACTCCTGGCTTCAAGAAATTCTCCTGCCTTGGCCTCCCAAAGTGCTGGGATTACAGGTGTGTACCACTGCGCACAGCCCCCTAAAGTTTCTTTAACTGCAGTGTACTGCTATTTGAGGGTAGGGTGAAAGGGATACAAACAAGGGCAGCTGTACTTGCGTGTTAGGGGAATTCTTGGCAAAGGCAGTGAAAGGCTGCATGGTATAAACTTATATTAACTTGGAATGGCTGGCCTCTCCAAAGAGGGCCCTTAGCTGTGTAACATGATGTCCATTTATTTTCCACTGGAGAGAAAGAAATTGAGTTAAAAAATGTGTTGAAAATGTGTTGAAGACTCAGTATGGGATGCGGAAAGTCAAAAGACCCAAATTCAAGTTAGAGGATTGTGACTTTAGGCAAGTCATTTAATTTCTTTTGAGTTTTAAATTTCCTCCTCACAAAGTTATGGTGAGAACTAAAATGTTACAATGTATGTGAGCACACAACAAAAGCTGCTAAACAAATCTAAGCTCTAAGTTAAAAAGCATTTTATCAACTTCCCTCACCCTCCCAAGAGAAAAGAAATGCTGTCTATACGAAGGATAAGTACAGAAGCCACAGGTCTTCTGTGTCTTCATTTCCTGACCCAAAGGCATGAGAGTATAGTGCTAGATTCAGGAAAAAAAAAGAAAAAGAAAAAAGAAAAACAAAGAAAACTAAGAATTCAGAGACATAGCTTTTCAGGGCTGAGGCAACCAATGTCATTTCTTTTTTTTTCCCCCTAGAGACAGGGTCCCACTCCCTATCTGGGTCCATCCAGGCTGGAGTGCAATGGCACGATGCCAGCTCCTTACACCCTCAACCTCCCAGGCTCAAGCAATCGTTCCCCTCAGACTCCTGAGTAGCTGTTACTACTGGACGCATCACCACGCTTGGCTTGTTTTTTGTTTTTTTTTTTGAGACGGAGTCTCGCTTTGTCGCCCAGGCTGGAGTGCAGTGGCGCGATCTCGGCTCACTATAAGCTCCGCCTCCGGGGTTCAAGCATTTCTTGTCCCTCAGCCTCCCGAGTAGCTGGGATTACAGGTGCACGCTACCATGCCCAGCTAATTTTTGTATTTTTAATAGAAGTGGGGTTTCACCATGTTTGCCAGGCTGGTCTTGAACTCCTGACCTCAGGTGATCTGCCCGTCTTGGCCTCCCAAAGTGCTGGGATTACAGGTATGAGCCTCCACACCTGGCCATAACTTTTTTTTTTTTTTTTTTTTTTGAGACGGAGTCTTGCTCTGTTGCCCAGGCTGGAGTGCAGTGGCATGAGCTGCAACCTCTGCCTCCCAGGTTCAAGTTCAAGTGATTCTCGTGCCTCAGCCTCCTGAGTAGCCGGATGACAAGTGTGCACCACCATGCCTGGCTGATTTTTGTATTTTTAGTAGAGATGGGGTTTTACCATGTTGGCCAGGCTGGTCTCAAACTCCTGGGCTCAAGTGATCCACCCGCCTTGGCCTCCCAAAGTGCTGGGATTACAGGCATGAGCCACCACGGCTGGCCTTTTAAAAAAGTTTTTTTAGTAGAGTCAAAGTCTTGCTATGTTGCCCAGGCTGGTCTCAAACTCCTCAGCTCCAGTGATCCTCCTGCCTTGGCCTCCCAAAGTGTTGGGATTACAGGTGTGAGCCAGCGTGCCTGGCCCCAGTGTCATCTTGAGAGGTCAGCTTCAGTACCCTTGGAAAACACCAGCTAAGACTTTGTTTTTCCTTTGTGATGGAGTCACAGTGGGGACAGACCCAATACCTGAACTCTTTTTGCCCTTCCCAGCTCTAGAGCATAAGCGCTTCAGCAATGTTTGCTCTTGCCAGTGCCCAAGACCCACAATTCTTTATCCTCTTACCTGAGTACTGCTGTGGCATCTGTGGTGGACTGCAGGGAGAGGGAGACTGAGACATTTGGTACTGCTCAGAGCCAGGGGGTTGCAGAAACCCTACAGAAGGGCTGGGAAGACAGAGAAGAGAGGAGTGGTGAAGCAGTAGAGGGATGAACACAGCTCCTGGCAAACAGCTGCTGCTTCCTGGTCCTCCCCTATGGGAAGCAGAGGCAGCTTCAAGCCATTCCCAGACCAATTTGCCATGCAATTTCTAAAATCACTCATCAGTTCAAAGTTAATTATATGTATTTGTACTTGATCATCTTTCAATTAGGAAGCTGCTAATCAGTGCTACAGATGGAATGTTAGTGACACATGCTCTTCCCAACACTGGAAACACCAGACACACATACATGCACATATGCACACACACAGATTCCAAGAAACACAACAGAAACACAGACAAAGAGAGTGTCACAGACACAGACACAGAGTGCTAGAAAGAGATGGGTAAAAAAAAAAACAACAACACAAAAACTAAGGACTGCTAATTATTTTTGACCTAAAAAAAAGTCAGCCGGGCGCAGTGGCTTACGCCTGTAATCCCAGCACTTTGAGAGGCCAAGGCAGGTGGATCATGAGGTCGGGAGTTCGAGACCAACCTGGCCAACATGGCAAAACCCCGTCTCTACTAAAAATACAAAAATCAGCTGGGCATGGTGGCGCACACCTATAGTCCCAGCTACTCAGGAGGCTGAGACAGGAGAATTGCTTGAACCCAGGAGGCAGAGGTTGCAGTGAGCTGAGACTGTCATTGCACTCCAGCCTGGGTGACAAGAGCAAGACTCCATCTCAAAAAGAAAAGAAAAGTCAAAAACAAATATAGTCACATAAAGACAAATAGAAAAAAAAAAAACCCACAAAACTTAAAACAACCTGGAGACATATATAGAAAAAGACAAAGGTAAATGCACATATACTGGGAGACAGGCATACAGAAACACAGACTCCAGTTCTTGTTCCACCTCTGCCTCTAACTAGCTACGTGAATTTAGGTAAATTTTTTAACAGCCCTAGCTGGAATTTCCTCATTTAAAAACGAGAGAAAAATAAAACAAGGGGAGTGAACTAGATGATTTCTAAGGTGCCTTCTACCACTAAAAATTCTATTCACTATGACCTATATTCAGTTATATATAAATAGATACAGAAATAGACACACCATCAGTTTCATTGATAAACAGAGGTACACGGAAAAATTTACACATCACAGTCCAAAAAAATTTCTTTCCTTAATGATGAGCAGTCTCTATCCTCTAGTTCTGAGTCCCATTCTTTTGAAAAATAAAAATGGAGGAAATCATAAATTATAAGTCTCTGAAGCAGGAATTTTTTTCTGCTGATAACCTCTTATGCACATGTCAAATCAATAAGTGAAAAGGAGAATGAACTCCCTCATATTCTACCTGCTTTAGGGAACTACTGGGATCTTTACCCCTGCCTTTCTTAGGCCAGTGGAAACAAAACCATGATGCAACCGTTGCTGAAGGTCTATGGGTGATGTCCTGGCTCTCTGGGAGTCCTCACCTCGTACCGTTCTGCTGAGCAGGTGGGATCATGCTATAGTACACTGGTACCCCCGCTGCTGGGAGGCCTCCTTGCACAGACTGGCTCACAGGGACCAGCATGGGTTGCTGGAAAGGCGGCTGGACCACATTTTGCGAGTCACTACCCACTGGAACCTGGGTGAGAAAGAGAAGAGAATGACTACTCACATTCGCATTCACATTGAGCTCAAGCAGAAACAGCCTAGTCATCACGAGATCGGGGCATTACAACTTCCTTCCCTACCTTAGATCCTCCTCCTGTTCTCCCCATCTGCCTAAAGAAAATGTTTCCAGAGCTGTCTCTATTTCTGCCTTCTTCAAATACCACCCTTGGGCATCTGACATAAAGAAAGGAGCCTGATTTCCTTTAGCCACTACTTTCCTGGGCATATACTCATTCCATGGCTATATAAAGACCAAACAATTTAAAGATTCTTCTAAAACTCCATGGGCTTTCCGTCATAGGAAAAAAACCCAAAAATTCTAGGGGAAAGTAGACAATATTTTAGTATTGGAGTTTTTAGTATGGATGACCCTGGGAGGCTCTCCTTTTCCTCATGCCAAGGACTGGGGTGATCCTTCCCAATGCAGAATGCACCCACTTGGTAAGAAGGCAGTGGAGTGTACTGAACCACCAGGCCTTGCATCTGGCCCCCCATGCTGCTCCTCTGGCTGCTGAGCAGGCCCTGGTTCTGTGGCTGCTGGACCCCAATCATGCCTTGGTAAGCCGCCTGCTGCTGGTTAGGCATCATGGGCTGTAAACCTAGAAATGGGCAAGGCAGAAAATACATTAGTATGAATGTTTAGGAGGTCACACTCTATCTGTAACTTCCTTCTCCATTCTATTTTATCTTTCTTTTTCTGGAGAGCATAGGTCTGTTCTTAGGATCCTAATCATTCCTGCCCCTAGACCCACCTTCATTTTAATGGAGAAGGTACTTCTTTCTTTCCTGCTGTGCCCTTCCCTTATTCACTGCCTTCTTCAACCAGTGGTTTCTCTTACCAGGCTGCTGGGATGGCTGAGGCAGCTGCTGACCACGTTGGGGGCTATAGGCCACCGGGTGAGAGAGAGGTCGATATTGCTGGTTGGAGTTAGGATATTGTCCAGGGGGATAGTAAGAAACCTGGATCTATGGTGAGAGGAGACAGACGTGTGAGAAGTCCCTAAAATTCAGCCGCAACATCAGCATACTACTATAAATGCCTCAAGATTGATGGCCAGAAATATGTAAACGGAGATATTTTGGACCTGCAATTGCAGTAAAACAAGGATTTATGTTATATAGAAAGAAGACTTTCTGGCTAGAACAACTCTCAAGTGCAAGGCAGGGAGAGGTATTCCCTCTGGTCTGTCTAGAGGAATAAAGAAAGTATAATACTAGACAAACTGAATTAAGTGATTTAAGCTGGGAACTGGAGCTGCTCACCTGTTGAGGGGGCTGCATGTACCCCTGGGGTGGCAGAACTTGCTGAGTAGGTGGTGCATGGCTAGAGGTGGAATAGTTGGAAGTGGGGAGGGGCTGACCCGTGGAAGCCATGATGAAGCTAGTCTGCTGAGGGTGCTGGGATATAAGTGGGGTCTGGAATAGAGCTGCAGATGGGTCAGCTGCTTCAGTAGAACCTTGGCGACTAAGGCTCATTTGTCCAAAGGGGTTGCTGAGGTCATCTGCCTGTTGAGAGAGTATAAGATGCAAGGATTGGGGCTGTATCAAACCTCATGTCTTTGGCTTCAACACAGACAGAGAAAAATAGCAATGCTTTTTACAACCTTCTTTAAAACAATGGGGGATAGTCCTACCTCTGTGCTGTGCTATGAACTGAATAGCTGTTGAAGTCCAACTCCAGAGCCAGTCTCTCTATCACATATGAGGTAACAGTGGTGACCCTGATTATAATTGTGTGTGTGTGTTTTTTTTTTTTTTGAGACACAGTCTCATTTTGTTGCCCAGCCTGGAGTGCAGTGGCTCAATCCCAGCTCACTGCAACCTCCGCCTCCCAGGTTCAAGCAATTCTCGTGCCTCAGCCTCCTGAGTAGCTGGGATTACAGGCTCCTGCCACCAAACCCGGCTAGTTTTTTTTTTTTTTGAGACGGAGTTTTGGTTCTCATTGCCCAGGCTGTAGTGCAATGGTGCAGTCTCGGCTCACTGCAACCTCTGCCACCCGGGTTCAAGCAATTCTCCTGCCTCAGCCTCCTGAGTAGCTGGGATTACAGGCATGTGCCACCATGCCCAACTAATTTTTTTTGTATTTTTAGTAGAGTCGGGGTTTCACCATGTTGGCCAGGCTGGTCTCAAACTCCTGACCTCAGGTGGATCCACCTGCCTCAGCCTCCCAAAGTGTTTGGATTACAGGCGTGAGCCACTGCACCAGCCTTATGCTTGTATTTTTAGTAGAGACGGGATTTCACCATGTTGGCCAGGCTGGTCTTGAACTCCTGAACTCAAGTGATCAGCCCGCCTCAGCCTCCCAAAGTGCTGGGATTACAGGTGTGAGCCACCGCGCCTGGCCTATGATTATTGTTAGGGTTAGTCCTTGGGTGATGGGAGCAATGACACAATTACTGTATATAAAAAAAACAGGACAAACTAGCGGCTTAACGAAAAAGATTAAAGAGTCTTTCCACTTCCTGTCTTCCTTATGCCCCCAACCATAAAAAGGCCCCTACATTGCCACAAATCCTGTTTTTATAATAAAGGACCCAGATAACACCTTGAGTGGATCATGGGTAGCTAGGTTCATGTGCCTTCACAGCTCTGCCTATGCAGCAGCAAGACTAGGGGCTCCCACTCCTGCTGCTTATCTCCTTACTCCCTCTGGAGGTCATTTCCACCTTTGTTCTCTGACACTAGCCTAGAGTTCTCCTGCCCTTCAGAAACTACTTCCAATTCTCACCTCCAAAAGGAGGGCAGAGTGAGTGGCTAAGCTGGAGGATAAGACTGACTGGCCAGGCTGTAATTGCCTTCTCTCTCAGCTCTCTTTTCTAAGCAGCAAGGGTGATGGTGTTCCATCTCTCACTCGTATGGTGATAGGTTAGAGTTTGTTAGCTTCCTTTTCCCTTCTGCTCCCTGGACAGTAATTCACACACACACACACACACAAAACTAGCAGAAACCAAAAGACAATGCTTTTCTGTAGTTTCATTCCATTTTCAGGGATCTGATCTTCAAGTTAGCTGTTTTGCTATTTATTGGGCAGGAATAGATGACAAGTGAACTGGACTGCAGATTATTTTGAACTCGATATTCCAGGACAATCAACATGGAAATAAGAGGTAGGAGGAGGGAGAGGATTCTAGTG
Source organism: Pongo abelii (assembly GCF_028885655.2). NCBI lineage: Eukaryota > Metazoa > Chordata > Mammalia > Primates > Hominidae > Pongo > Pongo abelii. Next base: position 55,201,076 of record NC_071995.2, read on the forward strand.
AAAAAGTAGATGTTAAGACAGAGCAAAACAATTCAGGGCTTCTACAACTATGATGGAAGTTATCAACTATGAGGCAAATCAGATCTTCAAAGGATTTGTAGAGTACAAACGATTTAAACAGCATGTGCTATGCAGTGGATGAGGATTTTTAAAATATAAACTGGCATGGTAAAACAGGGGAACAGTTTAAGTTTTTGCAAGTGATACCAGAGAAGTCTGCAATTGCATTTTTTTTTTTTTTTTTTTTTGAGACGGAGTCTTGTTCTGTTGCCCAGGCTGGAGTGCAGTGGTGGTGCGATCTTGGCTCACTGCAACCTCAGCCTCCCAGGTTCAAGCGATTCTCCTGCCTCAGCCTCTCGAGTAGCTAGGACTACAGGTGTGTGCCACCACGCCCAGCTAATTTTTGTATTTTTTGGTAGACATGGGGTTTCACCATGTTGGGCAGGCTGGTTTCAAACTCCTGACCTCAGGTGATCCGCCCACCTTGGCCTCCCAAAGTGCTGGAATTACAGGTGTGAGCCATCATGCCCGGCCTGTGTTTTTATTTTTAAAGGAAATTACAGAGAACCATTCTGTATAGAAGAAACTAGGTTCCTCAGACATTCCTAGAGAGCAAATTAGATTTAGGATGTACATGGTAGAGATGAGAAGCCTAGGTTATACCAACATCCAATTTCATTCTCTGTCCTGAAACTCGGGGGAACACAGTGTTCCTCTGTCTTACATTTAAGCATCTTTTGATGTGCTGTGATGAGGCCATTAGCATGGAGTATAGTTCAGCCTGTGCTGGCCCCTCAAGAAGAAATAGCTTTCAATATGCCCTCCAAAAGCACAACATGCTTACAAGGCCATCACAGACTGACCCAGACATACCCACAGATACAGGCCACACACGGACAAGACAAAAAGGGGGAATGGAGTTTATACCATGTTGTACTGCTGGGGCGGAGAGACTGGCAGAAGGACTTGGGGACAGGAGCTTGGAGAGAACTGAATAGGCTGCGGAGAGGGCTGCAGAGCCGGGACTGGCTGTGGGCCAGCAGAGAGGCATGTGGAAAAGGGAAGAGAAAAGAGAGGCGGGAAGCGGGGGGCGGGGTGGGGGTGGGGGGGCGGGCAGAGATAGGGAGGGAAAGGGAAGGAACAATAAGGTTAATAATCATAGAAGAAATTTCACATGAGTAGCACGACTCCTGAGCAGGTAGGTGACCAAGCCCGGGACAGCTTGAAGATTTAACATCTCTTTGACAAACAGGCAATCTCTCTTATCAGGGGAGACCTGCTGCACTCCCTTCCCCATTAGCCATTCAGAACTCTGCAGCTGTTGTGAGCAATCTGAGGACTCTCAGGGTCAGGGTCTGCTGTCTGATTCCAAATACAGCTTTTCCCAAAGCAGTTTTTCTGAACACACAATTCCTGGGGAGCATGATCATAACCCTCCTTGACTGCCCACTTGAGAAGGGATTCCTGTCTGCACTGCTGCACTGCTTCTGCAGGAAGGGTCATCCAAGGTCTGGCTCAGCTGCTCCTGATTTCACACCACAGCTCTCCTAGAGGAAATACTCATTCACAAGGATCATCTCCCTCCCAAGGGCAGAGAAGGAAAAAACACCCAAGATCGTGCCTGCTTCTGGCTACTTCCTTCCACTCCATGATTGCTCCTCCAGGCTGTGACAGCAATATGAAAAATCCACCTCCACCCCACAAGCAAACAGGAAGGATTTAGGAATAAAATATAAATAGCTTAGCTTTAGTTTTTGTTCCTTCAGTCCCCCTTCACTAGCCTCAAGCAGGAGGATTTGTTTACTAGGAACATAGAGTGTTCTAAATCAACTAGTGGGTAGTTATTATTTTTTCCTTCCCTTCTTCCCCTCCAGGCATTTTGATCACCTCATCAGTTCTCCAGTCATAGTCCCTGGTGGTAGGAGAGATGAGAGAAGGAGAGAGGCAAGGAAGGGGGGAAAATAACATTTGTATATATTATTACATACATTGTCTCATTACAGCCTCACACAAGAATCCTATGGGGAGATATGACTTGTATTTGCAATTAAAAAAGGCTCAGATAAATTAAATCACTCATCTAGGTTTACACAGTTAATATGGCAGAGCTGAGATTGAAATCTAGTTCTGCCTGGCATAGGTTCTCTCCACTCCACTCTAGTAGTGGGGAGGAGGTGAAAGAAGAAGTCAAGCAGAATTATCCAAGCACCTTCCACAGGCTCTTCCCTCCACATTTAGAGCATTAAGATGTGTGGGGCCATGGTATCAATATCCTCTCCTGCCACACATCTCCAGAGTTTCTTTCACAGAAGGGACTAACAGTTCAGGAGGCAGAATACAGGAATTAGAAGACTCCCCAAAGAGGAAAATACTCTGGAGGTCTCAGCAGAGGATCTGATATCTGAATTAAATATAATGTAAGTAATTTTGATTAGGTAAAATTATTGAGAATCCACTGTGTGACCTGGAAGAGTTGCTGCTGTAGCCTTGAAAATAAACTCTTAGCTCTACTGGCACACCTATTTTCTGTCAGACAATGGCATTCCAAATATAACTGATGGACAAGATGTTCAGTATTAGCTGCTTATACTGGTGGCTTTCATACACATTTTCTATTATCCCAATTCTCTTCATTCTTTTGGAGGAGGGTCTATCTTGGTTCAGGGCATATATATTCTGGGGAAAAAGGACAGTAAAGTGGTTAAAAAAAAAAAAATAGCTGCCTGCGGTGGCTCACACCTGTAATCCCAACACTTTGGGAGGCTGAGGTGGGCGGACCACCTGAGTCGAGACCAGCCTGCCCAACACGGTGAAACCCTGTTTCTACTAAAAATGCAAAAATTAGCTGGGCCTGGTGGCGCGTGCCTGTAGTCCCAGCTACTCAGGAGGCTGAGGCAGGAGAATCGCTTGAACCTGGGAGGCAGAGGTTGCAGTGAGCTGAGCTCGCGCCACTGCACTCCAGCCTGGGCAACAGAGCGAGACTCAGTCTCAAACAAAACAAAACAAAACAAAACAAAACTGTGCCTGTTTTCCCCACACTTGTAAGTTATGACTAAAGAGTAAAGTGAGAAGAAATGCTCCTCTTAGGCCTCCGCTAACTGGGGAAGGGCAGTGATACGGGCAGGGATAGCAGTGCTATTTTTTTTAGTTACTCCACAGCTATCCTCAGCTATAGTTCTCTTCTTGAAGGGTGTCAAACTGCAAAGCCAGGGAAGCTCTGAAAAACCATGAGGAAATTTATTTAAACAAAACTTAGGAATATACCTAACCAAGGAGTTGAAAGACCTCTACATGGAAAACTACAAAACACTGCTGAAAGAAATCATAGATGATACAAACAAATGGAAACACATCTCATGCTCATGGATGGGTAGAATCAACATTGTAAAAATGACCATACTGCCAAAAGCAATCTACAAATTCAATGCAGTCCCCATCAAAATACCACCATCATTCTTCACAGAATTACAAAAAAAAATTCTAAAATTCATATGGAACAAAAAAAGAGCCCCCACAGTCAAAGCAAGGCTAAGCAAAAAGAACAAATCTAGAGGCATCATACTACCTGATTTCAAACTATACTATAAGGTTATAGTGACCAAAACAGCATGGTACTGGTATAAAAATAGGCACATAGACCAATGGAACAGAATACAGAACCCAGAAATAAACCCAAATACTTACAGCCAACTGATCTTTGACAAAGCAAACAAAAACATAAAGTGGGGAAAGGACACCCTTTTCAACAAATGGTGCTGGGATAATTGGCTAGCCACATGTAGGAGAATGAAACTGGATCCTCATCTCTCACCTTATATAAAAATCAACTCAAGATGGATTAAGGACTTAAATTTAAGACCTGAAATTAAAAACTCTAGAAAATAACATATTGGAAAAATCCTTCTAGATGTTGGCTTAGGCAAGGATTTCATGACCAAGAACCCAAAACCAAATGCAATAAAAACAAAGATAAATAGTTGGGACTTAATTAAACTAAAAAACTTTTGCATGGAAAAAAAAAAACAAACAAAAAACAGCAGAATAAACAGACAAACCACAGAGTGGGAGAAAATCTTCACAATCTATACATCTGACAAAAGACTAATATCCAGAATCTACGACGAACTCAAATAAATCAGTAAGAAAAAAACAATCCCATCAAAAAGTGGGCTAAGGACAGGAACAGACAATTCTCAAAAGAAGATATACAAATGGCCAACAAATATATGAAAAAATGCTCAACATCACTAATGATGAGGGAAATCCAAATCGAAACCACAATGTGATACCACCTTACTCCTGCAAGAATGGTCATAATCAAAAAATCAAAAAACAGTAGATGTTGGCATGGATGCGGTGTCAGGGAACACTTCTACACTGCTGGTGGGAATGTAAACTAGTACAGCCACTATGGAAAACAATGTGGAGATTCCTTAAAGAACTAAAAGTAGGGCCAGGCGCAGTGGCTCATGCCTGTAATCCCAGCACTTTGGGAGGCCAAGGCGGGCGGATCATGAGGTCAGAAGATCGAGACCATCCTGGCTAACACGGTGAAACCCCATCTCTACTAAAAATACAAAAAATTAGCCAGGCGTGGTGGCGGTCGCCTGTAGTCCTAGCTACTCGGGAGGCTGAGACACGAGAATGGCATGAACCCGGAGCTTGCAGTGAGTCAAGATCGCTCCACTGCACTCCAGCCTGGGCAACACAGCGAGACTCCATCTAAAAAAAAAAAAAAAAAAGAACTAAAAGTAGAACTACCATTTGATTCAGGAATCCCACAACTGGGTATCTACCCAGAGGAAAAAAAGTCATTATACAAAAAAGATACTTGCACGTGCATGTTTATAGCAGCACAATTCCCAATTGCAAAATCATGGAACCAAACCAAATGCCCATCAATCAATGAGTGGATAAAGAAACTGTGGTATATACACATGATGGAATACTATTCAGCCATAAAAAGGAATGAATTAACAGCATTTGCAGTGACCTGGATGAGATTGGAGACTATTGTTCTAAGTGAAGTAACTCAGGAATGGAAAACCAAACATCGCATGTTCTCACTGATATGTGGGAGCTAAGCTATGAGGACACAAAGGCATAAGAATGATAAAATGAGCCGGGCACAGTGGCTCACGCCTGTAATCCCAGCACTTTGGGAGGCTGAGGTGGGCGGATCATGAGGTCAGGAGTTTGAGACCAGCCTGACCTACATGGTGAAACCCCCATTTCTACTAAAAATACAAAAATTAACTGGGTGTGGTGGTGCGTGCCTGTAATCCCAGCTACTCAGGAGGCTGAGGCAGGAGAACCGCTTGAACCCAGGAGGTGGAATTTGCAGTGAGCCGAGACTGCATCACTGCACTCCAACCCAGGTGACAGATCGAGACTCCATCTCAAAAGAAAGAAAAAAAGAATGATAAAATGGACTTTGGAGACTTGGGGGGAAGAGTGGGAGGGGGGCAAGGGATAAAAGACTACAAATATGGTGCAGTGTATACTGCTCGGGAGATGGGTGCACCAAAATCTCACAAATCACCTCTAAAGAGCTCACTCATGTAACCAAGTACTGCCTGTACCCCAATAACTTATGGAAAAATAAATGATGAAAAAAAAAAAAAAAGACTGGCCCTGAGGGATGTGGCTGCCACCTACTGGCAAATTCTGGGCTTGTTCACTGGCTCTTTATGACAAGAGGAGGCCCAGAGAACTCCTTTTCAAGAAGTCTACTTCATTTTAAGTAAACTGGGCAAAAGGGAGCCCCTGGCCCTTTAATCCTCAGCCTCACCCCTGGTTTCACGAGCTTCACCAACATACAATTTGAAGGCCTGCTTGGACAGAGGAGCCCTGCCAGGAAGGGAAAGATCATAGTTCAGTCAGTACTGTTCCTAGACCTGGGGCAAGTGCCTTGTGTGACACAGTTAAAGGTAACAATCCTTCCTCAAATATTTTTTTTTTTTTTTTTTTTAGACAGAGTCTCACTGTGTTGCCCAGGCTGGAGTGCAGTGGTGCAATCTCAGCTCACTGCAACCTCCACCTCCCAGGTTCAAGCGATTCTCATGCTTAGGAGGCTGAAGCCTCCCAAGAAGCTGGGATTACAGATGTGCACCACCACACCCAGCTAATTTCTGTATTTTTAGTAGAGACGTTGTTTCACCAGGTTGGCCAGGCTGGTCTCAAACTTCTGGCTTCAAGTAATCTGCCCTCCTCGGCCTCCCAAAGTGCTGGGATTACAGGCGTGAGCTACCGCGCCCAGTCTCAAAGTTTCTCTTCTACAGGAAAAGCTTTAGAGTAAGCACAGTGGTGTTTGTGTGTGCACATGATCACTTCTTTAATCCTAGCACTGTTATGTACCATTAGAAACTGAACAATAATTATTCTCAGGCTCAGCAACTTTGGTCTAGGGAGCCCCCAGTGCTGAAGGCCAATCAGGGAAAAAGAAAGCAAAAGAAAGAAAGAAAATGGCAGTAGGAAGAGGAATAAAAAAATAAAGAGGAAGGGTGAAAAAGTGAAGAGGAAGAAAAAAGGAGATACATACAGTGAGATGGTGGGATAATTTTTAGCAGCTTCCATAAATGCTTCCAGGGCATCAAAACTTGGATAAATTCTTTCATTTGGAGTTAGTCATCACAATTAATCTCAAGAATGAATTTCTAAGAGAACAGGAATTGCTGCACCAAGTAGTGTTCCTTCACCCCCAAGCTATAGCACCTAACCTGGCACCACACTCCCCATAGGAGATAAGCCAATGCCAACGATCGACCAATTGACCCTCACAATCCAGTAACAGGGACAGAACCTGAGTAGAAGATTGGGGTTTAGGGCCAGTCACTTGGACATTCTGTATAAATTTCAGTCCCAAATGGTTCTTCTCTTATCTCTTTATTCCTCTCCCACTCTTGCCGTCTGTTTCTAGGTATGAGATGATAGGTGGAAGATGCAGGCAGATGGGAGACTAAGAGGGAGAAAAGGGAGCAAGACTATTAAAATACACATTTTAGGGGGAAAAAAACCTAGAAAATATTAGGACCTTGGAAAAGCAAGTCATACACATACAAAAACATGGTAGCAGATGACAGAAGGAGAAGCAGTTTACCCACTTACAGGTTTGAATTAAGACACAGACAGAGAAAAGTACACATACACACTATGCTTCAGTAGGGAGCAAGGTGAACTGAAGTGAACGAAACTTACTGGGGTAGATGGTGGTAGAACAAGAAAGTTAGGACTATAGAAAGAACTGACTTAGACTAAGATAGAGGACTGCAATGACTTGCATGTGAATTACATTTAGACACAAAGTAGGATTTCCTAGATCTTCACTGTTCTTTATTTCAGCTTCATTTCACAATATTTGAGATAGGGCAATACTGGGCCATTCTGGGGTCTTTGCACTCTAGTTTCTAGTTCATGGGGTATTAGTGTTTGGGACTTGCTTCTTACACCTAGGGAAGAAATATATCTAAGGCCAAGCTGGACTAATGAGCAGGGGGATGAGGGAGCCTGGGAGGTAAAATGAGAATGTAAACTGCAGCAGGAAAGACTACAGACACATGGGCTTTCCAGCTACCAGAGAATACTTCAGGATAAAGTATGGGGCTCTCCTCATAAAGAGCTCTATTCATGTGAGAAGAAAGTAAGTGAAGATCTCAGCACAGCTCTGCTCGGAGTATTAAGGTGACTTTTTTTTTTTTTTTTTTTTTTGAGACAGGGTCTTACTCTGTCGCCCAGGCTAGAGAGCAGTGGCGCGATCTCGGCTCACCGCAACCTCCGCCTCATGGGTTCAAGCGATTCTCCTGCCTCAGCCTCCCTAGTAGCTGGGATTACAGGTGCCCGCCACCATACCTGGCTAATTTTTGTATTTTTAGTAGGGACCGGGTTTCACCATGTTGGGCAGGCTGGTCTTGAACTCCTGACCTCAGGCGATTCACCCGCCTCAGCCTCCCAAAGTGCTGGGATTACAGGCTTAAGCAACCACGCCTGGCCTTAAGGTGACTTTTAAACATAGTCACCTTAATGACACTGGCCAGGCATGGTGGCTCATGCCTGTAATCTCAGCACTTTAGGAGGCCAAGGAGGGAGGATCACTTGAGCCCACAAGTTTGAGACCAGCCTAGGCAACATAAGCAAGACCCTGTCGCAAAATAATAATAATACATTTTTTAAAAATTAAAAGAAATAAATAAAACAGAATACTGAAGTTCTGGTTTAGAACAGGACCTGATTCTTAGGCTGATGACCTTCCTGATCTCCACAGATGCAAAACTTCACTTAAACTCTAGTTGGTACCAACATTCACCAGTCCAGCAACAGAAGGAGAAGGATACAGCCCTTCTGAGTCATGGAAAACAAAGACAACATTTGGAGTCTTTGTGTTTCATGACATATGTATGGCAGGGGTCTTGAGTGTTATTTCTTTTTTCCCCAAACCCCAACACATAAATATGTGTTTATGGGTCCACATAGTTGGTCAGATGATGGTGGAAGTTATAATCTTTTCAAGTTCCATATATAGATGTAATGGAAAAAAATGCCTTGTTAATTACACATGGACATACAGGGAGATGGGGTATAATAGAAATGTGGTATGAAATAAAAGATTCTACTGACAATGTTCAGGAAGCAGAGGAAGAAATATAAAGCAAAAAAACCCCAAGCTGACTCAGTAGTTATTTGGCAAAACCTTTGCCCAAGGTTCTTCTTTCCCTACAACTAACAAATGAGAAATGGGGGAGAGAGTGGCATGTCTCCAAAAACTGATCCTTCCTGCCACCCACAGCACAAGAGACATGACGGTACATCTAAAGTTTGCTTGAATCAGAGTGGAGAGGACTCTGACACTGATTGGTGACTCACCTGTGAGATCATGTGATTATTCAAGGGTGGCTGTTGCTGAGGCGTGGGTGGGAGAGCAGGAAGTTGCTGCTGCTGCTGCTGTTGCTGTTGCTGCTGGGCAGTACAAGGGAGAAGCCCCCGCACAGACTGGGATGAGGTGACCTGGTTGCACACTTCTGGGGCACCTAGTGCCATACCTAAGGCAAAGAAGAAACCCACGAAAAGTTGTAAGCACAAGTCATGAACACATTATCCCTGGAAGCTTAGTCAGAGGGCTCTACTTTTTCTTTGCCTTTCCTCTTTATTCCCTTTTGTCCCCTCCCCCACTGTCTTCTGAAGATTCACAGATGAGCACAGATGCATTTCAGCTGCCTTGCTAATGCCAGTCCTCCTCTTTGCAGGCTTTTGCTCCCTAGGGACAGGAACCACCTTGACTGTCAATGTTTGGTTATGAAATTGAACAAAATGTGAGGCTGCTGAAGCACCTCCCCTGAAGTGTCTGGAATCTGTCCATCACACTTAGATAGCTGAAAATATAAATGCTTACTTCCTGGGAAGGCACAGATTTTTGGTCTCTTAAGAGATCCGTCTTTTTGCTAGAGAGAGAGAGAGATCTGTCTTCTCTTTGCTTTCTTCTCAACTTGCAACATCTCTTATAAAAGTTGCTGAGGGCCGGGCGCAGTGGCTCACGCCTGTAATCCCAGCACTTTGCGAGGCTGAGGCGGGTGGATCATCTGAGGTCAGGAGTTTGAGACCAGCCTGGCCAACCAACATAGTGAAACTCCATCTCTACTAAAAATATAAAAATCATCCGAGCTTGAGGGTGGGTGCCTGTAATCCCAGCTACCTGGGAGGCTGAGACAGCAGAATTGCTTGAACCCGGGAGGCAGAGGTTGCAGTGAGCTGAGATCACGCCATGACACTCCAGCCTGGGCGACAAGAGCGAGACTCGGTCTCAAAAAAAAAAAAAAAAAAAAAGTTGCTGAGAAAACTTCAAGCATACAAGCATACACATGGGCACATGCATACACATAACCTTTATCCAACTCATTTCCTCATTTCTAGGCTCTCCAAGGCATGAACTCATTCAACACAACATACTTTTACTGAATATCTACTATGTGCCAGGCACTGTATAATGAACCAAAGACATAAAGATGAGTGAAACACAGTCCTTGCCCTTAACAGCACAGGAACTTTTTTCTTTTTTTGAGACAGGGTCTCACTCTGTCGCCCAGGCTGGAGTGCAGTGGCACGATCTTGGCTCACTGCAACCTCCACCTCCCAGGTTCAAGCGATTCTTCTGCTTCAGCCTCCCAAGTAGCTGGGATTACAGGTACCCACCACTACGCCCAGCTAATTTTGATGTTTTTGGTAGAGACGGGGTTTCGCCTTGTTGGCCAGGCTGGTTTCGAACTCCTGGCCTCAAGTGATCTGCCTGCCTCTGCCTCCCAGAGTGCTAGAATTACAGGTGTGAGCCACCATGCCCAGCCAACAGCACAGGAACTTCTGATGGGAGATAGACATCCACACGACAATTATAATCTGATAAGGATAAGGAATACATCAGTGATATCGACAAAGTTGCATGAAAGCAAAGACGAGGAAGCAAAAACTCCTGGGAGGGTCAGGAAAGGATTTAAAGAGGGGTCAGCAGGAAAGCTGGGGTTGAAGAATGACAGACGCTTGTAACACCAAGAGGAAACAAAGCTAATGCCATATTCAAGAAATGATTGGCTGGGTGTGGTGGCTCATGCCTGTAATCCCAGCACTTTGGAAGGCTTAGGTGGGTGGATCACCTGACATCAGGAGTTTGAGACCAGCCTGGCCAACATGGTGAAACCCTATCTCTACTAAAAATACAAAAAATTAGCCGGCCATGGTGGCAGGTGCCTGTAATCACAGCTATTCGAAAGGCTGAGGCAGGAGAATCGCTTGAACCTGGGAGGCGGAGGTTGCAGTGAGCCGAGGTCGTGCCATTGCATAACAAGAGCGAGACTCCATCTCAAAAAAGAAAGAAATGGTTGGAAAGAAGGAAAGATCTGGAAATTAGACAGCAACGGCAAACTAGAGTCAGGAAGTTACGCTATATTAAGTAGTTTGGATTTTACTATTCAGGTGATGATGCAAAAATGAACATTTTTAAGAGACTACTGATGAATTTAGATCTGTTTTAGATTGGCAAACTGGCTCTAAAAAGGGCTAACCAACCAGATGCAATGGCTCACGTCTGTAATCCCAGCTACTTGGGAGTCTGAGGTTGGAGGATCATTTGCGCCCAGGAGTTCAAGGCTGCAGTAAGCTATGATGGTGCAACTGCAATCCAGCCTGGATAACAGCAAGACCCTGACTCTTGAAAAAGTAAAAAAAAAAAACCCAATAAAAAGAGCTGAGAATGGAGTAGAGATATCAGTTTGGGCGCCAGTGTCATAGTTACATAAAAGAAAATAAAAGCCTGGATAAAGGCTGAGGCAGTGGGATTAGAGAGGAGGTAACAGAGAAGGGCAGCAGAGACCTAGGGGTCAGAGGCAAAATCTTCAGCACTACTGATGTCTTCTGAGGATAACTACAGAACTTCTGGGATGAGAGTCAAGCAACTCTTCAAAGGGAGGAGGACGATGAAATAGAGGTCTAAATGCCCTTCTGCTAAGACAGCAGCAAAAATAGATGGAGAAGGTTTTGTAGCAGGAGAGCTGATGGGTGGTTACAGAGCTTTCATGTGGAACATAGGAGTGTCTGCTCCTTTCCAGTGACTGAGCTCCAGAGGAGCAGCCATAGCAGCATCCCTCTAAATTCTAGCCTATTGGCTGGTATCAATTAATTACAAACAACTAAACTCTAAGGATTCCTTCTGCTCTACAAAGCCTCTACAATCTCAAGAGTTATAGTATGAAAGTGGCTATCATTTTCATCTTAGTACATAACTTGAGACCTGGGCTGATATGGATGTTCCACCTTACATGAAAATCAGAGAAAATAATCTAATCACAATCAATTCTTTTTTTTTTTTTTTTTCAATCAGGCAGAATGTTTGAAAGAAAATGAGGAGGACTAAATCCAAGCAAGGACAATGGATCCAAAATTCAAATGTCCCTTCCCCTGGCTGTATTAGGTTTCCAGGAAACTATACTGGGACAAATGTTTTATTAAAAGTAAATATGGGCTGGGCATGGTGACTCACGCCTGTAATCCCAGCACTCTGGGAGGCTGAGGCAGGCGGATCACCTCAGGTCAGGAGTTCAAGACCAGCCTGACCAACATGGTGAGACCTCACCTCTACTAAAAATGCAAAAATTAGTCAGGCATGGTGGCGCAAGCCTGTAATCCCAGCTGTTCAAGCGGCTGAGGCAAGAGAATCGCTTGAACCCAGGAGACGGAGGTTGCAGTGAGCTGAGACCACTGAACTCCAGCCTGGGCAACAGAGGAGACTCTGTCTCAAAAAAAAAAGTAAATATCAGTGATGTTTCACAGGAGACAAGCAAGAAGGGATGGGTATGACATGGAAGAAAAGAAGCTGTAATACCTGGCCTGGAGATCCTTCCCGCACTGCCGCCTTTACTGCTGCCGATGCTGTCACCTCGGGTAAGGATAGAGATTCCACTGAAGCTGCTGGCTTTGGTGACAGGGGGTCGCATGCTCCGGACAGAGCCATCAGAATCTGTGCTGCTCCAAGGGCGTGGCTCCAGGGATTTGAGTTCGCTGTCTGTGCTGCTCTGGCGGCTGCTTGAGGTGCGGCTCAGCCCTTCACGGTTCCCCCTGCAGAGACCATAGTGGTCAGAGCACCTCCCACCCACCAATTTAGCAGAAGGGCTAGGAGATAATTCATTTCTATTCTCTCAATAACAAAGAATGGGTAAGAATTGAAGGGAGGATGGACACTGACTTATTGTTAGTTGGCTGGCCAACTAAGAGTTGATGGGAGCAGACAGAACAAGATCCAGTACAGTAACAAAGAACACAGAGGCAAATCTGGAAGACAGTGCACTGGCAACTAATTTAATACATCAGACCAGAGGTGGATGGGAAACCATATACATGATGCTGAGATTGGCTGTGGTCTCTTCCCCACCCTCTGAGGGTAATCCCACACATGCAAGAAATAATGGGGAACAGAGGGGTACCAGTTCCTTCTGAAAGTTCTTAAAATAAAAGGACTCCTAGAAGTTGCTATTGCTAAAAGGCAGGAGCCAATGACATGGATAAAACCCACAATGGGTTTTCCACATAACGCATGTCTAAGCCAGCAGAGGTGCTGCTTATGGTCACCCTTCCAGGAGTTGCAAGAAGAGTATAGTGAACTAAAGGGGCACTATGGAAAACTCAGTTTGATAGTCTAGGATTGATCCAACCTGTTTTGTGGAAATTCCATGTTACTGTCTGCGAACAATTGGTTTCAGGATCTCTAAGGGCTAAAGTCTTCAGCAAATATGCTCTTGGGACTCAGGATGGCAAGGAACGGGGGGCTAACTGTGCCTAGTTGCCTTCATATTCATAATCCTATCTCCCTAAGCAAAACTATCAAGGAAAGGGGTTCTCCCTCTCTTATTTGGCTCTGGAAACAGCAGGGTTATCTTGATGTTATAATCACTGTCTATGATTATTAACAGCTGTATGCCTCAAGATAGCCAGGTTGGCCTGAAAACCCTGTCTTGTTGAGCTCTCACTGCTTCTTAATCATTAAGCAACCAAGAACCAGCAATTTTTCTTTCATACCCCACATCCCCAACAACTTATGACCTAAGGAAATCAAATGACAACAATTACAAAGATTTTGGTAGGTATACTGAGGAATAATTAAGCAAAAAATCATTGTAGTTTGGGCTCCTTTCTTTTTACCACCATCCCATCAAAAGCAAATAGGAAACCCCATTCCAATCCCACTGGCTCCAAAGGCACTAGGCTCAGAGTTATTTTAATAGAGAAAGGCATTTTTCTTAAGGGTGTTAATATTAAAGAAAACACCTTTCTTTATTAGAATACCTACTCCAAAGGCACTGTAGGAAAAATGGGCAAAATACATGCTAGGGTCCTTCTTTTAGGTTTTAGTCAAGCCAATCACGATGAGCTAAGAATACACTGGCACAACTGGTTAGGAACATGCTAATTCTTCTCTGCAACCCCAAGACTGAGAGAGAGAGAGAGAGAGAGAGAGTGTGTGTGTGTGTGTGTGTGTGTGTGTGTGTGTGTAAGCACTTAAATGCTTCTATGTAGTTAGTGAATTAAAAAATATTCTTGTTTCTCCAAAGCTTTACCCCTTTCCTTTGGAATGCCAAAAGTAGAATGGGAAATAAGAAAGAAGTATAAGTTAGGTACTCTCCAGGAACAGAACCAGACCTGAAGTGAGAGGCAACAGCTACATCTCAATGGACAAAGGCAAGTACGCTAAGAGGACTCAATAAAAATGAGTGTGTTTTTGGGGTAAGGGGATACAGCAGTGGCAATAGATGAGGCTGCTCATTAGACATTAGAGCTTGAATTTTGCAAGACAAGTCCTAAAGGCCTTTTCCACTGAAAAGGAAATCCTGCCATTTATTTTCTCTTGCTGCTAGAGGTAGACAGTGAACAAGGCAACTTTAAACCAAATACCATGAAAAGCTAGGGCCAAAATGGCAGCACTTCTATACTAATCCGGTTTTCCCAAGACAGTGATGACCAAACACTCAAAATGTAGACTGCCTGATGATCTGACTAACCTGGGTTAGTACACTACTCCCCTGAGACTTGGAGAATCTAAGTTGAGTCTTGGCAGGAAAAAGATCAATTTTCCCTCTCTACAAATAAAAATAATTAGGGAACGCTACTCAGATTCAATTTTGAGCACTGGATTGGGTTGTGTGTATGTTGGAGAGATGGAGGTAAAGGACAAAGAGCAGTCACACCTCATATTCATGTAAAATCAGAGCTGATTAGTTTTTACAAGCAGATTTAGTGCTGGTGAAAAGTCCAGCTTGTTGGGTCTGGGGAATGGGTAGAGATGCCTGTGGAAGAGGTGGCAATAAAATCAGTAAGGCCTCACTGTGGCTTATTTGTCAATGGAGCAGACTCTTCCAAAGAATTGGGGAGCTGCCACAGTTACTGTAAATGTGGATGATGGAGTTTGGTTTACAGGTATTTGTTTCACAAACATAAACTGGGCCAGAAAGGTGTAAAGCAATTAGAGAAGATCAGCTTCTAATCATTAGCATTTTGGACAAGTATCCAAGTAGACGAAGAAGTTATTCCCTTAAGTGCCCACGATGCTGCATTTCAGATGACCTAGATCTTCAATCAAAGCTCAGTTGGAAAACCAGTAGCTTAAAAGGTCTGGAGAGGGCCAGGTGCGGTGGCTCACGCCTGTAATATGAGGACTTTGGGAGGCTGAGGTGGGTGGATCACCTGAGGTCAGGAGTTTGAGACCAGCCTCAACATGGAGAAACCCCATCTCTACTAAAAATACAAAATTAGCCGGGTGTGGTGGTGCATGCCTGTAATCCCAGCTACTCGGGAGGCCGAGGCAGGAGAATTGCTTGAACCTTGGAGGCAGAGGTTGTGGTGAGCCGAGATCGTGCCATTGCACTCTAGCCTGGGCAACAAGAGCGAAACTCCGTCTCGGGGGGAAAAAAAAAAAAAAGGGTCTGGAGAGGAAAGGGCTGCACCTGCTCAGTAGATCCTTCAAGCTATTATCTGCACAGTTTGATGTAGTCTGATGCTCCACAGCCCTAATAAGAGCATCATTCTAACCAGTGAATCTGGATTAGGGCTCCAAATGTAACACTACTAAGAGAGGAAGGGGTGACATCTGTAGAGAGCTGGTGTGGTGTAGTGAAGAGGACACTAAACTAAGAATCAGCTCCATTTTTGCTTCTACTAGCCATGTAAACTTGGGCTCGCCACTTAAATCTCTCTGCTTCTGTTTTCTTACATGTAATCCAGCTGACCAAATTAGGATGTTGAGAGAACTGAATCAGATAAAGTATACTCTGGTGACTGTAAAGCACTGTGCATTAATTCACACATAGGAGTTGGTTTAAAACTTCTATTTCTTACAGTTATCCTGGGATGATCTATGACCCCGAAGTGTAGTAGATTGTGGAACAGGAATCCTGATTTTTTGTTTTTTGTTTTTAATGCAGGGGACTCTATCTATTTCTACTACCACCAACAATGCAAGACCCTCTCTGCCTGGGGTTTTCAGATGAACCGCAGGGCAGGACAGCCTAAGAAAAAAAGACTTGAGAGAGATGGAAAATCCTCTACCCCAAGAATGGGAAATCTCACTACCCCAATTTCCACAAGGTTTGGCTAGCTTTAGAAAGGACAACAGGGAAAGGACAACTAGAGTACTAGGAGTGAGATCTCAAATGCAGGTTAGTCAGACAGTCCTTGTCAAGTGCAGTAGTCAACAAGACAGAAACCCTTTGGAAAGGGGGTTGGGTTAGACCTGAATTCTAGTGTTAAATACTCAGGTTCTCAGTATTTTCTAGTTTTTCTACTGGTAAATTGGGAAGAATATATTTAAAATGAGTTGGTAACAGAATAGACCCTATTCTCTTACCACTGCCTTGTATTATCCTCTGGGGTAGGATTGAGAGACTGAAATGAAAGGAAGGGTCTTATACCTGCTTTGTGGGGAAATGGAGAACACTGGGAACTGGGGAAGTTAATACAACAGGTTGCACCAGCATTCAGAGTAAGTAATGAACAATCATATGAAGGACACACTTTAAGTCCATTCTAAGGCAGACAGGTCCCTTAGGTCTTTTCTTTTTTTTTTTTT
This sequence comes from Pongo abelii, assembly GCF_028885655.2. Taxonomy (NCBI): domain Eukaryota; kingdom Metazoa; phylum Chordata; class Mammalia; order Primates; family Hominidae; genus Pongo; species Pongo abelii. Next base: position 55,217,670 of record NC_071995.2, read on the forward strand.
TTGAGACAGAGTCTTGCTCTGTTGCTCAGGCTGGATGGAGTGCAGTGGCATGATCTCGGCTCACTGCAACCTCCGCTTCCTGGGTTCAAGCAATTCTCTGCCTCAGCCTCCCAAGAGGCACCCACCACCACGCCTGGCTAATTTTTGTATTTTTAGTAGAGACAAGGTTTCACCATCTTGGCCAGGCTGGTCTTGAACTCCTGACCTCGTGATCCACCCACCTCGGCCTCCCAATGTGCTGGGATTACAGGCGTGAACCACCGCACCTGGCCAGGTCCTTTCTGAGGTCATCTTACACATTACATTGCCTCAAGAGAAAACTATATACATAGAGGTGTCCGTATATGTCTCTCTCTCTATATATATATATCTATATGTATTATTTTTTCTTAAAGATATCTTTAAGAAAAAATATTCCTATGCTGGGTCAGGAATAATGTCTACACATCTTTTCCACAGATTCAGAAAAGGTTAGCCAGAAGACACCCATTCTTTTACCTTACCATAAATATGTTTGAATCTTTCAAAAATGCCCAATTCCAGCAAATTTCTGGGAGGAAGCTGTACCTATCCCAGACACACCTATTTGGTCCCCTTCACCACCTATTTAGGACTCGAAATGAAATCAGCAACAATAAAAATAAAGTCATTGAACAGGAGCCATTTTTTTAAATGGGGAAAAATATCCAATGTTGCAAAAACCACAAATTTAATTATTCCACAAGCAGCCATGCATGGAGCAAACCCACTCTGCTGAAAAGATTACAGCAAAACAAAGTAAAATTAAAAATAAAAAGGAGAGATATAGATCACACAGAGGTACCTAAAAATCTGCCTTCTCTTGTGAGAGCTAGAAGAAAAGGCTTCTTTGGAGAGTCTGTTGGTTAACATCAAAGAAAAGCATCATTACAGGATTATATTAACCTCACTGGCAAAGCTCAATGAGAAGCAGGGAACATGCTAAGTGGTACTAACCTGATGTCATTTAGATATCCGTTCTGGCCAGTCTAGGTGAGGGGGAGAAAACGGAAAATAACTTATAAGAAAACAGCATGGCATGACTGAAAAGGATGTCCATGATGCTATGAATACCCAAGGTCCTCAAACCAAAGCTCACCCCACCAACAGGGAGAGAGGGGCCAGGGACAGGATGACCCACACCCGCATACCCAATCTGACTTCTCACCTTTAATGGGAAAGAACATCTGGTGGTTTTAGCCTTTGGATAGGTGTTTTAAAAAAAGAGGCTGACAAAGGCAGGAGTGTGAAAAGGAGGAAGAGGAAAGTATTAACCTAATTATTATTTCCTTTTTAGCTCTGAATTTATTGGTAACCTGGGAATAATAACTGATGTCCTTTATCCTAAAGAGTGTGTTCAAAGGAAGGGAAAAGGGAGACAAGACAAAGAAACTTTGTTTTTGGAAATAATCCTCAATGGCTTTTCCATTTCTGTCTCCTACACTGGCCAAAATGAAAGACATTCTGACCTGAGACCCAAGGAGGGTGGGATATTGGGGAAGCAGTTACTTTTCAGGGCCTAGAAAAAATGAGAAAATTAAAAGCCTGAAACATTCCCTTTGGGGATCATTTCCTGACAAAGCCACTGAGCTGAGTGAAGTGAGCATTGTGGTGGATTCCCAAGCTTTAGGAAAAGGTACCAAGAGTGTCCAGCTGCTGAGCAGAGTGAGCTCCATGCAGAGCAGAGCCTATGCTGGGCAGCTTTTCCAATATACAGCTCAGGCTCCAAAGAAGGCTGCAGCAGCAGCATTTCCATCCAAACACCCTTCTTGCCACTTCCTTTCTTTTTGGCCTGCCTCCTGCTCCCACACCCAACCCCACAACTCCACCCCTAATCAGCTCCCTTTAGCCAGGCTCCTCTCCACATGGAATCTTTGGAGTATGATGGGCTTTGGCCATAGTTCCTTGTCTAGACTTTCTGAGATTCCTGATGCCTCTACCACAACAAGAGTTAGAAGTGCTGAAATCAAAGTGATAAATCTACAAGGATCTAACAAAGAATATATACATTAGTAGAGGCTTGAAGACTAGAAATCAGGAGAAAAAAAAAGAGAAGAGCTAACTTTGCCTTTGTTATGGTTGTAGGTAGATACAGTCCACTGTTGTACATAATTAGCTCCAATACCCTATTATAAATTGTCTGTGCTTTCAGAACATCTGTAGCTTTGCTAATGGCTATCATAGTGGGGCAGTCATTTTCCAGGTGTAAGTGAAGCAGAGGAACACATCACAGATAGTCAGCTAGGTTACGATGTCACTGGTACTTCTTAATCTAAAGAGCCCAGAGTAGAGCAAGCTATTGGGAGGTGGTTTACATTAGGGGGTTAAGAGCATAGACTCTGGAGCCAGGCTGAATTCAAATACTTAGCTCTTTTGCTAACTAGCAGTGTGAGCTTAGGTGGTTGTTTAATCTTTATGTGCCTTAGTTCCTCATTTATAAAATGGGGAAAATAATATAAACTACTTCATAGGCCTAGTATGAGGACTGAGTTAATCTATATCAAGTACTAAGAACAATGCCTAAAAGATAGTAAGTGCTATATAGGTGCTTGCTACTTTTTTTTTTTTTTTTTTTTTTTTTGAGATGGAGTTTTGCTCTTGTTGCCCAGGCTGGAGTGCAACGGCACGATCTTGGCTCACCGCAACCTCTGCCTCCTGGGTTCAAGTGATTTCCTGCCTCAGCCCCCTGAGTAGTTGGGATTACAGGCATGTGCCACCATGCCTGGCTAATTTTGTATTTTTAGTAGAGATGGGGTTTCTCCATGATGGTCAGGTTGGTCTCGAACTCCCAAGCTCAGGTGATCCACCTGCCTCGGCCTCCCAGAGTGCTGGGATTACAGGCGTGACCCACCGTGCTCGACCAGTGCTTGCTGCTATTATCCACCAACCCATTCTGTACACAACTTAGGGGGTTATCACTGGCCACAGCCATGTACAAATGACATCTCTACTCTCATTCCACCCAATTGGTTTGTAGGTAAAGGTAGAGAACCCTCTTTGGGCTATGGTTGAATAATTTGGAAGATGGACTTTTCTGACTCAGAATGGAAGTCTACATAATAGGAGGTAAGAAGATTCCTTCTTGGACTTTGGGCCAGAAGGTTTGTTGTATATCAGTTCCCAGTGAGGATCTCTGAGACAATGGAGCAAGTACATAGAGTTGTTCAGTTTTTTAGTTGGAGACAGTATTTTTCTAAACTAATGATGATGATGAAAAAATATATATATATATATATTTTTTTTCCCCCCTTGGTGAGAAAGGGGAGAATGGGGGAATGGGAGGAGAGTAGTGTTCATCTAAGTATATTGATTAAAACTGACCATCTTTTTGCCAGGCACAGTGGGTCATGGCTATGATCCCAGCACTTCAGGAGGCTGTGGCGGAAGGATCACTTGAGCACAGGAGTTTGAGACCAGTCTGGGCAACATAGTGAGACCCCATCTCTACAAAAAATAAAAAAGTTAGCCAGGCGTGGGTAATGCATGCCTGTAATCCCAGCTACTCGGGAGGCTGAGGCAAGAGGATCGTCTGAGCCCAGGAAGTTGAGGATGCAGTGAGGTGTGACTGTGCCATTGCACTGCAGCCTGGGTGACAAAGCAAAACCCTATCTAAAAAAATAAAAAATAAAAAAATAAAAAAACAAAGAAAACCCTGACTATCTTTTGACAATGAAGGGAGGCTGGCTTTCCCTCTTTTGTTACTCATGTGATTGTGAGATGGTGCTCATATCTGGATACTACATTTTCTGGAGATTTGTTTCCCTCTTGTACACCCACAACCTTTCCTGAATTTCTGCTATTCTTCTCTTCAATCTGGTAGGCAAAGGCAACCAGATACAGGGGTACCAAGTATATTTGATATAGTCCACACATTTAAGAATAACGTTGCCTAAACTGATTCATGTTGGCTTTTAGCCCTAGGAGCTAGTCCTGTTGTAGGAAGCAAGGTAAGAAATACAGGAAGAAAGAGACTTCCTTTTCAGGTAGAGACTGGAGAGAATAGTGGTACTCTCTGTGCATGTAGAATGTGGAGCTCATAGAGGATGGATGCCAGACCTGTGCTCTAACAATCACCAACATATCCTAAAAATGAGGCTGGTCAAACAAGATGAATGTACAGCCTGTGTGAACACTATGTCTTCCACTTAGAAGCAAAGATGCCTAAAATGGATAGAGGGAGTGAAAGAGGGTAAGCAGAAGGAGGGTTTTAGAGGCAAGATTCAGACCCTGCCAAAACCATTTCTATTTTCAGTCTAGGCAAATTTACCAAATTCAGCCACTCCAAATTATAGTTCTCTTTGTATACCATATGGCAGAATGTATTGAAAACAATATAAGTGAAAATCTGTAGCTTCCCAATAAGCCACATTTAGTTTTAGAGATCAAATCTGGGGTTGGCTGATGTTGGTTAAAATAAAACAAACAAACAAACCCAAAAACATTTGTGGAGGGTTCATTCCATTCACAGTTCCAATGATTAAGAGCTAAAAGCTATGGGCTGACAACTCTCGGATGCTACACTTACCTCTCGGGCAAATATTCTCTCTCGGACCCTTTGATATTCCTCCTCTCTCTCTTCTATTGACTTGCTCCTCCTTCCATCCTGCAATGGAACTCTGATCTAGATCGATGAGCAGAATTAAGCTAGTTAAGTTCTCCTCGTACTGCAAGCTCACTGCACACCAGCAAGGAAGAGAAACCGGGAAAGTTTATAGTTGCCATCAAAAAAATGGAAAAAAAAAAGAATAAAATTTCCAGTCCTGGAGAGGTTTCACTGGGTACATCTGACCATGCAGTTTGGGAGATCAGGTTTTCTGGATGGCTGGGGACTCTCCAAATCCCCACCCCTCCCACCCCCGCAGTATCAAGAATAACAACTATTTATAAGGACTGGGTTGCTTCCCTCTAGTAATCAGGTAGCCTCCAGTCAGTAAGGATCGAGAAAATAGCCCTGGGAAAAGGAACAACACTGCTTTAGAGGGAAAGCAAAGGACAGAGGGAAGCTGGAACGGGAGAAGAAACAGGTGTTTAGCAGAGCTGAACGTAGAGGAGGAGGTTTATAGAACTAGCACCTGGCATTATTCCTTATTTAGTCACTAAATGCCATGGCCTGAAGACCCAAATCACACACAGCTCAGCAAAGAGGGCCTTGGAAATGAAATCCCAAGGGCGAAGCTAAACTCAAAGCCTAAGCATTTTTTTCCTGAACTTAACTATATTAACTGGAGGTGGGGAAGGGGAGAGACAAATTACAGAAATAAAGAAGAAAGAGAACAGAGCAATACAAAGAGAAAGAAAAGGAGAACAGATAGAAAGAGGGGCAGAGAAAGGAAGAGAAGTAAGGTACAGTGGAGGAAGGGGAGAGACAGAGAGATAGACAGGGAAAAGAAGAAAATAGAGGATAGAGAAGAACCTTACATTCTCTAGAAAATGTAGTGAGGTAACCAGAAGGGATGGCTGGGTAGATCACCACCTCTGAGTAGCCTACCATCTAAATCCTCATCATGATCTTTCCTCTCCTGGCCTGCAATTGGTGAACACTGTCCAGGGTAGAGTGTAATAGAGTGTCCTTATCCATCCTGCTCTTGAAGGCAAGGAGTTCTAAGGGAGAAAACTCATCAAATGAATATCACCAGATTATAAAAGATTCTGACTTCCAATCCAGAGGCTTTGAAAGCTTCACATGAAGCAACTAAGGAGATTGCTGCTCTAGGCTGGTCTTCCTGATCTTTACCAATCTCCAAAGGTAACCATAACTTCAAGAATATCAACCTTGCCTAGATTTAGTTCTCACTAGCTTCAAGAACCTAAATCCTACCAAATGTCCTTTTATAAATTCCATTCCAAGAAGACACAGGACCTCAAGGAGCTATATTGTCCTCAGCCCCTAAGTAAATCAATGGCAAAGTAGGAAGAACATAATGGGCTTTGAGGTCAGGCAGAATCTCAGCTCTGCCACCTCCCAGTAATATAACTTTAGACAAGTAACTTAACATCTCTTAGCCTCAGTTTTCTTATATGTAAAGTGGGGATAATAACCCCCATCCGCTTTGGGTTGTGAAGAGGATTAAAAGAGATAATGCATACAAATGTGTTTAGAACACAGCCTAGTTCAGGGAAAACACTTCATAAGATAGCAATTATTATGTTTATTATTAACGTCACAGACAGAAAGTACACAGAAACAACCCTATTGGATCAAGCCTGAAGCTGAGAGATGAAAAGTTCACAATAGGGACAGACTCCACTTTGCCCCAATGTGCCTCTAGGCCTGAATAATTCCTGATCCACAGAAAAACGGTTTGGGAAAATGGAGAAGGGCATCAGGATGGAAAGGCTCGTTCTCATTTTTAAAATTTTGTCTTTTTGTATGTTTCTTTGTTTTCAATCATTCCCAGCGTGTTTGTCCACAATAGATAATGGCACTTTTCTCAAAAGGACTCCCTCAAATACTCAAGCAGCAAGCAGGAAAGGTCCTGGTCTCAAGACCATACAATATCCCAAGAAAACTAATTTTGACACTAGAGGTAAGATATTATTATAGTTATTAATTAGCAAGATTCATGTAGGCTCTACTCAACCATGCTCTTCAAATCAAATCCCTTTTGGAGGCCAAGCAGAGGCAGGCTGGATCTAAATCTTCTTCTTAGCTAACCCCCAAATAATCACCTACTATCTAAAGGGTAGGCTTCAGGTCAAAGCAATAGCCAGGCCCATTTAAAGGGATGGGATAGGCTGTTCCCTTCTTATTCCCACAGCAGTGGATCACAAAGGGGATCTATCTGAGTTCCCAGCATCAAATGTCAAATTAACTCACTCACCTTGGTGGAAGGAGTTGGAAAAAGATTAAGGAGTTTGCAGAAAGGGATCAGAAACACCTTTATAATTGGGTAAATTAGATCACAACTTTGCCAGTTCAAGGCTAGCCCTAAGCTAGGATAAGAGTTGAAGTGGGACAAAGTAGCTTTTTGTGGTTCCCAAAGAAATCCCTAACTATTAAAGAAAAAAAAGAATGAAACCAACAGTTGGATCAAGGCTGGGGCAGGGATCAACCTTGCTTTATTCCAAATGATGTGGTGTTAGAAGTCAGTGGCAGACCCAAGGAGTTCCAGGCCAAATGAGATCACCTAGCAAACCTCAGCACCATGTCTCTCTAGGGCTAAGAGGGTGGCATCAAGTTCAACAAATAAACAGTTCTCAACATTAAGCCAAGCCAACTCAGTATAGCTCAATACATTTCTCCATACTAAGATATTTTGAGTTTTCTCTATCCCATAAAAATTCTTCTCCCTTCCCAGTTTCTCTTACTGCAACCTCTCTATATAGGCCCACCCCTTTCCATTCTTCACCTGGTTATCATCTCGGTCCATACTGGCATCATCTCTCTTGAGAATGAACCTCTGTTGAAATTCTGTATTCTTCTCATCCTTTATATGTTCTGAGAACCTCTGTTCAGGGCTGAGATTTGGAGAGAAATGTGAAAGGAAAGGAGGACAAAGACCCATTTGTTAGGAAGCAGACCTATTAGGTACAGCTCTCCTAAATTACATAACTCACACTCAGGGAATTTCTGGAGTAAGGAATCCAAAAAGTCACATGCAGGTTTTAATGAAATCTTCAGGGTCTGTTCTTTATACATCTATAACTTCTCTTCCTCCATAGTTACATCTGTCCTATCAGTGAAGTGAAGAGAGGCTAGGGCCAGACTTCATGAAACATCAGTCTCTCTAGAATCTATCTCCAAGGCTCAGAAAGAGTAGGAATTAATTATATAACCAACCCCAACCCCAATCCCCTACCCTGCAAAATACTTCAAAAAAATTTTTTTGTTTGTTTTTTGAGATGGAGTCTCACTCTATCGCCCAAGCTGGAGTGCATGGCATGATCTTGGCTCACCCCAACCTCTGCCACCGGGGTTCAAGTGATTCTCCTGCCTCAGCCTCCCGAGTAGCTGGGATTACAGGTGCCTGCCACCGCGCCTGGCTAATTTTTGTATTTTTAGTAGAGATGGGGTTTCACCATCTTGGCCAGGCGGGTCTTGAACTCCTGACCTCATGATCTACCCTCCTCGGCCTCCCGAAGTGCTGGGATTACAGGTGTGAGCCACTGCGCCCGGCCATTTTTAAACTTTTTTTTTTTCAAAAAGTAATAGAGATGGGATCTTGCTGTGTTGACCAGGCTGGTCTCGAACTCCTGGCTTCAAGCAGTCTTCCCATCTTGGCCTCCCAAAGTGCTGGGATTACAGGCGTGAGCCACCACGCCTGGCCATCTGCAAGAGACATCCTGATCCTACACCTTCCTCTTCCAACCCAGCAGGTTATCCCAGGGAAGTCTTCCCAAACCATGGTTTCCTCCCTTACATTCTTGTGTTACTAGTTTTGTTGATGATGACAGCTTTCCCAGTTTGATCAACATTGTGGTCCATCCCAAAATAGGCAGCTACCCGGTGTAATAGCATCCGGTGATATGAGGTCATCTGAGGGAACTTCTTGAACTGATTACTGAAGGGAAACCCGGGGAAAAAAAAGTGAAATAAGACAAACAACTGCAATAACAACCAATTTTGATTTTTCTTACAAGTGTCTAAAGTGGAAAGTTTCTTAGGAGAAATAGACATATTATAAGGAATATAGATATTTGCTAAATGGGAACCAAACAGGTTTTTCTCAGTTTCTTTATCTACAGTATTCTGCAGATTACTATGACCTACTTTCCTCATTAAGACTACTCATTGCTGGGTGCAGTGGCTCATGCCCGTAATCCCAGCACTTTGGGAGGCCAAGGCGGGTGGATCAATTGAGTTCAGGAGTTCAAGACCAGCCTGGTCAACATGGCGAAACCCCGTCTCTACAAAAAATACAAAAATTAGCTAGGCATGTGCCTGTCATCCCAGCTACTCAATGGCTGAGGCACAAGAATCACTTGAACCCAGGAGGCAGAATTGCAGTGAGTCAAGACTGTACCACGGCGCTCCAGCCTAGGCGACAAAGAAAGACTGTCTCAAAAAAGAGACTACTTATTAAGCCCTAGGTCCCACCCATCTAGATGATGTTTGACAGAGAAAAAGGAAGACATTTAAGAATAGTAAAATCTGGGACAAGGGCAAGCTGCTGAAAAGATATAAATTATTTTTCAACTCAAATCTACATAATAACTTAAAAACTTCAGTATGTTTTCAAAAATCACACTTCAAGGGGAACACCTCCTAAAATTGTACCTAAATTTATTTCCAGTGCCCCCTCCCACCTCTAATTATGTATTTCATGCAAGTAACTTACTTGTTGTCATTAATAAATTCCAGAATCTCCTGTTCTAATTTTAGCAGCATCATTCTGTCCCTGTTTAAAAAAGATTAAAACAAAACAAAACAAAACAAAAAGCAGCCCTCCCATAGACATTGAAAGCGGGGATTGAAAACACAACTTGCTCATTACAGAAGCTGAAAAAGGTATATATCCAAACCCAGTAATGAACCATAATGCTGCTAAGCCTCACTTGCCTGTTTTATGATATTTTTAAAAAGAAAAACAACCCAAGTATACATTTTGCAGGTCCTCCAATCATATACTTTGTTATACCATATCAGAAATCTCACTGTTAGCAACATATTCATATAAACACACGTTACAAATCTAATCGTCATTCTATATTCCATCTTGTTATATACAGAATTTTAAAGGAATTGTAATTTAGCTTATGTATGAGTCAATTATTTTTTCCTTCTGTGCTTTTTATTTTAGCTCCTCTTACTATCACTCCCAATGTGTGCTTTTTAATCAGTATACTCCCAAGACTTCATATTTCTTTGTTTCTGCATTCTTCTTTCACAGAAGTTTTCCCAATTCTTCTGAAAACAGAAACCTCAAAGCGAGAGTATTCTGAATCCCTCACAGAATATAAAACTATACCTGACAAATACTAGGGGGACAGGGAGATGAGCATGCTAGATTCTAAGAATGGAAAAATTCTGGGAAGCCGTTGGCCTCTTGGAATCTTGCTATCCCCTAACCCCTTTTCCTCTTATACCCATCATGTTATTACCTTGGGTTCTTTTTCAGTGTATTTACAAGAAATTCATGTAGGTCTATTCCAGTGGAGTCCGTATATTCCTGGCTGGAGTCTAGAACCACCACAACAAAAGAAATTAAAATAAATGAAACTGCTTTGCATGCTATCTAATCCTAAGCAGAAGTCCACAACCTAACCAGGAGAAAAAAGAATAGGAAAGCAAAATCAAACTTCTAGGGTTTTAACATAAAATCCAGAATGACCTTGATGTGCTAGATCCCAAAATTCCCCATCAGAATGACAGAAGAAAGAATCTGGGCCATAGTATTACATCAATATTACACTGAAAAGCCATCTATCATCAATAGGTATTTACTTAATGTCCTGATCAAAATATAGCAGGTTTTATTAAGGAAAATAAATTCTAGGTAAGGGCAGTCAGGGCTGAATTTTCCAGAATCTCAGTAAATATGCCCAAATATTATTTTTTAATCCTGTTTGCCTTTTCTTATCAATTATCATTTTTACGGACTACATCTTTTTGCTACCAGTACAAGAGTTTAAAGGCAAAGATAGTCTAATAATTAGAGGCAAATCTGCATTATTAAAAAAAAAAAAAAAACCAGGCCAGGCGCAGTGGCTCATATCTGTAATCCCAGCACTTTGGGAGGTCGAGGCGGGTAGATCACCTGAGGTTAGAAGTTCAAGACCAGCCTGGCCAACATAGTAAAACTAAATATCTCTACAAAAATACAAAAATTAGCCAGATGTGGTGGCATGTGCCTGTAGTCTCAGCTACTCAGGAGGCTGAGGCAAGAAAATCGCTTGAACTCGGGAGGCGAAGGTTGCAGTGAGCCAAGATCATGCCACTGCACTCCAGCCTGGGCGACAGAGGGAGACTCCGTCTCAAAAAAATAAAAATAAAAATAAATAAATAAATATCACCCTAGCCATCCCCAAACCAAAATATAAATGGCATCTGGAGGATTTGCTACCAATGATTATCAATGTCACCATTATTCCAGAGCACAAGTAAAATCAGAATTGACTACATTGTCCTCCTATGGATAATGCCAATGCAGATGGAGTAGCTGTCTGTGGCATGTGAGCTCCTAAGGCAGGTTCAGTTAAAGAAGTAAAGAAAGTAACTTCGTTAGGCATCTTCTCAAGCAACCAAGTTAGCAGAACACCACAAATTGATGGGCCAGTAAGGCTAGCAGGTGCCAGGCTTCAGGATAAAAGTAAAGGGCACTGCCCTAGAACAGATGAGAGATGGGAAAAACTCCTTACCTCTGGACAGCATCTTCCTTGGGATCTTTTCTTTGTTTTTGTCCTTGTCTTCCTTTTCAGAGACATCTTTTGTGGACTTTTCTTCCTCTTTGTCAGAAGGGCAACTGATGTGCAATTGAATTATATCCTTAAGGGGAAAAAGGATAATCAAAGGGGGAAAAGGATTTTAACTTTCTTGCAGCTCCCTTGGAATCTCAAAGAAGGTAAATCTTGGGGTGGCAGCCCTCTCTTATAGATTAGTGTTATTTTGCTAATTAAACTGTTTTAGTTTTATTCTATCAAGAGGGTAGAGGCACAGCTTTTTCTGCCAGCAAGCACAGCCTACTTTATGGAGAGCTCAAATTACACAGGCTGTTCTTGGCATAGGTATTGAATGGTAATGGTTCTAACCACCAGAGGGGGAGGGTACACATAAGAAAATAAGATCTAGCTCTGGGATCTTCTTGTCTGCATCATCCTAGGTGGTCAAGATATGAACACCTATACTTCATGCTCTCACTATGCTGGGGTTTTTTTCTTTTTTCTTTTTTAGGGTCCCCCTCCTCCCTGGCGCAGGTCTGTCAGCACTGCCACTGCCACTGGAACCCACAGCTGGGAGGAGAGACCATGCCCTGTTTTACTACAACAGCTTTTGTTCTGAAGTACCTTCTACCCTGATTTTCAAGTCTGATGTTGCTGTGACTGCCATACTACATCTTACCAAACAATTGCCAAGAGCAAAAGCTACACTTACTCCTGCAAATGACCTACCTGGGTTTCTAATGGCCCATCAGCAAATGGGGTGGAGGACTCCTCACACACTGCCAGGCTGCGCACCAACTTTAGCTTGGAATTAGACTGAAAAAAACAATTTTCAATTTTTTTTAATGTATCTTATATATTTCTTCCCTTGGTGAACATTCATAAAGCTTTTGGCTGAATGAAGTGTCCTCTTTGGCTCTGTTAGTTGCTGTTTCCATTAAACAGGGGTGTTTTTCAAACAGGTCCTACTCACCAGTTCCTGATTCACTTGAAAGATACTTCTCTTGCTTACAACAGTAGACATGTACAAACTGGCTACGTGGACAGATGGTAGGAAACCATTTCACTCAGCCCTCTTCTCTCTTTAGCCCCGTACTCTAATTTCAGTCTCAGAACTTTATGCAAACACACAGCAACATAGCATAGTAGAAAGACAATGGGGCTGAGAGCCAAAAGTCCTAGCTTCAACTCCTGGTTTTGTACTTACAAGCTATAAGACCCTGAACAAATTACCTGACCTCTCCAGGTCTCTGTTTTTCCTCAGGAAAATGGCGATAAATACCTAAAATTACCTAAAAACCTGTTGTGAGAATTAGATAATATATAGTATGTAAATATACATATCATTAAATAGTGCTTAGCATACAGTAGACAATAAATGCTAAATGACTCTAAACCTGAGATGCCAAGGGTATGGAAAGAAGTGTCTACGAAAAGAGTAAGAGAAAGACAGGCCAAGCATGGTGGCTCACACCTGTAAACCTGGCATTTTGGGAAGCCGTGGTAGGAGGATCACTTGAGGCCAGGAGGTCACAGTCTGGGCAACATAGTGAGACCCTACCTCTACAAAAAAATTTTTTAAAAATTAGCTGGCCATGGTGGCACATGACTGTGGTCCCAGCTACTTGGAAGGCTGAGGCAGGAGAATTGCTTGAGCCTGGGAGGTTGAGGCTGCAGTGAGCTGTGATCATGCCACTGCACTCCAACCTGGACAACAGAGTGAGACCCTATCTCAAAAAATCAAAAAACAAAAAATTAAAAAAAAAAGACAGATAAAACTTTATTAACACTTGGGATTTAATGCAATAAAACCTAATCTGCCTGCTTTACTTCTGCTAGCTGGTGAATCCCAAAAATATCAGAAATCCACTATGCAAATCACTTCTCTCCTAGGGACCCACCCAAAGCTAAAAACTATAGAGTGACTCATTAGAAATCTACCTATAAACATTTACTGAGACTCAATACAATAAAACCAAGGATTACAGTAAATACCAAAGTACAAAACATGGCAGGTATGCTCTAAGTAGCGCAGTATAGCAGAAAGAACTTGTGAGCCTGAAGAATTAACTTCATGCCTAATTCTGCCACTTGCTACTGAATGTACTTTGTTAAGCCACTCAACCCCTATAGCCTAAGTTTCCTCATCTGTAAGATGGAGATAATAGCTGTCTTACTTATCCCAAAAAATCTGAGAGGAACTAAAGTAGCAGTAAGTAACCTTTGTTTTGAACTTTAACATCAAGCCCGTCACTATGGATCAGGCCATGTAAGGCAAGCCACAGAGCCAATGTATCATAGCTCTTGGTCTTCTTCAAACTCAAGCCACGTAGTGGCTGAGCCACTCTCCAAATTCTATCACTATTTTTTTGGAGGAACAGGGTGGCCAACCTTAATTATTACTTTTGGTGGCAATTCTTCCCAATTCAAGAAAAATTTAATACTTTACTGCTTCCCAGTTAAATTAAAAACCTATCACACACTAACACACGCAGTCTTCCCTGATAACTCTGCTTAAAATAATCTGTGATGTGCTAATTTTATCATATAATGATTAAAAGCAAAATCCTCTTCCTGCCCCTAAAAAGTAAAACATTAGGTTAGCTGGGTGCAGTGGCTCATGCCTGTAATCCCAGCACTTTGGGAGGCCAAGACAGGTGGATCGCTTGAGCCCAGGAGTTCGAGAACAGCCTGCGTGACATGGTAAAATCCCATCTGTACTAAAAACACAAAAATTAGCCTGGCATAGTGGTGTGTGCCTGTAAGCCCAGCTGCTTGGGAGGCTGAGGCATGAGAATCACTTGAACACGGAAGGCAGAGGTTGCAGTGAGCCGAGATCACACCACTGCACTCCGGCTACAGAGTAAGACTCCATCTCAAAAAAAAAAAAAAAAAAAAAGAAAAAGAAAAATGGCCAGGCATGGTGGCTCATGCCTGTAATCCTAGCACTTTGTGGGGCTGAGATGGGTGGATCACCTGAGGTGAAGAGTTCGAAGCCAGGCACGGTGGCTCATGCCTGTAATCCCAGTACTTTGGGAGGCTGAGGTGGGCAGATCACTTGAGGTCAGGAGTTCCAGACCAGCCTGACCAACATGGTGAAACCCCGTCTCTACTAAAAGTACAAAATTAGCCGGGCGTGGTGATGCATGCCTGTAATCTCAGCTACTTGGGAGGCTGAGGCAGGAGAATCACTTGAACCTGGGAGGCGGAAGTTGCAGTGAGCCGAGATCGGGCCATTGCACTCCAGCCTGGGCAAAAAGAGTGAAACTCCATCACACACACACACAAAAAAAAGAGTTTGAGACCAGCCTGGCCAACATGGTGAAACCTCATCTCTCCTAAAATTACAAAAATTAGCCAGGCATGGTGGCGGGCGCCTGTAATCCCAGCTACTTGGGAGGCTGAGGCAGGAGAAACGCTTGAATCCAGAAGACGGAGGTTGCAGTGAGCCAAGATTGCACCATCGCACTCAAGCCTGGGCAACAGAGCAAAAAATTCCGTCTCAAAAAAAAAAAAAAGTAAAACATTAGGGGGAAAAAAAAGCCTGTATTTTTAGGATATCCAAAAATGTTGAGTCATTTTTCTTAGTGGGGCAGGATTTATCTTAAAGAAAACTCACAAGGAAAAAAAAAAAAGGAAGAGGGAATAAAAAGACTCGTATAAGCAGCCATTCTCCTAGAGAAGCTAGGAGTGAGCAGAGAAACTGGTATTTCAGCACAACTAGTATCCAGTTCTTTCAGGCTCTGTGGAAGGCTCCAGCTGGGTAGCCTTTCAGGCATCAAATGTGTATACACCTATGTATGCATACAGTTTCCATTAGAGGTGTGTATGTGTATGTGTACATGTGTGTATGCACACTTATGCAGGTTCACAATTGGGGTACAGAGTACAGGCAAGAAAACTCTGCCTACATAATTTGAACAAACTAGATATTCATGACAAGTCTACTTGTGAAATGTATTACTAATAACATTAGAAAAGAAGCTACAGAGGAAGGGCTCTCACCTTGGCTCTTTTCCTGGCATGACCATGGTTAGATGTCCGCCTCTGTTAGAAGGGAATTGGAAAATATTAAAGGTGGAAGAAAATCAACATGTAAGTTAAAAATAATACATGTTTATAAAGAAAAAGCACTAACTGTAAAAACCATTACAACAGCCAAACTATGATGAGGACCACTTGATGTGGGTTTCTCCCTACAACCTACAACTCTAACAACTGTGACAGGAAAGGGACTACAGGCCATCTACAGTCAAATCACCATTGATCATTAAGTTAGAGAATCAGAAGATGGTCAGATGTGGTGGCTCATGCCTGTAATCCCAGTACTTTGGGAGGCCGAGGCAGGTGGATCCCTTGAGCTCAGGAGTTTGAGACCAGCCTGGGCAACAAGGCGAAATCCCATCTCTGCAAAAAAAAAAAAAAAAAGAAAAAGAAAAAGAAAAAAAATTAGCCATGTGTGGTGGCATGCACCTGTAGTCTCAGGTATCTGGGAGGCTGAGGTGGGAGGATGGCTTGAGCCTGGGAAGTGGAGGTTGCAGTGAGCCAAGATCGCGCTACTGCACTCCAGCCTGGGTGATAAGAGCCAGACCCTGTTTCAAAAACGAAACAACAAAAACCATTAAAAAAAAAAAAGAGTTGGAAGACACTGATTTTGTTGGCCTATTTCACAGACTGATAGAAGTTACTTTTGGACAAACCATGGTATCATGTCCTATTTAGGATGCTTCTGGAAATGTCACTACCACAGCATGAAAGAGTGTTTTTTCCCCCAACCCTGTTCACAGAAGCCTATTTAATCCATAATGGATATGAAATATGGCCCCTAACCATCACTTATAATATCTTTATAGGACAACACACACATTCATAGTTCCAACTTGAGATACCCAAAATATCTGTTCCTATAGCTGCAGAAATGGAATGAAGAGTCTTCTTCCCAAATGCCTCCCTCCCTGAGTTATCATGATACAAAGAAGGGAGCATAAAAGATAGGGATAAGACCTCCAGAACAAGGGGAAGAGAGTGGATAAGGGTCAGGATAGAAACTGAGGAAGATAAAGAATGAAGGCATAAGGTGGGATGAGGGAAAGAACAGCCAATTAATAAGATTTGTAAACATCTGAGAAGTCAAAATGGGGGCTTCTGGGAAGAGGTTGGGTAGGGTTATATATGGGGATGAGGCATTTAGGAGTTCTGAGATGTTTGGAATGGAACTCCAATGGGGCGTAGAGGGAACTGAGGCAGGAGGATAGGGGAGGGGAAACAAGTCAGAGACAGAGTACCAGCATGGCCTTGGGTAGGTGAAGATTTCTCTTTTCTTGGTCTTCTTCACTAGTTAGCAAATAACACGGCCACAATGCAAAATGGAGAACTGAGAAGGTGGATGGAAAGAATAAGAAATGATGGTGTATCTGCTCAGTGGTAAGATCTGTTGCAGTAAGGGAAGATTCATAGTCCAGAAATATGAAGCAGTATTTGTCACTACTTTTTCAAACAGGCAATACATACACATGGCACAAAGATTCAAAAGGCATAATGGGGGTATATATAGAACAGTAAGTCTCCTTTCATAATTGTCCCCCAGATACTTGGTTGTCTCCTAAATGGTCAACCAGTATTGAAGTTCTTTTGGATATATCCAGGTATCTTTTATGCATATATAAGCTTAGTGTATGTGTACACAAAGGTTTTTCAAAAAACCAAATATATTGGCTGGGGGCGGTGGCTCATGCCTGTAATCCCAGCACTTTGGGAGGCCAAGGTGGGCAATCACCTGAAGTCAGGAGTTCAAGGCCAGCCTGGCCAACATGGCAAAACCCTGTCTCTACTAAAAAATACCAAAATTAGCCAGGCATGGTGGTGGACACCTGTAATCCCAGCTACTTGGGAGGCTGAGGCAGGAGAATTGCTTGAACTTGGGAGGCGGAGGTTGCAGTGAGCTGAGATTGCGCCACTGCACTCCAGCCTGAGCAACAGAGCAAGGCTCCGTTTCAAAAAAAATAAAAATAAAAATAAACATATTATACATACTACTGTGAACCTTGCTTTTAAACTTTTTTTCATGAGTATCATTCTATAGAAGATCTACCCCATTTTTAATGGCTACATAGCATTCCACTGTGTAGCTATACCATAACTTATTTTACCAGTCTCTAATGTTTCACCATTTAGGATGTTTCTGACCTTTTGTTAGTATAAATAATGACCATATCATTGAATATATATAAATATAGTATGTCTGTAGTCCATTTAAAAGTTTTTTTATAAAGTATTCCTAAATTGCCCCTCAAAGTGGTTGTACCAATTTAGACTCTTACCAACAATATATGAATGAATATGCTTATTTCCCAGAATGGATAGTTTTAACAGCCAAACATATATTAAAAGCCTAATATACACCATGTTATCATGCTAACTACTGGAGGATATGGAGATAAAAGGCACAAACCTTGTCAAAAAGGAACTCATAATCCTGTTGGAGAAGACAGACAAACAGACAATTACAATACAGTACATTAAGTGTACTAGAGAGGTACTCATGGAGTGCTACAGGAGCACACAGCAGAAGCATCTGACTCAGACCTAGCAACCCACAGATTAATACATTTACAGATATTGAGTGCCTGCTATGTGCAAGGCACTGTGTTGGCCTTAGAGATACAATGGTGAGCCAAAATTGACCTAATCCTGGGCCTCGTAGTGCTTATAGTTCTGTAAGGATGACAGACATTAATCAAAGAATTATACTATATACACCTGCAATAGGTGAATAAGGTTTTCAAAGGCTTCCTAGAGAAAGACATTATCTGGATTGAGTTTTGAAGGATAAATAGGCATTAGACAGATGTTGGTAGGGGTGGGAGTTGGAGGAGGTCAGGATAAGAATATTAAGGTGGGCATTCCAGGCAGAGAAAGCATGTACAAAAGCATGCTTTCCCCAAATTTTTAACTCCTATTTATAACAGGGACCAAGGAATCAGATAATGCTGATGCACTGGATGTCAGAGGTGATGGCTGACAGGCAAGAGACTAGGTCACAATATAACATGCTGAGAAATATTGGACTTGGCTTAAGGCAGTAAGACACACAGAATGTTTGAAGAGAGTTAACACAGGCAGTTCTTTATTTCACAACCACCTTTCTAAAACAATATGGTACATTTATCAAAAGGGATTACAAGTTTAAAGGCAGAAAGCCCAACTAAGAGGCCTTACCAAGTTGGCTATTTTTTTTTTTTTTGAGATGGAGTCTCGCTCTGTTGCCAGGCTGGAGTGCAGTGGTGTGATCTCAGCTCACTGCAACCTCCGCCTCCCGGGTTCAAGCGATTCTCTTGCCTCAGCTTCCCGAGTAGCTGGGACTACAGGCACGCATCACCACACCCAGCTAATTTTTTTGTATTTTTAGTAGAGGTGGGATTTCACCATGTTGGCCAGGATAGGCTCAACCTCTTGACCTCATGACCACTCACCTTGGCCTCCCAAAGTGCTGGGATTACAGGCGTGAGCCACCGCGCCCGGCCTCCAAGTTGGCTAAAAGACATTCTTGGCTGGGTGCGGCAGCTCACGCCTGTAATCCCAGCACTTTGGTAGGCTGAGGCGGGCGGATCACCTCAGGTCAGGATATTGAGATGAGCCTGGCCAACATGGTGAAATCCCGTCTCTACTAAAAATACAAAAATTAGCCGGGCATGGTGGCACGCACCTGTAGTCCCAGCTACTTGGGAGGCTGAGGCAGGAGAATCACTTGAACCTGGCAGGCAGAGGTTGCAGTGAGCCAAGATCACACGCCACTGCGCTCCAGCCTGGGTGACAGAGCGAGACTCCATCTCAAAACAAAAAAAAGGACACACCTAAATTCAGTATGTGTTGAGGACTTGCCCATTCTAAACAGAATCTCAGAACCTGCATTTTCTAGCATTGTTTCCATGCAAAAGATGTTCTGAGTTTCACTTGCTGATCCCAAGGATATATCTCACACGTTATATGTAATGAACGTCCCTTTTCCCCAAACTTTTCAGCTCCAATTCATAACAGGGACTTTTTTGAAAGGACCACTTAGATTCTTGGGGAGATTTCCAGGGTATAAAACCAGGGAAGGCTGGAGAAGCAGAAATGCTGTTGTTGTTGTTTTTTTTGAGATGGGGTCTCACTCTGTCACCTAGGCTGGAGTGCAGTGGTGCGATTTTGGGCCACTGCAACCTCTGCCTCCCAGGGGTTCAAGTGATTCTCCTGCCTCAGCTTCCCGAGTAGCTGGGATTACAGGCATGCGCCACCAGGCCCAGCTAATTTTTGTATTTTTAGTAGAGATGGGGTTTCGCCATGTTGGCCAGGCTGGTCTCGAACTCCTGACCTCAAGTGATCCACCCGCCTGGGCCTCCCAAAGTGCTGGGATTATAGGCATGAGCCACTGCACCCAGCCATGCTCTTTTTTTTTTTTGAGACACGGTCTCACTCTGTCGCCCAGGCTGGAGTGCAGTGGTACAATCTTGACTCACCGCAACCTCTGCCTCCCAGATTCAAGCAATTCTCCTGCTTTAGCCTCCCGAGTAGCTGGGATTACAGGGACACGCCACATGTCCAGCTCAGAAGCAGAATTTTTAGTGCTGATGAAGGTGTAAATGGTATGTTGGGAAATGGATAGAGAGTAGAGTGCTTCTTAAGGTACTGCTCCATAGGATCCAGGGAGGCTGACAAGACTGAATACTTTGCAAAAGGAACAAGAGCTCCAGTAGATGGCAGCAGCAGCTCCACCTGCTCTACCAGCAGCAAAAGGAGTCAAGTCAGAGAGGAGGCAGGTCCCCTTCCAAACCCCGAGACATTGTATTTGTATTTCCATGTGAAGACTTTTTTTTTCTTTTTTTTTTTTTTGAGTTGGAGTCTTGGAGTCTCGCTCTGTCACCCAGGCTGGAGTGCAGTGCGGTGATCTTGGCTCACCGCAACCTCTGCCTCCTGGGTTCAAGCAATTCTCCTGCCTCAGCCTCCCATGTAGCTGGGAGTACAGGCACACGCCACCACGCCCAGCTAATTTTTTGTATTTTTAGTAGAGACAGGGTTTCACCATGTTGGCCAGGCTGATCTCGAACTCCTGACCTCAAGTGATCCGCTCACCTTGGCCTCCCAAAGTGCTGGGATTATAGGCATGAGCCACTGTGCCCGGCCTGAAGACATTTTTAAACTAAGCGAGTGTCCATAAAGCATATAAAACCTACAGATGGGGCCAGGTGTGGTAGCTCATGCCTGCAATCCCAGCACTTAGGGAGGCCAAGGCGGGCAGATCACCTGAGGTCAGGAGTTCAAGACCAGCCTGGACAACATGGTGAAATCCCACCTCTACTAAAAATACAAAAAATTAGCCGGGTGTGGTGGCAGGCGCCCATAATCCCAACTACTCAGGAGGCTGATGCAGCAGAATCGCTTGAACCCAGGAGGCAGAGGTTGCAGTGAGCCAAGATTGTGCCATTGCACTCCAGCTTGTGCAACAAGAGTGAAACTCAGCCTCAAAAAAAAAAAAAAAAAACTATAGATGTCCCTTCTTTTCTGCCTAGCTTCAAGAAGTACATAAAACAGGAATTCAGAACACCATTTATAATTGTCTCCTAAGAATAGAATAAACTTAGACCCAAAAGTTCATTTATTATCTTTCATGTAACATGACAGCACATAATGAAACATTCATCACTTATCTGTCCTGAATATTTAAAATTCATTATTTGTATCAGTGGAGGCTGGAAGTACAGCTGGAACAGTGGCAGATTGTCTCCACAAGCTCTGGAAGAATGGGCAGGGAATGACAACTCACATGTAATAATGGAAAGAAAAACAGCCAGGGCAGAGACTGGTGAATTGTAAGACGAAAAACAGTAGAAAAGCAGGCAGCTAGAGAACAAAATATCTCAGACAGCTGCCTAATTTTAATTCGTTCCTTTATATTATTGCTGTTTTAATCTTTAAAAAGACAAACCTTATATGAATTGAATTGTCTAGAAAAATTATGCTTCAAGTTTCCAGACCCTCTAAAATGTTGTTGTTCCTGTGTTTTAATCTAACTTCTTGCTAGTGTTGTCTGTCTCTTGACTTATAATAAAACCAGTTTTCACCCCTGGGCATGAAGGAAAGGATTTGTTGGGCTTGGGTTACAGAAGAAACCAGCAGTGACCACAGAATAAGGGCTCTAACAGGTAGATGAGAGGAGGCTCAGAGTTTGGGCTGGCCAGGCAGAAACCAAAGAAGAACCCCACAAGGAAGTTTGGCTAAATATCTACTACTATCATTTCTGTACTACAGTACGAATTTGGATGAAAAACATGGCAAACAAAGAGTGAAATTCCTTTTACTCACATTTACCAAGTGGCAAGCTCAGAGGCTATTTCTGACCCAGAAAAATGCTGACTGCTTTAACACAACCAGGATATGAATTTAACACTGTGTGTAAAGCCAGGAAGCTCAAGTTTTAAGAGTTTATTGTATGAGTCATTTTATGACTTATTAAGTATGTGTTTGTGTACAGTTTATTTTTTGGTAATAAAAAAAGTCAAAATGCAGCAAGAACCAGTGAACTCAGGCCCAAATAGATTAGGGATTTTACTCTGTCCTTTTTAGACTTCATTGTGGACTATATGACAAAAAGGGAAGATTTCTTTTGAGAGTTGAAGCTGGAGTTTTTAAAGAGAATCAAGTGTTTCTAAAAGTGACTGATTCTTACACATTTCCACTTTTTTTCAGGTACAAAGAATGTTGGCCGGGCACAGTGGCTCACACCTATAATCCCAGCATTTTGAGAGGCAAAGACAGGAGATCATTTGAGGCCAGGAGTTTGAGACCAGCCTGGGCAACAGAGAGAGACCCTGTCTCTACAAAAAAATTTTTTTATATAAGCTGGATGTGGTTGCACATGCCTGTAGTCCCAGCTACTTGGGAGGCTGAGGTGGGAGGATCTCTTGACGCAGGAGTTTGAGGTTGCAGTGGGCCCTAATTGTGCCACTGCACTCCAGACTGGGTAACAGACAGAGCTGGGTGACCTGTCTCTAAAGGAAAAAAAAAAAGTGTGCATACAATGCACTTCCAATCATTACCTGTGTCTCCTGACGCAAACTGGTATCTTCACATTCTTTCTCAATTTCTTCCTTACTTGGAGTCTTAGATATAAACTTGTTTTTGTTTACAGATTCTTCCACCAGTTTTTTTTCTGATTCTTTCATTATTTCCAGGGTCTCTTGAGTAGTGTTACTGTTAGACATGTTCTTCAATAGAATACAGTGGCCTCTATGGACTCCTAAAGAAACATCAAATGCATTAAGCAGGAGGTATGTATCCATACTTAACAAATACACAAGACTTGTATTTCACACGGGTACATTTTTCCAGCAGCCTTCCTATAACCCAGAAAAGAGTTATTTAATAAATGCTGTCCTTGGGTTCATTTCTTTAAAAAAAAAAAAAAAACCTTTATTGAGGTAAAATTGACATAAACTGCATGTATTTAAAATGTATAATTTTATACTATGACACATGCATTCACCTGTCAAACCATCACCCCAATCAAAACAGTGAGCACATTCACCATGCCCCAAAGGTTCCTCATGTCCCTTTGTAATCTCTTCTTCCCTTCACACTACCCCCAGCCAACTACTGATCTGTTCTGTCACACAGATTAGTCTGTATTTTCTAGAATTTTATATAAATGGAATCAATCATACACTGTCTGGACTCTTACTCAGCATAGTTATTTTGAGATTCACCAGGATTCAGTTCTAAAGTAGCATGAGCCCTCTTGACACTTTGTTTTCTCCCCTTGTTCCCTACAGAAATTTGCTCACATTTCTGGCTCAATCACTTCACCCATTAGATTCTCTCCAAAAAGAAGAAAATTATAAAGCTCCATTGACTACTAGAAAGGAGTATTCTCCTTTCCCAAGGAAGAACTTTCTCAGCTACCACAAGCCCACAACACTGTTACCAACTTCAAGCTACTCTCCCTTCAAAAAGAAGTAAAATCAGACAAAGCTTAAATGGTTATAGAATCTATAAAATCCTATATATATATATATTTTTTTTTTTTTGAGATGGAGTCCCGCTCTGTCACCCAGGCTGGGGTGCAGTGGCACAATCATAGCTCACTGCAACCTTGAACTTACGGGCTCAAGCAATCTTCTCACCTCTGCCTCCCAAGTAACTAGGAATACAGGCATACGCCCAGCTAAATTTTTTTTTTTTTTTTTTTTTTTTTGAGATGGAGTCTCGCTCTGTCACCCAGGCTGAAGTGCAGTGGCATGATCTCGGCTCACTGCAAGCTCCGCCTCCTGGGTTCATGTCATTCTCCTGCCTCAGCCTCCTGAGTAGCTGGGACTACAGGTGCTCGCCACCAAGCTCAGCTAATTTTTTCTATTTTTTAATACAGACGGGGTTTCACCGTGTTAGCCAGGATGGTCTTGATCTCCTGATCTCGTGATCCGCCCGCCTCAGCCTCCCAAAGTGCTGGGATTACAGGCGTGAGCCACCGCGCCCAGCCTGCCCGGCTAATTTTTAGGATTTTTTTTGTAGAGATGGAGTCTTGGTATATTGCCCAGACTGGTCTTGAACTCCTGGACTCAAGTGATCCTCCCACCTCGGCCTCCCAAAGTGTTGGGATTAGAGGTGTGAGCCATCGCACCCAGCCTTAGATTCTTTCCTTTATCTTAAGCAAGCTGAAAAAACAAGAAGAGAACTTTATAGACATCTGTCCTTCAGAAAGATTGGGTCCCTCCCTGGAGGAGGAATCTTTACTTTGCTATACACTATTTGGGTTCAGTCAACCTACTGTCTCCCAGTGATAGAGTATCTATACTGCAGGGAGGGCTGCTTCTTTATCACTTACTATCACTACCTGGGAAATCCTGTAATGAAGCCTACACAGTTCTCCAACCACACACTAAGAATCAGAAGTTGATACTCTACACACAGATTCATGTCCTCAACTGCCCAAGTCAAACATGTTTAGCTCCAACAATAGTTTGCAGAGGTTTCTCCTTATACAGGTTACCGACTGTACTTCAAACCTAAAGACTTCTTTCCCTCCTTTACTGGAAACTCTCCCAGATGTCACATCTATTCCCAGTGTAGCCCTAGGAACGGAATTAAATAAACAGACAAATGGTTAGCAATGCTTCAAGAAAATTGTCACAACAGATATTTTCCTCTCCTTCAAATCAGTTTAAAGGGTAAGAAGGGTAAGACCCAGAAGTCTTTCAAGAAGCAAAGTTAGCCTCATCCTGACATAAGTTAGATGGTCTGCCAGGCTATTGCTTTGTGATTTATTTTTTTTTTTTTGAGACAGGATCTCACTCTGTCACCCAGGCTGGAGTGGAGTGATGCGATCATAGCTCACTGCAGCCTCAAACTCCTGGGTTCAGGGAGTGGTGGCATGTGCCTGTAGTTCTAGCTACTCAGAAGGCTGAGGTGGTTAGAGTATTGTTTTGTTCACCTTGTGGTGGCTCTTCAGCAGCTGCCTGGAGACTTGGTTTACTTAGGGCTAGATAAATTATCTTTAGAGGGCCAGAGAGTCATTCACACAATTGCAAAGTCATATAGTTGACGGCCGGGCACAGTGGCTCATACCTGCAATCCCAGCACTTTGGGAAGCCAAGGTGGGTGGATCACCTGAGGTCAGGAGTTTGAGACCAGCCTGACCAATATGGTGAAACCCTGTCTCTACTAAAAATACAAAAATTAGCCTGGCATGGTGGTAAGCCATTGCATCCAGCCTTAAATTCTTTCCTTTATCTTAAGCAAGCTGGCTCAATTGCGCTCAATTGCCTCCCAGCTGCTTGGGAGACTGAGGCAGGAGAATCGCTTGAACCTGGGAGGCAGAAGTTGCGGTGAGCCGAGGTCGCACCACTGCACTCCAGCCTGGGTGACAGAGCAAGACTCTGGCTCAAAAAAAAGTCGTATAGTTGAATTTAAAGATGAGAAATATTAGAAGAAACTGACTACAGACTTCCATTTTAAAATTATCTGATTCAGTAACTAAAGGCTACTATAAAAACAGTTATAACCTACAGACCTTCATGGATCATTGCTATACATGGGACTTTGTTTATGTATGTAGTATGTATGTATGTATTACCCACCCCCACAATGGGTAAATCAAGCCTCAGTTCTCTTCAGTCTGAAGTACTAGTAAAACTCAGCACATGCATTCTCCATATCTCTTGGCTAGGAAACATTAATAAAGATCAAAACTGGGGGCTGTGTGTGTTGGCTTATGCCTGTAACCCCAACACTTTGGGAGGCTGAGCCAGCAGGATCGCTTGAGCCCAGGAGTTCTAGACTAGCCTAGACAACACAGTGAGACCCTGTCTCTACAAATTTTTTTTTAAAAAATTAGCCAGACATGGTGGTGCACACTTGTAGTCTCAGCTACTCAAGAGGCTGAGGCGGGAGGATCACTTGAGCCCAGGAGGTCAAGGATGCATTGAGCCATGACTCTGCCACTGCACTACAGCCTAGGCAACAGAGTAAGACCTTGTCTCAAAAAAATAATAATAATAATAATAATAAATAAATTATGCTGGGTGCAGTGGCTCATGCCTGTAATCTTAGCACTTCAGAAGGCTGAGGTGGGAGGATCGCTTGAGGCCAAGAGTTTGAGACTGGCCTGGGTGACATAGTGAAACCTCCTCTCTACAAAAAAAGAACAAAATTAGCTGGATGTGGTAGAGTGTGCCTGTCATCCCAGCTACTCGGGAGGCTGAGGTGGGAGGATCACTTGAGCCCAGAAGTTCAAGGCTGCAGTGGGCTACAACCACACCACTACACTCCAGCCTGGGTGACAAAACAAGATCCTATCTCTGAAAAAAAAAAAAAAAAAAAGATCAGGCACAGTGGCTCATGCCTGTAATCCCAGCAGTTTGGGAGGATGAGGTGGGTGCATCACCTGACGCTGGGAGTTTGAGACCAGCCTGACCAACATGGAGAAACCCCGTCTCTACTAAAAATACAAAATTAGCCAGGTGTGGTGGTGCATGCCTGTAATCCCAGCTACTCGGGAGGCTGAGGCAGGAGAATCACTTGAACCAGGAAGGTGGAGGTTGTGGTGAGCTGAGATTGTGCCATTGCAGTCCAGCCTGGGCAACAAGAGCAAAAATCCGTCTCAAAAAAAAAAATTAGTCAGGCACGGTGGCTCACGCCTGTAATCCCAGCACTTTGGGAGGCCGAGGCGGTTGGATAACCTGAGGTCAGGAGTTAGAGACCAGCCTGACCAACATGGAGAAACTCCATCTCTACTAAAAATACAAAATTAGTGGGCGTGGTGGTTCACACCTGCAATCCCGGCTATTCGGAAAGCTGAGGCAGGAAAATCACTTGAGCTGGGAGGCAGAGGTTGCGGTGAGCCGAGATCGTGCCATTGCACTCCAGCCTAGGCAACAAGAGTAAAACTCTGTCTCAAAAAAAAAGAAAAAAAAATTAAATAATAGTCAAAACTGGAAGAGTTCTTAGATTTGACCTCCCACAATCTTCCCCTATTCCCCAAAGAACTCATTTTTGTAATTTTCTGAAAGGCCTGCTAACCTCTGGGAAAACTGGAACAGGATCATTTCACTATTTATGAAATAGTCTTAATTGTTACATAGTTGCTCCCTATTATAAATTATGAACTGCTTCAATCTTGATCCTAAATCAGTCTTAGAGTCACAGAAAATTAAGTTTACATATTTTATCATATGATAGGCCTTCAGTATTTTTCTCTTTTCCAAGCTTAAATAGCCTCAAATTTATTTGTCAGAAAGAAAAGGTGATATAAAAAATTATAAAGCAGTTTTCATTTTTTGGTTTTGTTTTTGAGACAGGGTCTCACTCTGTCACACAGGCTGCAGTGGCATGATCGTGGCCCACTTCAGCCTCAACCTCCCGGGGCTCAGGTGATCCTCCTATCTCAGCCTCCCAAGTAGCTGGGACTACAGGTATGTGCCACCACGCCTGGCTAATTTTTCTGTTTCTTTTTTTTTTTTTTTTCTTTTTTTGAGACAGAGTCTCACTCTGTCACTCAGGTTAGAATGCAGTGGTGATCTCACTCACTGCAACTTCTGCCTCCCAGGTTCAAGCGATTCTCCTGCCTCACCCTCCCAAGTAGCTGGGATTACATGCACTCGCTTCCATACCCGGCTAATTTTTATATTTTTAGCAGAGACGGGGTTTCACCATGTTGGCCAGGCTGGTCTCCAACTCCTGACCTCAGGTGATCCACCCGCCTCGGCCTCCCAAAGTGCTGGGATTATAGGTGTGAGCCACTGCACCCAGCCTAATTTTTCTATTACTTTTAGAGGTAGGGTTTTGCCATGTTGCCCAGGCTGGTCTCAAACTCCTGAGCTCAAGTGATCCACCTGCCTTGGCTTCCCAAAGTGCTAGGATTACGGGCCTGAGCCACCGTTCAAGGCACAGCAGTGGCTTGTTTCTTTTTCAAGGATGGGCCTTAATTACCAAATGGGTATATTTTGTCAAATCAAAATGACAACTTTGCAGCTCTCCTTCACATGTGGGTCAGGAAAAGACCAACTATCTGGATACCTGGAATAATTTCAGTGTCCAACCACTGTTTCTCAGCCAAAACACTGAATGCAAACAAATAAAAAATGATCTTTCATCTGTAGAATATGGTCACATATTCAGCCTCAAGTTTTATGGAGACACATGGCTTCCTTCATTCATTGGAGAAACAGGAAGACTTGAACTTTAGCTTCTTACAGATACCCATAAAACAGACTGATTTAACTACCCACTTTTAAGAATTTAGTCAGTTGGCTGGGCGTGTTGGCTCACGCCTACAATCAGAGCACTTTGGGAGGCCAAGGCAGGTGAATTGCTCAAGCTTAGGAGTACAAGATCAGCCTGGGCAACATGGCAAACCCCATCTCTACCAAAAATACAAAAATCAGCCGGGCGTGGTGGCACATGCCTGTGGTCCTAGCTACTTAGTTGAGCCTGGGAGGCAGAGGTTGCAGTGAGCTGAGATCGCTCCACTATACTCCAGCCTGTGCAACAGAGTGAGACCTGTCTCAAAAAAAATTTAGTCAGTCATTCTACTGAGACCACCAGCCTCTTGAAGAGCTGTATAAAACAAAGTAATTCTTACACTGCGAAAAATGAAGCAGCAGAGGAAAGGGCACCTCCTCAGATTTCCCTGTTCTTCCACATTCATTGATCTAACCCAGATTTCTTTTGGCGCTTGCCTTCCCCTGAGAATACATGATCAGGGAAGGAGACCTTATCCCCAATCCCTGGGAGATGGATATAAATTAGTTAAACCAATTGTGGTAATTCTGTTTCCTTTTTGTGACTGGTTTTAGAAGGGACAAGTGGCACACAAAGGGACTTTGTTGGATGGAAAAGGTTTCCTATTTTATTTAAAATTTTTTTAAAGCCTCTGGAAGAAACAGGTATCTTCTACCAAAGGTGATCTTGGATGCAGATGATACCTAGACTGTGGCAGCACCCTGCCAACACATGGAGGATGGGGAAGCAGAGAAAATAAGCCTGCATCCATCCTTTTTTTTTTTTTTTTTTTTTTTTTTTTGAGATGGAGTCTCACTATATCACCCAGGTGGTTAGAGTACGGTGGTGAGATCTTGGCTTACTGCAACCTCCACCTCTCAGGTTCAAGTGATTCTCCTGCCTCAGCCTCCCTAGTAGCTGGCAGGCCTGCACCACCATGCCCAGCTAATTTTTTTTTTTTTTTTTTACATGGAGTCTCACTCTGTTGCCCAGGCTGGAGTGCAGTGGTATGATCTTGACTCACTGCAACCTCTGTCTCCTGGGTTCAAGCGATTCTACCTCAGCCTCCTGAGTAGCTGGGATTACAGGCGCGTGCCACCACATTCGGCTAATTTCTGTATTTTTGGTAGAGATGGGGTTTCTCCATGTTGGCCAGGCTGGTCTTGAACTCCTGACCTCAGGTAATCCACCCACCTCAGCCTCCCAAAGTGCAGGGATTACAGGCGTGAGATATCGCACCCAGCCTAATTTTTGTATTTTTATAGAGATGGGGTTTTGCCATGTTGGCCAGCCTGGTCTCAATCTCCTGACCTCAGGTGATCTGCCCACCTCAGCCTCCCAAAGCGATTGGGCTTTTTGTTTTTTTTTGAGACAGGCTCAGGCTTTTTGGTTTTTTTTGAGACAGGGTCTCAGTCTGTCACCTAGGCTGGAGTGTAGTGGCATGATCACAGCTCACTGCAGCCTCAACCTCTGGGGCTCAGCCTCCTGAGTAGCTGGGATTACAGGCGCCCATCACCACGAATCGCTAATTTTTGTATTTGTAATAGAGATGGGGTTTTGCCATGTCACCCAAGCTGGTCTTGAACTCCTGGGCTTAAGCAATCCACCTGCCTTGGCCTCCCAAAGTGCTAGGATTACAGATGTGAGCCACCCTGCCTGGCTGGAGCCTGCATCCTTGATGCTGTGATTAGACAACAATTAGTCAATCTCGACCCTCCCTATATCTGGACTTCCTGATATGTGAAGTCATAAATCCTCTTACCATTTAAGCTACTCTGAGTTGAGTTTATTATGTCAGACTCCTAGGAGATAGTTTAAAAAAAAAAAAAGGGGGGTATATTAAGAAGATAGTTTAAAAAAAAAAAAAAAGGTATATTAACAGAGGAACGGGCCAGGCCGGGTGGCTCACGCCTGTAAAGGCCGAGACAGGCGAATCATGAGGTCAGGAGTTCGAGACCAGCCTGGCCAGCATAGTGAAACCCCGTCTCTACTAAAAACACAAAAAAATTACTAGCCGGGTGTGGTGGGGGGTGCCTGTAATCCCAGCTACTCAGGAGGCTGAGGCAGGAAAATCACTTGAACCTGGGAGGCGGACGTTGCAGTGAGCCAAGACTGCGCCATTGCACTCCAGCCTGGGCAACAGAATGAGACTCCGTCCCACAAAAAAAAAAAAAAAAAAAAGAGGAATAGCTGGGCGAGGTGGCTCACACCAGCACTTTGAGAGGCTGAAACGGGTGAATCACTTGAGCTCAGGGGTTCGAGACCAGCCTGGCCAATACGGTCAAACCCCGTCTCTACTAAAAATACAAAAATTAGCTGGGCATGGTGGGGTGTCTGCCTGTAATTCCAGCTACTTGGGGGGCTGAGGCAGGAGAATCGCTTGAACCCAGGAAGAGGAGGTTGCAGGGAACCGAAATCATACCATTGCACTCCAACCTGGGCAAAAAGGCAAGACTCTGTCTCAAAGAAAAGAAAAAAGAGAGGAACTACCTGGACCAGACAGAGAAGTCCAGCTCTTTAAGCAGAAATAACTGACAGGCTGGGTGGTGCAGTGGCTCACTCCTGTAATCCTAGCACTTTGGGAGGCCGAGGTGGGCAGACCACGAGGTCAGGAGTTCGAGACCAGCCTGGCCAACATAGTGAAACCCCATCTCTACTAATAGTACAAAAATTAGCCAGGCATGGTGGTGTGTGCCTGTAGTCCCAGCTTCTCAGGAGCCTGAGGCAGAAGAATCGCTTGAACCTGGGAGGCGGAGGTTGTGGTGAGCTGAGATCGCGCCACTGCACTCCAGCCTGGGAAAAAAAGCGAG
This sequence comes from Pongo abelii, assembly GCF_028885655.2. Lineage (NCBI taxonomy): Eukaryota > Metazoa > Chordata > Mammalia > Primates > Hominidae > Pongo > Pongo abelii. The sequence continues at coordinate 55,248,566 of NC_071995.2, forward strand.
ACTCCATCTCAAAAAAAAAAAGAAAGAAAGAAAAGAAAAAAGAAAGAAAGAAATAACTGACAGGGAGACAGGCAATAATAATAATAATCAGCTAAAACTTTTGAGTGCTTACATTGTGCCAGGCACTATCCTAAAATATTTTATATATCTCATTTAATCTTACAATGATCCTATTACATATTTATTCTTACTATAATCACCATTTTACAGACAAGTAAACTGAGGCGCAGAGAAGTTAAACAGTTTGCTTAAAAGGGCACACAACTGGCACATGGCAGAGCCAGGACTCAAAGCCAGAAAATCTGGCTTTGTTACTTGCTTTCTTAAACTTTATACAATACTGCCTCTAACTAAGGAGAGAAATAGTCAAAAACCAGAAAGGAAAGTCTAACAAAGACACAAGAGAATCATGGAATCTCATAACTGTAAGGGTACTTAGAAGCTTTCTCATTCTGCTCCATTTTTCTTTTTCTTTTTTTTTGAGATGGAGTTTCGCTCTGTTGCCCAGGCTGGAGTGCAAGCGGCATGATCTCGGCAACCTCCGCCTCCCGGGTTCAAGCAATTTCCAGCTAATTTTTGTACTTTTAGTAGAGAAGGGGTTTCACCATGTTGGCCAGGCTGGTCTCGAACTCCTGACCTCAAGTAATCTGCCCGCCTCAGCCTCCCAAAGTGCTAGGATTACAGGCGTGAGCCACTACACCCAGCCTTAGCTCCGTTTTTCTACATCCGTAGTCTTCCATAATTAGGTTCTTGACTCATTAGTAACTGTGAAAAATGTCCCTGCCTGTATACCTCTTAGTGAAGGGAAAGTCTTCACCTCCAGAAAGAAACCATTTCTTTTTGGAACACTTTCCTTTTAAAGAGGCAAAATTTTACCTCTTTGGTAGTTCCTCCCACCGGCCCCCGTTTAGCCTTCTGTGCGAGTCTAAAGAACAAGCTTAATCTTGCTTCCCTATCAGCTCTTTATAAAAGAAAACTTTACCTTATTTCCTTCTCTAAACATTCCCAGCTTCTTTAAGTCAAGCTTTCAAATCACATGGCTTTAAGTCTCCTTACCATTTTCTTCTAGGATAAAAGAAACTGCCCTGAAAGTAGGCAAAGGCTAGTAATGAGGGGTCAGACTGTTACTAATCCAGAGTTAAGATCCACTGGAAGATAAACTAAGCATAAAACTATATTTCTTAGGCTGAGGCTGTCTTTTGCTTTCCAAAATAACCTTTAATTAAGGTCATTTCCCGTCCTTTCAGCCAATGCAGAAGGCTCTCATTACTCTTGGGGCATAAAGATTCCTGGAAACAATTTTTTCTGGGCCAAAACAAAAGCAAAAGTAAGCAACTAACTAAAAAAAGGCCTTAGGCTGTGGGTAGTGGCTCACGCCTGCAATCCCACCACTTTGGGAGGTGGGTGGATCACTGAGGTCAGTCAGGAGTTTGAGACCAGCCTGGCTAACACGGTGAAACCACGTTTCTACTAAAAATACAAAAAATTAGCTGGGCATGGTGGCGCGTGCCCGCTAATCCCAGCTATTTGGGAGGCTGAGGTAGGAGAATCGCTTGAATCCGGGAGGTGGAGGTTGCAGTGAGCCAAGATTGCACCACTGCACTCCAGCTTGGGCAACAAGAGTGAAACTCTATCTCAAAAAAAAAAAAAAAAAAAAAAAGCCTTAAACAGCTAAAATAAAGCCAGTAGTAGCTTAAAAGGCAGAGAAGTAATTCCATTCTTAATAGTTTATTTGGTATAGAGAAGAAATTAAGGGTTTGGGAGGTTTTTGATGGGAGAAGAAAGGAACTACTTCATATGTAACGGTGACTAGAACAAAGCAGACATTAGGCTCCCAGGAGGGCCTAGATGTGTGCTTCCCTACAACCTATTTGTGTACAGTGTACATTTCATCCAGCCAAATAGCACAATTTCAAAGGCAAGATGTCTCCTGAGGATACTTAGTAGCTCAAAGCTGCACAGAGGGGACTGTGAGATGTCGGGGGGACAGGGGGGGCAGTGAAGAAATAGGATAATACAGGGGAAGATTATTGGAAGCCAAGATTCAGCTATTTTTTTCAGGGAGAATACTGCATATTCCCTATAATTTTTTTTACTGCTAAGGTAAGTACCTTCCATAATAGAGTGAGATTATATATCCTTCCAGCAGTTTATAAACAACTTTCTAGGCATTGAGCCAAAAGGAATATGTTAGATAGGGGACATTCAGAGACAGAAGGATAATTTCATTTTCTCACTTTTAATCTATGGCCAAGTGGAGAGAATGCAAGCAAGACAATGATATCTAGGTGTAAAAATTCTGGTCTACCCTGTGGCAAATTCCTTGGAAGCTTTCCGGTCCTGTACTAATTTGTGTATCAATCATAAGTTACTCTCAATTGATACATTTTAAAAAATGTTTAAAATCTAGGGGCTCTGGAGAATAAACAAATGTAATATTATTTAATAATAAAAAAGACTGAACTATAGGCTGAGCATCCCTAATAAGAAAATCTGAAATCTGAAGGAGTACAAAATCCACAGCTTTTTGGGCACCAATATGATGCTCTAAGGATGTACATAGGAACCTTTCCAATTTTGGGTTTTGGATTATGGATGCTCAACCATAATGTTCCAAAATTAAAAAAAATTTCCAAAATCCAAAAAATCTGAAATCTGAAATACAGACAGTCCCAAGCATTTTGGGTAAAGGTTGCTCAACCTTACTGTACATACTGAGACACGCAAAAACATGGATAGCTCCGGGCACAGTGGCTCATGCCTGTAATCCTAGCACTTTGGGAGGCCAGGTTGGGTGGATCACCTGAGGTCAGGAGTTTGAGACCAGCCTGACCAACATGGTGAAACCCCGTCTCTACTAAAAATGCAAAAATTAGCCTGGTGTGGTGGTGGCATGCCTGTAATCCCAGCTACTTGGGAGGCTGAGGCAGAAAAATTGCCTGAACCGGGAGGCAGAGGTTGCAGTGAGCCAAGATCAGGCCATTGCACTCCAGGCTGGGCAACAAGAGTGAAACTCCGTCTTGGAAAACAAAACAAAACAAAACAAAACAAAAACATGGATGGATCTCAAAACTAGTATGATAAATTAAAGAAAGTAGACTCTCCTCTCCACCCCCTGCCACCAGAACACATAGTATATATGTCTATTTATGTGAAGCTCAAGAAAAAGCAAAACTAACCTACAGTGATCACAATCAGAAAATGATTGCTCAGGACTTGACTGGAAAGAGAAAGAAGGGACCCTCCAGGACTGACTGAAATATTCAATTTTATTTGATGCAGTGGTTACATGGGTGAATACAATTGTCAAAACTCATTAACTAGGCCAGGCGTGGTGGCTCACATCTGTAATCCCAGCACTCTGGGAGGCCAAGGTGGGCGGATCACGAGGCCAGGAGTTTGAGACCAGCCTGGCCAATATGGTGAAACCCCATCTCTACTAAAAAACACAAAAATTAGCCGGTGTGGTGGCACTCGCCTGTTTGGGAGGCTGAGGCAGGAGAACTGCTTGAATCCTGGAGGCAGAGGTTGCAGTGAGCCAAGATCGCGCCACTGCACTCCAGCCTGGGCGACAGAGTGAGACTCCATCTCAAAACAAACAAACAAACAAACCTCATTAACAAAATGGTTAAGATCTGTGCATTTTATTATACATTATTTAACTACACCAAAACAAACAAACCAACCCAAAAATTCCTTTAGGAATCAAACAGTAGGAACAAACATCCACAGGGGTTAAGTGGTAGGTTAAAAACAAAACAGTCTAGGTGCTCCTGTGTCACAAGCCTTTTCTTCCATTCTTTGACATTGGGAATTAGGAGAAAATGAAAAGGTGCATGATTTACTGAGGTTTACTGAGCATGATTATGAGCCTGGTGCTTTATGTACTTCAACTCATATCCACCAAGTACAGCTAAGCAACCTGATCAAGGTTCCATCACTGAGTGGCAGAAACAGACCAGAACCTCCATGTTGTCTGATTCCAAAGTCTGCATTCTTTCTCGACTTTTTTTAAATTATTTTTTTCTTTTTATTTATTGTTGAATCCTAACACAACTCTTTGTTAGGGTATTTTCCAGTTGAAGAAACCAAAGCTCAGAGAAATCCAGTAACTTTCCCAAGTCAATACAAGAGAGGCAATGGTAGAATTCCAACCTAGCTGTGTCTGATCCAAAAGTTAAAGTCCTAGGTGTTCCAGGGTGGCTGCTCATTCAGAAGCATTCTGGGGTATGGAGTGTGGGATGGGAAGGGTGCCTAGATCTGAGGCCTCTGAGTACCAGTGGGGGAACGTATTTTTGAATTAAAAAATTAGACTTGTAAACTCTCATCTTTCCCCTCAACCTGGGTCCACCCCTATGACTTTGAATGTTTTTACAGTTTATTGAGATCATCTTACTCAATATTCTCAAGGTATAAAGTGTTATCTCCACATTATAAAAAAGATACCAAAAAAATAAAAATACCAACACTCAGAAATACTAAGTGACTTGTTCAGGGCCATACACTACAGGCAAGAAGCCAGAATTCAAATCTGGATCTACTTGGTTCCAAAATTCCATGTTTTTTCCATTACGGTGTCAAAACAAAGGACAAAAACAAAAACAGTATAACTGCATGCCTGAAGAGGTAAATGCCTAACAGCCATTTGGAGAAGGACAGGAAGGAAGGTCCTACTGAGTTATGAATAAGCGATATAGGTCCAAATCTTCATTCTCTTCAAAGAGAGAATGAATATATGGGAATAGAGTGTAAAGTACTTATGAAACACATAAAGCTATAGGTATATGACAGTCACCAAGCCCTTTAAGGACCGTAGAAGTAAACTGCCATAGGCTTCATTAGTACTGGGCCAATAACAATAATAAAACAATAGTTGTGCCAATACTTCAAATCAGGGAAGCATGAAAATCATTCTGTTCTGTAACTGCAAAAGGATTCACTGGTGTGTAAGGAGATCCATAGGAACTGGCTGGTATCCAGAGCAATTCCTTAGGCAAAGTAAAGAGAGAAACAAGATTAAAATGTTCTGGACATGTATACTCTCTTTATTTGCTCAGTATCTGTTATGGCTGTACTTGCCTTAAAATGAGAACTGTAGGTGCTTTGATCAATGGACTGAAGTGCTGGTTGGACCCTGTTAACAGTTTTTGTCAGCTTCTCTACATTCTTGGTTAAAAATGCCCTTTTTACATCCTAAAGTGGAAAAGAACAAACCAAATAGCCTCCTCTTTCAAACAAAGAGGAGCAGAGGGTCCTTCCCCTCTAATGCTTCCATTTTCTCTAGCTTTATCAAAGTAATGCCACTATGCAGAAAGCATCACAGAATCTTAGGGATGAAAGAGACCCTGAAAGTTCACACTGTCTTTTCCCACCCCTTTGCGAAACTGTTTCCAACTCAACCCAGAGAAGACATCTGGAAAAGGAAAAAAAAATCACAATTTATCTACATTCATGGCACTCTCAGGATGCCTTCCATTGCTAACTTAAATGCCAGGCAACTACATCTATCCTGCCATAACTGATGACCTTAGAAAGGACACGTCAGACAACAATTCAGTATTAAAACAATCTTTCTTTCTTTTGAGATGGAGTTTCACTCTTGTTGCCCAGGCTGGAGTGCAATGGCGTGATCTCGGCTCACTGCAATCGCCATCTCCTGGGTTCAAGCAATTCTCCTGCCTCAGCCTCCCCAGTAGCTGGGATTACAGGTGTGCGCCACCACACCTGGCTAATTTTGTATTTTTAGTAGAGACGGGGTTTCACCATGTTGGGCAGGCTGGACTCGAACTCCTGACCTCAGGTGATCCGTCTGCCTCAATCTCCCAAAGTGCTGGGATTACAGGCATGAGCCACCGCGCCTGGCTGACAATCTTTCAAAATCTAACATCAAATGTGAGATTGGCCAGAGAAATTAGACAACAACCTGATTTCAAAGACAAAATGGAAATCTGTAATAACCATTAGTCCTCAACCCTCTGTGGCAAAGGAGAAAGTGCTATTTATTCCCCGACATCCAATCATCTCTTTTGTAACAGAGCTGCTGATTTTAAGTTGGGCCACACAGCTTCCTGGGGAAAAACTACACACATCCTAATCTCCATTGCAGCTAAATGAGTACATGACTAAGTTATAGTCCATGAGATATAAGAAGTAGTGTTATGGGCTAAACACATGATGTCCCCCATCCAGTTCCCATGTTAAAGTCCTTACCCCCAGTACCTCAGAATGTGACTGTATTTGGAGACAGGGCCTTTAAAGAGGCGATCAAGTTAAATGAAGCTGTTAGGGTGGGCCCTAACCCAATCTGACTAGTGTCATTATAAGAAGAGGAAATTTGGACACAGAAGTACACCAGAGGCATGGTGCCCACAAAGGAAATATCACGTGAAGACAGAGAGGTGACCATCTGGAAGACACAGAGGCTTCAGGAGACACCAAACCTGCCAACACCTTGATCTTGGGCTTCTAGCCTCCAAAACTGTAAGAAAATACATGTATATTGTTTAAGCCACCCAGCAGGTGCTCTTTTGTTATGGCAGCCCTAGCAGTCTCACTCTGTCGCCCAGGCTAAAGTGCAGTGGCATGATCTCGGCTCACTACAACCTCCACCTCCCAGCTTCAAGAGATTATCCTGCCTCAGCCTCCCCAAGTAGCTGGGATTACAGGCACATACCACCATGCTTGGCTAATTTTTGTAGTATTAATAGAGACAGGGTTTCACCATATTGGCTAGGCTGGCCATGAAGTATCTTTAAAGGAAGTGGGAAGTACTTCCTCACTCATCCCTAATTCCTTCTGGCTTGAATGTGAAAGTAAAAGCTAGCACTCCAGCAGCCATTTGGACCCTGAGATGATACCAGAGTGGAAAATCATAGACATAGATAGCTACGCCCCTGATTAGACCAGTCCTGGACTGACTACCTCTGATTTTATTTTTTTCCAAGATACAGGTTCTCGCTGTGTCACTCCTTCTGGAGTGCAGTGGTATGATCATAGCTCCCTGAAGCCTTGACCTTAGGCCCAAGCTACCCTCCCACCTCAGCCTCCCAAATTGCTGGAACCACAGGCATGCACTACTATCCTTAGCTAATTTTTTTTTTTTTTTTTGGTAGAAATGGGGGTCTCCCTATATTGCCTGGGCTGGTCTTGAATTCCTCAAGCAATCCTGCCATCTCAGCCTCCCAAAGTGCCGGATTACAGGTGTGAGCCACTGTGCTTGGTTTTTTCTTTTCTTTTTTAAACAAATTGAAGGTTTGTAGCAACCCTGTGTCAGGCAAGTCTATCGGCACCATTTTTCCAACAGCATGTGTTCACTTCATGTTCTGTGTCACATTTTGGTAATTCTCGTAAGATTTCAAACTTTTCCTTATTATTATATGTGTTATTGTGATCTGTGATCAATGATCTTTGATGTCGCTATTGTAACTGTTTGGGGGCACCAGGAACTGTGCCCATGTAACAGTGAACTTAATCAATAAATGTAAGTGTTCTGACTCTTCTACCAACCAACTGTTCCCCGATCTCTCTCCCTCTCCTTGGCTCTCCCTATTCACTGAGATGCAACAATATTGAAATTAGGCCAATTAATAACTCTACAGTGGCCTCTAAGTAAGCATTCAAGTGAAAGGAAGAGTCACACATCTCTCACTTTAAATCAAAAGCTGGAAATTATGCTTCGTGAGGAGGCATGTTGAAAGCCAAGATAGGCCAAAAGCTAGGCCTCTTGTGCCAAGCAGTTACCCATCTGGTGAATGCAAAGGAAAAGTTCTTGAAATTAAACGTGCTACTACAGGGAACACACAAATGGTAAGAAAGTGAAACAGCCTTATTGCTGACATGGAGAAAGTTTCAGTGGTCTGGACAGAAGATCAAACCAGCTACAACATTCTCTTAAACCAAAATCTAATCCAGACCAAGTCCCTAATTCTCTTCAATTCTATGAAGGCTGAGAAAGGTGAGGAAGCTGCAGAAGAAAAGTTTGCTGCTAGCAGAGGTTGGTTCATGAGTTTAAGGAAAGAAGTTGTCTTCATAATCTAAAGGTGCAAAGTGAAGCAGCAAGTGCTGTTGTAGAAGCTGTAGCAAATTATACAGAAGATCTAGTTAAGAAAATCGATAAAGGTGGCTACATTAAACAATAATTTCAGTGTAGACAAAGGAACCTTTTATTGGAAGATGTCATCTTTCATAGCTAGAGAGGAGAAGTCAAAGCCTAGCTCCAGTGCTTCAAAGGACAGGCTGATTCTCTTGTTAGGGTCTAATGCAGCTGGTGACTTTTAAGTTGAAGCCAATATTCATTTACCATTCTGAAAATCCTATGGCCTTAAGAATTATGCCAAATCGACTCTGCCTGTGCTCTAAAAATATAACAAAGAAACCTGGATGACAGCGCATCTGTTTATAGCATAGTTTACTCAGTATTTTAAGCCCACTGTTGAGGTATGTTGCTCAAAAAAAAAAAAAGATTCCCTTCAAAATATTACTGCTCATTGACATTGCACCTAATCACCCAAGAGCTAAGATTCATATGTACAAGGAGATTAATGTTATTTTCAGGCCTGCTAACATAACATGTATTATTCTGCAGCCCATGGATCAAGGAGTCATTTAGACTTTCAAGTCTTATTATTTAAGAAATACATTTTCTAGGGCCAGACATGGTGGTTCACACCTGTAATCCCAGCACTTTGAGAGGCCGAGGCAGGTGGATCACCTGAGATCAGGAGTTCAAAACCAGCCTGACCAACATGGTGAAACCCCATCTCTACTAAAAATATAAAAATTAGCTAGGCGTGGTGGTGGGGGCCTGTAATCCCAGATACTCGGGAGGCTGAGGCAGGAGGATCACTTGAACCCTGGAGGCAGAGGTTGCAGTGAGCAGAGATCGCGCCATTGCACTCCAGCCTGGGCAACAGAGCAAGATTCCGCCTCAAAAAAAAATATATATATATATTTTGTAAGGCTATAGCTGCCATAGATACTGATTCCTATGATGGATCTAGGCAAAGTAAATTGAAAACCTGGAAAGGATTCACTATTCTAGGTGCCATTAAAAACATTTGTGATTCACGGGAGGAGGTCAAAATATCAACACGAACAGGAGTTTGGAAGAAGTGGATTGCAACCCTTGCAGAAGACTTTGAGGGGTTCAAGACTTTAGTGGAAGTATCTGAAGATGGGGTGGAAATAGCCAGAGAACTAGAATTAGAAGTAGAGCCTGAAGATGTGGCTGAATTGCTGCAATCCCACGGTAAAACTTCAATAGATGAGGGTTGTTTCTTATGGATGAGCAAAAAAGTAGGTTCTTGAGATGGAATCTACTCTTGGTGAAGATGCTGTGGACACTGCTGAAATGACAATAAAGGATTTAGAATATTACATAAACTAAGTTGATAAAGCAGTGGCAGGGTTTGAGAGGACTGACTCCAATTTTGCAAGTTCAATTGTGGATAACATGCCATCAAACCGTACCGTATGCTCTAGAGACATCTCTCATGAAAGGAACAGTCAGTCGATTTGGTAAATTCATGTTATCTTTTTTTTTTTGAGACAGGGTCTCGTTCTGTCACCCAGGCTGGAGTGCAGTGGCGTGATCACAGCTCACTGCAGCCTCAAACTCCCAGGCTCAGGCAATCCTCCCGCCTCAACCTCCCAAGGAGCTGGGACTGCAGGCAAACCTGGCTAATTTTTTTATTTTCTGTACAGACAGGGTTTCACTGTGTTGCCCAGGCTGCTCTCGAACTACTGAGCTTAAGTGATCTGCCTGCCTCTGCCTCTCAAAGTGCTGGGATTACTGGTGTGAGCCACCATGCCTGGCCAGTTGTCTTAAGAAATTGCCACAGCCACCCCAACCTTCAGCAACCACCACCATGATCAGTCAGCAATCATCAACCTCGAGACCAGACTCTTCACCAGCCAAAATATATGACTTGCTGAAGGCTCAGATGATTATTAGAATGTTTTAGCAATAAAGTTTTTTCATTTCTTTGTTTTGAGACAGGGTCTCTCAGTAGGTTGCCCAGGCTGGAGTGCAATGTCTATTCATGGGTGCAATCATAGTGTCCCACAGCCTTGAATTCCTGGGCCTTAAGTGATCCTCCTATCTCAGCCTCCTGAGCAGCTGGGACTACAGGTATGTGTCACTGCACCTGGCAGCAATAAAGTACTTTGAAATTAAGGTATGTACTTTTTTTAGACAATGCTATTGCATACTTAATGGATGACAGTATAGCATAAACATAACTTTTATATGCACTGAGACACAAAATATTTGTATGACTTGCTTTATTGTGATATTCAATTGCAGTGGTCTGGAACGAAACTCACAGTGTCTCCAAGGTATGCCTGTATTTGGGTTTTGCTATTAATTGTAGAAGATCCCAATCCTAATATACTCTCTACATGGTGTCTCATATATATTAAAAATACACACACTAAGTATAATAATGAAAAAATAATAAACAATTTATATAAGCAAAGAATACTATCTCAACATCCTGGAGCTGATTGGGAGGAAAGAGGTAAAATAAGGGAGAGTTGCCACTTTTATGGAGGATATAAGGGTATACCACCCTTGTGCCTAACACTATCTCTGCTGCAAGGAGAAAGACGAGTGTCATTATGGTGAATGAGGGGTAGAACCTATCAAAATAAAGAATATTAATCTCTACAATGTAGGAGACAACAATCATGTTATAGTACATAAGAACAGGAGATGAGATTGTGGACTTCATAGATCCACAAGAATTTGGCTGTGTGACTACTGTTTCTACAACTTATTAATTATGTCACTGAGCCTCGGCCTCCTTATCTGTAGGATAGGCATGATACAGAGCCACTAAAAATCACAAGATAACAACTGCAAGGTGCCTGCACAGTAGTTGCTCAGTGAATACTAGTTCCTCCTAATCATTTGATAGTAAGGAGAGAAAAATAATTGAGACATCTCTTTTCCTTGCTGCTTACTGGTACTGTTTTTCTCTTATGAGTAACATATTCCCACATCAAATTGACATCATATAAATAGCCTCTACTCGGGAGGCTGAAGCAGGAGAATCGTTTGAACCAGGAGGCAGAAGTTGTAGTGGGCCAACAGAACAAGACTCCATCTCAAAAAAAAAGAAAAAGAAAAAAAAAGAACAACAATATTAAGTCTTCCAATCCATGAACATGGGATGTGTTTCCATTTATATTTTCTTTAATTTCTTTTCTCTCAGCAATGTTTTATAGTTTTTATAAGTCTCTCACGTCCTTGGTTAATTCCTAAGTATTTTATTCTTTTTGATGCTATTGTAAATGGAATTGTTTTCATAATTTCCTTCTCAGATTTTTGTTGTTGTTGTTGTTGTTTTTGTGAGATGGAGTTTTGCTCTTGTTACCCAGGCTGGAGGTGCAATCTCGGCTCACCACAACCTCCACCTCCCGGGTTTAAGTGATTCTCCTGTTTCAGCCTCCCGAGTAGCTGGGATTACAGGCATGTACTGCCATGCCTGGCTAATTTTGTATTTTTAGTAGAGACAGGGTTTCTCCAAGTTGGTCAGGCTGGTCTTGAACTCCTGACCTCAGGTGATCCACCTGCCTCTGCTTCCGAAAGTACTGGGATTACAGGCGTGAGCCACCGTGCCTGGCCAGATTATTCATTATTAATGTACAGAAATGCAACTGATTTTTGTGATAACTTTGTATCCTGCTATTTTGCTGAATGCATTTATTCTATTTTTTTTTTTTTTTTTTTTTTTTTTGAGATGCGGTTTTGCTCGTTGCCCAGGCTGGAGTTCAATGACACAACCTCAGCTCACAGCAACCTCCGCCTCCTGGGTTCAAGCGATTCTCCTGCCTCAGCCTCCTGAGTAGCTGAAATTACAGGCACCCACCACCACGCCCAGCTAATTTTTTGTATTTTTAGTAGAGACGAGGTTTCACCATGTTGGTCAGGCTGGTCTTGAACTCCTGACTTCAGGTGATCCACCAGCCTTGGCCTCCCAAAGTGCTGAGATTACAAGTGTGAGCCACCGTGCCTGGCTGGCATTTATTAATTCTAAAGTGATTTTTTGTGGAATCTTTAGGGCTTTTTTTTTTTTTTTGGAGACAGAGCCTCGTTCTGTCGCCCAGGGTGGAGTGCAGTGGCGCAATCTCGGCTCACTGCAAGCTCCGCCTCCTGGGTTCACGCCATTCTCCTGCCTCAGCCTCCTAAGTAGCTGGGACTACAGGCGCCCGCCACCACGCCCAGCTAATTTTTTTGTATTTTTAGTAGAGACGGGGTTTCACCATGTTAGCCAGATGGCCTCGATCTCCTGACCTTGTGATCCGCCTGCCTCGGCCTCCCAAAGTGCTGGGATTACAGGCATGAGCCACCGTGCCTGGCCAGAATCTTTAGGGTTTTCTATATCTAAGATCCCATCGTCTGCAAATAGAGATAATTTTACTTCTTCCCTTCTAATTTTGATGCCTTTTATTTCTTTTTCTTGCCTTGTCATTCCACCATCCTCTCTTGGCTGAATGACTGCAACATCCCTCTAATTGGTTTCTTTACTTCCACTTTCACCCGTACCATAGTATTTTGTAAACAGCAGCCACAATGATTGTGTAAAAATGTTGTTAGGTCATTTTACATCTTTGCTCAAAATCCCCCAATGGGTCTCCATCTCACTCAGAGCAAATGTCCCTAAAATGATCTACAAGACCTTAAATGACCTGACCACCAGCGTTTGTTCTTTGACCCTATCTCTTACAAAACCCCAAATACCTCCTATACCATTTCCTTGACTTTATTTTTCTCATCATTTATCATTGTCAAATGATCAATTTATTTTACTATTTATCTTGTTTATTATCTCTCTGTCCCCAAGGTACACTCAAAGAGGGCAGGGATTTTGATTTTGCTTTGCTCGCTGCTTATAAACAGGGTCTAGAATAGTGCCTGGCATATAATAAGTATATTTTAAAATAAATAAGTGAATTAAAGTAATTTGCAGGCTGGGCAATATAGGGAAACTCTGTCTCTGTAAAATTTTTTTGTGGCTCACGCCTGTAATCCCAGCACTTTGGGAGGCCGAGGTGGGTGGGTCATGAGGTCAGGAGATCGAGACCATCCTGGCTAACACGGTGAAACCCCGTCTCCACTAAAAATACAAAAAATTAGCCAGGCGTGGTGGCAGGCACCTGTAGTACCAGCTACTTGGGAGGCTGAGGCAGGAGAATGACGTGAACCCGGGACACAGAGCTTGCAGGGAGCCAAGATCACACCACTGTACTACAGCGTGGGTGACAGAGCAAGATTCTGTCTAAAAAAAAAAAAAAAAAAAAAAAAAAAAAAAAAAAAATTTTTTTTTTTTAATTAGCTAGGCATGGTGGCATGTGCCTGTAGTCCCAGATACTTGAAAGGGTGAGGTAGCAGGATCACTTGAGCCCAGGAGGCTATGGTGAGCTGTGATTGTGCCATTGGACTCCAGCCTGGACCACAGAGCAAGATCCTGTCTTGAAAAGAAAAAAGTAATTTGCCATATTAATAGAATGTAAACAGTGGCCAGGTGTGATGATCCACGCCTGTAATCCCAGAACTTTGGGAGGCTGAGGTGGGAGGATTGCTTGAGCCTAGGATTTTGAGACCAGCCTGAGCAACACAGTGGAACCCTGTCTCTACAAAAATAAAAATAAAAAAATAAACCAGGTGTGGTGACACACACCTGTAGTCCCAGCTACTTGGGAGGCTGAGGTGAGAGGATCGCTTCAGCCTGGGAGGTCAAGGCTACAGTGAGCTGTGATTGCATCACTCCAGCACTCCAGCCTGGAGTGAGACCCTGTCTCAAAAAAAAAAAAAAAAAAAAAAAAAAAAGTAAGTGGCAAAGCTAGAATTCAACTCAAGAATGCCTCCAAATTCATGTTCTTCTTTGATATCACACTGTTTTCTCAAAATGGTCTGCTGCTTTCCCAAATTCAGATCAGGATGGCTTTCCAAAATTTTCACCTAAGAGATCAGTGATTCTCATTCAAAATAAAGCTTAGCAAGAAAAGACCGCAAGATCTAAAAAACTGTGTGAACTGAGATTCAAGCTTATAACCTGTGAATCTAACGTGATACTTTTTTCCTCCTGCTTTGTGCTTATCCAATGAACCAAACCACATTCCTTATTCTTACCCTAAGGTAAGTTATCCAGTCAGATACTGAACACACTTTTTGTCCCTCTTTGCTTAATAGAGAATCTAAAATTGGTTTTTCCTGAGATGGAGGTGATGGTATAATGATTCATATCTTACAGAGACCTGAGTAGCTCAAAAGAAAGAAATAAACTCATGGGCCTCTGGATATCGCTTTCAACCCTTCAGTTCTGTAAATACCTAAGTATGAGAACACTGGGAGAGCAAAGAATAAGACCCACCATAATTTCTCAAGTGTCCCTTGACATAAAGTGTAAGAAGGGAAACGCAAAACTCTTGACTTCTTTCATTTACAAGATCTAGAGAGGGAAATTTCTATGAATGAATCATTCTTATTCTCTTGGGCAATAAAATAGGAAAAGGAATGTGCCATGATCTGCTACGACAAGGAACCAACGCTGAGCTCAGTGAAATATCCCAGACCTAAGTCAATATATACAAACAAGCTAGAGAAGAAAAGATGGAAAACATGGAAGCTACCCCCAGCTATTCCTCTATCTCCAGACCAAAGAGAGAGACAACTATATAATGTTGACAGGGATCTACCATGTCAGACTGGAGGAGAAAAAAAAGAAAAACATGGAAGAAAAAAGCTAATAATTTCCGATGCAGATTTAAAAGCTATCAAAATAAGAAAGGCAGCTTCAGGCCCCAGGCACGGTGGCTCATGCCTGTAATCCCAACACTTTGGGAGGACAAAGCGGGTGGATCACCTAATGTCAGGAGTTTGAGACCAGCCTGGCCAACATGGTGAAACCCCGTCTCTACTAAAAATACAAAAACATTAGCCAGGCATGGTGGCAGGCGCCTGTAATCCCAGCTACTTTGAAGGCTGAGGCAGAAGAATTGCTTGAATCTGGGAGGCAGAGGTTGCAGTGGGCCGAGATTGTGTCACTGCAGCCTGGGTGACAAGAGCGAAACTCCATCTCAAAATAAATAAATAAATAAATAAATAAATAAATAAATATTTCTGGAGGGAGGGAGGAAGGAAGGAAGAAAGGAAGGGCACTGGGTGTGGTGGCTCATGCCTGTAATCCTAGCACTTTTGGAGGCTGAGGCGGGTGGATGACGAGGTTAGGAGTTCGAGACCAGCCTGGCTAACATGGCGAAACCCCATCTCTACTAAAAATACAAAAAATTAGCCAGGAGTGGTGGCATGTGCCTGTAATCCCAACTACTTGGGAGGCTGAGGCAGAAGAGCTTGAACCCAGGAGGCAGAGGTTGCAATGAGCCGAGATTGCACCACTGCACTCCAGCCTGGGACAGAGTGAGACTCCGTATCAAAAAAAAAAAAAAGAAAGAAAGAAAGGCAGCTTCATATATATAAAAAAAATCTCCTCTAGTCTAGAAAGTCATAGTTAGACTTAGACTTAGCACAAGCCCAACTGGCTGCAGTAGCAGCCCAATTCACAGATAGCTGGTAGGTATTTCCCACCATATCCTCCCCCAATCAAATCACATTAAGAATATGCAATTATCATATTTATATTTAACAGCAAATTTAAAAAACACCTTACACCATTTTTGAAACATTTTATTTCACAGTTTCTATATACAGTTATGGTGTTAATGTCACCTATTACCAAATAATAAATTCTGCAAAGTTAAATGATAATGTGTTTATGTTCTATCTGTTCATTGGCCCCTGGGTCAGCCAATCTGATCCAAGACTCCATGGCAACAGGCTCTATCACTAAGAGCCGCAAGATGAGATTTCCCTTGCCTTTTTTTTTTGAAATAAAGCATTTTCCATAGAAACTGCTGCAAAAACTGTCAGAGAATAGTCTATACAGACAAATAAGAAATGCTGCCATTCTGTTATACTAAAAATGAATGGGGCAAGGAGTGAATAGCAAAGACAATCAATCTATGCAAATAACAAGGGATCCCAAAAACCCTGGAGATTTTTCCTTGTTGAATTTCAGTAAAGAAATTCAAGAATCTTTAAACTGCTGGAAAACCAATACCAGGATATATTGAGGAATCAGTGTAGGGGAGTGCTGTCCAGCTAAATCACAATATTTAAACTTCCCATGCCTCAATATACGGAGAGCTAAAGATTTTAGTTTAGGACTGCTGGCCAGGTGTCGTGGCTCATGCCTGTAATCCCAGCACTTTGAGAGGCCAAAGCAGGAGTGTCACCTGAGGCTAGCAGTTTGAGAGCAGCCTGGGCAACATTGTGAGACCCCACCTCTACCAAAAAAAAAAAAAAAGTTAGCTGGGTGTAGTGGTACCTCTGTGTAGTCCCAGCTACTTGAGAGGCTATAGCAGGAGGATCCCTTGAGCCCAGGAGGTTGAGGCTATAGTGAGCTATGATTGGGCCATTGCACTTCAGCCTGGGCAACAGAGCAAGACCCGGTCACTACAAAATATGTAACATATATTTTTTCATATATATAATTTAGTACTGCTGATCTGTGTCAATCTCCCATACTTTGTATTTTTTTGAGACAGAGTCTTGCTCTGTCACCCAGGCTAGAGTGCAATGGTGTAATCTCAGCTCACTGCAACCTCTGCCTCCTGGGTTCAAGTGATTCTCCTGCCTTAGCCTCCGAAGTAGCTGGGATTAACCACGCCTGGCTAATTTTTGTATTTTTAGTAGACATGGGGTTTCACCATGTTGGCCAGGCTGGCCTCAAACTCCTGACCTCAGGTGATCCGCCCGTCTCGGCCTCCTAAAGTGCTGGGATTACAGGCGTGAGCCACCACGCCCGGCCACCTTTTTTTTTTTTTTTTTTTTTTTTTTTAAAGTGACAGCATCTTGCTATGTTGCCCCATGCTGGAGTGCAGTGGCCTAGTCACAGCTTACTGCAATTTTGAACTCCTGGGCTCAACCAATCCTCCTGCCTCAGCCTCCCAAATAGCTGGGACTACAGGCAGGCGCCACCACGCCCAGCTAACTTTTTTTTTTTTTTTTTGTAGAGACAGGTTCTTATTAGGTTGCCCAGGCTGGCCTTGAACTCCTGGCCTCACAAGATCTTCCCATCTCAGCCTCCAAAAGTGTTGAGATTATAGGTGTGAGCCAGGCATGGTGGCTCATCATTGCAAACCCAGCAATTTGGGAGGCTGAAGCAGGAGGACGGCTTGAGCCTATGAGTTCCATCATCTATAAGGAACTTAAATTTACAAGAGAAAAACAAACAACCCCGTTAAAAAGTGGGAAAAGGATATGAACAGACACTTCTCAAAAGAAGACATACATGCAGACAACAAGCATATGGGAAAAAAGCTCAGTCTCACTGATAATTAGAGAAATGCCAATCAAAAACACCCACAATGAGATACCATACCATAGTATCTAATGGTATCTCATTGTGGGTTTTTTTTTTTAAGTTCATACCTCACACCACTCAGAATGGCTATTATTAAAAAGTCAAAAAATAACAGATGCTGGTGAGGTTACAGTGAAAAGGAAACACTTATACACTATTGATGGGAGTGTAAATTGTTCAATCATTATGGAAAGCAGTATGATGATTCCTCAAAGAGCTAAAAGCAGAACTACCATTCAACCCAGCAATCCCATTACTGAGTTTATACCTAAAGGAATATAAATCATTCTACCAACAAAGACACATTCACATGAATGTTCACTGCAACACTATTCAGAATAGCAAAGACGTGGTTGATTTAGGTTTAATCAATCTAAATGCCCATCAGTGACAGACTGGATAAAGAAAATGTGGTACATACACCACGGAATACTATGCAGCCATAAAAAAGAATGACATAATGTCTTTTGCAGGAACACGGATGAAGCTCAAGGCTATTATCCTTAGCAAACCAAGGCAGGAACAGAAAACCAAATACCACATGTTATCACTTATAAGTGGGAGATAAATGATAAGAACTTATGGACACAAAGAAGAAAACAATACACACTGGGGTCTACACGAGCGGGGAGGGTGACAGGAGGGAGAGGACCAGATGAGATAACTATTGGGTACTGGGCTTAACACTGGTGGCGAAATAATATGTATAACAAACCCCTGTGATACATGTTTACCTGTGTAACAAACCTTCATATATACCCCCAAACCTAAAATAAAAGTTAAAAAAAAAAATAAGAGGCTATGGAATAGAAACAAAGGTTTCTAGAGCTAGGCAACGCTAACGTTTACATTACAAAATTGTCTTCCATGCTTTACTTATAAGTAGATTCTTGAAGTTGAAAAGTAATTTTTCAAATAGATTTTTGAAAATTATTTGTAAAAAAGTAGATGGATGTCTAGATCTCATTTGTTAGCACTGAGTTCCAAGGGACCCACATAGCAGACTAACAAGAGAAGCAATAGACAGAATTTCAGAAATTCCTAAAACTGAGAAAATCTTTTCTGGAATGCTATTTCAAATTTCCCAAGAATTCTCTTTCTCTCTTTTTCTTGTGTTGTTGTTGTTGTTGATGTTGTTGTTGTTGTTTTGAGACAGGGTCTCACTCTGTTGCCCACGTTGGATGGAGTATAGTGGTGCTATCTCGGCTCACTGTGGCCCCAACCTCCTGGGCTCAAGTGATCTCCTGCCTCAGCCTTCCAATTAGCTGAGCCTATAGGGCCATACACTTGGCTGATTTTTTTTTTCTTTTGTAGAGACTGGATCTCCCTATCTTGCCTAGGCTGGTTTCAAACTCCTGGGCTCAAGGGATCTGCCTATCTTGGCCTCCCAAAGTGCTGGGATTACAGGTATGAGCCACCATGCCCAGCCCAAATTTCCCAAGAATTCTTAAGGCAACAACTCAGAAAATGGGGTGGAAGCAACTTTCAGTGGGAGTCATAACTTATATTAAAGCATTTTTTAAAGTCACTGCAAAGAAAGTCACTAGTAGGCCTCTCTGCACGTTAAATTTCTTCTATACCATCACCCAAAGAAAAAAAAAACCCCGAAACACTGCACTCTAGTTCTATAATCTTGTATATGTGTGTAAAGATCTTGGGTTAGCAGATATAGAGAGCATATTTATTAACCTCAGAAGGACAAGAAGGTACATGAAGAGGGTATCTTCTCAGAGATGTTACCTCCCAATATGAAAGCCCCAAACTCTAATCATAGGAAGCTATCTTTCTCAACTAATAATAGCAGCAGCTATCATTCACTGTATTCCAAACACTATGTCCAGGTTATACAGGTCATCACAATTATTTGAATTTAACAAATGCTAAAAATTTTCATCTATCAGATATGAACACCAGAAATTTTTATATTTTTTAATTTTTATGATTAGAAAAGTACTGCAGGTTTCTTATACTTAGAAAAAACACGCATGGCCAGGTGCAGTGGCTCACGCCTGTAATCTCAGCTCTTTGCGAGTCTGAGATGGGTGGATCACCTGAGGTCAGGAGTTCAAGACCAGCCTGACCAACATGGAGAAATCCTGTCTCTACTAAAAATACAAAATTATCCAGGCATGGTGGCACATGCCTGTACTCCCAGCTACTCGGAAGGCTGAGGCAGGAGAATTGCTTGAACCCGGGAGGCAGAGGTTGCAGTGAGCCAAGATTGCACCATTGCACTCCAGCCTGGGCAACAAGAGCAAAGCTCCATCTCAAAAACAAAAACAAAAACAAAAACAAAAAAAACACGCACAATTATAGAGAAGAAAACAAACAAAAAACAAACAAAAAAAAACTCAGAGATAACTGCTATTAACAACATGATGTTTTGAGATATCTCTTTCTAAACTTTGTTTCCATATTAGTACAGAATTTGTATCCATATTGGTTGGATATGTTCAAGTGATCCCCCTGCCTCAGCCTCCCGAGTAACTGGGACTACAGGCGTGAGCCACCATGCCCAGCTAATTTATTTGCATTTTCGGTAGAGACGAGGTTTCACCATATAGCCCAGGCTGGTCTCGAACCCCAGACCTCAAGTGATCCACCCACCTTGGCCTCCCAAAGTAACGTGCTGGGCTTACAAGTATGAGCCACAATGCCTGACACTGATGTTCATTTTAAAAATTCAATCTCTTACATGGCTTGAAAATCTCTTATGGCTTCCTCCAAAATTACATGTGATCTGAAGACACAAATAGTACATCCCCCTGCCTTTTTTTTTTTTTTTTAAAGAGAGACAGAGAGAGAGATAGGATCTCATTCTGCCACCTGGGCTGGACTCTATTTCTAAATATTAATAATAATGGCTAATGCTAACTAAGTCTTTAAATGACCAGGAACTGTCTTAAAAGCTTTATTATGTATATATTAACTCTTTTACTCCTAAAAACAACCCTAGGAAGTGGGTACTAATTATTATCTTCATTTTACAAATGTGTGTGCATGTGTGTGTCTTTTTAAAAGGCAGAGTCTTGCTCCGTTGCCCAGGCTGGAGTGCAGAGGTGTGATCTCGGCTCACTGCAACCTCTGCCCAGTAGCTGGGATTACAGGTGTTCGCCACCATACCCGGCTAATTTTTTTTGTAGTTTTAGTAGAGACTGGGTTTCACCACGTTGGCCAGGCTGGTCTCAAACTCCTGACCTCAAGTGATCCATCCGCCTCAGCCTCCCAAGGTGCTGGCATTACAGGTGTAAGCCACTATGTCTGACCCATTTTACAAATGGAGACATTAACTAATTTGGCCAAGGTCACAGAGCAGCAATTGGCAAAGCTGGGATCTGAATTCCAGGGGGCAAGCATTCAACCAGTAAGTTTTTTCTAAAGAGAAGCTCTTGCCAGATGTGGTGGCTCATGCCTGTAATCCCAGCACTTTGGGAGGCCGGCGGGCGGATCACGAGGTCAGAAATTCAAGACCAACCTGGCCAACATGGTGAAACCCCATCTGTACTAAAAATACAAAAATTAGCTGGGTGTGGTGGCATGCACCTGTAATGCCAGCTACTTGGGAGGCTGAGGCAGGAGAATTGCTTGAATCCGGGAGGTGGAAGTTGCAGTGAGCTAAGATCATGCCACTGCAGTCCAGCCTGGGTGACAGAGAAAGACTCCATCTAAAAAAAAAAAAAGAGAGAGAGAGAAGCTGTTAACAGTGAGAGCTGTTAAGGGAGTGGGCTAGGAGAGGAAGATATCAGAGAGAAGAGAATTAAGTAGGTATAGCAACTTTTAGGCACAGTAGTGTCCTTCCAACATACATATCACATTTTTAATTATCCCAAACAAGGTGATGCTAAAAACAACGATTTATAAAAGCTGTTCTTGATCTTTCCTTCTTCCAAAAACAAAAAACAAAAGAAGTAGGGAGAAAAGGGGATAAAAAGAAACAGAAATCTTACTTCTCTAACATCTTTCAATAGCTTTCCTTTTTCTTTGACCTCTTCCAAAACCTTGATGGTTAGAAAATAAAGATTTAAAAAGAAGGCACTTCCAGTTGAAATAAAAAGAACTTTTGGCAATTTTTCCCTTGGTAATGACAAACATTTAAGAAAGACTTTAGGTCTATCTTATCTATCCTCAAATGAAAGGAAAACCAAGTAAACAAAACCATCATCTTTTAATTTCACAGCAGTTTCTTCCCCCTCAAAGGCTATTCCTGTCCTAGTTGCAGACAGGGAACTGCTCCCAGTGACGTCAGAGCAGTCTCCCAGCAACGATTAATGAGGGTTGTCCACCACAGGGGTTTCCTGAAAAGCTAGCAAGAAATTATCCACAAATTTGCTGCAATATCAAGATGCAAGGATGTGGTGGAATTTCTCTTAACCCTTATAGCTCCTGTCTCTGGCAAGCATCTAAATAGGTTATTCTTCTAGAATTCTCTCCATTTGCCCTAGGATTATCTTCCTTTTTCTCCTCCTACCGCACCCACCCCCCAAAAATAGATTGTGTTGGTTTGAAACATTTATGGCTGTAATAAATATTAATATAATTGAACTATCATAGAAAAATAAGAATACCTAATGTAAGCTGAGAAGCAGGCATTATTACTCTTTTCACTTCACACAAAGAATTTAGAGTAAATGAAAGCACAGAACAGAAGAGAAAATAAAGATAGAAAATAAACCAGCATATTCTTAAAGGTACTTTTCCACATGTTACACAAACACACATTGACAGATAGGTAAACCTTCAATTTTCCTAGGCTCTAGTTTACTGAGTTTTTCAAACTGACCTCTGCAGCCCTCTAGAAATCAGCGGTATTAAAATGGAGTTGCACGAAAAGGGACTGGAAGCCCAGATACTCAATCCAAAAAAAAAAAAAAAATGGGTTGGGCTGTTATGCTCACACCTAAGAGTATATATAACAATTTCTTCCTAAAGCTTCGCTTTAGCTACATACATCAAAATTAGAATTTTGTTCTAAACTACAATGTCAAGGAATTTTACATAACTACCTATTTTTTAGGTCTGAGAAACAGTGTACAAACTGTCTGTGCAAATAAGGCAGAAAAATTCCAAATCCAAAATTCAACCAAAATTATTCATGGATCCTGGTTCCAGAAACCTGCTCATGAGTTCTTTTTCTTTCCTTATTTAGAAAAAGTAATTAGGTAAAATTAACAGCAGGACATATAGGGTTAATTCAGGCACCTTGCTTCAGCAATTCTGACTTCGGTCTGACCCTATTTTAAAAGGAAACAAACAAAATTATAGCACCCTTAAAACATCCCACTTTGGCTTCAGCTCTATTCAATGGTACCCAGTTACCAACATCAAGTCACAGAAGGAAGAACGCACCGCTTCAGATGGATTTTTCTTCTTCCTTCTCTCCGTCCCCTCCCTCTCAGAAGAAAAAGACTGCAAACAAAATCACTACGTCACTGGAGGTAAAGGGAATCCCATCTCTGCACTCTTTAGAAGCCAAGGCCAGCAAATAAAAACAAGCCAATTACAAGAAAAAGTAATACAAAATAAGAATAAATAAACCCAGAAGAAATCCATGTGACACTCTCAACACATCAAAAGGCATTTTTTAGTAAAAAGGTTTTAACAAATGCCTCCTAGGATGTTCATAATAGAAAAAGCTCCCCAGACATAGCAAAGGCTTATCACATTTAAAGACTAGGGGATAGTTACATAAAGATATAGGACAGACAGGCACATTCACCAGCCAGGTGTGGATAGCTGGGTAATGACACAGTGAAGGATATTTATAGGGGAATCCCTGCTTCCTGCAATGTGCGTCAACAGCATCACCAAAGAGAACAGAAATCACCACTGTTCTCATAAGCTGCATCTGAATGAAGCATTGCTTGAAATAGCCACGGAAGAGGTAAAATCTGAATAGAGTAAAAGTTCTAGCAAACCTAATTTTTATAATATTTTAAAGATAAAAAACAGCAAATGAAAATGCCTAAAAAACCCTCACAAAACTTAGCACTTCAAAATTCTCTAATTTCCCTAGTGTGTATTATACAGTTAAATCAGCCAAGATAGAAAAATATCTTTATAGCTTCTTTCTACCCAGTCTGTGGAGTTCAAGGACTTTTATATAAAAAAAGAAAATTATCCAAAACTCACCCCAGATGGATCTGTACTTACACCAACAGCGGGCTCACATTATTAATGGAGACTTCATTGTAAAGATCTGTTCTGCCGGAATTTTGCCGGAAGAAATTCCTTCTGGGAAACCTGTGCCTCTTCCCCCACCCACAGCCCTCTCCCGCCCCCTTCACCCTTGAATGAAATGATACTGATCCTTGCTGCTGCAGCTCCAGCTAACTAATTGCTCTGACAAGCAGCTCTGAAGCCGACCATGGCCCAGCTGTTCAGAGAGATATCATCCAGAGCTCTGCCAACAGTCACACTGGCACATACACTCACAGACACAGACACAGGCACACACACACACACACACACACACACACACACACAGAGGCTGTAAGAGCACCCCCTCCCACCTCCTCTTCTCGCTCTCATTCAAGTACTTCAGTGGCACGCCTGCCTCCACACTGCTCTGAGGATAGCTTTTAAAGACACAGCAGCAGCTCCTTTCTGCTACATATGTCGAAATACCAAAATAGTCTCTTTAGTGAATAACAAGTTGGAAATATGTATTGAATTAAAAGCTCACCTTTAAATTTACCTTACCTTTTTCTCACCTGCAAAATAACTGAGGTCAGAGATATGATCTTTGCCTAAAAGCTACTGGGCTGGACTTTAGAAATGTAAAATTAAGACCAAACCTTGTTATAGAGAATTTTCTTGCCAGCAAGCTATATTTAGTAAAATTGTTTTTCATTTTGGGGCAGAAGGCAGACAGCACAGGATACCAGTAGCTATCTGTTTCTCTTCCTATTATTTGCCCCCAAAGGAAGGGAAAAATACTTTGGCTATAAAATGAGGGAATAAGGAAACCATGAAGGCATCTTACTGACAGAACTGATGAAAAAGGATGGTAGTGGAAAGTATAAGTACAGGGATGACAATAAGTAGATTAAAATAAAGAAATTGGTACAAAGGAGACCAGGAAAGAAAAGTAATTATTTGAGAAAGTATACATGGCTCTGGAACGGCAAGCTTAGATATGACCCTCAGGTCTTAATTTTTTTTTTTTTTTTTTTTTTTGAGACGGAGTTTCGCTCTTGTTGCCCAAGCTAGAGTCCAATGGCACAATCTTGGCTCACCACAACCTCTGCCTCCCGGGTTCAAGCAATTCTTCTGCATCAGCCTCCCGAGTAGCTAGGATTACAGACATGCGCCACCACGCCCAGCTAATTTTGTATTTTTAGTAGAGACAGGGTTTTTCCAGGCTGGTCAGGCTGGTCTCGAACTCCCGACCTCAGGTGATCTGCCTGCCTTGGCCTCCCAAAGTGCAGGGATTACAGGCGTGAGCCACCGAGCCTGGCCTCAGATCTTAATTTTTAAGAGCTCAAGGAAAGATAGTAATAATCTCTATTGCTCAGAAAGTAATGAACATTACAGGCAGTGCATAATCTGCAACAGCACAAAATAATGTATAGCTATAGTCAAGGCATCCTGATGAAAACAACAAAACCTGTCACAAAGACACATCTATTTATTCATTCAGACAAATACTTGTGTGGTTGGGTTATTACTATGAAAAGGAACTAAGAGAAGCTCTAGGAATAAGAGATAGACCATTAAGGGTCATACAAAAGGTTAAAAAAAAAAAAAAAAACAGGCTCTGGCTTTTACTCTGAGTGAGATGAGAAGCCTTAGGGGGTTGGAAGGCTGATCCCGCAGGGCCAAATCGACCACTGAAAGCAATCTAACTTTTACACTTCATGAGATGACAGGCCATTCGTGGTTTTTAAGCAGATGAATGACATGTTTTTGACCTTTATTTCTTTGTTGCCCTGAAATTTTTACTTGAGAAATTTCTAACATAAACAGAATTTGCAAAACTAGCACAACAATCACCTAGATACATATACAAACTTATGTATACACATATGTGCATGCATATATGTGCATATAATTTTTTTCTGGTCTATTTGACATGCTTTCATGATGACTCTTCATACCTAAAACAATTCAGTACTAATCTCCTAACATTAAGGTCATTCTGAACTATAAGAATAGCCATCAGCCAAATCTCAGATGAGTGGGTAGGTGATATACATGCAAGGCAGATCTAAATAGCACTGCAAAGCCTTCAAAAACTGAACAGACTTTGGAATCATCACTCACAAAAAGCTGCACGGAACTTGAAGTTGAACACAACCAGGTTGAATGTCTGCTAAAATTAAAGTCAATATTCACCACAGGATTTAAACAAGACCCTGACATTCACGACATAATATTCAAATTTTCCAGGATACAATCTAAAATTTCCCAGCATATGAAGAACCACGATAATGTGAACTTGTATAAGAAAAGAGATGAACAGTCAAAACAAGAAGATGACGCAAATGTTGAAATTAACAACCTCACATTACAAAAATATTCCAACAAGGTAGGACAAACATTCTTGAAACTAATGAAAAGACAGAATGTCTTAGCAAAGAAACAGAGGATATAAAGAAGAACCAAATGAAAATTTTAGAACTGGAAAATATAACAACCAAAACATAAAAACTCACTTGATGAGTTCAATAGCAGAACAGAAATGACAGGGGAAAGAGTCAATGAATTTGAAGTCAGATCAACAGAGGTATCAAATGTGAATACTGAATCTCAACACTAAAGGAGAAAAATTTCTTTTTTTTTTTTTTTTTTTTTTTTGAGATGGAGTTTTGCTCTTGTTGCCCAGGTTGGAGTGCAATGGCGCAATCTCAGCTCACCGCAACCTCCACCTTTCCACCTTCCTGGTTCAAGCGATTCTCCTGCCTCAGCCTCCCGAGTAGCTGGGATTACAGGCATGCACCACCATGCCCAGCTAATTTTGTATTTTTAGTAGATATTGGATTTCTCCATGTTGGTCAGGCTGGTCTCGAACTCCCGACCTTGGGTGATCTGCCTGCCTCGGGCTCCCAAAGTGCTGGGATTACAGGCGTGAGCCACTGCAACTGGCCTAAAAAAATTTCCTTATTGGGGGAAAAAAAAAACCAGATCATCAAGGACCTGAGGAACAATACCAAAATGTCTAATATTCAGGATATTAGAGTCCCAGAAGGTGAGGAAAAAGAGTGTACTGAAATATTGAAAGAAATAATGGAAACAAACTTCACAAGTTTGACAAAAGACATAAACCAACAGATTCAAGAAGCTCAGTAATTGCCCCAAACGGGATAAACACAAACAAATCCATGGTAAACTCCTGGATTCATCATAACCTAACAGCTAAACACAAAAAGAGAAAAAATCTGGAAGGCAACCAAAATGAAATGATGCATTCGTTATTAAGGCAATAATGATTCAAATGGCTTCATATTTCTTTTATATATATATATATATATATACATACATACATACATATATTAAGAGACAGGTCTTGCTCTAGCATCAGACTGGAGTGCAGTGGCAGGATTGCAGCTCACTGCAGCGTTAAACTTCTGGGCTCAAGCAATCCTCCTGCCTCCTGGCTCTGGCTCTCAGGTAGCTGGGACTACAGGCATGTGCCCCCATGCCCCCTAATCTATATTTATTTTTTTAGAGAAGAGTTCTTGCTATGTTGCCCAGGCTTCTCTTCAACTCCTGGCCTCAAGCAATCCTCCCACCTCAGCCTCCCAAGTAACTGAGATTACAGGCACCAGCCACCATGCCTGGCAGCTTCATATTTCTTATCAAAAACCAGGAGAATGAGGGCTGGGTGTGGTGGCTCACGCCTGTAATCCCAGCACTTTGGGAAGCCGAGGCGGGCAGATCACCTGAGACCAGGCTGGCCAACACGGTGAAACCCAACCTCTACCAAAAATACAAAAATTAGCCAGGCGTGGTGGTGGATGCCTGTAATCCCAGCTACTCAGGAGGCTGAGGCAGAATTGCTTGAACCCTAGAGGCAGAGGTTGCAGTGAGCCAAGATCGTGCCATTGCACTCCAGCCTAGGCAACAAGAGTGAAACTCCGTCTAAAAAAAAAAAAAAAAAAAGGCCAGGAGCAGTGGCTCACACCTATAATCCCAGCACTTTGGGAGGCCAAAGCAGGTGGATCACCTGAGGTTAGGAGTTCGAGACCAGCCTGGCCAACGTGGTGAAACCTCGTCTCTACTAAAAGTACAAAAAATTAGCCAGGCATGGTGGCGGGCGCCTGTAATCCCAGCTACTTAGGAGGCTGAGGCAGGAGAATCACTTGAACCCAGGAGGCAGAGGTTGCAGTGAGCCAAGACCGTGCCATTGCACTCCAGCCTGGGCAACAAGAGTCAAACTCCATCTCAAAAAAAAAAAAAAAGAAACCATGAGAACTAGAAGGAAGTGGGACAACATTTTTTTTTAAGTGCTAAATGAAAGAACTATAAATACAGTATTCTATATCTAGAGAAAATATCCTTCAGTAATGAAGATGAAATAAAGACATTCTCAGATGAAGGAAAGCTAAGAGAATTCACAGTAGCAGAACTGCACTAAAAGAATGGTCAAAGGACATTTTACAAAAAGAAAATGATAATACAACAAAATATGGAAGACCAGAAGGAAGAAAAACATAAACGGTAAATATTTGATTACATATAATAGACTATTCTCCTATTGAGTTCCTTAAAATGTTTGATGTTTGAGAGCAAAAGTTTTAAGTTGATGGGGTTTTTAATGTATGTAGATGTAACAGATAAGGCAACAACATAAAGAGGGATACGAAAGAAACCTATATGGTGGTAAGTTTTCAAGACTCCACCTGAAATGGTAAAATATCAATTCTAAATATTAAAAGTTACATGTAGCTGGGCATGGTGGCTCACACCTGTAATCCCAGCATATAAGGAGGCTGAGGCAGGAGGATCACCTGAGGCCAGGAGTTCAAGACCAGCCTGGTCAACATAGTGAGACCCTATCTGTACAAAAAATTAAAAAATTAGCCGGGCTTGGTGGCATAGGCCTACAGTCTCAGCTACTCAGGAGGCTGAGGAGGGAGGATCACTTGAGCCCAGGAGTTTGAAGCTGCAATAAGCTGTATCTGTGCCACTGCACTCCAGCCTGGATGACAGAGTAAGACCCCATCTCAAAAAAAAAAAAAAACAGTTAGATGTATATCTACATGCACACATGTGTACATGTACCACATATCTGTGTGTGTATATATGTGTGTATATGTATGCATACATACATAGAGATCTAGAGAGATCTCTAGAGTAACCAATAAAAAACCTATACAAAAAGATATAGTCAGAATCTAGTAGATAAATTACAAAGATTAAAATCCAATACTACAAAGGTTCAAATCACTCAAAGGCAAAACAACAGAATCAACAAGTGATTAAAAAATAAGAGGAACAAAGAAAAAACACATAATAAGATGGTAGACAAAATCTAACATAGTAACAATTATATTAAGTGTAAATTGTCTAAAAATGCCAGTGAAAAGACAGAGATTGTCCAAATACATTTTTAAAAATGACCCAATTACATGCCATCTACAAGGAAAAGAAAAGAAAAATTTCTGCTGTTTAAGCCACCTAGTCTGTGGTATTTTGCAACGGCAGCTGAAGCTGACTAATACAAGTAGAAAGATATCAATAATCTAACTTTCCATCTTAAGAAACTAAAAAGAGGAAAACAAAATACATTCAAAGGAATCAGAATGAAGGTAATAATAAAAAGTAAAACTCAATGAAATTGAAAACAGGAAAAAATATGAAACAAAAAACTGGTTCCTTCAAAGGATAAATAAAATTGATAAATCTCTAGCAGACTCAGATGAGATCTTGCCTAGGTGACAGAGCAAGACCCTGTCTCAAAAAAAGAAAAAAAAAATCCACTATCATGACAGATGTTTCATCCTAAGGAAAAAAAATCTTTTTCCTGTTATTGATAGTTCTGATTGTTCTGTATTTTTTTCTGTGGAGTCAAAAGGTATCAAAATATATCACTGTAAGTGGAAAAAGTGAGAAACAGAAATCAGCTTGGCACAGTGGCTCATGCCTATAATCTCAACACTGCGGGAGGCTGAAGCCTGAGGATCGATTGAGCCCAGGAGTTCAAGATCAGCCTGGGCAACATGGTGAGACCTCGTCTCCCTTGTCTCTATTAAGAAATAAAAAAAGAAGGCCAGGTGTGGTGGCTCACACCTGTAATCCCAACACTTTGGGAGGCCAAGGCAGGAGGAGCACTTGAGCTTGAGAGTTCAAGAGCAGCCTGGGCAACTAGTGAAACCTCATCTCTACGAAAAATAGGGCTGGGCACGGTGACTCACACCTGTAAACCCACCACTTTGGGAGGCCAAGGCAGGTGAATCACCTGAGGTCAGGAGTTCAAGACCAGTCTGGCCAACATGGCAAAACCCCGTCTCTACTAAAAATACAAAAATTGGCCAGGTGTGGTGGCACACGCCTGTAATCCCAGCTACTCAGGAGGCTGAGGCAGGAGAATTGCTTGAACCCAGGAGGCAGAGGTTGCACTGAGCCAAGACTGTGCCACTATACTCTAGCCTGGGCGACAGAGTGAGACTCCATCTCAAAAAAAAAAAAAAAAAAAAAAAGAGAAAGAAAAATTAGCCAGGCATGGTGGCACACACCTGTAGTCCTAGCTACTCAGGAAGCTAGGGCAGGAAGATTACTTGAGCCCAGGAGGTTGAGGCTGCAGGCTGCAGTGAGCCATGATCGCACCACTGCACTCCAACCTGAGCAACAGAGGGAGGCACTGTTTCTAAACAAAAAAAGAAGCAGAAATCAAGTAGTATTGGCTGTTTTTCCATTTTCATTTATGTGTGAATTTTTCATATAAATTTGGGTACATAAAGCATTAATGCAAGTCAAAATGTTTCAGTGAACAAGTTTCAGGAGTTCAATTCTAATTATAAATAAACCTGTTGAATTTTTCTGGATAATGCCAGAATTTGGATTATTTGAAAATCAAGGCCGGGCACAGTGGCTCACGCCTGTAGTCCCACCACTTTGGGAGGCTGAGGCGGGCGGATCATGAGGTTAGGAGATTGAGACCATCCTGGCTAACACGGTGAAACCCCGACTCTACTAAAAATACAAAAAATTAGCCAGGCGTGGTGGCAGGCGCCTGTAGTCCCAGCTACTCGGGAGGCTGAGGCAGGAGAATGGCATGAACCCGGGAGGCAGAGCTCGCAGTGAGCCGAGATCTCGCCACTGCTCTCTAACCTAGGCGACAGAGCGAGACTCTGTCTCAAAAAAAAAAAAAAAGAAAAGAAAAGAAAATCAAGTAAATTTCTTACTGTTGGCAACTAAATAGTGTTTGCAGCATTTTTATCATGCAGTTAATTACATCCATTCACTATATTTTTCTAATTCAGTTGTCCTACATCTAAGTACATGGTTTGCTTTTTGGTTTTTGGTTTTTTTTTTGAGACAGAATCTTGCTCTGTCGTCCAGGCTGGAGTACAGTGGCAGGACCTCGGCTCACTACAACTTCCGCCTCCCGGGTTCAAGCCATTCTCCTGCCTCAGCCTCCCGAGTAGCTGGGACTACAAGCATGTGCCACCAAGCCCGGCTAATTTTCTGTATTTTTAGTAGAGACGGGGTTTCACCATGTTAGCCAGGATGGTCTCGATCTCCTGACCTCGTGATCCACCTGCCTCAGCCCCCCAAAGTGCTGGGATTACAGGCGTGAGCCACAGCGCCTGGCCAGTACATGGTTTTAATGTTGTCTGTCTTCTGTGCTGTTCCTGTAAGTTCGTTATTAAAATACATTAAACTCAATCAGGCACAATGGCTCATGCCTGTAATCCCAGCACTTTGGAAGGCCGAGGTGGGCAGATAATCTGAGGTCAAGAGTTTGAGACGAGCCTGGCCATGGTGAAATTACATCTCTACTAAAAATACAAAAATCAGCCAGGCATAGTGGCGCATGCCTATAGTCTCAGCTACTCGGGAAGTTGAGGCAGGAGAATCGCTTGAACCCGGGAGGCAGAGATCGCGGTAAGCCAAGATCGCGCCACTGCACACCAGACTGGGTGACAGAGCAAGACTCTGTCTCAAACAAATTAATAAAATAAAAATAAAATAAAATACATTAAACTAATAAATAAAATAATCCAACTTTAATAACAACAATAAAAAAATGGGAGGAGACTGTGTTGAAACTACGTGTTGGATTCATGGAAGTTAAACTATTCTCTATTGTTATTTATGTTTAAATTCCCATAAGAAAATTTTTGAAAAGAAAAAAAAGCTTACATGAGTGAAGAGAAATGAAGCCTGAGATAAACTTCCAAAACTTCTCCGATATCTGGATGGCAAATAAAACTACATCAAATGGTTGGGCGTGATGGTTACCCTCTAATCCCAGCTACTTGGGAAGCTGAGACGGGAGGATACCTTGAGCCCAGGAGTTCAAACTGCAGAGAGCTATGATTGCACCACTGCACTCCAGATGGGGCAACAGAGCACGACCTCACTCAAAAAATAACTAAAACCAAAAATAAACAACTACATCAAATGTCTAAAGAATGAGAACTCACGCCTGTAATCTCAACACTTTGGGAGGCCAAAGTGGGAGGATCACTTGAGCTCAGGAGTTCAAGACTAGCCTGGGCAACATAGGAAGACCCTGTCTCTAAATAAAATTTAAAAATTAGCTAGGCGTTGGCCAGGCACAGCGGTTCACGCCTGTAATCCCAGCACTTTGGGAGGCCAAGGAGGGTGGATCACGAAGTCAGGAGTTCAAGACCAGCCTGGCCAAGATGGTGAAACCCCATCTCTATTAAAAATACAAAAATTAGCCGGGCGTGGTGGCGGGTGCCTGTAATCCCAGCTACTCGGGAGGCTGAGGCAAAGAATTGCTTGAACCTTGGAGGCGGAGGTTGCAGTGAGCCAAGACCATGTGCACCACTGTACTCCAGCCTGGGCGACAGAGTGAGACTGAGTCTCAAAAAATAAAAATAAAATACAAAATTAGCTAGGCGCTCACCTGTGGTCCCAGCTACTCAGGAGGCTGAGGTGGAAGGACTGCTTGAGCCCAAGAGGTTGAGGCTGGAGAAAGCCGTGATGGCACCACTGTACTCTAGCCTAGGTGACAGAGCAAGATCCTGTCTGATTAAAATTAAAAACTGTCTAAAGAATGAAAAAAGAGATGTAGAACGAAGAGCTGTGGCTGTAGAAGGCAAAATCTGCTTATGTGATGAATAAGACATAATCTGAATTAAGCAATAATTAAGACTAAAAAAACAATAGTGTTCATTCACATCAACAGGATATAAAAGGAAGCAATAAGTAAGGCCTGTGGATGTTGAGTACTGAGGGAGTATGTGCCATTTCTATAGCATGTAGCAGATGGAGAATTCATAAAGAAAATGTCAGCATTTCATTTTAGCAAGTCTTTCTACTTCTCCCCACTGAGAGATTTTCTCTAGGTAAAGCATAAAAACTAACAGTAACTAATTCCCAGATTTTCTACTCACTAATTATGTAACAGGCAAACTACTACTGTACCTGTTTGAATGTCATATATAAAATGGGGTAACTCTGTCTTGCGAGATATTACAAAAATTAGAAACAAATCACTAACACACTATGTGATTTGTACATGGCACAGAGTAGGCACTTAATAAATTGGAGTCAATATTGTTATTACTGAGTTTATATGAAAACAAGTCATCATTAGAGTCAGGAATGATATACGGATGCTCACCATCACCATCTCTATTCATTATTGAATGGGAAGGCTTAGACAAAAGCAGTAAGACATAAAAAACAAAGAAGGTGTAATTAAAAAGAAACAAAACTTTCCCAAATTTAACCAATGTGGCTGTCTAGTACCCAAGAAAATCTAAGTACCAAACATTTAGCATTTAAAAGAATTCAGCTGAAATGAAGATCAATGTACTAAAACTAACAGTGTATCTATATTCTAACGGTAGAAAAAGGAAATACAATAATTAACAAAACTACTTAGGGTATGGAAGGCTGAGGCAGGAGAATCACTTGAACCCAAGAGGCGGAGGTTGCAGTGAGCCAAGATGGCGCCACTGCACTCCAGCCTGGGCAACAGAGCAAGACTCCAACTCAAAAAAAAAAAAAAAAAAAAAACTATCTAGGGAAAAGAGATCTTTAATGAAAAATTCATGAAATGTTATTGAAGGGTATAAATAACCCAAACAAATGGAGTCATAGATCATATCTCTGGCTAGAAGGACTCAATATTGCAAAGCCAGTTCCCCCATGTTAATCTTTAAGTTAAATTCAATTCCAACAAAAATGTCAATGGAGTTTAAATAAGATGAACAAGGAAGGAAAATCTGCCATACTAGGCAAAGGCTTTTTTTTTTTTTTTAGATGGATTATCACTCTGTCACCCAGGTTGGAGTGCAGTGGCATCATCTCGGCTCACTGCAACCTCTGCCTCCTGCACTCAGGTGATTCTCCTGTCTCAGCCTCCCAAGTAGCTGGGACTACGAGGTGCACGCCACCACACCCAGCTAATTTTTGTACTTTTTTGTAGACATGGGGTTTCACCATGTTGGCCAGGCTGGTCTCAAACTCCTAACCTCAAATGATCCACCCACCTCAGCCTCCTAAAGTGCTGGGATTACAGGCGTGAATCATGGCATCCAATGCATAAGCTTCTTATATAGTAATTAAGATGTGGGAATTGAGCAGATCAATGGGAAAATAATAGAGATCCTGTACATGCCCCAAAACTTGATTATATTAGAAGCATAATTAAATACAGTACCAGATGTGTTGGGGCAATTAGTTATCCACACAGAAAAAAAATCAGAGCCCTATTCACACCACACACAAATATAAATTTCTGGTAGATTAAAGACTTACACATGAAAAGTAAATCCTTAAAATGTTCAAAAACAGATATACAAGATTCTTAATGACCTCAGCATAAAGAAGGATTTCTTGAATAAGAATTAGCACAAATCAGAAAAAACACTGAAACTTTTGATGACTTCAAAATTGAAAACTTCTATACAATTTAAAAAATTCATAAACAGTTAAAAAATAATCTACAGACGGCAAGTTTTTTTGTGAAACATACAAATAGGACAAATAATTGGTACTCAGTATATACAAAGAATTACAAACCAAAAAGAAAAAGACAAGTAAGTAATTAGAAAACTTGGCAAAGACTAAAAATTAGAAACCCAAATGACTAATAATAAAGAGAAATTCATCTTCTCCTAGGAATTAGGAAAATACAAATTAAAACCAAAAATTTCATGTCACACCCAACAGACCACCAAAAGCTTTTAAAAATTAATGTCTTACAATTTCCATGTACTGATATATCAATAAATTGTTAATTTCATTGTTGAGTTATATACCATTGAATAGATAAAGCACAATTTATTCATTTATATGTTGAGGAATATCTGGGTTGTTTCCCATTTTTTATTTATTTATTTTTTTTAGATATGGGGTCTTGTTATGTTGCTCGAGCTGGCCTCAAACTCTTGGACTCCAGGATCCTCCCACCTCACCCTCCCCAATAACTAGGAACTATAGGTGCGTGCCACCATACCCAACTATTTCCAATTTCTAACTATTACAAATAGAGCAGGTATAAAAAATCATATATAAATCTTGACATGGACATATGGATTCATTTCTCTTGCATAAGGACATAGAGGGAGAATGGGTCTCTCTTGTGGTAAGAATTTTTTTTAATTTTTTTATTTTTTTGAGAGAGAGTCTCGCTCTGTCACCCAGGCTGCAGTGCAGTGGTGCAATCTCGGCTTACTGTAACCTCCACCTCTGGGTTCAAGTAATTTTCTGATTCAGCCTTCTGAGCAGCTAGGATTACAAGCGCACGCCACCACACTCAGCTAATTTTTGTATTTTTAGTAGAGACAGGGTTTCACCATGTTGGCCAGGCTGGTCTTGAACTCCTGACCTCAGGTGTCTGCCCACCTCGGCCTCCCAAAATGCTGGGATTACAGGCGTGAGCCACCACGCCTGGCCTAATTTTTTTTTTTTTAAGTCTGTTTCAAAGTGGGTGTACCATCTTTCTTATCAGTAACATGAGAGTTCCAACTGCTCCACAGTCTCATCAACATTTGGTATGGCCAGACTTTTTGTTTGATGGATTTTTTTTCTTGTTGTTTTTGAGACAGAGTCTCACTCTGCCACGCAGGCTGGAGTGCGGTGGTGCAATCTCAGTTCATGTAACCTCTGGCTCCCAGGTTCAAGCGATTCTCATGTCTCAGCCTCCAGAGTAGCTGGAACCACAGATGAGGGTCACCATACCCAGCTAATTTTTTGTATTTTTAGTAGAGATGGGGTTTCACCATGTTGGCCAGGCTTATCTCAAACTCCTGGCCTCAAGTGATTTGCCTGCCTCAGCCTCCAAAAGTGCTGGGATTACAGGAGTGAGCCACTGCACCCTGCCTGCATTTTTTTAATGAGTAATACTGAACATCTTTTCATGTGCTCATTTTTCAACCCTGTATCTTCTCTGGCCGAGTGTTTGTTCACATCTCTTGTCCATTTTTTAATTGGGCTGTCTTCTTATTGATGAATTCTAAGAGTTCTTCATATATTCTACATGTGAGTATTTTCTAAAACTTACATTTTCTGTCAGTATGAAACTTGCGTTTTCATTTTCTCAACAGTGTCTTTAAAAAAGAATTTTATTTTCGAGACAGGGTCTTGCTCTATTTCCTAGGTTGGAATGCAGTAGGATGATCACAGCTCACTGCAGCCTCGACCTCCCAGACTCAAGCGATTCTCCCACCTCAGCCTCCTGAGTAGCTGGGATTACAGGCATGTGCCACCATGCCAGGCTAGTTTTTGTTTGTTTGTTTGCTTTTCCTTAGTAGAGTCCACCTCCACCTCCCACAGTGCTGGGATTACAGGCATAAGACACCACACCCAGATCTATGATCCATTTTGAGTTAATTTTTTGATGTAAGTTTGAAGGTTTGTTTTTAGTATATGGTT
This sequence comes from Pongo abelii, assembly GCF_028885655.2. Lineage (NCBI taxonomy): Eukaryota > Metazoa > Chordata > Mammalia > Primates > Hominidae > Pongo > Pongo abelii. The sequence goes on from NC_071995.2 coordinate 55,285,012, forward strand.
TATCCAATTGTTTAAGAAACACTTCTTGGCCAGGCGCGGTGGCTCACGCCTGTAATCCCAGCACTTTGGGAGGCCGAGGCGGGCGGATCACGAGGTCAGGAGATAGAGACCATCCTGGCTAACACGGTGAAACCCCGTCTCTACTAAAAATACAAAAAAAATTAGCCGGGCGTAGTGGCAGGCGCCTACAGTCCCAGCTACTCGGGAGGCTGAGGCAGGAGAATGGTGTGAACCCGGGAGGCGGAGCTTGCAGTGAGCTGAGATGGCGCCACTGCACTACAGCCTGGGCAACAGAGCGAGACTGTCTCAAAAAAAAAAAAAAAAAAAAAAAAAAAAGAAAGAAAGAAACACTTCTTAAAAGTCATCTCTTTCCCATTGAAATGACTTGGCAACTCTGTCAAAAATCAACTGACATGTTTATTTCACATACCATTTTAATTAATGAACTTTTATAATAAGTCTTGAAATCAGGTAAAGTCTTCCAACTTTAATCTTCATTTTCAAACTTGTTTTGTCTATTCTAGACTCTGTGCTTCCAGACAATTCTGTCAATTGGAATTGTATTGAATCCATGGACATGGGAAGAATTTTAAAATATCAAGTCTTCTGATCCATAAGCAATGTTTTGATCCATAAGCAATGGTATTGCATGTGTCTTATCAAATTTAGCCCTGAGTATTTCATATTTTTATGCTATTTGTACATGGTATATTTTATCGATTTCAGATTGCTCCTGCTAGCATATAAACATATAATGGGTTTTTATATATTGACTTTGTAACCTGCAACCTTCCTAAATTTTTCTAGTTTTATACATTTTATGATACTCTACATACATGATGCTATCCTCTGCAGTGGGAAAACTGTTTTTCCCTTTTCAATCCTATGCCTTTTACTGTTTCCCCCACCCCCTTACTTAGTACACAGACCAGAACCATCAGTACTATGTTGAAAAGAATCAGTAAGAGCAAATACCCATGCCTTTTTCTTATTCTTAGGGGCAGAGAATTCAGTATTACCACTAAGTATTATATTAGCTGTAGGTTTTTCATAAATGCCCTCTATCCAATTGAAGACATTTCCTTCTCATTTATTCAGAGTTTTTAACATGAATGAAGCCTGAATTTTCTTTTTTTTTTTTTTAAAACCCAGTGGTTCTTAAGGAAGCTGAATTTTGTCAAATGCTTTTTCTGCTTCTATTGAGATGATCATGGGTTATTTTTTCAGTCTGTTAACAGAGAATTACATTGGTTGAATTCTGAATGTAATGAACCTTGAATTTCTGTGATAAACCCTACTTGATCATGATGTATTGTCCTTTTTACATATCGTTTGCTTTAATTTACTAAAACTTTGTTAAAGATTTTTGTATCCATGTACACAAGAAAATTTGGTCTGTAGTTTCCTTATATCTTTATCTGGTTTTGGAATCACAGTAAGGTTGGGCTCATAATATGAATTGGGAAGTGTTCCTCTATGTTCTTCAAAAGTTTATGTAGAAATGGTATGTCTTAAATTCTTGATAGACTTCAGCAGTAAAGCCATTTGGCCCTGTGGGTGAGTTTTTAAACTATAATTTCTCTAGTAGACATAAACCTATTCAGGTTATGTTTCTTTTTGAATGAGCTTTAGCAGTTTTTGTCTTTCATGAAATGTGTCCATTTAATATAAATAGTAAAATCTGGCCGGGTGTGGTAGCTCACGCCTGTAATCCCAGCACTTTGGGAGGCCGAGGCGGGCGAATCATGAGGTCAGGAGATCAAGACCATCCTGGGTAACACGGTGAAACCCCATCTCTACTAAAAATACAAAAATTAGACAGGCGTGGTGGCGGGCACCTGTAGTATCAGCTACTCGGGAGGCTGAGGCAGGAGAATGGCGTGAACCCGGGAGGCGGAGCTTGCAGTGAGCTGAGATCACGTCACTGCGCTCCAGCCTGGCCAACAGAGCGAGACTCTGTCTCAAAAAATAAATAAATAAACAAATAAATAAATAGTAAAATTTACTGGCATAAAATGGCTTATGATAGGCCAAGCGCGGTGGCTCTCCCCTGTAATCCCAGCACTTTGGGAGGCCAAGGCAGGTGGGCGAATCACCTGAGGTCAGGAATTTGAGACCAGCCTGGCCAACATAGCAAAACCCCATCTCTACTAAAAATACAAAACTTAGCTGGGCATGGTGGCACATGCCTGTACTCCCAGCTACTTGGAAAGCTGAGGCAGGAGAATTGCTTGAACCTAGGAGGCAGTGGTTGCAGTGAGCCAAGATCGCGCCATTACACTCCAGCCTGGGCGACAGAGCAAGACTCCATCTCAAGGGGAAAAAAAAAAAAAAAAAAGGAATGGTTCATGATATTCAATGCCTGGAAAATCATCAGTGATGTTCTCTCTCTCATTCATACCTGATACTGGTAAGGTGTGTCTTCTCTCTTCCTTTCTTAGTAAGTCTGGCTAAAAGTTCAATTTTGTCAATCTTAAAGAACTAGCTTTTAGTTTTGCTGATTTTTTTTTTTTTTTTTGGCTTTTTAGTTCATTAATTTTTGCTCTGGTCTTTACAATTTCCTCTCCTTTGCTTACTTTTAGTTTGCTCTTCTCTTCTAATTTCTTAAGGTCAATGATTTTAGATTTTTCTGCTTCCTAATATAACTATTTAATGCTATAAACTTCCATTAAGTACTTCATTAATTGCATCCCACAAATTTTTCCATATCATGTTCCCATTTTCATTCTGTTAACATTTTCTAATTTCCCTTATTAATTCTTTGTAGACAGAGTTTCAGAGTGTGTTAGCTTTCCAAATGGGGATTTTCCAGATATTTTTATGTCACTCATTTCTTTTTTTTTTTTCTTTTTTTTTTTTTTTGAGACAAGAGTTTCTCTCTGCCACCCAGGCTGGAGTGTAGTGGCACGATCTCGGATCATACCATTTCAACCCCTGCCTCCCAAATTCAAGCAATTCTCCTGCCTCAGCTTCCCAAGTAGCTGGGACTACATGCGCATGATGGTATGCCCAGCTAAATTTTTTTTTCTATTTTTAGTAGATAATGGGGTTTTGCCATGCTGGCCACGCTGGTCTTTAACTCCCAACCTCAAGTGATCTGCCCGCCTAGGCCTCCCAAAGTGCTGGGGTTACAGGCGTGAGCCACCGCGCCCAGCCAAATTTAGGATTTAAATACACAAAGTATGTTTTGTCATAAAGGGATTTAGTTAGAAATTAGTAATAGAGGCCGGGTGCAGAAGTGTATACCTGTAATCCTAGTACTTTGGGAGGTCAAGTTGGGTGGATCACTTGAGGCCAGGAGTTTGAGACCAGGCTGGCCAACATGGCAAAATCCTGTGTCCACTAAAAATACAAAAAAAAAAAAAAAAAAAATTAGCTGGGCATGGTAGTGTGCACCTGTACCAACTACTTCAGAGGCTTAGGCAGGAGAATCAGTTGAACCCAGAAGGCGGAGAGTGCAGTGAGCCAAGATGGCACCATTGCACTCCAGCCTGGGTGACAGAGTGAGACTCCATCTCAAAAAAAAAAAATTCTAAATTTATTGAAACTTATTTTATGGCCCAAGATATGGTCTATTTTAGTAAACATTCTATGAACACCAGTAAAGAATGTGTATCATGCTGTTGTTGGAGTGGTTAAGTGTTAACTGGGTTAAGTTACTGATTTGTGTTTTACTTATTCTACCAATTATTTAGAGAGTAGTGTTGAAATCTCCAACTATACTATCCTCCCACCTCAGCACCCCGAGTAGCTGAGACTACAGGCACATGCCACCATGCCTGGCTAAATTTTTTTTTTTTTTTTTTGATGGAGTCTCGCTCTGTCACCCAGACTGGAATGCAGTGGTGCAATCGCGGCTCACTGTAACCTCCACCTCCTGGGTTCAAGTAATTCTGCCTCAGCCTCCCGAGCAGCTGGGACTACAGGCGCCCATCACCACACCCATCTAATTCTTGTATTTTTAGTAGAGGTGCGGTTTCACATGTTGGCCAGGCTGGTCTTGAACTCCTGACCTCAAATGATCCACCCACGTCGGCCTCCCAAAGTGCCGGGATTACAGGCGTGAACCACCGCGCCCAGTCCCCTGGCTAATTTTTGTATTTTTTGGTAGAGATGGTGTTTTGCCATGCTGCCCAAGCTGGTCTTGAACTCCTGAACCCAAGTGATCCACCTGCCTTTTCCTCCCAAAATGCTAGGTATAGGTGTGCACCACATCTGCTTCACATATTTGGAACTATTACTAAATGTATAAACATTTATGATCATTAAGTCCTCTTGAAGAACTAACTCCTTTTTCATCATTAAATAAGCTGCTTATATTCATGGTAATATTCTTTGTTCTGAAATCTACTTTGATATTAATACAGTAAAATCTTGATTTCTTCTAATTGGTGTTTGCATGGTATATCGTCTTTCATCCTTCTACTTTTAGTCTGTGTATTGAAATATATTTAAAAGTTTCTTGTAGACAGCATGCGGCTGGGTCGTGTTTTTAGATGCAATCTGATAATTTTCACCTATTGGTAGTGGTGATTAGATTGTTTGTATTTAATGGGATTACTGATATGGTTGGATTTAAATTGACCACACTTGTCCAATATGTTCATTTTCCTTTTTCTCTTATCTTTTAGATTAATTAAGCATTCTTATGATTCAATTTTATCTCCTTTATTGGCTTACTAGCTACACCTCTTTGCTTTTTTTAAGAACTGGTTTATTTAGTGTATACTTTTATCATAATCTATCTTAAAGTAATATACCACTTCATATATAAGAATCGTAAAACAGTATACAGTTGATTCTTGAACAACACAGGTTTGAACTGCACAGGTCCACTTATATGTGAATTGTTTTCAGTAAATATATATATATATATATATATATATATTTTTTTTTTTTTTTGGTCGCTCAGGCTGGAGTGTAGTGGCGTGATCTCAGATCACTGCAACCTCTGCCTTCCGGGTTCAAGCAATTCTCCTGCCTCAGCCTCCCTAGTAGCTGGGATTACAGGCATGCACCACCATGCCTGGCTAATTTTGAATTTTTAGTAGAGACAGGGTTTCACCACGTTGGCTAGGCTGGTCTCGAACTCCTGACCTCAGGTGATCCACCCACCTCAGCCTCCCAAAGTGCTGGGATTACAGGCATGAGCCACTGTGCCTGGTCTCAGTAAATACATTGGGAATTTTTTTGGAGATTTGCAACAATTTGAAAAAAACTTGCAGACAAACTGCATACCACAGAAATATTTTTAAAAATTAAGAAAAAGGTATGCCAGCCTGATCAACATAGTGAGACCCCCATCTCTAAAAAAAAAAAAATTTTTTTAATTAGGCATGGAAACCAAGAAGCAGGGAGCTAAGGTGGGAAGATTGCTTCAGCCTATAAGTTTGAGGCTATAGTGAGCCCTCATTATGCCACCGTACTCCAGCCTGAGCAACAGAGACTGTAGGAAAGGAAAGGAATAAGGAAAAAGGAAGGGAAGGGGAAAGGAAAGAGGAAAGGGAAGGAAAAAGGAAAGGAAAGGAAGAAAAAAAAGAAAAGAAAAGAAAATGTGGCTTTTATATGGATGCAGGATTGCTTTAAGAAAGGCATAGCACTGGGCGCAGTGGCTCACGCCTGTAATCCCAGCACTTTGGGAGGCTGAGGCGGGCGGGTCACGAAGTCAGGAGATCGAGACCATCCTGGCTAACACGGTGAAACCCTGTCTCTACTAAAAATACAAAAAATTAGCCGGGCATGGTGGGGGGCGCCTATAGTCCCAGCTACTCGGGAGGCTGAGGCAGGAGAATGGCTTGAACCCGGGAGGCGGAGCTTGCAGTGAGCGGAGATTCACCACTGCACTCCAGCCTGGGCAACAGAGCGAGACATGTCTCAAAAAAAAAAAAAAAAAAAAAAAAAGAAAAGAAAAGCATAGGCCGGGCACAGTGGCTCACACCTGCAACCCCAGAACTTTGGGAGGCCAAAGGGGGCAGATCACCTGAGGTCGGCAGTTTGAGACCAGCTTGACCAACATGGAGAAACCCCATCTCTACTAAAAATACAAAATGAGCCGAGCGTGGTGGCACATGTCTGTAATCCCAGCTACTCGGGAGGCCGAGGCAGGAGAATCGCTGGAACCTGTAAGGAGGTTGCAGTTAGCCGAGATCGCGCCATTGCCTGGGCATCAAGAGCAAAACTCTGTCTCCAAAAAAAAAAAAGGCATAAAGCAAGCACACTGGCTCATGGCTGTAATCCCCACACTTTGGGAAACTGAGGCAGGAGGATCATTTGAGGCTGGGAGTTCAAGACTAGCCTGGCCAACAATGCGAGTCGCTGTCACTACAAAAATTAAAAACTAGCTGGGTATGGTGTCATGCACCTGTGGTCCCAAGTTTTCAGGAGGCTGAGGCAGGAGAACCACTTGAGCCCAGGAGTTCAAGGCTGCAGCGGTGTGTCATGACTGTGCCATTATACACTCTAGCCTAGGTGACAAAGTGAGACTGTCTCCAAAAAAAAACCTAAGAAAGGCATACCTATAGACTGTAATATGATTCAAGAAAAAGAGGTCATCATATGACAACTAAAGCAAAAGGAAGATGAAGGATCTAAAGCTAGAGAGTTTAATGCCAGCAAAAGATGGTTTCATAATTTTAGAAAGAAATTGGGTTTTAAAAATGTCAAGATAACAGAAACAGCAGCTTTTGCCAACCAAGAAGCAACAGATGAGTTTCCAGACACCATTAAGAAAATCACTAAGAGCCTGGGCAACATGGCAAACCCCATATCTACAAAAAATACAAAAATTAGCCAGGCTCGGTGGAGCAGGCCCGCAGTCCCAGCTACTCGGAGGCTGAGGTGGGAGGATTGCTTGAGCCTGGCAGGCAGAAGTTGCAATGAGCCAAGATCGTGCCACTGCACTCCATCCTGAGAGACAGAGTAAGACCCTGTCTCAAAAAAAAAAGGCAAAACAGTCAAACATAAATTGTGACTATTTCTGTAAAGTTAGAATAAGTGTGCCTGCCTCTCCTTTCCCCTCCTCCCCTCTTCCATCCCTGAGACAGCAAGACCAACCCCTCTTCCTCCTCTTCAGCCTACTTAATGTGAAGACAAGAATGAAGACTTTTACGATGATCTGCTTTCACTTAATAGTAAATGTATTTTCTCTTCCTTATGATTTTCTTAACATTTTCTTTTTTCTAACTTACTGCATTGTAAGAATATGGTACACAATACATATACAAAATATGTTTTAATCAACTGTTTATGGTTATTGTTAAGGCTATTAATCAACTGTTTAATTGTTAATGAACTGTTTATGTTACTGGTAAGGCTTCTAGTCAACAGTAGACGATTAACAGTTAAGTTTCTCTGGAGTCAAAAGTTATATGTGGATTTTTGACTGCATGGGGGGTCAGTACCCCTAACCCCCACATTGTTCAAGAGCCAATTTGACCTTGTACTACTAATTCACCTCTCCCAATCTTTTGGGCAACTGCTGTCACCCACTTTATTTCTGCACATGTTATAAACCCCACAGAAGTTTCATTATTTTTGTTTTGAACAATTATCTTTTAAATTTCTTTCCAAATAAAATAATATTTTCTCCACAGATTTCTGATGATCTGCATTATTTTATATTATTTTATTTTTTTTTTTTTTGAGACAGAGTCTTGCGCTGTTGCCCAGGCTGGGGTGCAGTCGCACTATGTCAGCTCACTGTAACCTCCGCCTCCTGGCTCAAGCAGTTCTCCTGCCTCAGCCTCCTGAGTAGCTGGGACTACAGGCACATGCCACCACGCCCAGCTAGTTTTTTTGTATTTTTAGTAGAGATGGGGTTTCACCATGTTGGCCAGGCTGGTCTCAAACTCCTGGCCTCAAGTGATCCGCCCACCTCGGCCTCCCAAAGTGCTGGAATTACAGGCATAAGCCACTGCGCCCAGCCTGCATTATTTTATTTCTACCTAAATTTTGATTTGGTGTAGTTTTCTCCTGTCTTATAACACTTTCTGTAGCGGTGGTCTGATGGTGGTGAATTCTATCAGCTTTTGTTATGTTTTTAAAAGGCCTTATTTCATCTGCACTTTTTATTGTGACATAATTCATACACCATACAATTCACCCATTTAAAGTGCACAATTCTATGGCTTTTAGCATATTCAGAGTTATACTACCATAATCAAAATCAATTTTCAAACACTTTATCACCCCCAAAAGAAACCTTATACTCATTAGAAACAACTTCTGATTAAGGGTAGGGGGAACGGGGTATAGGGAGAGATTTGTTAAAGGATACAAAATTATAGCTAGATAGGAGGAATAAGTTCTAATGTTCTATACCACTGCAGCACAACTATAATTAACAATAATTTTTAGTTTCCAGTAACTAAGAGGATACTAAATGGTCCCAATCCAACAAAATAATAAAATTTGAGATGGATATACTAATTACCCTCATCTGATCATTACACATTAGAGTATCAAAACATCATCACTATGTAACCCATAAATATATACAATTATTATATTATGTCAATTTTTTAAAAAGGCTGAGTGTAGAGGCATGTGCCTATACTCCCAGCTACTTAGGAGGCTGGGGTTGGAGGACTGTCAGAGCCTGAGTTCAAGACCGTAGTGAGCTAGGATCACACCACTGTGCTCCAGCCTGGGCAACCAAGACTCCATCACTTAAAAAAAAAAAAAAGGCAAAAGAATGAACTTCCTACTTTCTCCCAATTCCCAGCCCTAAGCCACTAATGTTTTGCCCATCCTGGACAGTTTCCTCTTCAATTTTGAAAGGTATTTTCACTGCATATAAAATTTTAGGTTGATAGGTTTTTTCATCTAGTATTTTAATGTTATCTCTCAGAATCATTAGCTTGCAATGATTCCGATAAAAAGTTTGCTGTAATTCTTACCTTATGTATTAGTTTGCTAGGGCTGTCATATGAAAATAGCACAGACTGGGTGTCTTTTTTTTTTTTTTTTTCAGATGGAGTATCACTCTGTCACCCAGGTTGGAGTACAGTAGTGCGATCTCAGTCAACTGCAACCCTCACCTCCCGGGCTCAAGCAATTCTCCTGTGTCGGCCTCCAGAGTAGCTGGGATTACAGACGCACATCACCATGCCTGGCTAATTTTTTTGCATTTTTAGTAGAGACAGGGTTTCATCACATTGGCCAGGCTGGTGTCGAACTCCTGACCTGAGGTGATCTGCCAACCTCAGCCTCCCAAAGTGCTGGGATTATAGGTGTGAGCCACCACGCCTAGCCTACAGGCTGGGTGTCTTAAAAAGAAAATTTATTTTCTCACAGTTCTAGATGCTAGAAGTCCAAGATCAAGGTGTTCACAGATTTGGTTTCTCCCAAGGGCTCTCTCCTTGACTTCCAGACGGCCATCTCACTGTGTTCTCATATGGTCTTTGCTTGGTACACGTATGCCCATGCCCCACTATCCCTCTGTGTGTCTAAATTTCCTCTTCTTAAAAGGACACCAGGTGGGGCGCAGTGGCTCACACCTGTAATCCCAGCACTTTGGGAGGCCAAGGCGGGTGGATCATGAGATCAGGAGTTTGAGACCAGCCTGGCCAACACAGTGAAACCCTGTCTCTACTAAAAATACAAAAATTAGCCGGGTGTGGTGGCAGGTGCCTGTAGTCCCAGCTACTTGGGAGGCTGAGGCAGGAGAATCACTTGAACCCAGGAGGCAGAGGTTGCAGCGAGCTGAGATCACACCACTGCACTCCAGCCTGGGTGACAGAGTAAGACTCCATCTCCAAAAAAAACAAAAAACAAAAAACACACCAGGCCAGGTGCAGTGGCTCATGCCTGTAATCCCAGCACTTCGGGAGGCAGGCGGATTACCTGAGGTCAGGAGTTCAAGATCAGCCCGGCCAACATGGTAAAACCCCATCTCTAGTAAAAATAAAAAAAACTAGCTGGTCAAGGTGGAACATACCTGTAATCCCAGCTACCAGGGAGGCTGAGACAGGAGAATCGCTTGAACTCGTGAGGCGGAGGTTGCAGTGAGCCGAGATCATGCCACTGCACTCCAGCCTGGGTGACAGAGTGAGACTCTGTCTCCAAAAAAAAAAAGAAAAAAAAAAAAGAAAAAGAAAAGGACACCAGTCAGATTGGATTAGGGCCCTCCTATTTTATTTTATTCACCTCTTTAATGGCCTTCTCTCCAAATACTGTCATATTCTGAGGTACTAGGGTTAGGGCTTTAACATACGAATTTTAGGAGGACTCAATTCAGCCCATCTTGGTTCCTCTATATTTAACATGTTTTATTTTCTCTGTCTGCTTTTAAGACTTTATCACTAGTTTTAAGCAATTTGATTAAAATGCACCTTGGTATAACTTTCTTCATGATTTTTCTGTCGGGATCCCACAGATCCAAATGGCTCAAGGAACTCAAAACAGAAAATCTCAAAGAGAACTACCAAGGAATATCATAATCAAATTGCTTAAGATCAGTGATAAAGCTGGAAATGGTGGCTTACGCCTGTAATCCCAGCACTTTGGGAGGCCGAGGCGGATGGATCACCTGAAGTCAGGGGTTCAAGACCAGCCTGGCCAACATGGTGAAACCCCATCTCTATTAAAAATACAAAAATTAGCTGGGTGTGGTGGCAGGCGCCTGTAATCCCAGCTACTCAGGAGGCTGAGGCAGGAGAACTGCTTGAACCTGGGAAGTGGAGGTGGCAGTGAGTGGAGACTGCACCACTGCACTCCAGCCTGGGCGACAGAGCAAGACTCCATCTCAAAAAAAAAAAAAAAAATTATATCAGTGATGAAGAGAAAATCTTCAGTGACTTTTCCAGATCTGTGGGATTACAGTTTTCACTAAAATTAAAAAACTTAAGCCATTATTTCTTCAAATATTTGTCTCCCTTCCCACTTTTCTGAGACTCCAATTACACATATTTTTAGACTACTTGATGTTGTTCCACTGCTCATTGACACTCTTCACTTATTTTTTTGTCTATCTATGTTTTATTTAGAGACAGGCTCTCTCTCTGTTGCCCAGGCTGGAGTGCTGTGGTGTGACATGTTGGTTCACTGCAGCCTTGATTTCCTGGGCTCAAGTGATCCTCCCACCCTGGTTTCCCAAAGTGGTGGGATTATGTGTTGGTATGAGCCAGTACACTCAGCCTTTTTTCTATATTACATTTTGAGTAAGTTTCATTTGCTATGTCTTCAAGTTCAGTAATTTTTCTTCTGCTGTGCCGATCTGTTGTAAATCCTGGGCACTATATTTCTCATCTCAGACATTGCAGTTTTTGTTTTTAAAAGTTAGATTTTGGTCATTTTTATATTTTCCATGTCTCTACTTAACATGCATTCTCTGAATCATTCCTGGGTCTATTTCTATTGACTGTTTTTGTCCTCATTATGGACTGTGTTCTCTGATTCTTTGTATGCCTGATAATTTGTGACCAGATGCCAAATGGAAATTTTACACTGTTGGTTTCTAGTTTTAAAATATTCCTTTAACTAATTTTGGGCTTTTTTGCTGTTGTTGTTTTGTTTTTTTTGAGACAGAGTCTCGCTCTGTCACCCAGGCTGAAGTGCAGTGGCGCGATTTCAGCTCACTGCAAGCTCTGCCTCCCAGGTTCACGCCATTCTGCTGCCTCAGCCTCCTGAGTAGCTGGGATTACGGGCGCCTGCCACCACGCCCAGCTAATTTTTTTGTATTTTTAGTAGAGACAGGGTTTCACCATGTTACCCAGGATGGTCTCGATCTCCTGACCTCATGATCCACCCGCCTTGGCCTCCCAAAGTGCTGGGATTACAGGCGTGAGCCACCACACCCAGTCTGGGCTTTGCTTTGAGACTCAGTGACTTAGAAATAGTTTGATCCTTCTGAGGCTTGCTTTTATGCTTTATTAGGCTAGTCTTTGACAGCCTTTACACTGGAGCTAATTTGGTATCACTACTGAGGCAATATCCTTCTAAGGACTCTACTCAATGTCCCAGGCGTTAGGTGTTTCTACTCTGGTTAGTAGTAACAAAAAATACTCATGGCCTTTTATTCCTCAACTAATCCTTTCCAGAAGTCTTTCTCTGGCCTTGAGTAGTTTCCTCACACCAGTGAACTGTGGTTACTAAGTACTTGAATTGTAGTTAGTGTAACTGAGGAACTCAATTTTTATTTAAATATCCACATGTAGCTAGTGGCTACTGTATTGTACAGTGTAGGTTTAGGGGAACTCTCTGCAAATTTCCAGAGCTCTCTTTTTCTTAAGAAGCTCTCGCCTCTTAAATATCCTGCCACACAATTCCAGCTGCCTTGGCTTGTCGATTCCTACCTCTGTCTCCTCAATTCAAGATTGCCAGCTCTGTATGCAATATCCCTCCCAACCCTAGTTTCAACCCAGAAACTTTCTTCAGGCTGAAAGGTGGACAATCATAGTGCTCAAACTTCTTTCTTTTCTCTCAGGAATTACTGTTCTGTGCTACTCTTTGTCCAATATCTGAAAACATTTTTTCATGTACTTTGACCAATTATTCACTTAAGGCAGCAGCATAAATCAGCTTTCTGTTACACACCTATCACCAGAACTGTAAGTTCCCTTCCACTGAGTTTCTTTCAATCATTATTTTTTTATTTCTAAAATAATTTAATTGCTTATTTCACAAACCAACCAGTCTTGCTTTATTCTCTCATTTCTTATTCTTGGTCTTTATTCACTTTTCTATTTCATTAAATATATTTATTTTATGTTCTATATTCAATAATTCCAATACCTAAAGTTTCTCTGGGTCTGGTTCGGTTGTTTCTGTTGATGCTGGTTCACAGAACTGTGTTTCTTTTGTAATTTTTTTTGGTTTTTTGGTTACTATTATAAGCTCACATATGTTGGTAATCTATCTTTAAGAATTCTTTGAAGCCAGAGTTGAGGTACATTCTACCAGGGATGATCTGAGTTTGCATCTCTCAGGTGCCTGGAAGCTCTATCAACTTGGTTCTACTTTTTTTAAAAAATTCAATGTGTATATATATATTTAACTTTTTAAGCAGAAAATACATTTTCTTAGTTCAAAAAACTCTAAACTAGTCCCCTTCCCCTTCCTCTTAATTAGGCCTAACACTTCAACTAGCACGGTATGTAGTAAAGAATTTAACCTTGCCCAAAGAGAGGTCTGGCATTTGCCCTTAGCTCTTAGGAAGTAATGTTAAACTCTTTGAATATCCTCTTGATAATGATTTACTAGGGGACTTACGCCATGACAGATAAGTCTACCAATATGATTTATGGTAGAGGCTTTAGGTTACATACTATCAACTCAACCTCAGGAAGGGCTGGAGACTGAGGTCAGCCACTTAGCCAATTATATCTATGTGATGGAGCCCCAGTAAAAATTCAGGACATCAAGGCTTACGTAGCCTCCTTGGTTGGCAATACTCCATGTGTATTACCACACACCACTGACAGGAGGAGTTACACTATCCATGACTCCACTGGGAAAGGAAAACTGGAAGCTCAGCATCTGAAACCCTCCTGGACTTTGCCCATATATCTCTTCTCTTGGGTGATTTTAGTGTCTCCCTTCATTGTGAGTATAATAGCTTCTGTGAGTCATTCTAGTAAACTATTGAACCTGAGGGTGATCTTGCGGACCCCCCCAAACTCTGCAGTTGCTGCCAAAAGTCGGGGGTGGATTTGGGGGCTGTTTTCTAACTTTGCACACAGTCAGCAGGGCCAGGGCTGAGAATTTGTCTGTCATGGCTAGGGTGGGACTAAGAAGGCAACACAAGTGATCTGGAGACTAATTTACAATCTCCTAATTCTAATATAGAAGGATTAGGCAAATAAGTAACCTCAGGTAGTTTTCCTCCTAGCCTTTACTCAAGAACTTTCTTGTCACCTACCCCTACTCTCCCATTTCCCACTTCCTACCCCTACCCCACCATCTTAACACCATCAAATGATCTCAAGTGTCAGGAAAATCAAATGTAGCTCCACCTCTTAAAAGGTGAAGGACCCTAGTTCTGAATTAAGATCTCTGGGGCAAACATAACTCTTGCGCAAAGTGTCATGGGAATTTGGAAAATGAGGTTAACAGCTCTGCAGATGATATGTGATTCTGGTTCTGAAAGTCACCTAAAAGACTTTCATCGTAAATTGATGCGAACTCAATTTTATTAAGAGTGTAAAACTACATCATCAGGCCATCAGGGACAGACTTTAGCTCAAGTAAGCCACTGTTCTAGCATGCCAGTAATAAATAAGCACTAACTTTGTTATGCAGCGAAAACTTGGATGGCTATTTCAGAAATCTAGCATGTCTTTTTTTGTACATTCAATTTGTAGTCTGTGTCATTTTAGTCTCCAAAATATAATTTCAAATAAGACTATAAATACTTAGAATTTTTACCATTCGAAAAGGCACAAAACAGAAAATCCCCAACACCTAAGATCCCTCTTTCCTACACTATTACCCTATCATCCAACAAGTCTGCCCCACGGTAAGATGGGCGAGGGCAGTAGGAACAGTTCGTAAGATTTCACGGGAAACAAGATCCTTGCTCTTGCCCTTACCATTGAAATCTGGAATTTAAAAATATATATATGAAATTTAAAAGCAACGGAAATTCAAAGTAAGAAAAGAAAAAGAAGTCAATTCATTTCTTATTTTCTCCTAAGATAACTCTTTGAGTGCAGGGACTATGCTTTAAATTATAAGCACCTTCAAAACAGAAGGTTAAATAAATACAAAATAGCACATATAAATTAATAAGAATTTGATAGCCTAAATAATAGAAAGTTTCCTAAAAAATGTTAATTTTCAACTGGCTTTTTCAAGGAGTAATAGCAAAGACAGGGTGCTATGGTTTGGCTCTGTGTCCCCACCCAAATCTCATCTTGAATTATAATCCCCACATGTGTGAGGGAGGGAGGCTTATTGGATCACAGGGGCAGATCCCCCCTGCTGTTCTCATGCTAGTGAGTGAGTTCTCACAAGATCTGATGGTTTTATTACATAAGCGTCTGGAATTTCCCCTGCTTGCACTCGCGAAGACATACATGCCTGCTTCCCTTTCCGCCACGACAGTAAGTTTCCTGAGGCCTCCCCAGGCATCCTGTGAGCCAATTAAACCGTACTGGGGACGGTGGCTCATGCCTCTAATCACAGCACCTTGGGAGGCCCAGGGGGGTGGATCACCTGAGGTCGGGAGTTCAAGACCAGCCTGACCAACATGGAAAAACCCCATCTCTACTAAAAATACAAAATTAGCCAGGCATGGTGGTGTATGCCTGTAATGCCAGCTACTTGGGAGGCTGAGGCAGGAGAATTGCTTGAACCTGGGAAGTGGAGGTTGCAGTGAGCTAAGATCGCGCCATTGCACTCCAACCTGGGCAACAAGAGCGAAACTCCATCTCAAAAGAAAAATAAAATAAAATAAACCTCTTTCTTTGATAAATTACCCAGTCTCAGGTAGTATGTTTATAGCAGTGTGTAAATGGACTAATACAGAGGGCAAGATAACTAAGAAGGGAGCAAAAGCACAAGGGAAAAATAGTAAATTTAGTCTAGTTTGACTTAGTTGACACGGTCCAAAGAAACAAGCTAATGTCAGGACAGCAGTCAGTGAGCAAAGATGATATAAGCTGCTGAGAAATATGGGATTTATGCAACCGAGAGCCACTGTTACAGGGGAATGAATGGAATGACAATAATAAAAGAAATCACTGAGCAGTGATATGCCAGTTTCTGGGCCAGCAGAACTGATTAGAAGCAGCAACAGAAGACCAAAATTTGTTCTGGTTCAAAATATAAAAATATTTCATCATTACTCCAAGAATGGGAACCAAATATATACCATTACTTTTTTTTTTTTTTTTTTTTTTTTTAAGATACACAAACTCAGAGACAGCCAACAAACTAGGGCAGGCAAACAAAGTTTTACCCTCTTCAGTGCCTAAATGATTAACAGCTACCGTTTTTCTGCCTACAGTAACATAAAAGGGTTAACTGTTTAAAGAAGTAAAGAACGCAGGAGTAGCTGTGTATTCATATATCAAAAAGAAAAAAGCAGTGATATCAAGGGAGAGAAAAATATTTTCATGAAAGACAGGATGCAGAAAAAAATAGAATGAAAACAAAAGAGAAACATCAGTTCTGATGTCCTGCAAAATAGAAAAGGTAAGAAATACCATTCAAAATAACTGCCTTGCTCTTAGGTTTTGTCATTCTTCTTCCAAGCCTATAGTCTGTAATAAGATGAGAAGACAGACAATGAGAAGAAATACTCCCAAACAAAACAAGCCAATCCCCCACAACCCAAACCCCCAAAACAGAGAATTTCAAGATATCTCCAAATATCCAGGTCATATTTATAACTAAAATGAATCTTGATTTAACATTGTGCTTCTCATAGGGATTTCTCTTTCACCTTTCCTAAATGAGTAACATCAATGCAACAACTATAAAAACAAAAAGTAAATATCATCAGAAAAGCCAGTATAACATAATATCTTTGAGCATAGTCTAAGGGAAGGATATAGCATAGCTTCTCTCTGTCCCACTGCTGCTGAAACAAAATAACAGTAATCCAAAAGTCTGAATTATTTTACAACATATCATAGATTGTCCTGTTCTTTTTTTTTTTTTTAATTTTGAGTCGGAGTTTCGCTCCTGTTGCCCAGGCTGGAGTGCATTGGTGCGATCTCAGCTCACTATAACTTCCGCCTCCCGGATTCAAGCGATTCTCCTGCCTCAGCCTCCCGAGTAGGTGGGATTGCAGGCATGCACCAACACACAGGGCTGATTTTTTATTTTTGGTAGAGATCAGGTTTCCCCACATTGGTCAGGCTGGTCTTGAACTCCTGACCTCAGGTGATCCACCCGCCTTGGACTCTCAAAGTGCTGGGATTACAGGTGTGAGCCACTGCACTCAGCCAACTGTGGCCTGTTCTTATACTATCTCAAAGCCTTCCCAGGATGGACCAGTGGGATTTAACGTGAACCAGATATGTCATCCAAGTCAAAGACAAACACGTGGGTCCTAATGAGCAGGGTGAAAAAACATACTGCTCCATTCAGCTCCCAACAATGATAAATAATTCAGGAAAAGAACTGCCGCAATACAGAGCACAGCAGCAGGATTTAAAAATAGACCACAGGCTAGAAAGCCTTGGGGCGGGGGTGTGGGGGGAGTCAGGAGTTATAGAGAAAATGGATTTCTGTCAACAAATTCCCAAGCTCTTTGCAATAAAGGGTGCTGCTGAAATTGTCACGCAAACCAAATGCCAAACTCTAATGTACTTTCTCAAAAAATCAAATATTTTTCAGGAATTTGGCAAATCTGATAACAAGAGAGCTAATAAACAATGGTACTATTTGGAAAGAGCAGTTATGATAGAGAAAGCAAATCTAAATGACATAGGAAGATATGTGTTTAAAAAAATAAGAAGGGATTAAAACTCGATTTTCCACACCACCAAATTCTAGGTCTAACATCAATTTAGACTTTTACTAATTATGCCTCTAAGTACTGAGATAGCACTCAATATTTTGCTATTCCTTTTTCCACCTCTAATAGATCCTACAAGTCAACACATGCAAACATAAGAGTCACACCAATCAATAAAAAGGGTAGCTTGAAAACTGAACAAAATCCATGATTATGGTCTTCCCAGATTTAAATTAAACTCCAACTCTGGCCAAGCATGGTGGCTTGTGCCTGTAATCCCAGTCCTTTGGCGGGAGGCCAAAGTGGGAGGATCGCTTGAGGCCAGGAGATTGATACTAGCCTGGGCAATGTAGTGAGACCCCCATCTCTACAAAAAATTAGCTGGACATGGTGGGAGGTTGAGGTGAGAGAATCACTTGAGCCAAGGAGTCTGAGGCTGCAGTAAGCTATGACTGTGCTGCTGCACTTCAACCTGGATGACAAAGCAAGACTCTGTCTCTAAAAACAGTAATAATAGGCCGGGCGCGGTGGCTCACGCCTGTAATCTCAGCACTTTGGGAGGCCGAGGCAGGCGGATCACGAGGTCAGGAGATCGAGATCTTCCTGGCTAGCATGGTGAAACCCCGTCTCTACTAAAAATACAAAATATTAGCCGGGCGGGCGTGGTGGTGGGCGCCTGTAGTACCAGCTACTAAGGAGGCTGAGGCAGGAGAATGGCGTGACCCGGGAGGCGGAGCTTGCAGTGAGCCAAGATCGCGCCACTGCACTCCAGCCTGGGTGACAGAGAAAGACTCCGTCTCACAAAAAAAAAAAAAAAAAAGAAATAATAATAATAGAGGCCGGGCACGGTGGCTCACGCCTGTAATCCCAGCACTTTGGGAGATCGAGGTGGGCAGATCACCTGAGGTCGGGAGTTTGAGACCAGCCTGAACAACATGGAGACATCCCGTCTCTACTAAAAATACAAATTTAGCGGGGGGGTGGTGGCGCATGCCTATTTGTAATCCCAGCTACTCGGAAGGCTTAAGGCAAAAGAATCACTTGAACCCAGGAGGCGGAGGTTGGGGTGAGCCGAGATTGCACATTTGCACTCCAGCCTGGGCAACAAGAGCAAAACTCCGTCTCAAAAATAAATAAATAAATAATAATAATAATAAGGGCGTGGTGGCTCATGCCGGCAATCCTAGCACTTTGGGAGGCCAAGGCGGGCAGATCATCTGAGGTCAGGACTTCAGGACCAGCCTGGCCAACATGGTGAAACCCCATCTCTACTAAAAATACAAAAATCAGCTGGGGGTGGTGACGGGCGCCTGTAATCCCAGCTACTCGGGAGGCTAAGGTAGGAGAATTGCTTGAACTCAGGAGACAGAGGTTGCAGTGAGATGAGATCGCACCACTGCACTCCACCCTGGGTGCCAGAGCAAGAGTCTGTCTCAAAACAAAACAAAAAAATATGGTCCCTGCCCACTCTTAACAATGAAAACATGATGTAATAATGAGCTGTGGTCTCAGCTACTCAGAAGGCTGAGGTGGGAGAATCACCTGAGGCTGGGGAGGTCGAGATTACAGGGAGCCGTGATCATGCCACTGTACTCCAGCCTAGGCAATGGGAGTGAGACCATCTCAAAAAAAAAAAAAAAAAAAAAAGGATGAGGTCTGATGAATAGTGTGTGTGGCTGGACAGTCAATCATAAAACTGATATCTTTTCTTTTTTTTTTTTTGAGACGGAGTCTCGCTCTTTCGCCCAGGCTGGAGTGCAGTGGTGCTATCTTGGCTCACTGCAAGCTCCGCCTCCCGGGTTTACGCCATTCTCCTGCCTCAGCCTCCCGAGTAGCTGGGACTACAGGTGCCCGCCACCGCGCCCAGCTAATTTTTTTTGTATTTTTAGTAGAGACGGGGTTTCACCGTGTTAGCCAGGATGGTCTTGATCTCCTGACCTTGTGATCTGCCCGCCTCGGCCTCCCAAAGTGCTGGGATTACAGGAGTGAGCCACCACGCCCGGCCAAAACTGTTATCTTGAGAATGACAAGAATGACCAGACCAGGCCGGGAGTGGTGGCTCATGTCTGTAATCCCAGCACTTTGGGAGGTCAAGGCAGCCTGAGGTCAGGAGTTCGAGACCAGCCTGGCCAACATGGTAAAACCCTGTCTCTACTAAAAATACAAAAAATTAGCCAGGCATGGTGGCAGGTACCTGTAATCCCAGCTACTTGGGAGGCTGAGGCAGGAGAATCACTTGAACCCAGGAGGCGGAAGTTGCAGTGAGCCAAGATCGCGCCATTACACCCTGGCCTGGGCAAAAAGAGAGAAATTCTATCTTAAAAAAAAAAAAAAAAGGCCAGGTGCGGTGGCTCACGCCTGTAATACTAGCACTTTGGGAGGCTGAGGCGGGTGGATCACGAGGTCAGGAGATCAAGATCATCCTGGCTAACACGGTGAAACCCTGTCTCTACTAAAAATACAAAAAATTAGCCAGGCGTGGTGGCGGGCGCCTGTAGTCTCAGCTACTCTGGAGGCTGAGGCAGGAGAATGGCGTGAACCCGGGAGGCGGAGCTTGCAATGAGCCGAGATCATGCCACTGCACTCCAGCCTGGGTGACAGAGCAAGACTCCATCTCAAAAAAATAAATAAATAAATAAATAAAATTGAAGTGACATTCACATAACATAAAATTAACCATTAAAAAAAAAAATGACCAGACCAGCTATATTCCACAAACTCAACAATTTATGTGACGAAGAAATAATATTCTGCATCCAAAACTGCATTTCTCTGCAGCCATCAAAATATACACCTCTCAAAAATTAAAAATAAATAAAAATATACACCTCTCTTCATAAGTCTGAGATCAATTTCAGACAACTGGAAATTTTAGGACAATGTAAGATAATTTTTATGTCTAATCTCCCTACGTAAGTATAATATAGAATATAAAACCATAATCTGATCCTTTTATACATTACTTTATCCTAAGTAAGCAAACAAATGGTACTGAAAAAAATTCTTGTTCAGTATAAACTGCAAACCAACATACAATCAGATGAATATCAGATGAATGTGCTCCTGCCTCACCTATTTTTAGAGGAAAAAAATGGCTGTATCTCTTCATAACTGTGCCATTCAACCTAAACTGCACAAAGACCAGGACAGAATGCACTTGGAAGAAGCAGCATTTTTTCAATTCTTAAATTCTCTAGACTCTATGAGTAAATACTAAACTGTATTTTCAAAGGAGAAACAGGTTGGTTCTTTCAAAATATAGTCCACTTAAAGCACTTCTCCAGGTCAGATCAGCTGCTTTTTTTTTTTTTGAGACGGAGTCTTGCTCTGTCGCCAGGCTGGAGTGCAGTGGCGCAATCTCAGCTCACAACAACCTCTGACTCCCTGGTTCAAGCGATTCTCCCGCCTCAGCCTCCCGAGTAGCTGGGATTACAGGCACACACCACCATGTCCAGCTAATATTTTGTATTTTTAGTAGAGACAAGGTTTCACTATGTTAGCCAGGATGGTCTCGATCTCCTGACCTCATGATCCACCCACCTCGGCCTCCCAAAGTGCTGGGATTACAGGCATGAGCCACCATGCCCAGCCAGATCAGCCGCTTTCTATCCCCTCTCCACCAACCATACAGAGTAAGCCATCATCTCATTCTATAAACGCAGGCTTTCTTACTATTAACAACAGACAGCATGGTCAAAGGGGCCCAGTTTTGAGTTCTGGCACTCTTGGTCTTGGACCTATTCTGGATCCTTCATTGAAGATAGAACCACTATGACCCTCCTCTGACTTGCCCATGCCCTCAGGGCAAGATGTCCATGGGACCAGAGGACATACCTACCTGAAGACCCTCACTCTACTACTCTCAGCTATGCTCCAGATCCCAGGTTTTCCTGCCTAAGCAGCCCCAAACCCCAATCAGGGCCTTCAGTGGATTTCTTCTCATCTCAAACTTTGTCCTTCCATGGACAATAACCTTCTGTTTTACACGTTCCATTGCCTGAATGGTGGGCAAGGGACAAACAACAGGAAGGGTACAGATGGAGACTAGGCTTGTAGGATATCCCTGAACTATCCTATTCTGTCTCAAAAAATAATTTCCCCTCAAAGTTCTAACAGTTTTTAAATTTTGATTTACTGGGTGAGGTGGCACATGCCTGTGGTCCCAGCTACTCAGGAAGATGAGGCAGAAGGTTCACTTGAAGCCAGAAGTTCAAGGCTGTAGTGAAATAAAATTATTAGGTTCCTTTTTTAAAAATCTTGATTTATAACTACTAAATATTTAGAAATATGGGGACAGGGGCAGTGGCTCACACCTATATTCCCAACACTTTGGGAGGCTGAGGCAGGTGGATCACCTGAGATCAGGAGTTCGAGACCAGCCTGGCCAACATGACGAAGTCCCATCTCTACTAAAAAATACAAAAATTAGCCAGGCATGGTGGCAAGTGCCTGTAATCCGAGCTACTTGGGAGGCTGAGACAGAAGAATCACTTGAACCCAGGAGGCGGCGGTTGCAATAAGCTGAGATGACACCACTGCACTCTAGCCTTGGCAAAAGAATGAGACTCGGTAAAAAAAATAAAAAATAAATAAAAATTTTAAAAAAGGGGCAACCCACTCGGGTCCCCTTCCATGCTGTGGAAGTTTTGTTTTTTCGCTCTTTGCAATAAATCTTGCTGCTGCTCACTCTTTGTGTCCACACTAAAAAAATAAATAAATAAATAAATAAAACAGACTTGGTCTCAGAAAAAAAAAAAAAAATTAAAAATATGGAATGTGGGCTTCCATTCATGCTGTTGTCCAGGGACTGAAGTTGTTAGTAAAACCATGCCCCAAAAACTTAAACCAGTAACTAACAGAAAGTCTTGAGTTTGCAAGATAGCAGATAAGAAAAGAAACAACTTTCTGAAACACTGAAACTCCTTCTGCTTGTAAGATAACAAAACTGGCTGAAATCAGTTGCAATCAATATAGCCAACTAGAGTTCACTCTGAAGGAGCTTCATCACAGCCTGAATTGCCACCACATGCTTCATATTAACTCCTCTCAAATTTGAACATGGGACCCATGAGGAGTCATAAAGAGATAACTGGGTACTGCCAAGGACTTTCTAGATCTCCACTTTCCTTCCACCAATGACCTAGTAATCCCAGAATCTACCCGCTAAACCTGTTCTAATAAAATTACTGCACCAGGAGACAGATTTGAGCTTCACTCATTTGAGTCAACTGGCAATATAAGCTTTTCTTTTCTCAAAAACTCAGTGTCATAGTATTGGCTTGTAGTGCATTGGGCAGCAAGCCCCTTTTGCTTGATAACATTAGGACCATGCCTACCTAGCCCTATCACATACCAGGCTTTGCGATCCTAGATAAGTAATCACCTCTCTAAGCCTCTCTTTATCTCACTGTAAAATAAGCAAGTTGAAACCTTTCAGCCAGGCGCAGTGGCTCACACCTGTAATCCCAGAAGTTTGGGAGGCCGAGGTGGGCGGATTGCTTGAGGTCAGGAGTTCGAGACCAGCCTGACCAACGCGGTAAAACCCCATCTCTACTAAAAACACAAAAATTAGCCAGGTGTGGCGGTGCATGCCTGTAATCCCAGCTACTCGGGAGGCTGAAGCAAGAGAATCTCTTGAACCCAGGAGGCGGAGGTTGCAGTGAGCTGAGATCATGCCACTGCACTCTAGCCTGGATAACAGGGCAAGACACTGTCTCAACAAAAAACAAACAAAAAACACCTTTCATAGGATATTGTGATTATATAATTTTCAAAGTAATTTTGCAGGGTGTCTGGCCCACAGCAAATCTGTAACAAAATGAAACTATTATTACATGCTCTGTCATCACTGTTTCCTATCATGGGCAAAAAGGGGACATGAAAAGGCAAAAAAGTAAAGCCAACTTCAGATAAACTATAATCAAGACAGCTGTTTGTGGGTCTCATTTTAAGGATTTGCTTTCATGGATTCCATGTAGGTCTGTCTGATGGTATTATTTTTCTTTTTTTTTGAAACAGGGTCTTGCTCTGTTGTCCAGGCTGGTGTGCAGCGGTGCACTCAAGACTCACTGCAGCCTTAACCCCAGGCTCAAGTGATCCTCCCACCTCAGCCTCCCTAGTAGCTGAGACTACAGGCATGTGCCATCACGACTGGCTAATTTTTTTTGTATTTTGTAGAGACAGGGTTTTGCCACGTTGCCCAGGCTGGTCTCAAAACTCCTGGACTCAAGACATCCTTCTGCTTTGGCCTCCCAAAGTGCTGCGATTACAGGTCACTGCACCCGGCCTATTTTTCATTCTTCTCGCTAAAGTTCTGATTCAGCAATTCTACTTCTGGGTATATATTCAAAAGAATTGAAAATAGGGTCTCAAAGAGATATTCGTACATCCATGTTCATAGCAGCATTATTCATAATAGCTACATGGTAGAAGCAAGTGTTTATCAACAAATGAATGGGTAAGCAAAATGTGGTATATACATGCAACAGAATAATATTCAGCCTTAAAAAGGAAATTCTGACATATGCTGCAACATGGATAACCTTGACGACACGCTAAAGCCAGTCACAAAACGACAAATTCTGTGTAATTCCACTTATATGAGGTAGTTAGAATATTCAAAATCATAGAAGACAGAAAATAGAATGGTACTTGCCAGGGCTGGG
The DNA here is from genome assembly GCF_028885655.2 of Pongo abelii. Lineage (NCBI taxonomy): Eukaryota > Metazoa > Chordata > Mammalia > Primates > Hominidae > Pongo > Pongo abelii. Next base: position 55,309,081 of record NC_071995.2, read on the forward strand.
GGAAAGGGGGAGAGGAGAATGGGAAATTATTGTTTTATGAGTACAGAATTTCTCAGTTTTACAAAAGGAAAATAATTATGGAGAAGGATTGGTGGTGATGGCTGCATGACATCATAAATGTATTTAATACCACTGAACTGTTAAGAGGGTTAATTCTGTTAAAATGGTAAATTTTATGTTATGGTTAAGATGGCAAATTCTGTTATGTGGATTTTAACACAATAAAAAACTGGAAAATGAGGCCAGACACAGTAGCTCATGCCTGTAATCCCAGCACTTTGCGAGGCTGAGGCAGGCAGATCACCTGAGTTCAGAAGTTCGAGACCAGCCTGATCAACATGGAGAAACTCTGTCTCTACTAAAAATACAAAATAAGCCTGGCGTGGTGACGCATGCCTGTAATCCCAGCTACTCGGGAGGCTGAGGCAGGAGAACAGCTTGAACCTCGGAGGAGGAGGTTGTGGTGAGACGAGATCGTACCATTGCACTCCAGCCTGGGCAACAAGAGCAAAAATCCGTCTCAAAAAATAATAATGATAATAGAAAATGAAAAAAAAGATAAGCTCAACAAGGGAAGGGATTTTTTTCTGTTTCTTCACTGCTATATCCCTTACTCTCAGATAGTTCTGACACAATGAGTAAGTATTTGTTAAATAAGCTATTGGCCACAAAAAGCAAATATGAAGTGGTTATCTAATATTCCAACATCAAAATATAAGCCTATATATGTAATATATACAATATAATATGTAAGCAAGCTTGGCCTGACCAGAAAATAAATTATTTATATATGGCTACTTCACTTAGTGCTTCCTCGAACTTCAGGACAGTTTCCTTAAAAATGAAATTAATGAATATTAGAGTATATATTTAATATAAAAGTATTTCTGATCTCTTCAACTTATCTTCCTCACCTGTCTACATAGGCATACTAAAAATACTCAGTAACTCCATACACAATCTCACCAGAGAGAATTACTAGCATAATTCAATTAACTAAGTTGTACTGAAGCTCTAGTTTTAAGCTCCAAATATAATAGGATGTAACAGAAAGAAGTCCAAAAAAGTAGGTAGGAAAACAAAACCTTTCTTCCTGTTTCTCTTGAGTCTTGAATAATTCAATCCTATTAACTCCTAAAAACTCAAAGCCAAGTCTATGAACTATATCCTATACACCATGACACTCTCAAAAACATATTGTTTTTCAAATTTCCTTAATCAATCCATTTTTATCTTTCTGATGAAAGTTCATTTCCCAACTAAAGGTTAAAATATTACAGAAGTAAGTGATTCAGAATCAAATCTATTCTGAAACAGATTTAAATGACACTAATATTACACAAAAGACCATTGCAGGTAGACAGAATGATGGCTGGTAAAAGAGAATACAGCTACACATCCTACAAGGCCTAACTGCAAATTAAACTGTGGCAACAAGGGGGCAGGTTGCAGATGTTCTTTCTGTGTTACACAAGTCCCCATACTAGCCTGGGTACTTATTCAAAGACACAATAAGATTGCATCCTCCATACTGGTCTGATTCCGAAACTTGTCTACAACAAAAGACATCATCTTAAAACTCTTGGTGACCTCAAAATGCTATGAACAAAATACAAATATGATATTCTTGGGCACTGACAAAATAAACTTCTAATACCCCTAAATTCCACTTAGATGGATTAACACAAATCTTCTCTGAACAGAATTCAAAGCTTTCTTAAACAAAAAAAAGACACAAAAGCCAAAAAGCTACAACACATCAAGACCAAAACTACAAAGCTATAAATATCCTGAAATGCCTCAAGGTGTGTAATTACTGAAACTAATTAGTATTCTCAAAATTAAACATCCACTGCAATGCTCAAGGAATTGGAGAGGTGGGCAGAAAGAAAGAATGGGTAGGCCGGGCACGGTGGCCCACGCCTGTAATCCCAGCACTTAAGGAGGCAGAGACAGGAGGATCACCTGAGGTCAGGCATTCGAGACCAGCCTGGCTAACATGGTGAAACCCCGTTTCTACAAAAACAAATACAAAATACAAAAAATTAGTCAAGCGTGGTGGCACACACCTGTAATCTGTGCTACTTGGGAGGCGGAGGCAGGAGAATCACTTGAACCTGGGAGGCAGAGGTTGCAGTGAGCTGAGATCACACCATTGCACTCCAACTTGGGCAACAAAAGCGAAACTCCGTCTTAAAAAAAATTAACATAAAAATAAGAATGAATGGGCAAATGACGCCGGGCGCGGTGGCTCACGCCTGTAATCCCAGCACTTTGGGAGGCCAAAGAGGGTGGATCACAAGGTCAGGAGTTCAAGACCAGCCTGGCCAACATGGCGAAACCCCGTCTCTACTAAAAAATACAAAAATTAGCTGGGCATCTGTAATGTAATCCCAGCTACTCGGGAGGTTGAGGCAGGAGAATCTCTTGAATCCAGGAGGCGGAGGTTGCAGTGAGCCAAGATCATACCACTGCACTCCAGCCTGGGCGACAGAGCAAGACTCCATCTCAAAAAAAAAAAAAAGAATGGGCAAATGAATCCCATCAAAAAGATAAAATTCAGATGTATCTCTAATAAAGAAAATAGGATTCTAGAATTAAACAATATAACTTACTGACAGAAGGAAAATGGTATCGACTTCATAAATCACAACTAAAATGTGACATGTTTTATTGATGTTATTCACAGGAAAGTGAGAATTAGGTGGGCAAGAGGCTGAGAATTGCAATTTTATATATACATATATAGAGAGAGAGGGGACAGAGATAGAGATAGAGAGAGAGAGAGAGAGAGAGACAGAGAGACAAACACACAGGGTCTCGCTCTGAGGCCCAGGCTGGCGTGTAGTGGTATAATCATGACTCACTGCAGCCTCAACCTCTCAGACTCAAGCAATCCTCCTATCAGCCTCCTGAGTAGCTGAAACTATACACATGCACCACCATGCCTGGCTAATTTTTTTTGTTTTTACTTTTGTAGAGATGGGGTCTCCCTATGTTGCCCAGGCTGTTCTCTAACTCCTGGATTCAAGTCATCATCCCAACTCAACCTCCCACAGGTATGAGCCACTGCACCCAGACTTTTTTTTTCTTTTTGGAGGCAGGGTCTCTATTGTTCAGGCTAGAGTGCGATGACACAATCGTGGCTCACTGCAGCCTCAACCTCCTAGGCTCAAGCGATCTTCCTACCTCAGTCTCCCAAATACCTGGGACTATAAGCACACACCAACACATCTGGCTAATTTGGTTTTTTTTTGTAAAGTTTCACTATGTTGTCCAGGCTGGTCTCAGACTCCTGGCCTCAAGCAATTCTCCTGCCTCAGCCTCCTGAGCACCTGGAATTACAGGCATGCACCAACATGCCCAGCTAATTTTTGTATTTTTAGTATAGACAGAGTTTCACCATGTTGGCCAGGCTGGTCTGAAACTCCTGACCTCAAGTAATCTGCCTGCCTCAGCCTCTCAAAGTGCTAGGATGACAGGCGTGAGCCCAGCCTACAAAAAAAAAAAAAAAAAAAAAAAAAAAAAAGGGGGCCGAGCACAGTGGCTCACATCTGTAATCCTAGCACTTTGGGAGGCCGAGGCAGGCGGATCACCAGGTTAGGAGATCGAGACCATCCTGGCTAACACAGTGAAACCCCGTCTCTACTAAAAATACAAAAAATTAGCCAGGCGTGGTGGCAGGCACCTGTAGTCTCAGCTACTCGGGAGACTGAGGCAGGAGAATGGCTTGAACTCAGGAGGCGGAGCTTGCAGTGAGCTGAGATCACGCCACTGCACTCCAGCCTGGGCAACAGAGAGAGACTCCGTCTCAAAAATAAATAAATAAATAAATAAATAATTTTTATTTATTTATTTTTGAGACGGAGTCTCTCTCTGTTGCCCAGGCTGGAGTGCAATGGCACGATCTCGCCTGACTGCAACCTCTCACTGCAACCTCTGCCTCCCAGGTTCAAGCAATTCTCATGCCTCAGCCTCCTGAACAGCTGGGTTTACAGGCATGCACCACCAGGCTCGGCTAATTTTTGTATTTTTAGTAAAGACAGGGTTTCACCATGGTGGCCAGGCTAGTCTTGAACTCCTGACCTCAGGTGATCCACCGGCCTTGGCCTCCCAAAGTTCTGGGATTATAGGCGTGAGCCACAGCGCCCAGCCAAAAAAAATTTTTTTATTAGCCGAATATGGTGGTGCATGCCTGTAGTCCCAGCTACTTGGGAGGCTGAGGTGAGAGGATCGCTTGAGCCAAGGAGGTCAAGGCTGCAGTGAGCTGTGGTCACGCCATTGCACTCCAACCTGGAGCGAGACTCTGTCTCTAAATAAATAAATAAAGGTTAGCTATTATTTTGTGTTATTTTGTGTTAAAGAAGACTAGTTTAAGTCTTCTTTAAATTAGTACATTGGGATCACAATTTGTAAAATCTGGAAGAATTAATAATAACATGACCAGCCGGGCACGGTGGCTAACGCCTGTAATCCCAGCACTTTGGAAGGCCGAGGTGGGTGGATCACCTGAGGTCCGGAGTTCAAGACTAGCCTGGCCAACGTGGTGAAACCCCATCTCTACAAAAATACAAAAAAAAATTAGCTGGGCGTGACGGTGGGTGCCTGTAATCCCAGCTACTCAGGAGGCTGAGGCAGGAGAATCGCCCAAACCCAGGAAGTGGAGGTTGCGGTGAGCCAAGATCATGCCACTGCACTACAGCCTGGGTAACAGAGCGAGACTCTGTCTCAAAAACAAACAAACAAAATAATAATAATAATAATAATAATAATAATATCTGTTTTACAGCTCCTCCTAAACTGAGGGTCCCGCTTGCTTAAAATGAACAGAATAAGAAGGTCCAGAGGGATATCAGATTTTAAGGACCTCAATATGCACATTTGTTCTGGGAGTAAATATTAGATGCAATCTAATATTCCTGTTCCAAAAAAATAAAATTCCCTGACAAACAAGTAAAAACTGCATTATGTTAAGGACTAGCTCGAGCTGCTCACAAGGTAAGCCATGGAGGGAGCAGGTATCTAAATCAGGCCATTGGAAAGGCTTCAGAAGGAGGGAATACTTAAGCCTGATCCTCCAGGATAAGTAATATTTAGCCAAATAGAAAAGTATGGAAACAGGCCGGGCGCAGTGGCTCACGCCTGTAATCCCAGCACTTTGGGAGGCCGAGGCGGGCGGATCATGAGGTCAGGAGATCAAGACCACGGTGAAACCGTCCCTACTAAAAATACAACAACAAAAAAATTAGCCGGGCACAGTGGTGGGCGCCTGTAGTCCCAGCTACTCGGGAGGCTGAGGCAGGAGAATGGTGTGAACCCGGGAGGCGGAGCTTGCAGTGAGCACCAAGATCATGCCACTGCAAAGTAGGGAAACAAGCCTATGTTCCTTGAGATTATTTTAGAGGTTTAACAAGAGATCAATCATCTCTCTCAGTTTCCTCATCTATATAACAGAATAATAAGAGTACTTCTTTTGGAAGGCTATATAAAAAATAACATATGTAAAGTACACAGAAAAGAGCAAATGCAACACTGTTAATACAGATGTACAGTCCTCAGAGCTGCAAGTATTGCATAAAGAAAGCTATAACATAAAGGTATTCATGGAGAAATGAATGGCTTCAGAAGAATCTAGACAGGTTAGGAGAAACAGGATTATAAAAAGTCTTACATACTAATAAAGCTGTAAGAAACTCATAAAGGACTTTTGGAAAGGAGTTACATCATCAGATTTCTATTTTAGAAAGACTACTTTTTCTACAATGTGAATGGCTTAGAAAAAAAAGAATAGAGGCAAAAACACTAGATAGAAAAAAACGTGAAAAGTACTCTGGCCCAGGCCAGGCGTGGTCGCTCACGCCTGTAATGCCAGCACTTTGGGAGGCTGAGGCGGGTAGATCACGAGGTCAGGAGTTCAAGACCAGCCTGGCTAAAATGGTGAAACCCCATCTCTACTAAAAATACTAAAATTAGCTGGACATGGTGGCAGGTGCCTGTAATCCCAGCTACTCAGGAGGCTGAGGCAGAGAACTGCTTGAACCCAGGAGGTGGAGGTCGCAGTGAGCAGATATCGCGAGATCGCGCCACTGCACTCCAGCCTGGGCAACAGAGTGAGACTCCATCTCAAACAAACAAACAAACAAAAGAAGAAGAAAAGTACCCTGGCTGTAGAATGAGGGGACTCTGACTTAAGATACATTGAGGAGATAAAAACTTTAAGACTTTTTTTTTTTTTTGAGATGGAGTCTCACTCTGTTGCCCAGGCTGGAGTGCAGTGGCGCAATCTGGCTCACTGCAAGCTCCGCCTCCTGGGTTCACGCCATTCTCCTGTCTCAGCCTCCCAAGTAGCTGGGACTTACAGGCGCCTGCCACCACATCCAGCTAATTTTTTGTATTTTTAGTAGAGAGGGGGTTTCACCATGTTAGCCAGGATGGTCTCAATCTCCTGACCTCACGATCCACCCACCTCAGCCTCCCAAAGTGCTGGGATTACAGGCATGAGCCACCATGCCTGGCCTAACTTTAAGACTTTTATCCGGGTGTGGTGGCACACACCTGTGGTCCCAGCTAATTGGGAGGCTGAGGTGGGAGGATCACTTGATCCTGAGAGGTCGAGGCTGCAGTGAGCCCTGCACTCCAGCCTGGGCAACACAGCAGGACCCCGTCTCCAAAAAAAAAAGACTTAGTAACATATGAGATGTGTGTAATGACTGGAGAGAAGACATCTGGGGGACTAGACAGAAGAGCAGTTCTCAAAGTGTGGCCTGGAACCCCTGGGAATCCCCAAGACTTTCATGGAACCTACATGGTCAAAACCATTTTCACAGTAGTAGTAAAACCCTGTTTGTCTTTCTCACTGTCATGCTCTCATGGGTGTATGGTAGCATTTTCCAGAAGATATATGAAATGAAATATTGTAACTAATTTGAATGAAAATGCAGTTATGAGAATCCAGCTGTCTTCTATTAGTACCATCATTAAAAATAATTACAAAAATGAAAAAAAGCCACATTTCTCACCAAATTTTGTTGCTGCTGTTTTGTAAAAAGTTATTTTTCATAAAAATTTATGTTAACATGCGATGGGTTTGAGAGGTGACAGCGTGCTGGCAGCCCTCACTCGCTCTGGGGGCCTCCTCTGCCTGGGCTCCCACTTTGGCGGCACTTGAGGAGCCCTTCAGCCCACCGCTACACCATGGGAGCCCCTTCCTGGGCTGGCCAAGGCTGGAGCTGGCTCCCTCAGCTTGCGGGGAGGTGTGGACGGAGAGACACGGGCAGGAACTGGGGCTGTGCGCAGCGCTTGCGGGCCAGCACAAGTTCCGGGTGGGCGTGGGCTTGGTGGGCCCCGCCGGCCAGGGCAGTGAGGGGCTTAGCACCTGGGCCAGCAGCTGCTGCGCTCGACTTCTTGCCAGGCCTTAGCTGCCTCCCCACAGGGCAGGGCTTCGGACCTGCAGCCCACCATGCCTGAGCCTCCCCCGCTGCCGTGGGCTCCTGCACGGCCTGACCCTCCCCGAGGAGCGCCGCCCCCTGCTCCACGGTGCCCAGTCCCATTGACAGCCCAAGGGCTGAGCAGGGCGGGCCCACTGTGCAGGACTGGCAGGCAGCTCCACCTGTGGCCCCAGTGCAGGATCCACTGGGTGAAGCCAGCTGGGCTCCGGAGTCTGGTGGGGACTTGGAGAATCTTTACGTCTAGCTAAGGGATTGTAAATACACCAATCAGCACTCTGTATCTAGCTCAAGGTTAGTAAACTCACCAATCAGCACCCTGTGTCTAGCTCAGGGTTTGTGAATGCACCAATCGGCACTCTGTATCTAGTTAATCTGGTGGGGACTTGGAGAATCTTTATGTCTAGCTAAGGGGTTGTGAATGCACTAATTGGCACGCTGTATCTAGCTCAAGGTTTGTAAATATACCAATCGACACTCTGTATCTAGCTAATCTAGTGGGCTGCATCTAGCTAATCTAGTGGGGACATGGAGAACTTTTTTGTCTAGCTCAGGGACCGTAGACACACCAATCAGCACCCTGTCAAAACGGACCAATCAGCTCTCTGTAAAACAGACCAATCGGCTCTCTGTAAAATGGACCAATCAGCAGGATGTGGGTGGGGCCAGATAAGATAATAAAAGCAGGCTGCCTGAGCCACCAGTGGCAACTCGCTCAGGTCCCCTTCCACACTGTGGAAGCCTTGTTCTTTCGCTGTTTGCAATAAATCTTGCTGCTGCTCACTCTTTGGGTCCACACTGCCTTTATGAGCTGTAACACTCACCGCGAAGGTCTGCAGCTTCACTCCTGAAGCCAGCAAGACCACGAACCCACCGGGAGGAACAAACAACTCCAGACGCGCCACCTTAAGAGCTGTAACACTCACCCTGAAGGTCTGCAGCTTCACTCCTGAAGCCAGCGAGACCACGAACCCACCAGAAGGAAGAAACTCCGAACACATCTAAGCATCAGAAGGAACAAACTCCGGACACACCGCCTTTAAGAACTGTGACACTCACCGCGAGGGTCCGCGGCTTCATTCTTGAGTCAGTGAGACCAAGAACCCACCAATTCCGGACACAGGTTTACTGTCACTTTTAGTAAATTTATACTTTTTAAAAATAGGTATTTTAAATTTTCTCCATTTTAACTTCTAATAATTAATATTTAATGTTATAACTCACAAAGACAAAAGCTCTCTAGAGACTTCAATCATTTTTAAGAGTGTTAAGGGGTTCTGATACCAAAAACTTTGAGAACCACTGAGTGAATAATATTTCTACTCACTGAAATATGAATACTGAAGAAGAAACCAGTTTGGAAAGAAAAAGTTCTGTTTCATACATAATAAATATGTTATGCCCATGGGTAGACAAAATTAAAGCGTCCAGTCAATAGTTACACCAGTGGAACTGGAAATCTAGAACACCAAACTGAGAGTAGTTGAAACCTTGGATTTTAAACAGGGTCACAGAGGGAGAAAACACAATGAAAACAGTGGCAGAGTAACCAAAGAAAAGGCTAGAAGAAAAGCAGGGGCCTCAAGACAGACCAATTTTTTTTTTTTTTTTTTTTTTTTTTTTTTTTTTTTTTAAAGACAAAGTCTTGCTCTTGTCCCCCAGGTTGGAGTGCAATGGCGGGATATCAGCTCATTGCAACCTCAGCCTCCCAGGTTCAAGCGATTCTCTTGCCTCAGCCTCCCAAGTAGCTGGGATTACAGGCGCCTGCCACCATGCCTGGCTAATTTTTGTATTTTTAGTAGAGATGGGGTTTCACCATGTTGGCCAGGCTGACCTCGAACTCATGACCTCAGGTGATCTGCCCGCCTCAGCCTCCCAAAGTGCTGGGATTACAGGTGTGAGCCACCACGCCTGGCCAAGACACACCAATATTTAAAGGGATAAAGAAGAGGAGTATTTTGAGTGGCAACTATCTGGCGCCAGTGTCATGCAGGCAGTAAAAAGAATTTACCAGGACAGTTGTAGGTAAAGAAAGGCATATTTATTTATTAGAGAAAGTAGGAAAATATGTTGTAAGAAAGCAAATGACAAGTCAGCAAGAGAACTGGCTGCCAGGAGACACAAAGGCTTGCTTGCTGGGGACTCTATAAGATAGTGCTTGTACTGTGTGCTGAAGAGGGTTAATGATAACACCTTGTGCAGTACTGACAATGTCAAGGTTGCAGTGAGCTAACTTGCATTTTTCTATCAGCTGAGGGTCTGGTGATAGCTGGGTGCAGGAAGATTACGAGTTATTTGCGCAGGAGGGCTATGTGTCCTGGACCACGAAGGCAGATTTACAGCTTATCTGCTTTCTCTTTTTGCTTTCCCTTGGTCCCGCCAGCCTGACTCCTTTTCCCGAATTAGGACTCCACATGGGAGAGGCTTCCATATGGAGGGGGAAAAAATTATAAAAATGAGAAATAAAATAAAATGTAAGAGGACATCACTAGCTATAAATTAAAGAAAGAAAAGATGGTCAGGGCTTTGAAGAAAAGAAAAAACAGCAAAAACCGAATCCATAACTAGTAGTGGGAGAAACAGAATGAAAAAATGAAATCCAGCATTAACTCCAAAATCTCATTTTCACCAAATATTTCAATCCTTTCTCATATAATACTTTTTTCTTATCAGGGTTACTAATAAACAACAGAATGGTTTTGGGCTCATCTCCTATGCCTTCTTGGTTTACCCTCCAGAGGAAATGCAAACAAGAAAGAAAATAACCAAAAGGATAGAGATGGAAAGAAAAGGAAAGATCCCCTGAAATGTTAGGAGGGAAGTGACTGATGCAGTGACTCAATGAAGAGACACATTCGTTCATGCAGCAAATAACTACTGAGTAACCACTCGCAAAGCACCATGATAGGCAAATGTTGAAAATAGCTGACTAATATACAAAGCTATACCCAGGTTCATCAGCAGAAGCAACAGGCTGGAAATACAAATAAAACTCTACTGGTAAGACTAGCACAGAGGCAGCTCTATTCCAAAGGTGGTTCTAGGAGATGACTCCAAGAGCTCAAAGTCATCTAATTATTGAAAAGTGGCCTAATTCCAGAAAATAACTCCAAAGGAATATTTCAAATGTTTGATAGCCTGTGGCAATGCCATGTCTTGCTGAGTTTTTTACACAGATAAGCACACCTTGGAATACACAGATAAATCTTTAAGAAATCTTAGTGTATACACTACACTGTCAAACTCTGATCTAAGCTCTAAAACAAATAATAAAGCTCAGAGAGAATTACCTAGCTAGATGCACTTAGGTTGGAAAGGCTGCTTTAATTGGTCAACCTACCCTTTAAATGTAGAAGTTGTGATTTTATAAACATGACCATATTTTTTAACAAAGAATAAAAAGATTAGAATAGAAAAAAAGCATATGATAACACCCAGAATTCAGCATTATATCCAAAAAGAACCCTGAACAAGAAAGGATATATTATCATGCACAAGCTGTCACTAAAATATTTTCACACCATCATCTTGTGCTATGGTAGCTGACCTACTTCTAGCTCTAAGCCTGTATCTGATTGATTTGCAATTTTCTGGAATTATGTGGGCTTCAAGAGACACTGAACAACATCAGAGGTATCTTTTTTGTCTGAGCTCTATTTGGCTGCCATTCCCTTTTTAAGAATTCAAGAAAGAAAGGAATTAATGGATAGTAGTCAGTAACAATAGGTGTAATAATGCTAATGAAAACTTTACAGGTTGGGGGAGGGGATTCCACTTCTGGCTAACAGAGTAACAAGAATCAGAATACCTTCCTAGGAGAAATAACTAAAAAAAAAAAAAAAAGAAAGAAAAAATATATGAAACAATGGTTTTTCAGTTACTGGGCATCAGGCAGTGAAGGATAGTGATTCCTGGGAGATGGGAAACAAATGAGGTGAGTCCTGTGATTATCCAGGCTTAATCCCTAAACAGTGTTTCCAAGGAATGTAACAGGGAAGGAGAGTCTAGGGGGAACAAGGGCGGAGTCCAGCATGCTCCCTGAGTGAAGAAAATAGGACTGAGGCCAAATGCAGTGGCTCACATCTGAAATCCCAGCACTTTGGGAGGCTGAGACAGGAAGATCACTGGAGCTCAGGAGTTCAAGACCAGCTTGGCAACACAGTGAGACCCCATCTTTACAAAAAATAAAACAATTAGCCAAGCAAGGCGGAATGTACCAGTGGTCCCAGCACTTTGGGAGGCTGAGGCAAGAGGATCACTTGAGCCTAGGAGTTCGAGGCTGCAGTGAGCCATGATCACACCGCTGCACTCCAGCCTTGATGACAGAGTGAAATCCGTCTCAAAAAAAAGGAAGAAAGAAATATGTAATTACCAGGCTGGGCGAGGTGGCTCACGCCTGCAATCCCAGCACTTTGGGAGGTGAGGCAGGTGGATTACCTGAGGTCAGGAGTCTGAGACCAGCCTGGCCAACATGGTGAAACCCTGTCTCTACTAAAAATACAGGAAATTAGCCAGGTGTGGTGGTGGTTGCCTGTGATCCCAGCTACTCAGGAGCCTGAGGCAGAAGAATCACTTGAACCCAGGAAGCAGAGGTTGCAGTGAGCCAAGATCATGCCACTGCACTCCAGCCTGGGCAACAAGAACAAAGAAAACAAATATGTAATTACCATACCCCCAGCAATTAGACTCTTAAGCATTTATCACAGACAAATAAAAACTAATAATTATACAAAAATCTGTACATGAATATTCATAGTAGCTTTATATGCAATAGATGAAAATTGGAACCAACACAGAAGTCCTTCAACAGGTGAATAATTAAGCAAACGTGTACAGCTACACCATGGAATGCTACTCAGCAATCAAAAGGAACAAATTATTGATACATGTAACAACTTTGATGAATCTCCAGATAATTAAGCTAAGTGGGGCAGGGGTTCGGGTAAGCCAATCTCAAAAAGAAAAAAAGCCAACTGTATATACTGTGAGATTCCATCTGTGTAATATTTTTGAAATAAAGATATTATAGAGATGGAGAACATATTAGTGGCTTCCAGGGAATGGGGTGGAGGGAGGGAGGTGTAGTTATAAAAGGGCAACAAGAAAGATCCTTGTGGGGATGGAACTGTTCTGCATCTCCACAGTGATGGTGGATACACACATTATGAAATTCAAATACCGACATACACAAATACAAATACATGTAAAACTGGACAAATCTGAATAAACTAAATTTTACCAATAGCTACTTCCTAACTTTAATATTGTACTATAGTTATGTGATGTTATCAATGGAAGACACTGAGTAAAACGATATCATAGGATATTCCTATACTCTTTTTGCAACTTCCTATAAATCTATACTTGTTTCACAATGAAAAGTTAAAATAAATGACTGATAAATGATACAAATTATAGAATCTGTAAAGACACTTGAAAAGTTATTACCACTATATTCCACATGTGCAAAGAGCTATAGTAAAAAGTGAGTGGCCAGGCCCTGTGGCTCAAGCCTGTAATCCCAGCACTGTGGGAGGCTGAGGTGGGTGGATTACCTGAGGTCAGGAGTTTGAGATCAGCCTGGCCAACATAGCGAAATCCTGTCTCTACTAAAAATACAAAAAATTAGCCAGGTGTGGTGGTGGGCACCTGTAATCCCAGCAATTTGGGAGGCCGAGGCAGGAGAATCGCTTCAACCCAGGAGGTGGAGGTTGCAGTGAGCCGAGATCATGCCATTGCACTCCAGCCTGGGCAACAAGAGCAAAACTCCGTCTCAAAAAAAAAAAAAAAAAAAAAGTGAGCATGTCAGGTAGAAGTAAAAAAAAAAAAAAAATCTTTGAATTGTTTGAGATTAAAAATACACTATATGGGACTAACAACAGATTAGAAATTACATAAGAAAAAATCAGGGGAAAAATTTTGAGAACATAGCAATAGAACTACCCGAAACAGAAACAAGAAAAAATAAATATTGAAATAAAATGCATAGCTGGGCATGGTGGCTCATATCTGTAATCCCACCACTTTGGGAGGCAGAGGTGGGAAGACTGCTTGAGCCCAGGAGTTGCAGGCCAGTTTAGACAATAAAGCAAGACTCCAACTCTACAAAAAAAATTTTTTTTAATTTTAATAAATTCTCCTGGTATGCCTGTAGTCTCAGCTATTTGAGGGGCTGAGGTAGGAGGACTGCTTCAGCCCAGAAGGTCGAAGCTGCAGTGAGCTGGGATCCTGCCACTGCATTCCAGCCTGGGCAACAGAGGGAGATTTCATCTCAAAAAAAAAAAGGCCTACCTAATACATCTGTCAGTGTATTTTTCAAAGAAGAGAAAGTGAAAAAAATTTAAAGAAATAATAATTTAAAAGTTTCCAAACTGGAGTATAATTATAAACACACAGATCCAAGAAGCTCAATGAACCATACCAAGGCACATCATTACCAGAACATTTATATATATATATATTTTTTGAGACAGGGTCTTGCTCTGTCGCCCCAGGCTGGAGTGTAGTGATGCGATCTTGACTCACTGCAACCTCCACCTCCCGGGTTCAAGCGATTCTCATACCTCAGCCTCCCTAGTAGCTGGGACCACAGGCACGCACCACCACGCCTGGCTAACTTTTTTATTTTTAGTAGAGAGAGGGTTTTGCCATGTTGGCCAGGCTGGTCTCAAACTCCTGGCCTCAAGTAATCCACCAGCCTTGGCCTCCCAAAGTGCTGGGATTACAGGTGTGAGCCACCATGCATGGCTCTCTTATTTTTCTAAGAGATGACATCTCGCTGTGTTGCCCAGTCTGGAGCTCAATGGCTATTCACAGGCACGATCATAGTGTTCTACAACCTCAAACTCCTATGCTCAAGTGATCCTCCTACCTCAGGCCTCCCAAGTAGCTGAGACTACAGGCTTCATGAACCACCACACCCAGCTAAGGGAAAATCTTAAAAGCAGCCAGAGCAAAAGGACACAAATAACAGCGGTTTCCAACCTTTTTGGCACCAGGGACCAGTTTTGTGGAAGACAAATTTTCCATGGACAGTAAGGGGATGGTTTCAGGATGAAACTGTTCCACCTCAGATCATCAGGCATCAGATTTGCCTAAGGATTATACAACCTAGATCCCTCACATGCACAGTTCACAATAGAGTTCACACTCCTGTGAGAATCTAATGCCACTGCTGACCTCACAGGAGGCTGAGTTCAGGGGGTAATGTTCACTCGCCTGCCGCTTACCTCTTGGACCAGCACTGGTCCATGGCCCAGTGACTGGGGAACCCTGACATATAGAAGAACAAAGATAAAGATGACAACAGAATTTTTTCTCTCTTTTTTTTATTTTTGAGATGGAGTTTCGCTCTTGTTGCCCAGGCTGGAGTGCAATGGCGCGATCTCGGCTCACCACAACCTCCGCCTCATTGGAAGCTATTCAAGCCCAAAGACAATGAAGTATCTTAAAAAACTAAGGCCGAATGTGGTGGCTCATGTCTACAATCCCACCACTTTGGGAGCCCAGCAGTTCAAGTCTATAGTACACTTTTTTTTTTTTTTTTGCTAGAGTCTCGCTCTGTCGCCCAGGCTGGAGTGCAGTGGCGTGATCTCGGCTCACTGCAAGCTCCGCCTCTTGGGTTCACGCCATTCTCCTGCCTCAGCCTCCGGAGTAGCTGGGACTACAGGCGCCTACCACCACGCCCAGCTAATATTTTGTATTTTTAGTAGAGACGGGGTTTCACCATGTTAGCCAGCATGGTCTCAATCTCCTGACCTCGTGATCCACCCGCCTTGGCCTCCCAGAGTGCTGGGATTACAGGCGTCAGCCACTGCGCCCAGCATTTTTTTTTTTTTTCCAGAAGGAGTCTTACTCTGTCGCCCAAGCTGGAGTGCAATGGTGCGATCTTGGCTCACTGCAACCTCCGTTTCCCAGGTTCAAGCAATTCTCCTGCCTCTGCCTCCCCAGTAGCTGGGACTACAGGCACCTACCAACACGCCCGGCTAATTTTGGAATTTTTAGTAGAAACGGGGTTTCACCATATTGGTCAGACCGGTCTAGAACTCCTGACCTCAGGTAATCCACCTGCCTTGGCCTCCCAAGTGCTGGGATTACAGGCATAAGCCAGGATGCCCAGCCTATATATAGTACACTTGAACTCGTAGTGCCTGTGAGTAGCCACTATACTCCAGCCTGGGCAACACAGCAAGACCTCATCTCTAAAAAAATAAAATAAAACAAAATAACATAAAGATTATCCAGTTTGGGGAACAAAAAGAAAAAAGAATGAAGAAAAATGAACAAAGTCTGAGAGACCTGTGGGACGCCATCAAGCATACTAACAAATACATACTAGGAGTCCTATGAGAGGATAAAAAGGGGCAAGAATAATATTTAGTAAAATAATGGCCAAAAGCTCAAATTTGATGAAAATCACTAGTCTATACATCCAGGAAGCTCAATAAATTCCAACCAGGAAAAACTCAGAGATCTACACCTAGGCATACAATCAAACTGTTAAAAGACAAAGACAAAGAGAATCTTGAAAGCAGCAAAAGTGTCTTATCACACAAGAGATCCTTATGATAACATATTTTTCATCAGAAACCATGGAAGCTAAAATAATGTAAACCAAGCATTCCCAAAATCCAGCACAACTATCCTTCAAAAACAAAGGAGAAAAAGATATTCTCAGATAAACAGAAAGACATAATTCATCACTAGCAGACCTACTCTATAAGAAATGGCTCTACTCTAGGCTGGGTGTGGTGGCTCATATCTGTAATCCCAACACTTTGGGAGGCCGAGGCGGGCTCCTGAGGTCAGGAGTTTGAGACTAGCCTGGCCAACATGGAAAAATCCCATCTCTACTAAAAATACAAATAATTAGCTGGGTGTGGTGGCATACACCTGTAATCCCAGCCACTCGAGAGGCTGAGGTGTAAGAATCGCTTGAATCCGGGAGGCGGAGGTTAAAGTGAGCCGAGATCGTGCCACTGCACTCCAGCCTGGGTGACAGAGCAAGAGCCTGTCTCAAAAAAAAAAAAAAAGAAAGAAAAGAAATGGCACAGCAGGCGCGGTGGTGGCTCATGCCTGTAATCCCAGCACTTTGGGTGGCTGAGGCCGGCGGATCATTTGAGGTCAGGAGTTCTAGACCAGCCTGGCCAACATGGCGAAACCCCATCTCTACTGAAAATACAAAAATTAGCCAGGCATGGTAGCATGCACTTGTAGTCCCAGCTACTCGGGAGGCCGAGGCAGGAGAATCACTTTAACCCGGGAGGCGGAGGTTGCAGTGAGTTAACTGAGATGGCGCATGTATACTTTTAATATGTGCAGTTTACTGTATGTCAACTACACTTCAATAAAGGTCTTTTTTGTAAAAGACAGAGAAAGAAAAATAGGACAAATGTATTAATGCTGGCCACTCAATAACTGATATGATAGTACTGCAATTAATGTAATCTGTATATAAGCATTTAAATGCACCAAGAAAGGTCTTATAAGAAACTCTAATAAGGCTTCTTAAAGGTGAAAATACCTGTGAACAGTATCTCAAGCGGGAAGAAATCAAGAGATTTCTGTTATCTATATTAATCACCTCTTAAGAAAGAATTCCCTAGTTATACATATTTACCTTATATGGATATTCATGCAAATACATTTTAACTATTTCAAAATGTTTTATCTACTTTATAAAAAATTATAAGGCTGGGCGTGGTGGCTCACGCCTGTAAACCCAGCACTTTGGAAGGCCGAGGCAGGTGGATCACAAGGTCAGGAGTTCGAGACCAGCCTGGCCAACATGGTGAAACCCTGTCTCTACTAAAAATACAAAAAAAATTAGCTGGGCATGGTGGTGGGCGCCTGTAATCCCAGCATCTAGGGAGGCTGAGGCAGGAGAATCATTTGAACTCAGGAGGCAGAGGTTGCTGAGATCGCGCCATTGCACTCCAGCCTGGGCCATAGGGCAAGACTCCGTTTCAAAAAAAAAAAAAAATTAGAGCCGGGTGCGGTGGCTCATGCCTGTAATCCCAGCACTTTGAGGCTGAGGCGGCCAGGTCACCTAAGGTCGGGAGTTCGAGACCAGCCTGACCAACATGGAGAAACCCCGCCTCTATTAAAAATACAAAACTAGCCGGGCATGGTGGTGCATGCCTGTAATCCCAGCAACTCGGGAAGCTGAGGAAGGAGAATTGCTTGAACCTGGGAGCGGAGGTTGCGGTGAGTTGAGATGGCGCCACTGCACTCCAGCCTTGGCAACAAGAGCAAAACGTCATCTCAAAAAAAAAAAGGTGATCTGCCCACCT
The DNA here is from genome assembly GCF_028885655.2 of Pongo abelii. NCBI lineage: Eukaryota > Metazoa > Chordata > Mammalia > Primates > Hominidae > Pongo > Pongo abelii. Next base: position 55,326,818 of record NC_071995.2, read on the forward strand.
CAGCCTCCCAAAGTGCTGGGATTACAGGTGTGAGCCACCTCACCCAGCACTGAACTCACTCTTGATAGACTCCCTGCATCTCAGTTTCTTCACCTACTAAATGGGTACAATAACACTTCCAACACCATGGAGTTGTGTGAGGATTAAATGAGAACAGATGTATAACACTTAATTTGTTGCCTGGAACACAGAAAGTGCTCCATAAATGTTATCTATTATTACCTGAATAAATGCTCAGCCTCCATGAGTCCAGTGCTGGAATGGCATCGCATATAAGAAACAAGTCTAACCTCTGGAGGAGGAGGGGGGCGGAAAAAAAAAAACAAGTTAAAAGCAATTTTAAACCTTAATATATTAGATCCAATTCAAAATCCACAGCAGCACCTGTTAATACCATCTTTCCCAATTTCTTCGGCTCACAATGTTTCCCCTAACACTGCCCCTGCCCTGAACCCTCTATATCCATTCCCACTGTCAATTTACAATAAAAAACCCTGCATTCTGTTCCTCTCTACATTGACTCCCTCTTTGTATGAGCAGTTCTTGGCCTACCACTTTCTAACATAAATTAATCACCCAGTCTATTCCCTGAAATTCTTCAGCTGTTTTTTACTCATTAAAAGGAGTAGTCTAGGCCAGGCACGGTGGCTCACGCCTGTAATCTCAGCACTTTGGGTGGCCGAGGCGGGTGGATCACTTGAGGTTAGGAGTTCAAGACCAGTCTGGTCAACATGGTGAAACCTTGTCTCTACTAAAAATACAAAAAATTAGCCAGGCGCGGTGGCATGTGCCTGTAATCCTAGCTGCTGGGGAGGCTGAGGCAGGAGACTCACTTGAACCCGGGAGGCGGAGGTTGCAGTGAGCCGAGATCGCACCACTGCACTCCAGCCCGGGGGACAGAGTGAGACTCCGTCTCAAAAAAATAAATAAATAAATAAAATAAAAAATAAAAAAATAAAAAGAGTAGTCTAGGCTGGGCACGGTGGCTCACGCCTGTAATCCCAGCACTTTGGGAGGCCCAGGCAGGTGGATCACAAGGTCAGGAGTTCAAGACCAGCCTGGCAAAGATGGTGAAACCCCGTCTCTATTAAAAAAACACAAAAATTAGCCGAGTGTGGTGGCGGGCGCCTGTAATCGCAGCTACTCAGAAGGCTGAGCCAGAGAATTGCTTGAACCCAGCAGGCAGAGGGTGCAGTGAGCTGAGATCATACCACTGCACTCCAGGCTGGGTGACAGAGTTAGACTCTGTCTCAAAAAAAAAAAGAGTAGTCTAGGCTGGGCATGGTGACTCACACCTGTAACCCCAGCACTTTACTTTGGGAGGCCAAGGCAGGTGGATCACCTACTGTCAGAAGTTCCAGATCAGCCTGGCCAATATGGTGAAACACCATCTCTACTAAAAATACAACAAATTAGCTGGGCAAGGTGGCATGCACCTGTAATCTCAGCTACTTGGGAGGCTGAGGGAGGAGAATGGCTTGAACCCAGGAGGCAGAAATTGCAGTGAGCCGAGATCACACCATTGCACTCCAGCCTGGGCAGCAAGAGCAAAACTCCATCTCAAAAAAAAAAAAAAAAAATCGTCTAGAACTGAGCAAACAAAACTAGGATCTCTCTTAATAGATGAGAAGCAGAAGTGAAAAGAGGCCAGAGGCAGAATTTTATTCTGTGAATATAAGTAGGCATTGCAAGTACATAATTTAGTATCTCTTCACCCTAAAAGCAGTAGTTATTATTATTACAAGACCCTGAGGGCTGGCTGTTTAATCTATTTCAGGAGGCCACCATTGGAACCCTTAATATGCCCAAGTCAGTCTGTATTCTTGGAAGCCTTCAAAACACCCAAGCCCTACTGTGTTCTATGCTAAAGTGAGAATATCCCTAACTCACCATTTTGTTTTATAACCCTGTTCCACAAATACCACATCATCAAAGTCTGCCCTCTTGATATCTTAACAAAGGTTTCTATGAAAAAGTTCTAGTTTTTTTTTATAGCCTCTGCACATCACGGTTTTGACGTTAGGAATGTGGAGTAGTTGGCTAAAGTTGCGAAGGAATGGCCAGAGGATATTGCCTTTCCCCTTTTCACCACTAGTGCTGGTCCTAAAACACTCCTCCTGTGGTAAACTTTTTCCCATGAAATACCTTGTTCTCCCCTATGCAAAATATTTACTAGTTTCCTTTCCTCATTGGCACTCAAGCCATGCCCAGATTCATCTAATTTTTAAGCAGGCACAGTGGGTTCACACTAAGAGCTTTGTCACACCAAGAGGTCACTCTCTAACTCTGATTAAGAGAATCAAGAGCAACATAATTTTGACTTTCTTGCCCTAATTGTAATCATATCATAATTAAAAGTGAAATACTGTGGGCCGGGCACGGTGGCTCACGCCTATAATCCCAGCACTTTGGGAGGCTAAGGCAGGCGAATCACGAGGTCAGGAGTTCGAGACCAGGCTGGCCAACATGGTGAAACCCCGTCTCTACTAAAAATACAAAAATTAGCTGGGCATGGTGGCGGGCACCTGTAATTCCAGCTACTCAGGAGGCTGAAGCAGGAAAATCGCTTGAAACCGGTCGGAGGGGGAGGTGGGCAGGGGAGAGGGGCAGAGGTTGTAGTGAGCCAAAATCACACCACTTCACTCCAGCAGCCTGGGCGAAAGAGCAAGACTCTGCCTCAAAAAAAAAAAAAAGAAATATTTTATTACCTTGTTCGTATCTGTACCTGCAATTCTAAACAGTGTCTGACACATAATAAGCACTGAAACAGTTTTCTAATTGTTTGGTGCATTTACAAAGCTAAGAAGTTACTTCCTCTGAGGTAAACTTGGGTTTCTTAAGGTGTTTAAAACTTATTTGTATAGCCAATAAAATGGCCAAACTGTCAAAACCTTGTTCTTTTCTTCATTCTAACAATCTGCCTTGTATTCTCAGAAATCTCTCTTCCTTTCTTTTTTTTTTTTTGAGACGGAGTCTTACTCTGTCACGCAGGCTGGAGTGCAGGCTGGATCTCGGCTCACTGCAACCTCCACCTCCTGGGTTCAAGCCATTCTCCTGCCTCAACCTCCCAAGTAGGTGGGATTACAGGTGCCTGCCACCATGCCCGGCTAATTTTTATATTTTTAGTAGCAACAGAGTTTCACCATGTTGGTCAGGCTGGTCTCAAACTCCTGACCTCAGGTGATCCGCCCGCCTCAGCCTCCCAAAGTGCTGGGATTACAGGCATGAGCCACCGCACCCAGCCCTCTCTTCCTTTCTCAGAAGGTAAAATTTACACTTGGAAAATAAAATGGCAGTCATATCTGGCAGTTAACTGTTCTCTGCCTCTGTGGGGCCGAAATCCAATCTTCTGAGGCAGCAGCAATTGTCAAAGATCTGGCTACCAGCATAGCATGGAGGAGTGCTTCACAGCTTAGAACCATTTAGGCTAAATTGACCCAAGCAGCAAACACCTATAAGAGAATCACTGCTGATAAGACTTCTATGAAGGATTCCAAATGTCTTAAAGATAACTTCACAGGAGTGGAAAGGAGCTGAACTCAGCCATCTGACTACTGAAGCGTTCTATAAACTTTTAGGCAAGGCACAGTGGCTCACACTTGTAATCCCAGCACTTTGGGAGGCCGAGGTGGGTGGATCAGGAGGTCAGGAGTTTGAGACCAGCCTGGCTGGCGTGGTGAAATACCATCTCTACTAAAAATACAAAAATTAGCCGGGCATGGTGGTGTGCACCTGTAGTCCCAGCTTCTCGGCAGACTGAGGCAGCAGAATCACTTGAACCCGAGAGGTGGAGGTTGCAGTGAGCTGAGATCATGCCACTACACTTCAGCCTGGGCAACAAGTGAGACTCCGTCTCAAAAAATAAAATAAAATAAAATAAAAATAAAGCTTTAATAATGACCCTGTCACCAGAAAAACAGACACTTTGTCCTAGCCTTCTAATCAGCTGTATTTAGCAGCCAACATCCATCTTTTGCAATAAAATGCCACCTCTTAGTTCCTATTGCTATCAAATTATCACAGGTTTAGGCAATAGATAAATCTGAAACTACAGTTAACTTGTCTAGGACCCAAGACAATTAGTAAAACTTACTTGGAGAAGCAGAATAGCCTCTAGTCACCTGAAGACAAGTTTTAAAGATCCTAACAACTGTTAACACTTGGGCACACCAAAATGGCTGTAATCTGAAAAACAGCCACATGTCACTTCTAATGGTGTCATTATACTAAAAGTGACCTTCCCCCTCTGAAAGTTTTTAAAGTAAGCTAAATCTTGAACAATGACTCCTACTCTTCTCTAAAATAGGAGCTATGACAGCTACCTTAATGGGATGCCCGATAAACTCAGGCGGCTCACTGTGCTGACATTCTCACCTCACCTAGGACTTCTGCTGATTCATTCTGATGGGCTGACAAGTCACTGACTTGTCAAAGAATCTTGTTTATTTCACATATAAAAACACTGTCTATTCCAGTGTGGAGATTCCTCAGGGATCTAGAACTAGAAACACCATTTGACCCAGCCATCCCATTACTGGGTATATACCCAAAGGATTATAAATCATGCTGCTATAAAGACACATGCACATGTATGTTTATTGCGGCACTATTCACAATAGCAAAGACTTGGAACCAACCCAAATGTCCAACAATGATAGACTGGATTAAGAAAATGTGGCATATATACACCATGGAATACTATGCAGCCATAAAAAATGATGAGCTCATGTCCTTTGTAGGGACATGGATGAAGCTGGAAACCATCATTCTCAGCAAACTATCGCAAAGACAAAAAACCAAACACCGCATGTTCTCACTCATAAGTGGGAATTGAACAATGAGAACACTTGGACACAGGAAAGGGAACATCACACACCGGGGCCTGTTGTGGGGTGGGGGGATGGGGGAGGGATAGCATTAGGAGATATACCTAATGTAAATGACAAGTTAATGGGTGCAGCACACCATCATGGCACACGTATACATATGTAACAAATCTGCACGTTGTACACATGTACCCTAGAACTTAAAGTATAATAAAAAAATATATATATATATAAAAAAACACTGTCTACTCAAGACAACTACTATCCAGACACCTTCTGCTCCTGCAACAGAGCCCTTCCCTCTCTGACTTCATGGAGCAACTAGCAACAACAAAATATATATGTATATTTCAGGTCAATATTAGTAACTCTCTATAACTAACAAGCCATAAAGGGCTGGAAATAGAGCCCATAAAAGGACCAGAGTGTTAACCCTCAGAAATTGCCAATTTTTCAAAGAGATAAAAATCACCTGGGGAAGAAACAATAGCTTTTCAGCATTAACAGATGTTTGGTATTATTACGGTAATCTGAAAGATAGTTGCTAAGCTGGGACCTGAAAATATCAGTCCCCAGCCACACCAAATAATCATAGAAATATTTAAGTAAGCTTTGTTCTAACATGAACTTCAAAAAAAAAAGACAAGTCAGGGCAATAAGGGCAATAAAAACAAGCAGAAAACATCCATTTCATTTAAAAAGAATGAAAGAGAGAAAGGGAAGGGGAAAAAGAGGAATGATAAAGAACTATGCCCACGTTTAACATGGCCACAGTTATGTGTAGCAATTCCCATAAAGAAGTGCAGTTCATCTCAAAAAAAAAAAAGAGTGCAGTTCATTTCCCCACCTCTTGAATATGAGCTGGCCTTGTGACTTGCTTTAACCATCAGAATGCAGCATGAATGACACTGCGACCACCGAGCCCAGGCCTCAAGAGGCCGTTCAGTTTCCACTCAAAACCTCTTGGAACCTAACCATCATGCAAAGAAGCCAAGCCAGCCTGCAAGAGGCCATACCAACCTACAGGACAGCTCTAGCCCAATGCTAGACATGTGAATGAGGCTATCCAGGTCCAACCAGCCCCTAGCTAACGTGCCAGCTGACCACAAATGAGTGAGCCCAGCCAAAAGCCACGTGGAATAGAGGCAAACTGTGACAGATGAGCCTTGCTCAAATTGCCAACCCACTTAAATCATAAACAAAGAATGCAGCTGACCATTGAACAATATAGGTTTATTACCAATGATAAAAATCGAGCCTCAAGTGAAAATCAGAATTTTGAAAAACATGTAATCACTATGATGAGCTTGACAGTTTCTCAATACTTAAAGACTATTCTGCCAGGCACAGTGGCTCATGCCTGTAATCCCAGAATTTTGGGAGGCTAAGGTAGGTGGATCATTTGGGGTCAGGAGTTCAAGACCAGCCTGGCCAACATGGTGAAACCCCTGACTCTACTAAAAATACAAAAATTAGCTGGGTGTGGTGGCAGGCACCTGTAGTCCCAGCTACTCGGGAGGCTGAGGCAGGAGATCACTTGGACCCGGGAGGTGGAGGTTGCGGTGAGCCAAGATTGAGCTGCTGCATTCCAGCCTGGGCAACAAAGCAAGACTCTGTCTCAAAAAAATAAAAGAAAAAGTGCATGCACAAGCCAGACACAGTGGCTTACACCTGTTATCCCAGCGCTTTGGGAGGCCGAGGCAGGTGGATCTTCTGAAGTCAGGAGTTAGAGACCATCCTGGCCAACATGGTGAAACCCCATCTCTACTAAAAATACAAAAATTAGCCAGACAGGGTGACAGGCGCCTGTAATCCCAGCTACTCAGGAGATTGAGTCAGGAGAATCTCCTGAATCCGAGAGGCAGAGGTTGCAGTGAGCTGAGATCCCACCACTGCACTCCAGCCTGGGCAAGAGAGCAAGATTCCATCTCAAAAACAAAAACAAAAAAAAGTGCATACATATCCCACAATACTCTGCATGCATAAACAAAAATAAGGAAATGTTTTTGGAGATAAGAGTCTCACTCTGTCGCCCAGGCTGGACTGCAGTGACGCCATCTCAGCTCATTGCAACCTGCACCTCCTGGGTTCAAGCAATTCTCATACCTCAGCCTTCCAAATAGCCATGCACCACCACGTCCAGCTAATTTTTATATTTTTAGTAGAGTTGGGAGTTTCACCATGTTGGCCAGGCTGGTCTCAAACTCCTGGCCTCCCAGCCTGACCAAAATGGCGAAACCCCATCTCTACTAAAAATACAAAAATTAGCCGGGCGTGGTGGCAGGCGCTTGTAAATCTCAGCTACTCGGGAGGCTGAGGTAGGAGAATCACCTCAACCCGGGAGGCAGAGGCTGCAGTGAGCTGAGATCACAGCACTGTCCTCCAGTCTGGGCAACAGAGCAGGACTCTGTCTCCAAAAAAAAACTCCTGGCCTCAAGTGATCCACCTGCCTTGGCCTCCCAAAATGCTGGGATTACAGACATAAGCTACTGCAGCCAGCCAAAAATAAGGAAATTCTTGATGTACAATACCTAAAAGCTATATTGCTACGTGAAAAAAGATGCAGAACCATTTTTGTAAAATGGGGGAAAATACACATATACATACTTGCCTTTTTTATGCTTATCAATGCATATGAAGCACAAAAACTGGTAATAATAGTTGCCTCTGGAGAGAGGCATAGGAAGTGACTGGTTTGGGGGTATAAGAGCAAGATGGGGCCGGGCACGGTGGCTCATACCTGTAATCCCAGCACTTTGGGATGGGAGGCTGAGGCAAATGGATCACCTGAGGTTAGGAGTTTGAGACCAGCCTGACCAACATGGTGAAACCTCATCTCTACTAAAAATACAAAACAATTGGCCGGGTGCGGGGGGCTCACGTCTGTAATCCTAGCACTTTGGGAGGCCGAGGTGGGTGGATCACGAAGTCAAGAGATCGAGACCATCCTGGCCAACATTGTGAAATCCCGTATCTACTAAAAATACAAAAATTAGCTGGGCGTGATGGCGCACGCCTGTAGTCCCAGCTACTTGGGAGGCTGAGGCAGGCGAATGGCTTGAACCTGGGAGGCGGAGGTTGTAGTGAGCCAAGATCACACCATTGCACTCCAGCCTGGGTGACAAGAGCGAAACTCAGTCTCAGTCTCAAAAAAAAAAAAGAGCAAGATGGGGCCTGGCATGGTGGCTAACACCTGTTACTCCAGCACTTTGGGAGACAGGGGCAGGTGTATTGCTTGAGCTCAGGAATTCAAGACCAGCCTGGGCAACATGGCAAAAACCCATCTCTTCTAAATATACCAAAAATTAGCTGAGTGTGGTGGCTCACACCTGTAGTCAACTTGTGAGGCTCAACTTGTGAGGCTGAGGTGGGAGGAGGGAGGATCACCTGAGCCCAGGAGGTGGAGGCTGCAGTGAGCCAAGATGATGCCACTACACTCCAGCCTGGGCAACAGAGTGAGACTCTGTCTCAAAAAAAAAAAGGCAGGATGGAAACTCCATTTCATACTTTTTTCTATCCTTAAAACTTTGAACCATATAAATGTAATACCAATTCAAAAAGTAAATCCAAAAATGTATAAAAATTCTCATTTTACATAAGGAACAACTTCTCATATTTTTTTCTCTAGTCTCAAAAAATATCCATCCCATGTGCTTACTTTGGCAGCACATATACTTAAAAAAAAAAAAAAAAAAAGTCCATTCCTAATTTTTTTCTTTTTTTTTTGAGATGGAGTTTCACTCTTGTTGCCCAGGCTGGAGTGTAATGGCGCAATCTTGGCTCACCACAACCTCTGCCTTCCGGGTTCAAGCGATTCTCCTGCCTCATCCTCCCGAGTAGCTGGGATTACAGACATGCACCACAACGCCCGGCTAATTTTGTATTTTTAGTAGAGATGGGGTTTCTCCATGTTGGTCAGGCTGGTCTCGAACTCCCAACCTCAGGTGATCCGCCCGCCTCGGCCTCCCAAAGTGCTAGGATTACAGGCGTGAGCCACCACGCCTGGCCATCCATTCCTAATTTTTAACTATAGGTTCAGTGCTACCTAAACAAGGTATCTAGCCAGGCACGGTGGCTCACGCCTGTAATCCCAGCACTTTGGGAGGCCGAGGAGGGCAGATCACGAGGTCAAGAGATTGAGACCATCCTGGCCAACATGGTGAAACCTCGTCTCTATTAAAAATAAAATAAAAAAAAAATTAAATAGGCATGGTGGCATGCGCCTGTAGTCCCAGCTACTCAAGAGGCTGAAACAGAACTGCTTGAACCCAGGAGGTGGAGGTTAGAGTGAGCCGAGATGTCGCCACTGCACTCCAGCCTGGCAACAGAGCGAGACTCTGTCTCAAAACAAAAACAAACAAACAAACAAAACAAGGTATCTAGGCCAGGCATGCTGGCTCACACCTGTAATCCCCGTACTTTGAGGCTGAGGCCAGAGGATCACTTGAATGCAGTTCAATACCAGCTTGAAAAACATAATGAGATCCCATCTGTATTTGTAAAATACAGATTTTACAAAAAAATAAAAATTTTAAACAAGATATCTATAATTAATATGAGACAAAGATACCCACCCACTATGAAACCTTTGAATCGTTAAGTAGGTTAACTAGTGATTCTGGGGTAGGGTCAGAATTTTCATCTTTTACGTTATATACTTTTTTCCTTTCTTTCTCTTTTTTCAAGACAGTGTCTCACTCTGTTACCCCAGCTAGAGTACAGTGACATGATCATAGCTCACTGTAACCTCAACCTCCTGGGCTCGAGTAATCTTCCCACCTCAGCCTCCCAAGCAGCTAGGACTACAGGTATGTGTCACAGCACACTCAAGTAATTTAAAAAATTTTTTGTAGAGATGCAGGTCTCACTATGTTGACTAGGCTGGCTTTTATACTTTAAAATCATTTAAATTTCTCATAATGAGTACATATTACTTTTCTAATTTGAAAAATGCAAATTTCTATATGATTGAAGATGTTAAAGGAAAACCTACTGGCCGGGTGCAGTGGCTCATGCCTGTAATCTCAGAACTTTAGGAGGCCAAGACTGAAGCTGAGATCAGGAGTTCAAGACCAGCCTGGGCAACATAGTGAGACCTTGTCTCTACTAAAAATAACAAAAATTAGCTAGGCATAGTGGTGTGTGCTGTAGTCCCAGCTACTGGGGAGGCTGAGGCAGGAAGATGGCTTAAGCCTGGAAGATCAAGACTGCAGTGAGCTATGATCACACCACTGCACTATGGCCTGGGTGACAGAGTGAGAGTGTCTCAAAAAAAGAAGACAGGCCAACCTACAGTCCAAATGTTGAATTGGAAATACTGACATGAACTTAGGATATACTTTCTTTAAAAACAAACAAAAAATACCTTATTTCCTATAGAAAACTCCAAGAAACAATGACCAACACACTAAGCAAATGAATACCTTTTGCACCCAGATTGTGATCTCTAAACATCATTTCTCCATAAAAGGAACCAGGATTTGGGGGGCAATGTCTGATCCATGTTCAGAAATGAAAATGTAAAAGATGATCTTTGGTCATCTTGTCAGACCAGAAAAGGAAGCTATCAAAAACTAACAGGATCACATCCAAAGGACATAGGAGCCAACTTGAAGAGGTTCCCATTTGCCAAAGATGAGACAATGAGACATTAATAAGGATAAAACTGAAATTGGCCAGGCGCAGTGGCTCATGCCTGTAATCCCAGCATTTTGGGAGGCCAACGCAGGCGGATCACCTGAGGTCGGGAGTTCAAAACCAGCCTGACCGACATGGTGAAACCCCATCTCTACTAAAAATACAAAATTAGCCAGGTGTGGTGGCAGGCGCCTGTAATCCCAGCTACTCAGGAGACTGAGGCAGGAGAATCGCCTGAACCCAGGAGGTGGCGGTTGCAGTGAGCCGAGATCGCACCACTGCGCTCCAGCCTGGGCAACAAGAGCAAAACTCCGTCTCAAAAAAAAAAAAAAAAAAAAACTGAAATTGGCTTAAACACATTAAATATATTGAAGAGTCCATAATGACTATTTTTTAAAAACTCATTAGTCAACTTTAGAAAATGTTAATAAACAAACTAATTATTTTGAAAATGGTATAACTGTTAATTAAAAGATTTAGGCATTTGTCTTTTCTGTCCTATACAAATTGTACCTCAGTAACCAAATAAGCGATGAGGGGAGTATCTTTTATAAAAAGTACTGCAGCTAAAAAAAATTAAGAAATGATAGAATTTGAGTATTACCATTTATAATTTCTAATGAAGTTCAATGAAGTAAGGGATCTAGGCAATGATTATCAACAGCTGCTGACATCATAAAAAGGAGATTAATAGACATCACATGCCCTTGATGGAAGTATACAACACTGCATAAAGCATGCTAACCAAAAATATTGAATCTCAACCTGATCATCTAGATATAACTACCAATTTGAAGAAAATATGGGAGACAGAGAACATGTTAAATGACACCACAATAATGTCAATCAATTAATCCAGCTAACTGCAGGAAACTCTACTGGACAGATGACCCAGTTTCTTTAATATATAAACTACAAAGGAAAATAAGTGACGGAAAGTCTTTTAGAAAAAGAGATGTTACGGTGGGCATGGTGGCCTGTAATCCCAGCACTTTGGGAGGCCAAGGCGGGTGGATCGCTTGAGGTCAGAATTTCGAGACCAGCCTGGCCAACATGTTGAAACCCCATCTTTACTAAAAACACAAAAATTAGCTGGGCATGGTGACGGGCATGTGTAATCCCAGCTACCTGGGAAGCTGAGACAGGAAAATCGCTTGAACCCGGGATGTGGAGGTTGCAGTTAGCCAAGATCTCACCACTGCACTCCAGCTTGGGCAACAGAGCAAGACTCCTTCTCAAGAAAAAAAAAAAAAAAAAAAATTAAAAGACGTTAAACATGCACTGACCAACTACAACAGACTTTATTTGGATCCTATTTTAAACATATAAGCTACTAAAAAAATCATGATACAATCAGTGAAATATGAACACCAGATATTTAATATTAAGGAATTCTTTTTCTTTTTTTCTTTTTTGAGACAGAGTCTCACTCTGCTGCCCAGGCTGGAGTGCAGTGGCACAATTTCAGCTCACTGCAACCTCCGCCCTCTGGGTTCAAGCAATTCTCCTGCCTCAGCCTCCTGAGTAGCTGGAATTACAGGTGTCTGCCACCACGCCCAGCTAATTTTTTGTGTTTTTAGTAGAGACGGGGTTTCACCATCTTGGCCAGGCTGGTCTTGAACTCCTGACCTCGTGATCCACCCGCCTCGGCCTCCCAAAGTACTGGGATTACAGGCATGAGCCACCACACCCAGCCTGGAATCATTATTTTAAACAGGCAATTGGTTTTTTAAAGTCCTTATTTTTGGCGTGTTTTTTTGTTTTCTTTTTTAGAGAAAAGGGTCTCGCCCTGTTACCCAGGCTAGAGTGCAGTTGTAAAATCACGGCTCACTACAGCCTGAAACTGCTGGGCTCAAACAATCGTCTCAGCTCAGCCTCCCACATAGCTGGGGACTACAGGTGCGTGCCACCACATCCAGCTAATTTTTTGTTTTTCTGATGGTGGAGTCTCACTCTGTTGCCCAGGTTGGAGTGCAGTGGCGCAAACTCAGCTAACTGCAACCTCCACCTCCCACGTTCAAGCCATTCTCCTGCCTCAGCCTCCCGAGTAGCTGAAATTACAGGCGTTTGCCACCACGCCCAGCTAGTTTTTATTACTTTAGGTAGAAACAGGGTTTCACCATGTTGGTCAGGCTGATCTCGAACTCCTAACCTCAAATGATCCTCCTACCTCGGCCTCCCAAAGTGCTGGCATTACAGGTGTAAGCCACCATGCCTGGCCTAATTTTTAAAGTCTTTGTAGAGATGGGGTCTCACTGTATTGCTCAAGCTGGTCTTGAACTCCTGACCTCAAGTGATCCTCCCACTTCGGACTCCCAAAGTGCCAGGATTATAGGCATGGGCCACCGCACCCCCAAGTCCTTATTTTTTTAGATACATGCTGATATATTTATAGGCGAAATAATATATCAAGGATTTGCTTCAAAATAATCAAGGGGCCGAGCTTGGTGATTCCTGTCTGTAACCCCAGCACTTTGAGAGGCCAAGACAGGCGGACTGCTTAAGCTCAGGAGTTCGAGACCAGCCTGGGCAACATGGTTAAACCCTATCCCTATTTAAAAACAAAAACAAAACAATAAGGGAGGTACTAGGAATATAGATGAAACAAAATTAATCAGGAGCAGATAACTGCATATGGACATTCCTTATACCACTCTTGTTGCTTTTGAATACATATGAAATTTTCCATAGTAAAATGTTTCATAAAAGAGCAAATCTCAAAAAAGAAATATATATATATTTGAAATATGATGATCCATGAGAGTTCCACCCTCATGAGGGGATTAATGCTATTATCAAGGGAGTGGGCTAGTAACCTCAGGAGTGGATTACTGATTAAAAGGATGAGTTTGGCTTGAAAAAAAAAAGATGATGATCGAAATGAATTTTGTATACTAATCTTTAAAGCCTAGTTCAATTTCTACTTCTTCCATGATGCCCTTCTATATTGACTTCTCTCTTATTTTGTATCTGTTTGTACTGAGCAATTGACTTAATTATACTGCATACTGTTTCCATCACAGGATCTAATCCATTATATCCTGCTCATTAATTGTTCACTTTTTTCCTCTACAGCTAGCCAGTCAGTAAGGTTCTTTAATACACACAAACCCTAAAATGATTATTAAGCCTCCTAATGATCCCAAGTACCTTATCTGACACTCAAGTTGTCTCAAAAAACCTTGGGACCTATGGAAAAATACAATATTCTTCCTTATCACCCCAATAGCCACTTTGCACTAAAATTAAGTTTTTACTCTAGTAAAACATACAATATTATCTTCTTCAAATTTTACACAGATCACACCAAAACAGTCTCTAGCCACTTAAGGCAAGCTAATACGCACCAGCTTTCCTTCTCCCAGAGTTCAAATGAGCATATTTATACTCTGTCACAGAAAGAGAATTATATACTACTAGATTTAAATAGAAGTTCTGTTACCTAACTGATAAAGTAGAGTGAAGTTATTTAATAAAAACTACAGCTGAGAGGTGGGGCAAAAAAAAAAAAAGAAAAAAAAATTTGGCTGTAATACACAGAGAGCCTACCCAAAGGAAAAGTCACAAAACCCAGGAAAAAAAGAAATCACTACCTAATTGAAGACCAATTAAGACCACCTGGTCTACTGGAGTACATACAAGCTTCAGAGATGACATATAGCCCCTTTATCCCTTTTGTAAAAAGTGTTAAGATAATTGGTTTATTCCTCCAATTATAAAAATAAATATTCTTTATGAATAGAAATAAGCTAAAGGAAAACAAAAATTTATCCAATAACCCCCTTCATAACTTTTTTGTCTCAGTAAGTTCTTTGAAGACAGCTTGTTTTTCCAAAGAAAACACGTCCCTCCCTTCTAAAACTGATGTAGGAAGATCTAGAAGGAAGGAAAGGAAAGAAAAGAAAAATGCACATGGGTTTAAATCAATGAGAGAATATGTAGATTTGTTTTTCAATTTTCTTTTACATTTACCATCTGTATAAATCTAGGGTCAGAATAACCACACATTCCATTTTTATGAATTATTTTTGTTGGTTAATAAATGTTTAGCATTTTTTTCTACTGTCCCTAAAATTTCTTGCTATAGTAGCAACAAGATCCTACTTTTCCAAATACCAAATCAGGTGGTAAACATATCATATTCACTCTGTATGTGCAATCTTACTCTATTTTAACTTATTTTTCATTTAAATGAATTACTCAACATAACCATTGCTTTTATCTGCCATTTCTTGTGTTGAGGCTCTACCAACTATTAATACATCAATAGATCTTCACATTACCAGGGAGGTAATATAACCTTAAAAAAAAAAAATTCAAATTTCATGGACAGCTAAACATACATGGAATTACTAAGGGTCTCCTCAAAGTATCCTACATAAACTCTAGTCTGAATTCAATACATGCAAAACAATTCCAGCATCATAAAATTCTCCCATAAGCACCCAAGTGTAAGGCTCACCTGATCTCAAGCTCAAATGTATTGCCTCATCCATCCAGGTGAAGTGTTAAGAAGTATATTTATTAAGAAGTATATTTAGTGGCCAGGCACAATGGTTCACGCCTATAATTCCAACACTTTGAGAGGCTGAGGCAGGAAGATCGCTTGAGGCCAGGAGTTTGAGACCAGCCTGGGCAGCATGGCAAGACCCTGCCTCTGCAGAAAAATTAAAAAATTAGCCAGGCATGGTGTGTGTGCCTGTAGTCTCAGCTATGTGGGAGGATGAGGCAGAAGGATCGCTTGAGCCACGGAGGTTGAAGCTATGGTGAGCCATGATGGCACCACTGTATTACAGCCTGAGTGACACAGCAAGACCCTGTCTCTAAATAAACAAAAAGAAACTCTATTTATCAAGTATAATTTGGAGAGACAGTAGGGAAAAAATAGTGGATTTCAATTCTACAGGAGAGCTCTACATGGTTCTAATTTGGCTAAGTAACAGAAATAATGGGAAAGCATACAATTCATCTTAATATCTGCAATTTATGTTACCAGGCAGCTCATTTCTTAAGTAATCTTAGAGCAGTCATCCACATAAAACAAAAGAATATATAAGCCACACAATTAACTGATAAGTTAGTAAGTTAATTAAAATACCAGCTAAAACGTCTGAAAATGACCACCTTCCCCCATCAAAACAATATTTTATACTTCCTCAATAGCAATAATATGCAGGATTTTTGTTTGTTTTTTTGAGACAGCGTCTCACTCTGTTGCCCAGGCTAGATAGAGTGCAGTGGTGTGATCTTGGCTGTCTGCAACCTCAACCTCCAGGGTTCAAGCAATTCTACCTCAGCCTCCTGAGTAGCTGGGATTACAAGTGTCCACCATCACATTTAGCTAATTTCTGTATTTTCAGTAGAGACCATGTTCGCCAGGCTGGTCTCAAACTCCTGACCTCAAGTGATCCACCTGCCTCAGCCTCCCAAAGTGTTGGGATTACAGGCATGAGCCATGGCCTAATATGCAGAATTGTAACTATTTCAAAGGAACATGTTACTAACACATCATCACCTTCTGTGCAGCTTATTTATATGTTTCCACATCAAAGGAATATGCAGATACATTTAATGGGTTTCACCTTCAGTGCAAAATATTTTTGTGGACAAGACTGACATGTCTGGTTTCATGTAGAGTCCCATAGCAGTACATTCTCAAGCTGTTGAATAAGAAGTGATTTTGATATACCAGATCCCAATTCCAAGGCTAATCCTATTTCGGACTTTCTAAAACATGAGACCTCATCAAGAACCATAAAACTATGCTCCAACAGAAACGTTCAATACATTGAACACCCTGATATGGTTAGGCTTTGTATCCCCACCCAAATATCATCCTGAATTGTAATACCCAGGTGTTGACGGAGAGACCTGGTGGGAGGGGACTGGGTCATAGGGGTTGTTTCCCCCATGCTGTTCTTGTGATAGTCAGCGAGTTCTCACAAGAGCTGATGGTTTTATAAGGGGCTCTTCCCCCTTTGCTTCCTTCACATGCTCTCTCACCTGCTGCCACGTAAGACATGCCTGCTTTTTCTTCCACCATAATTTTAAGTTTCCTGAGGCCTGCCCAGCCATTCGAAACTGTGAGTCAATTAAACCTCTTTTCTTTATAAATTACCCAGTCTCCGGCATTTCTTTATAACAGTGTGAGAACAAATACACATCCTAACTTCATATGAGTTCTAGATTGTATTCACAGATCAATATGTAAAATATATATGCAGATGAATGCAAGAAGCAGGTTCAAGACACAAAGTATTGGCCAGGTGCGGTGGCTCATGCCTGTAATCCCAGCACTTTGGGAGGCCAAGGGGGGCGAATCACTTGAGATCAGGAGTTCAAGACTAGCCTGACCAACATTGCGAAACCTTGTCCCTACTAAAAATACAAAAAAATTAGCCAAGCATGGTGGCACATGCCTGTAATCCCAGCTACTTGGGAGGCTGAGGTGGGAGAATCACTTGAACCTGAGAGGCGGAGGCTGCAGCGAGCCGAGATCGCACTACTGCACTCCAGCCTAAGCAACAGAGTGAGATTCTGTCTCAAAGAAAAAATTAAAACAAACAAACACACAAAATCCACAAAGTATTAAAGGCCTGGGTTGAGAAGATTCCCTATCTAAGAATATTTTAATTCAGAGAGCATAAGACATAAAGAGAGAAACAACTCTTAAGTGACTACAGCCTGGATTACCTCAGCGTAAGAGGGATATGAAAATGTATTTTTGGCCAGGCGCAGTGGCTCACATCTGTAATCCCAGCACTTTGGGAGGCCGAGGCGGGCAGATCACAAGGTCAGGAGTTTGAGACCAGCCTGGCCAACATGGTGAAACCCCGTCTCTACTAAAAACACACAAAAAATTAGCCAGTCACAGGTCGGGCGCGGTGGCTCACGCCTGTAATCCCAGCACCTTGGGAGGCCGAGGTGGGCGAATCACGAGGTCAGGAGATCGAGATCATCCTGGCTAACACAGTGAAACCCCGCCTCTACTAAAAATACAAAAAAAAAATTAGCCAGGCGTGGTGGCATGTGCCTGTAGTCCAGCTACTCAGGAGGCTGAGGCAGGAGAATTGCTTGAACCCGGAAGGCAGAGGTTGCAGTGAGCCAAGATCATGCCACTACACTCCAGCCTGGACAACAGAGCGAGACTCTGTCTCAAAAAAAAGAAAGAAAAAGAAAAAGAAAACTTACGTCACCACCAAATTAGGTGAAAAAAAGCAATACAATGCCAATCTTCTGTGCAATATCCCATCTCCCATGGCAAGTCACCATAACTACTCATAAATCACTTCATTATGTGAAATAATTCAGGTTAAGCCTAGGCATGGTAGCTCACGTCTGTACTCCCAACACTTTGGGATGCTGAGGTGGGAGGATCGCTTGAGCCCATGAGTTCAAGACCAGCCGGAACAATATAGTGCAACCTTCTATTTAAAAAAAAAAAAAAAAAGCAGGCTGGGCACAGTGGCTCATGCCTGTAATCCCAGCACTTTGGGAGGCCGAGGCGGACAGATCGCTTGAAGTCAGGAGATCAAGACCAGCCTGACCAACATGGTGAAACCCCTTCTCTACTAAAAATACAAAAATTAGCCAGGCATGGTGGCGGGCATCTGTAATCCCAGCTACTCAGGAGGCTGAAGCAGGAGAATCGCTTGAACTCAGGAGGTGGAGATTGCAGTGAGCCGAGATCGCGCCACTGCACTCCAGCCTGGGTGACAGAGCAAGACTCCATCTCAAGGAAAAAACAACAACAACAACAACAAAAACTCAGGTTAGATACTTTATTGCTCAAGCACATCTGGGAAGACACAGAGAGTCTTAGATCTGTAATCCTTTTTTTTTTTTTTTTGAGATGGAGTCTCACTCTGTCACCCAGGCTGGAGTACGTGGCGCGGTCTCAGCTCACTGCAACCTCCGCCTCCCGAGTTCAAGTGATTCTCCCGCCTCAGCCTCCCGAGTAGCTGAGATTACAGGCACGCACCACCATACCCAGCTAAATTTTTTTGTATTTTTAGTAGAGAACAGGTTTCATCATGTTGGTCAGGCTGGTCTTGAACTCCTGACCTCAAATGATCCACCCACCTCGGCCTCCCAGAGTTCTGGGATCACAGGCGTGAGCCACCGCGCCCGGCCCACTCTACCTTTTTTTTTACTACAAATAACTAATCTCATAAAAATAACAAAGAATAGGCCAGGCACAGTGGCTCATGCCTGTAATCCCAGCACTCTGGGAGGCTGAGGCGGGCTGATCACTTGAGATCAGAAGTTCGAGACCAGCCTGGCCAACATGGTGAAACCCCATCTCTACTAAAAATACAATAATTAATCTAGCCGGGCATGGTGATGCGCACCTGTCATCCTAGCTACTGGGAAGGCTGAGGCACGAGAATCGCTTGAACCTGGGAGGCGAAGTTGCAGTGAGCTGAGATCATATCACTGCACTCCAGCCTGGGCAAAGAGAAAGACTCCATCAAAAAAAAAAAAAAAAAAAAAAACACAAAAAAAACAAAGAACAGAGAATTAAGAATGAGAAGCAGGCCGGGTGCGGTGTCTTACGCCTATAATCCCAGCACTTAGGGAGGCCGAGGCAGATGGATCAGCTCAGCTGAGGTCAGGAGTTCGAGACCAGCCTGGCCAACATGGCAAAACCCCGTCTCTACTAAAAATACAAAAATTAGCTGGGCATGGTAGCAAGTGCCTGGAATCCCAGCTACTTGAGAGTCTGAGGCAGGAGAATCACTTGCACCCAGTAGGCGGAGGTTGCAGTGAGCCGACATCACACCACTGCACTCCAGCCTGGGTGACAAGAGCAAAATTCCATCAAAAAAAAAACACAAAAGAAAAGAATGAGAAGCAATTTCTCTTTATAGGAACCATTCCCCATTCAAGGAATCAGGATTCCTTACAGAAACAATTGATTCCAGGTCTGGGGCAAGTAAAATACAAAGTGAGCGCAGAACCCCTCATGATAGGGATATATCAAAAGGACAAAGCAGCCAGCTTGAAGGGGCTCCCTCAAGCCCCTTCGAATCAAATTTAGGACAATTTTTATATTTCTAATAATGAATATTACTGGTACTTTTCATACTAACAGTAATGGATTGTAACTTGAATTTTTTTAAACTATCAATTCTATAGTTATCCTCAAAAACATAACGGAGGAGAAAAGCTCTTCTCTTTAGAACAATACCAGCCGTAAATGCAGAGGGAATGAGAGAATGTGAAAATCAACATATTCAAAGCACCACTGGTGCTCGCTTCCACAGCACATATACTAAAATTGGACTGATACAGAGAAGATTTAGCATGGCCCCTGACCAAGGATAACATGCAAATTAATGAAGCATTCTGTTAAAAAAGGAAAAAAGAAACCACTAGTATAATAACAGATTCAGACAAGGATCATCAATGGATGCTAATGTCACTGGGTGAAAGGTTGTGGAGGAAAAGAGACCCAAAATCTTAAAAGTATCCCACAGCTGTTTCTTAATTTTTACCAAAGGAAAAGGATCCAACATCAGAAGGCCAGGGGTGGAAAAAAAAAGCGGAAAGATTCCTTTACAATGAAGAAATCTAGCAGATATCAATCTAACCAAGCAGACATCAATTTAACCAAGCAGACATCAATTTAAACCAAGCAGACATCAATTTAACCAAGTGATCAAAGTTAACATAATCAATAATGAGACAAAGTGACATTATGTGCACACAACATCACCTGGGTAGTATTCTTGACAAGTATATTTGACTTGAATCTAATCATGACAAATTCAAATTGTACAACATTCTTCAAAACAACTGGCCTGGACACTTCAAAAATATTAATGACAGGAAAAACAAAAAAACAGAAGAGAACTGTTCTAGGTTAAAAGAGACTGCAAACATACAACGATTAAATGCAACACATGTTCCTTGAAGGAATCCAGGATTGTGGGGGTAAGCTGTAAAGCATATTGAGATAACTGAAGAAATTTAAATATGGACTGTTTATAATATTATTATATCACTGTAAAATATTTTGAATGTGATAGTGAACTTAATAATGGTATTGTGGAAAACACCACTGTTCTCAAGTGATACATGCTTAAGAAATTATGGAGTGAGGTATCCTGATGTCTGTAATTTATTTCCTAATATGTGAATAAAAATTCCTAATATACAGTAACACAAAAAACTGTGTGTGTGCTATGTGTGTAGGGAGGGAGGAAAGAGAGGAGAGGGAAAAAGTGAGAGGGAGAGAGGAAGAGAAAGAGAGGAAGGGAGAGAGCAAACATACAAATGTGGCAAAATATTATCAATTAGTAAATACAGGTAAATGTCATACCAGTGTCCACTGTATCATTCCTCCACCTTTCCTATAGGTTTGAAATTCTTCCAAATAAAATGTTGGAGCCAAAAAGAACAAGAAGCAACATTAACCAAAATACTTGGCTGCCCAATACAAACTTGCCCTGTCCTAAAAGGCAATTTGAGATGAGGGTTAAAAGCACAGACTTCAGGCCAGGCACGATGACTCACACCTGTAATCCTAACACTGGGAGGATGAGAAGGGCTGATTCAGCCCCAGGAGTTCAAGACTAGCCTGGGCAACAAGGCGAAACCCGGTCTCTACTAAAAATACAAAAAATTAGCTGGCAATGGTGGCACGTGCCTGTAGTCCCAGCTACTCGAGAGGATGAGGCAGGAAAATCACTTATCTGAGAGGCGGAGGTTGCAGTGAGCCAAGACTGCGCCACTGCACTCCACCCTGGGCAACAGAGTGAGACTCTGTCCCCCCACCCAAAAAAAAAAGCTGGCCGGGCATGGTGACTCACGCTTGTAATCCCAGCACTTTGGGAGGCCAAGAAGAGCAGATCATGAGGTCAGGAGATCAAGACCAGCCTGGCCAACATGGTGAAACCCCATCTCTACTAAAAATACAAATTAGCCAGGCATGGTAGCGGGCACCTGTAGTCCCAGCCACTCGGGAGGCTGAGGCAGGCTGAGGCAGGAGAATCGCTTGAACCCAGGAGGCGGAGATTGCAGTGAGCCGAGATCCCACCACCGCACTCCAGCCTGGGCGACAGAATGTGACTCCGTCTCAACAATAACAACAACAAAAAAAGCCTAGCTAATCCCAGCACTTTGGGAGGCCAAGGTGGGTGGATCACCTTAGGTCAAGAGTTTGAGACCAGCCTGACCAACATGGTAAAACCCCATCTCTACTAAAAATACAAAATTAGGCCTGTAATCCCAGCTACTTGGGAGGCTGAGGCAGGAGAATCGATTGAGCCCAGGAACCGGATGTTGCAGTGAGTAGAGATCCCGCCATTGCACTCCAGCCTGGGCTACAGGGCGAAACTCCATTTCAAAAAAAAAAAAAAATAGACTTCCACATCAAACTGGGTTTATATCCTGGCCACATGATGGTCATATAATCTAACCTAACTTCCCCAAGCCTCACTGTGAAATGGGGATAATACAATACTATTCCATGAGGATTATTATTCTGAGGATTAAATGATCTAATATGTATAATTTGTTACTATACTCCCATGATATTATCACATTATTTGTTCTTTTTTTGTATGTCTTGGCAGCTTACAGGTCACTGTCAAAATTTTTGCCAAATATATCCAAAATCAAAGAATTATAATGCATTCCATCCAAGGACCAATAACAGTCCTCCACTGGCACAAATAAGTGAGAACTAACATTCTCTAAAGAATATAGCACGTGATGGGAAATGTAGCTTACCAGCTTATGTTTGCTCTTTCCTCAAAAAATTACTGGGTTATCTGTCAGGAATGGGCATAGGCTACCTTGGTCCCAAAAATGTCAATCTTAACATTAAAATCCAATGCCATCAGGCCAGGTGTGTCCCTAAAATTCTGGTATTTCCTGGGGCTCCATGTCAACTCTCCTATCACTTTCTTAAGTTTGCCCTGAGTAACCCTGTTCCCTATCACAGATTAAACCTTCTTGTGGAGAGTACTTCCAAATCTAAATACCCCTGCCTCTCTCTAGCACTCCAGATCCATTTAGACAACTAGCTGCTAGACATTTCCAAAAGTGAACTCTCTACCAACATTTCCTCTAATCCCAAACTTACCCTTTTCTTATCTCAGTAAGCAATACCACCCAGTTCGCCCAAGACACAAACCTGAGCGTCATCCATCCATGATTCCTCCCTTCTTCCCACATTTAAACAATCTCCAAATTCTGGAACCATCTCACATTCATCTGCTCTTTTCAGCTCTGTTTCCTCTCCTCCATTCTCATTACTTCTGCGCAGAACATTTAGTTAACAGGACAAGGCCTCCAGAGCTTTCTTTCGCCTTCAGCAGAGCAACTGGCAATATTCCCAATGGTGGTTGCGCGGGCTGCCGTTGGTCTTTGTCCTTGTACAACTAAAAGTCTTTAGCCTATCTTTGATGGACATGTAGTGACAATGGAAAGGAAACTAATTGTTTCAAGCTACTGAGATATGGAGACTGTTTTTTACCCAGCATACTCTAGGCTACCCTGACTTTTATATATATATTTTTTTTTTTTTTTCTGTAAACAGAGTCTCTGTCGTCCAGGCTGGAGTACAGTGGTGCGATCTCGGCTCACTGCAACCTCCGTCTCCCCAGTTCAAGTGATTCTCCTGCCTCAGCCTCCCCAGTAGCTGGGATTACAGGCACTCACCACCACGCCCAGCTAATTTTTTGTGCGTATTTTTGGTAGAGATGGGGTTTCACCATATTGGCCACACTGGTCTCAAACTCTGACCTCAGGTGATCTGCCTGCCTCAGCCTCCCAAAGTGCTGGGATAACAGGCATCAGCCACTGCGCTCGGCCTCAGTGTCTCTTATACAGACTACAACGGCCTCCTAACCAGTGTCACTCCCTCTACTCTAAATCCAGTATAAGTATCTCTTCAAATTGCTGCCAGTTTCCTTTGTAAAATACAAAATAATCATTTCATTTCTCTGATTAAAAATCTTCAGTTCACCTTTGCCTCATATTCCAAATTCCTTAATATAGCTTGTAAAGCCCACCATAAAATCAGGCCCTAAATATATCCTTCTCTTCAGTCATTCAAAATACTGCCCCATATATACCATCCATATTCTCCTTTCCTTTTTTTTTTTTTTTTTTTCCCTGAGACGGAGTCTTGCTCTGTCGCCCAAGCTGGAGTACAGTGGTGCGATCTCGGCTCACTGCAACCTCCGCCTCCAGGGTTCAAGAGATTCTTGTGCCTCAGCCTCCCCGGCACCTAGGATTACAGGCAAGCACCACCATGCCTGGCTAATTTTTTGTATTTTTAGTTGAGACGGTGTTTTATCAGGTTGGCCAGGCTGGTCTTGAACTCCTGACCTCATGATCTGCCCGCCTCGGCCTCCCAAAGTGCTGGGATTACAGGCATGAGCCACTGTATCTGGCCATCTTTTTCTTTTTTTAGAGACAGGGTCTCACTCTGTTGACCAGCCTGGGGTACAGTGGTGCAATCATAGCTCACTGCAACCTCAAACTCCTGGGCTCAAGTGATCCTCCCACCTCTCTCTCAAGTAGCTGGGACAAAAGGTGCATGCCACCACATCCAGCTAATTGCTTCAACTTCTGGTAGAGGTGGGTGTCTCACAATGTTGCCCAGATTGCTTTCAAACTCCTGACATGATGTAATTCTCCCACCTTGACCTCCCAAAGCACTAGGATTACAGGTGTAAGCCACCGTGCCCAGCCTCATACCATATTCTTTAATACCTCTAGGTCTTTGCCCAGGCTATTGTATCTGCTTGAAATGCTCTCCCACCCTTACACTACCCCATGATATCTTTGCCTGCCTAGCCATAAAAGTACCCTCAGCAGCTATCCCTCCCATTCTCTCAACAGCTATTCGAACTTGCCTCTCTTCTCAAGGTCCCTATTCAACCAACCTGCCTTACTCTAAAACATTAGCTCCCCGACCCAAAAAAATAAGTCTCCTACATCACAAGTAATATAAAGGTCATAAGGCAGAAACTCTCTCAAATTCCTTTGTTTAGATACCAAACATTTCTCCCCACCCCTTTCCTGACCTTTTCCTTCTTAATGAAGGGGATAATAATTCTATCCCTACTTTAGATTGCATCTTCTCTACAGGCTCAAGAACTTCATTCTGTTATCACGGCTATGTATTGTTTTGCTCATTCTCCTGTATATATAAATATGCTCGAGTTTGTCATCTTAAAAAACTCTTCCTTGCACATTCCTTCTAATTACTGTCCTCTCTCTCCATCTCTGCAGTCATCTTGAAAGACAAAGTTTGTTTTTTCTCCCCTCCCATTTATTCCTCAAAATGTTATCATCATTCTAGTGACCCTGCTCTCACTGAAGACACCAATGACCTGACTGTCAAATCCAATGAGTTATTTTCTGTCCTTATCCAACTCGGTCTTTCTACCACCTCTGATACTACTGCCTTCCTCCTCCCTGAAACTCCTCCTAGTTCTCATTACACACACTTTACTGGTTTTCTTTTTTTTTTTTTTTTTTTAATAGAGATGAGGTCTCACTATGTTGCCCAGGCTGGTCTCAAATTCCTGGCCTCAAGTAATCCTCTCGCCTAGGCCCATGGTATTGGGATTATGGGTGTGAGCCACTGCGCCCAGCCTTCACTAGTTTTCCATCTATCTTTAGGCCTCCTCAGATTTCTTCTGGGGCTCCACTTCCACCAGTCACACCTTTAATTACCAGTGTTCTCTAAGTCCTCTCCTCAGCCTGCAGCTCTTCAGTCTCAACATGTC
This sequence comes from Pongo abelii, assembly GCF_028885655.2. NCBI lineage: Eukaryota > Metazoa > Chordata > Mammalia > Primates > Hominidae > Pongo > Pongo abelii. Next base: position 55,352,031 of record NC_071995.2, read on the forward strand.
TCTTAGCTGACCCAAACCATCACTTCAACCACAACGTATATACTACTATACTGCTGACTCCCAAATCTCTCTCCAGTCCCAACTTCTCTACCTCTGGACTGGTATATCCAACTACCTAGCAGGCATTTCCATACGGTTCCACAGGTACCTCAAATTCAACCATGCAAAAACCAAACATCTCATTTTTTGTTCCCAAACGTGCCTCTTCCTATATTCCCTAATTTATAAATGGAAGTCACTATTCACCCTAGCATGGAACCCAGAAAACTAGAAGTCATCCAAGAGCTCATCCTTCTCATTTCCACTATTATCCTCTCTCTTGCTCTGTAGCTTTGTCAATCACGCATGCACACATCTCCATGTCTAACAGATTCTTTTTTTTTTTTTTTTTCCTGAGATAGAGTTTTGCTCTTGTTGCCCAGGCTGGGGTGCAATGGCGGGATCTCGGCTCACAGCAACCTCCGCCTACCGGGTTCAAGCAATTCTCCTGCCTCAGCCTCCCGAGTAGCTGGGATTACAGGCATGCACCACCACTCCTGGCTAATTTTGTATTTTTAGTAGAGACGGGTTTCTCCATGTTGGTCAAGCTGCTCTCCAACTCCCGACCTCAGGTGATCCGCACACCTCAGCCTCCCAAAGTGCTGGGATTACAGGCATAAGCGACCACACCCGGTGTTTTTTTTGTTTTTTTGTTTTTTTTTTAAAGACAGGGGTCATCACTTCTCTGCCTTTTGGCTAAGATCAAGCGTAGTAAAAGACAGGGTCTCACTCTATTGCTCAGGCTGGAGTGCAGTGTAGTGGGATTGTGGCTCACTGCAGCCTTGATTCCCAGGTTTAGGTGATCCTCCCACCTCAGCCTCCCAAATAGCTGGGACTATAGGTGTGTGCCACCAGGCCCAGCTAATTTTTCTTATATTTCTTTAGAGGCAGGTTCTCACTAAGCTGCCCCAGGCTAGGCTCGAACTGGGCTCAAGAGATCCTCCCACCTCAGCCTCCCAAAGTGCTGGATGATAGGTGTGAGACACCACACTAGCCTGACTATCTATTAAATATCTCACGGTGGCTCATGCCTGTAATCCCAGCACTCTGGGAGGCCAAGGGAGGCGGATCACCTGAAATCAGGAGTTCACGACCAACCTGACCAACATGGTGAAACCCATCTCTACTAAAAATACAAAAATTAGCCGGGTGTGGTGGCGTGCACCTATAATCCCAGCTACTCAGGATGAGGCAGGAGAATCGCTTGAACCCGGGAGGCAGAGGTTGCAGTGAGCCGAAATGTGCCACTGCACTCCAGCCTGGGAGACAGAGGGAGACTCCGCCTCACAAAAAAAAAAAAAAAATTTGAGTCCATCTATCTCTGTGCACTTGCATGACTACTTTAGACCCTGTTTCTTATCTAGATTATTGTGATCCTCCCTAAACTGGACTCCCTAATTCCAGTCTATTTTCCAATCCAGTCTCCAAACTGCTACAAGAGATATTTTTAAAAAGTAAATCCTTCAGTAGCTTTCATAGTTTAAGACAAAACTCAAACTTTTTAGCCTATCAAATAAGGACTTCAAGATCAGGCACCTAGGTACCTCTCTAATCTTTTCTGTAATTCCCACAAGAATCCCATACGTAGCCTCATCCCATTCCGTGCAGTTTGGCAAAGACTCTATGTTACCCTGCTCTATACCTCCATGATTTACACAGGCAGTGCCTCCCCAGAACTTTCTTCCCCATACTTCACCTAGCTAACTCCCAGGTAGTTAAGGAAAAGCCGGGAAAGGCTGACAGGGGCCAGATCATAAAGAGTTTTTGTAGGCCATAATCTTAATAAGTCCTTCAAGAGATACATATGCCACTAGGTTTAAGAATGAGAGATAGGGAGAATACAACAGAAACTTCCAGGAAAATGAACATTTAAAGGACAGGGGCCAGGTGCAGTAACTCATGTCTACAATCCCAGCACTTTGGGAGGCCAAGGCAGGATGGGACGACTGCTTGAGCCCAAGAGTTCAAGACCAGCCTGGGCAACACAGGGAGAACTCATCTCTACAAAATTAAAAAATAAAATTAGCTGGGTGTGATGGTGTGCACTTGTAGTCCCAGCTACTTGGGAGCCTTGAGCCTAGGAGGTCGAGGCAGTAGTGAGTCATGATCATGCCAGTTTACTCCAGCCTAAGCAACAAAGCAAGACCCTGTGTCAAAATAAAAAATAAAAATAAAAAAATATATAAATGAAGAATAGGCAGGAGAAAAAGAGCCAGGAAAGCAAGTAAAAAAGTATAGCATCACCAAATATTTGAAGAAGGAAAGGGGTCAACAGTAACGAATGCTGCAAAAACAACAGAGTAAGAAAAGGATGAAAAGAGATCTGTGGCCGGGCGCAGTGGCTCATGCCTGTAATCCCAGCACTTTGGGAGGCCAAGGCAGGTGAATCACCTAAGGTCAGGAGTTCAAGATCAGGCTGGCAAACATGGTGAAACCCCCGTCTCTACTAAAAATGCAAAAATTAGCCAGGCACAGTGGCGCACCCCTGTAATCCCAGCTACTTATAAGACTGAAGTGGAAGAATTGCTTGAACCCAGGAGACGGAGGGTGCAGTGAGCCGAGATCACGCCACTGCACTCCAGCCTGGACAACAGAGCAAGATGCCGTCTCAAAAAAAGAAAAAAAAGAGATCTGTTAAATTTTACAAGGTCTCCCACATTCTTCCCATTGATTTTGATGGTTGCTGGGAGCTATCTCTACCAACAGCATTAGAAACTTTAAGTGGGCCAGGCGTGGTGCCTCACGCCCAGCACTTTAGGAGGCCGAGGCGGGTGGATTGTCTGAGCCTGGGAGTTTGAGACCAGCCTGGCCAACATGGTGAAACCCCATCTCTACTAAAAATACAAAAATTAGCCAGACGTGGTGGCGGGCACCTGTAATCCCAGCTACTCGGGAGGCTGAGGCGATTGCTTGAACCCAGGAGATGGAGGTTGCAGTAAGCCGATATCATACCACTGCATTCCAGCCTGGGCAACAGAGCAAGACTGTCTCAATAAAAAAAATAAAAATAAATTAAAAAAAGGCCAGGTGCAGTGGCTCACACCTGTAATCCCAGCCCTTTGGGAGACTGAGGCGGGAAGATCACCTGAAGTCGGGAGTTCGAGGCCAGCCTGACCAACATGGAGAAAGCCCATCTCTACTAAAAATACAAAATTAGCCAGGCGTGGTGGCACATGCCTGTAATCCCAGCTACTTGGGAGGCTGAGGCAGGAGAATCGCTTGAACCCAGGAGTCGGAGGTTGCAGTGAGCCAAGATCGCGACATTGCACTCCAGCCTGGGCAACAAGAGCAAAACTCTGTCTCAAAAAAAAAAAAAAAAAGAACAAAGAAACTGTAAGTGAACACTTCTCATGGGTATACATTCACCTGCTACAGGCTGGAGTACAGTGGTGTGATCTCAATCACAGCAACTCCCACCTTGCAGGTTCAAGCGATTCTCATGCCTCAGCCTCCTGAGTAGCTGGGATTACAGGCATGTGATACCATAACACTCAGCTAAGGTCTTGTATTTTTAGTAGAGATGGGGTTTCATTATGTTAGCCAGGCTGGTCTTGAACTCCTGACCTCAAGTGACCCACCCGCCTCAGCCTCCCAAAGTGCTGGAATTACAAGCGTGAGCCACCACACCTGACCATATATTTCAAATGTACCTACCATTAAATTTGGATTGTCACTGCCTTAATTACTTTCCTCCTAGTCTTCTGTTATTAATCCTGTAAGCTTTCACAAGTCTGACCCACCCTTTTCCAAGACACCAAGGATTTCTTGATGCCCATACTGTTCCTCATAAACAAAAACCATAAATTCTTACAATTGTCATACGCAACAAAGACACAGGCCCAACAAAAATATGAACTGTATTTTTTGAAAACTTAGCCTTTTTGGGGTTTTTTTTAAGAGACAGGCTCTCATTCTGTCACCCAAGCCAGAGTATGGTGGCACAATCATAGCTCACCGCAGCTGCAAACTTCTGGGCTCAAGCAATCCTCCCGCCTCAGATTCCCAAAGTGCTGCGTTACAGGTGTGAACCACCAAGCCAAGCCTATACAATATTTTTAATAACTGTGCACGTAAAACGAAGTTTTGACTGTAATTTGTCACATGAGTCTGGGCAACAAAGTGAGACTCCATCTCAAAAAAATAAATAAATAAAAAGAAATTATTCAGTCAGGTGCAATGGCTCATGCCTATAATCCCAGCACTTCAGGAGGCTGAGGTGGGCGGATCACCTGAGCTCGAGAGTTCGAGACCAGCCTGACCAACATGGAGAAACCCTGCCTCTACTAAAAATACAAAATTAGCCAGGTGTGGTGGTGCATGCCTGTAATCCCAGCTACAGGGGAAGCTGAGGCAGGAGAATCACTTGAACCCAGGAGACGGAGGTTGCAGTGAGCCGAGATCGTGCCATTGCACTCCAACCTGGGCAGCAAGAGCGAAACTCCGTCTCAAAAAAAAAAAAAAAACTATTCACAAAATGAGAACTACTAATATGATTCTGGAAGATGCAGTTATTTCTTTATACTAATAATATCAGAACTATGTCCAGTCAAATGCATCGCAGATCCCCAATTCTTGCACCTCCCATTAACTGTTCTCTCCTAGGCCTGGCAGCTTTCAATGTCCTCGCAAAGGTTTAAGCAAAAGCCTTAGCTTTGCCACTAGCATTCCTACAAAGTTAAAAGCACACTTCAGGCTGGGCGTAGCGGCTCACATCTGTAATCCCAGCACTTTGGGAGGCCGAGGCAGGCGAATCACCTGAGGTCAGGAGTCCAAGACCACCCTGGCCAACATGGTGAAACCCTGTCTCTACAAAAAAACAAAAATTAGCCGGGCATGATGGCAGATGCCTATAATCCAGCTAGTTGGGAGGCTGAGGCAGAAGAATCGCTTGAACCTGGGAGACGGAGGTTGTAGTGAGCTGAAATCAGGACACTGCACTCCAGCCTGGGAGACACAGCAAGACTGTCTCAAAAAGAAAAAAGCACACTTCACTCCCTTTGCCTTCCTGAGCTAAAGAAGAGTAGCCAAACCGCCCCAAAGAGAAATCTCATCCAGGTTACTCTAGCCGGAAGATCAGTGGAGGTAACTAATATACCAACCAAGAAACTAAGGAAAGATAGGTCAGGCGCGGTGGCTCATGCCTGTAATCCCAGCACTTCGGGAGGCCGAGGCGGGCAGATCACCTGAGGTTAGGAGTTCGAGAGTGGCCTGGCCAACATGACAGAACCCTGTATCTACTAAAAATACAAAAATTATCCAGGCGTGGTTGCGGATGCCTGTAATCCCAGCTACTTGGGAGGCTGAGGTAGGAGAATCCCTTGAACCCGGGAGGCGGAGGTTGCAGTGAGCCAAGATCACACCATTGCACTCCGGCTTGGGCGACAGAGCAAGACTCCATCTCAAAAAAATAAATAATTAATTAAGGAAAGATAAAATGAGGGATAACCCACAGAATTTAGGGTGCCTGCTCCTTTTTATCCTCAAACTTAGCATAGATTTAGTTGCTAAAAATGCCCCCCAAAATCAATCTGAAAAAAGGATCAAGTGTTCTCTAGAACTGAACACTCTACCATTGTTAGAGAAACCTATTCTTAAAGTTTTTAAGCTCAATTGTCTCTACATGAATTGGTGGGGGTGAAGGTAGGAACTAGCCCATAAAGACAGAACTATAAATATTAACATCTTCAGGCTACTGAAAAACTCAAAGTGGAATCAGCCTGCTCAGCTCTGTAGGGTCAGAGAAGTAACAAGAGTGATATTTGTCTTGGCAGGGACATGAACAAACCTCAAGGGAAGAGCATGAAGTAGGTAAAAATTCTAGCCACATGAAATCTGAGATAAGACTACCAACATCAAAGACGTCCACACTCCATCCTCTTCTCTGCCCTTGAAGTATTTTCATTCAATGGCCCCAAAGCACGAGATGTTTGTCCAAAGAGAAACATCCCCAGAAAAAACATCTCAACATCTCTCAATGAGTACTTTAGAAAACCAGGTTTTCCTAGTGAAAATCCATCCCATCCTTCCAAGGACAACTAATCACCATGAAAAATTCATGGGAAGAGTTCAAGGAAAAAACTCCTCCTTACCCCTTCAGTCAATAAATCTGTTGTGCACTTTACTGAACATCAAGTGCTGTGCTAAGTGCTGAGGATACGGAAATTAATAAAACAAAAATGTGGCTGGGCGCAGAGGCTCACGCCTATAATCCTAGCACTTTGGGAGGCTGAGGCGGGAGGATCACCAGGTCAGGGGTTCGAGACCAGCCTGACCAACACCGTGAAATGCCACCTCTACTAAAAATACAAAAATCAGTCGGGCGTGGTGGCGCGTGCCTGTAATCCTAGCTACTCAGGAGGCTGAGGCAGGACAATCACTTGAACCTGGGAGGTGGAGGCTGCAGTGAGATGACATCGTGCCACTGCACTCCAGCCTGGGCGACAGACCGAGGCTCTGTCTAAAAAAAAATAAATAATAAAATAAAATAAGTAAATAAAACAAAAATGCCTGCTCTCCTGAAGCTTACTTTTTTTTTTTTTTTTTTGAGACAAGAGTCTCGGTCTGTTGCCCAGGCTGGAGTGCAGTGGCACGATCTCGGCTCACTGCAACCTCAGCCTCCCGGGTTCAAGCGATTCTCCTGCCTCAGCCTCCCGAGTAGCTGGGACTACAGGTGTGTACCACCACGCCCAGCTAATTTTTGTATTTTTAGTAGAGACGGGGTTTCACCATGTTGGCCAGGCTGGTCTCGAACTTCTAACCTCAGGTGATGCTCCGTCCTTGGCCTCCCAAAGTGCTGGGACTATAGGCGTGAGCCACTGCGCCTGGCCCTGAAGCTTACTTTCTACTGGGGGAGATTAAAATATATAATATGTTATAGGTTGATAAGGGTTAAGGTGGAAAATAAAGCAGAAAACGGGGATAAAGTTACGTAAATGTGTATGTAGGAGGGGCTTTGCCATCCAGATAGCCAAGGGAATATCACTGTTAAGAGTGACATTTGGGCCAGGCGCAGTGGCTCATACCTGTAATCCCTACACTTTGGGATTACACTTTGGGAGGCGGAGGTGGGTGGATCACTTAAGGTTAGGAGTTCAAGACCAGCCTGGCCAACATATAGTGAAACCCTGTCTGTACTAAAAATACAAAAAAATTAGCCAGGCATGGTGGTGGGCACCTGTAATCCCAGCTACTCAGGGGGCTGAGGCGGGAGAATCGCTTGAACCCAGGAGGTAGAGGTTGCAGTGAGCCGAGATCATGCCATTGCACTCCAGCCTCGGTGACAGAGCAAGACTCCATCTCAAAAAAAAAGAGTGAAATTTGAGTAAAGACCTGAAGGAGGTGAGGGGACAGACAGGCTATGCTCTTACACAGCTTTGTAAGAGAAAGGTAATTCAGGAAGAGGGAACAAGAGCATAGACCCTGAGGCAGAAGTGTGCCTAGTGTGCTCAAGGAATAGCCAGAGGCCAGTGTGCATGTTAGGGGGAAGGGTGCCACAGATCTAGAGCTTTAAAGCTAAGATTGGTTTGGCTGGGCGCGGTGGCTCATGCCTGTAATCCCAGCACTTTGGGAGGCCAAGGTGGACGGATCACGAGGTCAGGAGATCGAGACCATCCTGGCTAACACGGTGAAACCCCGTCTCTACTAAAAATACAAAACATTAGCCGGGCGTGGTGGGGGGCGTGGTGGGGGGCGTGGTGTGTGGGGGGGTGGCGCCTGTAGTCCCAGCTACCCAGGAGGCTGAGGCAGGAGAATGGTGTTAACCCAGGAGGCAGAGCTCCCAGCGAGCCGAGACTGCACCACGGCACTCCAGCCTGGGTGACAGAGCGAGAACAGACCAACAACAAAAAAAGAAACATTGGTTTTTATTTTGAAAGAGAAAGGAAGCCATCTCCTCTCTTAATTTTCCAGAAAATTAAAAAATATTAGGCATGCTTTTTTTTGTTTGTTTTTTTTTTTGGAGACAAGTCTCTCGCTCTGTTGCCTAGGCTGGAGTACAGTGGCACCATCTTGGCTTACTGCAACCTCCGCCTTCTGGGTTCAGATGCTTCTCCCACCTCAGCCTGACAAGAAGCTGAGACTACAGGTGCCTGCCACCACGCCTGGCTACTTTTTGTATTTTTAGTAGAGACCGGGTTCCACCATGTTGGCCAGGCTGGTCTCAAACTCCTGACCTCAGGTGATCCACCTGCCTTGGCCTCCCAAAGTGCTGGGATTACAGCGTGAGCCACCGTGCCCGGCCAGTCAGGCATGCTATTTTTATTTGTCAAATTTTTAAAAAACTTTACATTGTGAAGCTCTGCCAAGAGCAATGGCTCACGCCTGTAATCCCAGTGCTTTTGGGAGTCTGAGGCCACAGGATCACTTGAAGCCAGGAGTTCAAAACCAGCCTGGGCAACATAGCAAGATCCCATCCCTACGAAAAAAAAATTGTGAAGCTCTACTAATCATATAATGGACACAAAGACAACTGGAACTTCAACTCTGAAATTTAACTTGTTAGGAGTTCATCAGGCCTTCAAGAAAAAAGTTATCTTTTCTCTCAACTCTCTGGAGAACAGCAACAGGTTAAGAAAAATACAACTAAAAACTGAACTGAATTAATCTAACCGGCCACTTTTCACCACTATTTAAACTTCTTGTCTTTCCCGGCGCGGTGGCTCATGCCTACCACTTTGGGAGGCCAAGGCAGGTGGATCACTTGAGCCCAGTAGTTCCAGACCAGCCTAGGCAGCAAGGTGAAACCCCGTCTCTACAAAAATCAGCCAGGAGTGGTGGCTCACGCCTGTACTCCCAGCTACTTGGGGGGGCTGAGGTAGGACGATGGCTTGAGGCCAGGAGGCAGAGGTTGCATTGAGCGGAAAAGGAACCACTACACTCCATTCTGGGTGACAGACTGAGACCCTGTCTCAAAAAAAAATACAACTTTTTGTCTTGATACCCCAGCATCAAAAAGGGGGTGGGGTGGGGGGGGGGAAATATTGGTGGAACAAAAAAACAAAAAAGCATTAGGAAAAAGAGCCACAAATAATTCAACTGCAAATCTATCTAAAAATACAAGAAAATGCTAGGAATTTGTGATATTCCTGAAGTGAAACCTGTCACTTTCCTCCTTCCTTGAGTCTCCACGTGGCTTACGTATATCAGACAGGACTCAGGCTTCTCAATCTTAGTTATCTATTTGAACAACATTACGTACAAGGATATTCATCCAACTGGGATATGAATTCAAACTTTTCCACTTTTCTTTCTTCCGTTTTAACGCAGTTCTGGGATTGTTATTCGGTCATTTCTCATCATTATCCAATGACAATTCACTCTAAGTAAGTATTCCTGGTAGTTCCGAGACTTAATGGCCACAAATGTTGAAAAATGTTAGCTCTACGGGAAAACGAATCGAAGCGTTTTCAGGGGCTCGAGTAAGTTATGAGCTTAGTGTAGGCCCAAGTTTTAAGCTACAGAAACATCTCCCTGTATGTGCCAACTCAAATCCCCGTCCCTGTAAGAAACCTGGACACCAGCATGATTTTAAACACTTCTTCTACACCTCTCTGTCCTATTTTTCCATGCTCCACGTTCGAAGGAAAACCACCACCCAAGAAACACACGGAGCTAGCCACCCCGAAGCACTAGAAGGGCGCAACAGTTTTTAGGTCCCCCGACAAAGGCCAAAGGTGGCGCCACCCCCCTGCCCCCGCACCGCCGCCCTCCGCCCCGCGCCCCCAGCTTCTCTCCAGCAGCGCACACTTGGCGCAGTCCTTCCGGGGCCATCCGACCCTGACCCATCGTCCCCGGGACCGGCTGCCGGGCGAAGGGAACCCAGGCCGCGGGGCCTCCTCGCGCCCGCCCGCGCGGCCGCCACGCCCCCTCCCCACAGGCCGTCCGGGCCGCCCGCCCCCTCGGCCGGGAGGTGGCCTCACCTCGCACGAGCCGTAGCGGGGAGGGCGCCCACGTCTCCGCCCGCCGCCCGGGCCCACGGCCGCTCGGCTGCGGCTCGGCCCCGACGGGCGGCGGCGGCGCGCTTCTGGGGGCGGGCTTTTCTCGGCCGGGGCTTCCCCAGGGCCGAGGGCTGGGAAGCAGGGGGGACTGGGACGGGGGAGGGGAAAGGGGCTTGGGAAGGAGGGGGGAGAGGGGAAGAAAAGGGGGGAACCAAACCCGGAAAGGGAGAAAGGGGGGAGGGGAAAATCAGAAGGGGAAGAAAAGCACAGAGTCCGCCCCCCGCTGCGGCTGCGCGCTACGTCACTACGTCTGGCGTTGTCGTCACCCCGTCCTGCGATCCGCCCGTCCCTGCTTCCTGGCTTCCCGCGTGCCCCTCAGCAGCCCTGCGGGGCCCACTGCCTGCCGCACGCACTCCCGCTGGCGCGCGCGCACTCGCACTCGCTCGCTCGCCTTCTTCCGCGTTACCTGTGTCAGGACACCAATCCGGAGCCACTGGGAGCCTCGGTCCTCCTTAAACCCATCAAGTCTGTCAGATAGAATACCCTGGATTTCAATATAATACTAATAGTGATCATTCTAAAGTAATTTCCATTTACAGAGCACTTTCAAAACAGCCTTTCACTTAGGGCAGTAACTCCTGTACCAAAAGAACGTACACTCGGTATTTGTTGCATACATGGATAACTATAGTTCAGCAGGTAAATGTCCATTTTACGTAAAGATGAAAAAAACTGACCTAGGAGGAACTCAGTCTGTCCTATTAGGATCACATTTTTACCATCATCCCCTCTCTAAGATACAGTTCTCAAAAATCGTCTTAAATGTCCAACCTCCCCCGTTTTGTCCATTCTAGGCAGAATCAATTTAGTTATTGATTATGTGTGTGTGGATAATTTACTGACCAAACTCCTTCAAAGAAGCAATGTAGTCTTTTGTAGAATTCGACCATTAAATATTTACCTTGTGACAGGAACTGCGGTAGGCAAAAAAAGTCAAATAATTATAGTACAATTTAAGTGCTATAATAGAAAGGTTTAAATGTGCTATGGAAACACAAGGAACAGCAATTCGTTCTTAGAGGTAAAAGAGATTAAGTTACAGAGAAACTACAGGTGAAATTCCAGCTAATCTTGAGACTATAAATAGTTCACTAGAGAGGTAAGAATGGAGATTCCGCCAAAGTCATAGAAGCATGAAGTTCATCTTTCCTTCAAGGATGAGCAAGTTCCAGGTTGGTTGGCGTTTTTTGTTTGTTTGTTTTATTTATTTATTTATTTATTTATTTATTTATTTATTGAGATGGGGTCTCGCTTTGTCACCCAGGCAACTAGACTGCAGTGATGCAATGTCGGTTCATTGCAGCCTTCACCTCTCAGGTTCAAGCGATTCTCCTGCCTCAGCGTCCAGAGTAGCTGGGACTACAGGCACGCACCATCACGCCCGGCGATTTTTTTGTATTTTTAGTAGAGACGGGGTTTTGCCATGTTGGCCAGGCTAGTCTGGAACTCCTGGCCTCAGGTGATCCACCCGCCTCGGCCTTCCAAAGTGCTGGGATTACAGGTGTGAGCCACCTCGCCTAGCCCTCTCTCCTGGTCATCACTGCCTCCTGCCCCCAAATTCTCTCAACCCTCTGGAGAACAACGGGGGAAGAAAAATACAACTGAACTGAACTGATCTAACCTGCCACTTTTCACCACGATTTAAACTTTTTGTCTTGGCCGGGTGCAGTGGCTCACACCTAGTACTTTGGGAGGCCAAGGCAGGTGGATCGTTTGAGCTCAGGAGTTCCAGACCAGGCAGTGATGACCACTAGGAAATAATAGCTAATATTTGCATTATGTGTATGTAAGTACAATATACAATGTGTAGCATTCTACATCTATTGTAGTATCAAATCCTCAATACAATAGGTACTATTATTATACCTGTTTTATAGATGAGGAAACCTGAGGCACAATAATTAAACCAAAGTTCCAGATTTTTTTTTTTTTTTTTTTTTTGAGACAGAGTCTTGCTCTGTCACCCAGGCTGGAGTGCAGTGGCGTGATCTCAGCTCACTGCAACCTCCACCTCCCGGGTTCAAGTGATTCTCCTGCCTCAGCCTCTCAGGTAGCTGGGACTACAGGCATGTGCCACCACGCCCGGCTTATTTTTATTTTTTTATTTTTCTTTGGTATTTTTAGTACAGATGGGGTATCAACATGCTGGCCAGGCTGATCTGGAACTCCTGACCTCAAGTGAACTGCCCACTTCGGCCTCCCAAAGTGCTGGAATTACAGACGTGAGCCATCACGCCCAGCCTACAAGCACATTTTTAAGAGCAAAAAAGAAGGAGACAGGGAGTAGACTGATACAGAGTTGTTGGGTATTCTTGTTGGTTTACAGAAATAACATTGATTAGTGATTGGCTATACATTGTTAAGCTATAGGATCTAGGTTATAGTGTCCAGTGCAGCATTGTTACGTTAATTTATAGTTACTTGTGGCAATAGCAAGCAATTTCAAGAGATGAATACATAGCTCAAAAGCAGGGAGTAGGACATGATTGCCGTCTCATTTTATTTATTTATTTTTTATTTATTTTTTTTGAGACAGGCTGTCACTCTATTTCCCAGGCAGGTGTGCAGCAGTACAATTACAGCTCACTGCACCTTCAACCTCCTGGGCTCAAATGATCCTCCAGTCTCAGCCTCCTGAGTAGCTGGGACTGCAGGCACACACTACCACTCCCAGCTTTTTTTAAATTTTATTTTATTTATTTATTTTTTATTTTAGTATGGATAGGGTCTGGCTATGTTGCCCAGGCTGGTCTTGAACTCGTGAGTTCAAATGATTTGCCCGCTTTGGCCTCCTAAAGTGCTGGGATTATAGGCTTGAGCCACCATGCCTGGTCTGCTGTCTCATTTTAATGTCTCTCTGAGCCTGATAATCTTAAAAGACTTGCATTTCCCAGATTAAAATTGTTTTATTTTCTCAGTGCCATGACACAGAATAAAAGCCTGAAATGTTTCTGAGACAAGTGCAAGAACTGAAGAACAACAACCAAGAATACCTGGATTTAAAACCTATACTCCTGGCTGGGCACGGTGGCTCACGCCTGTAATCCCAGCATGTTGGGAGGCCGAGGCAGGCGGATCACGAGGTCAGGAGTTCGAGACCAGCCTGACCAACATGGTGAAACCCCGTCTCTACTAAAAATACAAAAATTAACCAGGCATAGTGGCACGCACCTGTAATCCCAGCTACTCAGGAGGCTGAGGCAGGAGAACTGCTTGAACCCGGGAGGCGGAGGTTGCAGTGAGCCAAAATTATGCCACTGCACTCCAGCCTGGGCAACAGAGCGAGACTCCATCTCAAAAGAAAAAAAAAGGGGGTGGAATCTCAAAACTTCTTTTCCGAGACAAAAAGAAACCCCAAAGGGTGAGCAAATCTGGAACTCAAGCCCTTTCCCCACCTTAAGAGTTCCCTCTGAGAGCATCGAAGACATGGCTAGAACGCTGTTCTCCCTTCCCTTAACCTTCAGACTTCGTGGTTTTGAGACTTCTTGGGCAAAACTCAACCAGGGCTAACAAATAAGGCTGGATTGAGAACCCCAGGGAGGGAGGATGGAGGGATGGGGATGGGCTTTGAGAAACACCAGGCAAAAAAGAATGCAACTCTCAATTATTCACGCATGACAGTGAGCTAAAGTGCCTTGCCAATGACCCCTTCTTGTTTGAGAGTCTCCCTTTAACATTCTTTCCCAAAACCTGTGATCTGTCCCTTTCCCCCATGCCCAGGATTCCCAGCAAGGGTAGAGATCTGAGGAGGAATTTAATCTCTCACCTTTGTCCCCAGGCCTGGCAGCTCACATGGATAACAACTGTCTCCCAACATTGGCCCAGGGACGTGTCTTTCCCTAAACAAACCAACCTCTCCTCACGTCCCCCACTCTGTACTTTCACTGACTATGTGTTGGCAGATTCTGCCAAGTTCTACCTGTAACTGGCTTCATTTTCAAGTCAGATGTTTGGCTGCTGCTCTGTCCCCTGCAACAAGGAGCCATGCCAGCTGGACACACACTTCTTCCAGGGCTTCTGGCAGCCAGGACAGAGTTGAGACCACAGCTGTTGAGACCCTGAGCCCTGTGTCTGTATTGCTCAAGAAGGGCCTTCCCCAGCAATGACCACCTCATTGCTTCTGGCCTTTCTCCTCCTGGCTCCAACCACAGTGGCCACTCCCAGAGCTGGCGGTCAGTGTCCAGCATGTGGGGGGCCCACCTTGGAACTGGAGAGCCAGCGGGAGCTGCTTCTTGATCTGGCCAAGAGAAGCATCTTGGACAAGCTGCACCTCACCCAGCGCCCAACACTGAACCGCCCTGTGTCCAGAGCTGCTTTGAGGACTGCACTGCAGCGCCTCCACGGGGTCCCACAGGGAGCACTTCTGGAGGACAACAGGGAACAGGAATGTGAAATCATCAGCTTTGCCGAGACAGGTGGGTTCCTGATCTGTAGCTCTTCTCCAGAACTTGACCCCTCAAGGAAAGGAAAAGTTTCCTCACCAGCCTTACCTCTGACTCCTTCCCCAAAAACCATCCAACCCCTGCTTCCCACAGGCTGTAATCTCCTTATCCCAGGTGTCGCGACAACCCCCACATCCCCCTGGGGTCACTCTGACAGCTCAGACCTGACCAATAGGCAGCTGGAAAGCTGGTAAATTTCACTTCTTTTGAGATTGGCTGCCGTCCTCCGGGTCCTCTCTCTGCAGGCCCCACAAACCCACAGGCTGTGGTGTGAGCCCATCCACTTCCTGGGTCTGCACACAGCAACTGGGAGGTGGGGAGTCTCTCCTTTCTCTGGCCCCAGGATCTAGCCCCTCCCTTCCCCTCTCCTCCAGTTGCCTCATTTGAGTAAAAGAAGAAAAAATAAAACACCAGGACTACAATACCTCACCATATGTCATGTTCCCATATATACCTCAGGTCCCCACATCACAGAGAACAGGGTCAAAATGGGACTCAGAAAGATGGATAAAGGGGCTGGGCACAGTGGCTCATGCCTGTAATCCCACTTACTCAGAAGGCAGGAGGATCACTTGAAGCCAGGTGTTTGAGACCAGCCTGAGCAACATAGCAAGACCCTTTTTTTTTTTTTCCTGAGACGGAGTCTTGCTCTGTCACCCAGGCTGGAGTGCAGTGGCGTGATCTCGGCTCACTGCAACCTCCACCTCCTGGGTTCAAGCAATTCTCCTGCCCCAGCCTCTTGAGTAGCTAGGATTACAGGTGCCCACCACCACACCCGGCTAATTTTTATATTTTTAGTAGAGACTGGGTTTCACCGTGTTGGCCAAGCTGATCTCAAACTCCTGACCTCGTGATCCTCCCGCCTCAGCCTCCCAAAGTGCTGGAATTACAGGCGTGAGCCACTGTGCCCGGTGACCCTGTCTCTTTTTTAAAAACTTTTTTTTTTTTTTTTTGGAAACAGAGTCTCACTCTGTCACCCAGGCTGGAGTGCAATGGCATGGTCTCAGGTCACTGCAACCTCTGCCTCCTGGGTTCAAGCAGTTCTCCCAACTCAGCCTCCCGAGTAGCTGGGACTACAGGCATGTGTCACCATACCCGGCTAATTTTTGTATTTTTAGTACAGACAGGGTTTCACTATGCTGGCCACGCTGGTCTCGAACTCCTGACCTCGTGATCTGCCCGCCTCGGCCTCCCAAAGTGCTGGGATTACAAGTGTGAGCCACTGTGCCCAGCCTTTTCTTTTTCTTTTTTTTTTTTTTTTTTTTTTGAGACAGTCTTCCTCTGTCACCCAGGCTGGAATGCAGTGGTATGCTCACAGCTCATTGCAGCCTCAACCTCCCAGGCTCAAGCTCAGGTGATCCTCCCACCTCAGCCTCCCAAGTAGCTGGGACTACAGGTATGCGCCATCATGCCTGGCTAATTTTTTTATTTTTTATTTTATTTTATTTTATTTTATTTTATTTTGTTTTATTTTATTTTTTGAAATGGAGTCTCGCTTTGTCGCCCAGGCTGGAGTTCAGTGGTGCGATCTTGGCTCACTGCAAGCTCCAACTCCTGGGTTCACGCCATTCTCCTGCCTCAGCCTCCCAAGTAGCTGGGACTACAGGCGCCTACCACCACGCCTGGCTACTTTTTATGTATTTTTAGTAGAGACAGGGTTTCACCGTGTTAGCCAGGATGATCTCGATCTCCTGACCTCATGATCCACCTGCCTCACCCTGCCAAAGTGCTGGGATTACAGGCGTGAGCCACCGCGCCCAGCTTAAATTTTTTTATAGAGACAGGATTTCATCATGTTGCCCAGGTTGGTCTTGAACTTTTGGGCTCAAGCAATCCACTCGCCTCGGTCTCGCAAAATGCTAAGATTACAGACATGAGCCACCATCCCTGGGCTAAAGATAGCTGGGTGCGGTGGAGTGCACCTGCAGTCCCAGCTATTTGGGAGGCTGAGATGGAGGATCATTGAGCCCAGGAGTTTGAGACTGCACTGAGCTGTTTGCACCACTGCCCTCCAGCCTGGGCAACAGAGTGAGACCCCCATCTCTAAAATTAATTAATTAAAGAAAGATGGATGAAAGAGGACAAGGAGGAGAGATAGTTACTTCCACAGACAGGGGACTAGTTGGAGTATATAGTGAGCAGATCAGGAATTCTAAGCCAGGACTCTAGAAAGTGCAAATTGAAGGCCGGGCGCGGTGGCTCACGCTTGTAATCCTAGCACTTTGGGAGGCCGAGTCACGCAGATCACAAGGTCAGGAGATCGAGACCATCCTGGCTAACATGGTGAAACCCCGTCTCTACTAAAAATACAAAAAAAAATTAGCTGGGCATGGTGGCGGGCACCTGTAGTCCCAGCTACTCTGGAGGCTGAGGCAGGAGAATGGCATGGACCCGGGAGGCGGAGCTTGCAGTGAGCCGAGATTGTGCCACTGCATTCCAGCCTGGGGAACAGAGTGACACTCCGTCTCAAAAAAAAAAAAAAAAAAAGAAAGAAAGAAAATGCCAATTGAGCCCTTTGCAAGCTCTTTCTTAGGTCCGGAAGACCCTTCCCATTTCTGGCCCCTCATTCGCTCATTTTTTGTTTGTTTGTTTGTTTGAGATGGAGTCTCATTCTGTTGCCCAGGCTGGAGTGCAGTAGCACAATCTCAGCTCACTGCAACCCCCGCCTCCTGGGTTCAAGCCATTCTCCTGCCTCAGCCTCCCGAGTATCTGGGACTACAGGCGAACGCCACTAAACCCAGCTAATTTTTGTATTTTTAGTAGAGACGGGGTTTCACCATGTTGGCCAGGCTGGTCTCGAACTCCTGACCCCAAGTGATCTGCTCACCTCGGCCTCCCAAAGTGCTAGGATTACAGATGTGAGCCACTGCACCCGCCCCTGCCTGTTTCAAGACCCCGCTTGAACTGGAGCTAGATAGCCTGGGCTCAGATTCTTGCTCAGCCATTTATTAGCTGTTTGACCTAGTGGTTAATAGTTTTCTCATTTGTTAAATGGGGATAATAAGAGGATAGTTGAGATAATTAAATGGGCTAATACAGGTAAAGTACTTTGAGTGTTAAAGTGGGAGGGAGCAGGAACTAGAGAGTAGACTTAGTGACTGCCCATGGAGGAAAGGGACAAGGCAGCTCTCTGGAAATCTTTTATAAAGGCACTGATCCTATTAATGAGGGCTCCACCCTCATTACTTAATCACCTCCCAAAGGCTCCACTTCCTAATACCATCACATGGGGGTTAGGATTTCAACATATGAATTTTGAGGGAATGTAACAGCCTCTCTCCATGAAGCCTCTTATCATTCAATGGTCTATCCCAAGTTTCTTTAGAGAATGGTGGCCAATTCCAAGAGGATAATTTCAATGTGTAAATTATTCTCAAACTTCTACATACACCGTGCTTGCTAATGTCCCATTGACAAAGCAAGTCATTGTAGCCAAGCCTAGAATCAATCACTGTGAGATGGAACTAGACGAAGGCATGAAAGCCATGAGGTAGCGTTTATTGGGGACTACCAATCTAGCAGCCTACTAAAGTCTGCCCTCTGACCCCTAACAATTTATATCTCTCCCACAAGCAAAATACAATCATCCTCTCCCAGCTACCCACATCAAACTTTCATCCCTTTATGGCATCAGGATCGGGCTGAAGTCCAGCATCTCATCACCTGAATTAGGTGCAAATATAGGTGAGGCTCCTCTGGTACATTTCTTCAGGTGCAGGGGCCTTCAGTGGTGTCCTAGCACTGGCTTATTCTGACTTATGAAAGCTGATTGTGAACATCTTCTCCCAACTCAGCATTCAGTGATGTCACATTAGCAGCTTGAAATCAGCCATGGTGGGAGAATTTGTAGTCTTATAGAAATTGACAAAGACTACAAATCAGGGCTTTTGATTTTTTTCCCTGGAGACCAGTTATTAAACATTTACCAGCATACCACTGTCTGTGTACTAAAAATACAAGTTCTCTACCTCCCACGCACTTAACATACAATGCTGAGACAGGGACAGGATAAACATAATAGATATTCCTGTTCAAAATGGGGTATGGGAGAATAGGAGACACAGAGCAGTCACTGATCCATAAAACTTCTTATATTCAGCCAGGCAAATATCTAGGTCCACTCCAAACCCAGAATTCCCTTGGTTAGTTAGGGCCTGGTTCTGCTCCCTGGTATTTCCCATTGTTCACCACTGCTCTCCTGGACTTCCAAATCCACCCTCTCAGCCCTTGGCACTCTACCTGCTGAGGTGTCTTTCCTTTTAAATAGGAAATGATCTGTGTTTGTGGCTGAGTAGTTTTCTCAGCCTACTTTCTGCCCAGAGTTGGGGGCCCAGAGACCCCTTTTTATTTTGAATTTTCCCTTTTAGTCCAAACTGGTGCTGCTCTCAGTATTAAACTTCTCTTTAAAACTCTGTGGACCCTGTAAATAATAAATTGTAGTCTACTCAGTTACACAGAAGGCACCACATTCTATCAAGACAGACCCTTCTTTAGGCTACAAGTCTGTGTCATGGGATGACACCTTTAAGATGTTTAGAAGTGCATTTGTCTAGTTGTGAGGGTTGACAGAACATCGTCTTAAATTTTAGATCTCAAAAAAAAAATGTTAGATCTTAACAAACAAAGCGTTTTTTTGGTTTGTGTTTTAGAGATGGTCTCGCTATGTTGCCCAGGCTGGAGTATAGTGGCTATTTGCAGCCTCAATAATATTGCATTATAGCCTCAAACTCCTGGCCTCAAGGGATCCTCCTGCTTCAGCCTCCTGAGTAGCTGGGGCTATAGGCATGTGTTCCCATGACCAGCTAACAAAAGGTTTTATAGCTGACCCTTTATTTGTTTTGATCTTCACTCTGAGTCCCTGTATTACTGGAAATGCCCTGGATTTGATTTTTGCCCTGAGGTAATTTCTTACTTTAAGAACCTTTTGTCAGAGAGGAAGAATGAAAAAGAATTTTTGTTGTTATTTTTCTTTTCTTTCCTCTACATGTACAACATGAAGAAAAAGGTTTTGTTTTGTTTTGTTTTGTTTTCTGGAAAATTAGCAACATAGAGTAAGGGGTTCTATTTTTTAATTTAGCAAGTCCTTTTAGAAATATTTTCTCTGAATTCTGTTTGAAAATTGAAC
The DNA here is from genome assembly GCF_028885655.2 of Pongo abelii. NCBI lineage: Eukaryota > Metazoa > Chordata > Mammalia > Primates > Hominidae > Pongo > Pongo abelii. The sequence goes on from NC_071995.2 coordinate 55,371,632, forward strand.
AGTGCCTTTTTTTTTTTTTTTTTTTTTTTTTTTTGAGACGGAGTCTTGCTCTGTCACCAGAATAGAGTGCAGTGGTGCAGTTTTGGCTCACTGCAACCTCTGCCTCCCGGGTTCAAGCGATTCTCCTGCCTCAGCCTCCTCAGTAGCTGGGACTAACAGGTGCACACCACCACACCCAGCTAATTTTTGTATTTTTAGTAGAGATGGGTTTTCAGCATGTTAGCCCGGATGGTCTCGATCTCTTGACCTTGTGATCTGCCCGCCTCAGCCTCCCAAAGTGCTGGAATTACAGGTGTTAGCCACCACGCCCAGCCACAGTTCCTTTTTTAGTTCATCTCTCTCCCAAAATGCCTTATCTTAGGCAACTAAAATATACCAATTGGCATTTTCAGCATTCTGCCTGGAAATATCATTAGCTAAATTCACAACTTTGTTAGATATCTTTCCTGGCTTCTAAGTTACCACAGGTGATAGCCAATACACAATACAAGTTCCCCTTTCTTCAGCCTCCAATAGCAACTTCCTCACTGTTCTTCCTTCCTTTACTAACAGTTTCTTCCCTATCCTTCTAACTTCTGCCTGCCACTCATTCCCGAAGCCAGTGCAACTGACCAAGCACAGTGGCTCATGCCTGTAATCCCAACACTTTGGGAGGCCAGGGTGGGAGGACCACTTGAGGCCAGGAGTTTGAGACCAGCCTGGTCAACATAGCAAGATGTTTCTTTAAAAAAAAAAAAAAAAAAAAAAGGCTGGTTGCTGTGGCTCACGCCTGTAATCCCAGCACTTTGGGAGGCTGAGGCAGGTGGATCACCTGAGGTCAGGAGTTCGAGACCAGCCTGACCAACATGGAAAAACCCCGTCTCTACTAAAAATACAAAAATAGCCAGGCATTTGGGGCACGGTGGCTCACGCCTGTAATCCCAGCACTTTGGGAGGCCAAGGTGGGTGGATCACCTGAGGTCAGGAGTTCGAGATCAGCCTGACCAACATGGAGAAACCCATCTCTACTAAAAATACAAAAAAATTAGCCAGGTGTGGTGGCACATGTCTGTAATCCCAGCTACTCGGGAGGCTGAGGCAAGAGAATTGCTTGAACCCGGGGGGTGGAGGTTGCAGTGAGCCGAGTTCGTGCCATTGCACTCCAGCCTGGGCAACAAGAGTGAACTTCCATCTCAAAAAAAAAAAAAAAAAAAAAGCCGGGTGTGGTGGTACATGCCTGTAATCCCAGCTACTGGGGAGGCTGAGGCAGGAGAATCGCTTGAACCCAGGAGGCAGAGGTTGCAGTCAGCCAAGATCACGTCATTGCACTCCAGCCTGGGCAATAAGATCAAAACTCCGTCTCAAAAAAAAAAAAAAAAACAAAGTCAATGCAACATATTTTAGGTTTTTGTGATGGTAGCACCCCACTTCTGATACTAATTTTTGTTTCAGTTACTTATCAATATAACAAACCAGCCCAAAACATAGAGGCTTAAAACAACACATTCATTATTTCTCATGATTCTTTTTTTTTTTAGATGGAGTCTCACTCTGTTGCCCAGGCTGGAGTGCAGTGGCACAGTCTTGGGTCACTGCAACCTCCATCTCCAGGGTTCAAGAGATTCTCTTCCCTCAGCCTCCCGAGTAGTTGGGATTATAGGTGCCCGCCACCATGCCTGGCTTTTTTTGTATTTTTAGTAGAGACAGGGTTTCACCATGTTGGACAGGCTGGTCTTGAACTCCTGACTTCAAGTGATCCACCCACCTCAGCCTCCCAAAGTGCTGGGATTACAAGCATGAGCCATTGCCCCCAGCCACTCTCATGATTTTGTGGCTTGACTGTGCTTATCTGGACAGTTCTTCTGCTCCATGTGGTGTAGCTGAGGTCTCCCATGCAACTTCAGTTGGGGACTCAGATGGGACTGGAACATATAAGATGGTCTCTAATCCTCCAAAGTCTGTCTCCATATGACTTCTCATAATTTAGTAGTCTAGCTCAACTTCCTTTAAAGCACTGTGGCTGGCTTCCAAGAGTGGAATGCCTCAATATGTAAGTACTCAATAAACATGATGGTTGCTAATGTCTCACTGCCCAAATCAAGTCACATGGCTAAGCCCAGAATTAATATGGAAAGGGACAGCACAAAGCCATGAATATTGGGAGATGTTGGCCTTTGGGGCCAACAGTGTAATAGTCTACTACAGCCCCTGTTGGTCTTGTGTTTGCCTGCCATAACTGGAGTGACTTAAAAGGTACTAACTATAGGGTGCTTTGTGACCTAGCAAGAAAAAGATTAGTTGGGCCAGTCAGACTCTTTTAGGATTTTGGAATTGGGACACTGGAAGATCTGCTAACTTAGGAGGAGCTGAGCAAAAGGTCCTATAGACTTGGGACCTGGGCCACAATTTTGGGACCTGAGGAAGCTGACAAGGATGCAGAAGTAGTAGATCCACAGAGAGAGAAGAGTGGAACTGACTTATCTAGAGAGTGAGATGAAAGAGATCTTGTTGGCTATGAGAGCTGTCAAGAGCAGCCTTGTTCCTGTTGGGCACATTGGCTCACACCTGTAATCCCAGCACTTTGGGAGGCTGAGGTGGGCGGATCACCTAAGGTCAGGAGTTCAAGACCAGCCTGGCCAACATGGGGAAACCCTGTCTCTACTAAAAATACGAAAATTAGCTGGGCATGGTGGCGGGTGCCTCTAATCCCAGCTACTTGGGAGGCAGAGGCAGGAGAATTGCTTGAACCCAGGAGGCTGAGATTGCAGTGAGCCGAGATTGCGCCACTGCGCTCCAGCCCAGGCGACAAGAGTGAGACTCCGTCTCAAAAAAAAAAAAAAAAAAAAAAGAACCTTATTCCTGACTTTCCAATTTACATGAAGCCTAGTTGAACTTCATATCCTGCCTTTTTGAGTCCATGAGAGTATCAGTTCCATTCCCATAATAAAGCACTCTTTTTTTTTTTTTTTTTTTTTTTTTGAGACGTAGTCTTGCTCTGTTGCCATGCTGGAGTGCAGTGGTGCGACCTCGGCTTACTGCAACCTCCACTTCCTGGGTTCAAGTGATTCTCCTGCCTCAGCCTCCTGAGTAGCTGGGACTACAGGGGCGTGCCACCACGCCTAGCTAATTTTTTTTCTTTTTTTGAGACAGAGTTTTGCTCTTGTTGCCCGGGCTGGAGTGCAATGGCGTGATCTCAGCTCACCGCAACCTCCGACTCCCAGGTTCAAGCAATTCTCCTACCTCAGCCTCCCAAGTAGCTGGGATTACAGCCATGCACCAGCATGCCCGGCTAATTTTGTATTTTTAGTAGAGATGGGGTTTCTCCATGTTGGTCAGGCTTGTCTCAAACTCCCGACCTCAGGTGATCCGCCCACCTCGGCCTCCCAAAGTGCTGGGATTACAGCCATGAGCCACCGTGCCGGGCCTCGTAAAACACTTCTCACTTAAAAAAAAAAAAAAAAAAAAAAAAAATTAGCTAAGGCCAAATTACAATGGGTATTTAACTGCTTCCTAAAAGAGTTAGGACTTTATTAACTAATAAAGTTTTTGAGACCATGAATTTTATGATCCATCCATGTTTTGGGAAAAGAATCCTGATGTTAAAATAATTGAAGAAATGAAAGACCATTCAACAAGTATTTTGTTGATTTGTTTGTTTGTTTTTGAGACAGAGTCTGGCTCTGTCACCCAGGCTGGAGTGCAGCGGTGTGATCTCTGCTCACCTCAACCTTTGCCTCCCGAGTTCAAGCAATTCTCCTGCCTCAGCCTCCTGAGTAGCTGGGACTACAGGTGCATGCCACCACACTCGGCTAATTTTTGTATGTTTAGTAGAAATGGGGTTTCACCATGTTGGCCAGGCTGATCTCAAATTCATGACCTCATGACCTCAGGTGATCCTCCCATCTCGGCCTCCCAAAGTGCAGGGATTACAGGTGTGAGCCACCACGCCTGGTCTCAACAAGTGTTTATTGAGTGCTTACTAAATACCAAGTACTGGGGATACAATGGTGAACCATACAGGCACAACCACTGTTTTCATGGAGCTTACATTCTAGCTGCAGGGAAGAAGGAGGGGTAGGAGAAATACGTAGTAAACAAATGAACGAAGAACCACACTGGACCGGGCTTGGTGGCTCATGCCTGTAATCCCAGCACTTTGGGAGGCCGAGGCAGGAGGATCACAAGGTCAGGAGTTCAGGAGTGGCCTGGCCAACATGGCAAAACCCCGTCTCTACTAAAAATACAAAAATTAGCAGGGCATGGTGGTGCATGCCTGTAATCCCAGCTACTCAGGAGGCTGAGGCAGGAGAATTGCTTGAACCGGGTAGGTAGAGGTTGCAGTGAGCCAAGATCGTACCACTGCAATCTAGCCTGGGTGACAGAGCAAGACTCTGTCTCAGAAAAAAAAAAAAAAAAAAGAACCACACTGACTACGGAGCATGATAATGGCTATACAAACAATTAAGCAGGATGATGTATTAGAGAGATGGAGGCAGAATTGAAGGCTATTTTTATTTTATTTTATTTTATTACATTTTATTCGTTTATTTCATTTTTGAGACAGTCTCGCTCTGTTGCCCAGGCTAGAGTGCAGTGGCATGATCTTGGCTCATTGCAGCTTTGACCTCCTGGGCTCAAGTGATTCTCCCGAGTAGCTGGGATTACAGGTGTGTTCCTCCATGCCCAGCTATTTTTTATTTATTTATATATTTTTTACTTATTGTAGAGACAGGGTCTCACTATGTTGCCCAGTCGGTCTCAAACTCCTGGCCTCAAGCAATCCTGCCACCTTGACCTCCCATAGTGCTGCGATTACAGGCATGTGCCACCACGCCTGGCTGAAGGCTGCTTTAGATAGATTAGGAAGGAAGCCTGAAACCTCTCTGAGGGGGAGACATCTGAGCTGAATGCCAAAAAGAAGTCAGTCATCCAAAGATCTTGGAAAGATGTTCCAGGGAAAGAGACTAGCAAGTGTAAAGGCTATGAGATAGCTTTATGTTTGGTGAATTTGAGGAACAGAAAAAGGCCAGTATAGGCAGGGTGTAGTAGTTAAGTGTCAAACAAGTTTTCTATTTCAAGGAGTTTAGATTTTACCCAAAGAGCAAGGGGAAGAATTTGAAGTGTTTTAAGCTGAGAAGATAAAACTAATCAGATTTATAAAAAGATCACTGGCTGATATTTGGAGAATGGTTTGGAGGGCAAGAGTGAATGAATCACTTGAGTGAACAAAAGCTATAGTTAAAGAAAAAGATGGTTGTGAGTTGGACTAATGTGTAGTAGAGGAGGTGGGGAGAAGTGAAATTATATTATGAATTAGAAGTAGAGTTGATAAAACTTTCAGATAATTTCAAAGTAGAGGATAAACACAATCAAGATTTTGCCTTAAGCAATGCGTTTACAGGGGAGAAGTTTGGAGAAGGAACAGGTTTGGACTGGGGGGATACATTTAGACTTCCTTGTACAGGATTGAGGCTGGGCACATTGACTCATGCCTGTGATCTCAGCACTTTGGGAGGCCAAGGTGAGAGGATCACTTAAGGCCAGGAGTTCAAGACCAGTCTGGGTAACATAGTGAGACCCCCCCATCTCCATGTAAATTGTTTTTCTTTTTTTTTTTTTTTGGAGACAGAATCTCGCTCTGTCGTCCAGGCTAGAGTGCAATGGTACGATCTCGGCTCACTGCAACCTCTGCCTCCCAGGTTCAAGTGATTCTCCTGCCTCAGCCTCCCAAGTAGCTGGGATTACAGGTGCCCGCACCATGCCTGGCTAATTTTTTGTGGTGTTTTTTTTTTTTGAGACAGAGTCTCGCTCTGTTGCCCAGGGTGGAGTGCAGTGGTGCGATGTCAGCTCACTGCAACCTCTCCGCCTCCTGGGTTCAAGCAATTCTCCTGCCTCAGCCTCCCGAGTAGCTGGGATTACAGGCATGTGCCAACATGTCTGGCTGATTTTTTGTAATTTTAGTAGAGACAGGGTTTCACCACATTAGCCAGGCTGGTCTCGAACTACTGACCTCAACTGATCCACCTGCCTCGGCCTCCCAAAGTGCTGGGATTACAGGCGTGAGCCACCACACCCAGCCTAAAAAAATTTTTTTTAATTAAAAAAAAGAAGAGATTGAAATATCATTGGATGTCCAAGTCAAATATCAGATAGGCACTTGGACATACAAGGCTGGGGCTAAGGGAGAGGTCAGGACCAGAGATATATATTTGGAAGTCATCAGCATATAGATGGAATTGAAAGCCATGGAATGGATGATCATTCTGGGAGAGGGTATAGATAGAGAAGAGAAGGGAGCTTAGGACTTTATTTATTTATTTATTTATTTATTTATTTATTTATTTATTTGAGACAGGGTCTCACTTTGTTGCCCAGCCTGGAGTGCAGTGGTGCGTTGATGTCTCACTATAGCCTTGATCTCCCAGGGTCAAGCAATCCTTCCACCTTAGCCCTCTGTAGTAGCTGGGACTACAGGTGTACACTACTACGCCTGGGTAATTTTGTAATTTTTGTAGAGACAGGGTTTTGCCAAGTTGTCTAGGCTGATCTCACTGATCTCAAACTCCTGGACTCAAGCAATCCATCCACCTCAGTCTCCCAAAGTTCTGGGATTACAGTTGTGAGCCACCACGCCTGGCCTGACTTCCAACATTTAAAGGTTGGGCCGACAAAGAGGAGCTGTCAATAGAGGAGAAAAAGATAGAGTTGGTACTTGAAGGCCGGGTAGCCCAGAGCCAGTGTTATACAAGCCAAGAGAAGAAAATATGGAAGGAGGGAGTGGTTAACCGTGTCAAACACTGCTTAAAGGTCAAGTTTGCTGAGTACAAATGGATAGATTTGCTTTGTGGAAGGTGTTGGCGATCTTGACGTGTGCAATTTCAGTAGAGTGGAGGGAATAGAAACCCAACTAAGATGTTCAGTAAGGAAGGTGAGGGATGATAAGAGGAAATTGGGCAGTAGTAATAGGGATATAAAGAAATGCACAGACATTAGAACCATTCTGGTGAGACAAGGTATATGGGGAGTGAAGAAAGTAATCATAGTTTGTTTTTTTTTTGTTTTGTTTTTTTGAGGCAGAGGCTCACTCTGTCTCTCAGGATGGAGTGCAATGGTGTGGTCTTGGCTCATTGCAACCTCTGCCTACCGAGTTCAAGCGATTCTCCTGCCTCAGCCTCCCAAGTAGCTGGGATTACGGGCACCCACCACCATGCCTGGCTAATTTTTGGATTTTTAGTAGAGATGGGGTTTCACCATGTTGGCCAGGCTTGTCTCAAACTCCTGACCTAAGGTGATCCACCTGCCTCAGCCTCCCAAAGTGCTGGGATTACAGACGTGAGCCACCACGCCCGGCTGATCATAGAGTTTTTACAGGTGATAAGGAGGGTAGTGGCACCACCAAGAATGAAAAGGGGGTGTACAGGAAGGAAAGTAATGATTTTTCAGGTTGAAAAAAATTGATTAAAAAAAATATATAGGCCAGGCGCGGTGGCTTACGCCTGTAATCCCAGCACTTTGGGAGGCTGAGTGGAGTGAATCACTTGAGGTGAGGAGTTTGAGACCAGCCTGACCAACATGGAGAAACCCTGTCTCTACTAAAAATACAAAATTAGCTGGGTGCAGCTACTTGGGAAGCTGAGGCAGGAGAATTGCTTGAACCCGAGAGGCGGAGGTTGCAGTGAGCTGAGATTGCACCATTGCACTCCAGCCTGGGCAACAGGAACAAAACTATATGTGTGTGTGCTTGTGTTTGTATATATGTATGCACACATATATACACATATATACATATATATACACACATACACACACACATATGTATTTATAAGATGGGGTCTTGCCATGTTGCCCGGGTTGGTCTTGGGCATGTTGTCTCAGTCTCCCAAGTAGCTGGGATTACAGGCATGCACTACTGCACCCAGCTCTGGGACAAATTGATTTTAATGTGCTGCCAGGACATTCATGTGACAAAAGTAAGTAGTTAGAAATCTAGGCCTGAAGCTTGGTGATTTCCAAATCTATATGTCCGGTCCAAATATGCAAAATGGTCTGGTCTGGGCATACAGATTTGGGAATCACCAACATAAAAATTGTGTTGCTTGGCTGGGCGTGGTGGCTCATGCCTGTAATCCCAGCACTTTGGGAGACCAAGGCGAGTGGATCACAAGGTCAGGAGTTCAAGACCAGCCTGGCCAACATGGTGAAACCCCATCTCTACTAAAAATACAAAAATTAACCGGGAGTGGTGGCAGGCACCTGTAATCCCAGCTACTCAGGAGACTGAGGCAGAAGAATCACTTGAACCCAGGAGACAGAGGTTGCAGTGAGCCAAGATCATGCCACTGCACTCCAGCCTAGGTGACAGAATGAGACTCCGTCTAAAAAAAAAAAAATTATGTTGCTTGACCATGAGTCTAATTAAGAGCTCCCTTAATGTAGACTAGAAGGAAATGAAAGTCCAAGACAGACCTTGGAAAACTCTGATATTAAAGGGATGGTCAGAGAAAGAAAAGCCAGCAAAGAAAACCAGGGAAGAATTATAACAGAGTTGTGTCATGGAAGCCAAGAGAGAAAAGATTTTCAGGAAGGAAAGGATTGTCAGCAGTGCTGTCTTAGTCCATTTTGTGCTGGTATAACAGAATACCACAGACTAGGTCATTTATAATGAGCAGAAATGTATTAACTCATGGTTCTGGTGTCTGGGAAGTCCAAGATCAAGGGGCTGGCATCTGGTGAGGGCCTTCTTGCTGTGTTATTCCATGGCAGAAGGGCAAAGAGAGAGTGGGGCTGAGAATTAAACTTATCCTTTTATAAGGTACCCATTCCCAAGATAAGGGCATTAATCCATTCATGAAGGTGGTGTTCCCATGACCCAAACACCTCCCATTAGGCCCCACTTCCCAACATCACTGCATTGGGGGTCCAATTTCCAGCACATGAACTTTGGAGGACATGTTTAAACTGTAGCAAATGCCAAGTGCTATAGACAACTCAAGAATGCTGAGTATAGAGAAAAAGTTGGTAGAATTGACACTCAGAGGGCCGCAATGACTGGGGCTTCTTATGTCCACAGGCCTCTCCACCATCAACCAGACTCGTCTTGATTTTCACTTCTCCTCTGATAGAACTGCTGGTGACAGGGAGGTCCAGCAGGCCAGTCTCATGTTCTTTGTGCAGCTCCCTTCCAATACCACTTGGACCTTGAAAATGAGGGTCCTTGTGCTGGGTCCACATAATACCAACCTCACCTTGGCTACTCAGTACCTGCTGGAGGTGGATGCCAGTGGCTGGCATCAACTCCTCCTGGGGCCTGAAGCTCAAGCTGCTTGCAGCCAGGGGCACCTGACCCTGGAGCTGGTACTTGAAGGCCAGGTAGCCCAGAGCTCAGTCATCCTGGGTGGAGCTGCCCATAGGCCTTTTGTGGCAGCCCGGGTGAGAGTTGGGGGCAAACACCGGATTCACCGACGAGGCATTGACTGCCAAGGAGGGTCCAGGATGTGCTGTCGACAAGAGTTTTTTGTGGACTTCCGTGAGATTGGCTGGCACGACTGGATCATCCAGCCTGAGGGCTACGCCATGAACTTCTGCATAGGGCAGTGCCCACTACACATAGCAGGCATGCCTGGTATTGCTGCCTCCTTTCACACTGCAGTGCTCAATCTTCTCAAGGCCAACACAGCTGCAGGCACCACTGGAGGGGGCTCATGCTGTGTACCCACAGCCCGGCGCCCCCTGTCTCTGCTCTATTATGACAGGGACAGCAACATTGTCAAGACTGACATACCTGACATGGTAGTAGAGGCCTGTGGGTGCAGTTAGTCTATGTGTGGTATGGGCAGCCCAAGGTTGCATGGAAAAACACACCCCTACAGAAGTGCACTTCCTTGAGAGGAGGGAATGACCTCATGCTCTGTCCAGAATGTGGACTCCCTCTTCCTGAGCATCTTATGGAAATTACCCCACCTTTGACTTGAAGAAACCTTCATCTAAAGCAAGTCACTGTGCCATCTTCCTGACCACTACCCTCTTTCCTAGGGCATGGTCCATCCCGCTAGCCCCACATGCTTAACCCCGACTCCAGGGACTCAGACCCATCTCCAACCATGAGCAATGCCATCTGGTTCCCAGGCAAAGACACCCTTAGCTCACCTTTAATTGACCCCATAACCCACTATGCCTTCCTGTCCTTTCTACTCAATGGTCCCCACTCCAAGATGAGTTGACACAGCCCCTTCCCCCGATTTTTGTGAATCTCCAGAGAGGCCCTTTGGATTCACCAAAGTTTAGATCACTGCTGCCCAAAATAGAGGCTTACTTACCCCCCTCTTTGTTGTGAGCCCCTTTCCTTCTTAGTTGTCCAGGTGAACTGCCAAAGCTCTCTTTGCATACCTTCATCCATTTTTTGTCCTTCTCTGCCTTTCTCTATGCCCTTAAGGGCTGACTCGCCTGAGCTGTATCACCTGAGCTCCCCTGCCCTCTGGCTTCCTGCTGAAGTCAGGGCATTTCTTATCCCTGTTCCCTCTCTGCCTAGGTGCCATGGTTCTGTGTAACTGTGGCTATTCTGTGTCCCTACACTAGTGGCCTGGCTACCCCCTTCCATGGCCCTAGCTCTGCCTACATTCTGATATAACTGCTTCAACACTAGAGGGTCCTAAAGGCTTTCTATCTTGCTAGTCCCTGGGGCCTCAACATCTCTTACTGGTTCCCTTAACTCTGCCTATACCTCTGTAAATAATTCCTTCACTAAGTTATCTTGATGAGGCAAAAACAGACAGCTGAATGGTCCTCTATCTCCTACAAGGGCCCTAACTGGCACCCCAGATGACACAGAGCCTGCCTGCTTATGCTGTAGTCTGCCTACTCTGCTCTCTGTTCACATGGTCTCCTCAGAATTGAGCTATTGTATCCATCTCACACTTTATGCCTCTTCTTTCTTAGGTACCCCCATCCCTCCATCCTTCCAGAACCATCTTTGAGGTCTCATGGCTAATAAAAACCTAGGCTTTACCTGTTCCCTCTGTAATCCCTCCAAAAGATGAGACAGATCGATGCTTAGTCATCCAGTAAACTGACCAGCTGTGAGCACGCAAGTGTGGGAGGCAGAGGCACGCTCAGAGCTGGCTGCCAGGACCTCTGACTTGCCTTCCTTTCACCCACCCCCAGTGCTCCACCCAGGAGCCCTGCCTGGAAGCTGGAATGGGCAAGGGCTGCTGGAGTGGGACAGGGAGAAGAGGAAGGCCTGGATGAGGAGAGGGTGGCATTTGCTCTGAGACTGGGTCTTTTTTAGACCTTTGCCCTTCCTCCCCCACATCTCCTCCCTTTGGCTGGACAGTCCTGAACCACGAGGTCGATATTGTCTGCAGCCCAAGGCCGAGTTTGCGCAAAACCCATGTGTTCTTTGGTAAACGTGATGTCTGTGTTTGCTCAGTTTATGACCCCCTCCTATGAGGGTAAGAGGTCCTTGAAATAGGAACCCTAGAGGAGAAAGTCTGAAAAGGACTGCCTGGGGGACTGTAAATCTGAGCTTGAGGGCTTCCTGAGCAACCCATGGAAGTTATCCCACCTTTGACTTGAAGAGACCTTCATCTAAGGAGAATCTAAGGAGGCCTTCTGGTGTCTCCCCCACACACCCCTGACCCCCAGATCTAACCTCCTTCCCAACTACAGCTTAGTCCCCAGGGCTAGGACTGCGGTAAAGCAAAGTGAGTCATTCACCTGGGGGGGCTAAATTTTAAGGGGGTGGTGAACAATTTATTAATCAAGATAGGACTTTAATGCAATATTATTTTACAGTCAAAATTAATGCAAAAAATCCATGATGAACAAAATAGCCTACTTTTAAATAAAAACAGGATCAGCATTATTCCCTTTCTTTTTTGGCTCTGTCTTTTGTAATAAGGGGAGAGAGTGGGTCTGTCTTCTTCCAAACATTTTCTTCTAGAGCTTCCTAGCTCCTACCTCTGGACCCCTTCAGGCTTTTCTCATTTGAGCAAGATAACCACTCCCGCTTCTTCTACTTCCTTACCCACCCCCAAGCCTGTCTTCTACTTCCTTACCCGCCCCCAAGCCTGTCGCTATCCCCCAGCCCCCAACCAGGTTGGTGGTAGGGCAGGCAGTGAGGCAGATGGCTGGGGTATTTATAACCCAGGAGCACTTCTTGGGAAAAGTGACTAAGATGCTAAGAGCGTATTTATAGCTGAGCTCTGACGTAAGTGTCAGTGGGGAGGTAGGGCCAGGCCAGGCACAGCAGCAAGGGGGTGGGAAGAGCTGGAAATTGGGGGCACCTGACAGTGAGGGTGGGGAGAGGTGGGGTCAGTGACTCCTGCAGCCACTTCTTGTCACTTCCCCTGACTGCCTACTGATACCAACAGGTAAGCCTTCTGAAGCACCAGCATGGATAGATACCTCCACTTTGCTGACCAATGTTCCAGACCCAAGGGGGTAGAGGGCTGTCATTTACCAGCCCGACCAACAGAATGGGAGCTGGGAGCTGGGGAGAACACTGGACAGAGCTCTTGAATGTTTCAGAGCTTGGGGAGAAATGCAGGGTGGACAGGAGGGTCTAATCGTCTCAGTGCTCCCCCACCCCACTCCACCCCCACCAAATAGTGCCCTGAGGTTCTAGGAAGAGCCTGGTACATCACCAAGCTCCATTGCCATGTGTTTGTGTGATGAGGTCCAAAACCAAAGGTAGCAGTGATGTGGATCCTGAAGACAGTCTCTCTTCTCTGGCAGTGTGATGGGGAAAGAACAGAGGAACCAGCTTGTCCCTGTCTCTTGTGGGGGAGGCAGGGTCCCCAGAGTGACAGGTCAAGGGGCACTCCTCATCGCTCCATTCCCCAGAGCTGCCCCTTCCCTGTCCCTGGGAAGCTCCAGCCAGCTACAGGCCAGCTGCTGTCCAGAGGCGCGGCACTGCCACATGGTGGACACTGGTGGTACTGAGGCCCAGCCCTCCAATTAGGAACCCTGTCCCCTAGATCTAATAGTCTCTCTTGACAGCCCCCATCATCTAAACAGTGGGGAGATGAACAAAGTGGAGTAAAGACACATTTCCAAATCACACCCACTTCCCCCACAGCTTTCTCCCCGTCAAGCTTCTTGGAGAAACTGGGGCATAAGGAGAAAAGCTAGCATGAGGCCCACCCTCATGAATTCAAGGTGGAGGGGTCTGGGTCGCCCCCCATTTAAAGCCAGTGAGGACTGGGTGCGGTGGCTCATGTCTATAATCCTAGCACCTTGGGAGGCTGAGGTGAGAGGATCGCTTGAGCCCAGGAGCTTGAGACCACCCTGGGCAACACAGCAAGACCCTGTCTCTACAAAAGAATAAAAAATAAATTAGCCTGTGTGGTGTGGTGTGGTGTGATGTGGTGTGGTGTGGTGTGGTGTGGTGGCACACACCTGTAGACTTAGCTACTCTGGAAGCTGAGGTGGAAGAATCACTTAACCCAGGAGGTCGAGGCTGCAGTGAGCTGTGATCAGGCCACCACACTCCAGCCTGGATGACAGAGTGAGACCCTGTGTCAAAAACATAAAAAATAAAATAAAAAATAGGTCAGGTGCGCTGGCTCACGCCTGTAATCCAAACACTTTGGGAGGCCCAGGTGGGCAGATCATGAGGTCAGGAGATGGAGACCATCCTGGCTAACACAGTGAAACCCCGTTTCTACTAAAAATACAAAAAACTAGCCGGGCGTGGTGGTGGGCACCTGTAGTCCCAGTGACTCGGGAGGCTGAGGCAGAAGAATGACATGAACCTGGGAGGCGGAGCTTGCAGTGAGCTGACATTGTGCCACTGCACTCCAGCCTGGGTGACAGAGCGAGACTCAGCCTCAAAAAATAAAATAAAATAAAATAAAATAAAATAAAATAAAATAAAGCCAGTGAGGAAATGTGGTCAGGAGGGCTGAGACTGGGAACCAAGACTGCTGTGTTCACCTTGCTTCGTTGTCAAAAGCTCTTAGAGCTCCCATTTTCTACCCCCATTAACAGGCCTGAAGGGTGGTGCGGTGGCTCACACCTGTAACCTCAGCACTTTAGGAGGCTGAGGCAAGTGGATTGCTTGAGCCCAGGAGTTCAAGACCAGCCTGGGCAACATAGTGAGACCCTGTCTCTATGGGAAATTTAAAAATTAGCCAGGTGTGGTGGTGCGCACCTGTAGTCCCAACTACTAAGGAGGCTGAGGCAGAAGGATTGTCTGAGCCCAGGAGTTCAAGGCTGCAGTGAGCTATGATTGTGCCACTGCACTCCAGCCTGAACAACAGATTGAGACCTTACCTCAATAAAATAAAATAAAATTTAAATTTTAAAAATTTAAGAAAAAAAAGAGGCCTTGCACTACTTCTAGGATGCCCCAACTTTAGGCAACTTTCACAGTCCCTTGAAAGAGAAGTGGCAGCTGGGTATAGGCCCTCCCAAGTGTCATGCCCCCTGACAGTCCTCATGGACTCTGCCCTGTGTAAGATTGCATCACCACCACCACCACCTCTCTGGGCTTCCCCAGACATCACAGGAACACGTTCCCCGCTCCAACCACGCCCCCCCCCCCCCCCGCTCTGGCCTTCCTCCACATCATGCTCCACATCATGCTCCAGGCCAACTGGACTCTGGGCGGCCAGCACAGGCAGGGTCAGGGGGTGACTTCTGTGCCTCGTGGCACTGCCACCTGGGCCTGAGCAAGAGGGCTCCATTCTCCTACCCGCCCAAACCCTCATCCCTGTCCGAGCCCCAGTGCTAGAAATAAAGAGACCAGAATTTTCCTTCTGGCCTAAGGGCCCCAGAGAAATACCCACTGGAACTCACAGCTGCCTCATGGAAACTGCTGCAGCAGTGGTGAAGCTAGAAAGACTAGAGGTATGAGGGAAAATTGCCCTTCCCTACCTGGCTCATAAGGCGTTCCCTCCCCCAAGTCCCAGATCGTGGGGACTGAGCATGTGAAATCATCCTCTTTCTTGCATCATGCATGTCCACATTGCACCCCCCACCCCCATACCCCTACTTCAGACCCAGTCACCATGGCCAGATGGTGAAACCTGAGCTGGTGGGGAGGAGGACCTCCACCCCCTGCAGGGGCCTGATGGGCAGCACAGCTGGCCAATCCTGGGACTCAGAGTGTAGGTCGGCTGGCTGACCACTAGGTTTGGAAGCCCCAGGCAGCTGGCTCTAAAGAGGCCCCAGGTCAGTAGCCAGACATGAGCTGTGAGGGTCAAGCACAGCTATCCATCAGATGATCTACTTTCAGCCTTCCTGAGTCCCAGACAATAGAAGACAGGTGGCTCTACCCTTGGCCAAGGGTAGGTGTGGCAGTGGTGTCTGCTGTCACTGTGCCCTCATTGGCCCCCAGCAATCAGACTCAACAGACGGAGCAACTGCCATCCGAGGCTCCTGAACCAGGGCCATTCACCAGGAGCATGGGGCTCCCTGATGTCCAGCTCTGGCTGGTGCTGCTGTGGGCACTGGTGCGAGCACAGGGGACAGGGTCTGTGTGTCCCTCCTGTGGGGGCTCCAAACTGGCACCCCAAGCAGAACGAGCTCTGGTGCTGGAGCTAGCCAAGCAGCAAATCCTGGATGGGTTGCACCTGACCAGTCGTCCCAGAATAACTCATCCTCCACCCCAGGCAGCGCTGACCAGAGCCCTCCGGAGACTACAGCCAGGGAGTGTGGCTCCAGGGAATGGGGAGGAGGTCATCAGCTTTGCTACTGTCACAGGTGGGTGAGGGAGAGAGTAACAGGCAGACAGCAGACAGGGAAAGGGAGGCAGAAGGGGAGCCTGGCAGGAGCAGCAGAGGGAGTGGGGTGTGGCAGGAGAAGGAGGAGCTGGGGCAGGGACTGGTTGCAGAGGATACAAAGCAGTCTCTACTTTTCTAAAGGTAGGTTTGAGGGAGAGCAGTGGGCAGGGCTTGGGGAGTCTCAGAGGAGAGCTTCATCTCTGCTCACATTTTCTTTCCCTTTTCTGTCTTTCGGGCAGACTCCACTTCAGCCTACAGCTCCCTGCTCACTTTTCACCTGTCCACTCCTCGGTCCCACCACCTGTACCATGCCCGCCTGTGGCTGCACGTGCTCCCCACCCTTCCTGGCACTCTTTGCTTGAGGATCTTCCGATGGGGACCAAGGAGGAGGCGCCCAGGGTCCCGCACCCTCCTGGCTGAGCACCACATCACCAACCTGGGCTGGCATGCCTTAACTCTGCCCTCTAGCGGCTTGAGGGGTGAGAAGTCTGGTGTCCTGAAACTGCAACTAGACTGCAGACCCCTAGAAGGCAACAGCACAGTTACTGGACAACCAAGGCGGCTCGTGGACACAGCAGGACACCAGCAGCCCTTCCTAGAGCTTAAGATCCGAGCCAATGAGCCTGGAGCAGGCCGGGCCAGGAGGAGGACCCCCACCTGTGAGCCTGCGACCCCCTTATGTTGCAGGCGAGACCATTACGTAGACTTCCAGGAACTGGGATGGCGGGACTGGATACTGCAGCCCGAGGGGTACCAGCTGAATTACTGCAGTGGGCAGTGCCCTCCCCACCTGGCTGGCAGCCCAGGCATTGCTGCCTCTTTCCATTCTGCCGTCTTCAGCCTCCTCAAAGCCAACAATCCTTGGCCTGCCAGTACCTCTTGTTGTGTCCCTACTGCCCGAAGGCCCCTCTCTCTCCTCTACCTGGATCATAATGGCAATGTGGTCAAGACGGATGTGCCAGATATGGTGGTGGAGGCCTGTGGCTGCAGCTAGCAAGAGGACCTGGGGCTTTGGAGTGAAGAGACCAAGATGAAGTTTCCCAGGCACAGGGCATCTGTGACTGGAGGCATCAGATTCCTGATCCACACCCCAACCCAACAACCACCTGGCAATATGACTCACTTGACCCCTATGGGACCCAAATGGGCACTTTCTTGTCTGAGACTCTGGCTTGTTCCAGGTTGGCTGATGTGTTGGGAGATGGGTAAAGCGTTTCTTCTAAAGGGGTCTACCCAGAAAGCATGATTTCCTGCCCTAAGTCCTGTGAGAAGATGTCAGAGACTAGGGAGGGAGGGAGGGAAGGCAGAGAAAAATTACTTAGCCTCTCCCAAGATGAGAAAGTCCCCAAGTGAGGGGAGGAGGAAGCAGATAGATGGTCCAGCAGACTTGAAGCAGGGTAAGCAGACTGGCCCAGGGTAAGGGCTGTTGAGGTACCTTAAGGGAGGGTCAAGAAGGAGATGGGCAAGGCACTGAGGGAGGATGCTTAGGGTACCCCCAGAAACAGGAGTCAGGAAAATGAGGCACTAAGCCTAAGAAGTTCCCTGGTTTTTCCCAGGGGACAGGACCCACTGGGAGACAAGCATTTATACTTTCTTTCTTCTTTTTCTTTTTATTTTTTTGAGACAGAGTCTCGCTCTGTCACCAGGCTGGAGTGCAGTGGCACGATCTTGGCTCACTGCAACCTCCGTCCCCTGGGTTCAAGTGATTCTTCTGCCTCAGCCTCCCGAGTAGCTGGGATTACAGGCGCCCACTAATTTTTGTATTCTTAATAGAGACGAGGTTTCAACATGTTGGCCAGGATGGTCTCGATCTCTTGACCTCTTGATCCACCCGACTTGGTCTCCCAAAGTGATGAGATTACAGGCGTGAGCCACCGCGCCCGGCTTATACTTTCTTAATAAAAAGGAGAAAGAAAATCAACAAATGTGAGTCATAAAGAAGGGTTCGGGTGATAGTCCAGAGCAACAGTTCTCCAAGTGTACTCTGTAGGCTTCTGGGAGGTCCCTTTTCAGTGGTGTCCACAACGTCAAAGCTATTTTCATAATAATACTAACATGTTATTTGCCTTTTGAATTCTCATTATCTTAAAATTGTACAGTGGAGTTTTCCAGAGGCCGTGTGACATGTGATTACATCATCTTTCTGACATCATTGTTAATGGAATGTGTGCTTGTATGGTCTTGTGTTACAGTCTTTTTCAGTTTTAATTTCTAATGTAGTGAATTGATAGATGTAAATCATATGAACAAAAGCTCAATGATTTTTTTTTTTTTTTTTTGAGACAGAGTCTCGCTCTGTCACCCAGGCTGGAGTGCAGTGGCGCAATCTCAGCTCACTGCAACCTCCATCTCCCAGGTTCAAGCTATTCTCCTGCCTCAGCCTCCCGAGTAGCTGGGACTACAGGCCTGCGCCACCATGCCCAGCTATTTTTTGTATTTTTAGTAGAGACGGGGTTTCACCATGTTGGCCAGGCAGGTCTCAGACTCCTGACCTGAGGTGATCTGCCTCCCTTGGCCTCCCAAAGTGCTGGGATTACAGGTCTGAGCCACTGTGCCTAACCTAATGACTTTTAAGAGTATAGAGGAAACCAAAAAGTTTGAGACTCACTGGTCTATAGAACTGGGTGGGGAGAAGAAAGTAACGTGTTCTAAGAGAGCTCCTCTTGCTGGGCACCTGTGGTCCCAGCTACTTGGGAGGCTAAGGCCGGAAGACTGCTTAAACCCAGGAGTTCAAGGCTACGATCACACTTGTGAATAGCCTCTGCACTCCAGCCTGGGCAAATAGTGAGACCCCGTCCCAAATAAAAATAAATAAATAAATAAATAAATACGTAAATAACTCCTCTGGAAGAAGGGGCTCGAGGCTGGGACAGGAGCATGTGTGGGGTGCCTTTTTTTCAGTGACCATTAGTCTGGTCTGACTGAGCTGGGTCTCTGACCCTCTGGGGATAACTAGTCTGGGTCAAAGTCCCAGACCTCCCCCTACCTTCACCTTTTCTTTTCCCCCTTGACCCTCAGACTGAACAGTTAACCCACCGACCTTCCAGACCCAAGGGGGTGGTTCTTGGAAGCAGAGCTAGAATGTGGGAGGTCTGTCTGTGGGGTTGAAAAAAAGGGGAGAGGGTGCCCTTTTTCCCTGTCATGCTTTTTCCTCTTTCTCTTAAAAATCAGAGACTGAAATGCTGCCCCTCCCCTATATCCGGTCACGATGGCAACGCAAATCTAAAGAGGCAGGGCACTTCCCTGTCAGGCAGTACTGCTGGGCATAGCAACCTCTGCCTCTCCGTTTCTCTGAGCTCACATATCCACCTCCTGGGCTTTTAAGTGGGCTTTAGTGAGGGGCTCCTCCTTCTGCTGGGCTCCTCCGTCAGTTCCCCAGCTCTTCTGCTTCGACTCCGAGCGGGTGTCATGTGTGAGAACGGCCAGCAGAGGGAGCAGAAAGCCTGGAAGAGCGGCTAGAGCCTGCAGTGACGTGATGCGGAGGGGCGGCAGTCTCCAGAACTTCGAGACAGAGAGCCGGGGTTCTCGGGAAAGGGGCTTCAGTCCCAGGGCTCCTTGGTGACCTCGTGAACACACACCCTGCACCCACAGCCTCAGCCGCTGCTCCTTGCTTTTATGCTCCATAGACTCCTCACCTTCTGCCAGAGCTCCCAACCCAACTTGATTTGCCCCAAACCCCAACTCTGTCCCATCCGCTCCAAGTTCCATCCAAAGGGTGAAGCCTGCCGATAAACCACAGGATGGCAGAATGCTCAGTTAGCATCAACCAAAGGCGACTACCCTACCTCCACTATTATCGTTCTTGGTTGAACTTCTCCCCCTGCCCCGCAATATTTTCCTCGATCTGGTTGTCGGGGCCTCTTTGGGGCCAGCCGATCCAGAAATCCAAGCCGGGATTTACTACCCACCAACAGCAGCGTGTTCAGCGGGCGGGGGGTGGGGGGCGTAGGCAGTATAGGGTCCCTCAAGGGAGGGGGAGGATCCTGGGGGTCCTGGGGGTGCAATAAGCCCGACACCCCCTCTCTTGCTTCCAGCTACCCCGCCTCATCCTCCAGAACGGCAAGAGGGAGGGAAATAGAAGGGAGGTGAGGGGCGAGCGGGAAGAGCGGCGGCGAGCCAGCGGCTGGAGCGAGAAAAAGTTTTTGCAAAAGGAAAAAAAAAGTTTGCGCTTCTCGCGGGTGGTCCGGGCTTGCGGCCCGGCGGGCTGGGCCGGCGGGAGGGCTGGGGGCCAGGTTGGGGGGGTGGGGGTGGCATCGAGGCTGCGCTGCCGTGGCCCTCTCCGCCCCCCCTCCCCACCGCACACCCCCAGCCCAGACTCCAGCCCTGGACCGCGCATCCCGAGCCCAGCACCCAGACAGAGGTGAGAAGGGGGGGCAGGCGGGGGACCACCTGGGAGCAGTGGGGGAGGGGGCCTGAGGGGATGCTCAGCTTCCTAGGGACTCATCCCAGACCCGGGACATAGAGTCAAAATAGGGGTGGAAGAGCCTGGGGTGAGACATTAGAAACTCCAAATTTTTCACTTGTATCTTTCTCTGTATCTTCCTTTTCTTCCCTTTTTTCTTCTGTCAGTCTGTGTATCTCTGTCTCAGGGAACCGTGGGTCTTTGTCTCCGCCTCTCCCATGTATTAGAAATATCTCACTTTCATGCGGTTAAGCTGAAGAGGCTGGAGGGATGGCTAGCTGGAGGTCTGCGTTGTAGAGAGGGAACTCCAGGTGTGTGTCTGCTCCTGGGGCAGGAAGACGTCAGTGTTTCTGAAAGGAGGGGACTGCAAAGGAGGGAGCTCCAGGTGGGGTGGGGACGGGTGTGTGGGAGGCAACAGAGCCACTAGGGGCCAGCCAGGCTTGAACCCTTGACCTGTCTTGTGACAGATGTGCCAGTGGATGCTTGTGCTTTAGGGGAAAGGAGTGTCTTCTGGACTTGGAAGGGGGCTGGGGGTGGGGGGCTGTCCAAGGTCTAGTGAAGGCCCTAGAATGACCCCAGGCAATTTGGACTCCTGAGTCCCAAGGGCTGTGGGCAAGGCGCTCAGGAGGAGCTGGGGAGACCTTGTCTTGACCCTCTGACCTCAGGACCACCGGGGCAGTGGGAGCCAGCCGCAGGGAGACCCCTACCGGGGCTGGGCTGGACCACTGGTCACTGCCAGCCTGTGTATCCCTGTTGGCCCCCCGCCCAAACGGGAGCTGGGGATCGAGGCCCCTCCTCTGGCTCAGACCACCCTGCCTGCCCTTGCTCCCCGCTCTGAATCCTCTTTCAGGTCCCATGACCCCGAAACAATCAGCACTGGGCAGCTAGCTTTCGGGACAGGATTAGGGAAAGGGGACCCCGTAGAGCCTGGGGACTGAGGGTTTTAGGGGTCTGGAGAGCTGGGGTCTTCTAGGATAGGTCTTTACGTTCCAGTAGAGGGAGAAGGCGGGCGATATGTAAGGGTCGGAATAAGTGTGGTCTTCCCTAGGGGGCGGGGTCCAGAGACCTCTCCCCCTCCACCATTATCTCCCTGGCATCCCCGCCCTTGACGTCACCAGGGGGTTCCCGGGGGTCTGGAGGGGTTAACCCTTGGGAAGCCGGCTGCTATAACCAGCAACCTAAGGTGTCCGGGCCCCTCCTCCTCCCCATACACACTTAATTTTATTGACCCAGTCACTTTCTCTCCTTTCTCTCCCCTATACTTTCTGGATTCTTCTCCCTTTCTAACCCCAGCAACGGGGACCCCCACTCTCCAGTAGTGCCCCCCTGGGCGCCACTGCCTGCTTTCCGGATGCGCTGAGAGGAGGAGGGAAGAATGTGGCCCGCCCCTCAGCCCCCACGCCTATGGCTCGCTCGACTGGGCTCCCGGGGCGGGCGGGGGGAGCGGAGCCGTCTGCAGCCAGTGCCTGCGGCGGCGACTTGGGTGGGCCGAGGAGGCACGGGGGCGGGGAAGGCGGGACCGGGAGTAGGGGGGCGGAGCCGACTCCTGGGAGTTGGGGAGCGGGGGTGCGAGGGGGGACGCTGGAAAACAGGGAGACACCGAAGATGGTTTAGGGCTCCGGCAGGGGAACCCTAGAGCTCCCTGTCCCATCCCGAACTCTCACACTCCAGAAAAACTTTACCGAAGCTAAAAAAGTTGGCGACATTTTCCTTTTACTAGCCTGAAGGGGAGATGTGGGTGGGCTGTGGCACGCGTGGGCGAGGAGAGGTGTAGCCCCATTTCCTTGGAGGCTCTTCGGCGGCTGGGCAGTGGGGCAGAAAGATGACTGAGTAGGCAAGTTTGGGGGAGTCTCTAGTGTTTGGGGGATCATTTGCGAACTTGCCTCCTTCCCCTGGGTGAGTCATAGAGGGAAGGAGGCGGGAGAATTGTCCCCCCATCCAGCTGCCAGCCAGCTGTGCCCCCCGCCCCCCAACATTAGTGCCAAGGTCGAGTTGGGAGGTCTTGGATGCAGGATCCGCATCTCGGTTGGAAAAGGAGGAGTTAGGAAGGGTACAGCCCAGGCTGCCGGGCCGGGCTGGGTCGCGGGGTCCGGGTTCCGCTCCCCATCTCACCCCGCCCTCACCCTTAAATCCCAGCATCCCGGGATCACCCACCGCGCCGGCCGGCCCGGCCCGCTCCCGGTGGTTCTCCACCCCACCCCGCCCCACCCCACCCTCATTCCCGGGAGACCGGAAAACCCGGGCTGGAGTCAAAACTGGAGTTTGAAAAGAAAAACGGACAGCAGCACCTTCTTCCTCGCTACGCTCTTATAACGATCACGTTGTTTTTTTCATTCTCTCAGAGTCTCCCCTCATACTTCCTTTCCTGTTCCCCCAAAACCAAAAAGATTAGGTGGGCCCGATTTAAACTACCCCAGAATGACACCAGCTTTCACCTTTGTACCCAACAGACCCAGAAGACTCCCCTCAGGAACCTTACCTCCTCCTCCACACTGTTTTCTGTCTAAGAGGGCAGATCGCTTGTGCTCCCCTCCTGGCCCCACCTGGCTCTGTGTCTGGACTGTGGCTAGGGCTCCCTCTGCTGGACACTGCAGAGATTGTACACGAGCTGTCCCTGGGGAGGGACACGAGAAGAAAGGGGAAACCGGATCTAGCAGAGCCGCCCAGTGCTTGAAGTCAGATCCATCACACGAGTTCTCCCGTCCCACCCCTCAAAGCCGGCCCAGGGTTAGAGCAAGAAGAATTAGAGGGTCCATGTTACTAAACTCATTTGAAGTTAATATAGGCACAATTAGTCCAAAACATGCCCTCTACACAGACCACACAGGCAAAGCTCCCACCCAGTTCCCAAGAAGATCCCCAGAGTACACAGACTACAAGACTGCCTCTGCCTTTCTGGGACATCATTTCCCCTTACCCCCTCCCTCACTCAGCGAGTGATGCTTTTTTTTTTTTTTTTTTTGAGACGGAGTCTCGCTCTGTTGCCCAGGCTGGAGTGCAGTGGCGCCATCTCGGCTCACTGAAACCTCCGCCTCCCAGGTTCAAGCGATTCTTCTGCCTCAGCCTTCCGAGTAGCTGGGATTACAGGCACCCGCCATCATGACTGGCTAATTTTTGTATTTTTGTAGAGACGGGGGTTTCACCATGTTGGCCAGGCTGGTCTTCAACTGACCTCAGGTGATCCTCCCGCCTCAGCCTCTCAAAGTGTTGGGATTACAGGTGTAAGCCACTGTGCCCAGCCCAGTGATGCTCTTTTCAACTCGATTTCTGTGGCAGAGGTCTTAGAGGGGCGGGGGACACCAGGGATGTTCTGCCCAGGATTCTGTGCCTGAGACTGCTGTCTGACCGTCTCTATTTGCCTCCACCTTTATAACTACCTTCCCTTTCTGCAGTGTCCCCACACCCTCCTCTGAGACGCCATGTTCAACTCGATGACCCCATCACCAGTCAGTAGCTATGGCGAGCCCTGCTGTCTCCGGCCCCTCCCCAGTCAGGGGGCCCCCAGTGTGGGGACAGAAGGTCAGTGTATATACCAATCCCTGGGCCTTGAGGATTTGGCAGATCTCCCACTTGGGCCCACCCCCACCCCATGCCAGTTTCCTATCTACAGGAGGATTTGAGGCCCCATGTCATATGGACCTAGAATCTGGGATCAGGTCATGTCTGGGGTTTTAAGGTGAGGCTTACGTATCCTCCATTCCCATTCCAGCTGTCTCTTTTTTCTAGGACTGTCTGGCCCACCCTTCTGCCACCAAGCTAACCTCATGTCCGGCCCCCACAGTTATGGGCCAGCCAGAGAGACCAACAGCTGCACCGAGGGTGAGGGCTCAGGCAACACCTCTTCCCTTTCTGCCCCTCTCTGACTTGTTCTGAAAGAGAAAGTGGGAGGGCAGGGGATCTCACTTGGAGGAGGAGATGCTTGGAGATGTGAGGCATCAGAGCACCATCGAGAAGTCACAGATGGGGCCGGGTGCGGTGGCTCACGCCTGTAATCCCAGCACTTTGTGGGGAGGCCGTGGCAGGAAGATCACTTGAGGTCAGGAATTCAAGACCAGCCAGGCCAACATGGTGAAACCCCGTCTCTACTAACAATACAAAAATTAGCCAGGCGTGGTGGCATGCACCCGTAGTCCCGATTACAGGGAAGGCTGAGGCAGGAGAATCACTTGAACCCGGGAACGCGGAGGTTGCAGTGAGGCAAGATGGTGCCACACACTCCAGCCTGGGTTACAGCGCATGACTCTGTGTCTCTCACAAAAAAAAAAAAAAAAAAGTCACAGATAGCATCAATAGGGCAAAGCAGAATCAAGTATCATTGGTTTTGCCAAGTCAGGACCCATAGGTTAGGTGCATGGAGAGACATGCCCCTTTACCATATCCATCTCCGCTGTCTCCTGCCCCAGGCCCACTCTTTTCTTCTCCCCGGAGTGCAGTCAAGTTGACCAAGAAGCGGGCACTGTCCATCTCACCTCTGTCGGATGCCAGCCTGGACCTGCAGACGGTTATCCGCACCTCACCCAGCTCCCTCGTAGCTTTCATCAACTCACGATGCACATCTCCAGGAGGCTCCTACGGTCATCTCTCCATTGGCACCATGAGGTACAGTCACCCCGGGCCAAGAGGCCCCTAAAGCCCCTACCCAAGTCCATTAAAAGTCTCAAGCCCTCAAACTGCCTAATCCTATTTGAATCCTTGTCATTTCAAAGACAACTCTCCTCAGTACTTCCCTGGGACTGCCTCAACCACTACAAATCCCAAGTCTTCCAGAAATCCTCCAAATAGCCCAATCCCTCCTGAGACTTCCTAATTGTCTTAAGTAACTGCCTCCTCTCCTCCTCAGCCCATCTCTGGGATTCCCAGCCCAGATGAATCACCAAAAAGGGCCCTCGCCTTCCTTCGGGGTCCAGCCTTGTGGTCCCCATGACTCCGCCCGGGCTGGGATGATCCCACATCCTCAGTCCCGGGGACCCCTCCCAACTTGCCAGGTGAGAGTCCCCATATTGCTACCTGATTTCCCTCAGCTCAGGGTGGGTGGGTGGTGGACTTTGTAGGGGAAAGGTGAAGGAAGGACAAGGGATATAAGTTTTCAGTACTAGAAAAGTAAAGAGGTGTGGGTACTGGGGTTCACTCCTTGCAGTTGAGTCAGATGCTTCCAAATGGGATCCCACCTTTTGCCCATCCCATTCACCAGTGTAGTCTGAGGATGAAGTCCCTTCCAAACCCAGGAGGTTCCAGCTGCTTGGGTGGGGGCACTTAGGGCAGGAAGACCTGGCTTGGTTTCCTCTTCCTTCTGCTTACTTCCACCCTCATCACTGTCATCTCTTCCCCTGGGGAAGCTGAAGTCTGAGCTGGACATGCTGGTTGGCAAGTGCCGGGAGGAACCCTTGGAAGGTGATATGTCCAGCCCCAACTCCACAGGCATACAGGTAAGGGGATGGGCGGGAGCTTTACCTCTGGGACCTGAGCAAAACTAAAACTGTCACCCAAGTGACCCTGAGATTGCCTCTCTTGCCCTAGGATCCCCTGTTGGGGATGCTGGATGGGCGGGAGGACCTTGAGAGAGAGGAGAAGCGTGAGCCTGAATCTGTGTATGAAACTGACTGCCGTTGGGATGGCTGCAGCCAGGAATTTGACTCCCAAGAGCAGCTGGTGCACGTGAGCCCCAGGGGGTAACAGGAATGGCTAGCCGGAACCTTTAGGAGATTCTGAGTGGGACATGGTGGAATCTGGCTGAGGGCAGGAGGTCAGAGGAGACTGAGGTTGAATGCTCACTTGGGTAGGCAGAAGCTCAGAAGTTGTAGCTTTGCCTTAGGGAGCTGGAAGACCTGAGATGTGAGATATGATATTGTTCCTGCCTCTTCCTCCTTGAGGTGGAGTCGTGGAAGAGGAACAGGGGGTGAAGGGAAGGTCTGTTCTGGACCTCGGGGGCATGGGAGAGCCTTGGAGAGCCTTTGTATCTTCTCCCTCAGCACATCAACAGCGAGCACATCCACGGGGAGCGGAAGGAGTTCGTGTGCCACTGGGGGGGCTGCTCCAGGGAGCTGAGGCCCTTCAAAGCCCAGTACATGCTGGTGGTGCACATGCGCAGACACACTGGCGAGAAGCCACACAAGTGCACGGTGAGGCACCAGTGTCCCAAGTCCAGGGTCTCTTCCTAAATCGGGGCTCTCCTTCAAGGTAGGGCCCAAGGCAGACTTTTGCTTTTATAAGTCCTTTCTTCCATAAACAAATATTAAAAATAATGTTTGTGTGACTGTGTTGGCATAAAGATGAATATGATGATATATATTAAAACACTCTTGGACCTAAAAGCTCATTTTTTCCCTTGATTTTAAAAGACATTAAAACAGGCCAGGCACGGTGGCTCACACCTGTAATCCCAGCACTTCGGGAGGCTGAGCCGGGCAGATCACAAGGTCAGGAGTTCGAGACCAGGTTGGCCAGTATGGTGAAACCCTGTCTCTACTAAAAATAGAAAAATTAGCTGGGCGTGGTGATGGGCACCTGTAGTCCCTGCTACTCGGGAGGCTGAGGCAGAAGAATCACTTGAACCCGGGAGGTGGAGGTTGCAGTGAGCCGAGATGGCGCCACTGCACTCCAGCCTGGGCGACAGAGCGAAACTCCGCCTCAAAAAAATTTTTTTAAAAAGACATTAAAACATGTTCATGGGCCTCTTAAAGTATTGTCGGCCTTCAGTACTGTGCCTGCTACTCTGCCTAATGGATAAACCCTGCATCAAGGACAACAGCCCGTTCCCCCAAGACGACCCCATCTTGGGACAGCCTAAGATCCCCATGCAGAGAAATCTGCCCTGGCTTGGTCAGAAGATGCTCTAGCATCTTTATATTCCCAAAGGGAGAGTGCCTCCAACTGCTTCCCTTCTCCAAGTTCTTGCCTGCCCTTGGCCCCTAGTTTTGGGAATTCTCTTGAAGCCCCAGTGCCTTTCATGTTGAGTTATATTCTCTGATGTGTGTCCTTTTGGAGACTGAGGGTTCCTTCCATCTCCATGTCCTCTGTCTGAGAACTATCCTTTGACCCCCTCCTGTCCCCCAGTTTGAAGGGTGCCGGAAGTCATACTCACGCCTCGAAAACCTGAAGACGCACCTGCGGTCACACACGGGTGAGAAGCCATACATGTGTGAGCATGAGGGCTGCAGTAAAGCCTTCAGCAATGCCAGTGACCGAGCCAAGCACCAGAATCGGACCCATTCCAATGAGGTGAATGCCCCAACTAAGAGACCCTCCCCTCTTGAGAAGCCACCTACCAGGGAGATTTCCCCTAAGAAATCCCTTAGCCCAGCACCCACTCCACAGAGGTGAGTCCCCCTCCCCACATAATTCGCCCAGAAAAGGCTTTTCTGAAACCCAGAATTTCCACTTAACCACTCCTCCTCCTACCTCTAACCTCTAACCAGCCAAAGGGCTAACCTAAAAGATGCCATCTAGAGGAGACCCCTGATCCCTCCAACCCCTGGATTTATGGGACCTCACAGCCCTGGGTTCACGCCCTCATCTTTCCCAGGCTGTCAGTTTTCCTAACCCTCCACTTAATCTCTGCATCTTTGACTCCCACCCGAGGCCTCCACCCTCCTTACTTCCTTTGGTGCTGTGTGCTCCTCCCCTGCCCCCTGTGTTGTCACCACTTTTTCCCATTTCTTCTGCATTCTTCCGCTTTGACCCGTTTGCCTTCTGTCTCCACTCTCCACTCAACAGAAGCCGTATGTGTGTAAGCTCCCTGGCTGCACCAAACGCTATACAGATCCCAGCTCGCTGCGAAAACATGTCAAGACAGTGCATGGTCCTGACGCCCATGTAACCAAACGGCACCGTGGGGATGGCCCCCTGCCTCGGGCACCATCCATTTCTACAGTGGAGCCCAAGAGGGAGCGGGAAGGAGGTCCCATCAGGGAGGAGAGCAGACTGACTGTGCCAGAGGGTGCCATGGTGAGAGAGCCCAGGCAACCCTCACCTCCATACCCCAGCCCACCCTGTGGACATCTTTCTAGTTACTCTTCCCAACCCATCCATTCCCTCCTATAGAAGTCACTCTTCTGTGACCAGTCTGCCTGTCTCTTGTCTTAGTGTTGCTCTTTGGGCTTCCCCAAATCTAGAGGTTTTAGAATCTTTCTCTGTCTCACTCTCTCACTCTCTCTCTCTCTCCTTCCTTCCTTCCTTCTTTCCTTCTTTCCTTTCTTCCTTTCTTTCTTTCTCTCTCTCTCTCTCTTTCTCTCTGACAGGGCCTTGCTCTGTCACCCAGACTGTAGTGTAGTGGCATAATCATAGCTCACTGCAGCCTCAAACTCCTGGGCTCAAGTGATCACTACAGGCACACACCATCATGCCTGGCTAATTTTTCTTCTTTTTAGAGATCAAGTCTTGCTATGTTGACCAGGCTGGTCTCAAACTCCTGGCCTCGAGCGATCCTCCCACCTCATCTTCCCACAGTGCTGGGATGAGCCAATGCTTCCAACCCAAACTCTTTCTTTTTTTTTCAGACAGAGTCTCGCTCTGTTGCTCAGGCTGGAGTGCAGTGGCACGATCTCGGCTCACTGCAACCTCCGCCTCCCGGGTTCACGCCATTCTGCCTCAGCCTCCTGAGTAGCTGGGACTACAGGCGCCTGCCACCACACCCGGCTAATTTTTTTGTATTTTTAGTAGAGACGGGGTTTCACCGTGTTAACCAGGATGGTCTTGATCTCCTGACCTCGTGATCCGCCCAGCTTGGCTTCCCAAAGTGCTGGGATTACAGGCGTGAGCCACCGCACCTGGCAACTCTTTCTTAAATAGCACTTAGTATATGTTCCAAGCCTTTTACATGTATAATTTCATGTACTCCTCACAGCAACTTCATGAGAAAGGGACTCAGTGTTCCCATTTTCAGATGAAGAAACTCAGGCATAGAGAAATAGCCCAAGGTCATAGAACTAAGAGCAAGAATTTGAGTTCAGCCAGTCCATGCTCCAGCCTAGGTTCTTCTCATCAAATGTCTCACATTCAGTTTCCTCCCCCATCTCTTACCTGCTTAGCCCTTTCTACACTTACAAGCTTCCTTGGAACCCCAGCAGTCATTGGGACACAGGCTTCAGCCATTCATCAAGTTGAAGGAGCTGTGGGGAAGGGTATTGCCCTCAGACCTCATCTTCTCCACAGAAGCCACAGCCAAGCCCTGGGGCCCAGTCATCCTGCAGCAGTGACCACTCCCCGGCAGGCAGTGCAGCCAATACAGACAGCGGTGTGGAAATGACTGGCAATGCGGGGGGCAGCACTGAAGACCTCTCCAGCTTGGACGAGGGACCTTGCATTGCTGGCACTGGTCTGTCCACTCTTCGCCGCCTTGAGAACCTCAGGCTGGACCAGCTGCATCAACTCCGGCCAATAGGGACCCGGGGTCTCAAACTGCCCAGCTTGTCCCACACTGGTGAGAGCTGGATGTGGGACGTGTGGCTGGGGTGAGATCTGGACCTGCCCTGAGGTTGAGAGGAGGAAGTCACCCTTGAGGGCTGTCACACAGCACTTTTGTATAATTAGAAAATGATCTCCTTCCTCAAGACACTTTCCATTTATCAGAAAATAGTTGTGATGTACAAACATGCAAAGGCTAGCCAGGCACGGTGGTGGGCACCTGTAATCCCAGCTACTCAGGAAGCTGAGGCAGGAGAATTGCTTGAACCTGGGAGGCAGAGGTTGCAGTGAGCTGAGATTGCGCCACGGCACTCCAGCTTGGGCAACAAGAGCGAAACTCTGTTTCAAACAAAACAAAACAAAACAAACCAACAAACAAGTATGCAAAGGCTATGACGCGAATGCTGTTCCCTAGAATTGTGCAGCATACAACCTGCACAACTGTTCATAGCGACCCTGAATCCTTGGTAACCCAGAAACAGAATAGGCATGGGAGAAGTAGGAGACAGAACTGACTGGTTAGGGATAACGAGCTTACCCCTAGGAATCCAGGACAAGGCTGTTGCATGGAGGAGGCAGGGTGAGATTTAGGAAGCTCCTTGACTATCCTACCTTTTCTCCCCATCACTTGCAGGTACGCCTGTGTCCCGCCGCGTGGGCCCCCCAGTCTCTCTTGACCGCCGCAGCAGCAGCTCCAGCAGCATCAGCTCTGCCTATACTGTCAGCCGCCGCTCCTCCCTGGCCTCTCCTTTCCCCCCTGGTTCCCCACCAGAGAATGGAGCATCCTCCCTGCCTGGCCTTATGCCTGCCCAGCACTACCTGCTCCGGGCAAGATATGCTTCAGCCAGAGGGGGTGGTACTCCGCCCACTGCAGCATCCAGCCTGGATCGGATAGGGGGTCTTCCCATGCCTCCTTGGAGAAGCCGAGCCGAGTATCCAGGATACAACCCCAATGCAGGGGTCACCCGGAGGGCCAGTGACCCAGCCCGGGCTGCTGACCGTCCTGCTCCAGCTAGAGTCCAGAGATTCAAGAGCCTGGGCTGTGTCCATACCCCACCCACTGTGGCAGGGGGAGGACAGAACTTTGATCCTTACCTCCCAACCTCTGTCTACTCACCACAGCCCCCCAGCATCACTGAGAATGCTGCCATGGATGCTAGAGGGCTACAGGAAGAGCCAGAAGTTGGGACCTCCATGGTGGGCAGTGGTCTGAACCCCTATATGGACTTCCCACCTGCTGATACTCTGGGATATGGGGGACCTGAAGGGGCAGCAGCTGAGCCTTATGGAGCGAGGGGTCCAGGCTCTCTGCCTCTTGGGCCTGGTCCACCCACCAACTATGGCCCCAACCCCTGTCCCCAGCAGGCCTCATATCCTGACCCCACCCAAGAAACATGGGGTGAGTTCCCTTCCCACTCTGGGCTGTACCCAGGCCCCAAGGCTCTGGGTGGAACCTACAGCCAGTGTCCTCGACTTGAACATTATGGACAAGTGCAAGTCAAGCCGGAACAGGAGTGCCCAGTGGGGTCTGACTCCACAGGACTGGCACCCTGCCTCAATGCCCACCCCAGTGAGGGGCCCCCACATCCACAGCCTCTCTTTTCCCATTACCCCCAGCCCCCTCCTCCCCAATATCCCCAGTCAGGCCCCTATACCCAGCCACCCCCTGATTATCTTCCTTCAGAACCCAGGCCTTGCCTGGACTTTGATTCCCCCACCCATTCCACAGGGCAGCTCAAGGCTCAGCTTGTGTGTAATTATGTTCAATCTCAACAGGAGCTGCTGTGGGAGGGTGGGGGCAGGGAAGATGCCCCAACCCAGGAACCTTCCTACCAGAGTCCCAAGTTTCTGGGGGGTTCCCAGGTTAGCCCAAGCCCTGCTAAAGCTCCAGTGACCACATATGGACCTGGCTTTGGACCCAACTTGCCCAATCACAAGTCAGGCTCCTATCCCACCCCTTCACCATGCCATGAAAATTTTGTAGTGGGGGCAAACAGGGCTTCACATAGGGCAGCAGCACCACCTCGACTTCTGCCCCCATTGCCCACTTGCTATGGGCCTCTCAAAGTGGGAGGCACAAACCCCAGCTGTGGCCATCCTGAGGTGGGCAGGCTAGGAGGGGGTCCTGCCTTGTACCCTCCTCCCGAAGGACAGGTATGTAACCCCCTGGACTCTCTTGATCTTGACAACACTCAGCTGGACTTTGTGGCTATTCTGGATGAGGCCCAGGGGCTGAGTCCTCCTCCTTCCCATGATCAGGGGGGCAGCTCTGGACATACCCCACCTCCCTCTGGGCCCCCCAACATGGCTGTGGGCAACATGAGTGTCTTACTGAGATCCCTACCTGGGGAAACACAATTCCTCAACTCTAGTGCCTAAAGAGTAGGGAATCTCATCCATCACAGATTGCATTTCCTAAGGGGTTTCTATCCTTCCAGAAAAATTGGGGGAGCTGCAGTCCCCTGCACAAGATGCCCCAGGGATGGGAGGTATGGGCTGGGGGCTATGTATAGTCCGTATATGTTTTGAGGAGAAATTTGATAATGACACTGTTTCCTGATAATAAAGGAACTGCATCAGAAAAAAATAACATGCCGCTTTATGTATTATTATGTTGGGGAGGAATGATAACAGGGAACAAGAAGAGAAGCAGGGGTTAATCCACTCACTTTCCTCTTAAAGGAAGCTCCCTCACCCATCCCAACACCTCAAGTCACACTCATGAAGATAGAGACAGTCATTTGGGAGATTTAAAGGGATGTCCTCAAAACAGAACACCAGCCTCTCACCACCAGAGATGACTGGAAATATGTTTTCTCTTCTTCCTTCCCTGCGTCAGGGGAAGAGGCTGGTGAAGTTGGTGAGCATCAGCTGGACCAGCTGCCCTGGGTAGAGAGCATGGGCTGCTGGGTCAGATGTCTCCTGCTCTGGCCGAAACAGGGTTGGTCCAAACACAATTCCCAGGTTGTGGGGTGTCATGCGATTCTTATCTGAGTGTGCTATCACCCTGTAAGCAAAGGCCAAGGAAGAGGATATATGGCAGCAGCTTGCCACTTCATAGCAATCTAACCCTTCAAAGTTCTGAGCAGGGAAGAGTTCACTCTGGGATTCCTCCACGTGGTGACAAAAAAACCAAGAAGACACAAGGGGAATGGAGATGGACCAGTGGAGAAACCTTCAGGATACAACCTGAAGATACAACTGCCTCTTCCGGCTTCAGGGGCTGCCCCAAGAGTTCTGTCTGCTCACAGTTTGGGAGTCTTTAATTCAAGTGGCCATCCTCTCTCAGAAGTCACTGCCCAGGCCCAGTTCAACCAAAGAAGCCATCAGCAATGTCCCAATGGGAGACAAAGAGGCAGAGGGAAGGGAGAAGTAAGATTTCCCTTATTCCTTTCACAGCATCTTGGTTCCATTTCCCCACTTGATGCTGACCTTTAGGTTTTGATCTAAAGTCTTTGACGGGCACGGTGGCTTACACCTGTAATCCCAGCACTTTGGGAGGCTGAGGTGGGTAAATCACCTGAGGTCAGGAGTTCGAGACCAGCCTGGCCAACATGGTGAAATCCCATCTCTACTAAAAATACAAAAATTAGCCAGGCGTGGTGGCGGGCACCTGTAATCCCAGTTACTCGGGAGGCTGAGGCAGGAGAATCGCTTGAACCTGGGAGGCAGAGGTTGCAGTGAGCTGAAATTGCGCCACTGCACTCCAGTCTGGGTGACAGAGTGAGACTCTGTCTCAAAAATAAATAAAATAAAAAAATAAAGGTTTTGACTCTGGTAATATGCTCCTGCACAGAGGTTGCCTGTTTCCTCACCTGCCCATTAAACTTAGGTGCTTCCCTACCTTCACTCCACCTGCACAAAGTCCTTGTGGCATTCCCCACTCCACCTTTCCCCAGCATGAACAAAGAGGTTCAGTCTTCCTGACCTGCATAAATGCTCCAGGAGGTACCGTAGAGTGTCATGGTTGGGTTTTGGCATTGAGCCTATTAATTCTTGTATCTGAGAGAGGCACTGCTCTGATTCGGAGAGTGCTAGAGAGAGTGATGGGAAAGGCATGGTAGTAAGGTTAGGGAAGGTGCTAGGACAGGGTGGGTAAATTCACTGCTCTTTCCCACAGGCATGGAAGACATCATTAATCTAGCACGGCTTTCTTTTTCACACAGCCCAACTATAGCCTCATAATTCTTTTCAATTCAGCCCTCTAAACATTCACAAAAAAAGCAACTGGAGTAGGCACCTGAGTTGAACGTTATTTTCCATCTCTAAGGTCAGAATGGGAAAGAAGAGTATAAGGGACCTCTATTCTATTATTTACCGCCCGTGTCCCCATATCAAGGGTTCTTTCCAAAGCTCCAACCCTTACCAAGGGCAGCACGGAAATGGGGCAGCAGCAGTGATGGCACCAGAGGCTGAGGCAGCTCCCGGAGAAAAAGCTTCAGGGCTCCGGTGACCACATGAATGTCTTCCCACTCAGTACTGTCCAAATCTAGCCGACCTTCTGGAGGGAGAAGGAGGTATAGGGGCTCATGAAGGGCCAGAAAGATCTAGAGACTGAGAGATTGGAATTTCTGGAGAAATCCAGTCAAAGCAGACTATAGGAATGCCTAGAAGGTCTGCAGTGGGGAAAGGTAGCTAAGGTGGGAATGAGGACAACCCTCCCAGGAGTGGTACATGGGGGTTTCCACGGAAAGCAAAGAGGATATGTGGAAGTTTTAGGGGTCTGAAGGGTATTCCATGTAAGTACCTTGTCCTGGCTGTTCTGGGAACACATACCTCCCATCGGAGGTGACCGCACGCTCTGCAACATGAATGAGAAGAGATCAGGAGCTAAGACATACACTTCCAGCCTGATGGCCTCTCTGTTCTGCCAGCTTCCCCATATAGGACCGCCCATGGTTCTCAGGCAAGACATTCTTAGTACAACCACTGGCCCACAAGCCTTCTCACCTCTGTCCACCAGAAAGCGAAGCTTCTGGACCACTGCCAAGTTCCCGCTCACCCGATAAATGCCATCCACATCTAGACCTGGGAGATGAGGAAGGAGTAGATGAGGACTGCTGCTTGAAAGTGTGTGTGGTTAGGGACAGAAGGGTGGAGAGAAAAAGGGCAGTAGGAAGACTAGGTAGAATGAGGGAGGCAGAAAATTCTAGGCCTTAGCCTGTTGGAAGAGGATTCGGGGGTCTCTGAGAAAATGACCTCTTTTATCCACAGCAGCAATGCAGAGCCGCACAAAGCTGGGCACCGTGTCTCCTTCCCGCTGGCAGAGTGATTCCAACTGGCAGCCGAACACCTGATCTGGGGAAGCAGAGTGAGGCGGGAAGCCAGTGCCAGCGTCACTCACAGGAGCTCTTCTCAGCATAGGTCTTTATCCTTAAGTGAGGCTGGTCCTCCTGGCTGCCTGTGCCAGGCTTGGGCAAGGAAATACACTCCACCCCCCTTCTCCTGCTTCAAACAATCTGGCAAAGGGGTACAGGTCACCCCGGCTTCTCCCCTAAACAATCTGGGGTAGTGGGAAAGCAGCAGTCACAGAAGGTTGTGGTCTTGTTCTGGGAAGCTCTGCTCTGAGCCTCGCTGGAGTTTTCTTATCCATGAACCCGGCCCAGCCCCCTCACCTCGGAGCAGACCCCGCTCCTGTAGGCTTTGTAAGGGCGGTCTCTTCGCGATGAGCCGCTTTAGTTTGTTGCGCACGCGGTTCTGCTCGGTGCCTTCGGGCCCCCGAACTGCAGGAGGCAGGTAGAGCGGGGCGTGAGCGCCCGGGAACCTCGCTGCGCTCCCGGACCCTCCCTCCCCAGCCCGCGCCTCACTGGAGCTCCGGCGGCTGCTGAGGCGCAGCAACGGCTTGGACACCGGCTCCGACTCCTCTTCTTCGTCCTCCCCGGCGCTCAGCTCCGCCAGCTCTGCGGGTCCAGAGCCCGACAGACGCAGCTCCAGGGGGTTCTCCCGATCCTGGACCCGGGGCGGGCCGTGTCGAAGGTGAGAGAGGAGAGAAATCTGCACCCCCAGCTGAACTCTGACCCACTGCCAGGGTCCCACGTCCCGGCCCAGGCCAGGGCTCTCCACCGAGCCCACCCTGGCTCCACTGCTCCTGACTCCTATCGTTCCTACCCCACTCCCTTGATCCCGGCCGGCCCAAGCCTCCCTCCGGGCCTCCACCCATCTAACCAGCCGCTCGATGACAGTCCGCAGCGCGCGGTGCCAGGCTCGCAGCTCTGTCTCGTGGTCCGACTGCAGCAGGAACTCGTGGCCAGGGACCGTGCGGATCTGAGGGCCAGGCGGGGAAACGCTCGGGTCAACGGGGAGGAGTATGAAAAGCCGGGAGACCTAGCTTGAGGCCTGCGCGGGAGATTGGGGGCGCCCTCGGGTCGGGTGGGGCCTTGGGGACGCGCGGGAGGGCGCTCACGTGCAGGACGTTGCGGCGGCTGGACAGGTGGCGGCCGTGCGCCAGAGCCGCCCCGCGCAGGTCCACGCTACTTTCCGGCCGGCTACCCGCTGGCCCCTGACAATGAGGGAGGAAACTGAGGCCACGGTGTTGTTTCCTTCACTGCTTCCCTCTCCCCGGTGGGCTGTGAGGAGGTGGGAGGCTTCCTCACTTCTTTACCTTCCTCTGCACCGCCCTCCCCGCTGCCGCCCCCCACATTGGCGTGAGGCGGTAGGCAGCGCCTGCACCCCTCCTGCGCCTCTCGCTCACACTCACCCAGCCCGAGGAGGGCGCTGTCGGCGGTGGCTCTCGGTAGAACACCAGGCTGTTACCCGTTAACACCACCCAAGACGGGCCCCAGTTCTTCCTGCGGGGACAGAGAGGGGAGGTAGTGGTAGCGAACAGGTCATTCTAGAATGACACGGGGAGGGTGCTCTTCCAACACCCTGCTCTACCCTATGGAGTTGACAGCCCAGGCCCTAGCTGTATTCCCGGTTCTCACCTGAGCTTGCGCCCCCCTTGGGCAATCTTGGTCATGTTGAGCAGACCCGACTTTTCCACCTCCTGGGAAGTGGAGGGAATGGTATCTGTAAGTCACCCTGCGCCCTCCACAGTGGCCACGGCTTTCCCTAGGGGGTCTCCCAGGAGTGAAGTCCCTTAAAGTTGCTGGGGGAGGGCTGGGTAAGAGGATATTCAGAAAGAGGAAGGTGTTTATGTGGAGCAGGAAAACGGGGGTGGGGGGGGAGGTGGGGCAGGGAGGATCTTGGCCTTCACAAAGAAATGGGAGATTCACATGGGGGTCGTCCAGGAGCTGCGGCAGAGGTCGAGGGGCCTGCAAGGCTGGAGGATCAAGCTGCGAGGTGCGTTGGCTGAGGCTGAGTGAACCCTAGGGGAGAGGATTGGAGAAACAGGTGGGGAAACCCTGGACTCAGGGATCCCTGGCTGAAGGAGGAAGAGGGGTGGGATACCGGTGAGAGGTGGGGGGTGTGGTGGGGAATGGAGAATGTCTTACACAAAACAGAAAGTCATAACAAGCTGGCTTTTTCTGCATGTGACTGGGAGATGGGAGGGATCTCACCTGTGGGTCAAGAGGTTCTGGGGTCCTTGTGTCAGATCTGAAGCCCTTTGCCTGAGGTTGCAGGACATCATTGTTCCTCTTCAGGGTCTGTGTCCCCTCCATGGAGCCAGGGTTCTGGGTTAGGGGAGGAGGAAATAAAGCTACATCCAGATGCCACCTCTACCCACTCTCCACACCCTTCTTATACTTGGCTGATTCTTCTGATCTTCTGAGAGCCCCAGAGAGAAAACACACTACCTTGAGGTTCAGCAGGGGAAGGAAGAGCTTGAGGGGACAGTGGAGAAGCAGGAGGTAAGGTCTCACCGTCTCGCTGCGACTGCGGCGCGGGGGCTTCCAGGACTTGCAGCCAGTCAGTGAATTTATGTAGAAGCAGCGTCCAGAGTTGGGGTCCAGGTGCTGCTCCCAGGCATCCAGCCTCTGCAGCAGGGGGCATGCAGGGCCTGGGGGTGGGGACCGAGGACAGAGGCGAAGGTCCACCAGGTTACAGTACACAGGGGGCTCTGACATGAGGGGCTGGGGGCCTGCCTGCCAGAAAAAGGGGAAGAAGGAGGTGGTCATTCTGCCTGTTGCCCTTCCCATGCTTCTCTTGGCCTTCCCACCTCCTGCTCCCTCCCCCATTGTCTTCTCACCGCCAGCTCTGGGCTGAGGTGACCCAGGTACTGGGGGAGAAACCCCAGGTCCCAGCTGCTTTTTAAAAATTCTCTCTCTCACAGTTTTCTTTGCTCTTCTCCTCACTTCCTGTTGCCAACTTCCCGCCTCCCCTACCCCACCCCCACCTCAGGGCCACAGGAAAGGGGAACAGGCTTTTTGTGGGGTGGGGGGAATGTTGAAGGGGGTGCCCCACCCTCATATCCTGCAAGGTAAAAGAAGACAAAGAAGGGTCTACAGAAGGGAGGAGGAGCCCCTTTTCACCCACTGTTAAGAAAGAGAGGGAAGGGCTGGGCAAGTCACATCTCTAGAGAAGACCTGCTGTGGCCTATCAGGCAAGCAGAACACAGAAAAACCCTGCCCTGGGCTAGGAGTCTGGAGGAAGGAAGAGCACAGGGCTGGCCTTTCAGTGCTTCCACTGCGCCCTGTGCCCTGTCCCCTCGGGGCCTTTGGTACCTGCTGTCCCTTCTCACCTCCTACCCAGTTTGCCTCTCGGCTGCCTCTTTCTCCTCCTTGTTCAGAGTCAACTGAATGCCGTGACCTCACAGATGTCTCCCCACACCACCCCAGCCACTCTCCACCACATTAACTTGCCTTTGTAGACTTATCAGTAGTACCAAGGGTTATCTTATTTATTTGTTTTTGTGTTTGTCATCCCCAGGGGAGTCCCCTGAAGATAGGGGTGCTGTCTGTCCTGTGCCTAGAACAGGGCCCAGCTCAGAAGAGCTGTGACTCACTGTGCTGGCACTGGCTTCTGACAGCAAGTCTTCCTGGGAGAGGGATCTTCCACTTGGTCCTTCCTGGAAAGGCTTCAGAAGGCTGGGCCTCAGATTGTCAGTGCTGACGCTCCTACACATTTTGGGGGGAAGTGGAGGAGGCTGCTCCGAGCTAGCCTGAGCCCTGCTTGGGAGGGCCTGAGACAACTCCTCCAGGGAACCATGAAACAACTTTGGCCCTGGAAACAGAAAAGGGGAGGGTGGGTGGCAGGTGATCAGAGGTGTTGTTGTAACTGGGTCCCCCATCTTGGGAACTCACAGGGAAGTCAAGAAGGGCAGAGGGAGGATGTGGAAAATGGCATGAGACCTAGAAGCCTTAGGAATAGGAGGACAGGCAGTGGGGTGAGGATGCCGTGGCGGGGGCAAGAGGTAGGCTGATCAAAGAAAAACGAGAAGACGGTTAGCAGAAGCTTGATGGAGGGGGACCTCCCAAAAATTCCCAGAAGCCAGGGAGGTAGGAAGGTGATGGGAGGTAGGAAGGTGAAGGGAGAGGGCTTAGCGCTACTCACCAGGAGTCCAGAGCAATTGGCCGGGGATGACGGTAGTTGGAGTCTGGGAAGGGATGGATTCCTCTATCATATAGGCTGCTGGGACGAAGATGGGTCGAGAGGTGGAGGGAGCTTCTAGGCGTCTTGCCAACCACCAGTCGGAGTTGGTCTTTCGAAGCAGTAGGAACCTGTCCCCTTCAGCCAGAGACACCTGCCGGCCATCTGCCCCAGTATAAGTAAAGGCATAGAGGGCACAGAGCTGGGATCCCTGAGGAGGGCTTCGGGGGCCCAGCCCTAGGATCCCCCAGGAACTTGGCCACCACCGGCTGGATAGCATTGTAGCCAGCACTGTCATCTGTGGGAAAAAGGGACACTGGAGACCCAGAAGGGAATAGGCCTGGCTGTCTCCAAGGAGAGAGACATGGTTCTAGGAGCAGTGTTGCGGGGAGGTGAGGACGGGAGCCCTTGAGTTGGGGGAGAGGGTAGAGCAAACAGCCTGGTGAGGATCGGTGACAGGTTTTGGGGGCTGAGAACTCCTGGTGGTGTCTGGTGAGGAAGTATGTAAGTAACATGAGAGAGGATGTGGTCAGCAGGGCTGCATGGCCGGCAAGGCAGGAAATTAGAGGAGACGACCTAGGCCAGTAGTTTTCCTCCAAGTACCTTGTGGGGCCCATCAGAAGATTCAGGGGCAGGAGTTGGTCCTGGGTAGTGGTGGGAGTCTTGAGCTGGACACAGGAAGGAGATAAGAAGAAAGAATCAGGTTCAAGACAGAAACAGGGAGACACAAGGTTAATGACAAAGACAACAATGTGTGTTATTCTTTATTAAATTTATGCAAGCATCAATGTTTCCGGTACCAATCACCTCAGACCATAGCTGCGTGCTTCCTGTGCAGACTCAGAGAGACATGGTGACAGAGAAACAGAAAGCCAAATAAATACCAAGACCAAATCAGAGAGAAAGACAAAGTGGGAGAAACACAGAGGGATTCGGAGTTGAAATATCACCACCCTCCCAATCCAGGACACGATTTTGGGAGCTGAGAAGCCTTGATACTGTCTTGTATACACAAACCTCTTGAGGCGGGAGCTACTTTAGTGTGTGGGTTCATTCGTGCTTTTTTTTTTTTTTGAGACGAAGTCTCGTTCTTGTCCCCCAGGCTGGAGTGCGATGGCGCAATCTCGGGTCACTGCAACCTCCGCCCCCCGGGTTCAAGTGATTATCCTGTCTCAGCCCCCCGAGTAGCTGGGATTACAGGTGCCTGTCACCACACCCGGCTAGTTTTTGTATTTTTAGTAGAGACAGGGTTTCACCATGTTGCCCAGGCTGGTCTAGAACTCCTGACCTCAGGTGATTCACCAACCTCAGCCTCCCAAAGTGCTGGGATTACAGGTGTGAGCCACCGTGCCTGGCCTCATTTATGCTTTTATCAAGGATTGATTGAGTGCCTCCTGCGTGCAAGGAGCAGTGTCAGGCACTGGAGATGAGAGAAGGGAATGAGCCCTTTTGGAGCTTAAGGAGAGACAGACCTTAACTAATGACACAATAACCTTAATAATTACAATTGAATCAGGGACAATGGACAAGTAATACAAGATGCTATGACAGGTAGATAGGGGACTGATGTCAGCTTCTCCTTGGTGGAAGGTGGGAACTGATCTTCCCTGGATTACCAGCATTTTGAAACCCACACTTCTGCTTCTGCCTTACCTGACCACTCCTCTTTTCCCCTTCTCTCAGCTTCTCCACTGCACAATTGTGAGGCTTTCTGTTTGGGTTTGGAGAGGTGGGTTAAGGAGCTAATGCCCCTCCCCACTGGTGATATCAGAGAACCAGCTCTCTTCCCCTGAGGGCTGGGTGGCTAGTACTGGGCTTCTGCCTCAGTGATCTTCCTAGTTTACTTCGCTTCAACACATGGAGAACCCTACCCCTCAACTCTTCCTTCCCACTTCCAAAATAGTGTCTAATTTCACCCATTTATTCACTTATTCATTCATTTGGTGTTCAGTGCTTGAATCCACCCTTTTTTTGCCTTCTCTGAAACTCTCTCTCCTATACTTTAGCTTGTTTTTGTTAGCTTCTTCGCATTCACTTTTAAACATATCCAAGTCTCTCCCGTCTTTAGACAAACCTCCCCTTACTGGGCTTTCTTCTTCTCTTTTT
Organism: Pongo abelii; assembly: GCF_028885655.2. Lineage (NCBI taxonomy): Eukaryota > Metazoa > Chordata > Mammalia > Primates > Hominidae > Pongo > Pongo abelii. The sequence goes on from NC_071995.2 coordinate 55,412,711, forward strand.
TTTTGAGACAGAGTCTCGCACTGTTGCCTGGGCTGGAGTGCAGTGGCACAATCTCGGCTCACTGCAACCTCCACTTCCCAGGTTTAAGCGATTCTCCTGCCTCAGCCTCCTAAGTAGCTGGGATTACAGGCGCCCGCCACCACGCCTGCTATTTTTTTTGTATTTTTAGTAGAGACAGGGTTTCACTCTGTTGGCCAGGCTGGTCTCGAACTGCTGACATCGTGATCTGCCCACCTTGGCCTCCCAAATTGCTGGGATTACAGGCGTAAGCCACTACGCCCCGCCTCTCTCTTTCTTTTTACAGTCAAACTTCTTGAGTTGCCTGCACTGTATAGGGGATCTCCATTTCCTGTCCCCTCACTTGGCCACCTTTTCAAAGTCACTCCTCAACAGAGTCACCCCCAACCTTGCCTGAGCATGCTGCAGTCCTTATGCAGTCCTTATGTTGCTTGACATCTCAGTAGCAGGCAACACAATTGACCTTTCTCTCCTACAAACACTCTGCTGGTGTCCCTCTTACCTTTCTAGCAGTTCCTTGTCTGTGGCATGAGAAATAACCTTCCTCTGCCTGTTCCTTAAACCACAGAAGCCTATCTGAGATCCTGTGCCCTGTGCTTTCTGCACGCCCTCCCTGGTTGGTCTTATTCTCTCCCCAGCTCAAATGATTTCCATATGCTGCTAAGGACTGTATCTTCAGTCCAGATCTTTCTCTGGGGCTCCCATCTAATCCACTGTACACCAAAAAATCCACTTGAGTATTTTGCCGGTACGACAAACTCAGTATGAACCAAATCGAACTTATCAGAGAAACCTGTTTCTCTCCCAATACCACTATTTAGTTTAATATGAAATCAATAAATATTGGCCTGGTACAGTAGCTCACACCTATAATCCCAGCACTTTGGGAGGCCAAGGCAGAATATCACTTGAGCCTAGGAGCGTGAGGTGCAACATAGTGAGATCCTGCCTCTACAAAAAAATTTTTTTTAATTAGCCAGGTATGGCAGTGTGTGCCTTGTAGTCCCAGCTGCTCGGGAGGCTGAGGTGGGAGTATCTATTGAACCTGGGAAGTTGAGGCTGCAGTGATGCGTGATAGTGCCACCGCACTCCAGCCTAGGCGACAGAGTGAGACCCTGTCTCAAAATAAATAAATAAAACAATTTAATAAATATTTATTGAATGTTTACTACCATATATGCCAGGCAGGAACTATGTGCTAAGCATTGTCAATTAAGATGGTAAATATGGGGCCAGGTGTGGTGGCTCACATCCAGCTCAATCCCAGCACTTTGGGAGGCTGAGGCAGGCAGATCACCTGAGGTCAGGAGTTCAAGACCAGCCTGGCCAATGTGGTGAAACTCCCATCTCTAATAAAAATACAAAAATCAGCTGAGCGTGGCGGCAGGTGTCTGTACTCCCAGCTACTCAGGAGGCTGGGGTAGGAGAATTGCTTGAACCCAGGAGACGGAGGTTGCAGTGAGCTAAGATCGTGCCACTGCACTCCAGCCTGGGTGACAGAGCAAGACTCTGTCTTAAAACAAAACAAAAAAATATGATCCCTGCCCACTCGCCCACTCATAACAATGAAAATACAATGTAATAATGATCACTATAATAGAGGAAATACTATCATCTGTTGTAGCACATAGAAAGTATGCCCTACTTCCCATGCCAGAAACCTAGCAGCCAACCTGAATTTATCTTGTTTCCTCGCCACCCACATTGATTCAATTGATTACTGAACACTTTAATTTATATTTTCCCAATCTACCTACTTTTATCCCCACAACTACCACTTCTTTAGCCTGGATGATATAATTTCCTAACTAGTCTCATTGCATATAGTTCTCATTGCATATAGTTCTGGCTCCCCTTCCATCCATTCCTGACACAGCAACCAGAGTGACCTTTCTAAAACACATATACCCTGCCACTCTCCTGATTTAAACTTTCCACATTTTATAATGTCATTTACAGATTCCCTCTCTACCCTTTTCACAGTCTCCACCAAAAACTCCTCATTGCAGTCTTATGCGAATTCCTCACATTCTTAAAGTGCACTGAAATCTTTGATCCTTTGCATACGTTGTATCCTTTGCCTGAAACATGTCCCTTCTCCACTCCCTCCAGTCTTCACCTAGACAACTCTTACGCATCACTGAGATCTCAGCTGAAAGGTCACATGCACAGGAAAGCATCTCAGCCAGGCGTGATGGCTCACACCTGTAAACCCAACACTTTGGGAGGCTGAGGCGGGCGGATGACTTGAGGTCAGGAGTTTGACACCAGCCTGGGCAACATGGTAAAACCCCGTCCCTACTAAAAATACAAAATTTACCTGGGTGTGCTGGCCCAGCTACTGTAGTCCCAGCTACTTGGGAGCCTGAGGCACAAGAATCGCTTGAACCTGGGAGGCAGAGATTGCATTGAGCTGAGATCATGCCACTGCACTCCAGCCTAGGTGACAGAGCAAGACCCTGTCTCAAAAAAAAAAAAAAAAAAAAAAAAAAAAGGCCGGGTGCGGTGGCTCACACCTGTAATCCCAGCGCTTTGGGAAGCCGAGGCAGGCAAATCACAAGGTCAGGAGTTCGAGATCAGCCTGGCCAACATGGTGAAACCCTGTCTCTACTAAAAATACAAAAAATTAGCTGGGCGTGGTGGTGGGTGCCTGTAATCCCAGCTACTTGGGAGGCTGAGGCAGGAGAATTGCTTGAACCCGGGAGGCGGAGGTTGCAGTAAGCCAAGATTGCGCCACTGCACTCCAGCCTGGGTGACAGTGCGAGACTCTGTCTCAAAAAAAAAAAAAAAAAAGCATCTTTTCACCCATTAGAGGGGCCGTAACTAGGAGGTATGATGGCAGGCTTTGCCTCCTCTATCATAACTTTCATCACACTTTAAGGATTATTTGATTTTCTGACTTTCAGGAAGTCTGTGAGTGCTGCCAAGGTAGCAGAAGCCCACATCCATTTTGTTGATAACTGTACCTTCAATGCCTTCTACAGTCACTTCTACAGTGATTTCTGGCATAAAGTCACATCTTTGTGCCTCAGTTCCCTCATTAGTAAAATGGGGATGAGACACCTACCTCAGTTTGTTTGTTTATTTATTTATTTTAGACAGAGTCTTGTTCTGTTGCCAGCCTGGAGTACAGTGGTGCAATCTCGGCTCACTGCAACCTCTGCCTCCCAAGTTCAAGCAATTCTCCTGCCTCAGCCTCCCAAGTAGCTGGGATTACAGGCATGTGCCACCATGCCCAGCTAATTTTTGTATTTTTAGTAGAGACGGGGTTTCACTATGTTGGCCAGGATGGTCTCGAACTCCTGACCTCAGGTGATCCGCCCGCCTCGGCCTCCCAAAGTGCTAGGATTATAGGTGTGAACCACTGCGCCCAGCCTATTTATTTATATTTTTTTTGAGACAGAGTCTGGCTCTGTCGTCCAGGCTGGAGTGCAATGGCACGATCTCGGTTCACTGCAACCTCTGCCTCCCAGATTCAAGTGATTCTCCTGCCTCAGCATCCTAAGTAGCTGGGATTACAGGCATGCACCACCACACCCTGCCAATTTTTTGTATTTTTAGTAGAGACTGGGTTTCATCATGTTGGCCAGGTTGGCTTCGAACTCCTGACCTCAGGTGATTTGTCCGCCTCGGCCTCCCAAAGTGCTAGGATTACAGGCATGAATCACCACGCCCAGCCTCTTGGCTAGTTTTAGAAACTATTTTTGGTCAGGAGCGGTGGCTCATGCCTGTAATCCCAGCACTTTGGGAGGCCGAGGCAGGTGTGTCACCTGAGGTCAGGTGTTTGAGACCAGCCTGGCCAACATGACGAAACCCCGTCTCTACTAAAAATACAAAAATTAGCCGGGCGTAGTGGCAGGTGTCTGTAATCCCAGCTACTAGGGAGGCTGAGGCAGGAAAATCGCTTGAACCCAGGAGGCGGAGGTTGCAGTGAGCCAAGACCACACCACTGCACTCCAGCCTGGGCAATAAGAGTGAGACTCCGTCTCAAAAAAAACAAAAACAAAAAAACTATTTTTTTTTTATGTTGCCCAGGCAGTCTTGAATTCCCGGGCTCGAGTGATCCAGCTGCCCAAAGCACAGGGATTACAGGCATAAGGCACTGGGCCTGGCCTAGTTTTCTGTTTGTTTGTTTGTTTTGTTGTTGTTAATGTAACAACAGCCATTTTATTATAGTTTAACAATTGTACAGGTATGGAGCAGAAATTTGGGTAGGGCTCAGGTGGGTGATTCTTCTGTCTCATGTGGCCTTGAGACCCTACCAAGGGTGACTTAAGAGTTTTCAGTGGGCAGACAGGCTGGTCTGGAAGGCTTCACTCACAAGTCTGGCACCTTGGTAAGGATAACTGGAATGCTGGGATTAGCTGGAGCTGTCAGACAGAATATCTACATGAGACCTCTCTAGCATGGCAGCTCAAAGTGGTAGGATTTCTTACACGGCAGCTCAAAGCTACCAGTGTGCTAGATAGCCTGCAACTGAAGCTGCAAAACTTCTTATGGCCTAGCTTCAAAAGGCCCAGAACCTCCATAGAATTTTCTGAGATCACATATAAAGTGCTTAAAACAGTGCCTAGCTCATAAGTACTATTAGATATTAATTATTCTTAAAATAATATAAAGATGAATAAGAAGCGTCCCTTTCTCAATAACGGGTATGTGCTTCCTTGCATAATATATACTTATTGCCAAACTCTTAGCCATCTTGAATCTCAATTTTTTTTTTTTTTTTTGAGACGACGTCTTGCTCTGTTGTGCAGGCTGGAGTGTAGAGGCACGGTCTCAGCTCACTGCAACCTCTGCCTCCTGGGTTCAAGTGATTCTCCTGGTTCAGCCTCCTGAGTAGCTGGGATGACAGGCGTGCACCACCACACCCAGCTAATTTTTGTATTTTCACTAAAGAAGGGGTTTCACCATGTTGGCCAGGCTGGTCTCAAACTCCTGACCTCAAGTGATCTGCTCGCCTTGGCCTCCCAACGTACTGGGGTTACAGGCGTGAGCCACCGCGCCCGGCCTTACTTCTCAATTTCATCTTTTCCCTAGAGATGTTCGGCCGGGCGCGGTGGCTCACGCCTGTAATCCCAGCACTTTGGGAGGCCGAGGCGGGCGGATCAAGAGGTCAGGGGATCGAGACCATCCTGGCTAACACGGTGAAACCCCTTCTGTACTAAAAATACAAAAAATTAGCTAAGCGTGGTGGCGGGCACCTGTAGTTCCAGCTACTCGGGAGGCTGAGGCAGGAGAATGGCGTGAACCCCGGGGGACGGAGGCTGCAGTGAGCGGAGATCGCGCCACTGCAGTCCAGACTTGGGCGGCAGAGCAAGACTCCGTCTCAAAGGAAAAAAAAGAGATTCTCTTCTACCCCTTTGATGAGACGTCGAGCTGTATATGAACTCAGATTGGTATTAATATTTTACTTATCTACATTCTTTTTTTTTTTGAGACGGAGTTTCCTCTTGTTGCCCAGGCTGGAGTGCAATGGTGTGGTCTCGGTTCACTGCAACCTCCGCTTCCCGGGTTCAGGCAATTTTTTTTGCCTCAGTCTCCCGGGTAGCTGGGATTACAGGCGCCTGCCACCATGCCCAGCTAATTTTGTATTTTTAGTAGAGACGGGTTTCAGCATGTTGGCCAAGCTGGTCTCGAACTGCTGACCTCAGGTGATCCGCCCGCCTCGACTCCCCAAAGTGCTGGGATTACAGGCATGAGCCACCGCGCCCGGCCTATCTGCATTTTTGTTGTTGTTGTTGATAGGATGGGTATGTACACTAACTTCCACTTTGTCACTAAAGTAATTCCGCACATGGTAACTCCGAACTCTAAAACTCTGAACTTTAAGAGCTTGCATCGAGAGCCACTGCGAGTAGCTGCTGTTATGACATGGCCATTTCATTCTCGACAACGACAAGAGAAGAAGCCGCAGTTTCAGTCACCGCCCTCCAGCAGCGTAAGAGGATAAAAGTGGGACTTGCCTTAAAATCTAAACGTCTCTTCTGGATCTCCAGAAAAAAGGTGCTGCTCTAGGCCGGGCGCGGTGGCTCACGCCTGTAATCCTAGCACTTTGGAAGGCCAAGGCTGGCGGATCATCTGAGGTGAGGACTTCGAGACCAGCCCTGCCAAAATTGTCAAAGCCCGCCTCTACTAAAAATACAAAAATTAGCCGAGCGTGGTGGCACGTGCCTGCAGTCTCAGCTACATGGGAGGCTGAGGCCGGAGAATCGCTTGAACCCTGGAGGCAGAGGTTGCAGTGAGCCAAGATCGTGCCACTGCACTTCAGCACGGGTGACAGAGGGAGACGCCCTCTCACACACACACACCAAAAAAAAAAAAAAAAAAAAAAAAGTGCACTCTAGCCCGCATCTGCGGCCTCTTCATCTCGATGATAGTCTTTTCCTGTGTCCTAGTGTTGCATGATGGGAGAAATAGTCTACTTTCCGGTAGCGGTGCCAGGGCAATGAACTAATATGGAACTCCATTTCCCGGCGTGCCTCGCGGAGGCCGCTCAACTCAGAAGCTGGAGGCCGGTTCCGGTTGCATCAGCGTGGGATTCACGGCGAAATGAGGCTGTTCGTGAGTGAGGGCGTCCCGGGTTGCTTGCCGGTGCTGGCCGCAGCCGGCAGAGCCCGGGGTAGAGCAGAGGTGCTCATCAGCACCGTAGGCCCCGAAGGTACTCGTGCTGGTGCTGGTGGGCGGTGGATGAGGGGGGCGGGACCGAAACACGCCAGATTCTCTGCAGCTGTCTTTGCCAAACCCCTAGCCCCCGCCACAAACCCCAATCGACCACTTCTCCTATTATCCTTGATCACTCCACGCCTTCTTCCCTCCCAGTCACATCTTTCACTTCCTTTAATTACCCTCAATATAATACCCTTTCCTTATCTCTCTCCTCCCCTCTTCCGTCTTCCAGGTCCCCGCCTCACCCCAGTAAACTGCTCTTCCCTTCCCAACCTTCTCCTACACCTATCAGGCATCCCCCCTCTGTTCTTTAGTTACTAGCATGACAGCCCCCAGGCACCCTTTTGTGTTCTTAGGAAATCCCTCTCTCCCCTCCTAACACACACACACGTTCCTTTCTGTTTACCTCTTCTCATTCTCAGCCAACTGTTTGGGTAACTCTTAGGAGGTTCTCTTGTAAGTCTTCTCAGCTCTTTTAATTTTGTTCTGCCACTGTGACCTTCAGATAATTATGAAGATATCCCAGTTACTTTCAGTCGTTAAGTTCTTGGCTGCAGCACTATCCCAATACCACCACCTCCTCTGCAGTCCCCATCTGTCGCTTCCAGCTGGCAGTTTCAGCTGAACACCTGCTGGCCTCTCCAGCCCATTGCGGACCCACCCCCTTTCAGTGGTCCTATCCTGGAACTTCTGGGTTGAGACTGCCCGTCTTTCTTTTTTTACTCACTGAACAGTGCAAGGTTATCCTAAGTTGACAAAGTATTTCTTTTATTTTCCTTTTTTTTAACCCATTTTCCATTCTTGCATCAGATTGTGTGGTCCCGTTCCTGACCCGGCCTAAGGTCCCTGTCTTGCAGCTGGATAGTGGCAACTACCTCTTCTCCACTAATGCAATCTGCCGGTCAGTATTGGTCCTTGGTGTAGGGAGGTGGCTGAATCAAATCAGGCCTCACTATCATTTGTGTGGCATTATTTGCAGCCATTGTTTCCCTGTGTGATGAGAAATGGGCTAAATGGGCCCCTCTAAATCCATCATCTGTTGCTCTCTCTCTGGGCAGATATTTCTTTTTGTTATCTGGCTGGGAGCAAGATGACCTCACTAACCAGTGGCTGGAATGGGAAGCGACACAGCTGCAGGTAGGACTAAGGTATGGGAGATGTCAGGCAGGCCCTTGCTCTGCGTGGCCATCCTGACTCATGTCCCCTGCATTTTAGCCAACTTTGTCTGCTGCCCTGTACTATTTAGTGGTCCAAGGCAAGAAGGGGGAAGATGTTCTTGGTTCAGTGCGGAGAGCCCTGACTCACATTGACCACAGCTTGAGTCGTCAGAACTGTCCTTTCCTGGCTGGGGTGAGTTGGGTCTTGAGATGAGGATTGGGGAAGGCTTACGGTGTAAGGATTGAGAGAGAAGACTGTATTCAGAGTGTTCGAACCCAACACTGCCACTTACTAGTAGTGTAATCTTGGCAAATCACTTAATCTCTCTAATCCTCAATTTTTTTCAGTTGTGAAATGGGATAATATTAGTACCTATTTCGGTGAGTTATTGTGAGGATTAAGTGAGATCATATAAAGTGCTTAATACAGTGCTTGACACATACAGTGCTCAGTAAATGTTAGATATTACCATTGGGAAGAAACTGAGTGTCTCATTTGTGTACATTTTCCTTTTCTATCCCCAACAAAGGAGACAGAATCTCTAGCCGACATTGTTTTGTGGGGAGCCCTATACCCATTACTGCAAGATCCCGCCTACCTCCCTGGTGAGAACTGTGCATATCACTCCAACCCTAGGAGCTTGGTGTAGGGGTTACAGAATGGGCAGTAGAATACTGAGAACTCCCTTCAAGGTGCAGCTTGACTGGGCAACTATAGCAGAAGATGGCTGAGGGAACTGGGGAAAGCAACTGGAGAAACCTCACAAAGAAGGGGAAAGATGCCCGCTCCTGCCTACCAGGTCCTTATGTTTGCTGATTTTCTTTTCTTCCATACCCACAGAGGAGCTGAGTGCCCTGCACAGCTGGTTCCAGACACTGAGTACCCAGGAGCCATGTCAGCAAGCTGCAGAGACTGTACTGAAACAGCAAGGTGTCCTGGCTCTCCGGCCTTACCTCCAAAAGCAGCCCCAGCCCAGCTCCCCTGAGGGAAGGGCTGTCACCAATGAGCCTGAGGTTTGGAACAGGGCAGAGCCTTGGGGCCTGAGGTGGGAGGTGGCTAGGAGATGGACTTTGAGCATCGCCACTAACTTTTTCAGGTAGTGGCAAGGAGAAAGTTTCTTTACCCTGTGGGCCCTCCTCACCTGGTAAGGGATTCTCTCCACTCTTTATAGGAGGAGGAGCTGGCTACCCTATCTGAGGAGGAGATTGCTATGGCTGTTACTGCTTGGGAGAAGGGCCTAGAAAGTTTGCCCCCGCTGCGGCCCCATCAGAATCCAGTGTGAGTAGACATGGCACATGTGAGTGGGGCTTGTTTTTGTAGTGGAAATTGTTGATAGAGCCAGAACCTGCCTGCTAGGTCCCGTTTGCTGATCTCTCTTTAATTTTTCATCCTCTCCTTTTAATTCTTACACCTCTTTTTTGTTTTTTTTACATTTTCTCTTAGCCTATCATTTTGGACACTCCATCTGTCCCATCTGCACCCATGTTTTTCTTGTCTATCCTTTTTTTTTTTTTTGAAGTGGAGTTTCGCTCTTGTTGCCCAGGCTGGAGTGCATTGGCGCGATCTCAGCTCACTGGAACCTCCGCCTCCTGGGTTCAAGTGAGTCTCCTGCCTTAGCCTCCCAAGTAGCTGGGATTATAGGTGTGCACCACCACGCCTAGCTAATTTTTTGAAGAGACAAGTTTTCACCATGTTGCCCAGACAGGCTGGTCTCAAACTTCTGACCTCAGGTGATCCACCAGCCTTGGCCTCCCAAAGTGCTGGGATTACAGACATGAGCCACCGTGCCGGCCCTGCACCCATGTTTTTCAGCTACTTTTTACCCACTGATAGGAGCTAAATCTATTTTTCCAGTCCAGATCTGTATTCTGAACTCCAGACACATTTGCCATACTATCCTAGACTCCTTCACCTCTACAGGCATCTCAAATTCAACATATCCAAAACCAAACCTGTTACCTTTCCTGCTAAATGCCCTTTTATTTATTCACCTGCCTTTGTTGAACAACCTCCACCTTCCACCTAAAAATCCAAGCCAGAAATCTTGGTGTTATCTAGACTTCTTCCTTTCTCCCTAGCTGTATTATTCATTCCCTTACCAAGTCATTGATTCTAACTCTTAAGTAGTCCTTGAATCTACCTCTTCTCTCTGTTGTCACTGTCACTACACAGACACTAACAGACCTTGTCATCTCTTATCCTCTTTCCCTGCCATTCTGTACTCCACACTGCCTCCAGAGTGACTGCTTAAAACTGCACAGACTATTATCACTCCTTTTTAGAATTCTATCGATGTTTCCTTTGTGTAATTCACAAGGCCCCTGACTGCAGGCTCAGTAACATATTTTGTCACTCTCCTGCTACACTAAGATTATATTTATACATATGCAGATTATTCCGTCAAAATGAAATTATTTATAGTTCTGAGTATGTTTGCCATTCAATAAAAATTTGAGTGTTTACTCCTTGCCAGTCCCTGCATGCTAGGAGCTGGGTATACAGAGGGGAGCAAGACAGACAGGATCTCCGCTGTCATGGGACTTTCTGTCTGGTAGGATAGACAGGTATTTTAAAAACCATCACACAAATGTAGAATTACACATTTTGAAAAGTCCAGGCCAGCGCGGTGGCTCATGCCTGTAATCCTAGCACTTTGGGAGGCTGAGGTGGGTGGATCATTTGAGTCAGGAGTTCAAGACCAGCCTGGCCAACATGGTGAAACCCTGCCTCTACTAAAAATACAAAAATTAGCTGGGCGTTGTGGTGGGCACCTGTAGTCCCAGCTACTCGGGAAGGTGAGGCAGGAGAATCGCTTGAACCTGGGAGGCAGAGGTTGCAATGAGCCAAGGTCATGCCACTGCACTCCAGCCTGGGCGACAGAGCAAGACTCTGTCTCAAAAAAAAAAAAGAAAAGTCCAATGAAGGAAAAGAAGAGGTTGCTATGCGAGGAAATATCAGAGGTGACTAATTTAGAGGCCTCTCTAAAAAATTGAGTGAAGACTTAAAATGGCCAGGTGCGGTGGCTCATGCCTGTAATCCTAGCACTTTGGGAGGCCAAGGCGGCAGATCACCTGAGATCAGCAGTTCGAGACCAGCCTGGCCAACATAGCAAAACCCCGTCTCTATCTAAATGCACAAAAATTAGCTGGGCACGGTGGCTCGTGCCTGTAATCCCTGCTACTCAGGAGGCTGAGGCAGGAGAATCGCTTGAACCCGGGAGGCGGAGGTTGCAGTGAGCCGAGATTGCGCCAATGCACTCCAGCCTGGGCAACAGAGTGCGACTCCATTTCACACACACACACACACATACACACACACACAAAGACTTAAACAAATTTGAGACTTGCAAGATAAGTAGGGGCTAGTTAGGCAAGAGTGAGAGTGGAGAGAGGGTGTTTCAGAGAGAGGAAACCTAATATGCAAAGACCTGAGGAGCAAGAGAGTTTGCCTCTTAAGGAATTCCTAAAAGGGCAGTGGCGGCAGGCTGGTCAGTCGGGGGCACATGGGTCAAAATGAGTTTTAAGAGGCAGGTGGGGCTGGCATCATACTATTGTCTCTCACCTCTGTGCCTTTATGCATACTGTTCCTTCTCCCTGGAATGCCAGCATCTTACCTGCCTGATACACAATTCTTCTTGCAGAGAGGAGTTCTGCCTTTTCCTTCTCTATAGAGTGTGAGACAGTCTTAAGTGCTTCAATTTCTAGGAGGTCCCATTGTCATATTATGTTGTAATTGTCACATTACATGTTTGTTTCTTCACTAATTTGTAAGCTCATTGAAGGTAGAGATGTGTCTTTTATGGGGCTCAGTTGCTAGCACAGGGCCAAATGTTCTGTAGCTATTGATAACATTTGAATGAATTTATGAAAGTCCATCCTTGTTGTTTTGCTTGTTTTGAGTTTATATATATATATATATATATATATATATATTTTTTTTTTTTAAAGACAGAGTCTCGCCTTGTCATCCAGGCTGGAGTGCAGTGGCGTGATCTCAGCTCACTGCAACCTCCGCCTCCCACGTTCAAGTGATTCTCCTGTCTCAGCCTCCCGAGTAGCTGGAATTATAGGCACACACCACCATGCCAGGCTAATTTTTGTATTTTTGGTAGAGACGAGGTTTCATCATGTTGGCCAGGCTGGTCTCAAACTCCTGACCTCAGGGGATCCACCTGCCTCGGCCTCCCAAAGTGCTTGGATTACAGGCGTAAGCCACCATGCCCAGCCTTGTTTTGAGTATATCTTGAGCATATATTGTGGATTCAGTTTAATACTAAGCACTTACTTTTTTTTTTTTGAGACGGAGTCTCACACTCATCCAGGCTGAAGTGCAATGGCATGATCTTGGCTCACTGCAACCTCCGCCTCCCGGGTTCAAGTGATTCTCCTGTCTCAGCCTCCTGAGTAGCTGGGATTACAGGTGCCTGCCACCATGCCTGGCTAATTTTTTGTATTTTTAGTAGAGACGGGGTTTCACTATGTTGGCTAGGCTGGTCTTGAACTGACTTCATGATCCACTTGTCTCGGCCTCCCAAAGTGCTGGGATTACAGGCATGAGCCACCGCGCCCGGCAATACGAAGCACTTTCTTTCTTTTTTTTGAAACTGAGTCTCACTAGGATGGAGTGAGTGGCGCAATGTAGGCTCACCGCAACCTCCGCCTCCTGGGTTCAAGTGATTCTCCTGTCTCAGCCCCCCGAGTAGCTGGGATTACAAGCATGCGCCACCACGCCCGGCTAATTTTTGTACTTTTTTAATAGAGACGGGGTTTTACCATGTTGGCCAGGCTGGTCTTGAACTCTGACCTCGTGATCCGCTTGCCTGAGCCTCCCAAAGTGCTGGGATTACAGGCGTGAGCCACTGCATCCGGCCAATACTAAGCACTTTCAAGGCTCATATAGAATAGGAAGCACTGCTGTGGCTCATGCCTGAAATCCCAGCACTTTGGGAGGTTGAGGCGGGAGGATCACTTGAGCCCAGGAGTTCGAGACCAGTCCTGGCAACATAGACTGCATCTCTACAAAAAAAATTTAAAAATTATCCAGGCACGGTGATGTCTGCCTGAAGTTCCAGCTACTTGGGAGGCTGAGATGGAAGGATCATTTTGAGCCCAGGAGTTCAAGATTACGGTGTGCTGTGTTGTGCCACTGCCCTCCTGCCTAGGTGACAGAGGGAGACCCTGTCTCCAAAAAAAAAAAAAAAACAAAAAAGGAGATAACCTTTCTCAGGCATGTGTACAGGCAAATACATTTAAATGCATAAGTGGAGGAGGAGACAGTTGGCATTGAAGATACTATGGGCAGACTAAGCTGTGTTGGGCTAGAGTGCTTGCCTTCCTTTGATCTCCTTTGACACTTTGCACCTCTTCATTACACTGATCCCAGTCAGCAGTTACATAATAGAATGTAATACTCTTGGGAGCAGAACCTAGGGCATATTCGCCTCTATACTTGCCACAGCAGTAAGCACACTCATTCTGAGAGATAAGTGACAGGGTAACACAAAAGGTGTACTACTCAATATGGTACAAAGTGGTTAGGGGGTTGGGATACAAAAAAGACTGTGTGGGAAGATGGCCATCAGTGAAGGAAGGTTTTCTTGGAGGAGGTGATTTCTAAGCTGGATTTCAGAGAAAGTTACGATATTCAGTTATGGGGAGATGCACAAGAAATTAGTGAGATGTGTTTTATGGAAATAAGCTGTAAAATGTTCTAGGAAGTAGTTGGGCCATCTATTGGGATATATAGCAGCAGCTGGGAAGAAGCACTGAGGTTAATGTGAGGGAATCGGGGAGGCAGTGACTGTAGGCTAAGAATGGTTGGAAAGATGATAGAAGCCTTAGTGTAGTGTCAGTGCTAAAGAGGGGATGTTGATACAGGATGTGTACAGCTCAGATGTCAAGGATGATGAAACTTGAAAAGGAATACTGAATTGAGTGCCTTCAGACAGCAGGTTGAATGGCATGACCAGCAATGATCCTGGAAAAGTGGGAAGGAGAGGGTGACGGTGAAGGCAAAACTGGTGCCTGCTGGTTTGAGTTAGGCCATGAGGAAGTGACAGACATGGGTTAGAGAGTCGGTACAAAAGGACTTGTTAAGGGTCCTATCTAGGGTGGTGAGCTCTTTGGATTTCAGATCATGGCTAGAGATTATAGTAACAAAGCACCTGGAAAGAAGGGGAGAAGCCAGCGCTGGGAAAGTGTTCTTGGGAGTGGTGAGAGGGTGATGATTGGACAGAGCCTAGGGAGAGTTTGAGCCTGAGAATGAGGTAATAGAAAAGAAGCAGTCATGATAGTAAAAGGGACAGAAATTGGTGTTGAACAAGGCTCCTTCATAGCAGTACAGGAGACTTCCTCACTGTGGTAGTGCCCTGTATTTGCAGCTCTGGGGATCTTAGGGTGCCTCGGGAAGCTGTGGTCCTGTGGGTTCTTGTGCAGAAAGACTTCAAGTGTACATGAACACACAACAGTAGAACAAATCTTTGTCTGGGTGTTCTGTGCACTTTTGGTCCCTCTTGACCCTCACATCCCCCCATGCACTGTTCTCTTCCTCTTTCCTTACTAGGTTGCCTGTGGCTGGGGAAAGGAATGTGCTCATCACCAGTGCCCTCCCTTATGTCAACAATGTCCCCCACCTTGGGAACCTCATTGGTTGTGTGCTCAGTGCCGACGTCTTTGCCAGGTGGAGCCAGCTGCTGGGGGAGAGACCTCCTAAGGGAAGGGCGGGTCCCAGGGGAATAGGATGCCTCAAGGGTGGGGCTGGGGAGATCCCAAGGACAAGGAAGCGCTGAAGCGGGGCCCCCTAGCGATCACCATATTCCATTGCAGGTACTCTCGCCTCCGCCAGTGGAACACCCTCTATCTGTGTGGGACAGATGAGTATGGTACAGCAACAGAGACCAAGGCTCTGGAGGAGGGACTAACCCCCCAGGAGATCTGCGACAAGTACCACATCATCCATGCTGACATCTACCGCTGGTTTAACATTTCATTTGATATTTTTGGTCGGACCACCACTCCACAGCAGACCAAGTAAGTTTCCTCTAATGAGGCAGAAATGGGGCTTAAAGGCTGGGACTGGGAACAGTGAAGAGTATCTTGGAGACAGAAGGAACCTGGGTGGCTGTCTGGGCACTCCTAAACTTAGGATCTCAATATCACCCTGGGCAGTTATCCAGGCATTTTTGAGGGAAGATGGTGTGTGTAGAAGCCTGACCAGGAGCTGAAGGAGCAGCTAAGGGAGAGAAGAGACCAGATGCAGGCTGCTGGGAAATATCTATCTTCCCTCTAGTGCCTCCCTTCCTCTCTGGCTGTCCTGAAGTCTGAGACACTTCTTCCCACTCCTGTATGCATTTATAACGCATAAACTCTTTCTTCCTCTGCCTAATACTCATCCTTAA
The DNA here is from genome assembly GCF_028885655.2 of Pongo abelii. Taxonomy (NCBI): domain Eukaryota; kingdom Metazoa; phylum Chordata; class Mammalia; order Primates; family Hominidae; genus Pongo; species Pongo abelii. The sequence continues at coordinate 55,427,952 of NC_071995.2, forward strand.
AAAACTTTGCATAGCCGGGTGCAGTGGCTCATACCTGTAATCCCAGCACTTTGGGAGGCTGAGGCGGGCGGATCACCTGAGGTCAGGAGTTCGAGACCAGCCTGACCAACATGGAGAAACCCCATCTCTACTAAAAATACAAAAATTAGCTGGGCATGGTGGCGCATGCCTGTCAACCCAGTTGCTTGGGAAGCTGAGGCAGAAGAATCTCTTGAACCCAGGAGGCGGAGGTTGTGGTGAGCCAAGATCATGCCATTGCACTCTAGCCTGGGCAACAAGAGCAAAACTGTGTCTCAAAAAAAAAAAAAAAAAGGCTGGGGCTGGGCACGGTGGCTCACACCTGTAATCCCAGCACTTGTGGGAGGCCGAGGCGGGCGGATCATGAGGTCAGGAGATTGAGACCATCCTGGCTAACCCAGTGAAACCCTGTCTCTACTAAAACTACAAAAAAAAAAAAAAAAAAAAAAAAAAATTAACCAGGCGTGGTGGTGGGTGCCTGTAGTCCCAGCTACTCCGGAGGCTGAGGCAGGAGAATGGCGTGAACCTGGGAGGCGGAGCTTACAGTGAGCCGAGATAGTGCCACTGCACTTCAGACTTGGTGATAGAGCAAGACTGTCTCAAAAAAAAAAAAAAAAAAAAAGAGCTGGGCAGGAGGTCAGGAGTTCAAGACCAGCCTGGCCAACATGGTGAAACCCCGTCTCTACTAAGAATACAAAAATTAGCCAGACCTGGTGGTGGGCACCTGTAATCCCAGCTACTTGGGAGGCTGAGGCAGAGAATTGCTTGAACCCGGGAGGCTGAGGTTGCAGTGAGCTGAGATCGCGCCACTGCACTCCAGCCTGGGCAACACAGTGAGACTCCATCTCAAAACAAACAAAAAAAACCCCAAAACTTTACATAGTAGACAGGCCACCAACTGATAGTGCTATGCAGTTTAGTTCAGCACTTGGATTGACTTAATTTTTAGGATATATTAAAGAACAGACACAGTCCTATCCTATTGGAGATTTCTGTTAATGAAAAATACCAAACAGATAAATCTGTATTCAACAAAAGTGAATTCTAAAGTGTTGAGGGGAGAGATTGTGTGGGCAGTTGGGGAATATGTGTGATGGGTCTGAGCTCATCCAGTAAAACTCTCAAAAGATGAATAGATGCCCTTTTCCTTGAGGAGCCTTCTGCCTGATTTCTTTGTCACTGAGTTTGGTTCCCTGGTTGGAGTGGCAGGAGGAAGGGGTCCACCATGTCTTCTGACTGTCTCTTCCTGATCCCTGGCCCGCCTCACCAGAATCACCCAGGACATTTTCCAGCGGTTGCTGAAACGAGGTTTTGTGCTGCAAGATACTGTGGAGCAACTGCGGTGTGAGCACTGTGCTCGCTTCCTGGCTGACCGCTTCGTGGAGGGTGTGTGTCCCTTCTGTGGCTATGAGGAGGCTCGGGGTGACCAGTGTGACAAGTGCGGCAAGCTCATCAATGCTATCGAGCTTAAGGTAAGAGGAGGGTCTCCATGGGAGCCTGGAGGGAGACAGTCCTTATTCTCAAGGGACTCCCTTCTTGTCCCATTTAGGATTTTTATTTTAGCATTCTAGACCTTTAACCAGTGGCCCTTTCTGCCCCATCTCAGCAACTCGTCATTTAGTTCATTTGAAAAATACCCACTGAGCACTTACTATGTGCTGAACACTGCTAAGAAACAGACAAGTTGAGTTTATATTTCCCAATCTTTGGTCTTGCATCACACCACCTAATCTACATTTGTTTAGATCCTTCTCTCTTCCTTAAATACCTTCTCTTCTAGCCATTTGTTAATTTATTTCTTCATTCATTTATTCAACATACATTTTTTGAGTCCTGAGAACAGGCCAATTACAATTCTGCGTGCTGGGGATATAGCAATGAACAAGACAGACTTTTATTTAGTATGGTCAGGAGAACAACACTAAGGAAATGATATAGAATAAACTGCCAGGAAAATGTGACAGAGAGTGACTTCTGGGGGAAGATTTAACTTAGGTAGATAGGGAAGGCCTTTCAGAGGCAGTAACATTTGAACTGAGAGTTTAACCAAAGAATTAGGAGCAAGCCGGGCAACAAGAGGTTAAGAATGTTCTAAGCAGAAGGACTGGGAAATGCAAAGGCCATGAGGCAGCTAAGAGCTGAAAAGGCAGAATTGGCAAGGCCAGTATAGCACTAGCACAGTGAGTGAGGAGGAGGTGGGTAGACTGAAATGAAGTGAGAGAGACGGCAGGGGCCAGATCACCACGGCCTGTGAAGCCATTGTGGGAATTTAGATTTTATTCTGGTGAATGACAAGCTGCTCTGTGGAAAATGGATGGCAGGGAAGCAAGAAATAAAGTATGTTGAAGGGGCTGGGCATAGTGGCTCATACCTATAATCCCAGCACTTTGGGAGGCCAAGCTGGGTGGATCACTTGAAGCCATGAGTTTGAGACCAGCCTGGCCTGTAACATGGCAACCCTGTCTCTACTGAAAATACAGAAATGGCTAGGTGCGGTGGCTCACGCTTGTAATCCCAGCACTTTGGAGGCTGAGGTGGGCAGATCACTTGAGGTCAGGAGTTTGAGACCAGCCTGGCCAACATGGTGAAACCCCGTCTCTCCTAAAAAAATACAAAAATTAGCTGGGTGTGGTGGCGGACCCCTGTAATCCCCGCTTCTTGGGAGGCTGAAGCTTGAGAATCACTTGAACCTGGGAGGCAGAGGTTGCAGTGAGCCGAGATTGCACCACTGCACTCCAGCCTGGGTTACAAAGTAAGACTCTGTCTAAAAAAAAAAAAAAAAAAAACACAAAAATTATCCAGGCCATGGTGGCGCACACCTGTAATCCCCACTACTTGGGAGGCTGAGGCAGGAGAATCTCTTTTTTTTTTTGAGACAGAGTCTCGGTCCATCGCCCAGGCTGGAGTGCAGTGGCGTGATCTCGGCTCACTGCAAGCTCTGCCTCCCGGGTTCACGCCATTCTCCTGCCTCAGCCTCCCGAGTAGCTGGGACCACAGGCGCCTGCCACGACGCCCGGCTAATTTTTTGTATTTTTTTAGTAGAGACGGGGTTTCACCGTGTTAGCCAGGATGGTCTCGATCTCCTGACCTTGTGATCCACCCGCCTCAGCCTCCCAAAGTTCTGGGATTACAGGCGTGAGCCACCGCGCCGGGCCAAGGCAGGAGAATCTCTTGAACCTGGGAGGCGGAGGTTGCAGTGAGCCAAGATTGCCACTGCATTCCAGCCTGGGTGACAGAGCAAGACTGTTCCCCACCTCCCGCCCAAAAAAAAAGTATGGAGAAGGATTTGGAGGCTACAAGGCTACAATCCAGAAATGGGATGATGGTGGCTTGCACTAGGTTAGTAGCACTAGAAATGGAAAAGAAAAAATAGACTTGAGGTATATTTTTGGAGGTAAACTCCACGGAGTTGGATAGACTGGAATTTGGGATGGTCAGGAAAAAGATGCCTTGTAAGTTTTTGGCCTGGGTAGATGGTAGTACCATCTGTGAACGTGAGTGAGGAGAACAGGCTTTCAGGTGGATGCAGCCATACTGTTTGGGTTTGTTAAGCTTGAGATGCCTGTTAGATATCCAGGCAGAGAAGTTAGGTAGACAGTTGGATATTAGGCATATGGAATTTAGGAGAGAGGTCCTGAGAGAATTATAATTTCTCACCTTCAAAAACTCAGATCAAAACTCACTTGGGGCCAGGCGTGGTGGCTCACGCTTGTAATCCCAGGACTTTGGGAGGCTAAGGCGGGCGGATCACCTGAGGTCAGGAGTTCAGACCAGTCTGACCAACATGGTGAAACCCCGCCTCTACTAAAAATACAAAAATTAGCTGGGTGTGGTGGTGCGTGCCTGTAATCTCAGCTACCAGGGAGGCTGAGGCAGGATAATCTCTTGAACCTGGGAGGTGGAGGTTTCAGTGAGCTGAGATTGCGCTACTGCACTCCAGCCTGGGCGACAGAGCGAGACTCTGTCTCAAAAAAAAAAAAAAAAAGCAACAAAAAAAAAACAAGCCAGGCACGGTAGCTCACGCCTGTAATCCTCACACTTTGGGAGGCTGAGGCAGGCAGATCACAAGATCAGGAGTTCAAGACCAGCCTAAACAACATGGTGAAACTCCATCTCTACTAAAAATACAAAAATTAGCCGGGCGCGGTGGCACGTGCCTGTAATCCCAGCTACTCAGGAGGCTGAGGCAGGAAAATCGCTTGAACCTGGGAGGTGGAGGTTGCAGTGAGCCAAGATTGCACCACTGCACTCCAGCCTGGGCAACAGAGTGAGACTTTGTCTCAAAAAAAAAAAAAAAAAAAAACAACTCTACTACAAAGCCCTCTCTGAAAGATGGAAAAAACAACAATAACAACAACAAAAAAGTCGAAAGCTTTCATTCATTAGCTCCACCTAACTGTTCACTCCATTAGCCATCACCCTTCCATGTTTATATAGTCAGTTTATGCCACACAAATAAATTTATTTTGTAAAGATCTGCACTTGTTTCTTTTTTTTTTTTTGAGATGGAGTTTTGCTCGTTTCCCAGGCTGGAGTGCAATGGTGCGATCTCGGCTCAGTGCAGTCTCCACCACCCAGGTTCAAGTGATTCTCCTGCCTCAGCCTCCTGAGTAACAGGGATTACAGGCGCGCACTACCAAACCCGGCTAATTTTGTATTTTTAGTAGAGATGGGGTTTCACCATGCTGGCCAGGCTGGATTTGAACTCCTGACCTCAGGTGTTCCACCTGCCTCAGCCTCCCAAAGTGTTGGGATTATAGGCGTGAGCCACGGTGCTCAGCCACACTTGTGTCTTTTTCCTTTTTTTTTTTTTTTTTGAGACGGAGTCTGCTCTGTCACCAACCTGGAATGCGGTGGTGTGATCTTGGCTCACTGCAACCTCTCCTTCTCAGGTTCAAGCAATTCTCCTGCCTCAGCCTCCCAAGTAGCTGGGACTACAGGTGCGCGCCACCATGCCCAGCTAATTTTTGTATTTTTAGTAGAGACGGGGTTTCACTATGTTGGCCAGGATGGTCTCAATCTCTTGACCTCATGATCCACCTGCCTCGGCCTCCCAAAATGCTGGAATTAGAGGCGTGAGCCACCGCGCCCGGCCCACACTTGTTTCTTATACAAGCCATCTCTCCCTGACTTGTAGCTTCCTCAAAGAGAGGGGCTATGTCTTCACTTTATCACTCCTTCCTCCCCTCATACAGCCAAGTACAGTGCAGTGCTCTGTACCTAGCCTGTGCTCAGAGGATGCTTTTTCTACTCTGGTGTGATGGGACAGAGATCTGAAACTGAGAACAAATGGAGTTATACTGAGACTTGAGTCTCCATGTTTAGAGCAGGCCACATAGTAGAGTTATTGGGGTGTGAGCATGAAGCTAAACTAGATGGCAGACTGAGGAGCTAATCCCTCTCTGCTCCTCCCTTTGCCTGGACCCCTCCCCTGGCCTGCAGGCCTGATCTGTCCTTTGGAATTTTCCTTCGCAGAAGCCTCAGTGTAAAGTCTGCCGATCATGCCCTGTGGTGCAGTCGAGCCAGCACCTGTTTCTGGACCTGCCTAAGGTAAGTGAGCTTTTCTCTCAACCTAGTTTTCAGGAGGCCTCTTCTGTCCCCTCTGCCTTAGCCACAAATACTGAGAGCAGATTACTCTTAAAAGTTTTAAATTTCCATTAAGAATTGTACATACTATTGTCAAGAGATGAAATAGATTAAAGGGCACAAAGTGAAAGCCCCAGGCACACTTGCAAGAGGTATTTACTACTCATTTTCCTTTGTATCTATTCAGAAACGTCATATGCATATAAAAGTATTTTTATGTCTCTCTTTTTTTTTTTTTTAAGGGATAGGTTCTCACTCTGTCACCTAAGCTGGAATGCAGTGGCATGATCATAGCTCACTGCAGCCTTGATCTCCTAGGACCAAGCAGTCCTCTCACCTCAGCCTCCCAAGTACCATGCCTGACTGATTTTTTTTTTTTTTTTTTGAGACGGAGTTTCGCTCTTGTCGCCCAGGCTGGTGTGCAATGGTGCAATCTTGGCTCACTGCAGCCGTCGCCTCCTGGGTTCAAGCGATTCTCCTGCGTCAGCCTCCAGAATAGCTGGAATTACAGGCGCCCACCACCATACCTGGCTAATTTTTGTATTTTTAGTAGAGGCAGGGTTTTGCCATGTTGACCAGGCTGGTCTCGAACTCCTGACCTCAGATGATCTGCCTGGCTCAGCCTCCCAAAGTGCTGGGATTCCAGGTGTGAGCCACCGCACTGGGCCACCTGACTAAATTTTTAAATGTTTTTGTAGAGATGGGTTCTCACTATGTTACCCAGGCTGGTATCAAACTCTTGGGCTCAAGCAGTTCTCCTGCCTCTGCCTGCAAACGTGTTGGGATTACAGGCATGAGCAACTGTGTCCAGCATTGACCTCCTAATTTGTTTTTTTTTTTTGAGATGGAGCGTCTCTCTTGTTGCCCACACTGGAGTGCAATGGCACGGTCTCGGCTCACTGCAACCTCTGCCTCCCAGGTTCAAGCGATTCCTCTGCGTCAGCCTCCCAAGTAGCTGGGATTACAGGTGCCTGCCACCATGCCTGGCTAATTTTTGTATTTTTAGTAGAGACGGGGTTTCACCATGTTGGCCAGGCTGGTCTCGAACTCCTGACCTCAGGTGATCTATCCACCTCAGCCTCCCAAAGTGCTGGGATTACAGGTGTGAGCCACCACGCCCAGCCTGACCTCCTTTTCAAAATACAGTGTTCCTCCTTCTGTACCCTGGGCTTGGAGAAAAAAAAATAGGCTGGGTGCAGTGGCTTATCATGCCTGTAATCCTAGCACTTTAGGAGGCTGAGGTGGGAGGATCTGTTGATGCCAGGAGTTGGAGACCAGCCTGGAAAACATAGTGAGACACTGTCTTTACAAAATAATTGAAAAATTAGCTGGGTATGGTGGTGCAATCCTGTAGTCTCAGCTATGCAAGAGGCTGAGGTGGGAGGATCATTTGAGCCCAGGAGTTTGAGGTTACAGTGAGCTGTGATTGTGCCACTACACTCCAGCCTGGGCAACAGAGTGAGACTCTATCTCTAAAGTATAAAAAAATTAAAGGCCACATGCAGTGACTCATGCCTGTAATTTCATTACTTTGGGAGGCTGAGGCAGGAGGATTGCTTGAGCCCAGGGGTTTGAGACCAGCCTAAGCAACATGGCAAGACCCTGACTCTACAAACAGTGAAACAATTAACCTGGCCTGGGCGCAGTGGCTCACGCGTTAATCCCAACACTTTGCAAGGCCTACCTAGGTGGGCAGATGACTTGAGCCTAGGACTTTGAGACCAGCCTGGGCAACATGGTGAGACCCCATCTCTACAAAAAATACAAGAGTTAACTGGGTGTGGTTGTGAGCGGCTTTAGTCCTAGCTACTCAGGAGGCTGAGGTGGGAAGATCACCTGAGCCTGGGAAGGTGTGAGGCTGCAGTGAGCCGTGATTGAACCATTGCACTGCAGCTTGGGTGACAGACTGAGACTCTGTATCAAAAAAAAAAAAAAAAAAAAAAGAAAAAAAGAAAAAATTAGGCAAATGTGGTGGTGCACATCTCTGGCCCCAGCTGCTTGGGAGGCTAAGGGAGGGTTGCTTTGAGCCCAGGAGCTGGAAGCTATAGTGAGCCATGATTGCACCACTGCACTCCCCTCTGGGCAGCAAAGTGAGACCCTGTCTCAAAAATAAATAAATACATAAAATATAATAGTCCTCATGTTGTGTTTGTTGGGTGTTTCCTCGTGATTTCAGGCTATGCATTCTTGGTTGGAATACTACATAAATGACATTGTGTCCTTTTCAGAGGCATGTGATGGCCATCCCTTTCATTGGGAATCTTAATTTTGTTTGGTCAGGTGTTATTCAATTTGTCCACTGTGTAATTAATATTTTCCCCATTGCAACTTATGAGCAGTCTGGGAATACACTTTATTTTTTTCTTTTCTTGAGATGGAGTCCCGCTCTGTCGCCCAGACTGGAGTGCAGTGTTGTGATTTCAGCTCACTGCAACCTCCACCTCCCAGGTTCAAGCGATTCTTCTGTCTCAGCCTTCGAGTAGCTGGGATTACAGGCACATACCACCATGCCTGGCTAATTTTTTGTATTTTTAATAGAGATGGGGTTTCACTATGTTGGCCAGGCTGGTCTCAAAACTTCTGACCTCAAATGATTCACCCGCCTTGGCCTCCCAAAGTGCTGGGATTACAGATATGAGCCACCGCGCCCAGCCTTGAGGGAATACACTTTAAGACCATGCAATACTTTGCTCTTCATGAACAAAATATTCCCTCTAAATGTAGCATTCATTGGTCATTCTTACCTGAATCAATCTTTATTATGGTGATTTTCCAACTCTACCACTACCCTCTATATTTATCCTTCCCCCTCCATTTATTTTTTAATTTAGTTAACTATTTATTATCAGTATAGACTCATGGATTCCTATTTTTTCAATTTCTTATAATCCTTTCCTGTCCTGAATTTATTTTCATGTTCAAATTGTTACTTATTTCATCAGTAGGAACGTATTCAAGGTGGCTTGTCTGCTTTTGAGATCTCCCATCATTTTTTAAACACTTCCTTAATTTGTGGCATAAAAAGATACTCTAGGTTCATCTGGTTCAGCCTTGAAATCAACCATGTCACCAACCTTGAGTTTAATTTAGTAGGGAACAGTATTAGATACCGAAATCTAGGTGGTAGGTGTGCTCATTGCTACTGGGTGTCTTTGCTACTAGGACCTTTTATCAAAGAGAGTTGGTATTTGTTTTTTGTTGTTGTTGTTTGTTTGTTTTGAGACAGGGTCTAGCTGTCACCTAGGCTGGAGTGCAGTGGCACTATCTTGGCTCACTGCAGCCGCCACCTCCAGGGTTCAAGCGATTCTCCTGCCTCAGCCTCCCGAGTAGCTGGGATTACAGGCACCTGCCACCACACCCAGCTAACTTTTTTTGTATTTTTAGTAGAGACAGGGTTTCAACATGTTGGCCAGGCTGGTCTGCAACTCCTGACCTCAGGTGATCCACCTGCCTTGGCCTCCCAAAGTGTTGGGATTACAGGCGTGAGCCACCGCGCCTGGCCAGTTGGTATTTATTTTAGGTTCACATGGACACCTGCAATTTCAGTCCATCCCCACAGAGTTCTTCATCACTTTCTCTTATTTATTTCATGTCTCTATCTACCTTCTTCCACTGTAGGTGTCCTGGTTCTCAATAGGCATCAGCACATTTACTTATTAGTTCAATCCTACAATACACCTAAAACAATTTCAGAATTGCTTTGCTGGTACGTCTACAAAAAAAAATAACCTATTAAAAAGAGTTTAGGATTTGTTGGCAATCCTGATTCCTCCCCTAGACTAAGGGTATATAGTCAAGTGTGTTCAAACAAAATTTTTTTCTAGAGACAGGGTCTCACTCTGTCACCCAGGCTGGAGTGCAGTGGCACAATCATAGCTCACTCCACCCTCAAACTCCCGGGCTCAAGTTATCCTTTTGCTTCAGCCTTCTGAGTAGTTGGGACTACAGGCGTGTACTACCATGCCTGGCTAATTAAAAAAATTTGGCCGGTCATGGTGACTAACGCCTGTAATCCCAGCACTTTGGGAGGCCAAGGCAGGCAGATCACGAGGTCAATAGATCGAGACCATCCTGGCCAATATGGTGAAACCCCATCTCTACTAAAAATACAAAAATTAGCCAGGCGTGGTGGCACCCACGCCTGTAGTCCCAGCTACTCAGGAGGCTGAGGCAGGAGAAAATCGCTTAAACCTGGAGGTGGGGAGGTTGCAGTGAGCTGAGATCGTGCCACTGCACTCCAGCCTGGGCAGCTGAGCGAGACTCCAGCTCAAAAAAAATTTTTTTTGGTTGGGCATGCTGGTTTACACCTGTAATCCCAATGCTTTGGGAGGCCAAGGCTGGAGGATTGCTTGAGCCTTGGAGTTTAAGATCAGCCTGGGCAACAGAGTGACACCTTACCTTAAAAAAAAAAAAAAGAAAAAAATTTTTTTTTTTTTTTGCACTTCTTCATCTGGCCATGGTGGTTCATGCCTGTAATTCTAGCACTTTGGGAGGCTGAGGCAGGAGGATCGCTGGAAGCCAGGAGTTTGAGAGTAGCCCGGGCAACAAAGCAAGACCCTGTCTGTATTAAAAAAAAAAGAAAAAATTGGTTGGGCACGATAGCTTATGCCTGTAATTCCAACTTCCAACACTTTGGGAGGCCGAGGCGGGAGAATTGCTTGACCCCAGGAGTTTGAGACCACGGTGGGCAACTTGGTGAAACCCATCTCTACTAAAAATACAAAAATTAACCAGGTGTGGTGGCACGTGCCTGTAGTGCCAGCTACTCAGGAGGCTGAGGTGGAAGGATCACTTAAGCCCGGGAGGTTGAGACTGCAGTGAGCCATGATGTGCCACTGTACTCCAGCCTGGGTGACAGTGAGACCCTGATATGGACAAGATTAGCATGTCCTCTGCACAAGAATGACATGCAAACTTGTGAAGTGTTCCATATTTTTAAAAATTTAAAAAAAAAAAATTTTTTAGGGACAGGATTTTGCTGTGTTGCCCAGGATGGTCATGAACTCCTGCCCTCAAGTGATCCTCCTGCGTCAGCCTTCGGAGTAGCTGGGATTACAGGCGCAAGCCACTGCCCCTGGCTGTGTGTTAAAAATCTAGTTAAGGCTGGGCAGGGTGGTTCACAACTGTAGTCTCAGCCCTTTTGGAGGCTGAGGTGGGCAGATTGCTTGAGCTCAGGAGTTCAAGACCAGCCTGGGCAATGTGGCAAAACCCTGTTTCTACAAAAATTACAAAAATTAGTCTGGCATGGTGGTGTGCACCTGTGGTCCCAGCTGCTGGGGAGGTTGAGGTAGGAGGATTGCTTGAGCCCAGGAGGTTTAGGCTGCAGTGAGCCGTGATTATGATTGCACCACTGCACTCCAGTCTGGGCGACAGAGCAAGACTCTGTCTCCAAAAAAAAAGTTATATATTGCCAAATTGTGCTCCAAAAAGGTTGTATGTGTTTATCCTTATGCTAACCACATATGAGACTTTCCTAAGTCAGCCCTCTGTCTTTCTCCGTTATCTCAGCTGGAGAAGCGACTGGAGGAGTGGTTGGGGAGGACATTGCCTGGCAGTGACTGGACACCCAATGCCCGGTTTATCATCCGTTCTTGGCTTCGGGATGGCCTCAAGCCACGCTGCATAACCCGAGACCTCAAATGGGGAACCCCTGTACCCTTAGAAGGTTTTGAAGACAAGGTAAAAACCCTTTTTTTATTCATATCATTCAGCCTTGGTGTTGAAACCCTGGGCTAGCAGAGTAGACTGCTGATTATGTCTTGTTTCAATTTGAGACTTTGAATTGGTCCCTAACATGTTTACCTCCTCCTGACCTCCAGGTATTCTATGTCTGGTTTGATGCCACTTTTGGCTATCTGTCCATCACAGCCAACTACACAGACCAGTGGGAGAGATGGTGGAAGAACCCAGAGCAAGTGAGCAGTTCTTAGTTAGACTGTGCATGGGGAGGGTAGGCGGTAGGGTGTGGGTGTTAGGGTTGGGTGTCTGGTCTTCCTTGGGCCTTTGAAGAAGGCCTGAGGAAATCTCTCCTAACCACATTCCCCTAGGTGGACCTGTATCAGTTCATGGCCAAAGACAATGTTCCTTTCCATGGCTTAGTCTTTCCTTGCTCAGCCCTAGGAGCTGAGGATAACTATACCTTGGTCAGCCACCTCATTGCTACAGGTAAGTACCCTGGAAGACTACTGATGGGGTGTTCATAGGAAATGAGGGGTGAGGCAGTACTTGGAAAAAGATCTTAGAGAGCTGCTGTCTTGAGTTAGGAGTTGAGATGAAATAGGAAATAATTAAAATGAGAACTCAACCTAGAGAAATGAAAGAAGAACCTGAAGAAAGCAAAAGTCCAAAGCTAATACTCTGTAGTAGATATAAGCAAAGAGAAAAAAGGGCCAGAATGGATAGGAAGGGACTCCCAAAATCTGAGCATACCAGCCCCTTAAGGAGAAATGTTGCTAGACACCCATAGTTGAGGTTAGAAAGAGGAAAGAAGAAAGAGTTAGTGAGCTAGAGAGGGGAAGGATGTGATTTGAGCAGATGATTCTCACTCATTCTCCTCTGTCCAGAGTACCTGAACTATGAGGATGGGAAATTCTCTAAGAGCCGGGGTGTGGGAGTGTTTGGGGACATGGCCCAGGACACGGGGATCCCTGCTGACATCTGGCGCTTCTATCTGCTGTACATTCGGCCTGAGGGCCAGGACAGTGCTTTCTCCTGGACAGACCTGCTGCTGAAGAATAATTCTGAGCTGCTTAACAACCTGGGCAACTTCATCAACAGGTAGGACTTGGTAAGGGGTCAGAGTTAGCAGTGAGCTGGGGTGCGGCTCATTTTCCCTCAGGAGCTGGGAATGCGGAGAGAACTAGAAAATGGGCAGGAGGCTGTGAGGACAGTGTGGAAAGTTGATTTCTATTAATTGGGATCTGTTCCTAGCACATACTAGCACATACTTGATGGAACAGTTAGCTATAGAGATGTGATTTAGCAAAGTTGGTTATAAAGTGGGTTTTTGTAAATTGTTTTCTTATTACTGTTCTTTGTAGAATTGAAGATGTATTCTCTCCCAGCAAAATAGTTCACCTGCAGATCATTGAAAAGTTTGGCTGAAGAAAGGGGTTATTTGGTGTGGGGGTAGGAGGCTTCTGTGGGCTGGGCATGGTGGCTTACGTCTGTAATCCCAACACTTTGGGAGGCTGAGGCAGGAGGATCACTTGAGGCCGGGAGTTCAAGACTTGCCTGACCAACATAATGAATCTCCCATCTCTACAAAAAGAATCAGCCAGGCGTGGTGGCGCACACCTGTAGTCCCAGCCACTCAGGATGCTGAGGCAGGATGGTCTCTTGAGTTTGGGAGATTGAGGCTTCAGTGGAGCAGTACTCGTATCCCTACACTCCAGCCTTGGCAAAAGAGGGAGATTCTGTCTCAAAAAAAAAAAAAAAAAAAAAAAAGACTTCTGCTATACTCTTCAGAGTTTTTGTTACCTTAGGCTCACATTCTATCATTGGTGCCTATCTCAGCTCTTCTGCAATCTAAAGCAGTATCCTCCATAACTTAGGATTCTTTAGTCACACTCTCTGAGCCCTGGACCCTTATAGGTCAGTCCTGCTACTCACTTTCAGCTTTGGTCATTAACCACATTTAATAAATAGTCCTTACCTACAGGAGTTTGAGACCAGCCTGGCCAACCTGGTGAAACCCCGTCTCCACTAAAAATACAAAAAGTAGCCGGGCGTGGTGGTGCACATCTGTAATCCCAGCTACTTGAGAGGTTGAGGCAGGAGAATCACTTGAACCCGGGAGGCAAAGGTTGCAGTGAGCCAAGATCATGCCACTGTGCTCCAGCCTGGGCAACAGAGTGAGACTCCTCAAAAAAAAAAAAAAAAAAAAAAAGGTCCTTACCTAGAGTGTTTGTTTGATAGCAGTTAACACATACTCAGCTTGGTCATTTTGAGTAATGACTTTTTTTTTTTTTTTTTTTTTTGAGACGGAGTTTCTCTCTTGTTGCCCAGGCTGGAGTACAATGGTGCAATCTTGGCTCACTGCAACCTCCGCCTCCCAGGTTCAAGCGATTCTCCTGCCTCAGCCTCCCGAGTAGCTGGGATTACAGGTGCACACCACCACGCCCGGCTAATTTTTTGTATTTTTAGTAGAGACGAGGTTTCACCATGGCCAGGCTGGTCTTGAACTCCTGACCTCAGGTGATCTGCCCACCTCGGCCTCCCAGAGTGCTGGGATTTCAGGCGTGAGCCACTGCGCCCAGCTGAGTAATGACTTCTTAAAAATAAGAAGTACAGTTGTTTAACTTAAATCAGGTTTCTTTATGTGCAGAGTCAGATTCTTAGGGGAGAGACAGAGTAAATAATTAGTTAGGCCTTGTCTGCTAGCTTGAGGGAGCCAGGAATTACCTGTTCCAGGCAGGAATCCTGAGAGAATGTACAGCTGTGGAAATTGGGTCAAATTCTAACAAGGAGACTGGATAATAACTTCCCCTCTTTTTTCCACTTCTCCTTTCCTACTCCCAACCAAGAGCTGGGATGTTTGTGTCTAAGTTCTTTGGGGGCTATGTGCCTGAGATGGTGCTCACCCCTGATGATAAGCGCCTGCTGGCCCATGTCACCCTGGAGCTCCAGCACTATCACCAGCTACTTGAGAAGGTTCGGTAAGTAACTGACACCTCTGTCTCATCTGCTGGCGTGTTGAGAGCCTCCTTGTATTGGTCTCTGTAGGACATTACACCTTGGCCTGCTTCCTCCCTTCCCAGGATCCGGGATGCCTTGCGCAGTATCCTTACCATATCTCGACATGGCAACCAATATATTCAGGTGAATGAGCCCTGGAAGCGGATTAAAGGCAGTGAGGCTGACAGGTAGGTAAGCGGGGAGGGTTGCCTAAGGGCATAAAGTGGCTTGTAAGCTGTATCCTCCTGGAGGTCTTGACTAATATCTCTTCTTCCTCAGGCAACGGGCAGGAACAGTGACTGGCTTGGCAGTGAATATAGCTGCCTTGCTCTCTGTCATGCTTCAGCCTTACATGCCCACGGTTAGTGCCACAATCCAGGCCCAGCTGCAGCTCCCACCTCCAGCCTGCAGTATCCTGCTGACAAACTTCCTGTGTACCTTACCAGCAGGACACCAGATTGGCACAGTAGGTGGAAGAGCCAGCCTCTCTTAAAATTGATACTCTTGCCATGCAGCTTTTGGAGTGGGTGAGAGAAGACCTAACATCTCTCCAGTGTTACTTTGGTCGTGGGACTCTTAAGTTTCTGATATAAAGTCCTTGGTAGTCGTTCACAAGTCCAGACTTAGCTGTACATCTTAATTGTTCTTCATGCCAGAAACCAGAACCTGGCACACAAAACTAACTGGTAAACAGATATTTGAAGAAATGCTGTGATCACCTAGTCTCCATAATGCTAGCAGATAGCGGGCAGGGAAAACACAGGATAGCCATTTCCTCTTTGACACAAAATGAAAAAGTAAGTACATCGTTAAACTTCTGGATCAGCCTAGCATCCTTAGAGAACTTAAAGAATATTTGACCCTATAAATTATTTGGGGTTTCATAGGGAAAGCTACCGCTAATTTCCTAAAATCAGCAGATATTAGCTCAGTGTTAAGCTCATTCTTTCTAAAACACATCAGAGATTGGGGTTGGAGAGGTCATCTGTACAGTCTGGTAGAGTCTGTATCCAATCAGTAGATGAGTCTCGAACTCTTTTTTTACAGGTCAGTCCCTTGTTCCAAAAATTGGAAAATGACCAGATTGAAAGTTTAAGGCAGCGCTTTGGAGGGGGCCAGGTGAGAAAGCTAAAGGCTGTGCCCTCGCTCCACAACAGCCACAGCATCACTTCCTTAATTTCCCTAAATAGTCCTCACCCATCACTCTTTCCATCTTTTGGCCCTGCCGCTTCCTCACTTAGTTTTTCTTTCCTGTCTTAGAAGAGACCTTCGACTTAAAGGTAATCACTTTCCTTCTGAGATGCTGTATAAAACTGGAGGTTAGGGGATATTCATGGTTGCTGGTGATAACTTTGTTGTTCTCTAGGCAAAAACGTCCCCAAAGCCAGCAGTTGTAGAGACTGTTACAACAGCCAGGCCACAGCAGATACAAGCGCTGGTGGATGAAGTGACAAAACAAGTATGAAGCTTAAGCCCTGTGGGAGACTGGACAAGCTGAATCCTAAATAGATCTTTTTCTTGCCTCACTGTTACCTCCCCACCCCCCTTTATCTTAGGGAAACATTGTCCGAGAACTCAAAGCACAAAAGGCAGACAAGAACGAGGTTGCTGCGGAGGTGGCGAAACTCCTGGATCTAAAGAAACAGCTGGCTGTAGCTGAGGGGAAACCCCCTGAAGCCCCTAAAGGCAAGAAGAAAAAGTAAAAGACCTTGGCTCATAGAAAGTCACTTTAATAGATAAGGACAGTAATAAATAAATGTACAATCTCTATATACAAGCTGAGACCCTTTCCTTTTGTCTACTCCAAGCCTTCCCCCTGAGTATGTGGGATTGAGGTTCACATCATTGGCACTAGTGAGAGGGTGGTCAGTAGCCACTTCTGGGAAAGGTGGGTAGTGTGGCCCGAGTGGGGGACTGATGCTCCCAATTGTTCATGCTTGGTGCAGATTCACCATTCGGTCGATCAGAGCTCGGCGAGTCGCCTCTACTTCCCTGGTCAGGCGCTCGATTTCCTGCTTGAGCCGTTCATTCTCTTCAGCTAGCTGTGCCACTTTCCTTTCATTCTCCTGTTCTTTCTCCTTCATGCGCTGCTTTCCAGCCCGGGCTGGGGAATGGCCACTCTGTTTCCGTTTCCTGGTTCTCCCTTCGTCTTCCTCCTCTTCCTCCTGAGCCAGGGAGCTCTGACTGGAATCTGGAGAGTGAGGGCTCTGGGAGGTGCTTGTGACCTCTGCTGGTTCTGGCTCCTCCTCAGTCAGCCAAGCCAGAGAAGCAGGGTCAAGAGTGGTGAAGATTTTTGATTCTTCCTTCAAGGAAATGAGGAAAGGGAACATAGGTATTAGTTGAGAAGGGAAAGGTAACATCCCCCTTTAGCTTTAGGGCTAGCATTCTTACCTCTTCATTTCCAGGAGGTGAAACATAGGTACCCCCATTTTCATCTGAAGACAGGACCTCTTGCAGGTCCTCATACCAGGCTTCCAGCTCCCAGCTGGACAGTGTCCCGAAGGAGAAAGGCAATGACTCAGCTGCCATCTCTGCAGTTGGATCGGTCTGGAAAAGCACATTTGCAGGATAATGGGGAGTGGCTGGAACAAGCTCCATGTAGCAAACAGTCTATGCCACAGGTTGGCAAGCTGGTCTGATGCCTGTTTTTGTAGGTAAAGTTGTATTGGAATACAGCCACATCTGTTTATTTGCATATTGTTTATGGCTGCTTTGGTGCTACAGTGGCAGAGATGAAGAGTCACGCTAGAGACTATAGGACTCTTTTTTTTTTTTTTTTCCTCGTCAAAGCTGACTTTATCGGGGCGACGAGGCCGCCCCGCACGCGCCAGCCGCCCGCCCACCCGCCTCAACCCCGCGCCCGGCCGGCCCCTCCCTCCCTTCTCCTCAGGCTCCTGCCCCACGGGGGCCGCGCTAACCGCTCACCGGCTCCCAAGGCAGCGGCTGCAGCGGTGACGCCCCCTTCCCGAGTGCGGCCCAAGGCGGAGGGTTTTGTCTGGACTCTTAACATCTAAAATATTTACTATCCTGCCCTTTAAAATTTTTGGGAAAGGGTAGGTTAAGTTTACCTGCTTTCAGGTGTGGTGATGTATGAAGATACACTTTCTTCTTGAACACTGTGGGCAACAAAGAGAAATGTCAGCCATTTTTGGAAGGGGGAGAGGCAACTTACTTTTCTTTTTTTCTTTTTTTTTTTTTTTTGAGATGGAGTCTTGCTCTGTTGCCAGGCTGAAGTGCAGTGGTGCAGTCTCGGCTCACTGCAACCTCTGCCTCCTCGGTTCAAGGGATTCTTCTGCCTCAGCCTCCTGAGTAGCTGGGACTACAGGTGCGTGCCACCACGCCCAGCTAATTTTTGTGTTTTTAGTAGAGACAGGGTTTCACTATGTTGGCCAGGATGGTCTCCATCTCTTGACCTTGTGATCCATTGCTTCCCAAAGTGCTGGGATTATAGGCATGAGCCACCGTGCTGGGCCCTTATTTTTCTTTTACCTCCAGCCTCCTACTGGTCCTTCCTTACTTCTGGTCTTGTGGGGTATGCATACTTGGTCCCTGTAGCCATTTCCAAGGGCAGAAGAGGGCCTGACTTTCTTTATTTTTAGTTGCTGACATTTGTAGTCCTGGTTACATAATAGTAAAGTCCTGGCCAACTCAGCTTTCTCTAAATTCAAAGCAGGCCTCAAATCTCCCAGGGTAAAGACTAAACTACAGGGAAGTGAACAAATCATAGCATTTTCCTAACTCCATTCCCACAGGGCTGACATCCTCCAAATGTACATTTCCAGTCTAGACCTCTTCCAGAACTTCCGACTCTGCTGTCTACTGCCTACTTGCCATTTCTTTTTCAATGTCTAATAGGCACCTAAGACTATGTGCAAAGGCAAACTCTTGCTGATTTTCCCCTTCCAAGGTCATCCCCATCTCAGAGGACAACTCTAGTTGCTTAAGCTAAAAACCTTGGTATCATCCTTCATTCCTCTTCTCTCACACCCTGCAATCCAAAGTACTAGCAAATTTTAACTCATTCCTTTTTTTTTGAGACGGGTCTCACTCTTTTTGCCCAGGCTGGAAGGCAGTGGTACAATCGGCTCACGGCAACCTCCGCCTGCCGGGTTCAAGCGATTCTCCTGCCTCAGCCTCCTGAGTAGCTGGGATTACAGGCATGCACTGCCGTGCCCGGCTAATTTTTGTATTTTTAGTAAAGATGGGGTTTTACCATGTTGGCCAGGCTGGTCTTGAACTCCTGACCTCATGTGATCCACCCACCTCTGGTCTCCCAAAGTGCTGGGATTACAGGCGTGAGCCACCATGCCCGGCCCTTAACTCATTCTTTAAAAATGAGTTTTTAAAACCTTTGCTTAGAAGAATCTAAACACTTCTAATTCCATTGTTTCCAATCTAGATCAATTCACCACCATCTCTAAATTACTGCAGAAACTTCTTGATTGCAGAAGGTCTTCCCATTTCTTCTCTTGCCACCCCTCCGTAACTCTATTCACCATACAGCAGCCTGAGTGAGCCTTTTAAAACAGGTCATTCCTCTGCTCAAAACCCTCCAATGACTTCCTATTTCATGTCATGGAAGTCACTGGAGGGTTTTGAGTGGAGGAATTACCTAAGGTAATTCCTGACCACCTGATGTAACACTCTGACCTCCATCCTGAACATTCTCCATTCCTTTCTCTGCTTTAGCTTTCTCCATGGCACTTATATTTTATTTACTGTAGGCGTCCCACTGAGATGATTTTTTCCTCTTGCTCAAGGATGTACCCTGAGCCCCAAACTGGCACACAGTAGGTCCTCATTAAGTATTTGTTAAGAATGAATGGATAAATTCCCCCCAGTCTCTCTTATAGGGAAGGGGCAGAGGCAGAGCGGCAGCTGCCTATCCCTAGGGGCTAGAGATGCAATATTGCCCGAAGTATTTCTCTGCAGGGCTGTCCTCCCTGAGGAACCCTCCCTTGCCTTCCAGTGTGTGGGACTTGGCTTTCATCAGCAGTAGAGCCTCAGGTCAGAAGGCTGCAGAGCCAAACGGGGCTGGCCTGATGCAATGGTTACACAGAGATTAGCTGGGAGACAGGACCGGGTTAAACAGGCAGGGATTAATCCCGAGGGAAGGACAATACCCTGGGGAGACCCCAAATGGCCTCCCACACTTAAGAGATCCAGGCTGCTCTCTTGTGCGGGAGGCCCAGAGACCTCTACGGCAAAAGGAAAACACACTACTCCCTGTCCATCGGCACCCCTCCCAAAGGCTGTGTCTCCTCAAGGTTCCCCTATCTGCTGCAAGGTCCAGTAGCCCCAGCTACCGAGGTGGCCATGCTGACACCAGAGGCACTAAGACTGAGACAGAATTGGGGGTGGGGTAGGGAGAAGACCGCTGGTGGCGAAGCGGCGGAAACGGCCTGAGCGATGGTCACCCAGTCTTAGAGCGGGGGTGTGTCCTGCTGCCCGCCTCCCCCCGGACCGGCCTCACGATGAGGCCTGAAGTTGGTTACGGGAGAGAATTTCCCAAGGGCAGCCGAGGTCCCTTTGCCCAGCAGCACAGAGCAGGGCCCATGTTCCGGCTCCGGGCAGGAGTGGAGAGACACTGTCGTCCGAAGCAATAGGGGTTTGTAAGCACCACCCCAGAAAAAGGGACTCTCCTCATTCCTCTCTCGGACGGTCCCTAACTTCACTGTGGAGGAGTGACGCCGATCCTAAAGAGCGAACGCCCCAACTTTGAGGAGACGGGAGGGTAAAGGGTAGATAGGAGTCAGTACTCGCCTCTCTCCTCAGGTTCCAGCTCTGATTTTGGCTCTGTCGCTGCCACCCGCTCATCTTCAACACGATACGCTCAGTGCCTTAGACTTAAGCCTCTGACCTCGGGAGCGCCTAGCTGTAATCTTTTACCATGGCCTTGCCCTCCTCTCAGGGGCGGGACCCCAAAACCTACCAATCAGAAAGTGGCACGCCGGCATTGGCCCCGCCTCGTCCCTCGCATCCGCCATTCAGGAGCCCCGCGAAACCGCCCCCGTCGCTCCCGCTCGCTAGGGGGTCGACGTAGTGTCGGACCCGGAAGTGGCTTTGGGTCACGAGGCTTCACGGAGGAGGTGGGTGAGTCATGCGCGCGCGCGGAGGCGAGTGTAGCGGGGGGGAGGGGAGGAAAGGGGGGCGGGGATGATGCAATGTTTGGCAACCGGTGTCTGCACGCGCACGCGCAGGGGACAACGAGGGTGGTGGGAGGTGCGGAGGGTGGGGGAGAGGAGAGAGGGCGGGGCGCCAGCTCCCGGCGCCCAACGGCCCCAACGGCTATCAGCCTTGGTCGCCCCTAGTCGGTCGTGAACCTCTTTGCCGCTTGTCTCCCCCAGAAGCTGCTGTTACGCCCACCTAGCTTTACCCGCCGTTTTACCCCCACTATAAGGGACTCCCACTTTTCTTGGCCTCTCCCAGCTAATGGGCACATAGGCCTTTTGAACTTTTCTTTTGAAAGTTGGTATCCATCCACCGGGATTGTCGACATCTCGAGTCTTCTTAAAGAGGTCTCCTGGCCGGGCTCGGTGGCTTACGCCTGTAATCCCAGCACTTTGGGAGGCTGAGGAGAGCGGATCACTTGAGGTCAGGAGTTCGAGATCAGCCTGACCAACATGGTGAAATCCCTGTCTCTACTAAAAATACAAAAATTAGCCGGGTGTGGTGATGCGCGCCTGTAGTCCCAGCTACTCTGGAGGCTGAGGCAGGAGAATCTCTTGAACCCTGGAGGCGGATGCTGCAGTGACCGAGATCGCGCCACTGCACTCCAGCCTGGGTGACAGAGCGAGACTACGTTTCACCAAAAACAAAAAACAAAACAAAAAAAAAACGGGGGTGGTCTCCTGTTCTAGCCCCGTAAATCTCCCAAAAGGGGCCAAGGTACTGGAATCCCTTCGTAGTCATTTTCCGCTTCTCTCAGAACAGCGCCCTTGACTTTTACCTTGTTGCTAAGCCCTCAGCCTGCCAGAAGTCATGTATTTTGCCCAGTGGACCCGATTCTGTTTGGCCACCTATTTTCCTCCACGGTACTCTTATGGCTTTCTCCAAGACCCTCTCTTGCTGTACCAGACAGCAAGTCCTGTGATTCCCTGTGTAAGGAGCGCGGCACAGGCCTGCCTCCTAGGTGTTCGGGTCAAGATTTACAGCGGAGTCTCATCCCGGGACGTGTGAGTGCACTTCAGCGCAGGACCGCCCTGGACTGGGGAGACCGGAGCCGCGATTTTAGCCTCAACTCCCCCTCACTTGCCAAGGGATCTTACCGTCCTTGTTTGTAAATTAAAGATAAGAGTTGTGAAGGTAAAATGAGAACCATGAACTTGGACGCAACTTGAACAAAAATAAAACGCACCACGCAGAATGCAAAGTATTTTTCTTGTGCCTTGAAAACAGAGGCCATGTGGTGGCCTGTTACATATCCTGTCATACCCTCATGGGGGCAGCCAGAGTTTAAGTAGAAACTGTCACAAGGCCGGTTGTGACTGGAGTGGTGTGGCAATGACAGGTCTTTGGTTAGGCTGCTCCGTTGCTCCACACCTCCATTTCCCTTCTGAAAATGGGGGTAGTGTGGAGGGTGGACCAGATGGTCTCTCCTGGCCTAAAGACAGACCAGGTTGTCAGTGACAGGCAGAGGTCATGTGACTTGACAGGCCGAGGTCGTGTTGTGACATGTTGACCTGGGGAGGCGGGTCAAGTCCCAGCACACTACCCGGGAAGCCTTTGGGGCGGGGCAGGGCAAGTCGCGACTTTCATCTTTCGGGGCCCGGCCCCTCCCGGACCTGGCATTCCTGGCTCCCTCAGAAGACTGTGGCTTTGGAAGGGGCCCCTCCCCGAGGAGGGCTGGGATTGGCCACCAGTGGCCTGGGAAGAGGCGCAGATCCTTCCGCGGAGGGCGGGGGGGCCGCGTGGGGTGTTTGTTCTCTTGGGGATTAATGGGGGGTTGTGGGGGAGGGGTAGGCGCGCTCCCGCATGCGCACTGCGGCCCCTCCAGTTGGCTCGTCGCTGTCCGCTGGGCGGGGGCCCGGCCCCGCCCCTCTCCCGTCCGGGCAGCGGCGGAGGCGGCGGCGGCTGCGGCAGCGACGGCGGCGGCGGCGGCAGCGGCAGCAGCCTGCGCAGTGCCTTCTGGGAACGGAATCCCCAGGGCTGCCCCTGGCCCCCATGGCGCATGCGCGGGAGGCCGCTCGGTGATCCGCGGCGGCGGCAGCGGCGCTTCCTGCTAGGACCGGCCGGGGCCGTACCGGAGGCTCGGGCTCCACCGACCCTCCTCCCACCCCCTCCCACTCACTCTCTGGGCCGCGACTGCGCAGGGCGGGGCCGGCCGAACCATGGGCCGCGGTGAGTGCGGGGCCCGGCCCCCCCACCCTGCCCCTCCCCCTCCCCTCCCCTCCTGTCCCTACCCTCTGCCCCCTCCGCGTCCTCTCGGCCCCTTTCCCCGGCCCCATCCCCACTCCCCCGCCCTCACCTGCCCCCGCCGCTTCTCTGTCTCACTGCCTGACTTCTGCCTTCCTCACCGCCCTCCCCTCAGTGCTTCGCCCACCCTCCGCCCGCCCTCTCCCCAAGTTCCTTCCTACTTCGTGCGCCTTCCCCTCCTCCTCAAGCTGAGGGAAGCAGTCTGGGTGACAGGGCGCCTTGTTATGAGAGGGAAAGTTTGGAAGCCGCCAGTGTGGGGTGGGAGCGATGGTGAGGCTGGGGAGGATACCTGCAGGTTGGAGGGGCTTCCCCTCCTATCAGAGGACAGGCTCTCTTGGAGATAATCGGAAGCCAGTGGAATAGGAGGTTCTGAATCCCTTTGCCTTAGGCTTGAGGGAAAATCAGGAGCTTCTCAGGATCCTGGGAGAAGACTGAGCTGTGATCCTCACCTCTTAAGACCCGAATGAACTAGATCAGCGATTGTCTGATGGAGCAGGCATGGGGGGAGTTCTGCTGGTACCACCCCAGCGGGCAGTTGGGCAATTGCCTGGTGACCTGTGGGGCAATCTGTACTTTTTATATCATCTTCCTGGGTAGAGAACAACAGGAGCCAGACACTCTGGGAAACTTCCTAGTGGCCTAGCATTATGGGAATGTGCCTATAGTCCTGGTTGAAGTCTTCTACTCCGAATGGACGGAGGCCTTGCCCTTCATATGCCTAAGAATTGGGCTGGACTTTCTTGGTCCCAGGGAGCTGAGGTTCTGACCCTCTGGTCCCTAGGGACTGGACTTGGAAAGGATGGTTGTAGACTAAGCCAGCAGATCCCCGAGATCTTTATAGGTGCTTGCCTCACATTGTTAAGGATCTTTCTCTTGAGAGGGTGCTGGGCTGTGGTGCTCTTTAGAGTTGGGCAGACTCTTGACAGTCCCATCTCTCTACTTGCGTTGCAGGTGTGGGCTAAGCTGGTGGCCCCGGCTTTAGACTGGACCCCACAATGTTTGCAGAGATGTTCAGGTAGCTGTGGTGATACGGCAGAGGACTCCTCAGTCTCCCTCCCAGCTCTCCGAGGGGTTCCCCTTGCTCCTCTGGGGCTTCCCCTGAGTTTTCTTGGGTCTCCCCACAACCTTTGCCTTCCTGGAGTCCTCTCTCAGGTACCTCGCCCAGTTTAATTCTCCTAGTGCCTACATGGATGTCTGTGTTATCAGGCACGCGGGAGCTGATTACACACAATGAATGGGGGCAATGAGAGCAGTGGAGCAGACAGAGCTGGGGGCCCTGTGGCCACATCTGTCCCCATCGGCTGGCAGCGCTGTGTGCGAGAGGGTGCTGTGCTCTACATCAGGTACGGATCTTCACAGGTCCCCAAGCTCTGCCACTCCAGTTGCCAGGGTTTTCTTTCTTCCGCTTCTTCTCTCAGCTCAGCTCTCTGGTACCCGATTGCTCTCCTCTCTTCTCCTTCCTTCCTCAGCCTTTTTGCTTTCTGTAGCTCTGGGCCTTTGAATCCATTCTCCCTTTTTCTGTGTCTTCCCACATTCCTTATCCTCTGTTCGTCTAGGAGGATCTATAACTTAAGCACTGTGCTTTAGGAGTATTGCTTGATTCACTGCCAGCTAACCCCATGTCCTCTGACCCTGTCCTCTCCCAGTCCAAGTGGCACAGAGCTGTCTTCCTTGGAGCAAACCCGGAGCTACCTCCTCAGCGATGGGACCTGCAAGTGCGGTCTGGAGTGTCCACTTAATGTCCCCAAGGTCAGAGTGGTGAGGGGCGCCTGAGAGTACAGAGATAAGCTAAAAGTCTTAATGCAAATCATTGACTGAGGTAGCCCTTCTCACAGATTCCAGCCCCTCAGGGTCCTTGTCCTTGCTTTCCACCTTACAGGTTTTCAACTTTGACCCTTTGGCCCCGGTGACCCCGGGTGGGGCTGGGGTGGGGCCAGCATCAGAGGAGGACATGACCAAGCTGTGCAACCACCGGCGGAAAGCTGTTGCTATGGCAACTCTGTACCGCAGCATGGAGACCACCTGCTCACACTCTTCTCCTGGTGAGTCTTCTGCCACTTTACAGAAGACCGAGGAAACCTAAGGGCTTGGAAGGCTGGTGGTGGGAGGAGCTCCGTGAGAGGGAGCAAAGAGAAAGGGGAGTGGGTGGGGAGCTGCGTGTTGAGAGGAGGGCACAGGGAGGTTGGGAACTTGTGGGAAATGGGACTAGAGAAGACAAAAGAAAGTTTTTGGAAGGGGAGCCACAGGCTGACCCTTCATTTTTCATTTATTGCAGGAGAGGGAGCGAGCCCCCAAATGTTCCACACTGTGTCCCCAGGGCCCCCCTCTGCCCGCCCTCCCTGTCGAGTTCCTCCTACAACTCCACTTAATGGGGGTCCTGGCTCCCTTCCCCCAGAACCACCCTCAGTTTCCCAGGCCTTTCCCACTCTAGCAGGCCCTGGGGGGCTTTTCCCCCCAAGGCTTCCTGACCCAGTCCCTTCTGGGGGCAGTCCCCGTTTCCTCCCAAGGGGCAATGCCCCCTCTCCAGCCCCACCTCCTCCACCTGCTATCAGCCTCAATGCTCCCTCATACAACTGGGGAGCTGCCCTCAGATCCAGCCTGGTGCCCTCTGACCTGGGCTCTCCTCCGGCCCCTCATGCCTCCTCCTCACCACCTTCAGACCCTCCTCTCTTCCACTGTAGTGATGCCTTAACACCCCCTCCCCTGCCCCCGAGCAATAATCTCCCCGCTCACCCTGGTCCTGCCACTCAGCCACCAGTGTCTTCAGCCACTATGCACCTGCCCCTGGTCTTGGGGCCCCTAGGAGGGGTCCCCACGGTGGAGGGGCCTGGGGCACCCCCCTTCCTTGCTAGCAGCCTACTCTCTGCAGCGGCCAAGGCACAGCATCCCCCACTACCCCCTCCCAGCACTTTACAGGGCCGAAGGCCCCGTGCCCAGGCGCCCTCAGCTTCCCACTCCTCATCACTTCGTCCCTCTCAGCGTCGTCCCCGCAGACCCCCTACTGTATTTCGATTGCTAGAAGGGAGAGGCCCTCAAACCCCTAGACGGAGCCGTCCTCGGGCCCCTGCTCCTGTCCCCCAACCCTTTTCTCTCCCGGAGCCATCCCAACCAATTCTCCCTTCTGTGCTGTCCCTGCTGGGACTCCCCACCCCCGGCCCTTCTCACTCTGATGGAAGCTTTAACCTTTTGGGGTCAGATGCACACCTTCCTCCTCCCCCAACCCTCTCCTCAGGGAGCCCTCCCCAGCCCAGGCACCCCATCCAGCCCTCCCTGCCTGGGACCACCAGTGGCAGCCTCAGCAGTGTGCCAGGTATGTGAGTATTGTGGAGCCCTTCCTAATCCTGGCTGGAAAGAGGCAGCCAAGTCATTTAGGGGAATGTTCAGAGAGCTCTTTGAGGGTTTTCTGGGTTGGGGGCAGGGAGGTTGGCTTCTTTGGATGATGGGAGAAAGGGCCTCCCTTGAGCTGAATTTCTCTCCTCTTTTACAGGTGCCCCTGCCCCACCAGCTGCCTCCAAAGCCCCAGTAGTCCCCAGCCCTGTGCTTCAAAGCCCATCTGAAGGGCTGGGGATGGGGGTAGGCCCGGCCTGCCCTCTGCCTCCCCTGGCTGGTGGAGAGCCTTTCCCTTTCCCCAGCCCTGAGCAGGGCCTGGCACTGAGTGGAGCTGGCTTCCCTGGGATGCTTGGGGCCTTGCCTCTCCCTCTGAGTCTGGGGCAGCCTCCACCTTCTCCATTGCTCAACCACAGTTTATTTGGTGTGCTGACTGGGGGAGGAGGACAACCCCCACCTGAGCCCCTGCTACCCCCACCAGGAGGACCTGGTCCTCCCCTAGCCCCAGGAGAGCCTGAAGGGCCTTCGCTTTTGGTGGCTTCCTTGCTTCCTCCACCACCCTCAGACCTTCTTCCACCTCCTTCAGCACCTCCCAGCAACCTCCTTGCCTCTTTCCTGCCCCTGTTGGCTCTGGGCCCTACAGCTGGGGATGGGGAGGGATCTGCAGAGGGAGCTGGGGGTCCAAGTGGGGAGCCATTTTCAGGCTTGGGAGACCTGTCCCCCCTACTTTTCCCCCCACTTTCAGCCCCCCCTACCCTCATAGCTTTAAATTCTGCGCTGCTGGCTGCCAGCCTGGATCCCCCCTCGGGGACACCCCCCCAGGTGAGGATGGGGGTGAGTAGGTGGGACAGAATAAGATGTAGAATGAGAGATGGGAGCTGGGAATCAAAAGCTTTCAGTTTCATTCCTGAGCTCTTCCTTGGGGCCTTTGGGGAGGCCTTAGTTCTTGGCTGGGGGTAGGATGACTGCAATAATTGGGTCTGTATTTAATAAGCATGGCCTATCTCACTTGAGGCTTCAGTCAGATAGTGGATGTGAAAGCACTATAAATCTGTTGAGTATTTTACACGCGTAAGTGTTAGAATCATTCTTTTTTCTTAGCCCTGTGTCCTGAGTGCCCCCCAACCTGGACCACCTACCTCCAGTGTCACCACGGCAACTACTGACCCGGGGGCCTCCTCTCTGGGCAAGGCCCCCTCCAACTCAGGGAGACCCCCCCAACTCCTTAGCCCTCTGCTGGGTGCCAGCCTGCTGGGTGAGTCTGAGGGAGTGTGAATTCACACTCTTGGTGTGAAAAAGCAGGAGTAAAACTTGGGAGTAGTGGCTGAATAAACTGGGGAAGAAAGTCTTTGGCCACTGGATAAAGCCTAAAGAGAATAGTAGGGTCTGCTCAGCCTAATTGGTTTGCCTAGGGAGAGACCCCTGACTATAATTTCTCAACAGGTGACCTGTCTTCACTGACCAGCAGCCCTGGAGCCCTCCCCAGCCTGTTGCAGCCTCCTGGCCCTCTTCTCTCTGGCCAGTTGGGGCTGCAGCTCCTCCCTGGGGGGGGAGCTCCTCCACCCCTCTCAGAGGCTTCTAGTCCCCTAGCCTGCCTGCTACAGAGTCTCCAGGTGAGGGTGTGGGCATATATTTGTCAGGGAGATAATTTTTTCTCAAACTGGAAATTTAGGGCTTTCTGAGTTATAGTAGAAGAGGGACTGTATTTGAGATTGACTGAGAACTTATTTTTTTGCCAGCAGATCCCTCCAGAGCAGCCAGAAGCCCCCTGTCTACCCCCCGAGAGCCCTGCCTCAGCCCTCGAACCAGAGCCTGCCAGGCCTCCCCTCAGTGCCTTAGCCCCACCCCATGGTTCTCCCGACCCCCCAGTCCCTGAGCTGCTCACTGGGAGGGGGTCAGGGAAACGGGGCCGGAGGGGAGGAGGGGGACTTAGGGGCATTAATGGTGAGGCCAGGCCAGCCCGGGGCCGAAAGCCTGGCAGCCGGCGGGAGCCTGGCCGACTGGCCCTCAAATGGGGGACACGTGGTGGCTTCAATGGACAAATAGAAAGGTCCCCAAGAAGAACCCACCATTGGCAGCATAATGGGGAGCTGGCTGAAGGGGGTGCTGAGCCCAAGGATCCACCCCCTCCCGGGCCCCATTCTGAGGACCTTAAGGTGAGTGCAGAGTGCTGGCGGTCTGAGCTCAGGGGCTCTGAGGAAAGGTTGGGGCTGTGGTGCCTTTTTCAAAATTTCCCACACACACAGTCCATCTTTTCTCAGGTGCCCCCGGGAGTAGTCAGAAAGTCTCGTCGTGGCCGTAGGAGAAAATACAAGTGAGTGCTGGGCCTACTATAGTGCTGGCCTTTGCCTACTTCTTTTTGGTTTGGACAGTTCTAATGTCCAAATAGTGGCTTGGTTTTCAAAAGGGCAGATTCTTATTTGAATATGAATAAGGATATTTATGCCTTTACTATCCAAATGTAGAAAGTTTCCCACCCAAACTTCTGAAATTCACCTGGTGCTTGGGAGCTGTTCCTGATCATCTGTGCCCCTTATTGCAGCCCTACCCGGAACAGCAATAGCTCCCGCCAGGACATTACCTTGGAACCCAGCCCTACAGCCCGAGTAAGTGTGTGTTTGGGTGGGTGGGTGCATGGGTAGGGTGTAAGAGATGAGGCAGCAGGAGGAAAGGAGGGTTAGAGGGAGTGGGGAGAAAAGAAGACTTCTGATACCTAGCAATTAACCACTTCTATCAACTTCCCCTTTGGTATTAGGCGGCTGTCCCTCTGCCTCCCCGGGCCCGCCCTGGCCGTCCTGCCAAAAACAAGAGGAGGAAACTGGCCCCATAGCAGCCATACCTGGAGCTGGATCTGACCCTGATTGGGGAGAGCTGAGTGCTGAGCCTTGGGAGCCCCTGCCAGCCACCTGCACCTGTGGACAGTGGGTGGGGGCACTACTCCCCACTCAGAGCACAAATGCAACTCCTTCCCCTACAATCCCATCCTGAGCCATTGCAGGGGGCAGGGAAGTTCACCCCCTCCCCCCACCCCCCGAAGCCATGTCACTGAAAAGGCCTGGGGGGGATGGTATATGGCCCTTTCCCCACCAGGCGCTAAGGGGAACACCCCCTTCCCCAGGTCTTTTATTTGTTTAAGTTATTTTTGCACAAATGACTCTTTTATATTTAATTCGATTTCATTGCCTCCCTTCTTAAAGCCAACAGGCTCAGTTTACAAACCTGTGAGCTACTGTTGGCTGCTGCCCTCCTTCCCAGTGAAAGGTACAAAGCAATAAGCATCATGCATCCTCCCCTTACCCCTCCAACACCCCTCTGCCTCTGGCTCAGGTTGCTCAAAGCACAGATCCCCTTTTACCCCGTCCCCAGGTTTGAAACACATAGCCTCATTTCAAGGTGTAGCCAGGTTCCCCCGACTTTCCTCTGGGATATAAAAAAGGGGGTAAGGGGGCAAAGAGAGCCCTCTGGGCCTCTCCTCCCATACACACTACACTGCCCCTTCTCCCCCCATCAAAACGCTCAGAGACGTTGTGATGATGCGACTGAGGATTATGCAACGTGGTCCAACCGGAGCGGCCAGCATGACCAGCTGTCCAGGGGCTGCCTCCTGCCTTTTCTTTTGTAAAGACAAGACCCTTGGGAGTTTTAATTCTGTTTTGTACTTGCCCTGTGGGGCCTCCACTGCTTTTCTATGGGAGACACTCTTAATTTAACAGATGAGAATATTTTGAAACTCTGGCTCTGGCTCTGTACTCATTTTTTATTTAGTTCTTTGGTAAGAACAGGTTACAATTTAAATCCATCTCTTGTAGTATAGAGTGGCTTAGATTGCTTGTTATGACGAATGAATATCTATGTCCTAGTGCTGCTTCCTCCCCAGGAAACACAGCAGAGGCCACACAGAGTACAACAGCATTTAATGGTCAGAAACAGTTGTACAGTATTACAGTCAGCCACAGAAGCTGTGTTGGAGGACAAGACCCAATCCTTCCCCATACCAGGCAAAGCAGTATTGGACATGAGCTGGCATGTGGCTGGGCCCACGTCCTTATCCCCTAGGCCTGAGGGGAGACCACCTTCTGATAACCAACCCCTAGCTACCACTCTGTATTCATCAGGGGAGGGGTATAAACCCCACATGCAAGAACAACCCTTGCCCCAGTGTCAAATGGGATGGGGATGCTAGAGTTATAGTAAAGGGGAAACCCTATGTAAGCTGTTAACAGAGTTCACAGGGGTAGGGATAACCCCTGTTCTCCAGCTCCCAAATGTGCTCACTTTCCCAGCTTCTTCATCCGTTCATCAATGCTGGCAAAGTTCCCCTCAACTGTGGCCAGGTTTTCACGCATGGTTGTCTGCACCTACAAAGTGGTAGAGAGGTTTTACTCTTTGTCAGGTCCAATTGCTTAACTGGATGAGGACCTGAAGGAATTCTCTGAGAGAAGACAAGAAATGGAAGCACAATTTGTGGGCCACAGAGGGAGGATGTTTATGGCACCAATTTTCAAGCTACCCTTAGGGTACCATAGACCATGCTCAGGGGGTGAGCCCAAGCAGGCAGGACTCTTGAGAATTCCCATCCTGACATCAGCCAGAACAGTTTTTTAAAATCTGTTTTATGTAATGAGAGCTAAATAAGATTTTGTTGAAATGAGGGTTTCACTGGTTCAAAATGTTGTTAGAAAACTGCTGTGGAGGAAGAGGATATTATTCTAAGTCCTTTATATATTTTTTCATTTATCTCAGTGATCCTGTGATTGATGCTGGTCTGTCGACTTTAATGCTCCTTCCAGCACTGAGAACAGTGCCTCCAACAGAAATTGGGACTTGCGGCCAGGTGCAGTGGCTCACGCCTGTAATCCCAGCACTTTGGGAGGCCGAGATGGGTGGGATCACTTGAGGTCAGGAGTTTGAGACCACCCTGGACAACATGGTGAAACCCCGTCTCTACTAAAAAAAAAAAAATTAGGTGTGGTGGCGCATGCCTGTAATCCCAGCTACTCAATAGGCTTGAGCCCGGGAGGTGGAATCGCCTGAATCGCTTGAGCCCGAGAGGTGGAGGCTGCAGTGAGCTGAGATCACGCCACTGCACTCCAGCCTGGGCAACAGAGTGAGACTGTCTTAAAAATAAAAAACAATAAAAAGAAATTGTGGACTTGCTGTGTGCCAGGCATTACTAAAAGAATGAAGGAACTAGGTGAGGCTCATTGTCCAGGGTCAGAAAGGAAGCGACAGAACCAGATTAGGGCCTGCTTCTGACTTCAAAGCCCGGATTCCTTCCAGTGTACTGTGCTTATCAGGGAGAGTAAAGTTGAGACGACAAAGGGAAAGAGTGGGGTTTTATAAGAAAACATGTTCACTAGCCCCTAACAATTTGCCCATATTATTTCACCTCATCTACATAACTCTGAGGGAGGTATAATTTCCCAGATGGAAAGATGGAGGTTCATAGGTTAAATAAGTTGTCAAAGGGCCTTCACATTGAAAGCAGGATGGAGACTCCAGACCAACCCCCTGCCACAACACCATGCTACAAAATAGGCTAAGGCAGAACCCTATAACACTGGAGAACCTAGTTTGCACATGCTGGAGAAAGGAGACCGATCAACAAAGGGGCACACACCTGGGTCAAGAGGGTGGTATTGTCCTTCAAGGAATTAGCAATCATCTGCTGGGTGGTATCCAAGTGTGTCAAGAGCTGACCAAACTGCATGGCTACAAAAGAAAAGTATGGTTGAGACTAGAATCCAAGATGAGGGAGGGGACCAAAAGTTGCCCATTTTTCAACTTCTCTTAGCACTCCTGGCAGCTGGCCTCCCACCTTGCTCGTGCAGCTGCTTGATGGTGACAAGTCTCTGCACCAGCTCAGGGAGGGTGGAGGCAATGGGGCTCCAGCGCTGTATAGTTTCATATAGCTGGTGCACCTGAAGGGACACAATAGGGCCCAGAGGGGATGGCTGAGGCAGCCAGGTCAGTATGCACAGACTGCTACTTCACCATAATGGGGGAAAGGATCAAGTGGGCAGAGGGAAGCAGTGCCCTGACTTTCCAAGCTGATAAGCTCTTCATAAGAGCTTATGAAGATGGGGACCTGAGGAGTCAGTGTGTTCTCATGCTTTGACACTGCCACTCGGAGAACCTGAGGGAGTGGAAAGGAGATGGGAAAGGTGTCTTCCTGACCTTGCTTTGTGTATCTGCATCTTCTACAGAGGCTTTATGCTTGGCAATCTCGTTCACCTTTCCCAGGACACTCTGAAAACACAGATTTTAAGGTTGATAGGGCATCCAGGGCTTCCAAAGTCCCAAGCTATCCATAATTTAATTTTCCCTCCATTTAATACCTGTAGCCGAGCCTCCACTTGATCCAAAACTGCAAGGTCTAGGGCGCTCACCTTTGCTTGCAACAGCTCTACAGTCTCCTGGGGATGGAAGTTGGGACAAGCATCATGAAGAGGAAAGGCAGACTAGGAAGAGGCCTCCCATATTCCACTAAATTAATATATAGCTACAAACTCAAAAAATAATCCTCAAAGCAAACCCAATCCCAATTATCCCCTCTGTGATCCAAATACTCCAGTTTCTTCCAAACTCACCATGAGACAGGCTCCCTGTAGACCTGCAGAAAGGGGATTCTGGTGGGAAAGGGAGGGAAGAAGTGAGTGGTCCTTATATCTCCATGATTATCATCTCCCATCTTTCCTGGTTCTAGCTGGGAACCCACTAGCTGATCCCTGTAACTGAAGCCCTTTGATGACTCCTCCCAGGCTTATGTGGAATGTTGTAGACCTTAAGGCCTAGAGTTGCAGGATCTAAGGCTCAGATTATGTACAGGAGAACACCTGACCTGAGCATCCTGATCACAACGTACAGCTGTCTCCAGCTCTGTCAGGCGCTTTTCAAGTTCTGCGACCTAGTGGGAGGAAGGAGGTGAGATTTGCCATCTGCTTCCCTGCTGCTGCAATGGGAGGAATACGATCCTGCTCTACTCTGCTTGCCACTCGCCACCCCAAGGGACTCCTTTTCCTGGAATACATACCTAGCCACAATCTTAAAATCCTAACCGAAGGTAGATGGGCGAGGGAAACAGAGAGAATGAGGTCGGGCACGGTGGTTCATGCCTGTAATCCCGGCACTTTGGGAGGCTGAGGCGGGCAGATCACGAGGTCAGGAGATCGAGACCATCCTGGCTAACATGATGAAACCCCATCTCTACTAAAAACACAAAAAATGAGCCAGGCGTGGTGGCGGGCACCTGTAGTCCCAGCTACTCGGGAGGCTGAGGCAGGAGAATGGCGTGAACCCGGGAGGCAGAGCTTGCAGTGAGCCAAGATTGCGCCACTGCACTCCAGCCTGGGAAACAGTGCAAGACTCCATCTCAAAAAAAAAAAAAAAAAAAAAAGAAACATAGAGAACAACGAATCAGGAATCAAGGAATCAAAAGAGGAATCAATCAAGAGGAATCAGAGGAATCAGAGGAATCAGAAGCCTTCCCAGCACCCTCTCCTTGGAGAGAGGCAGGAAAATCTCTAGGGTCACGTCTCCCCTTGGCTTCCCAACCAACACTGTATCCACACTTACTTTGGCAGCTTGAGAGAACTTGTCCTGCTCAGGCCGAGAATGTAGTTCATAAGTGACAAGGCTGCTATCTGGGGGGGTCCCAGTGGTTTTTCCCCCTGATCCCCCTTTGCTGTTCTTTGTTGCTTCCAGCTGCAGTAGTAGGCGCCTAGTTAGGAGACCGAGTAATAATATCATGACTGGAAGGAGGAGGGCCAGTCACTCTCCCTCACTTTTGCCTCATAATCAGCATTAAGAAACATCTAAGCCACTTCTCTGCCACTTAGCACCCCTGTCAGTAGCTGGCTGAGTCCACCCACAACCCCAATCAGCAATGATTTTTCAACAAAGTAGGGTACCCACTTAGCCAGGGCGCCATCGGGGTCGGTAAGGTTGATTGCAGCATCTGGTCCCAGAAGCTTCTCCAGGTGGGAAGCAACCAGCTGCTGCTTCAGGGCTGCCAGCTGTTTAGCTAGCACCACAGGGGTCAGCTTCTCCTCTGTGGCTGACTCCTTCACTGTCGTCTAGTATGAAAAAAGGTAGAAATTGGGGGATGGCAAGAATGAATCAAGAAGCAAAAAAATAGGTCAAGCCCTTTAAAGGTAGTTGTAGCTGGAGGTCACTGGGATGGTTTTGAGCATGACAGACTGCCCACCTGTATGGAGCACTGCATACAGATGGATGCGTATTTGTAAACTCTGGAAACCTTAGCCCCTTTATCCAGGAGCTTAAGGAATCTTTCTTTCGTTTTTTTGAGATGGAGTCTCGCTCTGTCGCCCAGGTTGGAGTGCAGTGGCATGATCTCGGCTCACTGCAACCTCCGCCTCCGAGTTCAAGCAATTCTCCTGCCTTAGCCACCCGAGTAGCTGGGATTACAGGCATGCGCCACCACACCTGGCTAATTTTTTGTATTTTTTTAATACAGATGGGGTTTCATCATGTTGGCCTGTCTGGTCTTGAACTCCTGACCTCAGGTGATCCGCCCGCCTCGGCCTCCCAAAGTGGTAGGATTATAGGCGTGAGCCACCACACCCGGCCAGGCAGGGAATCTTTCTCTTCTTGCTTGAGGTCTTCCTCTACTGTGTAAGTCACAGCAGAGAAGGGAGAAGAGAGTTTGTAGTTACCTTGATTTTTTCAACTTCAGTGGTTAGCTCTTGGACCTCATGCAGCAGGCGCTGGTACTTTTGCTGGGGTGTCTCCTTCACTCCCAGACCCTCTCCAAGCTAGAGAGCAAGCACAGAGGGTAATGTTATATGTCTCAATATAGGGAGCCTCAAGAATTCATCCACACCCTGGGCCTAAGTCATAAAGGTATCATATCCAATTGAGAATCCACAACACCCTAGTACCAAAGAACTGAGGACAGCTAGAGGGCTGGAGGCTCTCCAGAACAAACAGCAGCAGGGCAGAGTTTCCCTGGCTGCATCCTGCTGCTTCCTCAGGAACACAGGAGGAACAGAATCCTGCCTGTATCCCTTGATCTCCCTACTACATGTCTGCTAGATAGGGTCACTACATCATTCCCATCAACACACAGACACACAACAAACCATCTCATATTCTCCAGATTCATATCCTGTCCTCTTGGTTTTTCCAATACGATCTGAGAAATCTGCCAAGAAAAGAAGATGGAACTGAGGGCCTGATGTAGGCCCAAGGCAGTCATGGTCTCAGGTGACTATGAGGGCTTCCATAAAAGATCTCCATGAGGGACCCCTTCCCCCAAGCACAACTCACTAAGACCTTAGGACAGGAAACCACTTCTCATGCTTATCCTCCAGTCTTCCCCCCTACCCAACTTCCAGCCCAGGCTCACCAAGTCCCTTTGTCCCCACTCTCTTGTCTTTGAACTTGTCATAGGCAGCATTAGGATTGACAATGATGTGTTCCACACTTGTGCTTGTCAGCTCCTCCTGCAAGAACAGGTAGTTTAGGCCAGGGACACACTCATTCCCACTCTAGAACTTACTCTACCCCACAAAATCCCCAAACTATTAGGTGACTGGGCCCTACTTGTCCAAGGGGAAAGAAGGGTGGCTCTATTCCAAGGTGCCTACCCAGGCTTAACCTAGGAAACTGAAGCTTCCTGGTAAATTTGGAGCCTCAGTTGTATAAATATTAACACCCTCATTCAACTGGGAGCAGAGGGAGCATAACCTCCCCACCCTCTCTGTACATAAGCCTTCCCATCCCCCCACGCTACCCCTCCCAGTTGTCTGGCACACACCATGCACTCAAGGCAAGAAACCAACCTGAACTCTTTTAACCTCCCCCTCCCAAAAGTAAATCTTGCCCGCTGAGCAAGTCCATTTTAATGCTAACCTCCCATCCTTGCTAGAAGGAAAGAGGAGGGAAGGCAGATAATCAGGCCACTAACCCTGAGTGTGAATATTAGGACTTTAAACCTGTTGAAGGTAAGACACAAGCTCTTAGCACAAAAAGAAGGCCGACAGAGGGCCTGACCAGAAGCCTGATTTCCAGGCTGCCATGAGGCCAGCGAATTCAGGGACAGGGAGAAGGGGCAAGGGCTTACTGGATTATCTTTATGGGACATCTTAGAAGCAACAAACATAGGCAATATCTGCTTGCCAAGAGTATCCATGGGCAAGAGCCACATGTAAGCTCTGAAACGGAGATAACCCAGCATCTCTTCGGAGATGCTGTAGCACCTGATTTTTCTCCCTGACTCCTCTGCTATGCTTTAAGCACTGAAGCTCTTCCAAAAACAGGGGACACAAGTAGGCGGTGAAAGAGACTTCACCCTAGACACTGAAGCAGAGAGGTTCCCTCCTTACTAGATATCTACATGCTGTTCAGATTCCAGTGACAACACCAAGACTGCACCAAGCACTCCTGACTGCATGTCCCTTTTTCAATTGTCAGAAGCCTGACAGCTCCCAACAGAGTACTGATGGAAGTAGGAGGGAGACCCAGGAGTCCTTTTCTGTTGGGGATGACATCTCCACCTTCTATGGGAGGAAGGCAAAATGAGCCTTCCTTCTTTCACCTAGAACAATGGTTCTCACCCCAGGCTGCATGTTAGAATCACTTAGAATTTTTTTTTTTTTTTAAACAGACAGTCGGGCAATGGTGGCTCAAGCCTGTCTGTAGTCCCAGCACTTTGGGAGGCCGAGGTGGGTGGATCACTTGGAATTAGGATCCAAATGATCCACCCGCCTCGGCCTCCCAAAGTTCGGCCAAGGCGGGTAGATCTCAGGAGTTCAAGACCAGCCTGGGCAACATAGGGAAACCCCATATCTACAAAAAATATAAAATAGCTGGGTATTGTGGCACGTGCCTGTGGTCCCAGCTACTCAGGAGGCTGAGGTGGAAGGGTCACTTGAGCCTGGCAGGTGGAGGCTGCAGTGAGCAGAGATCATGCCACTGCACTCCAGCCTGCGCAACAGAGTGAGACCCTGTCTCAAAAAAAGAAAAAGAGAGAGAGAAAAGAAAAAAAAAAAAAAAGGCCTGGGCCCAGTTCTAGAGATTCTAATGAATTATTCTGGGGTAGGGCCAGATATCCAGGTGATTCTAACCTACAGCCAGGACTGAGAACCTCTGCCTGTGTGTAGGTATGTGGGGAGAAGGTATGAGGGGGACATGATGGGACATCATTGAGAAAGAAAAGCAGATAGAAGGAAGCTCCTTCCTTCATCTCTGCTCTGCTATTAGAGCAGGCATCAGCGTGGGTGGCAGCTTTAAAAATAAGGGAAGAAGGGGGGAAAGGACAAAGCATCAACTTTGATCTTTACCTCTTCCTCAGGGAATTACTGGGCAGAGGGGTAAGAGCTATAGATGGAGGGAAAACAAAAGGACTCAGTGTCCCATATGCAAGTGCCCGGGGGAAGAGACATTTGAGTTCCAAATGATTATCTCTTTAACCTGTTCTGAAATGTTAAGGCCAGAACACCCACCCATCTAATAGCTGTGTGATCTCTGGCCTCTTATCAACTGAGAAGGGCTCAGGCTAAGGATAGACAACCACCTTCTCTGAAGTTCATACTCAGGAATATGCCACTTCTCCCTGTGAAAGCCCCAATCCAGGCCAATCCCACCCATCCTCTTTTGTTTAATCCTCTTAAAAAAGAGGAATGGGAGGCATAACCTACAGACCCAGGAAAAAAATTAATCATAGCTACCATTTGTTAAGCCCTTATTACGGGCGGGCACTATGCAGATGGGAACCTACTTTCTTATTTACGTTCCTAAGTAGGGAAAGTGGGGAGTAAAAGAGGGTCAACACATAGACGGTGAGTCTCAGAGGTTCCGGACAGTCACAGGGACAGAGAGCATTTTCATTTCTGCTGTGGGAGAGTGTCCTGGGCCAGTTGGGCTACCTGGCGCTGGCATCCTCTGGAGCCTCTCCAAGGCTGTGGCCCGGGAGCACACTCTAGTCCTCCAGTAGCACCTACTCCAGCAGTGTCTTGAAGATCTGGGGCATGTGTTGGGGGCAGTATAATTACAGTGACTTGTGAGATAGGAAAAGGCTGGGTGTGGGACTGAATAGAGGAATGAAAGATTTAGTAGAGTCTAAAGGACAGAGAAACAACTGCTCATCATAGCACACCCCATTAAAAAGCAGATGAAAGGTCAGGCTTCTTACCAGCTCCTTGTGGTTTCCCCAGAGGTGAGAAAATCAAAAGAGTTAAAAGGAAAGGGAGTGGGGGAATGGGGATGAGGGAGGGAAAAAAAAGACAAAATTGTTATTAGCAAATTGTCACATGCACTACATGACAGTCTTCCAACACACTGCACCACAGGGCCCCAGGGGAGCCTAGCGAAATTTAGGGGCCAAGAAATTTCAGCTGGGGTCACCATATACCCCAAGAGAAAGAAGAGCATGAGACTCTTTTCCCTCTGGTGGTGAGGATGTCATGAAGCTTTGCCATTAACAGCAGCAGTTTAGGATCATCTGAAAACTAGGAGTTAGATATTATAAGCCAGTGGCATGGAATAAGAAACTGGGGAGAGAAGGCTGAGGTGGCGGGGAAGCTATTAGAAATGGTAGAAGATGAAGCAGAAGTTAGAGATTCTTAGACTTGTAGCTGATAGAGGGTCAATAATTCTCAGGAGAGGAGTTCCCCTTCTTAGTTCATGGCCCTTGTCTTCCTATCTCTTAGTTTCTCTAGCTGTGAAAAATTAGACATTTGGATGACAGAATCAGTCACAATGAGAGTGATCAGGTAGGAAGTCTGATATGACTTTAGGAGAGACAAAATAAAATACATCAGGTACAGATGGTGAGTTTAAGGAATGATGAAGTACCTAAGTATAGCCCTGTTCTCATTTCCTCCTGCAAGGGAAGAGGCAAGGCTGCTCCTGGTCCCTTGCGCAGCCTGGCGTGTTTGCTTCCACCTTGAGTGGCTGGTAACTCACCCTGCAGCTCTGAGGGATCCAGAGCAATTCTGCCATGATGTTCTTGCACAGAGGGTCCAGGGGACACCAAGATTCACAGCTACCAGCACATGTGCAGAACATGTTTCTTCAACCCTCTGTTCACAAGATTCACAGGGGTTGGAGGGTAGACAAAGGGGAAGGGTGAGAGTATTTCCAAGAGGCCTTATTTGAGTCTGGGCCACATAGGTAAGGCTCCCACTTCCAGGCAAGGCTGGTTTAGAACTGCCAGGAGGGGATATCCAGTGGTATGCCCTGCCTTTCTAGGAGCTCTGCTGATGGGCAGATGGAGGTGTGGAAGGTTGAGGATGGTTGTGTGCATATGAAAAACCATGGTGGGATTAAAAACAAGTGCTTCTTTTCACCAAGATTTCATCCAGATACCTCTGACCCACAACCTCTCTGTTCCCTAGACGATGCTAAGGTCCCAGCCAAGATTCCTCTTTCTGCCAGGCACGGTGTCTCACATCTGTAATTCCAGCACTTTGGGAGGGCGAGGCAGGTGGATCACTTGAGGTCAGGAGTTCGAGACCAGCCTGGCCACCATGGTGAAACCCCATCTCTACTAAAAATACAAAATTAGCCAGGCATGGTGGTGGGCGCCTGTAATCCCAGCTACTCAGGAGGCTGAGGCAGGAGAATCATTTGAACCTGGGAGGTGGAGGTTGCAGTTGAACCCGGGAGGCAGAGGTTGCAGTGAGCTGAGTTCATGCCACTGCACTCCAGCCTGGGTGACAGAGTGAGACTGTCTCAAAAAAAAAAAAAAAAAAAAAAAAAAAAAAAAGATTATTCCTCTTTCAGCTCAGGGTAGAGGTGGCTCCAGGTCCTGTGGTCGAGGCTGGGATGTCTCTGCATAGAGTGGGTGTAAGCACCCATAAGTGCAAACATGCAAACACAAAGGAGACGTACACACACTATACCTTTCTCTGATTTGTCCCACCAAGCTAAAACCAGCTTGGGAGAAACTCAAGGAGAGAAAGAAGACAATGGGCCATAAGCTCAAGTTCAAACCATGTGGATTGGGCAGAATAGGGAGGACAGAAAATCAAAGAAAAAGAAAAGTGGTATATTAGTTTGCAGATAGTATATACCACCTCCAGATCTGTCCTATGGGTGGGTTGAAGGATGATGAGATTTTAGGCATGATTCCTGCATAACCTGGAGTAGTACTAGTCACCTTGATTGGAAGATTTCAAGTGCCCTGGCCCCGGGTGCCAGCTTACCTAGTACGTGACTCCCAGTCTCTTTCACTAATGGACTCCCAGACCCCCCAGGGCTGTTTGGCTAAGTGGCTGTGCCTCAGAGGGCAAGACCTGAGGTTCTAAATCAGACAGGGAAAGTGGCCACTGCTACTCTCTGAGCCTATTCAGGCTGTACACCAACACTGCAGCCAGGGGACTTCAAAACCATGATGACAAGGAAGATGGACAGAGCTGTAGAGTAAAACTGTCCGGGATGGATCAATATATTGCTGACCATCCATCCATTTCAAAAGGAGGGGTGCAGAAACAGAAAGACTCACAAAAGCACAAATAATCCAAGTTATTATCTTACAATTGCATATAAACCTCCTTTTCATCCCATTTACATTTCTCTAAAGACCTAGCATAGGGGAATATTAAAATGAGTTTTTCCCAGAGATAATCCACATACAGCCAAGAACTGAGGACTGTGGCTGTCATCCCTTTTGTTCTCTATCCTTGTCTAGAATAGCTAAAAGTCGTTCCATAAAAAAATCTTCATTTGATCTTAGTCTGAGGAGGAGAAAGGAAACTGCCTTCTAACTCCAGCCCCTAAATGCCTCATGTTCAAAAGCATTTATAGCCTCCATGCTTCTATCCCATCCTCCACTGGACAGTTTTACTCTGCAGACCTCACAAGGGGAAGAGACAATGATTCATGGATCATAGCTGTTTCTAACCCTTGATTAATGATCTTTAAACATAAGGCCAGCAGGCCCCTCAGTCACCCAGCCAGGGACTCACTGGAATTTAAAACGATTAGCTACAACAATAGCACAGTGGCAGAGCATTGCATGCGAGATGGCAGATGAAAAAAACATGCAGAGAAGAAGCATTGAATGGTCTTACTTGTGCAAACTAGTGTCCAGGCAAGGTGGTGAGGAGGGAGGACGGGGGAAGCATTAGGAAAAACTCAGGTAAGTTCAAGTGCGCCAACAGTCAATGAACACAATCAAGCATACTCCAGGATCTTCTAAACTGTAAGGAAGTACTGTTTCTCATCTCAGGAGTGTCCAGTAATATCTACCTTTTGGAGAAATGAAGCCTCTGCCAGGGCCCCATCAAACTATGGCTAGGTCATTTTTTCCCCTTTTACTGGGGGTAGTTATGCCATAAAGAGAGAAGCTAAATTGTTTCTAATGAGGTTTTTCTTAATTTACTTCCCTTATTTCAGCAGTTCAAAAGCCATGAGCAGAAAGCCTCACTGACCCAAGGCAGGCTGTGGGCCCGGGGGTTAGGGTGGCAGTGTGTGTGTGGGTGGAATTCTATTTGGGAATTAGTTTTCCAAACATTTTAAGAAAAATCTCCAAGCAAGCCTATTGCCCCAATTAACCTGGGAGTGTCTGAAGTGCAAAGAGATCTTCCCAGATTGAGGAGGAAAGGGCTACAGCCCGTGCACTTTCCTGGTCCATTCCTGTTTTAGAAGATTTTACTTCCTGCTAAAATTGTTTTAAAGGGGTAGTAGAAAAATCAGGATTGGCCAGGCATGGTGGCTCATGCTTGTAATCCCAGCACTCTGGGAGGCCTAGGTGAGTGGATCACCTGAGGTCAGGGGTTCAAGACCAGCCTAGCCAACACGGTGAAACCCTGTCTCTACTAAAAATACAAAAAATTAGCCGGGTGTGGTGATGGACACCTGTAATTCCAGCTACTCGGGAGGCTGAGGCAGGAGAATCTCTTGAACTCGGGAGGTGGAGGTTGCAGTGAGCTGAGATCACGCCACTGCACTCCAGCCTGGGCAAAAAGAGTGAAACTCCATCTCAAAAAAAAAAAAAAAAAAAAAAAAAAATTCACAATCATCTGTAGCAAAATTTAAATCTTTTATGCTTTCCTCCCCCATCCTCCCCACTATGGGAATCGGAAAATGTTTATGTTTAAGTTAAATTAGCAATTTAAATCTTTAAAGGATATTTGAGGACATTTTTCCTTTAGTAGCCCAATTTCTTCCACAGTGGAGGAATCACAGGAAGAAAGTTATGGAGCAGTGAGGGTCGACACAACTTGACTATTCCTTTAGACAGAAATCTGGAGACCCGGCTGGCGTGGTAGCTCACGCCTGTAATCCCAGCACTTTGGGAGGCCAAGATGGGTGGATCACTCGAGGGCAGGAGTTCAAGACCAACCTGGCCAACATGGTGAAACCCCATCTCTACTAAAAATACAGAAAATTAGCCAGGTGTGGTGGCACATGCCTGTAATTCCAGTTACTTGGGAGGCTGAGGCAGGAGAATTGCTTGAACCGGGGAGGCAAAGGTTGCAGTGAGATAAGATTGTGCCACTGCACTCCAGCCTGGGGGAAAGAGTGAGACTGTCTCAAAAACCAAAAAGGAATCTGGAGACCCCCTGAAATGTTCCACAAGAGTCTGTCCATATTGGTTGTCTCTAGGGAAGAGAACTGAGTGGTGGTAGGCAGAGGTGGGAGGCAGATTTTTCACTACTTAGCCTTGAATCCCCTGTTCCCTGTGCATATATTACCTACTTTAAAAACTGATAAAATTAAAGTTGAAAATAATCTGAAGATTAAGGCGGAGAATGCTGTTGTCAGGGGTTAAGAAGGTGACTGAGGCTGGGCACGGTGGCTCACGTCTGTAATCCCAGGACTTTGGGAGGCCAAGACAGGCGGATCACGAGGTCAGGAGATCGAGACCATCCTGGCTAACACAGTGAAACCCCATCTCTATTAAAAATACAAGAAAATTAGCCGGGTGTGGTGGTGGACGCCTACAGTCCCAGCTACTCAGGAGGCTGAGGCAGGAGAATGGCGTGAACCTGGGAGGTGGAGCTTGCAGTGAGCCAAGATCATGCCACTGCACTCCAGCCTGGGCGACCGAGCGAGACTCCGTCTCCAAAAAAAAAAAAAAAAAAAAAAAAAGAAGGTGACTGAAAATCTCATGGTTCAGCCACAAGACAGGTCACGTGCACTGTCACTTGTACTAGGTCTTGGGCAGGTAGGCAGGAAACAGACAGGCTGCTGGTGAGATCCCAGGCCTCATGGACATGACATTTCTAGATTATCTAAGCATACAATTCACTGCTCCTCAAATTGCATATTTACGTCAGTATTAAAAGCAGCGGCAGAGCCATTACTCAGCTGACTTCCCAAAAGCTGCAAGCCCCATAGGGACATGCGGGGGCCAGAGACATTAGCTGACATCAGGAAACATCTTGGCTCTTAGGGCTCCTGAAGCGGCTGAAGGTCTGCCCACCCCATTCCTCCCTAGTGACAGAGAGTCACTTAGCTGAGCCTTAGGTGACAGAAACAATTCAACTCTTCTTGTATTTGCCATTCAGCTCATATGCACTTCTATATTGGCACCCTGGGCAACGTGCCAAAGGAAATGAACACTCACAGTATCCTCTCCTCATCAGCCACCCCACTAGATGCTACTAAAAT
The DNA here is from genome assembly GCF_028885655.2 of Pongo abelii. NCBI lineage: Eukaryota > Metazoa > Chordata > Mammalia > Primates > Hominidae > Pongo > Pongo abelii. Next base: position 55,471,554 of record NC_071995.2, read on the forward strand.
AGGCTGTTCAGGCTCTGAGGGAGAAATAGCCAATCAGAGCTGCATAGTCAGGTTCTTCCACACCTGGAATGGGTGTCATCTCCTTTTTATTAAGAGATATCCCAGTATCTTCAAAAGGGAATGACAATATATATTTTTTTGTTTAGAAAGGGGATTACTGTGAAACTACCTGTTTGTATCACAGCAACAAAAGGACTGAGTTCTATTCATTATCTCACCATGAAGGGCAGAAGCCTAGGCCTAAGTTGAACAGTCTGAACTGTGGTAGTGCAGTAAAGTTCTCAGCATACAGCTGTCTCTTGGCAACTGCGGGAGACTGGTTCCAGGACCTCCCTTGATACCAAAATCTGCATATGTTCCCATCTTCTATATAAATTGGCACGGTATCTACATATAACCTATCTACATCCTCCTGTATACTTTGAATCATCTCTAGATTACTTAAAATACCTAGTACAATGTAAATGCTATGTAAATAGTTGTTATATTGTGTTTTTAAATTTTGTATTTTTTTTATTGTTGTACTGGTTTTTTTTTTGAGATGGAGTCTTGCTCTGTCACCCAGGCTGGGGTGCAGTGGCGCAATCTCGGCTCACTGCAACCTCCACCTCCCAGGTTCAAGCAATTCTCCTGCCTCAGCCTCCCTAGTAGCTGGGACTAAAGTGCTCGCCACCATGCCTTGCTAATTTTTATATTTTTTAGTAGAGACGGGGTCTTGAACTCCTAACCTCAAGTGATTTGCCTGCCTCAGCCTCCCAAAGTGCTGGGATTACAGGCATGAACCACCGCACTAGGCCTATTTTTTATTTTTAAAAAATATTTTCCATTTGTGGTTGGTTGAATCCATGGGTTTGGAACCCATAAATACAGAGAACCGATTGTACACACTCCTATTCTGTGAGGACAGAGGCAGCTTCCTGTAAGATGCCTCTTGGAGTGACAGGTGCACACCCAGGTCCTTGAGCAACAACATCATCTGCATTATCTCCAAGATACTCAAGCTTGGGGGATAGATTGGCATGCCAGCAAATACAGAAGCCACAAGGAACACACCACTGGGAGAAGGGACAGAGAAGGTGTTTCCCACAATGTAAGAACCACTTCCACATGGGGGAGTCAAATAAGAAATAAGTGAGTACGCCAAGCCATACATTGTAAGCCAGCAGTCAGCATTCCCCAGAACTAACCAGCCCCACAGACATAGCCACAGGACTTACAGACAAACATACTGAGCCTGCATATTGCAATGACTCTTGGACACACCTTTACTGAGAACTCACATCATCAATGTGATCCCAGCCCAGCTCTCTTCAGAAATAATAGAACCTAAAACACATCCTATAAACACACCCCTTGGCACTTAAATAGAGTTTTTACTGTTGATTTCCATTCACTCAATTTATTTTTCCCTTCTATATGTTTCCTATATGTATCCTAATTCCCCATTAGTCTGGGGCTCATTGGGGGCAGAGACATTTCTTCCTCTGCATTGCACAAAAAAAACCACAGAACGAACACACTCAATAAACCATACTAAATGTTTCCCCTCACAGTTAAAATGTGTCCATACCTAATTACTCCATCCTCAGAGTTCTCCGATCTAAAAATGCAACCACAGTCTCACCTCCGCTGACATGAAATATTTACATTCTTCCTCAAATTTGTTTTGCTCTAAAATCTTGGAATCACTTTCTTAATTCCTTGCCCAATGGATACTGGATATTCATATTGAAAAAGTATTTCTCTATATTTCAAAGTCTAGTTCTTGGTAGCAGTTTATTACAAGTGCCCAGGCTTCATGATTCATTTCTATGGGTTAGAACCCAGGGGCCTAAGTCACTAGCCCCATACCTGTTTTGAGATATTTCAATTTTATTTAAAAGGCCCAGGAATCAGGGCTTTGCAAACAGATGTTGTTAGCTGTAATTCCACTGACTTGACTCTCCCTCCTGCCATTGCTCATTGGTGCCTGCAAGCCCAGCAAGGTCTTTGCAAGCCCTGCAACCTATATACCACCCAGGCTGGGGTTGGCATACCCGCTTATTGCTGTAGCTCCCCAGAGAAAGGGAAGGACCTGTCTAGGGGAAAAAGGTCAGAGTCCGGAGGAGTCTGTGGCAACACACATTCTTACCGCATCAAACTCCGCTTGATCATCCTCAGGTAGGTCGCTGGTTTCATAAACATCTGGCTCATTCCTGGCCTGCAAGTAGAAGCAGTGACCACCCAACCTCACTACCCAGCATCCAACAACACCCCTTACCCCACTCCATTTGAATAAGCTAACGGAGAAGGCAGGGTGCGATGCCAGGGTTCTGTCCTTTCTCCTCCACCTGTCCCGTGAGTCAACAGTATGTCAGTTCCCATGTCTCAAGGGGTAGGGATGACAGCGGAGACAATTGGGACCTGACAGTAAACGGTGAGTGTAAGTGATAGCAACGATGTTACCCTAAATCTAGAGGCGGGCAGTCCTTGGCAACCACTATTGCCGAAGAAGGTGAAGGCTATCCTCCAATTAGGCCCCGTACACCACTATCCTGGCACAAGGATTGAGAGTGACTCAGGTCCTTAGTACTCAAGGTCCTGTGTCCCAACCCTCACCTTGAGAAGCAGGCAGGGCAGCACAAAAGGAAGGTACACGCCAGGATTGTCATGGGAGTGGGGGGTGGGGGAAGGCACAGGTTCCCCCAAGGATAGAGCTCCTTATCTGGCACAAGAGGGTTCTGCCAGATTTCAGAACCTCTTCTTTGGCAGGATGAAGGCCATCGCTAAGTGGTCTGGTGTGTGTGTCTGGGGTAGCGATGGGGTCTTATGGAGAGATTTGGGGGGGGACATGGAAGGCGTTGACACGGATGGTGGAAACACTCAGGCACAAGCAGTCAGTACCCGGAGTCGATTTCTGGGCCGAGCCACCGGCGACTGCCGGAAAGTGGGCCTGGTGCGCCGTCCGGCGGCCCTGCCCAGTCGGGTCAGAAGAGTTCGGGGGGTGCCGAGGCCGATCGGAGAACGAGCGGCGGGAGCCCTTGGGCGGAGGATGGGCTGCAGGCGGGAGGGGTCGCGGGCTGGTTTCTGTTGGGGGTCCTTGGGAGGTCGGGGGCGCGGTCCTGGGGAGCCGGAGCCGGCCCTGTACTCACAATGCCGGGAAGGTCGGCGTATTTAGGGTCCGCCATGGCGGCGGCGAGACGGGGCTGGGGGACCGGGGCCTCGGTGGAGCCGGGGCCGGTGTTCGGGTAGGGGAGATGCTGGGTTCGGGTCCCGGGCTAAGGCGGCGGCAAAGGGAGCGGCAGATGAGCAGGAAGTCTCGCGACAGCAGTAGCACAGCAGAAGGGTAAAGCAAAAGTCGCGAGAACAGCCCTGCTGTCACACCCCTGGAGAGGCCAGGATTGGGGAGAACGAGGCCAGGGAATGAGGTAATGGCCAGGGGACGCCGCCTAGGATTGTGGGATGTGTAGTTTTGGTGTACGGGAGCTTGGGCGGCGAGCGACACAGGCGACAGGCCCACCTCACTCCCCTTATCCCTCCCAGGGGGTGGAGTCTGAGGGAGGGACAAACAGGTCGGGTGTATAGGGGTGCGATGCAGTGAGTTGTATGGGGAAGGGTCGAGGGCAAGGTTATCTCCGAACGTTAGGGGTGGGGGAGGGAGGAGAGGAACGAACCTTGGGGAGCTATTTCATACAGCCTTTTCTCTCACTTTTACAGCAAGTCAGTGAAAGAACATTTATAATTCCTGTTTTGGGCTCCCAGGAATAAAATGACTAGATTAAATCATACAGCTAGTCATATTGTGACACAGCCGGGGTTTCAAAAACAAGAAGTTTGCTTGATACTGTGTATTATAAAAACAAAATAAAAACAAGAAGTGCAATTTAGTAAACGCTTAGTGTATGTTAGGAATGAAAAAGTTAGGCAATCTTCTCAAGGGCTTTCAGATAATTTGAATTTCAGATAATAAGTAGGTGTGTGTGTGTGGTGTGTGGTGTGTGTGAATGTGTATGGGTATACTAACCCCCCAAAAATTATGTATCTGAAATTCATATTTAACTGGGCATCCTGTTTTTGTTTTTTGTTTTTCAAATCTGGCAATCCTATCGGAAGTTCATAAATAGGTAAGTGGTGTCTCCATGTCTGTCTGAACACTCTCTGGGCTCTTAACCACTTCGTTAATAGTTCTCAGACTTTTATTTATTTTTCAATTTTTTCAATTTTGTGGGTACACAGTAGGTGTATGTATTTATGGGACACATGAGATATTTTGATACAGGCATGCAACGTGAAATAAGCACATCATGGAGAAGAGGGTATCCATCCTCTCAAGCATTTATCCTTTAAGTTACAAATAATCCAATTACACCCTTTAAGTTATTTTAAAATGTACAATTGAGTTATTCTTGACTATAGTCACCCTATTGTGCTATCAAATAGTAGGTCTTATTATACTTTCTAATTTTTTGTACCTATTCACCAACCTTACCTTCCGTTCTCAGACTTTTAAATTTCATCGTTCAATAAAATTGAAACAACTACAAACCTTGAAGATTTGCCTTTTTATTTTATCAAGTAAGTATATTACAAATAGAAAACCTATTATTTACTATCACCATCATTACTTGGTAGAAAAGCAAGAAGGACACACTCAGAATAAAAGATAGTCCTTTGAAACTTATCAAATCCAGCTTTATATTAAAAAAAAATAACACACCATTGTTCTTTTGGAGGTGAGGGCATACTCAGTGAACTTTTGTCTCTGACCAGTGACCCTCCATGGACTGGCATTTTGAAACCCCTTTACTAAAGATGCCACCTTGGAGCCCCTGGGGACCTAAGGATGGGATGTTTCCCAGGATGTTTCCTGAGTTTGCAGGATGCTGCAACACTTAGAAATTGTGCCAAACCAAGTGACTAGAGAGTTCCTGAGTTCGGAACTCATTGTCTTTCTTTCTCCTGGCTCCTCCCCAAGCCTCTATCCCTTTCTCCATAGTCCTACAGCTTTCCTGTCCCATTCCTTATGTTGCACTCTTTTCTTTCAGTTCCCTTAAGATTCAAGGTAGGTTAGAGGTGTAGCCCCAATGTGGGAAACCCCCCGAGTTCTGAATAGTTAGGTCTTGTCTGGTCAGGCTATCAGCCTCTTACTTTTGTCCCATAGTGTCTTAAGTGACCTTAACCACTCACCAGAAAATTGCTGAGCAGAACTTTCCTTTCCTCCTCCTTCTCCCATCCACCCTGCCCTTCCCCTTTGCCTAGAACCTCAACTCCTGCAGTCCAACTCTCTGTTGGCCAGCAGAGGTCTGTGATGTGGTGAAAAATCAATTTGGCCAGCTTCTTGGTGGTTCTTTCCAGGGGCTGCAGCAGGAGTCTGACCCAAAGGAAGGAAGGACAAGGAATCTCTGGGCTTGGCATTTCTTTCGTTTTTCTTCCCCCACACCTTTTTTTTTGGCCAGGGAAGGGGGCTGAAGTATTGGGACTCTATCCTCCAATGGTTACTGAGACAGGAAACACACACTCCCGTAGGTACCTGAATTTGCCTGAAACCCAAATGCTGGCGTTGCCTTAGACTTCAAAGTCTCTCTGGCCTTACCCATCCCCATCATTGCCCCTCCTTCACTGCTTTCTGACTCCCTTTCTCTTGCAAAAATGTTTACTACCCATCTTCCTCCCATCCTCAAACTAGGACACAAAAATAAGTATTGTGTCTGCTTTTGAATTCCCATAACCCAGAATGGGAGTTTATCTTCCCTGAAACTGGGGACCTGGTGTGTACGTTGGGGAGACAGTATAGTGCACCTTTGGATGTGGAAGGGGAAGGGAGTAGCCAGAACCTCCCATGACACCCAACTCCATAGGAGTACAGGCAGGGGTCCCCCCAGAAAGCTGAGTGGGTTGGGAGTCCAGCTTCCGTGCGTGTGGGGCATGGGATGGGCGTAGGGGGAGAATGAGAAGTGTGATCCCAGTTTGGAGAGATGACGGGTTGGGGAATGCCTTGGAATAAAGGGAGAGGGAGATCTGTTGACCCTTTTCGCTACACAGGCGACCAGGCCCACCTCACTCCCCTTATCCCTTCCAGGGGGTGGAGTCTGAGGGAGGGACAAACAGGTCGGGTGTATTGGGGTGCGATGCAGTGAGTTGGATGGGGAAGGGTCGAGGGCAAGGTTATCTCCGAACGTTAGGGGTGGGGGAGGGAGGAGAGGAACGGTGAAGTCCCACCCTTCGGGGGTCGACGTCGAGCCAGCGTCCCCAGTGGAGGGAGCCCCGCCCCCGCTCCTCCATCGCGGCCCCGCCCAGGCCCGCAGCGCGGCGCTGCAGCGCGAGGGGCGGAGAGGCAGAGAGCCCGAGAGGACCAGACGCCCAGGTCGCCCGCATCCAGCTGCCGCAGGAGAGAGACAGCGCGCCCTGGCCCTGCTCCCCAGGCTTCGCCCGGGCGCCCTCAACTCTGCCCCCAGAGACTGAGCACCTGTCCTCCGCCTCGGCCTCCGCTGAGAGCCCTCTCCTCTGGAGCACACACCACCCCTGCAGCTCAAGAAGATTCCCAGCCCCACGCCGGCTACCACCATGGCGGAGACCAACAACGAATGTAGCATCAAGGTGCTCTGCCGATTCCGGCCCCTGAACCAGGCTGAGATTCTGCGGGGAGACAAGTTCATCCCCATTTTCCAAGGGGACGACAGCGTCGTTATTGGGGTGAGTGTCGCCCAGGATGGAATTCGGGGAGGGGGCAGGTGGCTGAATCTCCCCGCCCTCCGCAGAGCCTTAGTCTCTGCCGGTCCCTCTGCTCCCCCTCCCCGCCGCTCATCCTTCATCCTTTTCCCCGCAGCCCCTCCTCTCCCCTGCATCAGGATGGCTGGGTGTGGCCTGGCCAGGCCAGCGGCCGAGTCTCTGCAGAGTGGCAGGGGGCTGCTTTCCTACCTTCGGGAGATCCAGCTCCCCTTTGCTGCTCTCTGCAGCGTCTCCACCCGTTAGAACCAGTCCCATGTTTTTCTGATGTTTTCCCCTTCTCCACCACCCGCTCCCCAAGAGAAAGCGCATCTTCCCTTTGTTATTGGCTCAGATCTCTACCCCCACCTCCCGGAAGGTTAAGGCGGAAGACTTTTGGATGGACTAGATGGGAGGTGAGCAGTCCAGGGTCTCTGTAGAGTGTGGATGGAAGTGGGCTCTAAGACCAAACCTTCCATCATTCCCTAAAGTAGTTATAGCCTGGATTTGTGTGTGTGTGTTGTGGGGAGTAGGTCTGATGCAGGGTTTACTGGGAAAGAAATAATTGATGCCACACCCAATCTTGGGGGGAGCCTCTGGAATCCTAAGGTCAGATCTGCCTTTTGGTCCCAGGTACAGTAGGAAGAGGGTTTCAGATTCCCCAACTGACCCCCCTAAAGAAAAATGCCCAAACCCTGAGATCCTAGTAAGTACTTGCTTATTCATCCTTTCTCTTGAGGATCCAATAGAAAGTAGCCATCCAGCTCTACCTCATCATGACAGCCCTACCCAAGGAGGATATCTTAAGGGAACTAATATTAGCAGTGGGCCTGTTACTCTATGTATATTATTTAACCCCCAAAACAACATTCGGAAGTAGTATCAATATTTCCATTTTACAGATGCAGAAATTGAGGCCCAAAGAACTTGAATAACTTTCTCAAGGTCATGCTACTCATCCATGGATCTGAACCTAAATCTGTGACTGCAAACTTCCCATCTCTTCCTATCACATTGCCTACCCAGGTTTCTGTTCTGCACCTTTATCTGTAATGGCCCAAAGGGAAATTCTAGGCCTTGCCCACTCCCCCTGAGGTTGGTAGGGACCTCAGGCTGTGTGTGGGGAGAAAAGATCTGGGGTCGAGTCCTGTAGGGCTTGAGGGGTGCTGAGCCAGGAAACAAAAACTAGCTTGAGGAGGGAGGGGCATGTACGAGGGCAGTCAAGGTCAGAGGTGCTTCTTATGTATCTTTATCCACAGTGCTTGGCACAGAGCACCTGGACACACGCTTGTTAAAGAAATGAAGGAAAGAAGGGGAGGAAGCCTGGGCCTTCTGAGTCAGTGAGAATGGGACTTTGAATAAACATGCTTTGGGGGAGACCTGCTTACTGGTCCCCAAGGGCCCCAGTCTGTCACCACCTTGCACCCTTACCCACACTGTTAACTCAAATGGATGCTTTTGTCTCTCTCTCTGTGTGTGTGTGTGTGTGTGTGTGTGTGTGTGTGTGTGTATTTGCCACATGGAGAGGGCCTCTGTTTCTTTTTGCTTCAGGGACCTCGCTGGCCCTGCAGTCTGTTCAGTCTGGCTGGGCTAAAAACAAAACAAAACAACCACAAAACAACTCCTGGATCAACTCTGGAGGACGCCTCTCAGAGTGTCCTGGATAGCCAGCATTAGTTGTGAGAGTTGGAGCTTAAGATCCCCCTGAGACATAAAGGCTGGGAAACAGGAGGGGGGTGATGATGGGGGGCAAAACTTTTAGGCCCAATTTCCTTGCTCTGGAAGGTTTTTCCAGTAAGACTGAACCAACTCCTTTAGGCTCTCTGGGCCATCCTGGTATAGTGGGATGGGGCAGGGGGTGATGTTGGTAAGAGGGGTGTGGTGTCGATCTGTTGTTAGCCCAGCTAAACAGGAGAGACACACAGTGGGAGGTGGGCAAGGAGGAAAGATGAAAAGAAGCCCCAGGCCCCCTGCCAATTCAGATTCCATCTGAGCTCCACAGCTGGATCTTCCTTGTCTGTTTTGCCTGATATCTGTAGGGCTGTACCTTTGTCTTGCTCATATCTTCCCTCACCCTAGCCCTCCCTGTCAATCTCTCACTTGAAGATAAATGCTTACGGGGGGCCATTTTGTCTTAGGCAACATCCTTGGAGTTTGCTTTTTCAGACTTAATATTCATTCATCATTTAGGGAATGAGGGCTACAGGAGACATGATTTTTAGGAGACCCTTGAGGGTCCCAACAAGGGAAGGAAACTCCTACTCCTTTTTCTCTTTTCTCCTCTAGCTCTTTCTGGAGCCTACCAGGTCGGGAGCTGGCTTAGGAATTAATGGGGGAGGCTACTTCAGGATGTCTGGGAAGGTGCGGAAAGAGTGAAGGTGGGAGAGAGAATCTTTCCCAATGCAGCCCCTACTCCTTCCTGTGACTGCTCTCCCCTTCGCCTCTGCAGCACTGCGGCTAGCGCTGAGCTTCAGAGTCCCTTCTGTTTGTGGGCTTTGTTCTGCTTGTTAGAGGGTAGGAGAATAAGCTAGAGAGACAGCTCTGTGTGCCTTTTTTCTCCCCTACTCCTCTGACTTCTTCCAGGAACCTGGGGGATGGGGCTTAGCCAAAGTTAATGGCCTGAGTCATAGCAGAAGGGTGTCTGGGTCACCGTCTATGTGTGGTGCCCATCTTGTTTTGCTTTTGCACACTCAGAATCCAGTGTGACTTTTTCGCCAGACCCATCTGTCTTCCTCTTCCTTGGTCTTTCTCAGCAGTGTCCCAATGCCTGCTGTCTGGGCTGCTGCATCTGTACTAGATGTGGGAGGGATGACAGTGAAGAAACACGTACGTACACACACACACTCTTTCTCTTTCCCCTTCATTCAAGTGTACACAGCTACCTCCCTCAGGTCTCCCAATGGTTAAGTGGGTTCTTAATGCAAGAAACTAGGACCATTGTGCACCTCACTTGGCAAAGCTAGGTTGGGACCTGCAGGGTTATTGGAGCAGAATCAGTGTTGTTTGGGGTGGCCTGGGATTTGATATCTGAAGTGGGGAGCAGGGCTCTCCTTTGCTTTGGGGGAGTCTCATAAAGAAAAATGGAGACAAGAAGTAACGTTCACTGAGGCCAGTGTCTCTCCAGCATTACCATGGCAACAATCCCCACGGGTGTCACTATGGAAATCAGGCCTGGCACTTGAAGTTCAGCTTATACCAAGTGCTTTACAGAGGGTTGAACAGGTTGGTCATCTTTGGACCCCTGATCTTAAACCCTCAGCCCCAATTAGCTTTAGTCAGCACACATGATAGAAAAGTACAGAAAGGTGCTGGGATACACAAATGGAAGAGGAGACACCAGGGAGGCTCGGAGTGTGATTAAAGGAGAACAAAGAACCCTGGACTGTGGGACTCTGAAGAGAGGCCCTTCAGAGAAGGCTATAAGGAGCACTTAGACTGCTGGGGGTGGGAGAGAGATTGGATCTCGGGGACATTTCTAAGAGGAGGAGGGACTCTGTGACTATTTCTCATTAACAACTCACAGAGTCTTCGATTACCTGGAGGTAGAGAGGGTGGATGGCAGAATTACATACTTCTGAAAATGGGATTGAGGTTGGAAAAAGGGAGTGGTGAAAGGCTTTAGTTCTGTCTGGAAATACTTGGAAAAATGCCCAAATGTGAGGAGGGGGGATATGGAGTAGGGGAAGGAAAAGCCTTGATAAGGCTCTGACACAGTGTTGGCATTTCAGTTCTTGGATCACTTTGCAGTGTGGGTCTGGAATCAGATTGCCTGAATTTGAAACTGTGCTCTACCATTTCTCAGCCATGTGACTGTGGGGAAGCTACCTGACCTCTTTGAGCCTGTTTCATCATCTATAAAGGGGTAATAATAATAGTATCTATGTCCTAGGATTACTGTGAACATTAAATGAGATAATGCGTATAAACTGCTTTGTAACATGGCAGGCACACAGTAAACCCTCAATAAAAGTTAGATATTATCACTATTTTATATGCTATCTCCCCACAAGCTAGCTTTGACAAAATTGGGAAGTGGGTAACACTTTTCCTTTTTACTAATTGTTTCATCCAAACCTCCAGATCCCAAGTATCTTCTTGCTCCCTTCCTTGTCAATAATCTATGTTTAGTCAACAAGTATTTATGAAGAGCATCTGTCATAGTCCTCTATATGTTGCTATAAAGGAATACCCCAGGCTGGGTAATTTATAAAGAAAAGAGGTATATTTGGCTAACAGTTCTGCAGGCTGTACAAGAAGCATGGCACCAGCATCTGCTCTGGTGAGGGCCTCAGGAAGCTTCCAATCATGGTGGGAGGCAAAGAAGGAGCAGGAATCACATGGCGAGACAGGGAAAAAGAGGGAGAGCAAGAGGTGCCAAGCTCTTTTTAACAGCCAGCTCTCACATGAACTCATAAAGCGAGAACTCACTCATTACCATGGGGAAGGCACCAAGCCACTCATCAGGGATTTACCTCCTTGAGCCAAGCACTTCCCACCATGCCTCACCTCCAACAATGGGGATCAAATGTCAACATGAGATTTGGAGGGGACAAACATCCAAACTACGTTAGAATCCTATAGGCCAGGGACTGTGTTTGGTGTTGGGGATTTAAAGGGAATCCCTGCCTTCAAGAAAATCTGGATCAAGGTTGTGATCCATCGCCCACGGAGTGGCCTGGGCAGAGGCAGGGGAGAATAACATCAGATATGGCTTTTGCTAACTATCTATATACTCCCCCAGATTCTGATAAGAAACCTCTCACAACATACTACAGTCTGATTCATAGTAATTGTGTGTTATGAGAGCTGTAAGTAATGGTGGTGCTTCCCATGTCTATGGGCAGGAAAAGTGGAAGACCACTGGTCTAGTTATTTTCATGAAAAGATCACTTTTCTCTGGGCACACTGCCCATGGGCTAGCCCTGCTGTACAAGGAGCAGTAATTAAAAAAAAATCAGGCAAAATTAATTCATCCTGAGTATAATCAATAGAAAATTAAAACAAATGTACAAAACTTAGCTGGGCGTGGTGGCGGCTGCCTGTAGTCCCAGCTACTCAGGAGGCTGATGCAGGAGAATTGCTTGAACCTGGGAGGCAGAGGTTGCAGTAAGCCGAGATCTTGCCACTGCACTCCAGCCTGGGCAACAGAGCAAGACTCTGTCTCAAAAATAAATAAATAAATAAAAATTAAAAAAAGAAATTGGCTGGGCACGGTGGCTCACGCCTATAATCTCAGCACTTTGGGAGACGGAGGCGGGCGGATAACGAGGTCAGGAGTTGGACACCAGCATGGCCAACATGGTGAAACCCTGTCTGTACTGAAAATACAAAAATTAGCCGGGCGTGGTGGCGGGCGCCTGTAATCCCAGCTACTCGGAAGGCTGAGGCAGGAGAATCGCTTGAACCTGGGAGGCGAAGGTTGCAGTGAGCCAAGATCATGCCGCTGCACTCCAGCCTGGGCAAAAGAGTGAAACTCCATCTCAAAAAAAAAAAAAAAGAAAGAAAAAAATAAAAAAGAAATTTACATTTTAAAAGGAATAAAAAAACTTAAAGAAATAAAGAGCCAGGCTTGGAATTTTAGAGCCCAGCCAAGAATAGAGAAGTAGGTAGCAGGCCTTCCCAGAACTCCTGAAATCATATCTCATGTCACATGGCTTTCCCTGCTCAGGAGATTACTAAATGCACCAATTTTTAGCTCTTCGGTATCTTTTTTTTTTTTTTTTTTTTTTTTGAGACGGAGTCTCGCTCTGTCACCCAGGCTAGAGTGCAGTGCTGCGATCTCGGCTCACTGGAAACTCTGCCTTCTGGGTTCACGCCATTCTCCTGGCTCAGCCTCCCGAGCAGCTGGGACTACAGGCACCTGCCACCACGCCCGGCTAATTTTGTGTGTTTTTAGTGGAGACGGGGTTTCACCGTGTTAGCCAGGATGGTCTCGATCTCCTGACCTCGTGATCTGCCCGCCTCGGCCTCCCAAAGTGCTGGGATTACAGGTGTGAGCCACCGCGCCCAGCCTGCTCTTGGGTATCTTTTAGATTCACAGATCAGAGAATCTCTTCCTTCTTCCCTCTCTGCTCTTTTCTTTCTTCCCAGCCTAGACTGAGGTAAAGGGGTTCCTGATGAAAAGGGGCTATAATTGGCTTCAGCATTTGGAGAGCGCTCTCCATTTTAATGCGTCTGTGGAGCCTTCTAGAATCCTGTAACTGGGAATGTTTTGAGGGAGTGTGTGTGGGGGCTGGGGTGGGGTGGTTGGCGTGTTGGTGCCCATGTGTTTGTGGGGGGAGGGGAGGGACAAGATTGGCTTGAGAGTTACATTTAATCCCCTTTGGCTGGGTGCCTGGCTTCATGAAGCATGGATAGAGATTGTTGGTGGGAAAGAGATGAGAAAGCCAGTCTCATCTTTTCACATTTTTCTGCCTGTTTTATATTCTGGCTGCACTGGCAGTTGATTAAATGATGCCCACCGAGATTAAGGGTGGATCTGCCTTTCCCAGTCCACTGACTCATATGTTAATATCCTTTGGCAACACCCTCACAGACACACCCAGGATCAATATACTTTGCATCATTCAGTCCAATCAAGTTGACACTCAGTATTAACCATCACAATTCCACCCCTCATCAACTTGAACCCATACGCATCTCCTGAGGCCATACAAATCTTCAAATAAGGACAATAATAAGGTCATAATTACGCACCTAATATAATACAACTATCCTTCGTACAACCGGAAATGCACCAATCCCCAACCCAAATGCTATTATATAAAGTTAACATACTTAAATGCTGATATGAAGTCAATAAGTCTTATGTCACATAATAAAGGAAAAAGGAAATTAAAAAAAAAAAGATGAGAGGCATTGGCTTGAGATAGACATATTTTGCTTGTTTCTGTTTCTTGGCCACTGGGTGGGAGAAACATTGAGGTAGATTACAATTCAAGAATTAATTACAATTCAAAATTAAGGTAGATTTTTCTTTAATATTAAAAATAAAGTAATTACAACACTAATACATTTTAATTGTTAACAAAGTTAAAGACAAAGGAAAGGACACCGAAGAAGCTAAAAATCACCCAATATCTTACCACCCCAAAAAAGCACTGTTATTAATAATAATTTGATGTATTTTTCCAGTGTTTTTTCTGCATATATACATATGTTAATTTTAATAAGATTATATCATAAACTATATATTGTTTTGTAACCTTTTTTCTCAAACAAAATATTATTACTATTTTGCCATTGTTAAATATTTTTACGTAACTTTATTATTTTACAATTTTTTTGTTTTTTTTTTGAGATGGAGTCAGGCTGGAGTGTGCAGTGGTGTGATCTCGGCTCACTGCAACTTCTGCCTCCCGGGTTCAAGCAATCCTGCCACCTCAGCTTCCTGAGTAGCTAGGATTATAGGCATGTACCACCATGCCTGGCTATATTTTACAATTTTCAATTTAACTTTCGAATGTCTTACCTGCACATGTGACAAAATGCAAAGGATATGAAAAGGTTTATATTGTTTCCTTCTCCTTCTCACACCTCTTTTCCAGCCACACAGTTCCCCTTTCAGAAGGCAACTTCTTGTGGATCTTTCCAAAAACTTACTATACATTTATAAGCAAATACATATATACATGCATACCTTTTTTTACACAAATGGTAGCGTATTATACGTCCATTCTGCACCTTTAAAAACAAAAACAGCCTGGGTGTGGTGGCTCATGCCTGTAATCTAAGCACTTTGAGGCCGAGGCGGGAGAATCACTTGAGGTCAGGAGTTCCAGACCAGCCTGGCCAACATGGTGAAACTCCAGCTCTACTAAAAATACAAAAATTCCGCTGGGCGCAGTGGCTCACACCTGTAATCCCAGCACTTTGAGAGGCCGAGGCGGGCGGATCATGAGGTCAGGAGATGGAGACCATCCTGGCCAACATGGTGAACCTCGTCTCTACTAAAAATACAAAAATTAGGCCAGGTGCGGTGGCTTACGCCTGTAATCTTAGCATTGGGAGGCCAAGGCGGGTGGATCACCTGAGGTCAGGAGTTCGAGACCAGCCTGGTCAACATGGCAAAACCCCATCTCTACTAAAAATACATAAATTAGCCGGGTATGGTGGCAGGTGCCTGTAATCCCAGCTACTCTGGAGGCTGAGGCAGGAGAACTGCTTGAGCCCAGGAGGCGGAGGTTGCAGTGAGCTGAGATGGAGCCACTGCACTCCAGCTTGGGCGACAGAGCAAGACTCTTGTCTCAAAAAACAAAAAGCAAAACAAACAAACAAAAAACCCAAAACAAAATACTGAGTCTTGGAGACCCTTCCTTATCAGCACATAAAGATTTATCTCATTCTTTTTTGGTTTTGTTTTGTTTTGTTTTTCAAGACAGGGTCTCACTGTGTTGCTCAGGCTGGAGTGCAGTGGTGCAATCATGGCTCACTGCAACCTCCACCTTCGAGGCTCAGGCCATCATCCTGCCTCAGCCTGCTGAGTAGCTGGGACCACAAGGCCCATGCCACCACGCCTGGCTATTTTTTTTTAATTTTTGTAGAGACAGGGTCTCCCTATGTTACCCAGGCTGGTCTCCAACTCCTGGCCTCAAGGATCCTCTAGCCTTGACCTCCCAAAGGGCTTGGATTACACCGCACATGAGCTCTCATTCAACTGTATAATTTGTTGTAGGGACAGGCCATTATTTAACCAGGCCTCTGTTGGTGGACATTAAGGATTGTTCTAATCATCTGCTATTACAAACAGTTGAATGACCTTGTATAAATATTTTTTGCATATGTGCAGTATGTCTACAGGATAAATTTTTCGAAGTGGAGGTCATAAAGCATATGCATTTAAAAATGTGAGGCTATTTCCAAATTGCCTTTCAGAGAGTTGTCTCCAATTTCTACGTACCCTCAGCAGTATGTGTGAATATCTATTTACTCACATTCTCACCAGTGTAATGCGTTGTCTATTTTATTTTGGCCACTTTCATAGGTAAAAATGGTGTTTCACAGTTTTAATATGCATTTTGCTTATTAACAGTGAGGTCGAGCATTAATTAATATTAATTAATGTATTTTAATGTTTAAGAGCCACTATAACATCATTTTATGAAGTTATAATTTATGATAGTGATATAATTTACATACAATGTACAGATCTTAGGCAAACAGCTTGATGAATTTTATAACATATGTAGACACCCATGTAACCACTACACAGATCAAGATCTAGAACATTTCTGTCACTCCTGAAAGCTCCTTCATATCCTCTTCCTGTAAATACCACTTGTATGTTGTTACCACAATACAGGTAGCTGCTGTTTTGACTTCTAGCACTACAGATAAGTTCTGTCCATTCTTGAACTTCATATGAAGGGAGTAATACAGTATGTGCTCTTTTGTGTTTGGATTCTTTCAACATGTTTTTGAGATATATTGACGTTTTATTTATTAATGTTCTATCATGATATTTTTATTTTATTTATTTATTTTTTTGAGATAGAGTCTCACTTTGTTGCTCAGGCTGGAGTGCGGTGGTGCGATCTCGGCTCACTGCAACCTCTGCCTCCTGGGTTCAAGCGATTCTTGTGCCTCAGCCTCCCAAGTAGCTGAGATTACAGGCATGCACCACTATGCCCAGCTAATTTTTGTATTTTTAGTAGAGACAGGGTTTCACCATGTTGGCCAGGCTAGTCTCGAACTCCTGACCTCAAGTAATCTGCCTGCCTTGGCCTCCCAAAGTGCTGAGATTACAGGCGTGAGCCACCATGCCTAGCCAGTTATGGCATTATTTTAAATAACAGTGAGGAATAAAATATATGTATATGCTATAATTTAATCCACTCCTTAGGTTAACCAGTCTCCTAAATGTTACTCCTTTAAGTCGTCTTCAATTTCTCATTATTATAAGCAATGTGATGATAAACATCCTTGTAGCAAAATTTTCATTTCCATGATATCAATTCTTAGAAGTAGAATTTCTAGATCAATGGATATGTAAAATTTAAGGCTTTTGATTATGCATTTTTGAATTGTTATATGGATGTACTCTCCAACCAGAAAATAATGAAAGTTTTCACTTTTTTGAACCCACATCTACACTAGGTATTACAATGCAAATTTTGTTTTCCAGTTTGAGAGGTGAAAAGAAATTTTACCATTTCAGTTTCTTTTCTTGGAAAATGTTGAGCACCTTCATGATTACTGAACATTTATGTTTCTTCTTCTGTTGCTTGTTTCTAGTTCTTGTTCACCTTTTTCTGTTTAGTTTTTGTCTTTTTGTTACTAATTTATGAGAGTTTTTAAGGCGGGGCATGGTGGTTCACGCTTGCAATCCTAGTACTTTGGGAGGCTGAGGTGGGTGGATTGCTTGAGCCCAGGAGTTTGAGACCAGCCCAGGCAACATGGTGAGACTCTGCCTCTACAAAAAATAAACAAAATTAGGCAGATATAGTGATATGTGCCTGTGGTCCCAGCTACTTGGGAGGATTGCTTGGGCCCGGGAGGTTGCGACTGCAGTGAGCTGTGATTTCGCCACTGTACTCCAGCCTGCATGACAGATGAGACCCTGACTCAAGAAAAAGAAAGAAAAGAAAATAGAGAGATTTTTTTGATTGTTTGTTTGTTTGTTTGTTTGTTTGTTTGATGCAGGATCTTTCTCTGTCACCCAGGCTGGAGTGCAGTGGCCTGATCTTGGCTCACTGCAACCTCTGCCTTTTGAGCTCAGGTAATTCTCCCATCTCAGCCTCCTGAGTAGCTGGAATTACAGGTGTGCATCACCACACCCAGCTAATTTTTGTATTTTTTGTAGAGATGGGGTTTCACCATGTTGCCCAGGCTGGTCTTAAACTCCTGACCTCAAGTGATCTGCCTGCCTCAGCCTCCCAAAGTGCTGGGATTGCAGGCATGAGTCACCGTGCCCAGCCCAGCAGGTGTTTTGTAAAAGGAAATCTTAGCACTGGAATCCTGGTACAGACTATGAACAGTATGGACATTTAAATATTTAATAGAATTGTCCTCCAGAAAGGTTCTATCAGTTGGTACTTTACAGAGAGCACTCTTCTAACTTCTTTTCCTTTGTGGATTCTGTTTCTTGGGCTTCAGAGGCTTTCACCACAGAGAGACTGGATAAATATTTTAGGTAGGATTTTTTTCTATAAGCCAGATTTAATTGTTTTAATATTAAAAAACGTTTATTAGTTTTCTTTTATACAAAGAAATATAGAGAAGAAAAGAATACACGATTATCTCTTCTTTGCCATTAAAACTTTTTTTTTTTTTTTTTTTTGAGACGGAGTCTTGCTCTGTCGTCCAGGCTGGAGGGCGGTGGCACGATCCCGGCTCACTGCAACCTCCGCCTTCCAGGTTCATGCCATTCTCCTGCCTCAGCCTCCCAAGTAGCTGGGACTACAGGCGCCCGCCACCACGCCCGGCTATTTTTTTTTTTTTGTATTTTTAGTAGAGACGGGGTTTCACTGTGTTAGCCAGGATAGTCTCGATCTCCTGACCTCGTGATCCGCCAGCCTCGGCCTCCCAAAGTGCTGGGATTACAGGCGTGAGCCAACGCTCCCGGCTGCCATTAAAACTTTTTTTAAATATAATGCTTGTACGTAGTTTAAAAATGTAAAGCATGCAGGATACGAAATGAAAAATAAAAGCCTTTCTCTCAGTTTCTCTCCTCAAAGTAACCACTGTTAACACTTTTGTATAATTCCTTCTAGAAAAAAAATTCTGTATATATTCATGCAATGTTATTGCTATACCTAGAGCCACATCTCCAGCTCTAGCCAAGGTTTACAACTTTCCTTAATTAGTTAAAACATATCTCCCAAACTCTGCAAACTCTGGCATCTGTAGATCTTGAGGTTTACGTTTCGATTGGATAAAGATGGACTCTGTAGTAAAACAATTTGACAAGTCAGTCACCTATGATAGAGAACAAGCATTGTCTCATTTACTCTTCCCAGAGATTTACCTCTAATGTGATTAGCCATCAAATATATTCATTGGTTAGCTCCCTAAGTTGTAAGTATTTTGTATCTTTATCATTCTTATCAGCACACGTGATTTACAACATATTCCTGAATTAAACAAGGATTTATAGGTCTGAATGATTTGCTTCACAGTTCTTTTTTTTTTTTTTGAGACGAAGTCTTGCTCTTGTCCCCCAGGCTGGAGTGCAATGGTGCAATCTTGGCTCACTGCAACCTCCACCTCCTAGGTTCAAGCGATTCTCCTGCCTCAGCCTCCTGCGTAGCTGGGATTACAGGTGCCTGCCACCACGCCCGGCTAATTTTTGTATTTTTAGTAGAGATGGGGGTTTCAGCATGTTGGCCAGGCTGGTCTCAAACTCCTGACCTCAGGTGATCCACCTACCTTGGCCTCCCAAAGTGCTGGGATTACAGGCTTGAGCCACCACACCTGGCCCACAGTTCTTCTTTAATTAAAGCTTGTTCTGTTCTTAAAGGGAGACCCACATATCTGATTTCATATATTCCTTTCACAAAGAGAGAGAGCTTGTGTTAATGTTTCCACAGAGGCTCTCAGTGTAGACTGAATTTCATTTACATGGTAGGGAACATGCTATACATATATGTCACTAACTTTGCATCTTTCACTTAGTACATCTGAAGATCTTTCCATATCAGGGTACGTGGATCTGTTGAGGAAGATATTTCTAGCTTGAGATACTTTTTAGCGTTAATGAATTGTTCTTCAGTTTTCATCACCTGTGGCCCTATTGTCTTTTTTCATCTGGTTTCCCAGGGAGGAGTTTTGGGTAGTGGAGTGCTCAATCATCACACCATGACTAAGATCCCCTAACACAATCTCACTGTGCGACACTCCTCTACCACACAGACACAACTCCTGGCATCAGTACCTTTAGTTTCTCTTATTCTTCCCGCATTTCTTTTCTTTTCTTCTTCTTTTTTTTTTTTTTTTTTGAGATGGAGTCTTGCTCTGTTGCCAGACTGGAGTGCAGTGGCGCAATCTCAGCTCACTGCAACTGCCTCCCGGGTTCAAGCGATTCTCCTGCCTCAGCCTCCTGAGTAGCTGGGACTACAGGCACGTGCCACCACACCCGGCTAATTTTTGTATTTTTAGTAGAGACGGGGTTTCACCATATTGGCCAGGCTGGTCTTGAACTCCTGACCTCATGATCCGCCCACCTCAGCCTCTTAAAATGCTGGGATCACAGGTGTGAGCCACCACGCCAGGCCATTCTCCCACATTTCTGTTCATTAAAGGCATTGAAGAAAAGGGTGCCTTTCTCAGCTGCTGGAAGGAGGTTGTGGTATTTCTTTTCCCTCACATCCTGCCTGTTGATATCTAATATCTTTTATTTTCATTCCAGGGAAAGCCATATGTTTTTGACCGTGTATTCCCCCCAAACACGACTCAGGAGCAAGTTTATCATGCATGTGCCATGCAGATTGTCAAAGGTAATAGATTTATTTTTAGAATGTCTCTTCTCAGCACCCAATTTCCTACCTGACCTATCTCCACTAGTACTCTTTCCCTACTTTCTCTTCCAGATGTCCTTGCTGGCTACAATGGCACCATTTTTGCTTATGGACAGACATCCTCAGGGAAAACACATACCATGGAGGTGAGGGTTCTGGCTCTGGTGGTTGAGGGGCTAGGAGTATTAATGGAAGATCGGGGAATCTCAGTGGGGGAAGATCTAGGAATCAAGGATTGCCTGGTCCAGAGGCAGATAGATGAGTACAGAGGATGAACTGAAGGGCAATATTAGGGGAAGTTTAATGGAATCTCCCTTCAACCCACTGCAATGGATCATCCTTTCCACTACTCCAGTCTTCTTTTGATCGGGAAAAGCAATGGAAGTCCAAAGGGCTACTCAATTATCTCCTTGCTCCTCTAAAAGGCAGACATGGTGACCATCTCCTAACTTAGGATGTTCTTCTTATTGACTCTTACCTTGGTGTTCACCTGCATACAGCTGAGTTGTCTCATTCTCCCTGAGCTCCAGCTTCACTCTCAAATACCTTCACTCACCAGGGAAAGCTGCACGACCCTCAGCTGATGGGAATCATTCCTCGAATTGCCCGAGACATCTTCAACCACATCTACTCCATGGATGAGAACCTTGAGTTCCACATCAAGGTGACCAGGGCACGACAGCTGGGCATTCAGATGGGGACTGGGAGGGGAAGATCTAAAATAAACACACTGAAGAACCTGGGCTCCCCAACTTGACTTCCTTTTACGGTTACCGCAGTTCTTTTTCAAGGTGTTCTCTTCTGTTCTTTTCCTCCCACCACCACCGTTTGAGCAGGTCACATTAGTATGGGATTCCTGAACTAGATTTAAGATAGGCCCTCTTTACTTCACACTCCTTCTTTCTTCTTAACCAGGTTTCTTACTTTGAAATTTACCTGGACAAAATTCGTGACCTTCTGGATGGTGAGTGTTTTGTCCCAGTGGGTGAGGGTGTGTGAGGAGGGTGGAGAAAAGAGCTCACATTGCATTTGGAATTAGGTACCAATTGACAAGAGATGCAGAGGGCACACAGCACCCAAGTCCTTTGGCTCCATTCACCAGAATTTCCAAAAACTGAGAAGGTCAGGAGATGAGCTTAGCAGCCAAGGACTACATATAAACAGTTCGAGAGGATCTGGGGCCAGGGAGCAGGAGCTCTGAGGAGGAGAAGGAGGAAGAACTGAGCCTTCAGCTCTTGCAGGGAGTTTAGGCTTCACAGGGAGAGTCTTCCTTTAGCATAGAGAAGAAAACCACCATCTGAGCCGACTGCAAGATGCAGGTGGGGGCGGTGGAAGTACTAGTCTTGCTTACCCTGCATTCTTTTGATTCAGTGACCAAGACAAATCTGTCTGTGCACGAGGACAAGAACCGGGTGCCATTTGTCAAGGTGAGAGTGGGTGTGGGGCACCTATGTGCGGCCAGTGTATTGAGAGTGTGGGTGGGGGAGGAGCATAGGTCAGTGACCCTGAAGTTGGAGGGTGGATATCCTGGAGGAATGAGATGTGCCTAGGGGCCAGGGAGAGTCTAGGGGATCAGAAAAGATACTGTCTTGGCTGGGCATGGTGGCTCACACCTGTAATCCCAGCACTTTGGGAGGCTGAGGTGGGTGGATCACTTGAGGCCGGGAGTTCAAGACCAGCCTGGCCAATATGGTGAAACCCCATTTCTACTAAAAATACAAAAAATTAACTGGGCGTGGTGGCACATGCCTGTAATCCCAGCTACTTGGGACACTGAGGCAGGAGAATCTCTTGAACCTGGGAGGCAGAGGTTGCCGTGAGCCGAGATTGCGCCACTGCACTCCAGCCTGGGCGACAGAGTGAGAACCTGTCTTTAAAAAAAAGGAAGAAAAGAAAAGATACTGTCTTGAAAGGTCATTGGTCAGCGTGCATGCAATTTAATTTGCAAATCAAAGTTTACTGGAAGACATGCCTGGGGGCCGTGGCTCATGCCTGTAATCCCAACACTTTAGAAGGCTGAGGTGAGAGGATCACCTGAGGAGTTTAAGATCAGCCTGGCCAACATAGCAACATAGCAAGACCCTGTCTCTCTTATTTAATTTAATTCTTTTTTTTTTTTTTTTTTTTTTTTTTTTTTTGGAGACAGAGTCTCACTTTGTTGCCCAGGCTGGAGTGCAGTGGCTCAATCTAGGGTCACTGCAACCTCCCGGTCCCGGGTTCAAACGATTCTCCTGCGTCAGGCTCCCGAGTAGCTGGGACTATAGGCACGTGCCATCACGCCTGGCTAATTTTAGTATTTTTAGTAGAGATGGGGTTTCACCATGTTGGCCAGGCTGGTCTCTAACTCCTGACCTCAGGTGATCCACCTGCCTCAGCCTCCCAAAGTGCTGGGATTATAGGCATGAGCCACTATGCCCAGTCTCTTGTTTAAAAAAAAAAAAAAAAAGTGTCAGACATGGTGGCACACACTTGTAGTCCCAGCTACTCAGGAGGCTGAGGCGGAAGGATTGCTTGAGCTCAGGAGTTTGAGATTACAGTGAGCCATGACAGCACCACTGCACTCCAGCCTGTGTAGTAGAGAGACACTTTTTTTTTTTTTTTTTTGAGACAGATTCTCGCTCTGTCGCCCAGGCTGGAGTGCAATGGCATGATCTTGGCTCACTGCAACCTCCGCCTCCTGGGTTCAAGCGATTCTCCTGCCTCAGCCTCCCAAGCAGCTGGGATTATAGGTGCATGTTACCACTCCCAGCTAATTTTTGTATTTTTAGTAGAGATGGGGTTTCACCATGTTAGCCAGGCTGGTCTCGAACTCCTGACCTCAGGTGATCTGCCCACCTCGGCCTCCCAGTGTGCTGGCATTACAGGCATAAGCCACTGCACCTGGCTGTGACACTTTTTTTTTTTTTTTTTTTGAGACAGAGTTTCTCTCTTGTTGCCCAGGCTGGGGTACAATGGCACCCGATCTTGGCTCACTGCAACCTCAGCCTCCCGGGTTCAAGTGATTCTCCTGCCTCAGCCTCCTGAGTAGCTGGAATTACAGGCATGTGCCACCACGTCTGGCTAATTTTGTATTTTTAGTGGAGATGGGATTTTGCCATGTTGGCCAGGCTGGTCAGGAACTCCTGACCTCAGGTGATCCATCCGCCTTGGCCTCCCAAACCAAAGTGCTGGGATTACAGGTGTGAGCCACCGTGCCCGCTGCTGTTTCAAAAAAGTAGTAAATACATAAGATAAAAATAAATACAAAGCAGGGTGCGGTGGCTCACGCCTGTAATCCCAGCACTTTGGGAGGCCAAGGCAGGCGGATCATGAGGTCAGGACTTTGAGACCAGCCTGACCAACATGGTGAAACCCCGTGTCTACTAAAAATACAAAAATTAGCTGGGCGTGGTAGCTCATGCCTGTAATCCCAGCTACTCGGGAGGCTGAGGCAGGAGAATCGCTTGAACCTGGGAGGTGGAGGTTGCAGTGAGCTGAGATCTCGACACTGCACTCCAGCCTGGGCAACAGAGCGAGACTCCATCTCAAAAGAAAACAATAATAATAAAAATAAATAAATACAAACTTAAAAAACAAAGCTTATGGGTCACTGTCCATTTGTCCCCCACAGGGTTGTACTGAACGCTTTGTGTCCAGCCCGGAGGAGATTCTGGATGTGATTGATGAAGGGAAATCAAATCGTCATGTGGCTGTCACCAGTGAGTGAGGATACAAGGGGATCTCTCGAGTCCGAGGATCCACCTGTGTTCTGTGTCCTCTGGGGTAGAGGGACTCAAAAGTGAGCAAGGAAACTGTGCCCCCCAGAGGAGGAGGACCCCTTGTCTGTGGGACCCTGCTGCCTGGGAGATGTGGCAGCAGGGCTAGTCCTGGTGGGCACCTTCTCTCTGGGTGGGCGGGGCTGGGGTCAGTGGAAGCCGGGGGCTGAGGATCTCAGTTCTGCAGGGTGTTGCAGGTCCTGTTTCTCCCTTGCTCCTGCAGACATGAATGAACACAGCTCTCGGAGCCACAGCATCTTCCTCATCAACATCAAGCAGGAGAACATGGAAACGGAGCAGAAGCTCAGTGGGAAGCTGTATCTGGTGGACCTGGCAGGGAGTGAGAAGGTAGGGGGTCCTGTGGATATGGGGTGGGTGGAAGCCTTGGCTCTTTTTTTTTTTTAGACAGAGTCTCACTCTGTCGCCTGGGCTGGCTTGCAGTGGTACGATCCCTGTTCACTGCAACCTCCGCCTCCTGGGTTCAAGTGATTCTCCTGCCTCAGCCTCCCAAGCAGCTGGGATTACAGGTGCCCGCCACCACGCCCGGCTAATTTTTTGTGTTTTTAGTAGAGACGGGATTTCACTATATTGGCCAGGCTGGTCCTTGGCTCTTTTTTTTTTTTTTTTTTTTTTGAGATGGATTCTTGCTCTGTCACCCAGGCTGGAGTGCAGTGGCACGCTCTCGGCTCACTGCAACCCCCGCCTCCCAGGTTCAAGCGATTCTCCTGCCTCAGCCTCCCTAGTAGCTGGGATTACAGGCTCCCGCCACCAAGCCCAGCTAATTTTTGTATTTTTAGTAGAGATGGGGTTTCACCATGTTGGCCAGGCTGGTCTCGAACTCCTGACCTTGGGACCCACCTGCCTCGGCCTCCCAAAGTGCTGGGACTACAGGCATGAGCCACTGTGCCCGGCCGGCTCTTTTTTTAACTAAAAAATGATTTGTATTGGGATATAATTCACATACCATAAAGTTCACCATTTTAAAGTGCAATTCAGTTGTTTGTAGTACGTTCCCAAGGTTGTGCAACCATTACGCTATCCAATTCTAGAACACTGTCATCTTCCATTCACAGTCACTCTCCATTGTCCCCTAACCCCATCCCCTGTCAACTTCTAATCTACTTTCTGTCTCTATGGATTTGCCTATCCTGAACATTTCATATAAATGGAATCATATGGCTGGGCACGGTGGCTCACACCTGTAATCCCAGCACTTTGAGAGGCTGAGGTGGGTGGATCACCTGAGGTCGGGAGTTCGAGACCAGCCTGGCCAACATAGAGAAACCCCATCTCTACAAAAAATGCAAAATTAGCCGGGCGTGGTGGCACATGCCTGTAATCCCAGCTACTCAGGAGGCTGAGGCAGGATAACCACTTGAACCTGGGAGGTGGAGGTTGTGGTGAGCCGAGATCGCACCATTGCACTCCAGCCTGGGCAACAAGAGCGAAACTCCATCTAAAAAAAAAAAAAAAAAGGAATCATGTAATATGTGGCAGGGGTTAGGGGCAATGTGGTGTTTGACAAGACAGTTTAGGGGAACAGAGGAAGGGCCTTCCTGAATCCCAGCCAAGCATCCCTTTTACTCCATCTTCTTCCCTGTTCCTTCCTTTCTCTGTGGACTGAGCCCTGGAACGAGGTGGTGACAGCCCTCTCCATGTGCAGCTGCTCATACACACTCATCTCTTACTGCCCTGGTAGGTCAGCAAGACTGGAGCAGAGGGAGCCGTGCTGGACGAGGCAAAGAATATCAACAAGTCACTGTCAGCTCTGGGCAATGTGATCTCCGCACTGGCTGAGGGCACTGTGAGTGATCCTTAGGTCCCCTCACCCCTCAAGCCCCACCCCATCTCCTCCCCCACCTGCTAATGCCACCATATAATCACGCCCCAATTCATGGGTTGCTTGATCCCTGGGTGGCACCTCTATCCTTTCTGATTCCCTGTTGAATTCTATTTGTTTATTTCTGATTCATGGTCTCCTTCCTCCCCCAGAAAAGCTATGTTCCATATCGTGACAGCAAAATGACAAGGATTCTCCAGGACTCTCTCGGGGGAAACTGCCGGACGACTATGTTCATCTGTTGCTCACCGTCCAGTTATAATGATGCAGAGACCAAGTCCACCCTGATGTTTGGGCAGCGGTCAGTGGCAGGGTCCCCAGAGGGATCCCTGGTACCCAGCTTACCATCCCAGCCTCTGCGGCTCTCTCTCCTCAGGGTCACCCAAGTCTAATGTTGGTCTCATCTCCTTGTTCCTCTTCTCCTCACCCAGGGCAAAGACCATTAAGAACACTGCCTCAGTAAATCTGGAGTTGACTGCTGAGCAGTGGAAGAAGAAATATGAGAAGGAGAAGGAGAAGACAAAGGCCCAGAAGGAGACCATTGCGAAGCTGGAGGCTGAGCTGAGCCGGTGGCGCAATGGTTAGAGAGGGATAGGTGGGAGTGAGGTGCAGTGGGAGGAGGAGGAGGAGGTTTGGGAGCCAACTCTGTTTGGGTGATGTTTCTGGCCAGGCCAATCTCCAAGAAGAGGGGCTGTGTTTCTGGACAGGTGCAGTACAGCAGTCATGGGGGAAGGGAGGGGCCTGACTACCTACCTCCCAGACTCCCAAAAGGTAGAAGGTCCACCTGGCAAGAGAGTTCAAGGGGCATGGTGAGTGAGAAGGAAGAACTCGTGGATGCAGCTTCTTCTCCCATCTCTCACCTTGTCCTGCCCCTTTGCAGGAGAGAATGTGCCTGAGACAGAGCGCCTGGCTGGGGAGGAGGCAGCCCTGGGAGCCGAGCTCTGTGAGGAGACCCCTGTGAATGACAACTCATCCATTGTGGTGCGCATCGCGCCAGAGGAGCGGCAGAAATACGAGGAGGAGATCCGCCGTCTCTATAAGCAGCTTGACGACAAGGTGAGGGCGGCCAGGCAGGGCACTGAGGCACGCCAGGTGGGATGAGAGGTAGGGGATCAAAGAAAATCACTTATATTGCTTCTTTCTGGTTTTAAAAGGGATAAATGCTCATGCTTGAAATGTGGAAAAATCAATATAGATGTATAGAAGAAAATTAATATCATCCACTATTCAGATAACACTTAACATTTTGCTTTTCTCTGTGCATATATCATGCAATTGAGTTATACTGTATATGTAATTTTTTTTTTTTTTTTGAGACAGGGTCTTGCTGTGTCGCCCAGGCTAGAGTGCAGTGGCACGATTGTGGTTCACTGCAACCTCTGCCTCTCGGGTTCAAGTGATTCTCCTGCCTCAGCCTCCAGAGTAGCTGGGATTACAGGCGCATGCCACCACGCCTGGCTAATTTTTGTATTTTTGGTAGAAACAGAGTTTCACCGTGTTGGCTAAGCTGACCTCTGGTGATCCGCCCGCCTCGGCCCCCCGAAGTGCTTGGATTACAGGCGTGAGCCACCGTGCCCGGCCTGTATATGTAATTATACATCTGATTTTTTTCATTCAGCATTATATTATGCACAATTTCCTACTTCATTAATAATTCTTCATAAAAGTATTTTTATTTTCATTTATTATTATTATTTTGCTTTGAGAGAAAGAGTCTTGCTTTGTTACTCAGGCTGAAGTGCAGTGGTGCAGTAATAGCTCACTGCAGCCTCAAACTCCTGGGCTCAAGGGATCCCCCCCAACCTCAGCCTCCGAAGCAGCTGGGACTACAGGTGCACACCACCACGCCCAGCTAATTTTTTTTTTTTTTTTTTTGGTAGAGTTGGAGTCTCACTTCGTTGCCCAGGCTGGTCTCAAACTCCTGGCCTCAAGTGACCCTCCCGCCTTGGCCTTTCTTTTTTTTTTTTTTTTTTTTGAGACGGAGTCTCGCTCTCGCCCAGTCTGGAGTGCAGTGGCGCCATCTCGGCTCACTGCAAGCTCCGCCTCCCGGGTTCACGCCATTCTCCTGCCTCAGCTTCCCGAGTAGCTGGGACTACAGGCGCCCGCCACCACGCCCGGCTAATTTTTTTGTATTTTTAGTAGAGACGGGGTTTCACCATGTTAGCCAGGATGGTCTCGATCTCCTGACCTTGTGATCCGCCCGCCTCAGCCTCCCAAAGTGCTGGGATTACAGGCGTGAGCCACCGTGCCCGGCTCAGCCTTGGCCTTTCAATGCGCTGGGATTAAAGGCATGCACCACCAAGCTAGCTAATATTTTAAATTTTTTGTAGAGACAGGGTCTCACTGTGTTGCCCAGGCTGGCCTTGAACTCCTGGCCTCAACCGATCTTCCTGTAGGATATGGGGTTTCTAACTCAAAGCTTATACTATCTGGATTTTTATCAAGATCCTGCCTCTACCCCCAAACTTCTTAACGTCTAAACTGGAAGGAGCAGCTTCCCTTCACCTGTCTTTCCCTGTTGCCTCCAACAGGATGATGAAATCAACCAGCAAAGCCAACTCATAGAGAAGCTCAAGCAGCAAATGCTGGACCAGGAAGAGGTAACAGGAGGGAGGGCAGGACGTGAGAGGAAAGGGGTTCTGTTCATCACTGGAAGGCATGGAATAGACCTTTTTAAAATCAGATGGAAGAAGGGGCTTTCTGCTTGGGGATTAATCACTCCCCCAAATGGCAGAAGTCTGGGAAACCTCACTGGGGCTTTTCTTTTCTTTTTCTTTTTTTCTTTCTTTCTTTTTTTTTTTTAGAGATAGAGTCTCAATTTGTTACCTAGGTTGGAATGCAGTGGTGCAATCTCAGCTCACTGCAGCCTCGATATTCCAGGGTCAAGCAGTCCTCCTGCCTCAGCCCCCTAAGTAGCTGGGACTACAAGTGCACCACCACACATGGCTAATTTTTGTATTTTTTGTAGAGACGGAGTTTTGCCATGTTACCCAGGCTGGTCTCGAACTCCTGAGCTCAGGCAATCTGCCTACCTAGGCCTCCCAAAGTGCTGGAATTACAGGCGTGAGCCACTGCACCCAGCTGGGGCTTTTCTTAAAGCACAAATTTTAAAGTCTGGGGGCTTCTTCATTCTTCATTCTGTTGCCCTATTTCTATGAAGCCTAAAGCTCACTTCCTCTTAACTCTTTATTTTGGGTAGGGTGGGGGCTCAGCTTCCCAGACCCAAGGCCATACAAATGGTCACTGGCAGTGAGCTTTCCCACATGCCACTCCTCTCCCTTGAAGCTGCTGGTGTCCACCCGAGGAGACAACGAGAAGGTCCAGCAGGAGCTGAGCCACCTGCAATCAGAGAATGATGCCGCTAAGGATGAGGTGAAGGAAGTGCTGCAGGCCCTGGAGGAGCTGGCTGTGAACTATGACCAGAAGTCCCAGGAGGTGGAGGAGAAGAGCCAGCAGAACCAGCTTCTGGTGGATGAGCTGTCTCAGAAGGTGGTAAGTGGTGTGCCAATGGCCCAACAGTTCCCTGACCACAGAACATCTCCCATGTCAAGGGGACCTCTGCACCCTTCCAGGGCTGTATGGTGGCTGCACCTCTGCACTGCTGTTCAGTGCATTGTGAGTCCCTCCCCAACTCTGTCACTGCACTTTCCCCTCGCAGTCCCTCTGTCTTCCAGACTCTTCTGCAGGACCTGTGTTCTCTTCATAGCAGCCCTCAGGGTCTTGCATGAAGGGAGAGGCCTCTGCCTGGGCTGGGCAGGGGAGCAGGAGGATGGCAACAGGAATGACCTGAGGGGCTGTCCCCAGGCCACCATGCTGTCCCTGGAGTCTGAGTTGCAGCGGCTACAGGAGGTCAGCGGACACCAGCGAAAACGAATTGCTGAGGTGCTGAACGGGCTGATGAAGGATCTGAGCGAGTTCAGTGTCATTGTGGGCAACGGGGAGATTAAGCTGGTGAGTGGTGAGAGACAGCAGCCTTGTTCAGGCTGGGCACTAGTGGAAGATGCAAGATGAGCCATCCAGGCCTTCACAGATACTGAGAAAGGCAGCCAGAGAGCCAGGAAACATGCCTTTGAACTAGACCCAGGAAGACAGGTAGAGGCTTGCATAGACCCAATTGAAAAGATACATTCTAGGTTGGGCGCAGTGGCTCACCACTGTAATCCCAGCACTTTGGGAGGCCGAGGCGGGTGGATCACTTGAGGTCAGTAGTTTGAGACCTGACCTCGCCAACATGGCGAAACCCTGTCTCTACTAAAAATACAAAAATTAGCCAGGCGTGGTGACGTGCACCTGTAATTCCAGCTACTCAGGAGACTGAGGCAGGAGAATCGCTTCAACCTAGAAGTTGGAGGTTGCAGTGAATCAAGATCACACCACTGCACTCTAGCCTGGGTTAGAGTGAGACTCTGCCTTAAAAAAAAAAAAAAAAAAAATTCTAAAGGGTGCTGAATAAAGAAGCAATGGAGGCCAGGCATGGTGGTTCATGCCTGTAATCCCAACATTTTGGGAGGCTGAGACAGGTGGATTGCTTGAGCCCAGGAGTTCATGACCAGCCTGGGTGACATAGTGAAACCCTATCTTTACAAAAAATACAAACGATTAGCTGGGCGTGGTGGCACACGCCTATAGTACCAGCTACTTGAGAGGCTGAGGTGGGAGAATCATCTGAGTATGGGAGGTTGAGGCTGCAGTGAGCCATGACTGAGCTACTGCACTCCAGCCTGGGCGACAGAGCCAGACCTTGTCTTAAAAAAAAAAAAGGCTGTACATGGTGGCTCACGCCTGTAATGCCAGCACTTTGGGAGGCCGAGGCGGGTGGATCACCTGAGGTCGGGAGTTTGAGACCAGCCTGTTCAACATGGAGAAACTGTGTCTACTAAAAATATAAAATTAGCCAGGTGTGGTGGCTCATGCCTGTAATCCCAGCTACTCGGGAGGCTGAGGCAGGGGAATCGCTTGAACCCGGAGGCAGAGGTTGCAGTGAGCCGAGATTGCACCATTGCACTCCAGCCTGGTCAACAAGAGCGAAACTCCATCTCAAAAAAAAAAAAAAATTTGGGAGGCCGAGGCGAGGTCAGGAGATTGAGACCATCGTGGAGAATGGTGTGAACCCGGGAGGCGGAGCTTGCAGTGAGCAGAGATGCGGCACTGCACTCCAGCCTGGGCAACAGAGCGAGATTCTGTCTCAAAAAAAAAAAAAAAAAAAAAGCAGCAGCAACAGAGCAGTGCTTGCAGTAGGAGTTAGAGGTGGGGCATAGGCACAGAGTTCAGAATGAAATATGCAAATCTGTGGATGTGAGAATAATCTGGGTGATCAAGGAGATCAAAAGAAAATCATGTTGCTTTATAAGATTTATTTGTAAGTGGGGGACTGTCAGAATTGGATTTTTTTTTGGGGGGGATGGAGTCTTGCTCTGTTGGCCAGGCTGGAGTGCAGTGGTGTGATCTCGGCTCACTGCAACCTCTGCCTCCCGGGTTCAAGCAATTCTGCTTCAGCCTCCCGAGTAGCTGGGACTACAGGCACACGCCACCACTCCCAGCTAATTTTTTGTATTTTTAGTAGAGAGAGAGTTTCACCATATTGGCCAGGCTGGTCTCGAACTCATGACCTTGTAGTCCACCCACCTCGGCCTCCCAAAGTGCTGGGATTACAGGCGTGAGCCACCGAGCCCGGCCCAGAATTGCATTTTTTTTTTTTTTTTGAGATGGAGTCTCACTCTGTCACCCAGGCTGGAGTGCAGTGGTGTGATCTCGGTTCACTGCAACCTCCGCCTCCTGGGTTCAAGCGATTCTCCTGCCTCAGCCTCTTGAGTAGCTGGAATTACAGGCATGTGCCATGATGCTTGGCTAATTTTGTATTTTTAGTAGAGACAGGGTTTCATCACCGTGTTGGTCAGGCTGGTCTCGAACTCCTGACCTCAGGTGATCCACCCACCTTGGCCTCCCAAAGTGCTGGGATTACAGGCGTGAGCTACTGTGCCTGGCCAGAATTGGATTTTTAAATGCAGGCGGAGGAATTTAATGTGAAATGCTGGTGATAGAGAGCTGCTAAAGGTTGTTTGGAAAATACCCATCCCATTTGAGTCCCTGCATATGTGGGTGTGTATGGGTAGGTAGAAGGTGGGAGGGAAAGGATAAAGCTTCCCAGCAGCCAAGAAGCATCTCTTCCTCCTTTAATCACCTTAGCCAGTGGAGATCAGTGGGGCCATCGAGGAGGAGTTCACTGTGGCCCGACTCTACATCAGCAAAATCAAATCAGAAGTCAAGTCTGTGGTCAAGCGGTGCCGGCAGCTGGAGAACCTCCAGGTGGAATGTCACCGCAAGATGGAAGTGACTGGGCGGGAGCTCTCATCCTGCCAGCTCCTTATCTCTCAGGTGAGTGCCTAAGTTTGAGAACCTTCAGATGCCATGGGAGAAAGAAGGCTACTCTGGGGTTATGGCTAAAACTCCTAACACCCACCTTTATGTCAAAGTTCTGGGGTCAAGTGAAATCAAGGACAGAAAAGCTGGGGTGGCAGGGGTGCAGATCAGGGCCAAAAAAGTAAAGGCTCAAGGCGGGTACTGCCCCCTGAGCCACGGGAGCTAAAGGAAGAGCCCCATAGGAATGGCCCCCAACCCTGCACCCTCATGGGAAGTATAGCAGGAGGGAGGGCTGGGAGGAGAGCTGGAGTTGGAGATCTGTGTGGCCTGGGTTTGTGTCCTTTGCTCCATCTTCTTCCTCTCACCAACTTTCTCCCACCAGCACGAGGCCAAGATCCGCTCGCTTACGGAATACATGCAGAGTGTGGAGCTAAAGAAGCGGCACCTGGAAGAGTCCTATGACTCCTTGAGCGATGAGCTGGCCAAGCTCCAGGCCCAGGGTGAGGCCTTCTTTTACCTCCATCCCACCGTCCAGGGCAGAAAAGTCAGAAACATCAAAATAAATCACCCCAATAATCACTCACTCAAAGCATTAGCTTGAAATCATGGATGCCAACTCATGTTAGCCAAGATTTTGCATGTAGCTCATTTTACATGAACCATACACCCTTGTTCTCTGTTCCTGCTATATCAAATTGGACAGTCCTAACACAGAAGAACATCCCTGTGGGTCCATTCCCAGCCCTGCCTGGAGTTCTGGTCACAACGTGAAGTTCTTTCTGAAAGAGGTAGGTTTGATGTCAGCTGTCTCCCCCTCTTTCCCTTAGAAACTGTGCATGAAGTGGCCCTGAAGGACAAGGAGCCCGACACCCAGGATGCAGATGAAGTGAAGGTGAATGGGGAAGGTGTCAGGGACAACTGGGGTCTGATGTGGTGAAAGCTGTTCTGGCCCTCACAGAGCTTGTTGCTGGGAGTCTGGCCTTTGAGCTTGGGGTGGGGTTGTTTGCAGAAGGCTCTGGAGCTGCAGATGGAAAGTCACCGGGAGGCCCATCACCGGCAGCTGGCCCGGCTCCGGGATGAGATCAACGAGAAGCAGAAGACCATTGATGAGCTCAAAGAGTAAGGGTTCCAAAGGGTGACTCCAGCCCCTCCCGGGTCCTGTCACCTTGCTGTATTGACTCACATGTCCCCTCTGGATCTGCTTCTTTAACATCCGTGTGGCATTCCCTCAACAATGCCACAGCTTTGTAGCCCCACCTCAGGAGATACATGGAATAAGGACTAGTCCCTATCCTTGAGGGTCCCAGGATTAGAGAGGTCAGGGTTCCTGGCTCTATTATGGAAACAGTGGCCTGAGTCTGCCTCTGGTATCTGAAGGTGGACACATCAATTCTAACTGGACTCACTCGTTCAAAAAGGAAGAAGTTTGAAGAGCTGGCCTTCCCTTCCCCCTCATTAACATCTTTCTCCCCCATCTCCATTACCTTCTGATGCTCTGTAGCCTAAATCAGAAGCTCCAGTTAGAGCTAGAGAAGCTTCAGGCTGACTACGAGAAGCTGAAGAGCGAAGAACACGAGAAGAGCACCAAGCTGCAGGAGCTGACGTGAGTGGCATGGATTTGTCTGTAAGCCCACAGCCTTGTAGGCTCAGAACTGCAAACTCAGACACGCTTGCAGAGGCAGGACACACATGCAGACATGATAGGGTGACTCATGGGAAAAATATGATGAGGTAGGGATGGGACCAAAAGGACACTCTCAGCAATGACTGCCGTTGAGTATTGACCAGTATGGAAGGAGGTTTACGATGTTCTAGTCAGTGTAAAAACAGGTTACAAAACCATATGCATGGTATGATCCCATAAAAATGTATACATGGATATGTAGGCATAGAAAAAAGAGTCTGGAAAGGTGGACACCAGAAGGTTAATGTTGGTTTGATCTGTAAATAGTAGAATCATAGGCTTTTTATAAAAACTCATCTTATGTCTCTCTTTAAAATTCTTTTCTAATTTTTGCACAGTAAACATGAGTAACTTGTGTAATAAATAATAATAGGCTGGGTGCGATGGCTCACACTTATAATCTCAGCACTTTGGGAGGCCAAAGCAGGTGGACTGCTTGAGCTCAGTAGTTCGAGACCAGCCTGGGCAACATGGCAAAACCCTGTCTCTACTAAAAATTAAAAAATTAGCTGGGCATGGTGGCATACGTCTGTGGTCCCAGATGCTTGGAGGCTGAGGTGGGAAGGATCCCTTGAGCCCAGGAGGTTGAGGCTTCAGTGAGCCCTGATTGTGCCACTGTACTCTACCTAGCCTAGGTAACAGAATGAGACCCTGTTTCAAAAAATAACAATAATAGTAATACTTAAATGGAGATGAAAGTAATAGAGGAAGAGGCAGGAGGAAGGAGAGTCCTGAGGGATCTTTCCATTTCCCTTATTTCTCTTGCTACAGATTTCTGTACGAGCGACATGAGCAGTCCAAGCAGGACCTCAAGGGTCTGGAGGAAACAGTTGTGAGTGGTTCCCTTCTCCCTTCTGTGCCAAATTCACAGGACTGGGGAGTGGGGAGGCTACATTTCTTCCTAATCCTATTCCTCCTGCCCTTTTGCAGCCATTCTGTAGCATAATCAAGACACATTTTTTCCTAAAGGATAAGTGACTCACTTGATTATAGAAACTGGAGGTTCCTATAATTCTGGAGGAATAGGACAGACCTGGTATCTGGCTATTCCCAATTTTTCATCATTCTTTCCAGGCCCGGGAACTCCAGACCCTCCACAACCTTCGCAAGCTGTTCGTTCAAGACGTCACGACTCGAGTCAAGAAAGTGAGTGTTGTCCTTGGGGTCTTATCAGCCCCCACATCCTCCTCCCATCCTTAGGTTTCTCCCGCCCCTGTTGCCCCCATGGGGCTGGCTTGGCCTGGTCTTGGTGGGACCTGTTTGGCCTCAGGACAGCCACGTCTTTCCTTCTATCTGTTCTCAGAGTGCAGAAATGGAGCCCGAAGACAGTGGGGGGATTCACTCCCAAAAGCAGAAGATTTCCTTTCTTGAGAACAACCTGGAACAGCTTACAAAGGTTCACAAACAGGTAACAGTCTGCTGAAGGAGTGAAGAGAAGTTTTGAGGCCAGGTACCTAGCATACCAAATCCTGAGAGGCCCCTTGGATTCAGGAAAATCTAGTTGCATGTTTTCCTTACTGTTCGCTTTTACTTTCCGTACTAATCCCTTCTTTATACAATATTTGGTCCACTTGTATCTTGTTCTTTGTTTCATGCCCGTATTCCCTTCTCAAAGTTTCTAACCCACCTCTGCTCAAAGTGGAATTCCCCAGGCCTACCTTGGAGGGAGAGGTTGAAACTAACAGAGGCATGGGCTGTAACTATACAGGAGGGAGACTGGTCAGACGTTACCCAGAGATGGAAGGCAGGGAGATGAGAAGAAGCAAGGGAGTTGGGCTTCTCTCGTGGAGAGAACTCCATCTGTCTAGGTCTGTGGCGGGCATGCAGGGACATTAAATGATGTCCCTGGCTAGGCACAGTGGTGCATGCCTGTAGTCCCAGCGCTTCAGGAAGCCGAGGCGGGTGGATCACTTGAGCAGAGGAGTACAAGACCAGCCTGGGCAACATGGCGAAACCCCATCTCTACAAAGAATACAAAAATTAGCTGGATGTGGTGGCGCACACCCATAGTCCCAGCTACTTGGGAGGCTGAGGTAGGGCAATTGCTTGAGCCCAGGAAGTAGAGGCTGCAGTGAGCTGTGATCATGCCACTGCACTCCAGCCTAGGTGACAGAGTGAGACCGTGTTTCAATTAAAAAAAAAATGATGTCCCTAAGATGGCCCAACCAGCCCCTGGTTGGGGCCCCAGTCAAAACTCCTGTGTATTAAGTTGCTGCCTCTCTGTCCCCCTCCTTGCTGCTGCGGTTCCTTAGGTGGATGACTGGGTTTCAAAGGTATGGGGTGGGGAGGCAGAAGGGCAGTCCAAAGGAGTCAGGACAGGAAATGTTTGGTGCGTGCTGGGTAGGGGCACTCTCCCTAGCACTAAATATCTGAGCCTTGAGGACAGGCTCAGCAGGCTGTCAACTGGTCCTTTTAACTAATTCATAAAATAAACCCTAACCTATACTTCATTCCTTTCCTTTCAAATCTACCTTAAGATTTCATTTAAACTTACATTCTCACTAGCCTAGCACTTAAACTTCTTTTCCTCCCAGTATAATGCCCAGCCTATATAGTAAATATTCAGTACTTTTTTTTTTCTTAATGAATCCCAAACCTGTGCCCAGTGATAATGTACAAAGTTTATTTTATTTAGGCCTGCAGAGGGCTTTGCTACGATTTTATTTCCTTTGTTTATTATGAAACTGAGTAACAAAATTATAGAAAAGTTGAAAGGCAGATAGGAAACATTTGAAATCAATTCTGCCATTCGATTTTCATTCCCGCATTCACTTTCCCTCTCTGTCCAAATCCATATTATGTTGCTTAAAACACACACACACACGCGTGTGCTACTCTGGGCCTCTCTGCCTATGGGAAAGCCCTGCTCTATGGAGCAAGCCCCAAAAAAATTTCCGTGAAAAAACACAACCACACACTGTTTCCTTTATCTTCATTGAAGCCTCTGCCTCTGTTCAAAGTCCCAAAAAACAAAAATGACTCACCTATAGGATAAATAGAGGACTCACTACAATTTCCTACCTCAACAGACACAAGAGTAAAAAGGAAAAGGAGATAAAAACTCCTCAGTTACCAGAATCTTAACAGCCAGGACTATAGCCCTATATTAATTAAGCTAAAGTATTGTCACAGCAAAACATTGCTTATACTCCATAAATTGTCCAAATGGAAACTGCATGGAAGGGTTTCTAGCTTGTCCCCTTGAGCCCCCAGTGTTCCCCGCTATGCTGATTTACCCGCTGTCTTCCAAGGCCCTGCTCCTTTTGCAAGCTGTAGTGCCCCCAGTCATTGTGTGGAAACTGTAAAAAGATCAGGTAGTCTTTTCTGGCTGCAAGGTGGTTGCTACCAGGCTCTAGCTTAATTTCACGGGGGAGGGATAACCCAGGAAGTCCTTGAATGTGAAGGTAATGAGTGCAAATGTTTGTGAGACCTCAAACATTTTCTTTCCTTCCTACGGGGCGGGCTCTGCCTGTCTGTATGTGTATGTCAGGGGCTTCTGAATTCCAGCTTCTGCTCCTGCTCTGCACTGCACCTGCCATGCACAGATTCTCCTCAATGCCACAGCCACCAAACTGCTACTGTGCCCTTGCTGCCCCACCCTTTGCATGCCCACAAAAGCCCTCTCTGGGGAAGGGGGTCCCTCATCCCCATGGCCGCCCTGGGGCTATTGATCTGGCACATGCTGGGAGATGTGGGGGAAACCAGATGGAGACGGGACAAGGCGCTGTCACAAGAGTTCTGGGCTGCAGTGGAGATGGCAGGTTTTACTGCCTAGAAAATTATATAACTTTTAAATGCCTGACCACCCACCCTTCGCTCTGGGAGAAGGAATGAGCTGGACAGAACAGTCCATTACATAAAGGCAATGAGGCCTTTTGAGGAAATAACATGGTCTCCATCTTCTCTGACCCCTGATTTTTCTTTATTCTTTCTCCTCACCCCTGTCCCCTACACTCGTCTGGGTGACTGTCTTGCGTCACTTGCCTTCCTTTCCACTTCTTCCCTTTGGCTTGCCCCATAGCTGGTACGTGACAATGCAGATCTGCGTTGTGAGCTTCCTAAATTGGAAAAACGACTTAGGGCTACGGCTGAGAGAGTTAAGGCCCTGGAGGGTGCACTGAAGGAGGCCAAGGAGGGCGCCATGAAGGACAAGCGCCGGTACCAGCAGGAGGTGGACCGCATCAAGGAGGCCGTTCGCTACAAGAGCTCGGGCAAACGGGGCCATTCTGCCCAGATTGGTGAGTAGGTGTTAGCAGGCAAGGTGGGAGTATCTCCTGAAGCAAATTTAGCAAATTGCTAATTGCCAAGCAACTAGATTATTGCTTCTTACCTACCCCTAGCCTCATCCCACTTCCCCCCAAAAAGTAAAAAAATGATTATGTTACAAGCAACTCAGTTCAACCCCAGCTAAATGACCTCAGGGACCAGGGCAAATGCAGGGTCATAGCCTCCTCGTGGTTGTTTTCTTTCTTTATTGCAGCCAAACCTGTCCGGCCTGGACACTACCCAGCATCCTCACCCACCAACCCCTATGGCACCCGGAGCCCTGAGTGCATCAGTTACACCAACAGCCTCTTCCAGAACTACCAGAATCTCTACCTGCAGGCCACACCCAGCTCCACCTCAGATATGTAGTGAGTGACCACACGTGTGGGTTGGAGTCCCAGCCAAGGCTCACTGGACCCTAGAAGGCATAGGGTGGGGTCAGTTATTGGTTGTGGCTTAATTATTTTCCTAAACCCTTTCTCAACTTCATGCCTATGATTAGAAGGTAGGTGTCTGCCCTCCCAGCCTGTGGCCATGTTTGTTGTCCTCTGCTCTCTGGGGATGGGGAGGGCTGAGCAGCTCTATAGCTGAGGATGAGTGTGGATTAGTGGTCCTCAGACTAGTGGAGGGTGGGTGTCAGAGGCTGCCTCTTTCCTCTGCTCCATCCAGCTTTGCAAACTCCTGTACCGGCAGTGGAGCCACATCTTCTGGCGGCCCCTTGGCTTCCTACCAGAAGGCCAACATGGACAATGGTGAGTGAAAAAGATGTGTAATCCCGCCTTTGGGGTCCTCAGGGCAAGTTGAGAGGCATAAAAGTAAGTGACCTTAGTCTACAAAAAACACTGACTGAAACTTTCTGGTGTGCCAAGGCTTCAAATTAAAAAAAAAATACACATGTGGTGGCATGCACCTGTAGTCCTAGCTACTTGGGAAGTTGAGATAGGAGGATTGCTTGAGCTCAGGAGCTTAAGGCTGAAGTGCACTGTGAATACACCTGTGAACAGCCACTGCACTCAGCCTGGGCAACATAATAAAGCCCCATCTCTAAAATAATAATAATAACACATATGAAAAAAAAGTGACCCTGTACCTATAGCCTGAGCACTGCTCAGCCCTTTAGGTCTCAGGCTGCCTCGGAGTGGATTCCTCCTATTACCGTGCCAATCCCAGCCCCTACCTTCCAGTCCCCTTTTCCTCTCCTTTGTGAGGGGCTGGGGAGACTTTTTCTCAAACAAAATAATGATGTAGCTTGGGATAACTAAGGAGAAAGTGTCACAGCTTATCTTTTTCTCTAAGGGATTAAGATGGCAGAGGGTTTGCGAAAACTGTTTCTAACACCCAATCTCCTTTTTTCTTCTTCTAATCCTGTGTTCTCAATGATGATCTCTTCAGGAAATGCCACAGATATCAATGACAATAGGTATAACAGTCCCCACTACCCCTGGGTTCTCTGGGTGGGACCAGAAGAAATGATTAAATTTCCCTTGTGCCCCACTTGGAGGTTCCTGGAGCCTTTGGGGAAGGAGGAGGGAGTGAGACTCATTCTTTTCATCACTGTGTTGTCCAGGAGATCCAGTCATTCCCCTGCCTCAGTGCAGAATATCTCCCCTCCTCCAATCCCATCTGTGGCTTCTCCCTATTCCAGTGATAAGGTCTGGACGAAAACAACGTGGGCATCTGACGACTGGGTTTCTCTCCTACCTTTGGAAGCCTTGTGACATTGGACAAGTCATTTACGTCCCTCTGGCCTTGAGTTTCCCTGTATTTCTGTAAAACACAAATAGTCCCTGCCCTTTGTGATCTCACAGGGAAAACACAAATAGTCCCTGCCCTTTGTGATCTCACAGGGACGCTCTCAGAGCAGAGTAACCATGATGACAGGAATACTTTGATTTCTATGGAGCTGATCATGGTGGGTCTCTTCCTCCAGGAGTGACCTGCCGTGTGGCTATGAGGCTGAGGACCAGGCCAAGCTTTTCCCTCTCCACCAAGAGACAGCAGCCAGCTAATCTCCCACACCCACGGCTGCATACCTGCACTTTCAGGTAGCGTCGGGCTGCTTCCTCAGACCAGCCTCAGGTTGCTTCCCTTCTTGCTGACAGCCTCTTTGGTTTTCCTGCTGCTGCTTCTTTTTTTTTTTTTAATCACCTCAAAACTTTTACTATGTAGCTACCCCTCAACTCCTGCTTTCCTCTGCTGGGGGCTACGCCTGTGCTGCCCCATGTAATCCGGACACTGAACTCCCGTGCCCCCTTTTGCTTTCCCTTAGGCTACAGTGGTAACCACAGTACTGTCTTTCTGCCACTAGGGGTCACTGTCACACGTCCAGAGAAGGGAGCTTGGCCGCTGTAGATTAGAGCCACACAGGGGTGATAGACCGCAGATCTATCAGGAGACCCTAGGGGGCAATCTCAACCCCACCTCTTCCTCCACCCTGAAATAATTTTGGATGGATAGGTGTTTTTGGAACTAAGACATCTCTAGTTAAGGCGATGTTTGCTTCACGCCTGCACCTGTGTCCCACCCTTCTCCCATCTGTATATACCACCAGTAAGCTTTAGGAAACACCCCACGAAATCAGTCAGCGCTCCCCTCCCATCTTGCTCAGTGGAGGTGGAAAAGCCCCTGTTTTTCCTCCTCTGTCCCCAGGTGCTCTCCTTTAGCAGCACAGGAACCTTCTTTGTTCTTGTGTGTCACTGGGTTTCTCACCAAGGTTGCTTTAGGGCCCAGAAGTGGCACAGAGAACATGGCCAGTCTCTTACTGGGCTGCATCTAAGCTGAGCCCTCTCCAGGGGTTTCCCAGAATAGTAAACCGGGCACACACAGGCAGAAAAGCCTGAGAAGCAGAGAAGTAGGAATGCGGAAGAGGAGTTGGGGAGGCCTAGGGGTGGAGGTGCAAGCCTGGGTCACGGGGGGTGGTGGTAGGGGGGTCTGCTTGTTGGTATTAAAGGAACAGGACAGTAAACCAAAGTGTGTGCAGATGCCACCTGTTCCTGTTTTGTGACTGAGCTACAAGCTGGGCCCTCACACCCTCTTTCTCTTTCTTTCCCAGTTTCTAAGAGGGACTGAGGCCTCTTCTCTCAGCATGCTGCAAACCTGTGGTCTCTGATACTAACTCCCTCCCCAACCCCTGTTGTTGGACTGTACTATGTTTGATGTGTTCTCTTACTTACTCTGTATCTCTTTGTACTCTGTATCTATATATCAAAAGCTGCTGCTATGTCTCTCTTCTGTCTTATTCTCAAGTATCTATTGATGTATTTAGCAATTTCAAAGCATAGTCTACCTTCCTTATTTGGGGCAATAGGGAGGAGGGTGAATGTTTCTTCTTTCTCATCTACTCGTCTCACACTGAGTGGTGTTAGTCACTGAGTAGAGGTCACAGAGATGACAAAAGGAAAAACGGGAGCTAGAGGGTTGTGACCCTTCACACACACACACACACACACGCACACAAACATGCACACACGCATGCACACACACAAAGCCTTAAGCAGAAGAATGTCTTAGCATCATAAGACAGAGAAATAGACTCTTCCTCCCTCCTCTTTCACATATAGCACAGGGGAAGGTAAAATGGAAGGGCTGCTAATTGAGAAATATAATTTTCTTCATACACCCCTCACCTTAATCAAAGGATTCAGGTGTTACCTCTGCCCTACAAAGTCTGCCTTTTGCCTCCCTCTTCCTGTTTTCCCCTGGACTGAGAAATGGGTTGCTCAAGGGACCATTTCCCTTTTTCTTCAGGCTCCTTTTGATATTCCCTGCCCCAGAGCTCATGACCAGAACCCAGAGTTGATTTAAAATATTTTGAAAAATGGAGGAGGCAGACTGCTCCCAGCAGCCTGTCAATGGCTGCTCATCTGTCCATGGAGATGGTTACAGGCAGGTGTAGTCAAAATGATTGATTCCTTGGGTTTAGGGGTGAATAGGCTGGGAAATTTCTGAGCCTTTTTTTTTTTTTGTCACAGTGCCCTCAAGTTGAAGCGATGAGCTGGATTTCTTTCTCATTCCATACTGGGTGGCATGCTCCTCCCATCTCCACCCTTTGGTTTGGGGGCTTCCAGCTCATTGGCAAAATCTCTCTCTCTAGTTGCCTTCCTTTCAAGCTGGAGGCTGACTTTTCCCCAATATACATTTTTTTTTTCTCCACAAAGAGTTCTTTCTCTAATGTCCCCATCTGGTATTAAGTGCACTTTAAAGAAAGGGGCAGGGTGGATTTTCAAGAGGTGGGGAGCTCTAAGGCTTGACCCTGAGGGGTCTTCTCCCAGCTATTCTCAGCCCATATGCAGCACCCTCCATACTGAAGAGGACTGTTGTTTTAGTGTCAGATGATCCTTTCCTTCCACATGGTGCTAAGGTGGTTTTCTAGGTAACTGCAGGGATGGAGGTCACTAGCCAGTCCAAACCAGGAGAGAAAGTCTGGTGTCCTGATAGCCAGTCTTTTCTAGGAGGAAGACCAA
Organism: Pongo abelii; assembly: GCF_028885655.2. Taxonomy (NCBI): domain Eukaryota; kingdom Metazoa; phylum Chordata; class Mammalia; order Primates; family Hominidae; genus Pongo; species Pongo abelii. The sequence continues at coordinate 55,514,060 of NC_071995.2, forward strand.
GATTCTCCAGCGGCAGGGCAGCCTATCACCCAACTTCTAAGTCAGGAAAGGAAGCTGAGTGGGAATGCCAGCTGGTAAGCGCAGGCTGCACTGGCCCATGACTCCTTCAAGGAAAAGAGGCCCTGCTCCCTTTACCTGCTGAGCTCCTTTTAGCAGTTAGGGAGAACTGCAGGGGGAAAAATACCAGTGGAGTGTGGAATAAATCCAAAGCGGTGATTTTTAAATGTTTTTCAAAACAAATCTTACATAGAACCCCAATATAAAAAATAAAGTAATGCAGACCTGGGCAGTTTGCTTTTTTTTTTTTTTTTTTTTTTTTTTGGTGGAAGAAGTCTCAGCATCTCTTAGGACTGACTGTTCAAAGGCTCCTCAGCGAATGAGCCCTTGAACAGTCCTAAGGGACCCTGAGGATTCTGTGGAGTAGTTTGAAAACCATTGTTCTGAGGAAGGGGGTCCAATCTGGCTCCTCTGCACTAAAGCTGCAACTCATGGAAAAGAGGGCAACGGTGGGGTAGACAAGCCATACTGTCTCCAGACCCACTAGGGTGGAAGGAAGGTTCGTGTGGGCCTGTGGACTTAGGCTAATGTTTGCTGCCAGCAGGGCACTTAAGAATCCAGGGGGTTTTATGTAATGTTGCCACCACATGGTTCTTTTAAAAACACATAAGGAAATGTGAGGGTGTAGCGCAGATGAGGAGAGAGATGACACAGAGGGAGCAGCCTTCTCTTTAGCAAGATGTAAGGGAAATATAATTCACTTACATAAAAAAGAAACAACACACACGCAAACCCTTCACCAGAAGCTTCACACCACATCCTCCTCCTCCTCCTGCTCCCCACCTTCACCGCATCCCTTTCAGAGCCAGGGTCACTGCAAGGGGCACCTGGCCTGCCCACTCACATCTGCCAAAATGTTGCATGCCAGCGTGGAAGACAAACCAAACTGCACAACCCCCTGTGTGTATTTACTTGGTGTACATAGATATCTTTAAAATAAAATAAATTCAATGATAACTGTATGTTGTTGTAAATATTCTTTATCCCTTCCCAATCTCACTGCCTTCTTTGGATGAAATGGAACTTGATAGAATATATCCTTCCAGATGTTTTTCTATAGATTTACATAAGGCTTGCTTTTTTTCCCACTTGACAATATATCCTGGAGATCTTTGTATGTCAATATATATCAATTGACCTCGTTAAAATATAATTTTTCACATATTTATCCTACAGTTCATTCAACCAGTCTACGACTGGTGGATATCTACACTGTTTGTAATTTTTACCAAAAGCACTATCTTGTTCTTTCATTTTTTACCCAGAGCAGTCTCAGTCCTGGCATCAATTCCTTCCCACTCCAGTGTTTCACCATCTCTCCACAGCCAACAGATCAATATTCCTGTCCCAGGATCATCCACTACAATCACCCTTGCAACCCCCATTTTAAAGCATACTCCACCTCTCTTCTCTGCTCATATCTCAAAGCTTCTGAGATGGAGAAAACTGCACACCCAAAAAACTGGGGCAAGTAAAACTGAAGAGCCTACAAACCTGCCAGGACCTTCGGTGCTGCTCACTTTCCTATCTCCCAGAGCAAGGGTCTACACCCTTTCCACCGTCCTCTGTCAGGCAACAACTTTGTCATCTAAGGCACTTGAGCCTGAAATTCTTTATCTTGTCCCCTGCCCACATGCACCTACACAATTACCTATCTGTGTCTGAACTTATCCTTTCCTTCTCCCTTCTGACCAGTGATAAATCTCCTTCCTCTGGGCTAAAGTGAATCCCTTCTAGATATTTCATTCTTGAGATACTGATATAGAATCTCAATATATAAATATATAACATATCTAAAACTGATAAACTGATGGAGACTTGGGGAGTTTGCATCTTTTTTTTTTTTTTTTTTAAACAGAGTCTCGCTCTGTTGCCCAGGCTGGAGTGCAGTGGCACAATCTCGGCTCACTGCAACCTCTGCCTCTCAGGTTCAAGCGATTCTCCTGCCTCAGCCTCCTGAGTATCTGGGACTACAGGTGCACGCTACCATGCCCGGCTAATTTTTGCATTTTTAATAGAGATGGGTTTTCACCATGTTGGCCAGGCTTGTCTCAAACTCCTGGCCTCAAGTGATCTGCCCGCCTCGGTGCATCTTCTTTTTTTTTTTTTTTTTTTTTTAACTGAAAGTTTTTTTTTTTCTTTTTGGTTTTTTGAAAGGATCAACAAAATTGATAGACCGCTAGCAAGATTAATAAAGAAAAAAAGAGAGAAGAATCAAATAGATGCAATAAAAAATGATAAAGGGGATATCACCACCGATCCCACAGAAATACAAACTACCATCAGAGAATATTACAAACACCTCTACGCAAATAAACTAGAAAATCTAGAAGAAATGGATAAATTCCTCAACACATACACCCTCCCAAGACTAAACCAGGAAGAAGTTGAATCTCTGAATAGACCAATAACAGGAGCTGAAATTGTGGCAATAATCAATAGTTTACCAACTAATGCATCTTCTTTATTAATGCCTGTCTCAGTGGTCTCATCTCCTTGTAAGGTCTCTCCCATAAGAGTCCCTCCCTTTACTGTGTGTTTCTCTATCTTACTTGTCTTCTTAAACTCAGATATCCAGAAACCATCCCGAGCTTCCCATCCCCACTTCCTCACCCCCCCATTCATTCCTTAGCCCACCTTGATCTGCCGCTCGTTCTGCTCAAAACTGCTTTTCCAAATGGCATTAGTTACCAAATACAGTGGACATTTCTTCTGGACAACAGTACTTGTTTTGCTTCACCTCTCCATGACATATGACACTTCTTCATTCCTTCCTTCTTGAAACTCAACTCCCCTTGGCTTTTGTGACCCTGCTGTCTTGGCTCCCTGTACTTCCCTGGCCACCCTTCCGAGTCTTCCTCCCCAAGCCTCTTAAATGCTGCTCTATCCCAGGGCTCAGCCCTTGGTTCCTTCCTGGCTCTTTCTAAGACATGTCATCTATGCCTGCAGATTCCACAATTCTTATATCTGTATCCCCAGTCCAGACCATTCTGCTCAGCTGCGGGAGCATGTGTCCAGCTGACCTCAGATGCCTCAAACATGTTCCAAACCGAACTCACCTTCCTCTGAATCTGCTCCTTTTCATGTCACCATCATCTCTTTGATGTCATCATCATCATCATTAGCCAGAAGCCTTAGGCTCACTCTCAATGCCTCCCTTTTCCTTTAATCCCCGCATTCATATGAATGTTCCAAGTTGACATCAAACTGCATCTTTAGATGCCACCCCCTTCTTTCAAACACAACAGCCACTGCTTTAGTTCATTATCTCTCCCTGAACTTTTGCAAAACTCAAGTCATCCTCCAGGAACATGCCTGAGTGATCCTTTTTTTTTTTTTTTTTTTGAGATGGAGTCTTGCTCTGTCGCCCAGGCTGGAGTGCAGTGGCAGGATCTCAGCTCACTGCAACCTCGGCACGCCCCCCTCCCCCAGTTCAAGTGATTCTGCTGCCTCAGCCTCCTGAGTAGCTGGAATTACAGGTGTGTGCCACCACGCCCGGCTAAATTTTGTATTTTTAGTAGAGACGGGGTTTCACCATGTTGGTCAAGCTGGTCTCGAACTCCTTGTAGGGTCCAGCCCTACGGGGCTTAGCGGGTGTTCTCCCCATGTGCGGAGACGAGAGATTGTAAGAAATAAAGACACAAGACAAAGAGATAAAGAGAAAACAGCTAGGCCGGGGGACCGCTGCTACCAAGACGTGGAGACCGGTAGTGGCCCCTAATGGCTAGGCGCGCTGGTATTTATTGGATACAAGACAAGGGGCAGGGTAAGGTGGGTGAGTTGTCCAAGTGATTGATAAAGTCAAGCAAATCACGTGATCATGGGACACGGGGCCCTTCCCTTTTAGGTAGCCAAAGCAGAGAGGGAAGGCAGCATACGTCAGCATTTTCTTCTATGCACTTATAAGAAAGATCAAAGACTAAGATTTTCACTATTTCTTCTACCGCTATCTACTAAGAACTTCAAAGAGGAACCAGGAGTACAGGAGTAACATGAAAGTGGACAAGGAGTGTGACCACTGAAGCACAGCACCAAAGGGAGGGGTTTAGGCCTCCGGATGACTGCAGGCAGGCCTGGATAATATCCAGCCTCCCACAAGAAGCTGGTGGAGCAGAGTGTTCCCTGACTCCTCCAAGGAAAGGGAGACTCCCTTTCGCGGTCCGCTAAGCAACGGGTGCCTTCCCAGGCACTGGCGTTACCACTTGACCAAGGAGCCCTCAAGTGGCCCTTATGCAGGCGTGACAGAGGGCTCACCTCTTGCCTTCTAGGTCACTTCTCACAATGTCCCTTCAGCACCTGACCCTATACCTGCCGGTTATTCCTAGGTTATATTAGTAATGCAACAAAGAGTAATATTAAAAGCTAATGATTAATAATGTTTATACTGATGATTGATAATTGTCCATGATCATCTCTATATCGAATTTGTATTGTAACTATTCTTTATTCTAACTATTTTCTTTATTATACTGCAACAGTTTGTGCCTTCAGTCTCTTGCCTGGGCACCTGGGTAATCCTTCGCCCACAACTCCTGACCTCAGGTGATCTGCCCGCCTCGGCCTCCCAAAGTGCTGGGATTACAGGCGTGAGCTACCGCATCTGGATTTTTTTTTTTTTTTTTTTTTTTTTGAGACAGAGTCTTGCTCGGTAGCCCAGGCTGGAGTGCAATGGCATGATCTCGGCTCACTGCAACCTCTGCCTCCTGGGTTCAAGCGATTCTCCTGCCTCAGCCTCTCAAGTAGCTGGGACTACAGGCACCTGCCATCATGCCCGGCTTTTTTTTTTTTTTTTTTGCGATGGAGTCTCGCTCTGTCACCCAGGCTGGAGTGCAGTGGCGTGATCGCTGCTTGGCGTGATCTCAGCTCACTGCTACCTCCGCCTCCTGGGTTCAAGCGATTCTCCTGCCTCAGCCTCCTGAGTAGCTGGGATTACAGGCTCACGCCACCACGCCCAGCTAATGCCCGGCTAATTTTTGTATTTTTGTAGACACGAGGTTTCACCATGTTGGCCAGGCTGGTCTTGAACTCCCGACCTCAGGTGATCCTCCCGCCTCGGCCTCCCAAAGTGCTGGGATTACAGGCGTGAGCTACCGCGCCTGGCTTCGTTCCTTCTTGTCTCCATGTCTTTGCTGTTCTCTCTGTCTAGACAGCCTTTTAAACTGTATTCCTGAACTCCACCCACCCTTCCAAACTCAGTAAAGTCTCTATCCTCTTTGAAGCCTTCCCTGACCAGCTACACTTCCTTTCTTTGTATTATTGTCTTTGCTTCATACACAGTTCTAGGATAGCTCATACTTCGCATACTGCAAACTTGATCTCCATTGGCCAGCCAGTGCCCTTAGATTCCCAACTACTTCGGGGCAGTCACTGTCCTATTCTCTGCTTCAATAAAAGGAAAATCAGCCCCTAGAACAGGACCTAGTACAAGTAAGTGCTCAGTAAATACTTGTTAAATGAATGAATGAATTTCAAGACGCTTGAGACCACTGGTAAGAATTTTGGGTTTCCAAAACACTCCCCTTCCCAACCCCCATTCGGTAAGAATGCTTTCGCATGAGCATCAAGTCCGAGGTTACTCATTAGAAACTGGGCAAAGCCGGAAGGCGGCCACTTTGCAGCAAAGAAGCCCTAGACCTTGGGAGTCAATCAGGCCAGCCCAGGCCGCACCACGGTCTCCTAGTTGACAGGTCGAGGGGCTTCGCGGGCCGCTTGCGTCGTCAGCTTACAGGGATCCCGCGCGCCAGGTGAGCCCACACACTGCCCGGACATTGGGGCAGGCAGGCAGGCGCAGGGGGGCGGGGCCAGCGTCGCCCCGCCCCGCCCCGTCCTGCCCCGCCCTGTTCGCGCGTCCGTTGTCTGGCCTCCGGTCACGTGATAGCAGCGCAGGTGAGCGCCGCTTCCGGAGTCGGGCGCCTGGATCGCGGCCGGCTCCGGCTTCCACTTGGTCGGTTGCGCGGGAGACTATGGCGTCCTCCTCGGTGCCACCAGCCACGGTATCGGCGGCGACAACAGGCCCCGGCCCAGGTTTCGGCTTCGCCTCCAAGACCAAGAAAAAGCATTTCGTGCAGCAGAAGGTGAAGGTGTTCCGGGCGGCCGACCCGCTGGTGGGTGTGTTCCTGTGGGGCGTAGCCCACTCGGTGAGAACCAGCCCTAGACCCCCGCAGCCCTGTCCAAACCCCTCGGCTCCGAGGTTTCCCTGTTTCCAGGCTCCAGCCTCCGGAGCCCCACGCAGTGCCACTCCCCTCCCCCGGGTTGTCTTGGTCCCTGCCTACCAACCCCAGGTGTTCCCCCAGCAGGTTTTCTGACTGTGGACTTTTTTCTCCCCATCAGTTCTTTACTGCTCCACTCTAGTTCCACCTTCCCCCCGTGAAATCCAGCTCCCTGTGCTTTGACTCCTTCCTGCCATGTCTAGCTTCAGCCTCAGGCTACGCGGACTGGCCAGGACCGGGCGCAAGCCGGGAGGACATTAGGGGGAGTGGCTTTTTCTCGGGTGGTTGTTGGTGAGAGTGTAGGTGGAGGGTGAGGGGCCGAGGGGAGTAGATGGATGAAGAGGTTCTTTCACTTTGCTTTCCACCTTGCTTCCCAGCCCCGGTCCTTGGCTTTTGAATCTTGGCTTTGTCTCGGGGAACCTCCAGGTTTCCTGGGCTTTCTAATCCTGCTTGTCCCTTCCTTTCCCGTCCAGAGGTACAGCATTTTAGAGAAGCTACCCCACCCTGAGCTAGAAGTTGCACTCTCTCAGGACTTATGTATATATGCCTTTGGTCTTAACTGCATCCTTATCGCTGGCTAGAGCGATCGTGTTTGGTGTAGGTGGTGGCGATTGTTGACCAAAGAGAAGGCTGAGGGGCTCTGTTCCTGGGGTCACTATGGTGTTGAACTTTTGAAGCAGGAAACTGCTCAGGGAGTCAGGAGGAGGCCAAGGAGACCTCCATCCCCTTTCCTGAGGATACGTCAGCTGAAAGAAGCACAGCGATTGCCCATCTTCCGTCAGGTCTGGAGTGGGAGAAATGCAGTGATCTTGAATGTGACACGGAATATTTTCGAAATCAACGTTCTTGAATGATTATAGTCACGGCTAGGCTGTGGAGATGGAAGTTGTGAGGAAGAATACGCGTCTTGTCACATTTTTAATTTGTGGTAAAGAATTTCTTAACCACAAATTAAGAATGTTGTTTGTGGCCAGTCTGATCCCTTTTGGATTTGTGGCTCTCTGGGTGGTAAGCTCTTAGTGAGTATTCAGTGGAAGGCACTTGGTATGGGGAAGGCTGATGGAGGTAGGGCTGCCTCTCATATGTACCTTCCAGGTGATTCATCCATTCCCTGTGGGATGCTTAACAGGGAGGGTTTTCCCTTGTTAAGGATTGGGGGAGTTACATGTAAGACCTACCTCAGCTTCACTAGGTATATATACTTTAGCCCCAGCACCCCACCCTCTGCCAACATACATCTACTTCAAGTGTTTGGAATGGAGAAATTCCTTGAACATATGTCTTAGTGATGATTCAGCTTGCTTAGCAGGTGGGGAGGAGGGGGCAGGAGGAGCTATAGCTGAATTTTAGGCTGGGAGTCTCAAGTGGCTTTTTTTTTTTTTTTTTTTTTTATCTGGAGGAATATGTTCTGTCCTCCTTTTCTACCGAGAACGGGAGGAGTTGGTTGCACTGCAGTGTGTGTGATTTAGGTTAGACTGCAATTCATAGCCTCTGTGGAATGATCTAGTAAGGATAGGCAAGGCATTCATTTATTCAGTTAATAGACATGTCAGGATCACTGTGTGCCAAACATTGTGCTAGTTAGACACCGGAAAGATGCAGACGACTAGAATGAGCCCTTGCTCTTGAAGAGCTCACAATCTAGATGGGAGAACTTACATAAACTAGTGATTAGAGTCACGCAGTAACAAAGGCAGGTGAAAGGTACTGTAGCAACACCAAGGAGAAAGCACAGCTCAGGATTTTTAAGTACCAGAGCTGCCTTTCTACCCTGAATTAGCAGACTGCAGATCCTGGGGGCCGAGGAGAGCATGTGATGCTTGTGTCCTTTGGGCTGTGGATTAGTTTGGCTTTAGGGAACAGATGCCTAATGAGCTCATATCCTCTGATTGCCTGCATTCCCTGTGAAATCAGCTGCTCTTCCTTTACCTTACACCTAGACAGGTGGGGGCCTACTGCAAACAACTGGGTCAGAGTGGTCTAGGAAGACTGGTCCTGTTTGCAAAGAGATGCCTTTTGCAGGATATGGACATTTATCCTTTTTGCTGTGGTTGGCCCCACAGAATCCCATTAACACTCTTGTGCAGTTTTAAAATGCCTTTTTTTTTTTTTGCTTTTTCTAATGGAACATGTAGCTGCCTTGAGCTTGCAGAGTTTTTTTGGTTTTTTTTTTTTCTAGAATTTCTCACAGCTTTAAAAATAGTCCTGAGTTGCTTACAGGGTTAGCCTAATATAAAATGACTGTTGTGAGCATGAAGTTCCATGGGGGTGGGCGTGTTGGGGGCTGTGTGTGAGGGTTGCTTACTGTAGTCCTTCTTGGGCAGCAGAAGGGTTAGACACATTCTCTCACTTCTGTCAAGCATATGCATAGCCAGTGTTTTTAAAGGAATGAGGTCTGAGTGGCCCTTGCATGACTGCTGCCCAGACACAGTGTATGGGTAGCTCTCCACACCCTTTCTCATGGCTTCCCTATTCATGGTTTGGCTTATCAGATCAATGAGCTCAGCCAGGTGCCTCCCCCGGTGATGCTGCTGCCAGATGACTTTAAGGCCAGCTCCAAGATCAAGGTTAACAATCACCTTTTCCACAGGTAAGCGATGATCTTTGCCATTCTCATGTCAACCTTCCCAGAAAGGAGTAATAAGTAATTTTAAAAGTTTCAGTGAGTTGAAAATTTAACATCCTTCCCAAATGCAGAAATCAGTTCTGTGCAAGGAAACCATGAGAATAATTTCTGGTGTTCCCTATATCCTTATATGAATCAGTGTTATCTCTCCTCTAGCGTGGCAATTCCATAGAGTAAATATGTGCAGATACCATTACCTGCTCCTTCTCTCTTTTTCTGCTTGTGACCTTGGAGATGCCATGAGAACCATTAGCTTCTGACAGGGACTCCTTGAAAGAAAAACTTGAATTATCTAAGCCCTCCTAGGAAAAGAAGATGCCATTCAAAACAGTGGTGGCTGTTGCTGACTTTAGAATGCTTCTGACTTGCTTGAGATTTGGGAAATGCTGCTGTTTGGAAGGGTAGTAGATCCTGGCTCTACTATACCACTTACCAACCATGTTACTTAGGCAGGTCACTGAATCACTCTGAGACAGTCTCCCCTTCTATAAAAATGGAAATAATATGTTTTTATAGGACCTCACAAGGGCCAGGCATGGTGGCTCACGCCTGTAATCCCAGCACTTTGGGAGGCCAAGGTGGGTGGATCACTTGAGGTCAGGAGTTGGAGACCAGCCTGCAAACATGGCAAAACCCTATCTCTACTAAAAATACAAAAAATTAGCCAGGCATGGTGGCGCATGCCTGTAGTCCCAGCTACTTGGGAGGCTGAGGCAGGAGAATTGCTTGAACCCGGGGGACGGAGGTTGTGGTGAGCCGAGATTGCACCACTGCACTCCAACCTGGCAACAGAGTGAGACTCTGTCTCAAAAAATAATAATTAAAAAATAAAAATAAAAATAAAAAAGGACCTCACAGGGTTTTATGAGAATCAAATGAGGTAATATGTCTGAAGGTAGTTTATAAACTACCAAGTATATGCATATGTATTATTGTTTGTTTTCTTACTTTGAAAACCTGAATTTCAGGGAAAATCTGCCCAGTCATTTCAAGTTCAAGGAGTATTGTCCCCAGGTCTTCAGGAACCTCCGTGATCGATTTGGCATTGATGACCAAGATTACTTGGTGAGAGTCCATTAAGGGGTGAGGGTAGCCATTTCCCCCCAGCAACTGAGGAGTACTATTTGGGACAGCCATATTTGGAGAAATGAGAGTCTTGGCAAATATAATTCTTTACCTTTTTGTGATTGCAGCATTTTCAGAAATTTAATGAAAACTATAAACCTTGTCCTTGGGGGAAAAGATGTAGATACATTAAGAATTTTGGCCGGGCGCGGTGGCTCACGCCTGTAATCCCAACACTTTGGGAGGCTGAGGCAGGCAGATTACCTGAGGTCAGGAGTTCGAGACCATCCTGGCCAACATGGCAAAACACCGTCTCTACCAAAGATATGAAAATTAGCCGGTCGTAGTGGCGCACGTCTGTAGTCCCCGCTACTTGGGAGGCTGAGGCAGGAGAATCACCTGAACTTGGGAGGCGAAGGTTGCAGTGAGCTGAGATCGCACCACTACACTCCAGTCTGGGTGACAGAGCGAGACTTCTTGTCAAAAAAAAAAAAAATTTTGCATTCAGTTTCCTTCAGTCCAGTCCACATATGGACACCTGATGAGGAACCTGTGCTGAATCTCCTACCCCGGGGTTTCATCCACTTTCAGCTGACCATTTTCCTATGACTTGTTTCTGCATATAAAAGGGGAGGAAAAGAGCTCTGGCCTATTCTGTGTCCCCAGGTGTCCCTTACCCGAAACCCCCCCAGCGAAAGTGAAGGCAGTGATGGTCGCTTCCTTATCTGCTACGATCGGACTCTGGTCATCAAAGAAGTATCCAGTGAGGACATTGCTGACATGCATAGCAACCTCTCCAACTATCACCAGGTCAGGCCTCTCTCTAGCCCCATTCTTTCCCTCTCCTCCCTACTCACATACAGCTCAGCTGCTGTCAGTAATAGATGCCGACTGGGGAGAAAACTCATTGGAAGAGAGAATCCATAATCATATCCAGCCCTAAATGGGATGAAGGAAGCTATTCTGTCTGATAAGATTTACAGGCCGGGGGCAGTGGCTCACACCTGTAGTCCCAGCACTTTGGGAGGCCGAGGCGGGAGGATCACCTGAGGTCGGGAGTTTGAGACCAGTCTGACCAACATGGAGAAACCCCGTCTCTACTAAAAATACAAAATTAGCTGGGCATGGTGGCTCATGCCTGTAATCCCAGCTGCTCAGGAGGCTGAGGCAGGAGAATCACTTGAACCTGGGAAGCAGAGGTTGTAGTGAGCCGAGATCGTGCATTTGCACTTCAGCCTAGGCAACAAGAGCAAAACTCCATCTAAAAAAAAAAAAAAGGTAAAAAAAAAAAAAAAGGTTTACTTGGAGTGTGGAGTTTATGGAATGTTTTGGCAGTAAAAACACTTTTCTTGAATGTCTCTACTGAAGAAAACTTTCACCAAAATCAGTGAGCAAGGAATACACCAAAGAGTCCAAAAGGAGTCTTTGGTTTATGCAACAAATATTGAATACCTCTTATTAGGCCCTATGTTAGGCAGTAGAGAAGGAGGTAAATGAAACGTCTGTGGCCCTTACAGATCCCTTGGTCTAATGGCAGTGACCAGTGACCCAGTATTAGCACACAGCAAGATATATACAATAGTAGAAGTCTGTACAGAATGTTCTGAAGCTAGAGAAGAGCATCCTAACTCACCTGGGGAAAGAAGTGCACTTGGGAGGCTAAAGAGAGTTTTTTAGAGGAGATACTGTAAGAGTTGATCCTTGAAGGACTAGTAGAGGTTAACCATTGGACAGGGTGGAAGAGCATTCTAGGCAAAGGAAAACAGCACTTGTAAGGCACAGAGCCATGAGAGAACTTGGTGTTAGGAAATGGCAAGAAATTCCATTTGGATGGGATGTAGTATTATGGAAATAGGCAGGAGCCAGATTGTAAAGAGGCTTATAAGCCCCACAAAGAAGTTTGGGCTTTATCCTGAAGGTGGTTTTGCAAGGGGCATGATATATTTGTTATTTAGAAATATTTAGAAAATGTGACAGCATTTTAGGGAATGGATTGGTGGGAGGGAACACTCGAAGGGTGGATACCAGTTAAGAGGTAATTTTAATAGTCCAGGGTAGAAACAATGAAGGCCTGGGGGAGCGATGGTGGTGAGGATAGAAAGGAAGACCTATGGGAGAACTGAGAGTTAAGACACAGGGGCCTCCAAGTTCCTGGTTAGGGATAACTGGGTGCCCATTCGCCAGAAATTAGAAACAGAGGAACAGGTTTTTGGAGGAAGAAAGTTCTGATTTGGACATACTGAATTTGAGGTTTCTGCAATTCATCCAGATGAGGATGTCCAGTAAGTGGTTGGGGTATGGGTACAGAATTCAGGAAAGAGGATTAGACTGGGAGTATAGGTTTGAGAATTATATGTCAATAAGTGATCATTAAAACCATGACTATAGATACGATTATTGTAGGGAGGTTGTGTGCAGTGAAATGAAAAGAAGGTTGAGGACAGAACCTAAAGGAGCAAGTGAAGCAATGAGCCCATAAAGGAAACTAAGAGTAGATGGACACTTTTAATTATTTATGCCATGCTACATTCCATACAGGATTCGAGGACAGAGAGGAGGGGAATTAGGAGGGTGGTATAGTAAGAGCTGAGGATGAAGAGAGTTTTTAGGAGAGACTGGTCAATAGGATCAAGTGCCACAAAGCTGAAATATGACAATGACTAAAATACTTACTAGATTTGACAACTGAGGGATATGGGGGAGATTTCAGAGGAGAAATGAGGTATAAACCTGATTTCAGTGATTCAAGGTGTGAATGAGAGACAGGAAATGGATTTATTGCTGATTACTTTTCTGAGAAGGTTGGCTGTGAAGAGAAAGAGGCAGCAACACAGAAAGAGAGATGGTAAGCACTGAAGGAGTAATTTTTGTTTTTTAGAGACAGGGTCTCACTATGTTCCCCAGGCTGGTCTCAAACCGCTGGGCTCAAGCGATCCTCCTGCCTCAGCCTCCCAAGTAGCTGGGATTACAAGTGTGAGCCTGGCTTAACAGGAGAATTTTTAAAAAAGAATCCAAATTGTAGGCCGGGTGCAGTGGCTCACGCCTGTAATCCTAGCACTTTGGGAGGCTGAGGTGGGCAGATTGCCTGAGTTCAGGAGTTCGAGACCAGCCTGGGTAACACTGAAACCCCGCTTCTACTAAAATACAAAAAATTAGCTGAGCGTGGTAGCGTGCGCCTGTATTCCTAGCTACTCGGGAGGCTGAGGCAGGAGAATTGCTTGAACCTGGGAGGCGGAGGTTGCGGTGAGCCGAGATTGCGCCACTGCACTCCAGCCTGGGCAACAGAGTGAGACTCCATCTCCAAAAAAAAAATCCAAATTGTAGGCCATCATGCAGACTTTTTTTTTTTTTTTTTTTGAGATATAAAAATCTGTATTTATATTACAGTGACAGAATGACACAGCACAGCCCAACCCAATGCAGACATTTTAAATTATGGGAACCTAGCCTATGAAGAAACACTGCTCTAGATAAAATGATTTCATTGATAAGATATAAGTTCTAATCCTGGTTCTGTGCCACTTGCATATAGAAAGGGTCTAAAATAAGGATAATAACACTTAACCTCCCTCATCTCAAAGAATGATAAAGGTGAATTGAGAGATGACACTTAAAAATTAAGAGATGTACAAATGGAAGGAATCAGAGGAAAGGGGGATTCAGAAACGGCATGGATAACCTGGAGTGTTTTGGGGAAGCTTCCACCACTTTTGACTTTGTAACCTCTCTACTTGAAGTCCTCTGCTCTACCCTGGAATGGCAGTGTTTGAATTTCCCTGGGCTGTTTGTGTATCTGCTACTCAGCCTCTCCCCATTCCTTCCCCCTCTTTCACCGTAGTACATTGTGAAGTGCCATGGCAACACGCTTCTGCCCCAGTTCCTGGGGATGTACCGAGTCAGTGTGGACAATGAAGACAGCTACATGCTTGTGATGCGCAATATGTTTAGCCACCGTCTTCCTGTGCACAGGAAGTATGACCTCAAGGTAAGAAGAGGATAGCTCAGACTTAGAGGGAGGCTTCTGATAGCCTGAGAATGGGGAAGACCCTGGGAAGTCTTTGGATGATTCCTTTTAAGGGAAAGAAGGCTGGGTTTGAGTACTCATCTTAGGGGCTGGGTTTTGACTGTTCTTTTAGCCACTTCTACTGACTTGGTCTTTGGGTCTCTCTGCAGGGTTCCCTAGTGTCCCGGGAAGCCAGCGATAAGGAAAAGGTGATAGTAATTTTATGTGCTAGGGTGAGGGATGAGGGATGAGGGAGGGCAGATGAGGGGAACTTCTTAGGATGGAGAGACCACTCTATGTAGGAATAGGGATTACTAGCTGTTTATTATCTTAAACCACTTAAAAGAAGAGGGCGTAAACTTCTGTTGATCCGGGGATTGTTTGGAAGGGGCAGTGGGAGCAGCTGCTTTAACACTGGCATGGGTTATTCCATATGGAAGGCTTGGGGATGGGTGAGGTTGCCAGACTTGAAGAGCAAAATGTTTAACTTTCACTTCCTATTCTGGGTTATTTTATTCAAGCAGCTACTTTTGCTTAAGAAGACACAGGCTGGGCATGGTGGCTCATGCATGTAATCCCAGCACTTTAGAAGGCCAAGGCAGGACTGCTTGAGCCCAGGAGTTCCAGACCAGCCTGGGCAACGTAATCTCTACAAAAAACAAAAAAATTAGCTGGGCGTGGTGGCACGTGCCTGTAGTCCCAGCTACTCGGGAGGCTGAGGTGGGAGAATCACTTGAGTCCAGGAGGTCGAGGCTACAGTGAGCTGAGATCACATCACTTACATTCCAGCCTGGGCAACAGAGTGATCGAGATCCTATCTCAAAAAAAAAAAGGAGGAGAAAGAAAAGTCAGCCTGGAGGGTCTTGGCTAAAAACCATAAGCAGAGAGTAGTGGGATGTGATTTGGGATACAGCTGTAGTGACTGAGTCTGTGGAAGTCACTGGAGGTGAGAACAGACCAGGGAAGCATCACAGTGTGGAGTTAGATGAGATCTAACTGAGCTAGCATAGAGCCCTAGACAGAAGGTGGGGTTCTGAGACCTTGGGGAAGGGATATGTTCCCAAGATGTCCCTTTATACTTAGGTTAAAGAATTGCCCACCCTTAAGGATATGGACTTTCTCAACAAGAACCAGAAAGTATATATTGGTGAAGATGAGAAGAAAATATTTCTGGAGAAGCTAAAGAGAGATGTGGAGGTGATGATTGGGTGCTCTGGGAAATGGCTTTCCTTTTTTTGCTCCCTAGAGGGTAGTTGTCTCTTTCATTCACAGTATGAGGGAGCTCCTCCCCTTCCCTTTATTCTTCAGGTCCTCTGCATGTATGGGGGTTTGGTATGAGACATGAAAAACCCCTGGAGTTGACCCATGGAAGGGGTGGCTGGAATAAGCTAAAAGGATGATTTTAGATACCAGGACATATAGGCACTAAAGGCAGTGGTATGCCCTGCAACCTCAATTTTTATACTTCCTTTCCCCAGAAGGGCCCCCGAAATTCAAAGGTACAGGTACAGGGGTGATACCTACCAGTGAAGAGTGAGAGAGAGGTGTCTGATTTGTCAGTGGGTCTCAGTTTCTAGTGCAGCTGAAGATCATGGACTACAGCCTTCTGCTAGGCATCCACGACATCATTCGGGGCTCTGAACCAGAGGAGGAAGGGCCTGTGCGGGAGGATGAGTCAGAGGTGGATGGAGACTGCAGCCTGACTGGACCTCCTGCTCTGGTGGGCTCCTATGGCACCTCCCCAGAGGGTATCGGAGGCTACATCCATTCCCATCGGCCCCTGGGCCCAGGAGAGTTTGAGTCCTTCATTGATGTCTACGCCATCCGGAGTGCTGAAGGTGAGAGAACTGGGACAATTTAAGGGTGGAGAGGGGATTTTTCCTGGAGGACAGAGACCAGAGTGGTGGGGGAGAGCCTGATTAGCTTTTCAGAACAAAACTGACTGCTTCCTGGAGAAAGGGAATTGGAACTAAACCTGCTCTGAATTGTTGGTCTATCTCCCAGGAGCCCCCCAGAAGGAGGTCTACTTCATGGGCCTCATTGATATCCTTACACAGTATGATGCCAAGAAGAAAGCAGCTCATGCAGCCAAAACTGTCAAGCATGGGGTGAGAGTTCCCAAAAGCCTTTCCTTTCCTGTCTTGACTATTCTTTGGGAAGAGAGAGTCTCTTGTGCCAGAGCAATGGGGTGGCAAAAGAATGGAAGTGGTCTGGGGTAGATTGGGTGGGGGTGATGGGGACGGGTGCTAGGGTGGCCTGACACATTGTTCCATATCTCCTCTCACAGGCTGGGGCAGAGATCTCTACTGTCCATCCAGAGCAGTATGCTAAGCGATTCCTGGATTTTATTACCAACATCTTTGCCTAAGAGACTGCCTGGTTCTCTCTGATGTTCAAGGTGGTGGGGTTCTGAGACGCTTGGGGGAATTGTGGGGATATTCTAGCCACCACTTCTCTTCTTCCTTTGCTAAATTCAGGCTGCAGGCTCCTTCCATCCAGATAACTCCATCCTGTCGAGTAGGCTCTTTCTGACCCTCAGAAATACATTGTCCTTTTTCCCCTTTGCCCATTTTTCTTCCCTCTCTCCCTCCCCACAAGAAGTCTGCTTGTAGTATTAGAATGTTATTGTTGACTCTCTCCCAAGTGCCTTGATCTTTGTAATATCTCCTGTTGTTTCTGTGATATAGGAGCTAGGGAAAGGGGGTTGTTTGCCATCTTCAGGACCTGACTGGACAGATGGACCTGGCTCGAGCAACTACTCTGGATGCACTTTGCTGTGTGGGATGAACTAAAAGTGTCTGAATTTTGCTGATAACTTTATAAAACTCACTATGGCATGCTTCCCTCCTGATAGGCCCTAGGATGGATGACAGTCAAGATACTACAGATGTGGGTGCAGGCATGCACACACACGATGGAATATGGCCATTCCTACACAGATAGGGTAGAGAGTGGGTCAGCAGCCTGGCACCTCACAGAGGTGGGACCTAAGAGGACTCGTGATTATGCAGAGAATTGGATTGGGTCTCTGTCAAAGATTGAGTAATCTCTTCCCTCACCTCAATTCCATCTCCACCCATCTCTACATCTGGGCACAGGAGCCCAGAGATGGCCAAAAGCATTCAAGCCTGGGGGAAGATGTTTGACTATTGCTGCTCTTCACCAGAACCTCACACCTCTCCTGGGACTGGAACCCTTCAGTGGGTGTGTGGTCAGTTTTGGAGGCTGGGATGATGGGCCTCCAAACTTTACATTCTCCATGTAAAGTTTCCTTTCATCCTGCCTAGCCATCCCCAAGGTTTATTTCCAGAAGAAAGGAATATCTCTACTTGGATCAATTCTGGTCATTTCAAGAGGATGAAGGCCTCAAGTGTGGGAACTTCCCCTACTCCCTGGATGTGTGTGCCTAGCACACTTCTTCTCCCATCCCTTTTTCCAGTTGGATTTGTTTTTCTGTTCTCTTCTGTCCTGTCTTATACTGCAACTGTGTCTCCTAGGGGACAGATGGCCTTCTTTGTCATCTTCACTCTCCACCCCCAGAGAGGAGTCAGAGCCATAACTCAATCACTCAGCCCCTCCAAAGATAGTTGAGTTGATGTGTGATATTCTCATAATGTTGAGAACCCCGATGAGATACATTGTCTTCCTCTCCCTACAATGCCTCTGGGGCCAAGGCACCCATTCTTCTTGCTATTCTCCATCCCCCTTGAGGCTTCCACTTTTTTTTTTTTTTTTTAAACATAAAGATGGGCACCAGCAACTGGCCTGTGGTGATGCAAAGCTGCTTTGCTGTGTATCTGGCTGGACTGATCTGTCTCACAAGAAGCCATGAGGCCATAGGGAGAAGCTCCCTCTCCCCTTCATCTTCTGCTCCAAAGGTGGTGGCAAGAGGAGTACCCAGTTAGGGGTTGGAGCCCCCATATGACATCTTCCTGTCAGAAGACTGATGGATCTTTTTCATTCCAACCATCTCCCTTTCCCCCGATGAATGCAATAAAACTCTGTGACACCAGCAACCATTGTTCTTTAGAAATGGGTTTTCTGATCACATGGCTGATGTGTTATGGGCAATATGGATGTCTTCATTTGTTGCTTCTGTTTTTCATCTTTTTTGTTTTATTAATAAAAATTTATGTATTTGCTCCCATTACTATCATAATACAGGGAATAAATTATTCAATCCAAATTCCTGTACAGAAATGCTTTTTTTTTTTTTTTAATTTCACTTCTCTCAGGAAGCCTGTGCTTAAGGGTGCAGAGACTAGCTGAAGAATTCTGGTGTTCAAGGTGTTGGGCCCCTAACTAAGGATGTGGGTTTCTAGACAGATGGCTGTGAACTTTTTTAAAAAGGCTGTGAAGGGTGTGCACGGGAATGGAAAACTTAGTCTTCAGCCTTGTGGGAGGTCAGCGGTAGTGAGGGCCAGGGAAAAGTAGGGTGATGGGACCCTTCCTCTTCCAGAGTTCTGGGCTTGCTAACACTCCATCTTTGTAAAGGTGAGTAGGCCTCTCAGCCCACCAGCTAAAAGAAAAGGAATCCAGTATTCCCCCAGGCTTCCTGGGAAAGCTGTCCTCTTCCTGGAGGGAAGGAAGAGTACAGCAGGGTCCTGGGAAAGTGAAGAAAGTGACTAGCCCTCCAGTCTAGAGGGGGAGTGAAAAACGGGTGGATGAACAGAGGTTGTTGCCAGTTTGGGAGATTCCTGCCTGTCTTGGCTAAGGAAGTCCTTTGGCTGGTGGAAAAACCTGGCTTGATGTGGCCCCAGGGAAGTGAGTTGGATTGGGCGGAGACTGCTTGATGTGGGAAGCAGAGCAGAGCTTTTTTTTTTCCATTGAGAGTTTTTAACTCTATTTGAACCATACACTTGACACTACCACCACCTCAAGCCACTTTTTAAAAAATGTATTCGCTTCCCATTCTGCACCAGCCTCCATATCCCTGTTTGTGGAAAGAGAAAAATCAGAGGCACTGATCAATGATCATCTGAGAGGAGGTTGTTGGGGTCATAGGAGGTAACAATCTAGAAAGAGGCAGGAGATGAGGGAGGGGATTGAAATAGTTTAGTACCCGGATTTATTTATTTTTTAGAGCCAATGCTTTTCTTTTTACTATGACTCTTCCCATCCCACATTGTTCCTCAAAGGCCCTTCTACCATAAGGATTCAAAAAATTGCCGCCCTCCCCCCGAATCCCCATATACCCACCAACACTTCACCCACCCATCCACCACCAGCTCCCGGGAGCTGCTACGCAGCTGGCTGGGAAAGAAAAGGGAGAGTGCTCCGCCGGGAGCGGGGAGCGAGAAGGGTGGCGTCTCCAGGGATTTAACCTCCTACCCTCAGTTCCATGACGCCACCCCCTCCCTCCAAAGACTGGGACAGCACCTCCATTTTTGTTTTGGGGAGGAAGGGCAGGGGCTTGCGGATGGAAGGGGGTCAAAGGAACGGTGATTATCACCCGTGAGGGGAAAGGGGGTGCTGTCTTCCCTCCTTCCCTTTCCTCAGCCTGCACCCCTGCAACCCCCCACCTTTCGAGGTCTCCCCCGCCTTGTTGCTAAGGCCCGGACCGTCATCCCAGCAACAGCCTCAGTCATGTGACCGGCAATGGCGGCGCTGATGAGAGGTAGGTGAGCCCGGCGCCCCCCACACCCACCGCGCGCCCCCCGGGCCCCGCTCGCACCCCTCACGCGCCCCCCGCTCCCCCGGCGCCCCCTCCTCCACCTCCCCTCCCCGCGCGCGACTCCGGGCTCCCCGCTCCGTGCCCGGCCGATCATCTTTCTAGCACCCTCCAGCCTTGGCCTCCATTCGGGGGTTCTGAGGGCTGCGATCGGGCCGACATGCACCCCCACCCGGCGGTGGGGATCCAGGGGCTTTAGCTAGTGAGGGATGTGGGGAGTTGGTTCCGGGTCGGGTCTTGGAGGAGGCCGTGGGGGGAGGGCGGGAGCTGCTTCAGTGGATGCCCCCAGGGACCCTTGCTCATCCAGGCTGTGCCTCCCTCTGGCCTCTGTCTGGAGGGAGAGTCTGGTTCCTTGTCCGGCCTGGGTTGCCACAGAGGAATCACAGACCCACCCTAAACTGTGGCCCCGCCTCCCTTTTCTGTGCCAGCAGGACTTGGACCTAGGACACCTAGGTCCTGGGTCCCCTGTGATGGGGAGAGAAGTGTTGCATCGCGGATAGACTGTATGGGCTGAGACTCTAGGGTTCCATTTTCACTTTATGAATCTCGAGGTGCATCTGGCCTTGGGGGACGATGATGGAGGCATGAAGGGACAGCTGCTCCTTTTTGGATCAGTCAATAAATGGAGGTCACACTAATGGCCCTTCTTTCTGTTTGAGCTGCATTTGGAAGTGTTGTGGAGACAGCCCCGTAGCCCAATGCGACCAGACTCAGGGAAAACATCAGGCCCCTCCAGCTGAGCACTTGTGTGAGCCCCGCCCCTCCCTAAATGCCAGACTTGGGAGCTGACAGCCAGCCCTGCCTGTGCTGGGTTTAAAAGGTGACAATGAGAACTTTGTTATTGCAGGGGCTGCTGCCACTTTGTTCACATCCTTAACAGACTTCAGCAGAAGGGACTGAGTTAGCTCTCAAGGAAGGCTCCTTGGCAATAGGGGCTGAATTATTTGGGAATATGGAGCAGGGTGAGGAGTTGGGGAGCATAGGAAATATTCCGGTCCATGTGATCTGAGGGAGGTGGCAAGAAGACCTCCACCTGCGTGGGCGCTTTCTTTCCTGACTTCTCTTATGTGTGCCCTAGGCTTTCTTGGGGGCCTCAGAGCTGGGGAAGAAAGGAGGAAGGTTAGCATGTTGAAGTTCCTTCTTGAGCAACTTGGGTAGAAGCTGATGATGGAATTCTGCAGAGGAGAGAGGAGATGGAAGGGGAGTTTTTATTTCTGTGTTGGCTGAGGGAAATGGTAACATTTGCCATCATAACTTTTTACCCTTCCCCCACTCCCAGTCCTGGTCAGCTGAGTAGAAATAGAAGGATTTCTGCTGCCATCATCTTCCATGGGCTTTCCAGGTATCTCCCCCGCAAGGGATCCTCAATTTTCACCCTTAAATTGGTTTCCTTCATTCCATGTTCCAAGTAATGCCATTCTTAGTAACCTAGACCCAGATTTCTGTCTCTGTTCCATGGGCTGCTGGGTTGGGGGCCATGGGAATTGGGAGAAGGGGTTTCTCACTTTCCTTCCATTTTTCTGCCCTACCAGGTCACACGACCTACAAGTAGGGAGCAGGGAAAGAAGAGTGAGCCTGCATGCCAATTCTAAGCTCTTCAGGATCAAAGTAAGCAAAAAGGAGGAGCAAAAAGTCTCCCTCCCCTTTAAACAGCCCATTTTCCCCCCCGGAGGTGGGAGGGGCCAATTGTTTCTATGATCCGGGAGAAATGACAGGAGAAACAAGACTGATACTTGGCTTAGATGATAATATAGCTCTGGAAACTTTTTTGCTCTTCAGTGGGTGCTGGGTTTGGAAGATAAGGGGAGACAGAATATGAATTTGGGGGAAGGGTTGGGGATTAGGCTTTGAGAAAACAGAGGTAATAGAGGGTTTGGAAGGAGGCACTGATACTTGTCAAATGGGGACCCCCCACCCTGAGTCCCTTTCACCCTGGGGGCAGTGTCGTTCGTCCTGTCCAGAATGGCAGCCTGTGGAGGCACCTGCAAGAACAAAGTGACTGTCTCCAAGCCTGTGTGGGACTTCCTGAGCAAAGAGACCCCAGCCCGGCTGGCCCGGCTTCGGGAGGAGCACCGTGTGTCCATCCTCATAGACGGGGAGACTTCTGACATCTATGTTCTCCAGCTATCCCCACAGGGCCCTCCCCCGGCCCCTCCCAATGGGCTCTACCTAGCCCGGAAGGCTCTCAAGGGGCTTCTAAAAGAGGCGGAGAAAGAGCTGAAGAAAGCTCAGAGGCAGGGGGAGCTGATGGGCTGCCTGGCTCTGGGGGGTGGAGGGGAGCACCCTGAGATGCACCGCGCAGGCCCACCCCCTCTCCGAGCAGCCCCACTTCTGCCCCCAGGAGCTCGGGGGCTCCCCCCTCCTCCTCCCCCCCTGCCCCCACCTCTTCCTCCTCGCCTTCGGGAGGAGGCAGAAGAGCAGGAGAGCACCTGCCCCATCTGTCTGGGGGAGATCCAGAATGCCAAGACATTGGAGAAGTGCCGGCATTCATTCTGCGAGGGCTGCATCACCCGGGCTCTGCAGGTGAAAAAGGCCTGCCCCATGTGCGGCCGCTTCTATGGGCAGCTGGTGGGCAACCAGCCCCA
The DNA here is from genome assembly GCF_028885655.2 of Pongo abelii. NCBI lineage: Eukaryota > Metazoa > Chordata > Mammalia > Primates > Hominidae > Pongo > Pongo abelii. Next base: position 55,536,276 of record NC_071995.2, read on the forward strand.
GAATGGGCGGATGCTGGTCTCTAAGGACGCCACCCTCCTACTGCCCAGCTATGAGAAGTACGGCACCATTGTCATCCAGTACGTCTTCCCGCCCGGTGTCCAGGGGGTAAGAAGCCCATGGCCTGCCCTTACCCTTTGACTTTCCCCAAGCTCTGACCTAGGAAAACCAGGTGAGGGTGAGTGTGCTTGTTAGATGTGAGACAGTCTTGCTGTCTTCCACTGTGCCCTCCTACTCAGTGCCCTGGACCTAGGAGGTCCCCGTGAGGCCCAGCTTTTCCATCCCTGTGATCCCAAGGCACACGTGAAAATCAGATATGAGCTAGGAAAAAAAAAAAAAAAAGCAAATCAGATATGAGAGAAAGGAATTGCATATTATTTCCTTGATGAACACAAATACTGTGCTGACATCTTGGCAGAGGTAAATTCTGGGGAGGTGGTGGCTTAGGGGAAGGGAGGCACAATAGGAAGGGATCTGACCAACCCAACAGAGCCAGGAGCATCACTCTGTAAAAACAGGAGTGGTCAAGGCCTATAGGTGTCTTCTTGCTGGACAAAGAGTAATGTGCAATTCTGGTTGCAGAGGAGTGAAGAAGCTGCACAGAAGAGTGATGGAAAATGGAACAAGTTAGACAGTGGCAGAAACATTAGGAGTATTTTCAGGTGAAGGGAAGGCTGAGAGATAGACTATTCTGTCTTCACATTTTTGCTTAGTTGTCTGGAGTGTAGGGACCGGCTAACTTCCATCACTTCTGAGAATCCATTTGTTGCTGAATGGAAACTTGAGGGATTGAGACAGCAGAAAAAATCTCTTAACACATAAGGATTATGTTCTGAAACAGGCTCTTGCTGCCGAGGCCGTATAATCTGTCCTTCTGTGGAAAGCTGTCAGCCTGTTGCTGCCCCGTTCGCATAAGCTGGGGGTGCTCAGACAGAGACTGGCCTGGATGACCCTCCACTGGCATCTGGGCCTTAGGATGCCTGGCTGCTCACTGCCCACTCTGCTTCACCTTCCTCCCAGGCTGAACACCCAAACCCAGGAGTTCGGTATCCTGGCACCACACGGGTGGCCTACCTCCCGGACTGCCCTGAGGGCAACAAGGTGCTGACCCTGTTCCGCAAGGCGTTTGACCAGCGTCTCACCTTCACTATCGGCACGTCCATGACCACAGGGAGACCGAATGTCATCACCTGGAACGACATCCACCACAAGACCAGCTGCACAGGGGGACCCCAGCTGTGCGACCCCTCTTCATTTCCTTTCCCTTGGCTCCTGCCCTTTGCTCCATTTCCACTGAGGGACCCACCAACCCCTTGCTCAGGGAGCCTCCTAACTGGAGAGGACCACTTCCAAACTGTTCAGCCATCTCAGTTTCTCCTGCATTCAACCTGGTCCTGGTGTGCCCAGCTTAGCCTACAAAAATAAGCAGAATTGGGCTAAGTTATCTTGGGTTTGGAGGTGTCCTCCCTTAGGGGAGGTGGGGAGGTGTCTGAGCCACCTAGAATGAGGGTGAGCATGGGGATAATAGCAAGTTCGAACAGCTAAACCTCACCCTCATTTCTCTTTGCTCCCAGGTTTGGGTACCCAGACCCCACCTACCTGACCCGGGTGCAAGAGGAGCTGAGAGCGAAGGGTATCACAGATGACTGAAGGACATCGCCTTTGCCAAGGCCCCTGCTGTCCGCCTCTACTAGGACCCAGCAGAAGCCTCTTTCTCCTCTCTGCCCCCTGCCCCCCACACCACACCTGTAGGGGACCTGTCTGACTGGGAAGGGAGTTCCGAGAGGGAGGGGGCAATCCCTTCCCCCATCCCCCACTGGCCAAGTGTTTCAATGCAGTGTGAGCCACTCCCTTCTGGCAGAGGCCGACCTCCAAGGCTCTGTTCTCCGCTCCCCATGTACATATACTCCCGGTTTCCCTGCCCCTCCATTGCCCTTGGCTTTTTCTGGTATGTGCTGTGCTCCATAACCAAGCCGAGAAAGGACCTAGGGTGGGGAAGGGAGGATCTGTTTATTCCCAGCCGCCCCCACATACTGCTCCACCGCTAAACTTCGGGTGTCGGGGAGGCGAAATTGGGCTGATGTGAGCTCCCCGTCACCCGCCATGGAGCCGGCTGTGTGTGTTCATCAGAAACAGTTCTCCCTTAACCTTGTCCTTTCTCTCCGGTGTCTCAGTCTCCGTCAGTCTGTCTTTCTCCGCTCTTCTCTGACCCCTATGAGGAACCTCCTTACCCTGTTCTGGAATCGCTGCCAGACTGTAGCTTTTAATTTAATAAAAATAAAGTAAAATATGCAACTCTTTATGCCACACCCGTTCTTTTCCAGGGACTGGGTGGGGGTGGGGTGGAGAGAGGGACCTGCTGGAAAGGGGAGGGGGGGTGATGGGGAGATCCCTGCGTGCACTCCCAGTCCCTCTGCCTCCTGAGGACCTGGGGAAACGGGATGCACCAGCGGGCTCTGTAGTAAAACTGTGAAACCCTGGGTCACACTTCGATCTTGGAATTAGTATTAAGAGGGTGTTTTTTTGTTGTTCAACTATGGTTGTAGAGAAAAGAACAACTCTACCCACTCTGCGAAGTTTGGCTGGGGTGGGAGTGGGGGCGGAGCCGGGCAGGGGGCGGATTCCGCAGCAGCAACTCCCCGGACGCGCGCAGGCCTCAAAGCCCCCCAGCTTCCGTGGCCCCTCGACCCTGAAACTTGGAGCAGGGTGGGGGTTCAGTATGAAGCCCCCGGACCGCCCCGCCCCTGGCCGCACTGACCGGATACTGGGGGTCATGGGGGGCATGCTGCGCGCATGCGCCCTCCCCGGGCAGGAGGGGGTAAGAATGGGGGCTCGAGGTGGGGTCGGGGGTCTTTCGGGGCCTTCAGGAGGGCTGCACCCACAACTCAATTTATCCGAAAACGAGTTCTGCGGGGCAGTCGCAGGAATACATGAGTTTTATTACGAGGGCCATAGCCCCGTTCTGGGCGACCCTTTTATAACAATGTGGATTTTGACAGGTAGAAGGGGAAGGGGGAGGTCAGGGCTGCCTAGGAGGGCAGGTTCCTTACAGTGGTTCTGTCCCCGCAGCCCCCGAGGAGAAGCCTCCTAGGGTTGGGGGGTACCGAGCCAGAGTCTGAACGTACGGAGGGAGATCACAGAAGGGATCGCGAACATGAGGTCCTCGCCGGGGCTCTGCAGCCCGGTAAGAAGCTGGGGGTGGGGTGGGGCACAGTTTGCTATCCTGCGCCAAGTGGCGAATTCAAAAATATTCTGCTCTTATTAGCATAAAGTTCACATCTAATTTGCATAAGACCCATTTAATCGCAGAGACCTCCACTCTTCCCGCCTTCGAGTCCAATGTGTGTCCCCCATCCCACTTGGTCCCGAGCCCCCGCAGGCAGAGTGTCCCCGCGCCCCACCCCTGGCCCCTCGCCAGCCCGGGCTCCAGGACTTCGCCTTAATTGGCGATTAGTCTTAGCTGGAGTCCCGGGGCCTGGAGGAAAGAAAGGTCCTGAGAGAGGGCGGCATCTGGGTTGTGTTCACCCACAAAAGACTCCCCATACACCCACCCCGTACCAGGGGGCCTCTGTCCACGCGGCCGGGGACAGCCCCAAACCCAGAACATCTTCGCACAGGCCAAGGCCCCATCCACCGAGTCCTCCTTCATTGCAGAGGCCAAGGGGAGACCTGGGCAGACCCTGCCAACAGGCTGAACCCCGACCCCAGCGCTCCGCAGAGCCCGGGATGCGAGAGGGCGGGGGACCCCGGGGCGGGGGAGCACGGGCTGGGGAGGGGAAAAAGCACTGGGGACGTGAAGTCGGAACGTGGTGGTGTCTGGGGGAGGGGCGATCGGGGCGGGAACCCGGCGCAGGCAGGAGGGGGAACGCGATGGAGAGGGCGGAGCTGGGCCGCAGAGGCCCCGCCTCGTGGCGGCCCCGCGGCCAGGCCTGTTATTCAGCTCGCCGCTCCGCTGGGACCCGCACAGCGCCAGTGGCTCGGGGGTCGGCCCTCTCCTCCTCCCCGGCCCGGGCGTAGAGCCACCCCCAACCAGAGGCCGGAGACAGCTGGAGCGGCTGCCGCATCCCGGCCCAGCCTCCCCTACCATCCCTCCCCCTTCCACTGGACATCTGGACCCTAGGCCCCCGCACCGACAGGGTTCCGGAAACCCTCCCCGCCCAGCCCGGCGGCCGGGCCCCGCGCCTCTCTCTCTCTAGAGCCCCCCAGCCCGCCTCAAGACTAGACTTCCGCCTACCCCTGGACACCTCCTCCCGGTCCCCTCCCTCCCCCCCTCCCACAGCCTGGACCGGGGTAGGAGGGAGGGGGGGTGTGCGCCCGGCGCCGTCCCCGCCCCGCCCCCCGTGATTCCCCCTGCATGGCCGGCCCGGGTGGGGGGCGCGGGGGGGCCCGGGCGCCATGCGGGGGGGGCACAAAGGGGGTCGCTGTGCCTGTCCCCGTGTGATCCGAAAAGTGCTGGCAAAATGCGGCTGCTGCTTCGCCCGGGGGGGACGTGGTGAGTGCCAGGTCGAGAGGGCCCAGTGTTGAGTGGGGGGCGGGCTGGGGGTTCAGGGCATCTGTTTGCCCTGGCCCTTGGGATTTAGGGTTGGAGACTGTATGTGTTTTCCAGGAAAGTGGTTTCTTAAGTGATCCCTAAGGTCCCTTCTGCCTCCAAATTTCTGTTAGTTCAAGTTAAGGAAATTGGGGAAGGGGCAGGGAACTCATCTCTTTCCCTTAGTCAAATGGGTTTGAGAAAAACCCACCCACAATCCCCTTAGGCCTAGAACCGATTATTTTCCTCAAACCTTTTGCTAAGAATCTACTTCTGAAGAGGGACAGGGGAATGGAGGAATGAGAATGAGGTGGTTCTACAAGGGGCTTTGTAAGGAATCACAGCTCTCTGTCGCTGAGCACAGGCCAAAGATAACCCTGATGGACCCTCCTCACTGGCCTCCTCTATTGGGTCTACACATGTGTTGGGGAGGTGGGCTGCAGAAGTCTTTTCTTTTTATAGTGATTACTGCAATTGGTGGAGGAGGGGACTGGGAGTGGCAGATGGACCCAGCTCATCCTCCCCCTTTCACAGAGAATGGTCTGTACCCATTGAAAGGGGGAGGGTTGTAGGAAAGCAGATGGCCACCCCCAGCTTCCAATGTCTGCCCAGATGGCTGCCCCCACCCCCATATCTATGCTATGCTCAGGATATGGGGAACCTCCACATGTAACTGGGGGTTCCAGGCCTGGAGAGCCAGGTGTTTACCTTACTGTGCTTTCTCCCAGGGGTGCCCTGGTGAAATTTTCTATCCTGGCCAACTCAAATGAGGATGGCAAGAGAGTGAGCCCTTGGAGAGAGAGGCTGAGCATCATGAAGAGAAGACCCTGGGAGTTCCCTGGGGGCCGTGAGTCTGGAGCTGGGGCAAGGTCTATCACCTCCTCTCTTTTTCCTCCCATTAGAATCCTATTCCATTGCGGGCAGTGAGGGGAGTATATCGGCTTCTGCTGCCTCCGGTCTGGCTGCCCCCTCTGGCCCCAGCTCTGGCCTCAGCTCTGGCCCCTGTTCCCCAGGCCCCCCAGGGCCCGTCAGTGGCCTGAGGAGATGGTTGGATCATTCCAAACATTGTCTCAGTGTGGAAACTGAGGCAGACAGTGGTCAGGCAGGACCATATGAGGTGAGCAGGGGACGGCACCAAAGCATGTGGGACATCTATGAAGGACACTGGCAGAGAGGGCAAGTTGGGGCCACCCAGCTACTGTCCCTGACCTCTGACACTTGATTTCTGGCCCCCAGAACTGGTTGTTGGAGCCAGCTCTAGCCACAGGAGAGGAGCTGCCAGAACTGACCTTGCTGACCACATTGTTGGAGGGCCCTGGAGATAAGACACAGGTGTGAGGACAGGCTCTGGGGAGGCTCCTTTCACTCAAGGGGCATTCGTTTGCTCACCCTAGGATGTTCTTTCCTTCCAGCCACCTGAAGAGGAGACTTTGTCCCAAGCCCCTGAGAGTGAGGAGGAACAGAAGAAGAAGGCTCTGGAAAGGAGTATGTAAGTGTCCACAGCCCTTCCCTGCAGTTGCACAACTTCCAGAAGACTGTCCCTCACATTTTAGATGGATTTTCCTCCAAGGTTGGCTATGATGATAAAGGAGAGGAGGGAGGAACGGGCAGAACCAAGGATGAGCTCCAACGCTGAAGTGGGGGCCTCCTCCTATTTTCATCCTAGGTATGTCCTGAGTGAACTGGTTGAAACAGAGAAAATGTACGTGGATGACTTGGGGCAGATTGTGGAGGTAGCTCCCTTTACACCTTCCCAGCCCCTCCTGCCTGCTTTTCCATCTGCCCAGGGCTATTTTCAGGAGGTGCCTGGGTGCTCCTCTGTCTCACCTCTCAAGCCTCCCCACTCCTGGACCTTCCTACTCTGGAGGCAGGGTGGCTCCCAACAGGGAGGGGGAGGTGGAACACACCCTGGATTTGCATACAGGAGCACCATTAAGGTGGGGAGAGGGCCACCACATGCTCATGACCCAACCTCAACTTTCCCGCAGGGTTATATGGCCACCATGGCTGCTCAGGGGGTCCCCGAGAGTCTTCGAGGCCGTGACAGGATTGTGTTTGGAAATATCCAGCAAATCTATGAGTGGCACCGAGAGTGAGTGGTGGAACTCTGACAGCTAGGTCCTGGGGAGGGGGCCCTCATCTGGTTGTCCCTGTATCCTAACATCAGCCCATTGCGACTTAAGGAATGTTTGTAGAAGTTTTGTAGGGCACACTACCAGGGCAGACAGCTCGAAACTGCTGGGAGTGGGCGAGGTGGGGATTCTGAAATGTATTTGACCTGCCCTTCTTTACCAACCCCACCAGCTATTTCTTGCAAGAGCTACAACGGTGTCTGAAAGATCCTGATTGGCTGGCTCAGCTATTCATCAAACACGTGAGGCTTGAGGGGGCAGGGCCTGGGGTGGGGATTAGGAATGGGCTGGGATTATCTGGAGATGTGTCCTCCCTCCTCGCCCACCCTGCTCTCTCTTAAACATTACCCCTGTTAGGAGCGCCGGCTGCATATGTATGTGGTGTACTGTCAGAATAAGCCCAAGTCAGAGCATGTGGTGTCAGAGTTTGGGGACAGCTACTTTGAGGTCAGTGGCTGAGATGCCTTGGTGGGAAGGAGGACAGAACTGGGGCTTTCCAGGCTGCATAATCACCCTGTCCCTGTCCCCAGGAGCTCCGGCAGCAGCTGGGGCACCGCCTGCAGCTGAACGACCTCCTCATCAAACCTGTGCAGCGGATCATGAAATACCAGCTGCTGCTCAAGGTCAGGACCCCCTTTTTCCTGGGGGCACAGCTGGCTGGCACAGCCGTTTCCTCATTCATCTCCCCAGGGTTCTTAGGGCTCCCCCAGACTTCCAGAGGGCCCCCACTGGTGTCCTCAGGGAAGGATGTGAAAGCTTCTAAGGGTGTCCTCGTGACCTCCCTGAGCGTTTCTCCTCTCTGCCTTAGGATTTTCTCAAGTATTACAATAGAGCTGGGATGGATACTGCAGAGCTAGAGGTGAGGACCCCAGATCTTCCAGGACACACCATGTGCTCCTTATCCTCCTAGTATCTCATGGGTTCCCCCAGCCCCTTGGGTGGTTTACAGCTGTCTGGTTTTTAGGGGGAGGCTGGTTGGGGTTGAGACACTGTCTGAAGAGGCAACTGGCTGAGGAGGCCTCTTTCCCAATAACGACTCTCTTCGCCCAACAATGTGCCCCCCTCACCTGTGTGTGTCCCAGCAAGCTGTGGAGGTCATGTGCTTTGTGCCCAAGCGCTGCAACGATATGATGACGCTGGGGAGATTGCGGGGATTTGAGGTACGGAGATAGGGCAAGAAACTGGAGGCCCGATGCTCTTCTGCCCCAGCCCTAGCACTCAGGAGGTCCTTATGGGGAGTTGTCTTCTCCTGGGTCTGACCCCATGGTTGGTTGGGCATGTCAGGCAAGGAAGGGAGGAGCAGAGAATTGTCCTTTTTCTTGTTCTTTTTCCAAGGCCGCTATCCTTTTGGTTTCAGGGCAAACTGACTGCTCAGGGGAAGCTCTTGAGCCAGGACACTTTCTGGGTCACCGAGCCTGAGGCTGGAGGGCTGCTGTCTTCCCGAGGTCGAGAGAGGCGCGTCTTCCTCTTTGAGCAAATCATCATCTTCAGTGAAGCCCTGGGAGGAGGAGTGAGGGGTGGAACACAGCCTGGATATGTATACAAGAACAGCATTAAGGTGGGGAGAGGGCCATGAGGGAGGGCTTGGAGAGAGAGAGGGCATGAGGCCTCTGAGAGGATGTATCAGAGGAGCCAGAGAGGGCCTGAGGAATCTGGGGGCTGTCTCCTATCTGCCAATTCAGGTGAGCTGCCTGGGACTGGAGGGGAACCTCCAAGGTGACCCTTGCCGCTTTGCACTGACCTCCAGAGGGCCAGAGGGTGGGATCCAGCGCTATGTCCTGCAGGCTGCAGACCCTGCTATCAGTCAGGCCTGGATCAAGCATGTGGCTCAGATCTTGGAGAGCCAACGGGACTTCCTCAACGGTGAAGCTCTCATCCTTTCTTCTCGATGTGCTCTCTCAGCCCCTTGACCTCCTGAATCCCTCACTGCCCAGTCTCCAGTACCTACCCTCTGACCATGGCCCATCCCCTTTTCCACTGCTAGCTCAAAATTTGATAGAATCCCCTAAAGCCCTAAGCAATTGACATTGGCTGACAGGGAGGATGGCAAAGTGGGAGAATGATACAGGCCCTAGGGAAGAGACCTGTCTCTGCGGTAACCCTCCTTCTGTTTCCTCTCTTTGCTCCAGCATTGCAGTCACCCATTGAGTACCAGAGACGGGAGAGCCAGACCAACAGCCTGGGGCGGCCAGGAAGGCCTGGAGTGGGGAGCCCTGGAAGAATTCGGCTTGGAGATCAGGCCCAGGGCAGCACACACACACCCATCAATGGCTCTCTCCCCTCCCTGCTGCTGTCACCCAAAGGGGAGGTGGCCAGAGCCCCCTTGCCACTGGATAAACAGGTATGACGAATAGAGCTCCCTCATTGTAGGGATAAAAAGGGAGAGCCTCTCTTGTTCGGGGACCCCCAAGTTCCCTCCCCATATCATTCCTTCCTTTTATCTGGTCCTTCCTACTTCCCATCCCTTACGCTTCTCCCCTCTATTTTAACTCTGGAGAAGCTGATAGTCTCAGACAGTCTAAGATATCTGGCAAGAGGAGGTGGCTTGGCTAGGGACTTAAACTGAAAAGAGAGAAGTGAGGGTAGATTTCTGGCCTTTTTGATCCTCTGACTTGAATCTTTTCTTCAGGCCCTCGGTGACATCCCCCAGGCTCCCCATGACTCTCTTCCAGTCTCTCCAACTCCAAAAACCCCTCCCTGCCAAGCCAGACTTGCCAAGCTGGATGAAGATGAGCTGTAACTGGTGAAAACCATGGGGGTGGTGCTGACTCAGCCGCCTATTCCCCAAGGAGCTTCAGGGCAGTCCTTCTGGCACTGCTCCAGAATTCCTCCTTCTTGGTGTGTCTGGAGGGTGGGCAAGGCTGGGAGGGATATCAACTTGGAGGAGAGCACCTAGACCCAAGGACTTTTTTCCGCCCAAGGAACACAGTTTCCTTCAGCTCCCACCCCCATGCATGCATCACGGTCCCCCCAAAAGGAGGATATGTGGGTGGGTGGGAGGGCTGGGGCAGGGGCCAGATAGAAATTATTGGTTTTGTTTTTTAATTTTGTTTTTCCTGTTTTCTGAGAATAAAGGTTTTGTTATATCACCGAGGCTGCTGTCTTGGCAGAGGGAAGGGAAGGCTGTAGTGGGGATAGGTGGAGTGAAGTGATATGGAAGAGATTGGTTGGCCCCAGCCATTGGAGGAGGGGGTCTGGTGAAAGGAGAAGGGGACAGGGTGTAAGATAAAAGATGTTGCTATCTTTGTCCCTCAACTGCAGTTGCAGCAGTTGAGGGACAAAGACTGAGGCATGGAACCACTGGAAAGCCCTAGATTCTTCTTCCTTTTTTTTTTTTTTTTTTTGTAGAGTTAGGGTCTTGCTATGTTGCCCAGGGTCTTGAACTCCTGGGCTCAAGTGATCCACTTGTCTTGCCTCCCAAAGTGCTGGGATTACAGCCGTGAGCCATTGCATCTGGCCAGCCCTAGATTCTTGATGTATCCTCTTTACCCAGCCCTTCTTTTTCCCTACCCACCCTCTGGTCTAGACCCCACCAGAAAGCCCAATGCAGTGTGACTTCTCACCATTCCCCCAACACCCAGATACGAAAGCACAAAATGCCAATGTACCTTTCCTTCTGAGGCTGCCATGTTCAGCTGAGGGAGGATGGGAAGGTGGAGAGGATCCTGGGGGCTGCAGCCTTTTCCTGGCTCTGGGTCTCCTTATCTTTGCTCTCTGCGAGGTCATAAGCCGTGTTCATAGTGAGCAGAAGGGGATTCTTCTTCAAGCCATGGACCCAAGAATGGACAGCCCAAGGGGATCTTCACCCCTCCCAACTTCTGGGAGAGCTGCTGGAACAGAGCAAGCCAAACATTCACACAGCCATGTCCAGATACCCTGTCCTGGGTCCTTATGCATCTGGGAGTCCACTGTATCCATTCGTCCCTTGGGCTCAGTCACGTGCACTTGGGCTTCCTCAACAGACAATAGACTGCTGGGGTGGGAGGGTGAGGAGGAGAGCTGGAGTCCCCCGCGCCTGGGTAGGTCCTGGTGCCCTGAATCCCGCTCATTCTGCCCTTGGCCACCTCCAGCTCCGCCGGGTCTTAAATACTCCTCCGCCCGCTAAGCCCTGAGTCCCGCCTCCCACGAAGCAGGGTCCAATCCGGCCCTGAGGGCCCCCTGGCTTGAGGACCTTCTCCGGTCTGGCGAGAGCTGCGGCTTGGAGAGGGAGAGTCTCTATGTCAGGCGTTTCTGCAGACATCCTTGGCCGGATCTGATCGCTGGCTCTGGGGTGGCTGTGGAAATGTGTAGAGATTAGAGAGAGAGAATCCGAAAGGCAAGCGCACTCCGACACTCAACACCCGCTATTTACCCCTCCTTAGACTTTTCACTTAGACTTTTCACTTAGACTTTTCACTAAGGGGGGGACAGGACGTAGCGCCCAGATAAGACTTCTGCGGAACAATAGGAGGAATTGAAGAGGGGAGACCCACCCTCACTGCATCCCACCCCCCCTCCCCGGGCTTTGGGGTCATGGACTGGGGGACCAGAGGATCATGGGGGGGGGGGTGCCGAAGATTCTTGCGAATGGAGGGGGGGATCATGGCAAACAGCAGGATTCTGGACTTAGAACCTTTATATTTATTTAGGAACCATAGGGACACATGAGGGGGGTGGCTGACTGCTTTGCACTTAGTTTGACCAATATGTGCTTTTGAATGCCTACTTTGTGAACAGCATTTGTTTTTGTTTGTTTGTTTGTTTTTTGTTCTTTTTGAGATGTAGTCTGGCTCTGTCGCCCAGGCTTGAATGCAGTGGCTCCATCTCGGTTCACTGCAACCTCCACCTCCTGGGTTCAAGCGATTATCCTGCTTCAGCCTCCCGAGTAGCTGGGATTACAGGAACCTGCCACCATGCCCAGCTAATTTTTGTATATTTTAGTAGAGACAGGGTTTCACCATGTTGGTCAGGCTGGTCTCAAACTCCTGACCTCAGGTGATCCACCTGCCTCGGCCTCAAAGTGCTGGGATTACAGGCGTGAGCCATTTCGCCTGGCCTGTGAAAAGCATTTGAATGTGATAAATGGTGCTTCAGTTTTTTTGGTTCCTAAGAAAAAAATATCCTGTGGGTTCAGTATTTCCCCTGAGGCCCTGAACTAGGCCCAGCCACTCCTCACAGAGGTATGGGTGCTGGTTCTGTCATTATCCCTCTCCAATACATGTGGCTGCATTCCATGTCAGTAGGACATGAAACTGCTTTTTGGAGCCAGCTGTGCCCCATGAAGATGTGGGTCTGGGTAAGGTTCAGGATGGGCGCTGAACTTTTTTGCTCTGGCTGGGAGAATGTAGTGGCTCAGGGAAGGACCAGTGACCCAAGAGGAACCAGCCTCTCTCCCCGCCCAAGGTGCCGATGAGGAAAGGAACCGGGAGTTAAGTGAAAAGTCTAAGGAGGGGCAAATAGCGGGTGTTGAGTGTCGGAGTGCGCTTGCCTTTCGGATTCTCTCTCTCTAATCTCTACACATTTCCACAGCCACCCCAGAGCCAGCGATCAGATCCGGCCAAGGATGTCTGCAGAAACGCCTAACATAGAGACTCTCCCTTTCCAAGCCGCGGCTCTCGCCAGACCGGAGAAGGTCCTCAAGCCAGGGGGCCCTCAGGGCCGGATTGGACCCTGCTTCGTGGGAGGCGGGACTCAGGGCTTAGCGGGCGGAGGAGTATTTAAGACCCGGCGGAGCTGGAGGTGGCCAAGGGCAGAATGAGCGGGATTCAGGGCACCAGGACCTACCCAGGCGCGGGGGACACCTCTGATCTTAAGTACCCCTTGGGAACCAGGCTCAGGGAAGCTCTCACCGAGGCTCGGTTCCATCAGCTCTTCGGGGGCGAAGAGCAGGAACCGGAGCTACCTGCAGAGCGCCGCTTTCCCTGGCTCTTCGGGCTGTGGAGGCTGCGGGCTCGCGCTTGTTCCGGGACGGGGGCGTGGCGCCTGCTGCTGGCTCGGCTGCCCGCGCTGCACTGGCTGCCCTATTACCGCTGGCGGGCCTGGCTGCTCGGAGATGCGGTGGCCGGAGTGACCGTGGGCATCGTGCACGTGCCCCAGGGTGAGAGGCCCTAACAGCGGCCTGTCGGGAGCACAAGCTCTAGAGGGCTTCCGGGAGGAGGCGTAGGAAGCTGGGAATCCGGGAGCAGATGGTGGGTTCATGCCATTGAGGGTGAGAGAGAGGGATCTGAGGCCAAGTTTGAGGTAAGGACTGTGGAGCTCCATCAGATCCCCACCCCCACCTCCCCTCATCTGCGCAATCCTGCGAGAAGCCTTAGACAGGTTCTGGCTCAGAGAACTGGAGAGAGGCACAACACCTGGCCCCCAGGACTTGGCCACAGCGTCCCTGACCTTGTCTGCCCCATGACCGCCCACTGAGGCCCATTAACCCCTCAGTTCCCTCATGAGGCATGATTTAGCATCCTTGATGCCAGTCCCTAAGAGTCTGGGAAGTGCATTTAAGTCCTGGAGGTTGGACAAGGCCCCCTCCCCACAGCACACCTTTCCATCCACTTTTATCCCAGGCATGACTTTTGCTCTCCTGGCCTCCGTGCCCCCGGTGTTTGGACTCTACACTTCTTTCTTCCCCGTCCTCATCTATAGCTTGCTAGGTACTGGGAGACACCTGTCCACAGGTGAGTGACCAGGGACTTCCAATGACTCTTCTTCCCTATGGGGTGAAAATGGACAGGGGCTGTTATTTCCCTTCTTCCTAATTTTCCTCTTCACCTCTCCTACCTTCACCTCCCTCCTTGCCCAATCCTGCCAGGAAACTGACCTAGGCAATGCTTGCTAGAGTGGGTGCAAAGAGGTGGGAGTTTACCTGAACTTTTTTCCCCTATGAAATTTGGTTAAAATGAACATCTCAGGGACTTGGAAGTGGAAGAATAGGTGCATGGTCCCCCAAAGGGGCACGCAGTAGGCAGAGAATCTGCAGGAGGGAGCAGTTTTTGCCGGCTAGCGTAGCTCTTCGCGCCCCACAGTCTTGACGGGGCAGCAGCCTTCTTGGGAGAGCGGAGTCTGGCAGCAGGATCTCGGACCCAGGGCGTGGACCCTGAGCTGTTTCCCTGCCCAGGGCTGCACAGCTGGTGATGTCTGCATTTGTCCCCCGGAGGCAGGAACTTTCGCCATACTCAGCCTCATGACAGGCTCTGCCGTCGAGCGGCTGGTGTCGGAACCCCTCGTGGGGAACCTGAGCGGAATCGAGAAGGAGCAGCTGGACGCTCAGCGGGTTGGGGTAGCCGCGGCCGTGGCCTTCGGGAGCGGGGCGTTGATGGTGAGGGAGGACCCGGGGAGGATCCCGGGGGATCCCTGCTGAGAGGCCGGGGAAATTGGGCCGGGGAAGAGGGAGGGACCAGCTTTCGGCTTGGGTTCGGGAGGGCGGAGGTGTGCGGGGTTGGTTTGCTCCTCCTCTAGATGGTGACAGCGCGTCTTCTCCCCCGCAGCTGGGGATGTTCGTGCTGCAGCTCGGCGTCTTGTCCACCTTTTTGTCCGAGCCTGTGGTCAAGGCGCTGACCAGCGGGGCCGCGCTGCACGTGCTCGTATCCCAGCTGCCGAGCCTCTTGGGGTTGTCCCTCCCGCGCCAGATCGGCTGCTTCTCTCTCTTCAAGGTGGGGGTGGGAGAAGAAAGGAGAAGGGGCTTCTAGAGGTCCCGGGAATAGGGAAACTCGAAAAGGGAGGAAGGACGGAGGGTGGAGGGGTAGTATGTGACAAGGGCGCAGGAAAGGGGGTTGGAGCCACGTGGCCGAACGAGGGCGCTGAGGAGGTGTAAGCCCTGGTGGCACTGGGGAGAGAAGGCCTCGCTCTGGGGGGCCCGCGCCGGGGCGCACGAACCCTGGCACGGGGCCCTCTGCTCATCGCCCCTGCCCTCAGACGCTGGCCGCCGTGCTGACTGCGCTGCCCCGGAGCAGTCCGGCCGAACTGACCATCTCCGCGCTCAGCCTGGCGCTGCTCGTGCCGGTCAAGGAATTGAACGTGAGATTCCGAGACCGGCTACCCGTGCCGATCCCGGGGGAAGTCGTCTTGGTGAGGATAGCCGTGTGCGCCGGCCCCCCTGCCGGCGCAGACCCTGCAGTCCTGTGGGAACTGGCCGCTGCCGCCCCCTGGTGGAGTGCAGAGAGGCCACGGAACAGAGGGTCGGCTCACACTCACTTTCCCTGGCCTCCTGCAGAAGGACGCTTTGACCTTCCACAGCCCCCCTCGACACTGTCCCACGTCTCTCACGGAGCACCCCTTACACCTCTTGGAGTTCCTTCTGCCATGCTACAGCGCTCCCTTGAGGTCTTGCTGGTCACAGCACCTTCTTTGACATCCGTCCTCACCAGGGTCCTTCCCTGTAATTCACAGTGCATCTCCCTCTCCATCCTCCACCGACATTTCTCTCTCTCCCCCACTAAATAAACGTTCCGCGTCTCCACAGATGCCAGTATATCACTAGATATCATCCAGCTTCCCTCTTTGGAAGGCTCAGTGGCATCTCTTCATATCCACCATCCTTCGCAGAAGCCTCCTCTTACTTCCGTGGCTCCAGCGCTCTGTGGCCTCAGGCATACGTCATCCCTCTTTCCCAGCTCTACACTACAAATCAGTTGTCAGGCCCCCATCCCAAACACATCCCCGCTCCCCCAGGTGCTGGGCTTCTGCAACCAGCTAGGCCTGCATTATGGTCCTCTCTCATGGTCAGCCCCTTCTAGCTTCTGCCAGGAACCCCATCTCTTCCCATGCCTTCATTTTGCTCTCTTTCTCAGGTGCTTCTGGCCTCCGTACTCTGCTTCACCTCTTCTCTGGACACAAGATACCATGTCCAGATAGTGGGGCTGTTGCCTGGAGGGTAAGACAGAATGAAAAGATGCCAGCTTTCTCTTCTCCCACCTCTCCCACCCAACACTTCCTCTTATCTCCACCCCCCATTTTCTCTGCCTTCCTTATCTCACTGAAGCACCCAACCCCTCCTCACCATGGATCCCTCCCTCTCCAGATTTCCCCAACCCCTCCTCCCCAACGTGGCTGAGCTGCCTAGGATTCTGGCTGACTCGCTGCCCATTGCACTGGTTACTTTTGCGGTGTCTGCCTCCCTGGCCTCCATCTATGCAGACAAGTATAGCTACACTATTGACTCCAACCAGGTGGGACTCTGACCGTGGACCCAACCCTCTCATTTGACTTCCCACCATGCCTTTGTCTCTCCCACTTCATCTCACTGCATCCCTTCAGGAGCTCCTGGCACATGGTGCCTCCAACCTCATCTCCTCCCTCTTCTCTTGCTTTCCCAACTCGGCTACGCTGGCCACCACCAGTCTACTGGTGGATGCTGGTGGGAAAACACAGGTAAGAGGGCATCCTTGGATGAGGAGAAAGGATGGGCCATCCAGGCAAGGTGGCAGTGGTGGAGAAACAGGTGGAAGATGGTTAGATACTCAGGTGGCACCTATATAGAGAAGACTGGGGATCTGTGAGAAAGGGTGACTGAGGGGATGGAATTATAGATAGGAGAGATGGAAGATAACAGTGTTGCAGTAAGACCTTTGTAGGCTCTAAGCACTGAAAAAGTTTATGGTGCCCCAGGTGTGGTTCAAAATAAAAACACAAAACTATAAAATAAACTTAAGAGATAAAATTCTTATTTTTTTCACACAATGACATTGTCTTTTAAAAGGAATATCACATATCAAAGTCTCCCCCTAATATTTTTGGTTTCCCTTACTTTGCTGGTGCCCTAAGCACGTATAGCCTGCTTATAGGGTAACCCAACAGTGGCTTTTAAGGTGGAGGTGGGCTGCAAAACTGGGGAACTTGAACAGACATCTACAGGGATACTGGTGAATAATGGGTATTTAATTAATTGGGGGGAGGGGGAGGGTTAGATGTGAACGGCAGAATATTAAGAAGGGGGTTGTGTGGAAGGAGATTTGGGAGAAGGGAGACTTCCGAGGAAGATTAGGCAGAGTGGGCAGGGAGACCAGCTCTCGTGGGGGTGGGAGGCTCCCTTCCTTTTTTGCTCCTGTTCCTCCTTCCCTCTAGCTGGCAGGCCTCTTCTCCTGCATAGTGGTCCTGTCGGTGCTGCTGTGGCTGGGGCCCTTCTTTTACTATCTGCCCAAGGTAAGGAGCAGAGGAGGCATGAGCATGGCTGGGAGGGGTGGCTGTATTCCAGGACATCAAGGTAGTCAGCCCACCTCCTCTGCCTCAAGGCTGTCCTGGCTTGCATCAACATCTCCAGCATGCGCCAGATGTTCTGCCAGATGTAGGAACTTCCACAACTATGGCACATCAGCCGAGTGGACTTTGTGAGAAATGCCATTACCCGCAGATTGCCGCCTCTCATCTTGTTAGCATCCCCAGCCTCTGCCCTGAACCAAACCTAATCGTCCTGGTCTTAAGCTCTGCAACCCACCCACTCCCCTAACAAACATAACTCCTAATACGCTTTACTCACAGGCAAGGGAAAGGATGGGGTTTGAACCCCTTTGACCTGAATATGTGTAACTTCCCAACTGGTGCAGGTCATTACATGTGGTGTGTGTCCCATTGAATCAACCCTGTTCTTTCCCTCTGTCATGCTTTCTACTTCTTCCTGGGTCATCTCTCCCCATCACTTGCCTTGGTAGTCACTGCCCTGGATCTCTTTCCCCAGCAGTGATGGCCTGGGTTTTCTTTTGGGCAATCCACCCCTATCCCTGTCCTGCAGGCTGTGTGGATGGTCACCTGGGTGGCTGTAGTGACCCTGAGTGTGGATTTGGGCCTGGCTGTGGGTGTGGTCTTCTCCATGATGACTGTGGTCTGCCGCACCCGGAGGTGGGCATAGAGATGAGTGGAGTTGAGGTCGGGGCAGGGGAAGAGAATGAGGTGCTTGGGGTGACTCTCCAGCCAGGCCAGGCTAAGCTGGAAATCTGGCCCCACCTTCTTCCCTAGGGTGCAGTGCCTGGCACTTGGACAGGCTGAGGGGACAGAGCTCTACAGACCACTCAAAGGAAGCCACAAGGTGGGTGGGCTTCCCTTCTCAAAGGAAGGGAAGATTAGCCCCAGACGTTTCTCTGATCCTTTGACCTCTTAGCTCCTCCAGGTCCCGGGGCTCTGCATCCTGAGCTATCCAACACCACTGTACTTTGGGACCCGTGGGCAGTTTCGCCGCAACCTAGAGTGGCACCTGGGGCTCGGAGAAGGAGAAAAGGTGAAGGAACTTGGTTTAGGAGGAATGTGGATCCTCCAGGAGTGGGAGGCAGGTGGGTGTTCTGAGGGGAATCCTTGTGCTCAAGGGGTGCATGTTCATGCTGTGTCTCGGCAGTGGTGACTGCCCTTCTTTACTCATAGGAGACTTTAAAGCCAGATGGCCCAACGGTTGCAGGTGAGATGGGGTGACAAGAAGGAAGATTTGGGTATGTTGCATGGTGGCACCTGGGTACTCCTGTCTTCTCCCACTCTAGTTGCTGAGCCTGACAGGGTGGTGGTCCTAGACTTCAGTGGTGTCACCTTTGCAGATGCTGCTGGGGCCAGAGAAGTGGTGCAGGTGAGGGAGAGGGTAGGTTGAGGAGAAATCCCTTAGCATCTCACTCATACCCTCTGATCTAGGACTTAACCCCTTTGCCCCATCCCTGCAGCTGGCCAGCCGATGTCGAGATGCTAGGATCGGCCTCCTCCTGGCTCAGGGTAATGGTGAGATGTGTGGAGAAGAGCGGGGCCCAGTGCCTGGGCAATGACTGGACACGTGCGGGAGGGAAAAGGACCCAGTGTGGACTTAGGGTCTCAGAGCCTGACACCCTCCCCACATAGCCTCGGTGCTGGGGACACTGACCCGGGCAGGACTCCTGGACAGGGTGACCCCAGATCAGCTGTTTGTGAGTGTGCAGGATGCAGCTGCTTATGCCCTGGGGAGCCTGGTAAGGGGCAGTAGCACCAGGAGCGGGAGCCGGGAGGCACTGGGCTGCGGCAAGTGAGGCAGAGGTAAGTGGCTGGAGACCCAGGGAGAGGGGTTTGGGAAAGGGTCTGTGGAGGAAGATCAAGAAGAAAAGGGTGGGGACGGAATGAATAGTAGATTGAAGACCAACTCAGGGAGCCCGGGCTGAGCTATGGGTGAGGAACTGAAGAACTCAGATCCCTAAGTGGGTGGGGTACCCCGAGAGGACTGCCACATTTCATCAAGGAAGATGGGTGCCTAATCTATTCCTGACATGTCTCCTCTCTTCTCCAGGAGCTCACTGACCCAAAGATTTGCACAGTGTGGGTCTGACCTCATCATGTGGAGTGCAGAGGGCCCCAATGACATGTGTGTGATGAGGACCATGACCCTTGAACCCCCTTACCTAACGTGACTAATAAAATGAAGCTGAGAGCTTTGGAATCCATGAAGTGAGTCTAGGTGTTTGCACAGGGACTCTGGCGCCCCTTCTTTTGTGCCCACAGCATTGCAGAGACACAACTAAGAATGGCTTTCACCGACCACCAGCCCTCACCCCAGCCCCAGAGCCACAAGTTCTCTCTGTGGGGGTGGGGCTGGAGCAGGTACAGAGTACTGGATCTGAAGATGCAGATGAGGGGCACAGTCTTGGGATTATGTGTTGGGGAACTTCCCCACCCCCTCAGTCCCAAGATGAGAGGACAGTGTTTCCACCTTAGGTTCTTAGAGTCCCTCTGGGCTCTTTGGCACTTGGAAAGTGATCCCCCCATTTCCTGCCCCATGAGAATGGGCAGGGGGAGGACTCGGCACTGGCTGTGGGAGAGGTTATGGCTCCACCAGGCCTCTGGGCACTGGAAAAAGGAGGGGTGTCACCAGGACAACCCCTATTGGGCATCAGGTTCTGAAAAGGAAGAGTGAGGAACTAGAGGCTCAGGGACAGCCAGTAGAGTGCTCACAGGGTGTTGGAGTTTGTTGGAAATTCCTGGCAGGGACAAGGAGGCAGGCCCAGCCTGACAGTCAGAAATCCCCAGCGGGCCATCACTGGGAAGTCATGCACTGCAGCCGGTGTTTGAAGAAGAGCAGCCGGTGTTTGGCCATCTGGCTCTCGTCCAGTGATCCTGGGTAACGGTACCGGGCATAAGTCGCTGCCCCGGCATCCCTTGATGTCCAAGGCAGCTTCAATTTGGATGCATGATCCACCACGACGTCGGAGCAGGAGCCAACCCGAAGGGAACCAAGCCCATCCAAGAAGAATTCTGGGGGTGGAGGGGAGTACACAGTGAGGGGTCCTGAGGGTGCAGAAGGCCGACTGGTAAGGGGGAACTCTCAAATTTAGGGTGTGGAAAGTGTGTGTGCAAAGGCTTGTTTCTAAGGACTTTGAGCATGTAAATCAACTCCCTGGTTCTCAGTTTTACTCTTGTGTAAATGGAGTCAGTACATTTGGGCTTTGAAAATGGAAAAACCTACCCCCACTCCCAGAGGTTAAATATACGCCAGATGAGTTGCACCGACTGTAGTCTGAACTAGGGGAAGCGCTGGGAGTAGAGTAGGGGTGGCGGGAACAGTGATGGGGAAGCTTATGGGGACCCAGAGGCTGTGCTGGGAATGGAGTTCAATATGGTACATGTATACATATGTAACAAACCTGCACGTTGTGCACATGTACCCTAGAACTTAAAGTATAATAAAAATATATATATATATTAAAAAAAAAAGAGTATGCGGGGCTGGGAGAGGGTGGGAGCTGTCTCTCGCCCAGGTGCTGGTCTTGGTAAATCACTGCAGAACTGTTCTAGGGTTCCCGGTGGCGGCTGGGCGCGGGTGCATCCTAGGAGGAGAGGCGGGTGACGGTGCGCCAGCTCCCCGTGGGGCTCCTGCCAGGGTCGACCGGGAGGGGGCGCCACTCACCCAGATGAGCCACGCGGCTGAGGCGGGGGTCGAAACCGACCTCGCGCACCTTGTCAGTCCGCGCCAGGAAGAAGTTAACCACGCCGTCGGTGACCACGCAGCCTGGGAAGCCGATGAGCTCGTGGTGGAAGCCGCGCCTTTGCCGGAGGCAGTTCCCGAGGCCTGGGGCGCCGGGCTCCACGCTCAGCAGCTGCCGGTAAGTGGTGGCAAAGCCGGAGATCTCGCGCACCGCGCCCCCCACCTGCGGGGAGAGGAAGGTTGGTTCCAGGCCGGCCTGGGATAAGGGACCCGAAGGGGTCAAGGTCTGCGCTCCGGTGCCTTCGGGGGTACCCCTGCCCCATTCTCTTCCGCTTCACCCCTGCAGGACCCAGACATTTCCCAGGCCCCACTTCGTGGTCCTCTCTTTGTCCCAGGGCTGGTCGTTCCTGGCCGCAGCGCCCCCGCTGTGGCCTTAGCCTGTTCAAGGCCCTTCTCCACCCCCACATCCTGCGGCCCCTGCCTTACCAGGTCCAGCGGCGTCCGCTCCAGCACGTCCACAAGCCTCTCCAGCCGCGTCCGCGCCGTGAAGACGAAGTCGTCGTCCACCCATAGCACGTACTTGGTGGTTACTTGGGACACGGCCAGGTTCCGGCCTGCGAACCAGCCCTGGCAGAAAGGTGTGTGTGGTTGGGGAGGCTGCAGAAATAGGACATGGCCCTCTGTCACCTTTCTTTCTCTCCCCCGACCCTTCTCAGCTTGTATCCTTCTCCAGACTTTTGAGTGCTTTCAAAAGGCCAGGAGCTAGGTAAAAAAAATGCAGATCCCCACAGAGGTTCCAAGTCAGTGGTCTTGGAATGCGTTTAATTTCTGTGTGCATTTATTTATTCATTCATCAGCTATTTTATTGAATGCCATTAGGCACTAAGCACCATTCTAAGAATTCAGAGAGAATTTCCTGCTCCCACGAAGCTTACATTCCAGGAATCCTCATGCTTAACAGGCACCCCATGATTCTGAGGCAGGTGGTCCTCGAATCACTACCCTGGAGGCTGCAGATTGAGGGCACACCCCCTGCGGGAGTCCTCTGGCCTGCCGTTCAGCCTGCTAGCTGCACACCTTGCCGAAGGGCATGAGATAGTGTTCCACGTAGGGGCCACTAACGCGCTCTGGCTTGTCGCTGTCGTCAGCGATGACCACGGTAACCGTTGGGTAGAAGCGGCGGATACTGGTGATGAGAGCCCGTAGCCGATCATAACGGAGGAAGGTCTTGGTGGCAATCGTGACTAGAGCACTGATGTTGTACTGGGCTGAGATTGGGGGCACAGGGTTGGGTGCAGACAAGGAGAGTTGGGAGAGGGGAACAGGTAGAGATCCCCTCCCAGGACTGCCCTCTCCCAACTTGCTCCCCACCAAGGCTGGATCTAATATGTTCCTGCCCCTACCAGCCTCACCTCCCTGGGGTAGAGACCCAGGTGGGTACAGCCGAGGGTTGGGCGGGTGTCTTATGCGGATAGTGAAAGCAGCCTCATGTCCCTCGGTGGAGAACCGGACTGGGAAGAAAGGACATGGCATTTGACCCTGAAGGGTGGGATAACATTCTGTTTTCAGCCAATCAATATTTAAGTGCCTACTCTGTGTCCCACCTTTCTAGGCCTTGGTGGACAAGAACACAAGGTTCTTACCTTCATGGAACTTACATTCTAATGGGTAGGAAAAAAACAATAAAGAAAATTTTAAGGAAAAGCTAACCTTTATTGAGCACTTACTATGTGCCAGACCGGTTAAAAAATTACCTTAAATATATGCACTCATTTTATCCTCATGATAGCCCTATTAAGTAGATTCCTACAACAGAAAAAGAAGCTGAGACACAGAAAAGTAACTTGCCACATTTACACAACTATTAAGCAACAAAACTGAGAGCAACCTAGTCAGTCTGGTGCCAGGCTAAGTAAATTAAAAAATTCAGATACTGGTAAGTATTGAGTGGAAAATAAGACAAACAAGTAATGTGATAGTGAAGAGGAGACATTTGAGCTGAGATCTAAATGACAAGAAGGAGCCAGTCTGCAAAAATCTGGGGAAGAGCATTCCAGGCTGAGAAAACAGAAAGTGCAAAGGCCCTAAGGTCGAAGCAAACTTCGTGCAACAAACCAGCTTTGGGGGGAAGCAAGGAGGGCTTTTAGGCCTCTTTTGCTGGAAGAGAAATGGGAACTCAGGAAAGTAAAGGCCTTTGCCCTCTAGTAAGGGGTGGGTTGGGAATATAGTCTTCTAACTCCTTAGACAGGTCTCTTCCTGGGGCCCCCACAGTTGGCCTAAAGGGGAGACACACCCAAGGCTCAGGTTTCCCTCTGGCCTGCTCCAGCCCCAGATGAACAAAGGCCCCCTTTCTCCCTCTGGCCCTGCTGGTCCAGTTGAAGCAGCCATTGTGTGGCTGGACAGCTCTTGCCATAGCCCAGATGCCTCCCATGCCCTCTGCCATTTGCCCACTCCAGCTTTTCTGGTTCTTCTCTGTTTGCCCAGCCTGCCCCTCTCTCCACCCAGGCCTTGCACCTGTGTCTGCTGTGTTGGTCTGGTAACTTCGGCTGCTGTAAGTGACTAGTTGTAGTTGCCTGTTGAGTTGGTCCAGCCCTGGGCTGATAAGGGTGAGATCTGCCTGCCCCTCTCCAGTGAGAGTAACTCCAGTCACTTCCCCTGCCACGTCCCAGGTGCCTAGGGAGGCAGTCAGGTTCACCTAGGAGGGGATTGGAGAGTGCAGGGTTAGGCCCCAGACCCACTTCTTGCCTCCCTGATTCGCCCATCCTTCCCTTAGTAGCCTTGCCTCCCTCCCAGCATTCTTGATGCCTACTTGGCTTCCTTGCCTTCTTGTTTTCTCTCACCTGGTATACCTCCTGACCAGAAGCTGCCTGAAGGCTCAGCCCTAGGAGAAAGGAGTGGGGGGATCAGAATCACACAGGCAGCCCTGAATTCTTTCTCATTTTCTCTCCCTGCTGTCACCACACACAATAGAGAACTTTCCACCTATTCTTCTTATTGAGGCCTCAGCAGGGCACACTGTATAACATAGCCTACAGTGACTGATTTTTGAGCCCGTCCCATCAAAGCTTGCCCTATGGCCTGCCCTGACCACCACCTAACCAACGGTTAGTCAGCAAAGAATAGATTCTTTCCCCCAAAACTCCCCAGTTACAGTCTTCTGAAATTCCTAGAGTCCCTTCCGTCCTCACTTCCCACCTCCTAAGCCCCCTTTTGAGCTTAAGTCCCCCGTTCATCAGAGGTTCCCACCTCCTATTCCAATCATCTCCCATTCTTCCCCACCTAACCTTGGGCTCTGCCACCCCCACTGTGGCTGAGGTCATCCTCTGGGACACTCCTCCCTACCTGGCACCAAGATGCTCCTGAGGGGCTGAACTTCCACACCCTGTAGGGGGTACTGGAGCGGGGAGTTGGCAGGGGCTATGAGCAGCTGGTCAGCTGGGGACTGGCTCCTGGCAGTGGAGGAAGGAGAGGACAGAGCAGAGTCGCGGGGAGAGGGTCTCTCCCTCCCGGCACAATCACTGCTCTCCCCCTGTGGAGTCATGCGCTTCTTTCAAGCTGGTACCTCGACAGAAAGGCCTGGAACGCCTGCTCTCTTGTGGCAGAGGCAGCCCTCAGCTCTCCAGGGTCAAAGGCCTTGGTGAGGTCAATAGCTCGGACTTGTTTCTGGAAGGGGAGGGGGAGGCCCCCCCCACTGGACTCACAACTGCAGTTGTTCCAAGCCAGCAGCCTGAAGGGGGTAGTGACGGTCATCAGAGCCCAGCTACACAGCTCCATTCATCCCATAAATACTGACACAGCACCCCACACTTTGGCCCTGCAGTTCTGTCTATCTAGGATCTGTCCCCTTAAATGCTGCCCTTCAAATAGTCCTCGGGAGGGGGACCAAGGATTGGATGACCTATCCCCTAAATCTGGATTTTAGAGTTGTAGGATAGGGCCAATTACCAGGATTTCAGGAGCTGCCTACCCACCAACCAGGACCCCACCTGGAGTCTCGTCTCATACCTGAATCAGGACCTCAGGGAGTCTTTCAGGGCCCTCCCTTGACTGCACAACCTCCCACGCCCATCCCCATCCTCGTCCCCATGGCAAGGTTCAGGGAGAACAGATTTTCCCCAGCCCAAGCCTCAGCAGCCTCCCACTTCCACCTCCCACTTCACTCCACACAACCCATTAGGAGAATGCAGGCATCCGAGCCCAGCAGTGGAGGAAACAAAAGCCCCCAGACCACCCCCAGCGAGCGCCGCGCTGCGCCGCCGCGGTCAGCACTCACCCCACTACTTGCTCCTTGATCCTGACCGGGATGTGTGCGTAGCGGGGCTCAGGAGCAAGATCTGGCAGCTCGGGCCTGCGGGGGCTTTGCGGGGGCGCCCACGGCGCAAGAGGTGCCCGGAGGCCGGGCGCGTCCCGGGTGCTCGCGTACAGAAGCCCCAGCGAGGCGCAGGCGAGCAGAAGGACCAGAGCGCACAGGGCCCGGCGGCCCAGCCACATCCTAGGTGGGGGTAGGGTGGGGAGTGAGAAAGGGAGGGAAGAAGGGAGGGCAAGGGATGGGGCCCTTGGCCCCCGCGTCCTCAGAGGCTCCTGCCGGCTCCCAAGAGCCCTCTTCACTCCACACATCGCGCTAGGGTTTGCACTGCCAGCCGCGGTTTTCCCGGTACCCCTCCCCTCACTTCCCAGGCCCCAAGGTCTCCCGGCCTCCTTTCTTCTCGCCCTCTCCTGCATCTCGGTTTCCTCTCACACCCGAGGCCTGGCATCTTAATTCTGAAGATATTTGGATGCCGCGGTTTCGACGCGGCCGTGCGTGAGCGGAAAAGCCCCGCTCTATTAGGGCAGTGGCAGTCCCCAAGCCCGCCGCCCGCCCTGGCCGGCGCGCCCCCGACTCCTCAGTCCGAGCATCACCTGGGCCGGGGTGGGCTGCGGAGGGCGGCTCCACACCTAGCCTGTCAGGAAAAAATGCAGAATCACGCCCGTGCTGGCGGGCGCCCCCGGCGGAGGTGACCCGATGAGTGGCCTCGGGAAGCGGCGCGGGGGACAGGGTGGACCGGGAAGCGCACCTTCTCCCGCCTCCTCCCGCCTCCTGCTCCTCCCCTCAACCCCCGCCTCCTCCCTGCCCCCCCCGCCCCGGGCACTGACCTGTCTAACGCTCTAAGGCAGCGGCAAAATTTCGGTCCGGGCTGTGCCGGGCTCTCGGCCCCAGCCTGAGGGTCCTCATGGGGCTGGGGGCTGCCCAATGGGGGAGCTGGGCATGAGCCTGAGGGTGTGGGGGACCCTCCTGCCTCTGGAGCGCGCCCGACCCCTCCCGCCTTGGAATTCCCGGGGCTTTTGTGGAGCGCGGCGCGGTGGTGGTTCTGGGCGTTTCCTGCCCGGGGGCGGTTGGCGGGGCACGAGGACCAAGTTAAGAGTCTGTTGCACCCCAGCCCCGGGGCAAAGCCGGGGATCCCTGGCTCCGCGTCCCACTGGCAGTGCGGGGAGGGCTCTCGCCGCCGCCCGGCTCTTCGCACCGCAGCGCAGCGCGGCTCAGCTCCCGGCTGGTTGCGGCTGCTTCGACTCCGCGCGGGGAATGCGAGCGCCCCGGCGCCTTCTAGTGGGCGAGGAGGAAACTGCGGGGGCGCGGAGCAAACGCGGGAAGGTCCTCGCTCACAGTCCCCAGTCCTTGGCCTCCAAACCCTGGCATCTCAACCGCCTGCTCCCAAGACCATCCATTCCGTTGCCTGCTCGTTCTGAGCTTGTAGGCAAGGATGGGCAAATAAGGGCGTTGGGAGGAGGTAGGGCGGGGGCGCGCTAAAACTCACGTCAAGTTTGAATGTTAGGGTGAAGATAAAGGAAACAACCCTTGGGAAATAAATGCTCTGCCTGGCTAACAAAGACTGATGCACAGCCTCTCTCTCCCCCTCCTCCCCCGCCCTGCCCCCCATTATTTAACAGACACTCAAGAGATACACACTGGGTAATTCAAGGCCCTATTTCCCCGAACTGCCGCTTGGTGCAACCTTGCAGGAGGAAGGGAACCCCAGAGAGGCCAGATTGGCGGTAGTTCTGCTTGCAAGACTTAGGTCATAGCCTGATACCTCACATTGCTGAGAATCGGAGTTCTGTGGCTCCATGGTTCTAATAAAAGATGCATCAAGATTCAATAGGAAAAAAAGATGTAATAAGAAATATAGAACATAATGAAAATATGTGTGTGTGTGTGATGGATTATTGAATGAATGAATTTTATACAAATAAATGACTAATCAGCTGGGGGGAAAGTGGAATCTCTACCCTTCTTACACCAAAATTCCAAATGTATTAAATATTTTAATATTAAAGGTGAAATCATAAAAGTAGTGAAAGAAATCATGAAGTGATTACAAGCAGTGGCTCATGCTTGTAATCCCAGCACTTTGGGAGGCTGAGGCGATAGGAGACCAGGAGTTCGAGACCAGCCTGGGCAACATGGTGAGACCCCCGTCTCTACAAAAAATTTAAAAATTAGCCCAGCAAGGTGGCTCACACCTGTAGTCCAACTACTTAGGAGGCTGAAGTGGGAAGATTGCTTGAGCTTGGGAAGTTGAAGCTGCAGTGAGCTGAGATGGTGCCATGGCACTGTAGCCTGGGTGACAGAGTGAGACTCTGTCTCAAAAAAAGATATCATGGAATTTTTGTTTTGTTTATGATCTTGGAGTAGGGAAGAGATCTCTAAGCCAGATGTAAAGGGAAATATTAATAAATCTGACTATATGAAAAACTTGAGTGAATAAATTAACATACACTAAATTTGAGAGAGAAATGACAAACCGTGAAAAAATATTTGTAACATATAAGACAGGTATACTTTATCTGGTTGGTGCCCCCAGCGGAGATGACCAGGAATGAATTATGAACCATTGAAAACATAGGAATCCATGACTCCACACTGATAATACATAGATAATTAATTAATTAATTAATTAAATGAATGAAGGAGAAGGGAGAATGCTAATTAATAAATGTGGAGGGAGCTGATGGAGTTGGAAAATAACTATTTTGCAACCATCAGAGTAAAAGTTGGTTTGGGCAAGAATTACCAATGAATGCTAATTCTAGGGGGAAAGTTTGACAGAAGCAGGGTATGTATGTAGCTTAAAGTATCTCCCCATAGTTGGCTTATTTGTTGCAAGAGGAAAAATTGTAACTGCACAGTAGGAAAACCAGACAGCACCTTGACTTGGTGGCCAAAATTAACATCATCAATGAGGGACAGAAGAATATCATGTGCCTCCAGAAATGCTCCCTGGAGAAAGCATGACATCATTTATGTAGTGATCTGGCTGGGAATACATAACTTGATTTTAAATACAAAGAAACAGACAGACCCCAAGTAAGGAATATTTTCTCTGTATAAAAGAAACTTGGGCTGGGCACGGTGGCTCATGCCTGTAATCCCAGCACTTGGGGAGGCCGAAGTGGGTGGATCACTTGAGGTCAGGAGTTCGAGACCAGTCCGGCCAACATGGTGAAACCCTGTCTCTACCAAAAATATAAAAATTAGCCAGGCATAGTGACGTGTGCCTGTAATCCCAGCTACTCTGGAGTCTGAGGCAGGAGAATCGCTTGAACGCTAGAACCCAGAGGTGGACATTGCAGTGAGGCAAGATTGCACCACTGCACTTCAGCCTGAGTGACAGAGTGAGACTCTGTCACAAGAAAAAAAAAAAAAAGAAACAATACAAAAATTAGCCAGGCATAAGCTGGGCATGGTGGCTCACACCTGTAGTCCCAGCTACTTGGGAGGCTGAGGCATGAGAACCACTTGAACTTGGGAGGCAAAGGTTGCAGGGAGCCAATATTTCGCCACTGCACTCCAGTCTGGGTGACAGAGCAAGACTCTGTCTCAAAAAAAAAAAAAAAAAAAAAAGAAAAAGGAAAAGAAAAAGAAACTGGCTAGTAGTTTTTAAAAATGTCGGTCATGAAAGACAAAGAATGAGGAACAGCTCCAGATTAAAGGAGACTAGAGAGACATGACAACTCAATGCAATATGTGATCCTAGATTAAAAATGATACAACAGACATTTTGGGGGACTATTTAAAAAATTGGGGCCAGGTGAGCTTGTTCATGCCTGTAATCTCAGCACTTTGGGAGGCCAAAGTAGGAGGATCGCTTGAGATCAGGCCTTTGAGACCAGCCTGGGCAATATAATGAGATTTCATCTCTACAGAAATTTATTTTTATTTTTATTTTTTGTAGAGATGGAGTCTTGCTATGCTGCCCAGGTTGGTCTCCAGCTTCTAGCCTCAAGCAATCCTTCTGCCTGGGCCTCCTAAAGTTTTGGGATCACAGATGTGAGCCACCTAGCTGGGCTACAAAAACTTTTTTAAAAATTAGCCAGGTGTGGCAGCACGTGGCTGTAGTACCAGCTACTTGGGAGGCTGAGGTGGGAGGATTGCTTGAGCCCAGGAGTTTGAGGCTGCAGTGAGCTATGATTGCACCACTGCACTCCAGCTTGGGTAACAGAGCAAGAACCTATCTTTTTTTTTCTAAAAAAAAAAAAATTGGAATATGGAAAGTTGATCAGATAAAAGTTGTTTTATCTTTGTTAAAAGATAAATGGTAAATATTAAATTTCCCAAAGTTGATAACTGTGGATATATAATAAAATATCCCTGTTCTTAGAGAATATGATCTAAAGTGTTAAAGGGTAAAGTGGAAGGATGTCTGCAATCTACTCTCAAATTGTTCAGAAAAAATAAATAATAGTAATGTGTATGTGATACATTTATATAGTATATATGTGTGGTATATATAATGTATAATTTATATTTTATTGTTAATTTGATAATTATTAATCACATTATTTATTATAAATTATATAGAATTATGTATAGAGAGGAAATGATAAAATGTGACCAAATGTGAAAAATTAGTGAAGCCGAATAAATGATATGTGGGAGTGCTCTGTATTATTCTTTAAATATCTAAGTTTGAAATTATTTCAAAGTAAAAATTAAAAAGAAAAAAATCACTCCTTTATTTACTTTAGTTGAAAGTGAGTGTTGGCCAGGTGCGGTGGCTTATGCCTGTAATCTCAGCGCTTCGGAAGGCGGAGGCGGGTGGATCATCTGAGCTCAGGAGTTCGACACCAGCCTGGCCAACATGGTAAAGCCCAGTCTCTACTAAAAACACGAAAATTAGCTGGGCGTGGTGGCTGGCGCCTATAATCCCAGCTACTCCAGAGGCTGAGGCAGGAGAATGGCTTGAACCCAGGAGGTGGAGGTTGCAGTGAGCCGAGATCACGCCATTGCACTCCAGCCTGGGTGACAAGAGCAAGACTCCGTCTTGAAAACAAACAAAAAAGAAAATGAATGTCTATTTAATAATTTGGTGACAGTACTGAGAAATTGTTTTAGCATGTAACTGTCACGCTTTCTAAAAATGAAAAACTAAAGTTTTTTCATAATGAAATATTAATAATTAAAACTTTCTAATAGAACTTCATATTAGTTCTTGTATCTCAGCATTTTATTCTATGATGGTGATATTTAGCCTCAGCTGAATACCGAAATACTGATTTTAATTCTCTCTCTCTGTTTCTCATGTTTTGTAGACATTAAGACTTTTTTTTTTTTTTTTTTTTTTGAGATTTGAGTCTCTGTTGCCCAGGCTGAGGGGCAGTGGTGTGATCTTGGCTCACTGAAGCCTCCACCTCCTGGGCTCAAGCCCACCTCGGCCTCCAAGTAGTGGAACTACAGGTGCTCACCAACACGCCCGGCTGATTTTTTACTTAGTGTATTTAGTTGTCATGTCTTTTTGTTTCCTCATCTTTGAGGATATTAAACATACTTACAGTGGGCCCTCTGGGTTCACGAAGTGCAGTTCTGCCACCTGCTGATCAAAAATATTTGGAAAAAAATAACAATATAACAATTGAAAATAATACAAATTTTAAAGTGTAACAACGATTTGCACAGCATTTACATTGTATTAGGTATAAAGAAACTAGAGATGATTTAAAGTATAGAAGAGTATGTACATAGATTATATATAAATAATATACCATATCATATAAGGAACTTAAGCATTCTGGGATTTTGGTACCTGCAAGAGTCTTGGAACCAATCCTCTGCAGATAATTGAGAAATGAGGGATGACTATATTTAATTTTTTTTCTCCAGTTGGTCTGTTATTTCTATTTACTTTAGAATAAATTCTCTTGTGTATTAAGCTTTTTATCTTTCGTGATGTTAATTTTCATGAAGAGCTTTGAAATTTTAGTTTGCTAGCTTGTTTTTTGTGTGTGAATTTCTTGTACATGTGTGTGTCCTTGTTAGGGTTCATTATAGCTGACAGAAACATGTAGATGACAGGGGTTTATTTCTTGGTATTAGGGGGCTTACAATGTGATTTGGGGGCTGGTTTTTTTTAATGCCATGGGTGATAGTGCTTCCCCAGGCTTTTGGAAATATGTGGGGCCATTTTGGGTTGTCATAATAGCTGGGCCAGCTGCCAGCAATTGGTGGGCAGGTGTCAGCTGAGCTAAATGTCCTACAATGAACAGAACAAGCCTATGCAACAAAGACTTGCCCTTCCCTAGACACCGATAGAAACTCAATGGAGAAGCACTGCTTTAGGCAGAACTTCTAGAAACAGCTCCCTGCCTCCAGAATCACACAACTCTGTTGGTATCAGCAAAACTGGGGTCACAACTGCAGCAAGCTCTCTCTCTCTCTCTTTTAATATGGAGTCTCACTGTGTTGCCTAGGCTGGAGTGCAGTGGTGTGATCTCGGCTCACTGCAACCTCCGCCTCCTGGGTTCAAGTGATTCTCCTGCCTCAGCCTCCCAAGTAGCTGGGATTACAGGCGCCTGCCACCATGTCCAGCTAATTTTTTGTATTTTTAGTAGAGATGGGGTTTCACCATGTTGGCCAGGCTGGTCTTGAACTCCTGACCTCAAATGATCCACCTGCTTCGGCCTCCCAAAGTGCTGGTATTACAGGCATGAGCCACCATGCCCGGTGCAGCAAGCTTTCAAAACCAGGAAGCTACTACTAGCTGAGGAACCCCAATGCCTCTGCCACAATTTACATGAGAAAAGCAGACACCTTCCACTCAAGGTCCTCCCCCGTTCTCCCATTTAAGCCCTATTCCAATTCAGATTTCTCAAGTGTGCACGTGATTGACACAAGGAATGCTAGCTCAGAGGGAGTTCAGAAAATGCAGTTTTTCATACTCCAGCAGAGTCAGATTCATTAGGAAAAGATTGTAATGGGTGCTAAATATGCCAGTCCACTTTGGAGTTGTAAGTTTCCCTCTCTCCCCACTGCATCCCTTCATGTTAAGTGGTGCCAAGCCTGTCTCCACAGCCCAGAATTTACATTTGACAGGCAGGGGGATTACATTAAAAAAAAAAAAAATCCAGGCCGGGCGCGGTGGCTCACGCTTGTAATCCCAGCACTTTGGGAGGCTGAGGCGGGCGGATCACGAGGTCAGGAGATGGAGACCATAGTGAAACCCCGTCTCTACTAAAAGTACAAAAAAATTAGCGGGGCGTGGTGGCGGGCGCCTGTAGTCCCAGCTACTCAGAGAGGCTGAGGCAGGAGAATGGCATGAACCCAGGAGGCGGAGGTTGCATGAGCCGAGATCGCACCACTGCACTCCAGGCTGGGCGACAGAGCGAGACTCCGTCTCAAAACAAACAAACAAACAAACAAAAAATCCAGATTGTTTGTTGCTTGATCCTATCCCCAGCCAGCTGCAGGCAAAGTCCAATTCTTCATGGCAGCCTAGAGGGCTGGGGACAGAGCTGGGCTAGCCCTGTCCTCTCTGCTCTTCTCAATCACTCTAGGCAAGTGGCTCTGAATGGATGGATGGAGCCCAGCTAGCAGTCACAACGTTATACAGCCCCCTGTCATGCATCAGAACATCCAGTGAGTTCTCCAAAAGACGTGGGCTCCTGGCAGGTGCTGTTTCTTGTCCTGTGGCCCAGCAGACCTGTGACTTAAGCCCCCAGCTGTTATCTTTCCCTTAACAATTCAAAGGATGCTTATTTTGTTTATTGAACATGGCTTGTCTTCTTAATACATATTTGGGATATATTATCTGTCATTTTAATTTGATCTGTTTGGAGTAAAGGAAGAATTTTCCCTTGAATTTACTCAATCATTTTGATGGAAGTGACCCTACAAATTGTCTACTTATAAACTTTTTTTTAAAACAGGAAAGAAATTATACTATACACGTGGAACCCCATACTGCTTTTTTACATGACACATATATCTTGGAGGTTTTTTTTTATAAGAGCACATGAAAATATGTCTCATTTAAAATTTGCATATTACTACATCAAATGAATATATTAATTAACACTTCCTTTTCATGGCAAACAGTGCTGCAATAAACATACTTGGTGAAATGTTATAAATATGCCCGATCTATTTAAACTGAATGCCAATTATTATGTCATTGTTCTTTAATTTAGATTTTTTGCTTAGATTACAGCAAAGACCAAGTTCAAAGACGTCAATCAGAAGAGGCAACCAAGGAAACTGTGAGCCAGTTAATGCTTGCCATACACACATTTATTTGCACTCAACAAGTTAATAAAAATCAGTGTATTGCTCAATTAGCTAGCAATGAGAACTAACAAAAGGGAAGCCCCATTCTACTTTAGTGCCAGGATTTGGTCAGCTTTTCTTGGCTGTTTTCATCGAAGTATTCTTTTGCTCATGGATTTTGTTTACCCTAACCAGCACAAGGGAGTCGTAAAGACCTCATGACTTACATGAAATTGTCCAGTTACTCCAGAGAGATGCAGGGACAGTAGTGCTCTTGTCCTCCAGTGTTTGGTGGCAGGCTGGGATTTTTATGCTAGCTTGGGCTTTGGGTGTTTTAGACATGCCTTACATTCTATTGGTTCAATATTATATGATACTTCTGTGAAAGGAAAATAAATCTTGGGGCCCCCCAAATCACTAAGTTAAAGGACAAAATCAAGCTGGGAACTGCATAGGGCAAAACCTGCCTCCCATTCTATTCAAAGTCACCCCCTGCTCACTGAGATAAATGCATATCTGATTGCCTCCTTTTGAGAGGCTAATCAGAAATTCAAATGAATACAACCATTTGCCTCTTATCTACCTGTGACCTGGAAGCTCCCTCCCCGCTTTGAGTTGTCCAGCCTTTCCAGACTGAACTAATGTTCGTCTTGCATATGTTGATTGATGTCTCATGTCTCCCTAAAATGTATAAAACCAAACTGCTCTGACCACCTTGGGGACATGTCATCAGGACTTCCTCAGGCTGTGCCACAGGCATGTGTCCTCAACCTTGGCAAAATAAACTTCAAAATTAACTGAGACCTGTTTCAGATTTTTGGGGTTCACATTTTGGTAACCATGGGGGGATTCTGAGTGGAGATGCCCCTGACCTTTGACAAATCTCCTATTAATGCTTGGGACCAGCATGAGCTAACTTCATGGCTCTGGCTCAAACCAATAGGACAATTTGCTGAGGTCTAAGAGCACCCCCTCCAGAAAATCCCTGATCTCCCTAAATTTGGTTGAAGTCTAAAGTTTATTTTGCTGTGTGACTCCTCTTATTTTTTGGAGTTTTACTGCTTCCAACAAGGAAGGCAAGATTTCCTGTTTCCATGACGATGGAAGGCAGGCGACTCCTTTATAGAGTTTCAGCTCGCTTCCAACAGGGAAGGTGAGTTTTTTTTCTGGCTTCTAAAACAGTAGAGAGCAGTCTACAGCCTGAGACTCATCCCTAGGTAAGTAACTGAATTGGGGATTGTCGTGGCTAAAGTGAAAATTAACAACCAGCTGGTCTTAATTTCTCCTTACCATTAGAGCACTAAGTGATCACATAAATTTACCTATTTTGTAGGTAAAATTGTTTGTTTGTTTCTGTTTTTGTTGTTGTTTCGGTCTTTTTCCCATTGGGTTTGGTCAACTCTATCTGACTTGATCAAATACAAAGGAAGTTCCAAATTATGGGGAACAAGTCCTCTGAACTGCTTAAATTCCCACACACACAAAAAAGGTGGTGTGGTGGGGAGAAAAATGGTCAGCAAAAGAAAAAAAAGGAGGAAAGATTTTTGATTTTGACTACAAAAGGGGCTTTATTTACATAACAAGGCCACCTTTTGCTAGCCAGGCCAAAGTGAAAGCAATGGCTGTCACCCCATGCTACAGTTCGATAGCTAAGTTCCTGCTTTCTTTTTTCCACCACGACAGCCTGGGTTTTTCTTCCTAAATCAAGCCCTTTCTGGTTTGATACTTGGTACTTCTGAAATAGCAGCAATTTGTTCTAGCTGAAATATGATAATGATACAGGAGGTAGAAAGAGATTATTTAGGCAGATAGTGAGGGCAAAAGAGTCCTCGGCAGAGCTTCCCCTCTAACAGTAAGCAGTCCCCCAAAATCATTTTTTTCCCCTAAAACAGAGAAGCCTGAAAAATCGAGCTGCAAACATAGATAAGCAAGCTGGAAGCTTGCACGGGGGAATGCTGGCAGCTGTGTCAATAGAAAAGGGCTACCTGGGGACCAAGCATGTCCAACATGGAGGCTCCATCTTCCCTTTTTTGTTAGCATGTGTACAGTAAGAAAGAAATGGGTAACATGGCACAGCTCAGGCAGATAACCCATCTGCATAATAAAATTTTAGGAGGCTGGGCATGGTAGCTCACACCTGTAATCCCAGCATTTTGGGAGGCTGAAGTAGGAGGATCACTTGAGTGCAGGAGTTTGAGACAAGCCTGGGCAACATGGCAAAACCTGTCTCCACTAAAAATGCAAAAAATGAGCCGGGCATGGTGGTGCATGCCTGTAGTCCCAGCTACTCAACAGGCTGAGGAGGGAGGATCACCTGAGCCCAGGAAGTCGAAGCTGCAGTGAGCCGAGATTGCACCTGGTTAACTAGAGTGAGACCCAGTCTCAAAAAAATAAAATAAAATAAAGATTGGGATGGAGGCTACCAGAGATTCGTGCCCTATTCAAATGGCACACCTGGTCCTAACCAGTTTTTTGCACTCTACGTAAATCAGACACCGCCTCCCCACCAGCTCATCTATAAAACTCCCTGCATTTCACTGCGGATCCAGCAATCCATTTTTCCAGGACCCTTTTCTGTAGCAGAGAGCTATTCACTTTCTTTTTTTTTCTTCTTTTTTTTTTATTATTATTATACTTTAAGTTTTAGGGTACATGTGCACAATGTGCAGGTTAGTTACATATGTATACATGTGCCATGCTGGTGTGCTGCACCCATTAACTCGTCATTTAGCATTAGGTATATCTCCTAATGCTATCCCTCCCCCCTCCCCTCACCCCACAACAGTCCCCAGAGTGTGATGTTCCCCTTCCTGTGTCCTTGTGTTCTCATTGTTCAATTCCCATCTATGAGTGAGAACATGCGGTGTTTGGTTTTTTGTCCTTGCGATAGTTTACTGAGAATGATGATTTCCAATTTCATCCATGTCCCTACAAAGGACATGAACTCATCATTTTTTATGGCTGCATAGTATTCCATGGTGTATATGTGCCACATTTTCTTAATCCAGTCTATCATTGTTGGACATTTGGGTTGGTTCCAAGTCTTTGCTATTGTGAATAGTGCCGCAATAAACATACGTGTGCATGTGTCTTTATAGCAGCATGATTTATAGTCCTTTGGGTATATACCCAGTAATGGGATGGCTGGGTCAAATGGTATTTCTAGTTCTAGATCCCTGAGGAATTGCCATACTGACTTCCACAATGGTTGAACTAGTTTACAGTCCCACCAACAGTGTAAAAATGTTCCTATTTCTCCACATCCTCTCCAGCACCTGTTGTTTCCTGACTTTTTAATGATTGTCATTCTAACTGGTGTGAGATGGTATCTCATTGTGGTTTTGATTTGCATTTCTCCCATTCACAATTGCTTCAAAGAGAATAAAATACTTAGGAATCCAACTTACAAGGGACGTGAAGGACCTCTTAAAGGAGAACTACAAACCACTGCTTAATGAAATAAAAGAGGATACAAACAAATGGAAGAACATCCCATGCTCATGGGTAGGAAGAATCAATATTGTGAAAATGGCCATACTGCCCAAGGTGATTTATAGATTCAATGCCATCCCCATCAAGCTACCAATGACTTTCTTCACAGAATTGGAAAAAACTACTTTAAAGTTCATATGAAACCAAAAAAGAGCCCGCATCCCCAAGTCAATCCTATTCACTTTCTTTTGCCAATTAAACTTCCATTCTTTTTTTTTTTTTTTTTTTTTGAGACGGAGTCCCCCTCTGTTGCCCAGGCTGGAGTGCAGTGGCACAATCTTGGCTCACTGCAACCTCCGCCTCCTGGGTTCAAGTGAGTCTCCTGCCTCAGCTTCCCAAGTAGCTGGGATTACAGGTGCCCACCACTACACCTGGCTAATTTTTGTATTTTTAGTACAGATGGGGTTTCACCATGTTGACCAGGCTGCTCTCGAACTCCTTATCTCAGGTGATCTGCCTGCCTCGGCCTCCCAGAGAGCTGGGATTACAGGCATGAGCCACCGCGCCCAGCCTTTTTTTTTTTTTGAGACAGAGTTTTGCTCTTGTAGCCCAGGCTGGAGTCAATGGCGTGATCTTGGCTCACTGCAACCTCTGCCTCCTGGGTTCAAGCGATTCTCCTGCCTCAGCCTCCCAAGTAGCTGAGATTACAGGTGCCTGCCACCACACCCAGCTAATTTTTGTATTTTCAGAGGAGACAGGGTTTCACCATGTTGGCCAGGCTGGTCTCGAACTCCTGACCTCAGGTGATCCACCCACTTTGGCCTCCCAAAGTGCTGGGATTACAGGCATGAGCCACCACGCCTGGCCCTAAACTTCCATTCTTAACCTAACTCTTATGTGTTCGTGTCCTTGATCTTCGTGGCTATGAGAGAATAAATCTTGGGTATCACCCCAGACAATAAAGCCGCTTCAGTAATGAGATTAAAAAAAAATTTTGTTTTTGAGACAGAGTCTCTCTCTGTCACCCAGGCTGGAGTGCAGTGGTGCAATCTCGGCTCACTGCAGCCTCCACTTCCCAAGTTCAAATGATTCTCTTGCCTCAGCCTCCCAAGTAGCTGGGACTACAGGTGCGTGCCGCCATGCCTGGCTAATTTTTTGTATTTTTAGTAGAAATGGGGTTTCACCATGTTAGCCAGGATGGTCTTGATCTCCTGACCTCATGATCTGCCGGCCTCAGCCCCCCAAAGTGCTGGGATTACAGGCGTGAGCCACTGCGCCTGGCCTAAAAAAAAAAAAAAAAAAAAGAAAAAATTTTTTTAAAGCAGCTTAATGGTTAAAGTCAGCTTAATTAAAAGGTAACATCCAAAATGTATGTGTGTATGAGAGCATGTGTATGTTTATATTTAGAAGGCCTTCATGTTTGTTTGTTTGGCTTTTCTTTTTTGAGACGGAGTTTAGCTCTTGCTGCCCAGGCTGCAGTGCAATGGCATGATCTCGGCTCGCTGCAACTTCCGCCTCCTGGTTTCAAGTGATTCTCCTGCCTCAGCCTCCCAAGTAGCTGGGATTACAGGCACTCACCACCATGCCCGGCTAATTTTTTGTATTTTTAGTAGAGATGGAGTTTCACCATGTTGGTCAGGCTGGTCTTGAACTCCTGACCTCAGGTGATCCGCCCACCTCAGCCTCCCAAAGTGCTGGGATTACGGGCATGAGCCACCGCGCCTGGCCCTCTCTATATCTTATGATGTAAATTTTGCTATTTAATTTTCACCTGGGTTATTTCCTTTAATATGCAAATTTAAGTCTGTTTTGCTAACAACTGCCTAGAGTTGTGAAGCAGGTTATCAAGAATCTGAAAGTCTAAGACAGGGGAAAAAAAGGGTTTTTTGAATCTATAAGATGTACCTTGATAGGCATGCCTAGTACGTCTATGTATTTACGTGTTGTGTACACAACGTTTCACTACTGAAAATATATAAAAGAGCTCTAATTAATTGGCTTAAAGAAAAGTAAAAGTGCTTGAATCATATACTTTATCAAGAAAAAAGAAAAGACTAGTCAAATGCTTTTTCAAGTTTACAGAACTTAAGTAAAATCTTTAATAAATAAACTAGCTTTAAAATTATTGGTAAAATAATATTAGAAATGTCATACATTTCTAATTGCCAGCATACATTTTTGTTTGCATTTCTTAATCAAGCAATTTCATACTTATCCCTGCCAAATACTATAAGTTGTCAAAATTTGCCATAGGGCTTACAAAATTATAAATCCAGCCCAAGACAGAATAAAACTTTGCTTGTATAGTCTTTAATAAATAAGACATTGATATTGGTTTAATGAAAGTAGCTACATCTTGAATTATTTAATAAAATTACCATAACTTCTAATTCTGTGACTTTAGGCAGTCTAGTCCACAGCTAGTAATGAGGTTTGTTTTGGGAAAGAACTGCTATTGTCTTTGTTTGAAAGCTAAACTATAAGCTAAGTTCCTCCCAAAGTCCAGGAATGAACAAGGACAGTTTGGAGGTTAGAAGCAAGATGGAGTCAGTTAGGTCAAATCTTTTCACTGTCTCAGTTATAATTTTGCAATGGTGGTTCCATAACTTTAAACAATGACTATTGCAGTTTTCATAAATAATCTAGATAAACAATTAGGCCAGGCATGGTGTCTCACACCTGTAATCCCAGCACTTTGGGAGGCCGAGACAGGTGGATCACTTGAGATCAGGAATTTTAGACCAGCCTGGCCAACATGGCAAAACCCCACCTCTACTTAAAATACAAAAAAAAAAATAGCCAGGCGTGGTGGCGCGTGCATGTAATTCCAGCTACTCAGGAGGCTGAGGCAGAAGAATTGCTTGAACCCAGGAGGCAGAGGTTGCAGTGAGCCAAGATCATGTCACTACACTCCAGCCTGGGTGACAGGGTGAGACACTGTCTCAAAAACAAACAAACAAACAAAAAACAATTAAAATAATTAGGTAATTGTAATTGGATACATACTTGTAGACAAACTTGTCATAATTTAGAATCTAAATTATATTAAATTACATAATAGATATTTCATTATTTGGGTATTTTCCAATAAAAATATATTTGTAAGAAAACATTCTTCTTAAAAAAGTGTGTCCTTTTAAAAAATGTGAACAATTTTCATCTAATTCAAAGCTTATTTAAAGGTCATGTGTAAAACAAGGTAAAAGGAACCATGAAATAAGATAAATGTAAAACAAGTTATAAAAATAAAGAGTTTTTTATTGGTAAGAAAGCTGAAAAAGAAATAATTTCATATGAGAAAGAATCTTGTATGGTATATTTAGTCCTGGAGTAAAATAAATAACTGGTTGTTTAAAAAAGGATATTCAGGCCAAAGCAGAAAGTCCAAGCATGTCGTGAATGGTCTAAGTCAAAAAGAGAGGATTTATTTTTAAAAACTTTTTTTTTCTTCTTTTTTGAGATGGAGTTTTGCTCTTGTTGCCTAGGCTGGAGTGCAATGGCACAATCGCAGCTCACCTCAACATTTGCCTCCCAGGTTCAAGCGAATCTCCTCTCTCATCCTCCCAAGTAGCTGGGATTACAGGCATGTGCCACCGTGCCCAGTTAATTTTGTATTTTTAGTACAGACGGGGTTTCTCCATATTGGTCAGGCTGGTCTTGAACTTCTGACCTCAGGTGATCTGCCTGGCTTGGCCTCCCAAAGTGTTGTGATTACAGGCATGAGCCACCGCACCCAGCCTAAAACAAAACTTTTATATGATCAAGTTATCATATTATTATCAAGTTTTGGTTTGCTTTAGAAAAAACATAAAAATTTTTAAAAATTAAGGTTATTACATCTGTGTATCTCTCTGTTTCTGCTTTTAAAGTACTTGTGACACTGAGTTACAGGGCTTTGACTCCTGGGTCTAAAAAGGACACCAAGTCCTGCTAAATTTTAAACACTGACAGCAATTAAAACCCCAT
Organism: Pongo abelii; assembly: GCF_028885655.2. NCBI lineage: Eukaryota > Metazoa > Chordata > Mammalia > Primates > Hominidae > Pongo > Pongo abelii. Next base: position 55,576,677 of record NC_071995.2, read on the forward strand.
CTTCAGTCCCAGTTGAAGATGCCAATCAAAATAAACTGCATTCTTGAGACACAGGGCCAGAAATTAAAGTTATTCAACTCCTCAAGGCCTAGGGACTATCATGGAAGAGGTAGACATGTGAGATTGTAAAGGCCAATTTTAAGAGATAAAATAAGTTCAGTTTCTCTATAAATTAATCATCAATGTCAGAGGTACACTAATGCAATACCAGCATATGGGCCCCTGTGTCAGATTAACAAGGTTTTCTTGAGGCATAAACCAATTCCTGAATAAAGGTTATAAAAGGCTTATGGAAGTTATATTTTATGGTAAAGATTAAAATTTTATAGATTGTTCATTAAATTTTGAAAAACAAATTTAATTGGCTTCATGCTGTTTTTATTAGGGCTTATTGTTTGGAAAATTAAGTCTCCTCTCTCAAAGAATGAAGGTTTTACCTGTTTCTTTTTTTAAAATCCTTGAGATATTACTTTGGTTAGATGAAATTACTTATTTTATAGTGACCTGTAATGGTACTTTGTGATATCAAGTGTTTTAAACTTTTGATGTTGAACAAACTTTCCAAATCAAATTATAAATTATGGCCATGCATTGTGGCTCACATCTGTAATCCCAGCACTTCAGGAGGCCGAGGTGGGTGGATCACCTGAGGTCAGGAGTTCAAGACTAGACTGGCCAACTAGACAGGTGAAACCTGGTCTCTACTAAAAATATACAAAAATTAGCTGGGCATGGTGGTGCATGCCTGTAGTCACAGCTACTCTGGAAACTGAGGCAAGAGAATTGCTTGAATCTGCCAGGCAGAGGTTGCAGTGAGCTGAGATTGTGCCACTGCACTCCAGCCTGGGAAACAGAGCAAGACTCCATCTCAAAAAAAAAATTATAAATTATATCTTTTTCTGACCTAATTAATTCTTTAAGATATTAGGTTCCCTAAAGTCCAAAAATGACATATTTTGCTTATTTGGTATAAAAATTGTACAGGAAATATTGTTAAATATAAAATGGTGTTTGGTTTCCCTTGGGCTGTATTTGTATAAATATATTATTAGCATGTGTCCCAAAATTATGGGAAACTCCTATAATTCTGATATAGCTTAATGTACATTTAATAATTATAATTGTTGTGTTAAATTATTGTGTGCCACAGAGGTAACAAATTTCCTTGTCAGTTGTGTCTTTGGCTATGGCTGCCCTAAAACTTTTTGTCACCTGTGAACAATTGTCTTGTTTTAGTCCTCTTTAGAAGGTAGTTTTATAATCAACTGTAAAACTCTAACAGGTGCTTTTGAAAGCAGGTTTCTGATAACTTTGATGATTGTGACATCAGAATAGAGGAAAAACTTTCAGGACTTGTACAGAGCTGAAATATTTATGAATATCAAGCAGAACAGAAATTAACTACATGGATTAAAATAATAGAAGTCTGAAATGATCTTTTTAACTTTTTGCTAAAAACGTTGCTGATCTTTTGTTCCATTTTTCAGAGTCAAGAAAACTTTTAAGCTATTTACAGCTTTTAACAATTGAGTAAAATTGTTACTCAATTGTTACTCCTATGAACACAATTTGGAGCATATTCATTTCTTTCTACCTGATTTCTACAGAATTTGGAAACTATTTCTGAGTATTCTTAACTTATGGCAATACAGTTATTTGCATAAATGCAATAAGAATGTTTTCATTTGTAACACGTCACAGTTAAAGAAACTGGTTATTTTACCAAGGCTTTGGCTGGAATGGTGTGCTTTCCTTTAAGGAATAAAACTTGTTTTATGGAGCCAATAAAAGTCCCTTGGAAATACTGGTCTTATAGCTTTGTCTACACAGTCCCCATACAGGGTTCCTGACTTGTGGTAAGTAAAGAATGTCACTTTCTGACAGGCCCAGGAGCCCTAAGTTTATCTTAAAACCTCAAGAGGAGAGGAATTCACCTAACTCATAGGTATTTGATGGTACAAATCTATGGCTGGGCTTGGCTTTAAAAAAGTCTTATCTGAAATTCCTTCTATGGAACAAAGTTCCATCAAAGCCAATTTAAAAGGCTATGTAAAAAAATAATTATTCTGGCTTCACTGTATACAAATAATCAGGCCAAGCATAATAAAGCAAACCAGTCCTACCATGATTTGTCTTTAGTAAAAATGGGAAACTGGAGACAGAAAAAATGTTTCAAAAACTACAGTAGGCCAGGTGCCATGGCTCACGCCTGTAATCCCAGCACTTTGGGAGGCCGAGGCAGGGGGATCACGAGGTCAGGAGATCGAGACCATCCTGGCTAACACAGTGAAACCCCGTGTCTACTAAAAATACAAAAAATTAGCCAGGCATGGTGGCAGGCACCTGTAGTCCCAGCTACTCGGGAGGTTAAGGCAGAGAATGGCGTGAACCCAGGAGGCGGAGCTTGCAGTGAGCTGAGATCACACCACTGCACTCCAGCCTGGGCGACAGAGAGAGACTCTGTCTCAAAAAAAAGAAAAACAAAACAAAAACAAAAACAAAAACTACAGTAACCTGTTGTTAGATTCTAGTCTCGCCTAATGTTTTTCAATTTTTATTATTTCCTACAATTTGCACCAACTTTTCTTGGCTATAAGCCTGCAAAATAATGTTTTCAATTTTTTTCCTTCTTTTTTTCCCATTTTTTTTATAATTTGGAGTCACCAAAAACTAAGCTGTACTTTCATAAAACTCTGTAAACTGAAGCTAGACAACTTAAACTTCAGAAGAAAATAATAGTAACCTATTTACATACATAAGGCACTTTCATACCTGCCTACTGATTGATGTATGGACTTCAGAGTAATGTGGCCAGTATCAATTTTCCAGAATTGTTTCTTTGTTTGTTGTTGTTTTCTCCCTTCCTCCCCCTATTTTCTCTTCATAGGACATGAGACTTCACACCCTGCTAAATGAGAGGTGACATGAGACTTCACACCCTTCTAATGAGAGGTAACAGCGTGCTGGCAGCCCTTGCTCCCTCTTGGCACCTCCTCAGCCTTGGTGCCCACTTTGGCCATGCTTGAGGAGCTCTTCAGCCTGCTGCTGCACTGTGGGAGCTCCTCTGTGCTGGCCGAGGCCAGAGCTGGCTCCCTCTGCTCCCGGGAAGGTGTGGAGGGAGACGCCTCGGCGGGAACCGGGGCTGCATGTGGTGCTCATGGGCCAACGCGAGTTCCGGGTGGGCACGGGCTCCGTGGGCCCTGCACTGGGAATGGCCGACCAGTGCCACCAGCCCCAGGCAGTGAGGGGCTTAGCACCCAGGCCAGCAGCTGCAGAGGGTGCGCTGGGTCCCCCAGCAGTGCCGGCCCACCAGTGCTGCACTCGAATTCTCACTGGGCCTCACCTGCCTCCCCGTGGGGCAGGGCTCGGGACCTGCAGCCCTCCATGCCCGATCACCCCCGCCCACCCCCCCACCCTGCCCGGTGGGCTCCCACGTGGCCCGAGCCTCCCAGACGAGTGCCACCCCCTGCTCCGCGGCACCTGGTCCCATCGACTGCCCAAGGGCTGAGGAGTGCGGGCGCACAGTGCGGGACTGGCAGGCAGCTCTGCCCGCGGCCCTGGCATGGGATCCACTAGGCAAAGCCAGCTGGGCTTCTGAGTCTAGTGGGTAATTGGAGATGGGCTCCTGAGTCTAGTGGGGACTTGGAGAACTTCTATGTCTAGCTGGAGGATTGTATATGCACCAATCAGCACTCTGTGCCTAGCTCAGGGTTTGTGGATGCACCAATCAGCACTCTGTGTCTAGCTCAAGGTTTGTAAACACACCAATCAGCACCCTGTGTCTAGCTCAAGGTTTGTAAATGCCCCAATCAGTGCCCTGTGTCTAGCTAATCTGGTGGGGACTTGGAGAACTTTGGTGTCTAGCTAAAGGATTATAAATGCACCAATCAGCACTCTGTGTCTAGCTCAAGGTTGGTAAATGCACCAATCAGCACCCTATCAAAACGGACCAATCAGCTCCCTGTAAAACGGACCAATCAGCTCTCTGTAAAATGGACCAATCAGCAGGATGTGGGTGGGGTCAGATAAGGGAATAAAAGCAGGCTGCTGGAGCCAGCAATGGCGACCCGCTTGCATCCCCTTCCACACTGTGGAGGCTTTGTTCTTTCTCTTTGCAATAAATCTTGCTGCTGCTCACTCTTTGGGTCCACACTTCTTTTATGAGCTGTAGCACTCACCGTGAAGGTCAGCAGTTTCACTCCTGAGGCCAGTGAGACGATGAACCCACCGGGAGGAATGAACAACTCTGGAGGGGAAGAACAAACAACTCCAGACGTGCTACCTTAAGAGCTGTAACACTCACTGCGAAGGTCTGCAGCTTCACTCCTGAAGCCAGCAAGACAACGAACCCACCAGAAGGAAGAAACTCCAAACACATCCTGACATCAGAAGGAAAAAACTCCAGACACACCATCTTTAAGAACTGTAACACTTACCGTGAGGGTCCACAGCTTCATTCTTGAAGTCAGTGAGAACAAGAACCCGCCAATTCCGGATACACTAATAGCTCAGGACCTACCTGTCTAGGAATAAACCATTCTAGCCATGAGAGATCAAACAGAACCTCAAACCAGAGACTCATTTTCTTCTAAAATGCTTTCTAGAAAAGATTTTTAAAAAGAAAGGGGAGAAATGTAAAAAGAAAATAAATCTTGGGGGCCCCCAAAATCACTAAGCTAAGGGAAAAAGTCACACTGGGTACTGCTTAGGGCTGTTAAAGCAAACTAAATATGACCTGAGAAGGTCTCCATACTTCTATACTGGAGTCCTTGCACTTGAACTGTAACTTAGCTTAATAGTCAGACAAAATTGAAAACCTAGCTTAATAGTATGCACCCATAACAATAGCTGAGTGTTGGCCAATCTCAGTGGCCATACTTCAACCACTCATAGACTGCTGAGTGCTCAAACTGTCTTCAAATAAGGCAAATGCAGAGCTGTAACCAATCTCACTGTTTCTGTACCTCACTTCCAATTCCTGTACGTCACTTTAACTTTTTGTCTATAAATTTGTTCTGACCATGAGGCACCCCTGGAGTCTTTGTGAATCTGCTGTGATTCTGGGGGCTGCCTGATTTGTGAATCCTTCATTGCTCAATTAAACTCCTTTAAATTTAATTTGGCTGAAATTTTTCTTTATCAGATGATGTCAGAAGTGGGATCTGAAGTGGAGCTTCTAGCGACCCCCAGGAGCACTGAGTGAACACGAAAGACGACTGCAGGACCCACTTGTGTCCATTGATCTCGAAGAGTGGCTAGGGATCGTGAGTAAGCTTCCTCTTGGATTTCAGAGTTTCACAGATTTGTGTTTTGAGCTCTCCAAGTTTCTTTGAGCAAATGTCTGGTTCAAACTGGGTTTGGAGTTGCAACAGAAACTGGACTGGGTCCAGGAATGGATTTGATCCAGTAATGAACTGGCTTGTATCCAATTAGAGGTGTCTTACATCTGAATGGGTCAGAAAGGAACTGGTGGTAAGCAGTAATATTTCAGGGATTATAAAATTTGGCTTTTGAAACTTCACAGGGATTTTTGTGTTCTACCCTTTTGCTTCATTTTTCTTGCATGCTTAGGTAGGAAAAATTTTTGGCTAAGTTAAGAGAACCTGAGAGTAAAGCCAATATTTTAGGTAAAAATGGGATCCTTAATTTCTGGAAAAATGAGTTCCTTCTGGCTTATACTTTAGGCCTGGGAGGCAGCGAAGTCTTACAGAAACGGCAAAATCTTACTAAAGATAACTTACAGTGGAACGTTCTGAATGAACAGCAATGCATTGAAGTACATTTAAAAATGAAGGCTCTTGGCCAGGTGCAGTGGCTCATACTTGTAAGCTCAGCATTTCGGGAGACCAAGGCAGGCAGATCCCGAGGTTAGGAGATCCAGACCATCCTGGCCAACATGGTGAAACCCCGTCTCTACTAAAAATACAAAAATTAGCTGGGCATGGTGCCATGTGCCTATAATCCCAGCTACTCAGGAGGCTGAGGCAGCAGAATCACTTGAACCAGGGAGTTGGAGGTTGCGATGAGCCAAGATCACAGCCGAGATCGGGCCACTGCACTCCAGCCTGGCAACAGAGTGAGACTTTGTCAAAAAAAAAAAAAAAAAAAAAAAAAAAAAAGGCTCTCAGTAAAGTCCCTTTTGGCTAAGAACAAATTTGGCACTACAGGATGCCAACTGCTATTCCCTTTGGAATAATCTGCCTTGCACTCTTTGCTGATGACTGTGGGTGACAGGATTAGGCATAGAGAGGATTGTGGGACATGGGGAGCTTTTTCCTTCCCCAAAAGGGGAAACTTGAGAGCTGATGGAACTGTTGGAAAAAAAAATCCCTTCATGACAGCAGCTGCAGCCACCTGAGCTTTTCAGTGTGGGTCTTTCTCTGGGCTCCCTGAGCATTTTGCCTTCCCAGCCTGCCACAGGCAATGCTTTCTCTCTCTCTCTCTCAATCTCTCTCTCTCTCTCCCCTTTCCCTTTTTTATCTTTTCTCTTACTCACGGCAACCATCTTGCCCAGAGACCCATGTTGAAACTCCTAGTCGGAGGTTGGATTAAAGATGAAGGGGCCCATGTGAGGGCAAATTTAAGCCTTATCAGTTTGATATTGGGTGATAAGAAGAGTGGCCAATGTCTATGTTTTATTACATGTATTTTACTCTATTCAGAACCAAAAAAGATAATTTTCCTTTATGATGCAGCTTGGACCCCAGTGTGATGAGGCGACAAGCTGGGTCACTGGGGCCACTCAGGGAGAGGGAACCCAGAAGCCTGGCATGCTGGCAAAAGGGTAAGAATTTCTTTTTTCTTTTTTCTTTTTGAGTCAAAGTCTCACTCTGTTATGAGGGCAGTGGCATGATCTCAGCTCACTGCAACCTCCACCTCCCAGGTTCAAGCGATTCTCCTGCTTCAACCCCCCGAGTAGCTGGGAGTAGATGTGCCACCACATCTGGCTAATTTTTGTATTTGTAGCAGAGATGGGGTTTGACTATGTTGGCCAGGCTGGTCTTGAACTCCTGACCTCATGATCTGCCCGCCTCGGCCTCCCAAAGTGCTGAGATTACAGGCATGAGCCACCACACCCAGCCAAGGGTAAGAATTTCTTACCAGTTGTGATTAATGCAAAAAAGAATTCTGAGGCCAGTCTCATACTGATGTATTTGTGCTATGAATTTGTTTTTCTGTGTTGAGGGGTACCTTAGGATAAAACATGGGCTTAGGACCCCATAAACTCGCTGCCCAAGATGACCCAGCAAGCTGGTTAATAACAAACTTTCCTGCATGTCCCTGAAACAAACAAACAAACAACTGGATGGGGTCTCCATCTTGTTTTATGTCCTTGGGTGCTTGACCTTATAACCATGTGGCAGTACTTTCTCTTGGTCTCTGCCTTCCAGGGAACAGGAATTTTAGGGTTTATGTCATAAGTTGCTCTAAAAATTATCTTGAGTAGATAAAAGCCTTTGCAAGCTCAAAATTAATGCAAAATTAACTACTCTAGACTTCTTCTGGGAAGGGCAACAGAGACTACCCTGTGCTGTAGCTCAATAGCTAGTGTTTTGGCATTTCACACTGGCAGTCCAGGTTTGATTCCCTGTTTAGGATGTAAGTCCTTTCTGGTTTAATATCTGCACAACTTTGTCTAGTCTCTTCTCCTCCACAGACTATCTTAAATTTTCCTTTCTCTGGCCAAGTGCAGTGGCTCATGCCTGTAATCCCAGCACTTTGGGAGGCCAAGGTGGGTGGATCACGAGGTCAGGAGTTTGAGGCCATCCTGACCAACATGGTGAAACCTCATCTCTACTAAAAATACAAAAATTAGCTGGGCATGGTGGCACACACCAGTAGTCCCAGCGACTCGGGAGTGTGAGGCAGGAGAATTGTTTGAACTCAGGAGGCAGAGGTTGCAGCCAAGATCGCTCCACTGCACTGCAGCCTGGTGACAGAGTGAGGCTCTCCCTCAAAAAAATTTTCCTTTCTCTGAGCACTTGGTAGGTAACCTCTGGTAAATTTCAAAAGCCAGAAATATCGGCCATTTAGCCTGGCTAAAATTAGGTAATAGGAAATTTTAAATGGATTTCATTAAAAAGTGCTATGATTAAAAGTCAGCTTAATTAAAAGCAGATATTCAAGCTCTAACATCCTGGACTCCTTGGGAAAAACAGGAGGCACCAGAAACCCCTTTCCTGGCTCTGTTTTTCCAAGGGCTCCACCCTAAAGCCAATAACCAATTGAGAAACTTAAAAACTGGCAAATGAAAAATCTTACAACTACTGTAGTAATCTTCTGTCTATCTTTCTGTGTAACTGTATATGGGTTGTGTGTAATGCTTATATAAAAGAGCTCTAATTAATTGGTTTAAACAAAAATAAGCTCTTAAAAGCAAAATAAAAACTGTAATGCCTTTTAGTTCATGTAACTTTAGTAATCTTTGGCAAATAAAAATAGCTTTAAAGATTATTGATAAAATAAAAACATTTTGTCTAAATTATGCAGGTCAGATATTAGGTTTGCTAAAGGCTTTAAGGTCATAAACTGCTTTGACTTTTGAAAATTGTTCAATTTATTTTGAAGACATTAAATTCTAAATAAGACATGGGGATACATGGAATTAGCCATGCCCCCTAGCTATGCAAAGAAGGTTATAAAGAAAAGAGATTTTATATAAGAAAGGATGTTGTATGGTAAATTCTTGTCTTAAAGTAAAATGACTGGTTGTTTAAAAGAGGGATGTTTAGGGCAACTCATAAAGTCTAAACATGTTGTACATGGTTTGTGTAAGTTGTGAAAGATTTATGAAAAGAAATTTATGCCAAAAATGTTGTACAATTTAAAGGTGATTTGGCCTCCTAAATGTTTCATAAAATGCCGCTATGACTCTTAACTGTACAGCTTGCCTGCTTTACAGCTAGGTAAGGCCTCGGACACATGGAGTTAGATGCTGGAAAGAGTCAGATCTTATCTGCATTTCTGTCTGGGTCCCAGGCTCCACACCTAGTACATAATTAAAATCTCTTACTTACCAAGGTTTTCACCAAAAGTAAAATTACTAGGAGTTAACATTGTAATATGTAATTGAGACTACTGAAAAAATAAGTTTACATACAAGATGTGTAGGGAGAATAAAATGTGTTTTTGTAAGAGATTATAAGAAAGTATGGGAATGTAAAGTTTTGCCTAGGTTAGAGGGTTAAAGGATTGTTTTAAATTAAATAAAGCTAAAGGTTTGAACAAGTTGTAAAAGGTTTATAAAAATTAATTATAGGAGATTCTATGTGTGAACATATTGGCTAAAGTTAAAATGGCATTATTTAGTTTTTTCCCCGTAAATTGGACATTGGAATAGAAGCACAACAGAGTTTCATTAGAACATTGTTCTGCTCTGAGAAAAAAATGCTGTAAAGTGTTATAAAATGTTTATATAAATCTTACCTTATAGTCAAACTAATTAAAACTCAATAGATTTATAAAATGTTTTTAAAAACTAGCTTTTTAAAATTAAAAATAGCATTAAAAATAACACTAATGGAAACAAAAAATTTGGTTTTCTATTTTAAAAAGGACTTTTATGTAATATTAAAAGATAATGAAAGGTTTTGTTTACCTTTTAAGTAAACTATAAAAGGAAAAAGCGGGGGAAAGGAAAGAAAGGAGATGGAATCAGTTGTCCTCATGCTGTCTTCATCTTCATTGGGTCTTGTTTGGAAAGCTGAGTCTCCTCTTTATCAGAATAATGTTTTTTCCTTAAAAAAAATTTTTTTTTGAGACAGAGTCTCACTGGAGTGCAGTGGTGTGGTCTTGGCTCACTCCAACCTCTGCCTCCTGGATTCAAGAGATTCTCCTGCCTCAGCCTCCCAAGTAGCTGAGGTTGCAGGCACTCACCATCATGCATGGCTAATTTTTGTATTTTTAGTACAGGTGGAGTTTCACCATGTTGGCCAGGCTGGTCTTGACCTCCTGACCTCAAATGATCCAAAGTGGTGGGCCTCCCCAAAGTGGTGGGATTACAGGCATGAGCCATGATGCCTGGCCTAAAAAATTTTTGAGTTATCATTTTGGCTAATTGAGTGACTTATGGTAATCTGAGAATCTATTTTGTAATATCCAATGTTTTATACCTTTGGTATTTAACAAATCTTTCAAAATCAAGCTCTAGATTATCATGCTAAATAAGCCAACACTAAAATTGTTTAAATATACAATTGGAATGAACTCCATGGTCTAAGTCAAATTACCTATGATAACCCATTAGTTATCAGTGCTATGCACCTAAATTGGAAAACCACTGGAATTCAAGAGGACATATGTCTAATGTTAAGCATGGTCTCATTAAGAACCAGGACAGCTGCCTTGTCCTTCCTGAATCCTTAAAGTTTTTGTTATTAAAGGTTCTTCATTCCATGACTGGTCATGGAAAAGATAAAATAATCCAAATTGAATATATCGATGTGGTGACTTATAAATTGAGGAAATAGTTTAAAACCAGTGTTTGGTTCCATATTCCCGGGAAGACAATCAAAGCTTCAGGTACATTTGGCTACCTGATGGGCCATTTAAACATTTATAAAGGAATTTCATTCAATTGTCATTTTCAGTGCATGTTTTCTGGTGTATAAAAGCTTTTCCATGCAAGAGGGCTGATGTTATAGCAGTAGATTATTATGCTACAGTGTATTTTAACCAGGTAAAGAAAGGTTTTATGGTGCACTGAGGGCAATCCCTTCACAATCTAGAACCCGAAGATTGGATCTTCTGAGAACATCAGAGAAAGACCGTCCTTGCCATCCACACTACAGAAAAACTTTGGAGCCTCGAACCTTAGGTTTATAATCTCACAACTGGAAAGGGTCCCTCCACACTCCTGGAACTGTACACCTGTTGGAACCCTTAAGGTAAAACTAATCAGGAAAGCTTCTCCCCAGAAGAAGATGGCATCCTTGATGTGAACAGCTTTTCTGCAAGATCACGGATCAAAACTACTATCATGAGACTCTTATCTTTGAATATTTTTTTCTTGTTTATGCCTCTATGAACAATAGAAATGAAAAGGGGGTCTATTATGTGCTCTTACAGGGTATGCTCTTCTTTGTGAAGGATTTTGCAGCCAGCCTTATACATGAATAAACTTACACTTTAATAGATAAAAGATGAAGGCCCAATGTAGGTGAGAAACTGTAGTGATACATACGTTACCTCAAAATCAGTCAAAACTCCTCTTAACCCATATCATGGATTAAAGAGAACATTGACAGGAGGCCTTCACTCTTCTAGAAGGACATCATTTGTTTGGTCCTTTTTCCATGGTTTACAATAAAAGAGGCAATAATTAGAAATGTCTCCCTCATAATAGGCTCTACAGCAAATTCTACTTTAAAGGCTATTGTTACACAACAGACTTTAAATTCTCTTGTGAAAGTTATGCTAAATAATAGAATTGGCTAAACAGAGAAGTACCTGTGCAGCTGCTGACATTTGTGGCCTATGGAGAAATATATCAAATGTAAATTATAAAAATTCGGTTGTAGGGGATTAATGCAAAGACCACTTAGTTAAGTGAGTAGACTCTAGCTAGCTCATTCATTAATCTATTTAATTTTAGGTGGCTTGGTTTATGGGGACCCTGGGTAAGGAACATACTCCAAACTCTTGGGGTATGGCCTCCCCATAGTCATAACAACAGTCTCCCTGGTGCGCTGTATTCTCTCAAAGCTTTTAAATGTTTGCATGTAGCCATCTCTAGAACACCAAATTGTCTCTCTTCAACTGGAATGACAAAAGCTAAAAGAAATGTGTAACAATGAGGATACCATAATCTATGAATGACACACTGAGACTGGAAACCTAAAATGATGGTAACTGAGAGTGGCACTAAGGCCCTAAGTTTTGGTCACACTCTCACCTAAGTGAGAACTTGGCCAGAAAAGGGGAATTAAAAAAAAAAAATTATGGGAGGCCATTATTTTGGACTGAGCTCATGCACTAGGCCCTAAAAAACCAAATGAAACTAAAATGGAGTCACTTGTGCTAAATGTGACATAATCAAACTAAGGCTTTAAGAAAACACATAGCTCCTAGAACAGATCAGGTTTTGTTTTTCTCCTGTAAACAGATGTTCCAGCATAAGGAGATACCCTCTACTCAGTGCTTATTCTCTCCTTGCAAAACCCACTATTCTACTGTTTCCCAGTGGGTTTCAAAACCATATAAGTCCATTTATGACAGTGATAGTAACATCAATGACTAAGGTTTTGGTCAATCTCTCAAAATTGAGAAAATGATCAAAATGTGAGAATTGTTAAAGCAAACTAAATATGGCCTGAGAAGGACTCCGTACTTCCATATTTGAGACCTTGTGGATGAACTGTAACTTAGCTTAATAGTCAGATAAAATTGAAAACCTAACTTAATAGTATGCACCCGTAACAATAGCTGAGTGTTGGCCAACCACTCAGACTGCTGAGTGTTCAAACTAGTTCAAGTAAGGCAAACGCGGAGCTGTAACCAATCTCACTGTTTCTGTACCTCGCTTCCGATTCCTGTATGTCACTTTAACTTTTTTGTCTATAAATTTGTTCTGACCACAAGGCACCCCTGAAGTCTATGAATCTGCTCTGATTCTGGGGGCTGCCTGATTTGCAAATACTTCATTGCTCAATTAAACTCCTTAAAATTTAATTTGGCTGAAGTTTTTCTTTTATCAGGGCAAAACCTGCCTCCCATTCTATTCAAAGTCACCCCCTGCTCATTGAGATAAATGCACATCTGATTGCCTCCTTTGGAGAGGCTAATCAGAAATTCAAAAGAATACAACCATTTGTCTCTTATTTAGCTATGACCTGGAAGCCCCTTCCCTGCTTTGAGTTGCCCAGCCTTTCCAGACTGAACCAATGTTCATCTTACATATGTCTGATGTCTCATGCGTCCCTAAATGTATAAAACCAAACTGTGCTCTGACCACTTGGGCACATATCGTCAGGAACTCCTCAGGCTGTGCCACAGGCACATGTCCTCAACCTTGGCAAAATAAACTTTCTAAATTAACTGAGACCTGTCTCAGATTTTCAGGGTTCACACTTTTCACATTCCTATTATACAAGGCTGTATGTGACAGATGTCACTTTTTTACAAATTATGTTTTACCTAATATATTTACAATTTTAGGTTGTGTACATCTTTTTTTTTTTTGAGACAGAGTTTCTCTTTTTTTGCCCAGGCTGGAGTGCAATGGCATGATCTCAGCTCACCGTAACCTCCACTTCCCAGGTTCAAGCGATTCTCCTGACTCAGCCTCCCGAGTAGCTGAGATTACAGGCATGCACCATCACGCCTGGCTAATTTTTTTTTTTCTTTTTTTTGAGGCAGTTTCGCTCTTTTTGCCCAGGCTGTAGTGCAATGGCATGATCTCAGCTCACTGCAACCTCCGCCTCCTGGGTTCAAGCAATTCTCCTGCCTCAGTCTCCCAAGTGGCTGGGATTACAGGCACCTGCCACCATGCCTGGCTAATTTTTTGCATTTTCAGTAGAGACGGGGTTTCACCATGTTGGCCAGGATGGTCTCCATCTCTTGACCTCGTGATCCACCCGCCTCAGCCTCCCAAAGTGCTGGGATTACAGGTGTGACCCACCGCACCCGGCCAGTTGTTTACATCTAAGCACACAACAGGTGCTTATTAGTGATGAAGTGGTGTAAACAATACCTGCTTATTTTTGAGTGTGATACAGCCTAGTGGACCTGTATATGTGTTTATAAGTTTAAGGTAACATGTTTACTTACAAATTGCTCCTCACCTCATCCAACACATCTCAGCAAATAATTCAGGATGACAGAATATATTACATTACTCTGAATTTATACATCATATCACCTTATAATTTATTAACTACACTTATTACAATATCTTTAAGATAAATTCCTAGCAGTGGGATTTTTAAATGAAAGGATTATATACACATTAAATTTGGATAGTTAGTCCCAAATTGTCCTCCAGAAAGGTTATACCAATTTACACTCTCACCAAGTATTGCCACCATATTTTTAAGGTTGCCTAGTATTCTGTGATATAGATGTACCATAACTAAAATGCTTTAATAGTGCCTGCCCAGGCCAAGTGCAGTGGCTCACGCCTGTAATCCCAGGACTTTGGGAGGCCGAGGTGGGCGGATCATGAGGTCAGGAGTTCGAGACCAGCCTGGCCAACATAGTGAAACCCAGTCTTTACTAAAAATACAAAAAATTAGCCGGGCGTGGTGGTGGACACCTGTAATCCCAGCCACTCAGGAGGCTGAAGCAGGAGAATCACTTGAACCCGGGAGGCGGAGGTTGCAGTGAGCCAAGATCACGACATTGCACTCCAGCCGGGGTGACAGTACTAGACTCCGTCTCAAAAAAAAAAAAAGTGCCTGCTCTCCTTTTTCTCTTCCTCTTCCTCTTCTTCTCCTTCTCTTCTCCTCCTTCTCCTTCTTGTCATCGTCGTCGTCAGACAGGTAATGTGCCAATGCTGTAGAAAGGTGGCACATCTCATACTTGTGCGTGAACACTCAATCATCATGTGTATGACCCACAAAAGGATCGTGCATGCTATTATTATTGCTGTTATTACTAGATATTTTCACTTTTTTGCTAATATTATTATTATTATTATTTGAGATGGAGTCTCTCTCTGTCGCCCAGGCTGGACTGCAGTGGCGCTATCTTGGCTCACTGCAAGCTCCGTCTCCTGGGTTCACACCATTCTCCTGCCTCAGCCTCCTGAGTAGCTGGGACTACAGGCGCCTACCACCATGCCCGGCTAATTTTTTTGTGTTTTTAGCAGAGACGGGGTTTCACCGTGTTAGCCAGGATGGTCTTGATCTTCTGACCTTGTGATCTGCCCGCTTCGGCCTCCCAAGGTGCTGGGATTACAGGCATGAGCCACTGCGCCCGGCCAATATTATTATATCATATTATTGATGTTTTCTTGGCACTTTTTCCATTTTCTTTTCTTTTTTGAGACAGGTTTTCACTCTGTTGCACAGGTTTGAGTGCAGTGGCATGATCACAGCTCACTGCAGCCTCAAACTCCTGGGCTCAAGCAATCCTCCTGCCACAGCCTCCTGAGTATCTAGGACTACAGGAGTGTGCCATCATGCCTGGCTAATTTAAAAAATTTTTTGTAGAGACAGAGTCATGTTATGTTGCCCATGCTGCTCTCAAAGTCCTGGCTTTCACTGATCCTCCCACCTTGGCCTCCCAAAGCATCATCTTCTTTTTTCTTAAAAAATATGGCTGGGCGAGGTGACTCACGCCTGTAATCACAGCACTTTGGGAGGCCAAGGCAGGTGGATTGCTTGAGCCCAGGAGTTTGAGACCAGCCTGGACAACATGGTGAAACCCCATTTCCACACATACACAAAAATCCCCAAAAATTAGCCCGGTGTGGTGATGTACGCCTGCAGTCCCAGCTTCTCAGGAAGCCGAGGTGGGAGGATCTCTTTGAGCCTGGGAGGCCGAGGCTGCAGTGAGCCGAGATTGCGCCACTGCACTTCGGCCTGGATGAGAGCGAGACTCTGTCTCTTTAAAAACAAACAAACAAACAAACAAAAAACGGACATGGTGGTTCACGCCTGTAATCCCAGCATTTTGGCAGGCTGAGGGTGGCAGATCACCTGGGGTCAGGAGTTCGAGACCAGCCTGGCCAACATGGTGAAACCCCATCTCTACTAAAAATACAAAAAATTAGTCAGGTGTGGTGGCATGTGCCTGTAGTCCCAGCTACTCAGGAGGCTGAGGCAGGAGAATCACTTGAACCTGGGAGGCGGAGGTTGCAGTATGCCAGCCTGGGTGACAAGGGCAAAACTCCATCACACACACACACAAAAAAGGTGGCTCATGCCTATAATCCCAACACTTGGGGAAGTAGAGGCAGGAGGATACCTTGAGCCCAGAAGTTTGATATCAGCCTGGGCAAGATAGGAAAATCCTTTCTCTATTAGAAAACAAACAAAGAAACAAATAAAACACTACTTGCCTCTTTTTGTTTGTTTATTTGTTTTGTGAGACGGAGTCCCAGTTGCTCAGGAGGCTGAGGCACGAGAATCAGTTGAACCCGGGAGGTGGAGGTTGCAGTAAGCCTAGATCGCACCACTGCACTCCAGCCTGGGTGACAGAGTGAGACTCCATTTCAAAACAACAACAACAACAACAACAAAGAAAAAAACAAAAACAAAGAGTGTCCTTTGTGAAGCTGTGAAAAGTATTAATTTTGTTAAATCTCAACCCTTGAGTGAACATCTTTTGAAAATTCTGTCTAACAAAATGGGAAGTATGCGTAAAGTGCTTTTGCTCCCTACCAAAGTCTGGTTGTTTGGAAGAAAAGCATTTGTGTTATTTAGACACAAGCTGAACTAGCCAATTTTTTTTCAGTGAACGCATTTTTTACTTGAAAGTATAATGAACTATGTTTATTGAGTCTTGAGTATTTCGCAGACAGTTTTACAAAAATAAACAAAGTAAGCCTGTCACTTCAAGGAAAACAACTTAACATTATTTGTTGGCAATGATAAAGTTAGAACTTTCAAGCGAAATAGAATTTTGTACCTGCCACCCAAGCTTGACCGTTTCCCAATACTTAAAGACTTTTCTGATGAGACTGGTGGTAATATTAATGAATGTTATTTTAAAAACGTTGTATAGTGAAATGTGGCAACATTTGGAAGCTCTGCATAGCTCAGTGAACCAATGTTTTCCAAATGACCAATTCGTTGATGATACAAAATCATGCATGGGTAAAAAAATCCAATCAAAGTGCAAGATAGATTTTCATATAACCCAGAGTGGAAAAGGCTTATTGATATGGTTTCAGATTTTACGTTGCAGCTAACGTTTAAGAAACAAGTATTTCAGCCTGGGCAACATTGGGAGATGCTGCCTCTACGATTTTTTTTTTTTTCAATTTAGCCAAGCGTGATGGCACCTCCTTGTAGTCCCAAGTACTCAGGAGGCTGAGGTGGAAGGATCGCTTGAGCTCAGGAGGTCAAGGCTGCAGTGAGCTATTATTGTACCACTGCACTCCGCACTCCAGCCTGGGTGTCAGAGCAAGACCCTGTCTCAAGAGAAAAGAAAGAAAGAGAAAGGAAGAAAAGAAAGAAAGGAAGGAAGAAAGAAAGAAGGAAGGAAGGAAGGAAGGAGAAAGAAAGAAAGAACTATTTGTTGAGTGTGGTGTAATAAACAAAAGGCAACTAAATCCTGCATCATACAGTTCTTGTTTTTTGTTTTTTTAGACATGGAGTCTCACTATGTTGCCTAGGCTGGCCTGAAACTCTTGGGCTCAAGTGATCCTACTGCTTCTGCCTCTTGAGTAGCTTGGACTATAGGTACAGTGGCTCAGAATTCTTCATATAGTTTAGCCAAAATAACTTTTCACAAATATATTGAATGGAGGCCGGGGGTGGTGGCTCATATCTATAATCACAGTGCTTTGGGAGGCTGAGGTGGGTGGATCACTTGAGCCCAAGGGTTCAAGACCAGCCTGAGCAACATGGTAAAACCCCATCTCTACAAAAAATACAAAAAAATTAGCCAGGTGTGGTGGTGCACACCTGTAGTCCTAGCTACTCATGGGGCTGAGGTGGGAGGATCACTTGAACCTGGGAGGTTGAGGCTGCAGTGAGCCATAATGGCACTACTGCACTCCCGCCTAGACTACAGAGTGAGACTCCATCTCAAAAACAAACAAACAAACAAAAAAAACAACTAAAAAAAACCCAAAAAAGCAAATATATTGAATGGAGAACTAATATGAGAGTCCAGCTGTTTTTTATTATTAACCCACACACTAAAGAGATTTGTAAAAGTTTAAAACAATGCCTCTTCTCACTATTTTTTGTTTTAGAAAATATAATAGTTTTAAAATATATATTTATTTTAAAATTAGTGGTTTTATTATTATTTAACATGAATTTATAAGTATATATTTACAGTTTTTCTGTTTTAATTTCTTCTCTTTTTTTTTTGAAACAGGGTTTCTGTCACCCAGATAAGTGCAGTAGCGAAATCACAGCTCAGTGCAGCCCAGAACTCCTGGTCTCAAGTGATCCTTCCTTCTTAGCCTACTGAGTAGCTGGAACCACAGGTGTGTGCTACCACACCTGGCTAATTAAAAAAAAAAATTTGGCTGGGCATGGTGGCTCATGCCTGTAATCTCAGCACTTTGGGAAGTCAAGGTAGGTGGATCACCTGAGGTCAGGAGTTCAAGACCAGCCCGGCCAACATGGTGAAACCTTGTTTCTAACAAAAATACAAAAATTAGCCAGGCGTGGTGGTGTGTGCCTGTAATCCCAGCTACTCAGGAGGCGGAGGCAGGAGAATCACTTGAACCCGAGAGGTGGAAGTTGCAGTGGGCTGAGATTGCACCGTGGCACTCCAGCCTGGGCAACAGAGTGATACTCTGTCTCAAATTTTTTTTTTTTTTTTTTTTTTTTTGGTAGAGATTCGGTCTTGCTTTGTTGCCCAGGCTGGTCTCAAACTCCTGGGCTCAAGTGATCCTCCCACCTCGGCCTCCCAAAGTGCCAGGATTACAGGTGTGAGCCACCGTGTCCAGCCTCAATTTCTAATATGGTAAATATCAATAGATATTAACCCACAAGGCCGGGCACGGTGTCTTACACCTGTAATCCTGGCACTTTGGGAGGCTGAAGCGGGTGAATCACTTGAAGTCAGGAGTTCGAGACCAGCCTGGCTAACATGGTGAAACCCCATCTCTACTGAAAAAAATAGAAAAATTAGCCAGGAGTGGTAGCACATGCTAGTAATCCCAGCTACTTGGGAGGCTGAGGCATGAGAATCGCTTGAACCCAGGAGGCGGCGGTTGCAGTGAGCTGAGATTGTGCCACTGCACTCCAGCCTGGGCGAGAGTGAGACTCTGTCTCAAAAAAAAAAAAAAAAAAAGAAAAGAAAAGATATTAACCCACAAAAACTAATGTCCTTTATAGTTCCCAATAATCTTTTTTTTTTTAGATGGAGTTTTGCTCTTGTTGCCCAGGCTGGAGCGCAATGACACAATCTCAGCTCACCGCAATCTCTACCTCCCAGGTTCAAGCGATTCTCCTGCCTCAGCCTCCCGAATAGCTGGGATTACAGGCACCCACAACCACACCTGGCTAATTTTGTATTTTTATTAGAGATGGGGTTTCTCCATGTTGGTTAGGCTGGTCTCGAACTCCCGACCTCAGGCGATCCGCCCACCTAGACCTCCCAAAGTGCTGGGATTACAGGCTTGAGCCACCATTTCCGGCTGACAATTTTTAAGGATATAAAGGAGTCCTGGGACTCAGAAGTTTGAGAACCATTGCTTTAAAGCCTCTAAATGACTCTCCCTATTACAACCTTTTCCCTCCCCCACCAGTAACTACTATCCAGGGTTTTAAATATTGCCTTTCTTTTTCCTCTAGTTTACCATATATATTCTATATATGTATGGACACATTGGTGTCTGCCAATCAAGTCATTGATGGCATGGTTTCATGAGCTCAGTTTCCCCCATATAATATTGTTCATGAAGCCGCTATTCAGAGGATTAGCATTAGTCCAGTCCTTGTTTTTTGTTGTTGCCTTTGGGACACCTCTCATTCATGTAATCAAAAGACCTTGGTACATTAAAGTTCCAGTCCATCAAAGTTTTGTTAGTTGTGGTTGTGACAATCTGCCAGAGTCAGTTAAAACAGGCCATTTCCACCTCCCTGCCACTCAGAGGGTGCCAGATCCTCAGTAAGCCTGAGCTGGCATTCTGCTGGTGTGCTGGTGTACACTGTGGTATTGGGAATGCTGGTGTAGTTTACTACTTGCAGGACAAGAAGGTCACTCTGGTCAACAGCAAAATGAGGTCTAGGATGGCAGATCCAGCGCTGCTTCAGGTTATCCTTTGTGGCCACAGTCTGGGAGAGCCTAACAAATGTGTTTTTGTTTCCAGGCCTCTGCTGCCATTTTATTGTGAAAAAAGCAGATGGACAGGTTAGTGCTCCACTCTCCATCCTCTGGGGTCTTATGCGTTCCCTACCTATCAGATGGGCTTGGCCTGGGTTAGTGCAGCAACTCCATCTGTCTATCTCTTCCTGAGGCTGTTAACCTCTATGGGCACCCATTGCCCTCGTTGCTTGCCTCAGACCTTTCTGCCTCAGTTGTCCAGTCCAGGAAGGGAGGTCACATCCTATACAAACTTGACATGTTTGAACACGTTGCTCACCTGAATGGAAGAATCAGGCATCCCCAGCACAGCTTGAGGGACCTAGCACCCCGGTATTTCTGGGTCCCATTCCCCACTCCTGTGGGATCACATAGAGTGGAGTCACTCAGTGAAGCCTCACCTCCAGATTAGAGTTGGGGTGCCTTCTCTGGGCTACTCTGGCAGCCTGAATTGCAAACCACCCCCAAGGTGTGCACTCTAAAGGGAAAAAAGAAAAAGAATGTCTGGGAACACTAAGATTGGGATTTCAAAGGTGCAGCCTAGCAGGTGGCTGCCTGGTCTACCAACACCCCTGCTAAGCTCAGTGTCTCTCAACATGCACTGTGGTGCTGTTTCCCTTGCACTGGAGTGCAGAGTTTAGTGTCAATACTGCCCTAGTCAGAAAGGGGTGCCATCCCATTAGCAGGCCATCTTGATGTCTTTCTTCAGTTGTTGTGTGAGCTGGGTGTTTCATCATTAAAAGTTTTCATTCAAAGGATGATGAGGTGTATGTATTTCATGAGAGAGTGCCCACTGGCAAGTTGCTTGGTCAGTGAAGCATGTTTCTTGGTCAGTGAAGTATGTTTCTTGGTCAGAGTAAAGTCCCATAGGTCATCCAAAAACATGACACAAGTTCCTCTCAAGGGTGGAGGGTGGTCATGTTAGACCCAGCATCCATGTGAGTGATGTATATTTGTCTCTTTCAGGCAGCAAGTTCTTGTCCCTACACAGGGGTTCCTTTAACAGTCCAGTCTCCTAGTTGCCATTCTCCTGACCAGGTGGCTGGGCTGTTGGCAATGGCCGTTGAGTCTGTGAAAATGAATAGATGGCTGCTGCAGCCTGGTGGATCCCGTCTGCTTCTTGTTTCACAGAGCCATCAGTAAAATATGCCATGCCAGCACTAGGCATGTCTCTGAGGTCTGAGTCTTGGGCTACAGATAGCCACAGAAGGAGCCAAAGCATCTCCTACAGGTCCCTTGGTCCCTTGTGGCAAGCTGGCCATTTGTCCATGAAGCTTACTGGTCCTCTGAGGTCCTGACTGGGCCCTATCTTGAGTGTACCATTTCCATTTGATAATTGCACTCTGTTAAGCCTATCCAGTTTTCTTGGTGGGATTTCTAAGCACCCAAGTGAGAACTGGCAGTTCGGGTCACAGCATCAACATGTGGCACTCCAGCTGTAAGATGCTGTTTCCACCAGGACCCAGAAGCAAGTACGGAGTTGCCATTTAAATGGTTATGTTTCATGCTGCTTCAAGCAAGTTACATGTCCAAAATCTGAGAGGCTGGGGCACCCCAGTGGCAGTTTGCTGTTGCCACAGACTCTAATCAGTGTGTATGGAGGTTGGGATATCTGAGATACCTGAAATTCCATCAGACTAGCAGGCATTGCCTTTAAAAGTTTTAGTATGCAGCACTGCTTTTGCTGAATGACCCATTGGGGCTTGGGTAGCTGGGTGGCAGGTAGGAGTGAATTTGCCCCACTGTTATAGCTCGAATTTTCAGGTGTGAGGGGGCATACCCCCTCAGGCAGCAGTCAAAATGTCAACGTCTATAATGCACTCAGTGGTAGGAACTACTGGCATCAGCACCTGAAATGTCCCAAAGGGCCCCATTCACAAGCAAGTAAGCACCACAAGCAGATGAACACCGTGGGTCACTGTATTCATCCCAAAACTTCTCACTGTCATCAGTTTAATTTTTTCTCCTACGGGAACATGGAAATATTGTTGTGTGGGCCCCAGTATTCAAGAGCCTCAGAAAAGCCTGAACTCCCCATCTTTCCCCCCTTTTATCTTGACAAAGATATAGGGCCATTGGCCTCCAGTGGGGACCTGGAGACCTTGCCCCCATTCCTAACTGCACCATTCAGCCTGAGACATCTGGGTTTGTAATGTCCCTTTATCGAACAGACACACCAACTAGGCTGCATAAGACTTCCCTGGCATTTCTCCATGTCTGACCTTTAGATAGTGAGCCTCACATTCTGTGAAGGACCACCGCTTCCCCTCAGATGCCTCAGGGGCCACCTGAGTACCTCTTTCTTGTACCCAGTCAAGTACCTCAGGGTCCATCTGAGTAGCCACTTCCCAAACTCTCTGGCCCCAGGAATGAGGGATCACATAAGTGCTCAACAACCAGAGGATCTTGCATTATGTTTCCCTGTTGCCACTGTGAAAGGAAAATATTGGGGCCCCAAAATTACTAAGCTAAGGGAAAAGTCAAGCTGGGAACTGCTCAGGACAAACCTGCCTCCCATTCTATTCAAAGTCACCCCTCTGCTTGCTGAGATAGATGCATATTCTGATTGCCTCCTTTGGAAAGTCTCATCAGAAACTCAAAGAATGCAACAATTTGTCTCTCACCTACCTGTGACCTGGAAGCCCCCTCCCTGCTTCGAGTTGTCCCACCTTTCTGGACAGAACCAATGTACTTCTTACATACATTGATTGATATCTCATGTCTCCCTGAAATGTATAAAGCCAAGCTGTGCCCCAACCACCTTGGGTACGTGTCATCAGGACTTCCTGTGACTGTGTCATGGGCACACATTTTTAACTTTGGCAAATAAACCTCCTAAAATGATTGACACTTGTTTCGTCATTTTCTTGATTGACATGACATCGCTCTCTCTTTGCCTCAGTCCATGAAGCCAGCTCACTCACATCTGTGGGGCTGGGGCAGGGTTAGCAATCTATATCCTGCTTATCACTCTTCCTTTCCCATAAATCATCCATTTGCATTTTCAGCTCCTGAACCCCTAAGCTGATCTCTCCACTCTGGGCCAGGTACTGGGGGGTATTGCCCCTCCCATGTAGACAATAAGCCATGGTTTTGTCAGACCAGATGCTGCTCACTGTGCCAATTTTGTGAAGCAGGTTCACTGTGCACTGCTTACCAACTTGTGTCAGACTGGTGAGGCAGAACACACTTATATGCAAGTTACATGATGCAGAATTACTCCTTACAGATAGGCAGCAAGGAATGGCAGAAGCCTGGGATCCACTGTGAGCTGATATGCCAAGTCTCAAAAAAGCTGCCTGGGGCAGATATAGTCTCCGCTGCATGTGCCCCACTTGCACCACAGCTGAGGGACTCCAAAAGGTAGCCCTCTCTGTGTTACATATCTCATGGTCATATGTCTTGCTGGGCAATGCTTTGAAAAATGTACTGCTTCCAGGGGAGAGAGGAAAAACTCTTGGGCTATCCCAGGCAGTTTCTCCCTACTCAAGATGTTCCATTCCCCAGGAGGGACAGGAACAAGGCCTGGGCTGTTTCAGGCGGTTCCTCCTTGTCTCAGGATGTTACATTCCCAGTACATTCCAAGTTATTCTTGAGGATGTTACATTCCCACTACATTCCAAGTTATTCTTACAAGCAAGAAACAGGGAAGAACTGGGTGGGTCCATGCACCCAGAGAACTGTCCTGTACAAATTTTAAATTTTTTATATAGTCCAATTTATTACTTTTTAATTTTATGGGTCATGTTTTAGTGTTATATCTAAGAATGCTTTGCCTCAGCCAAAACACGAAGAATTTTTCCTAGAAGTTTTATAGTTTTAGCTTTTACATTTATTATATGGTTTGGCTGTGTTCCCACCCAAATCTCATGGTAGGTCCCATAATTCTCATGTGTTGTGGGAGGGACCCAGTGGGAGATAATTGAATCATGGGGGTGGTTTCCCCATACTGTTCTCCTGGTAGTGAATAAATCTCATGTGATCTGATGATTTTATAAGGGAAAACCCCTTTCACTTGGCTCTCATTTCCTCTTTGCCTGCCACCATGTAAGACATACCTTTCACCTTCTGCCATGATTGTGAGGCCTCCCCAGCCATGTGGAACTGTGAGTCTATTAAACCTCTTTTTCTTTATAAATTACCTAGTCTCAGGTATGTCTTTATCAGCAGTGTGAAAACAGACTAATACAATTTAGATGTGTGATCCATTATGAGTTAATTTTTGTGTGTGACAAGGGTCTACATTTTGCTTATGGATATCCAATGGTCTTAGCACCATTTGTTGATTAGACTACCCTTTCCACTATTGAATTGCCTTGGCAACTTTGTCAAAAATCAATTGACCAGAAGTATAATGGTTTATGTCCAGACTCTCAAATTTGTTTCATTAATCTATATGCCTAGTTTTACCCCAGTACCATAGTCTTTTATTATTGAGGCTTTATACTAAGTTGTGAAATGGGATGAGGTAAATAGTCTGAATTTCTTCTTTTTCAAATTTATTTTGGCTGTTATGGGATCTTTGCTTTTCCGTATAAATTTTAGGGTAAGCATGACAATTTTGACAAAAGATCCTTCTGGGATTTTGGTATGGATTGCATTGAATCTACAGATCAATCTTTGTAGAATTGTCTAAATTATCTAAAGATAATTGTCATCTTAAAAATATTGAGTGCTTCAAGAGAATGAGAAGACAAGGTGCAGACTGGGAGAGAAATATTTGCAAAAGACATACCTGATAAGGCACTAGTATCCAAAATATACAAAGAACTCTTAAAACTCAATGATAAGAAAACAACCCAATTCAAAAATGGGCAGCAGCCCTGAGCAGACACCTCACCAAAGAAGATATACAGACTGGAAAATAAACATATGAAAAGATGCCCCATATCATATGTCTTTAGGGTGCTGAAAATTAAAACAGCAATGAGATGCCACTACACACCTATTAGAATGGCCCAAATCGGATGTGGAGCAACAGGAACTCTCATTCATTGTTGGTGGAAATGCCAAATAGTACAGCTACTTTGAAAGACAGTTTGGCAATTTCTTACCAAATGAAACATACTGTTACCATACAATCCAGAAATCATGCTTCAAATGAGTTGAAAATTATGTTCACACAAAAACCTGCACTTGGGTGTTTGTAGCAGGTTTATCCTCAGTTGCCAAAATTTAGATGCAACCAAGATATCCTTCCGTAGGTGAATGGGTAAAATAAACTGTAGTACATTGAGATAATAGAATATTATTTCATTATTATATATACATGTTCTAATTACATTATGATTTCTGCTTTGAACTATAGGGTTGTTAGAAATTTCTTCTTTTTCAAACATTTTCATTTATTCTAGTTATCTCTTTATTACTGATTTCTGGCTTTATTACATTGTTGTCAGAGAACTTGTCCTAATTGATTTGAGTTCTTTTACATTTGTTGAGACTTCTGTGGTCCAGTATATATCAATTTCTGTGAATGTTTATTTGCATGCTCTGTTGTTGGCTACTGTGTTTTCTGTGTGTCTCCTAGGTCATGAATGTTAATCATGCTATTCAAATATTTTGTAGCCTTATTGATTTATAAGTCTCCCACCATAATTATGGATTTGTTTATATACCTTATTATTCTGTCACTTGCTATTTTAGGTATACTGGAACTACTTATTCATTTATTCATTAAAGGTATATTGAGAGGTGGGCAGATTGCTTGAGCCTAGGAATTTGAGAACAGCCTGAGAGAGAGAGCTTTCTGAGTGCCAGACACTGTTCTACTTGCTAGGGGATATAGCAGTGAACCAAACAGGCAAACTTTCCTGCTATTGTTGAGAGAGTCAGACCATAAGCAAGATAAATAATTGCATATAATTTTGAAATTATCTTTCTCTAAATGGAATCTTTGAACATTATGAAATGACCTTTTTATCTTTAATAATTTTAACATAAACTCTAATTTGTGTGATGTTAATATTGTGATAACAGCTTGTCTTCATCCATTTTTGTGTTGCTATAAAGGAATACCTGAGGCTGAGTAATTTATAAAGAAAAAAAGGTTGATGTGGCTCATGATTCTGATGGCTGGAAAAGTTCA
The DNA here is from genome assembly GCF_028885655.2 of Pongo abelii. NCBI lineage: Eukaryota > Metazoa > Chordata > Mammalia > Primates > Hominidae > Pongo > Pongo abelii. Next base: position 55,602,697 of record NC_071995.2, read on the forward strand.
AGAGGTTAAGATTGGGCATCTGCATCTGGTGAAGGCCTCAGGCTGCTTCCACTCATGGCAGCAGGGGAAGGGAAGTCGGTGTGTGCAGAGACCACACAGTGGGAAATCAAGAAAGAGATAGGGAGAGAGAGAGAGAAGTGCTAAGCTATCTTTAACAATCAACTTTTGCAGGAATGAATAGAGCAAGAACTTGCTCACTCCCCTTTCTCCCCCCTCATTAATCTATTCATAAGAGATCTGCCCCCATGACCCAAACACCTCCCACTACATCCACCTCCAAACATTGCCACACTGGGAATCAAATTTCAACAAGAGATTTGGTGGAGACAAAAAGTATACTCAAATTATAACACCACTCATATTGAGTTACTGTTTTTAAATATATTTCCATCCTTTTTAAGTTTCTGTATTCCTATATTTTAAATGTGTTCTAGACAGTATACAGTTGTACTTTCAAAATTTTAACCAGTGTGGCATGTCATTATCTAAAAAGTTTAATCAATTTACACTTATTTTATATATATATAAATATATTTGCATTTATAGCTAACATTTTATTTTATGCTTTCTATTTATTCTACTTCTGTTTCTTTTCTCTCCCTTCTGGCTTTTGTTTTGTTTTAATCATTTCACCTTTTTTTTTTTTCTTTCTTTCTTTATTTTTTTGGACAGAGTCTCACTCTGTCACCCAGGCTGGAATGCAATGGCACAATCTTGGCTCACTGCAGCCTTGACCTCCTGTGCTCAAGCGATCCTCCCACCTCACCTCAGCCTCCCAAGTAGTTGGGACCACAGATGTGTACCACCATGCCTGGCTAATTTTTGAAATATTTTTTGTAAAGACGAAATCTCACTATGTTGCCCAGGCTTGTCTTGAACTCCGTGCTCAAGGGATCCTTGGGGGGTGATCAGAGTTGTGGGAAAAACTATAGGGAAAGGACACAAATTTTCTGAAAGGTCAGAAGGTTCTGCAGAGCCCCAGGGGAGAATAGCTGAAGGCAGCTGTTCTATAACCCTCAGGCAGAGGGCAAGGAGTAAGTACAAGGGAGTGTGGGGGAATTTATCTTAAACAATCTTGTTTACTTATGTTGACCAGGAGCTGACCTTTGATTATCCGCTCACCAGACGTTCCCTCAAAGGGGAACAATAAATGTTAATTACCTACAGGTCGTGTTGGCTCCAGGTTTTCGGCATTGTGCCTGCACTGAATAAAAGCAAGCAGCTCCAGCTTCTCGGGGCTGCTCTCTGTCCACTAGAGCCAGGCAGTCACCTAGCTGCTCTTACACTGCATACCTGTGTCTGAGTACTCATTTCATCCATCGGCCAGGGTCTGCAGGACAGACCCAGGAGGGATCCACCTGCCTCAGCCTCCCAAAGTGCTGGTATTACAGACAGAAGCCACTGCACCTTGCCCTTTGCCTATTTTTTTTTTTCCTCATCTAGGTTGGAAGCTATGTGCTCTGTTCCTTTCACTTTTTTTTTTTTTTTAAAAATAGTAGTATTATCAATATATAATTTATATAAGTCTGATGTACTGGCTTGTGCCTTTGAGTCCCAGCTACTCAGCAGCCTGATGCAGGAAGATCCCTTGAGCCCAGGAGTTCTAGGCTAACCTGAGCAACACAGCAAGACCCTGTCTCTAAAACATAAAAGAATATATAATTCACATATCAAACAACTTACCCATTATATTAGGGTTCTCTAGAGGGACAGGGCTAATAAGATAGATGTATATATGAAAGAGAGTTTATTAAGGAGTATTGACTCACACGATCACAAGATGAAGTGCCACAATAGGCCATCTGCAAGCTGAGGAGCAAGGAAGCCAGTCCAAGTTCCAAAACCTCAAAAGTAGGGAAGCCAGCTGGGTGTGGTGGCTTACACCTGTAATCCCAGCACTTCGGGAGGCCGAGGTGGGCAGATCACTTGAGGTCAACAGTTCGAGACCAGCCTCCGCAACATGGTGAAACCCCATCTCTACTAAAAATACAAAAATTAGCCAGGTGTTGTGGTGAGTGCCTGTAATCCCAGCTACTTCGGAGGCTGAGGCAGAAGAATTGCTTCAACATGAGAGGCAGAGGTTGCAGTGAGCCGAGATCACGCCACTGCACTCCAGCCAGGGCGACAGAGCGAGATTCCATCTCAAAAAAAAAAAAAAAAAAAAAAAAGGGCCGGGCACGGTGGCTCATGCCTGTAATCCCAGCACTTTGGGAGGCCAAGGTGGGTGGATCACAAGGTCAGGAGATCAAGACCATCCTGGCTAACACGGTGAAACCCCATCTCTACTAAAAAATACAAAAAATTAGCCGGGTGTGGTGGCAGGCGCCTATAGTCCCAGCTACTTGGGAGGCTGAGGCAGGAGAATAGCATGAACCCGGGAGGCAGAGCTTGCAGTGAATCGAGATCGTGCCACTGCACACTCCAGCCTGGGCAATAGAGCGAGACTCCGTCTCAAAAAAAAAAAAAAAAAAAAGTGGGACGCGAATGGTGCAGACTTCAGTCTGTGGCCAAAGGCCCAAGAGCCCCTGGCAAACCACTGGCGTAGGTCCAAGAGTCCAAAAGCTGAAGAACTTGGAGTCTGATGTTCAAGGGCAGGAAGCATCAAGCATGGGAGAAAGATGGAGGCCAGAAGACTTGGTCAGTCTAGCCCTTCCACATTCCTCTCCTTTTATCCCAGCCATGCTGGCAGCTGATTAAATGATGCCCATCCAGATAGAGGTTGAGTCTGCCTCTCCTGGTTCACGGACTCAAATGTTAATCTCCTTTGGTAAGACCCTCACAGACACACCCAGGAATAATACTTTGCATCCTTCAATCCAATTAACTATCACACCGATTTAAAGTGTAGATTCAATGGTTTTTAGTATATTCACAGAGTTGTGCACTACAATCAGTTCTAGAACATTTTTATCACCCCCAAAAAAACTCTGTACCCCTTAGCAGTCACTACCCATTTCCCAACTTTCAGTGAGCTCCCCAGCCCAAGGTAACCTGTAATCTACATTCTGTCTATAGAATTACCTATTCGGGGCATTTCATATAAATGTAATCACACAATATGTGGTTTTGAAGACTAGCTTTGTTCACTTAGCCTCTTTTAGCCTCTTTTCTCTTTTTTTTTTTTTTTTTTTTTTTTGAGATGGAGTCCTGCTCTGTCACGCAGGCTGGAGTGCAGTGGCGTGATCTTGGCTCATCGCAAACTTGGCTGGCCTCCCAGGTTCAAGCGATTCTCCTGCCTCAGCCTCCCAAGTAGCTGAGATTATAGGTGCCCACCACCATGCTCGACTAATTTTTTTTTGTATTTTTAGTAGAGCGTGGTTTCACCATGTTGGCCAGGCTGGTCTCGAACTCCTGACCTCAGGTGATCTGCCTGCCTTGGCCTCCCAAGGTGCTGGGATTACACGTGTGAGCCACCGCACCTGGCCTAGAGTATATGTTTTGTACCTCTTTGCTACGTGTATTTCTAATTATTTTATTCTTTTTGACGCTATTGCATATAAAATTATGTTCTTACTTTTGTTCTTAGATTGTTCATTGCAAGTGTATAGAAATACAATTGATTCTTGTATTCTGCAACTTTGTTGAACTCTTGTATTAGTTCTAATAGATTTTTTAGTGAATTCCTTAGGATATTTTAGATATAAGGTCATCTGCAAATAGAGATGGTTTTGTTTTTCTCTCCAATCTGTATGCCTTTTACATTCATTCATTCATCTACATACAACATTCATCTTCTTGCCTAATTACACTGGTTAGAATGTCCAGTACAATGTCAAATAGAAATGGTAAGAGTAGGTATTCTTGTCTTATTCCTAATATTAGAGAGAGTAATCATTCATTTTTTATCAAAAAGTATGATATTAGTTGTGGGTTTTTTGTAGATGCTTGATGACTTTTACCAGGTTGATTAAGTCCCTTTATCTTCCTGGTTTATTAAATGTTTTTATCATGAAGAGATGTTGACTTTGTCAAATGTCTTTTCTGTGTCTATTAAGATGACCATGTGGTTTTTGTCCTTTAGTCTATGGATAGGATGTACTACATTAATTTTATTTCTTATGTTAACTCAAGCTTTCATTCCTGGGATAAATCCCACTTGGTCGTGGTATATAATCCTTTTTATTTGTTGTTGAATTCATGGTAATTTGTGGAGAATTTCTGGGTCTATATTCATAAGAAATAGTCTATAGTTTTCCTGTGTTTGTCTGATTTTGGTATCTGAGTAGTACTACCTCATTGAATAGGCTTGGAAGAGCTTCATTTTCTTCTATTTTTGGAAAAGCTTGTGAAGAAATAGTATTGATATTTTCTTCATGGGAAGTTTCTGATTTATAATTCAATCTTTTCTAGGCGGCTGCCGAAGATGGCAGAGGGGCAGGTCCTAGTGCTCAATGGCCGAGGTCACCTCCTGGGCTGCCTGGCGGCCATCGTGGCTAAGCAGGTGCTGCTGGGCCGGAAGGTGGTGATCGTGTGCTGCAAAGGCATCAACATTTCTGGCAATTTCTACAGAAACAAGTTGAAGTACCTGGCTTTCCTCCACAAGCAGATGAACACCAGCCCTTCCCGAGGCCCCATGTCTTCTGGCGGAGCTTGCGAGGCGGGCCGCCCCACGACAGCTGCCAGTCAGGCCGCCTAGGACCTGCCACCAGGTGTTCGGTGGCATCCCACCGCTGACAGGAAAAAGCAGATGGTGCTTCCTGTTGCCCCTAAGGTTGTGCGTCTGAAGCCTACGAGAAAGTTCGCCTACCTGGGGTGCCTGGCTCACGAAATTGGCTGAAAGTACCAGACCATGACAGCCATCCTGGAGGAGAAGGGGAAGGAGAAAGCCAAGATCCACGACCAGAAGAAACAACTCCTGAGGCTAGGGAGACAGGCCGAAAAGAATGTGGAGAAGAAAATTGACAAATACAGGGAGGTCCTCAAGGCCCACAGACTCCTGGCCTGAGCCCAGTAAAGACTGTTTATACCTCATGCTTGGCCTGGCCTGCCCTTCCTCCATCGTGGCCCTGGAATGTGGGGGACCCAGGGGCAGCAGTCCAGGTGCCACAGGCAGCCTGGGACTTAGGAAGCTTGGGAGCAAGGAAAGGGTCTTAGTCACTGCCTTTCAATAAGGTTACTTAAAGCACTCGAAGAATTGTGCAGGCATAATTCATCTGTGACCAACAGAGCAAGCAATTACTTCAGTTTCAATATCAGCAAAAGGGAGCTGGAACACTAATTGGAGGGGCCCTACCTTGTGAGCGGGGCATCTGTTTAACTTCCCAACTAGTCATACACTATACTTTGCAGCTGTTAGAATGTGAACAAGCGCTTGGGGGACAGCATTAGCTTGCTGTTGTACGAAGGGTATTTATAAAAGCACAGACTGGGAAGATGTGTGATCAAGAAGTTACAGGCATTGCCTGTGCGTCTTACCTGTATTTTGTGATCAGAATCAAATAAATTACTTTTATTCTTTTTTTTTTTTTTTTTTTTGAGACGGAGTCTCGCTCTGTCACCCAGGCTGGAGTGCAGTGGCGCGATCTCGGCTCACTGCAAGCTCCTCCTCTCTGGGTTCACACCATTCTCCTGCCTCAGCCTCCCGAGTAGCTGGGACTACAGGCACCCGTCACCATGCCCGGCTGATTTTTTCTATTTTTAGTAGAGACGGGGGTTTCACCGTGTTAGCCAGGATGGTCTCGATCTCCTGACCTAGTGATCTGCCCACCTTGGCCTCCCAAAGTGCTTGGATTACAGGCATGAGCCACCAAGCCCCGCCGATATTCTTTTTGATGATAGATACAAGTATTTCCTGAAATCAGTGGCATCATTACTGGTATTTATTTCTCATTTCATTTTTCCCTTGATCAATTTGAAGTTATATAATTCTATATCCACACTTTTACTGGTTACCTACAACACAAACCTTTCATTTATCAAAATATGAAGTTAATCAGTATTATTTGTATTAAGAGTTCATTCAGGAAAACAAAAGTAACACTAGCTGCTTCAATACAAAATGCAATGCAGGGAGTTAATTAAATAAGTGTTGGAGGAATGAAAAAGCAAAGGGAAACATTGAGGTAACATAGAGATAAAATCTGCAAGGAGCAGCTACCACCTTTGGAGCTAGGGAAACAAAGGGAAGAGGGTGGGGTTATCTAAACCAAAAGTTCAGAGAAAAGACCTAACAGAGCTGAGGCTTAGACCTCTGAGGATGGGAATGTTTCCTGGTTGGTGCTGGATGTCTAAGGGGGCACAATGAGTCTGGTTCTGGGAGAGCTGAGAGAAGCTTGAGGCTGAACTAACTTCTGATGCTAGGCCAACACTGACAGGCATAGCAAGCAAAGAGGAAAATGAAAGTCACTTTTCTTTCAGTTTTCCAGTCTCCCTTAACAATCCTATTGATAGAAACTAAGAGGGAGCCAGTTGACAAGAAAGAAATGTGAATAAAACTGTCTTTGTTCACAGATGACATGATTGTCTATGTAGAAATTCCAAAAGAATTAACGAAAAATTTCTGAAACTAATAATGATTATAGCAAGTTTGTAGGATATAGGTTAATATAAAAAAGTAAATTGCTTTTCTTTATACCAGCAATGAGCAAGTGGAATTTGAAATTAAAAACACAATACTCCCCAAAAATAAACTACTTAGGTTTAAATGTAACAAAATATGTACAAGATCTATATAAGGAAATTTATAAACTCTGATGGGAGAAATCAAAGAACTAAATAAAAGGAGAAATATTCCATGTTCATGGAAAGGAAGACTTGATATTGTCAAAATGTCAATTCTCCCCTATTTGACTGATACATTCAATGCAATTTCAATAAAAATCCTAGCAAGTTGTTTTGTGGATATCTACAAACTGATTCTAAAGTTTCTATGGAGAGGCAGAAGATCTGAAATAGCCAACACAATGACATAGGAGACCGAAGTTGGAGGACTGATAGTACCTAACTTCAAGACTTAGTACAAAGCTACAATAATCAAGACAGTGAGGTATTGGCAAAGTAATAGACAAATGGATCAACGGAACCCAGAAATAGACCCATATAAATGCAGTCAACTGATCTTTGACAAACAAGAGGAGAAAAGCCAGTACAATGGAGAAAAGATAACCTTGTCAACAAATGGTACTCGAACAACTGGGCATACACATGCCAAAAAAAAAAAAAAAAAAAAAAGAATCTAGACACAGACCTTACACCCTCAACAAAAATTAACTCCAAATGGATCATAGATCTAAATGTAAAATGCAAACTATAAAAGTCTTAGTATATAACATAGGAGAAAATCTAGATGAACTTGGGTATGGCCATAACTTTTTAGATACAATACCAAAAGCATGATCCATGAAAGAATTGATAAACTGGATTTCATTAAAACTAAAAACTTGCTCTGTGAAAGACACTATAAAAAGAAATGAGAGGAGAGGACAAGACACAGACTAGGAGAAAATATTTGCCACTTTGGGAGGCCAAGGTGGGAAGATTGCTTGAACACAGGTGTTCAAGACCAGCCTGGGCAACATAGCGAGACTCTGTCTCTAGACAAAATTTGGCTGGGCGAGGTGGCTCACGCCTGTAATCCCAGCACTTTGGGGGGCCGAGGCGGGTGGATCACAAGGTCAGGAGTTTGAGACCAGCCTGGCCAATATGGTGAAACCCCATCTCTACTAAAAATACAAAAAATTACCTGGGCGTAGTGGCACACGCCTGTAGTCCCAACTACTCGGGAGGCTGAGGCAGAAGAATCGCTTGAACCCGGGAGGCAGGGGTTGCAGTGAGCCGAGATTGCACCACTGCACTCCACCCTGGTGACAGAGCGAGACTCCATCACAAAATAAATAAATAAATAAATAAAAATTAGCCAGATGTGGTGGCATGCACCTGTAGTCCTAGCTATTCAGGAGGCTGAGGTGGGAGAATCACTTGAGCCCACAGCTCAAGGCTACAGTGAGCCATGATTATGTCACTGCGCTCCAGCCTAGGTGACAGAGCAAGAATATATATATATATATACACACACACAAGAATATATATATATACACACACACACACATACACACACACATATACACACACACGTATATACACGTACATATATATATATATTTACAAAAGATGTTTCTGATAAAGGACTAGTTTCCAAAATATCAAAGAACTCTTAAAATTCAACAATAAATGTATTTAGTCAGGTTCTCCAGAGAAACAGAATCAATAGGAGAGATATATAAGTAAATAGACAGGTAGGTAGAAATGTAGATAGTTAGATATATAGAGAGATATTTATTATGAAGGATTGGCTTACACAATGATTAAGTCCCACAATCTGTCATCTGCAAGCTGGAGGCCAGGAAAGCCAGTGCTGTAGTTCTGATCCAAACCTAACACCTGTGAATCAGGGGGCTAATGGTGTTAAGTCTTAGTCTGAGTCCAAAGGCCTAAGAACTACGGCCAGGTGCAGTGGCTCATGCCTATAATTTGGGAAGCCAAGGCAGGCATATCACTTGAGGTCCGGAGTTCGAGACCAGCCTGGCCAACACGGTGAAATCCGGTCTCTACTGAAAATACAAAAATTAGCCGGGTGTGGTGGCATGTGCCTATAATCCCAGCTACTTGGGAGGCTGAGGCAGGAGGACTGCTTGAACGTGGAAGGTTCGGTCTGCAGTGAGCCATGATTGTGCCACTGCATTCCAGCCTGTATGACAGAGTGAGACCCTGTCTCCAAAAAAAAAAAAGGCAAATAAACATATGTAAAGATGTTCTACATCATATGTCTTTAGGAAACTGCAAATTAAAACAAAAATGAGATACCACTACACACTTATTAGAATGGCCAAAATCTAGAACACTGAAAACACCAAATGCTGTCAAGGATGTAGAACAACAGGAGCTCTCATTCATTGTTGGTGGGAATGCCAAATGGCACAGCTACTTTGGAAGGCAGTTTGGCAATTTCTTACAATACTAAATATACTCTTACAATATTATCCAGCATTCATGTTTTTTGGTATATGCTTAAATTGGTTGAAAACTTACGTTCACACAAACCTGCACATGAGTGTTTATAGCAGCTTTATCCTTAATTGTCAAAACTTGTAAGCAACCAAGATGTCTTTCTGTAGGTGAATGGAAAACTAAACTATGGTATATCCAGACATGAAATATTATTCAGTGCTATAAAGAAATGAGCCATTAAGCCATAAAAAGACATGGAGGAACATGCATTGAGTGCATATTATTAAGTAAAAGAAGCCAGCTGAAAAGGCTAAATGCTGTGATTCCAACTATGTGACATTCTGGAAAAGGCAAAACTATGGAGATAGTAAAAAGATCAGTGGTTGCCAGGGACTGGGGTAGGGGAAGGGATAAACGGGTGGACCACAGAGGATTTTTAGGGCAGTAAGACCATTCTGTATGATACTTATGTGATGGATACAGGTCATTATACATTTATCCAAACCCAGAGAATGTACAACACAGAGTTGTGTTCACCACAGTGAACCCATGTGTAAACTGTGGACCTTGGGTGATAATGATGTATCAATATAGGCTCATCAGCTGTAACAAGTGTGCCACTCTGGGGCAGGATGTTGACAGTGGGGGAGGCTGTGCATGTGTTGGGACAAAGGGTATATGAATATGCTCATATTTTCTGATCAGCTTCACTGTGAACCTAAATCTGCTGTTTGCAAAAATAAGTCAATTTAAGAAAGAAAACAAAAAAACAAAATGTAGTTTGCAGAATACCAGCCCCAGCATCATGGTGTATAGAAGGGTGGATTTGAAGTTGAAGGACATAGTTTGATAATCAGCATACTATCCTTGCAGACAATATAAGAAGCCTAGAACAATTTAACTTTGTCCGCCTACCTCCCAAGGTCTATGTTATTGTTTTAATGTGTTTTAATTCTATATTTTTACTTAAATTCCAGAAAACATTAATGTTGTTGTTTTATTACTTTCTTTTTTCTTTCTTTTTTTTTTTTAGTAGAGACAGGGTCTCCCTAGGTAGCCCAGGCTGGTCTCAAACTCCTGGCCTCAAGTGATCCTCTCCTCTTGGCCTTCGAATGTTCTGGGATTACAGGCATGAGCCACCACACCTGGCTATCCTCATTATTGAAATGTATTTACACTAGTCATAAAATTTCTAGTGGAAGTTGTTTTCTTTCTTCACATTAAAGATATCAACTATTGACTTCTGTCTTTCATTGTTGCCATAAGAAGTTAGTTTTCAGTCTAAACTGCTGCTCCTTTGAAGGGAAGCTGTTTCTCTAGCTGCTTTTAATTTAATTTTTTACTCTGGTAAAAGTTGCATGCAGTGAAATGCAGAGACCTTACCTGTATAAGGGCAGTGAATTTTGACAAATGCATACACCCATATATCCCACAATCTGGCTGCTTTTAAGATCTGCTGTTTTCCTTTAATGTTATTCGGTTTCACCATCCTATGTTTATGTGTGGACTTCTTTTTATCTATCCTGTCTGAAATTTGTTGGGCCTCTTGAATTTGTGTTGATTTGTATCTTTCATTAGTTCTGAAAAATGCCCAATCATTAGGTTTGCACCATGCTCTCTTCTCATTCCAGAACTCCAATTAGTTTTTTTTTTTTTTTTTTTTTTTTTTAGACAGAGTTTCCCTCTCTTGCCAGGCTGGAGTACGGTGGTGCGATCTTGGCCCACTGCAACCTCCATCTCCCAGGTTCAAGTGATTCTCCTGCCTCAGCCTCTTGAGTAGCTGGGACTAGGCGCGCACCACCACACCCAGCTAATTTTTGCATTTTTAGTAGAGACAAGATTTCACCATGTTGGCCAGGATGGTCTTGATCTCTTGACCTCGTGATCCACCTGCCTTGGTCTCCCAAAGTGCTGGGATTACAGGCATGAGCCACGGTGCTCAGCCTAGTTAGATTTTTACTCTGCTCTTCATATATCTTTCTCTTTCATACTCTCTTCTTTGTTGCTCTGCATTTTATTCTGGATAAGTTATTCTCATCTATCTTCCAGTTCATTAATCCTATCTTCAGCTAAATCTAAACTGGTCTTTGAGTTACTAAAAAGAAATTTTAAATGGAAAATTTCAAACACAATCAAAAGTATAATGAATCCCTCTGTACCTATCATCTTGCTGCAACAATTACAAAATATATTTAATTTTGTTTCATCTGTATCCCACCAATTTCCCCTGGACTCCCACAGGATTATTTTAATGCAAATCCCAGACATTATGCCATTCCATTAATAAATACATGAGTACGTATCACTAAGAGTTAAGGACCATTTTAAAAACCATACCAAAATACCATGATTACATCTAACAAAATTAACAAATTTTTTTTTTTTTGAGGCAAAGTCTTATTCCATCCTACCCAGGGTGGAGTGTAGAGGCAAGATCTCAGCTCACTGCAAACTCCACCTCCCCAGCTCAAGAGATTCTCATGCCTCAGCCTCCCAAGTAGCTGGGATTACAGGTGCCCGCCACCATGCCTGCTAATTTTTTGGTATTTTTATTTTTACTTTTTTTTTTTTTTTTTTGAGACAGAGTTTCACTCTTGTTGCCCAGGCTGGAGTGCAATGGCGTGATCTCAGCTCACTGCCACCTCTGCCTCCCAGGTTCAAGCAACTCTCCTGCCTCAGCTGGTCTCAAACTTCTGACCTCAAGTGATCCACCTGCCTTGGCCTCCCAAAGTGCTGGAATTACAGGCCTGAGCCACTTTGCTCAGCCAACAATATCTTAATATCACATAATATCCAGTGTCCATAATTGACTAATAAAAGTTTTTTTATAGATAGTTTGATTCAGGATCCAAATAAGATCTATGCATTACATTTGGTTGCTATGTCTCCTAGATCTCTTTTACTCTATAACAGTTCTCATTCCCCACCTTTTTCCTCTTGCAGTGTACTTTGTTGAAGAAACTGGAGCTTTGATTGTTTGCTCCTGATTACATTCCTGTGGTGTCATTTAACATATTCTCTGATTTCTCATATTTCCTGTAAACTGTTGGTTATATTTAGAATCTTCTTTGGGCTGGGCATGGTGGCTCATGCCTGTAATCCCAGCACTTTGGGAGGCCAAGGCAGGCAGACCACCTGAGGTCAGGAATTCAAGACAAGCCAGGCCAACATGGTGAAACCCCGTCTCTGCTAAAAATACAAAAATTAGCCAGGCATGGTGGCACGCGCCTGTAATCCCAGCTACTCGGGAGGCTGAGGCAGGAGAATCGCTTGAACCCAGGAGGCAGAGGTTGCAGTGAGCTGAGATCATGCCACAGTACTCCAGCCTGGGTGACAGAGCCACACTATGTCTTAAAAAAAAAAAAAAAAGTCTTCTTTGGAGAGCAAGAATCCTTCATAGATAATGCTCTGTGTTTCCTATTGTATCACATCAAGAAGCCCTGGTTGTTCCTCCTTTTGTGATGTTAGATTTTGTCAGTGTATTCACTTGGTGTCCGTTTGATTCACCCACGAGCCACGTAACTAATGTTTTGGAGGTCATTGGTGACTGTTGACTAGATTATTTATTTCATTGGGACTGTAAAAAGATGGCAGCATATCATTCTTTCTGCACTTATTAGCTGAAATTATTCTATAAAGAAGAATTCTTAAGTTATTTAATTATGTTATCCATTCATTTTAAAATTTATTTTTTATTTTTAAATTTATATTTATATTTTTAAAATTTATTTTTGAGATGGAGTCTCGCTCTTGTTGCTCAGGCTGGAGTGCAATGGCGTGATCTCGGCTAACTGCAACCTCCACTCCCCCGGTTCAAGCGATTCTCCTGCCTCAGCCTTCAGAGTAGCCGGGACTATAGGCACATGCCACCATGCCCAGCTAATTTTTGTATTTTTAGTAGAGAAGGGGTTTCACCATGTTGGCCAGGCTGGTCTCAAACTCCTGATCTCAAATTCCTGATCTCAAGTGATCCTCCTGCCTCAGCCTCCCAAAGTGCTGGGATTACAGGCGTGAGCCACCATGCCCGCCTATTTTTATTTTTTATTTCAATAGTTTTTGGAGTACAGGTGGTTTTGGGTTACATGGATAAGTTCTTTGGTGGTGATTTCAGAAATTTTGGTGCACCTGTCACCCAAGCAGTGTACACTGTACCCAACATGTAGTCTTTTATCACTCATCCCCCCTCCCATTCCACCTCCAAGTCCCCGAACTCCATTATGTCATCTTTATGTCTTTGTATCCTCACAGCTTAGCTCCCACTTATAAGTGAGAACATATGGTATTTGGTTTTCCATTCCTGAGTTACTTCACTTAGAATAATGGCCCCTAGCTCCATTCAAGTTGCTGTAGAAGACATTATTTTATTCTTTTTTATGGCTGAATAGTATTCCGTGTGTATATATACCCCATTTTCTTCAACCACTAATTGGTTGATGGGTACTTAGGTTGGTTTCATATTTTTGCAACTGCAAATTGTACTGCTATAAGCTTATAATGACTTCTTTTTCCTTTGGGTAGATACCCAGCAGTGGGATTGTTGGATTGAATGGTAGTTCTATTTTTAGTTTTTAAAGGATCTCCATACTGTTTTCCATAGTGGTTGTATTAGTTTACATTCCCACTAGCAGTGTAAAAGTGTTCCATTTTTACCACATCCACACCAACATCTATTATTTTTTGACTTTTTTATTATGGCCGTTCTTGCAGAAGTAAGGTGGTATATCATTGTGGTTGTAATTTGCATTTCCCTGATAATTAGTGATATTGAGCATTTTTTCAAATGTTTGTTGGCTGTTTGTATATTCTTGTCCTTTGTCAACTTTTTGATGGGATTGTTTGCTTTTTGATGGGGTTGTTTTTTTGATGGGATTGTTTGTTTGTTTTCTTGCTGGTTTGTCTGAGTTCCTTTTAGATTCTGGATATTAGTCCCTTGGCAGATACATAGTTTGTGAATATTTTCTCCCACTCTGTGGATTGTCTGTTTACTCTGCTGATTATTTATATTGCTGTGCAGAAGCTTTTTAGTTTAATTAGGTCTCTTTGTTGTTGTTGTTGTTGTTGTTGTTGCATTTACTTTTGGGGTCTTAGTCATGAATTCTTTGCCTAAGCCAATGTCTAGAAGAGTTTTTCTGATGCTATCTTCTAGAATTTTTATAGTTTCAGGTCTTAGATTTAAGTCTTTGATCCATCTTGAGTTGATTTTTGTATAAGGTGAGATATGAGGATTCAGTTTCATTCTTCTACATGTGGCCTGCCAGTTTTCCCAGCACCATTTATTGTATAGGGTGTCCTTTCCCCGATTTATGTTTTTGCTTGCTTTGTCAAAGATCAGTTGGCTGCAAGTATTTGGCTTTGTTTCTGGATTCTCTATTTCTGTTCCATTGGTCTATGTGCCTATTTTTATAGCAGTACCACGCTGTTTTGGTAATTATAGCCTTGTAGTACGGTTTGAAGTCAGGTAATGTGATGCTTCTAGATTTGTTCTTTTTGCTTAGTCTTGCTTTGGCTGTGTGGGCTCTTCTGTGGTTCCACATGAATTTTAGGATTGTTTTTTCTAGTTCTGTGAAGAATGACGATGGTATTTTGATGGGAACTGCATTGAATCTGTACATTGCTTTGGACAGTGTAGTCATTTTCACAATTGAATTTACCTATCTGTAAGCATGGGATATAGTTCCATTTGTTTGTGTCATCTATGATTTTGATTTCTTTCAGCAGTATTTCGTAGTTTTCCTTGTAGAGATCCTCACCTCCTTGGTTAAATATATTCCTAAGTATTTTATATTTTTGCAGCTGTTCTAAAGGGATTGAGTTCTTGATTTGATTCTCAGCTTGGTTGTTGGTGTGGTGTATGGATAGGATCACATACCTAGAAAACCCTAACGACTCATCCAGAAGACTCCTAGATCTGATAAATGAATTCAGTAAAGTCTCATTTTTTAATTTAGAACTTTATACCTTTTACTTCTGGAGCCTCTATTTTTAAATATACTACATTATTATTTATTTATTCCTTATTTCTTTCGTTTTCTGTTTTTCAATATATTCTTGTTTCTCTTTTATTTCTTTAAACAGAATAAGTATAATTATTTTAGAATCTGTATCATAATTACAATATCTAAAGTCTTTTGGGCTCAGTTTTTGCTGTTGTTATTTCTTCTGGTTCTTATTTATGAGGTCTCCGTGTGTGTGTGTGTGTGTGTGTGTGTGCGCGCTACTAATTTTCCTTGGAAAATGACTTGCAGGCATTCTTTGGTGCTAGGATGAAAAGACATTTTTCTAGTGTAGATTTGGATTTGTTTCTGCCACATGCTTGGGCACATTATACTCACCTCTTCAGGACTATATCAAACTAAATGTACAAATTAAGCAGATTTTTTTGTTTGTCTGTTTTTAAACTACCTGAATCTGAAATTACACTGAAAATTTCTGTAAGGGCCCACTTGTGGTCACAAATTCCTCTGCTCTGACACCAAGGCAGCTTTTGTTGCAGTTGCCTGAGAATGGGGAGGTAAGGGAAAGTTCAATACATTGGGGAATCTCCTCTCAGACTCTCCACCCTGGTGAGTCTTCCGTCCCTTCCTCTAGAAAACAAAGCTCAAGTCTGCATATGCGGTAGATGCCCTCCAAGCAAATGTGACTGCTCTTTTGAATACTTCTTTAGGTTTCTGACCCCCTTTATATTTTGGCCTGTTGATTCTTTACTGTCTTCTTGGCTCTACCATGCTTTTAAGAAGATATTTCCATTTTCCCCAGCATTTTTTAGTGGTTTTTTTTGGGTGTGGGGGAGTATCAATTGAATACCTAACCTACTATATTGAAGAAAACAGAAATCTGTTTAGCTTTTCTAGCACAACCTTTTATTTTTATAGAATTAATAATTGTCCTTTATCCTTCTTAGCTTTCTACCAACTTGCCCCTAATATATCTGCAAACTCTTCTCATGCAAATCTCTTCTCCCTAAGTTCAAATGCATCAGGTAGTCTATGTATTTCTTAAAGAAATCACTCTCAAACCCTTTTGAACTGCTCTAATTTTGATGAATTGATCTCTAGTCCTGCTATACAACTTGGCATCTCCCTTCACCATTGCCCTGGAGATTACTTTTGTCTCTTTTGTGCTGGATCCCATTTCTTGGACTTCAAGCATTTCTCTCTCTCTCTTTTTTTTTTCGACTGACTAATTTGTCTTGGCATAATAAATTCTCTATCTTTCTGAAAAGCAGTGCATGGAATAGCAATAATTTGAGAACTTGCATGTCTGAAACAGTTTTTATTCTGGATTCACAATTCAATTATAGTTTGATTCAACATAGTACTGGAAGTACTAGCCAGAGCAATCAGGCAAGAGAGAAAGAAATAAAAGGTATCCAGACTGGAAAAGAGGAAGTCAAGTTATCCCTGTTCACTGATGATATGATCTTTTTTTTTTTTTGAGACGGAGTTTCGCTCTTGTTGCCCATACTGGAGTGCAATGGCACCACCTTGGCTCACTGCAACCTCTGCCTCTCAGGTTCAAGCGATTCTCCTGCTTCAGCCTCCCAAGTAGCTGGGATTACAGGCATGCGCCACCATGCCCGGCTTGTTTTGTATTTTTAGTGGAGACGGGGTTTCTCCATGTTGGTCAGGCTGGTCTTGAACTCCCGACCTCAGGTGATCTGCCTGCCTTGGCCTCCCAAAGTGCTGGGATTACAGGTATTGAGTCACTGTGCCTGGCAATATGATCTTATATCTACAAAATCTTGAAGACTCCACCAAAAAAACTCTTAGATTTGATCAATTAATTCAGTAAAGTTTCAGGATACAAAATAAATGTACAAAAATCAAGAGTGTTTGTATTCACTAATAATGTTCTAGCTGCAAATGAAATCAAGAAGGCAATCTCATTTACAATAGCTACCAAAAAATAAAATATCTAGGAATATATTAACCAAGGAGGTGAAAGGATTCTATAAGAAAAACTACAAAACATTGATGAAAGAAATTGTAGGTGACACAAACATCCCATGCTCATTCATTGGAAGAGTTAATATTGTTAAAATGACCATACTATCTAAAGCAATCTACAGATTCAGTGCAATCCCTTCAAAATATCAAGGTTATTTTTCACAGAATTAGAAAAAAAATCCTAAAAAATTCATAGAGAAAGAAAAAAGAGCCCAAATAGCCAGAACATTCCTAAGCAAAATAAACAAAGCTAGAGGCATCACATTATCTGATTTAAAATTATACTACAAGGCTATAGTAAACAAAACAGCATGATATTCATTTAAAAATAGACACATAGATCAATGGAACAGACTACAGAACCCAGAAATAGATGCACATATTTAGAGTCAAAAAAAAATTTTTTTTTGAGTCAGGGTCTCACTCTGTTGCTCAGGCTGCAGTGCAGTGGTGTGATCATGACTCCTTGCAGCCTGGACCTCTTGGGCTGAAGCAATGCTCCTGCTTCACCTTTAGAGTAGCTCAGGACTATAGGCACACACCACCATACACAGCTAATTTTTTTAATTTTATTTTTTGTAGAGTCAGGGTGGGTCTCACTATGTTGCCCAGGCAGGTCTCAAACTCCTGGCCTCAAGTGATTCTTCTGCCTTAACCTCCCAAAGTGTTGGAATTATAGGGATGAGCCACCATGCCTGGCCTGATCTTTGACACAGTCGACAAGAACACACACTGGGCCAAACTGGCCAATATAGTGAGGCTCCATCTCTACAAAAAATTAATTTAAAAAATTATCCAGGAGTGGTGGCATGTGCCTGTAGTCCTAGCTACTCGGGAGACTGAGGTGGGGGAATAGCTTGAGCCCAGGAAGGCAAAGCCACAGTGAGCCATGATTGTGCCACTGCCCTCTAGCCTGGGCGACAATGCGAGACCCTGTCTCAAAAAATCAATAAATACACACAGGCACACACACACAGGAAGGAATATCCTTTTCAACAAATGGTATAAACAGTGCTGGGGAAATTGGATTGCCATGTGCAGAAGAATGAAACTGGACCCTTATCTTTTACTACATGCAAAAATCAACTCAAGGTGGACTAAAGACTTAAATGTAACATGTGAAACTATAAAAATACTAGCCAAAAACCTAGGGAAAACTCTTCTGGACATTGGCTTAGGAAAATAATTCATAACTAAGACCTCAAAAGCACAGGCAACAAAAAACAAAAATAGGCAAATGGGACTTAATTAAACTACAAAGCCTCTGCCTAGCAAAAGAAATAGTCAACAGAATGAACAGACAACGTGCAGAATGGGAGAAACTATTTGCAAAATACACATCCAACAAGGGTCTAATATCAGAATATAAAAGGAACTAAAATTCGACAAAAATCTCAGATAACCCCATTAAAAGTGAGCAAAGGATATGAATAGACATTTTTTCCAAAAATACATACAAATGGCCAAGAAACATATGAAAAAATGCTCAACATCACTAATCATCAGAGAAATGCAAATTAAAACCACAGTGAGATACCGTCTTACAACAGTCAGAATGGCTATTACTGAAAAGTCAAAAAATAACAGACGTTGGTGAGGATATGAAGAAAAGAGAACACTTAAACACTGTTGGTGGGAATGTAAATTAGTACAACTTCTGTGGAAAACAGTATGGAGATTTCTCAAAGAACTAAAAAATAAAACTACCACTTGATTCCGCAATCCCATTACTGGGTATCTACCCAAGGAAAAGAAATTACTATATCAAAAAGATACTGGCATTTGTATGTTTACTGCAATACTATTCACAATAGCAAAGATATGGAATCAACCTAAGTGTATATCAATGGACGACTGGTTAAAGAAAATGTGGTCTATATATACAATGAAATACTATTCAGCCATAAAAAAGAATGAAATCTGTCTTTTGCATAAACATGGATGGAATGGGAGACCATTGTCTTAAGTGAAACAAGTCAGAAACAGAAAGACAAATGTTGCATGTTCTCACTTATAAGTGGGAGCTAAACAATGTGTACACATGGACATACAGTATGGAATAATAGACAATGGAGACTCAGAAGGATGATGGAGTTTGAGGGGGCTGGATGATGAGAAATTACTTAATGGGTACAATGCATATTATTTGGGTAATGGATACCCTAAAAGCCCTGACTTCACCACTACACAATCTATGCATCTAACAAAATTGCACTTGTATTTCACAAATTTATACAAAAATAATGTTGAATCAAAAAACATTATAGTTTGGTGGAGCATAGAATTATAGGTTGGAAATAATTTCCCTAAAAAATTTGAAGATATTTTATATTATTTTCTAGCTCCCAATGTATTTTTTCTTTTTTAAGAGACAGGGTCTCACTCTGTCACCCAGGCTGGTGTGCAGTGGCGTGATCATGGCTGACTGCAGCCTTGACCTCCTTGGCTCAAGCAATACTCCCACCTCAGCCTCCCAAGAAGCTGGGATCACAGGCACTCGCTACCATGCCCTGCTATTTTTTTTTTTTTGTAAAGATGCAGTCTCCCTATGTTGCCCTGGCTGGTCTCAAACTCTTGGGCTCAAGTGATCCTCCCATCTTGGCCTCCCAAAGTGCTGGGATTAGAGGAGTGAGCCACTACACCCAGCCCTCCCAATGTTGATGAGTTTGTAAGCCCAATGCTGTTCTGATAAGGAATCAATTAAATACAATTAAAAATTGTATTTTTGTGTGGGCACACAGTGGTGTATATATGTATATATTTATGGGGTACATGAGATACTTTGATACAGACATGCAATAAGTAATAATCACATCCTGAAAAATGGAGTATCCATCCCCTCAAGAATTTATCCTTTGTGTTACAAACAATCCGATTATACTCTTTTAGTTATTTTAAAATGTACAATTAAATTATTATTGACTATAGTCACCCTGTTATGCTATCACATACTAGGTCTTTTTCATTATTTCTATGTTTTGTACCCATTAGCCATCCCCACTTCTCCCCAACCCCACACTACTCTTCCCAGCCTTTGGTAACCATCCTTCTACTGTCTATCTCTGTGAGTTCAACTGCTTTGGTTTTTAGCTCTCACAAATAAGTGAGGACTTGCTAAGTTTGTCTTTCTGTGCCTGGCTTATTTCATTTGACATAATGACCTCCAGCTTCATCCATGTTGTTGCAAGTTACAGGATCTCATTCTTTTTCATGGCTGAATAGTAAGTACTCCTATGTGTATATGTACTACATTTTTTTAAAATCCATCTATTGATGGACACTTAGGTGGCTTCCAAATCTTAGCTATTGTGAATGGTGCTGCAACAAAAATGGGAGTACAGATATCATTTCGATATACTGATTTCCTTTCTTTTGGGTATATACCCATCAGTGGGATTGCTGGATTGTATGGTAGCTCTATTTTTAGTTTTTTGAAGAAACTCCAAACTGTTCTCCATAGTGATTGTACTAATTTACATTCACACCAACAGTGTACGAGGGTTCCATTTTCTCCACATCCTCTCCAACATTAGTTATTGCCTGTCTTTTGGATAAAAGCCATTTAAACTGGGGTGAGATGATATCTCATTGTAGTTTTGATTTGCATTTCTCTGATGATCAGTGATGTTGAGTACCTTTTCATACACTTGTTTGCCATTTGTATGTCTTCTTTTGAGAAATGTCTATTCTGATCTTTTGCCCATTTTTAAATCAGATTAGATTTTTTTTTCTTTTGTTTGTGCTCCCTATATATTCTGGTTATTACTCCCTTGTCAGACAAGTAGTTTGCAAGTATTTTCTCCCATTCTGTGTGTTGTCTCTTCACTTTATTGTTTTCTTTGCTGTGCAGAAGCTTTTTAACTTGATGTGATCCTGTTTGTCCATTTTTGCTTTGGTTACCTGTGCTTGTGGGGTATCTCAAGAAATTTTTGCCCAGGCCAATGTCCTGGAGAGGCTGCTCAATGTTTTCTTGTAGTAGTTTAATAGTTTCAGGTCATAGATTTAAGTCCTTTTTTTTTTTTTTTTTTTTTTTTTGAGACAGAGTCTCACTCTGTCGTCCAGGCTGGGGTGCAGTGGTGCGATCTCGGCTCACCGCAAGCTTGGCCTCCTGGGTTCATGCCATTCTCCTGCCTCAGCCTCCCGAGTAGCTGGGACTACAGGTGCCTGCCACCACGCCTACCTAATGTTTTGTATTTTTAGTGGAGACAGGGTTTCACCGTGTTAGCCAGGATGGTCTCGATCTTCTGACCTCGTGATCCACCTGCCTTGGCCTCCCAAAGTGCTGGGATTACAGGCATGAGCCATTGCGCCCAGCCAGATTTAAGTCTTTAAGCCATTTTGATTTGATTTTTATATATGGCAAGAGATAGGGGTCAAGTTTTATTCTTCTTCATAGGGATATCCAGTTTTCCTTGTATCATTTATTGAAGAAACTGTCTTTCCCCCAGTGTCTGTTCTTGGCACCTTTGTCAAAAATAAGTTCAATACAGATATACGGATTAGTTTCTTGATTCTGGATTCCGTTCCATTGGTCTGTGTCTGTTTTTATGCCAGTACCATGCTGTTTGGGTTATTATAGCTCTGCAGTATAATTTGAAGTCAGGAAATGTGATTCCTCCAGTTTTGTTCTTTTTGCTCAAGATAGCTTTGGCTATTCTAGGTCTTTTGTGGTTCCATTCTAGGTCTCTTAGGGTTGTTTTTTCTATTTCTGTTAAGAATGTCATTGGTATTTTGATAGGGATTGCATTGAATCTATAGATTGCTTTGGGTAGCAATGGTGTTCTGATTCTTAATCCTAATGTTGTTCTGATTTTTAAAAAATTTATTAACAAAGCAACAACATGAAGTCACATGTTCTGATTTTTTGTCTGTATATGCAACTTGTTCTTTCTCTCTGGAAGCTTTTAGAATTTTTTTCTCTGTGTCCAGTACTCTGAGATTCTATAATGATGTGTCTTGGTGTAGGTTTGATTTGTTGTTGTGGATACTTAGGGTGCCCGTTCAATTTGGAGACTGTTCTTCAGTTTGGGATAGTCCTTTTAAATAATTTTTTTGATGATCTCTTCTGATTCTCTGTTCTCTTTCTGGAACTCTAATTTAGAACTCTTATTTAGTCCAGACCTTCTGGACTGATCCTTTAATTTTTATGTTTTCTCCTAAAGTAGAACAAATTTGATCTTCTTTAACTTTATCCTCCAGTCTTTTTATAGAATTTTTATTTCTATAACATGGTTTTAGTTTCCAAGAGCTCTTTTTGCTTATCCGAATAGTAGTTACTCTCAAGTAGTTTCCTGTTGTTATTTTATGAATGCACTATAATATCTCTTTGAGAAGTCTGATGATGGATTATTTTTAAATGCTTTGTTGTTTTAGACGGAGTCTAGCTCTGTGGCCCAGGCTGGAATGCAGTGCCGCAACCTCAGCTCACTGCAACTTCCGCCTCCCAGGTTCAATCAATTCTTCTGCCTCAGCCTCCTGAGTAGCTGGAACTATAGGCGTGTGCCACCATGCCCAGCTAATTTTCGTATTTTTAGTAGATACGGGGTTTCACCACGTTAGCCAGGCTGGTCTTGAGCTCCCGACCTCAAGTGATCCGCCCACCAGGCCTCCCAAAGTTTTGGGATTACAGGCGTGAGCCACCGTGCCCGACCTATTTTTAAATGTTTTATTTTTAGTGTTTTTTTTTCCCTCCCTTGCAATTTATGTTTCCTCTCATTGGCTTTTTCCTTCTTGTTTGTTTTTGTTTCTTACTTGTATATTAAAGTCCTTCCTTAAATGTCTAATGATCTCTGGCTATTTATTTTGAAGAGTAAGAACACTAAAAAGCTGATTGGAAAGTGGAATGAGGGCTGGGGCACGTAGGCCAAAGTCTTACATGTGGAATTCATTCTAATTATCTATATCATTAAGAGAACTCTGATGAGGCTATCTTTGGGATTTTTCGTTGGGGCTGGTGAGATTCCCCAGAGAGGGTTTTCCAAAGGTATAATCAGCCTCCTGTTTACCTTTGTTTCGTAATAAATATTCTCAAGTTTGCTAAACAAGTTACCATTCTTCTGTTTGATTTCCAGCTTCCAAAATGTTGCTGTTGTTGTCTCCTTTCCCTTTCATATGGCCTGTAGAGTAATACATAATTTCACCTTTAACTGGAAGCCCCTGTATGTATGTATATATGTATGTATGTACGTACTTATTTGAGACGGGGTTTCGCTGTGTTGCGCAGGCTGCACTTGAACTCCTGGGAGATCAAGTTGAACTTGAACTCAGGAGATTCTCCTGCCTCAGCCTCCGGAGTAGCTGATACCACAGGTGCGTGCCACCGCGTCTGGCTGCCCGTATTATTTCTCTAGGATTTTTACTGGAGGTCATTTTACTGGAGGTCAACTGCAGGATCGTATAGGAAGGTTTTGACAAAATTTTCTGATTGCCCCAAAGCAATATGTATATATGAAAAGAGGTAAGCGTCTGTATAATAATTGTTGGTTTTGCAACAATCATTTAATAACTTTCACGGGCACTGCGCACGCTACCTATCTGCCTCAATACTCCGCCCGGCGGTGGGCAGGATATAATGCAAGAGACGTCTAAAAAAGCAATGAGATGCGCATGACTGCTGGGCGAAGACAGAGGGCAAACTTAAAAGGACCAAGCGCATAGACCACGCCTCTGAAATTGGGGAAGGTGAGAGGGGTTTGATCTTGTCGATGATTGGCTGGTCTCTGACCAATCACGGACAGCGATTGATATTTCTAATCGTCGTGATCCACCTCCCCGGGGCCTTGGAACCACGTTTACAAATAGGAATAGGGTAGGTGGGAGGGATAGAAAGTACAGCCAATAAAATCATGTGGCGCCGATGGGCGTGTTGAGGCCGCTGCCTGGCTTAGGGCGGAAACAGAGTCTGGATAAGAAGGGGAACGAAAGATGGCGGCGGAAACGCTGCTGTCCAGTTTGTTAGGACTGCTGCTTCTGGGACTCCTGTTACCCGCAAGTCTGACCGGCGGTGTCGGGAGCCTGAACCTGGAGGAGCTGAGTGAGATGCGTTATGGGATCGAGATCCTGCCATTGCCTGTCATGGGAGGGCAGGTGAGAGGCGTATAAGGGGCGAGGGTCCGGGCAGAAGAGGAAGCGGGTAAGAGATAGAGGAAGAAGGGCAGCTCAGGAGTCTGGGGCTGGAGCCTACGGGGAATCGGGAAGAGTAGGTATTGCTTTTAACGGTGACCCCTGGGGGTCGCAGACTGAGACCCATTATCTGGGGGCCAGGAATTGGGAGAGGTGGGACTTCCCTCTGTCAACCTTCAGGTCTCAGTTTATGATCAAAACACCCGGACTCCGCCCCCGTGGAGAAATGGGAGCACCGTCTCCCCTCACCCACTAAATACAGCTGGAGGGCTTGTAGCTTATTCTGTCTTCGACTGAGCTCTTCCCTAGGGTTTGAAGAGGGATTTCGTTGTTCTCCCTGATCTCAGCCTTTCTTTGCTTCCTTGCCCCCCGACCCTCCCTTCTTTCCCAGAGCCAATCTTCGGACGTGGTGATTGTCTCCTCTAAGTACAAACAGCGCTATGAGTGTCGCCTGCCAGCTGGAGCTATTCACTTCCAGCGTGAAAGGGAGGAGGAGACACCTGCTTACCAAGGGCCTGGGATCCCTGAGTTGTTGAGCCCAATGAGAGATGCTCCCTGCTTGCTGAAGGTGAAAGGGACTGGGTTAGATAGAATGAGGGCTTGGAAACTAGCAGTTCATCCGAGAACTGGAATCCAGTGAATGAGGCAGGATCTAGGGGACCTGTAGTGGTTAAGAAGACCACTGGAGGAGTAGACAGATTACATGGACAGGAAAGAAGCAAAGAATCCTGCAACCACTGATGACACTTTGCTGAATGTAGGAGCAGGTTAGGATGGAAGATCTCAGAAAAGGGCTAAAGCAAGATTGAGGGTCTGTGTGGGGTAGGAGAAGTACTTCCTTAAGCCTACCTGCTAAAGTCACCCCCTGCCCTATCACTCTGCTCCAGTATCCTATTTTATTTTCATCGTAGCACTTTTCATGATCTGAAATCATATTTACTGAATCGGTTTATTTATTTTCGGTCTGATTCCCCGCATTAGAATGTAAACTCCATGAGGTCAAAGAATTAATCTTGTTCACAGTTGTATTCCCAGTGGCCAGAACAGTGCAAGCAATGTTCAAGAAGTTCAATTAATATTTAATTTTGGGTTCTTCTATGTTTCTCTAATATGATTGCTTCAGGGATACCATAATTTCTTATCTTTATGGAGGGCACATAAGGATTTAAAAAATCTTTTAAAAGGGAGGAATGGAAAGACCACAAGTGGAAAACAGACTTTAGAGATATCTCTCCAAGTCACAGAAGGAAAGCAGCCCTCCCTCCTTACTGAAAGTCTGGAGAATTGAGAGTGGAAGTGAAGGGAAGAGAATTGAGTGTGTAAGTAGATGAGAGGTTATGTGTCTTGGAGCCAGGAGACTCTGGTTCCAAGAAAAGACATCTGCACTCCATCCCCCTGATTGTTTATTTTTTAATTGTCAGACAAAGGACTGGTGGACATATGAATTCTGTTATGGACGCCACATCCAGCAATACCACATGGAAGGTAACTCACTCCTATATTTTCCTTAAGCCCTTAGCGTCATATCATGGAAGGTAACCTGCCTCCCCAGTTCCCTCCTCCTCCTCTTAAGAGTAACAGTGCTTCCCTGTGGCTTCTCTTGCAGATTCAGAGATCAAAGGTGAAGTCCTCTATCTTGGCTACTACCAATCGGCCTTCGACTGGGATGATGAAACAGCCAAGGTGGCAAGAGTGTGGGATTCGGGGAGAAAGGGTTCTGGCCACCGGCTAGAGCCCTGACAAGAAGGGGAGGGTCAAAATTAGCTGATCTGTTTCTTGGGGCTTGGTGGCCATTAGGACAAAGTTTCCTGGAGCCTGGGGGCACAGGCCATTCTTTTGTCTCTTTGGGGACGCAGTGCCATCCTTCCTCTTTGCTGTCTTTCTCATGTCCCCCATTCCTGCCTCATGTCTTCTCCAGGCCTCCAAGCAGCATCGTCTTAAACGCTACCACAGCCAGACCTACGGCAATGGGTCCAAGTGCGACCTCAATGGGAGGCCCCGGGAGGCCGAGGTTCGGGTGAGTCTTGAGAGAGGGAAGTTGACACTCCCACAGGGACAGTTCAGATTCTAAGGGAAGAGGGTTGCATCTTATAGTCAGGGGGGTCCCTCCCAGACCCTAAATCCAAAGTTTAAAACATATTTCCAGCCGGACGCAGTCGCTCACACCTGTAATCCCAGCACTTTGGGAGGCCGAGGCAGGCAGATCACCTGAGGTCAGGAGTTCGAGACCAGCCTGACCAATATGGTGAAACCCCGTCTCTACTAAAAATACAAAAATTAGCCGGGCGTGGTAGCGGGTGCCTGTAGTCCCAGCTACTCGGGAGGCTGAGACAGGAGAATTGCTTGAACCCAGGAGGCGGACGTTGCAGTTAGCCGAGGTCGTGCCACTGTGCTCCAACCTGGGTGACAGAGCGAGACTCTCTCAAAAAAGATTTCCAGGCCGGGCATGGTGGCTCATGCCTGTAATCCCAGCACTAGATATCTCTCAAAACTCTCCTATGCTTTCCTATGGTCGGTACCTTCACTCTCGCCTGCATCCCTGTGAACAGCTTCTTTACAAGTGCTTCTCATCTAGTGGTCCTCAGCTGAGTGGAGGCAGGCAAATATAGAATGCAAAAAGTTCCTTAGGTGATTCTCATGTATTCACAAATATACACACCTGTAAAGAATTACATGACACCTGCCAGAGTTATCTTTCCATAATGCAGATTTGTATCTGCAGTTGTGTGCTGGTAAGTGTTAGACCCCCAGATCTCTATGGGTGTGGGAGGGAAGCCCTGATTTGTAATGTTTGCCAATGTCTGTGGTATAAATACTCCCATGATGCGCAAGTCAAATGATGTCAACTGTCTTGCAACGTTCTCCAGAACTTACCAGTTGGCTCCAACACACCTGTAAGTCTGCATCACTTCTCTGTTCAGTCCTGAAAAACCTTCAATGTTTCTGCCTTGCACAAAGGCTAAGATCCAAATGTTTCAGCACAGACCAGGGTGGTGGCAGTGGAGGTGATGGGAAGTAGTTGGATTCTGGATATATTTTGAAGGTAGAGCCAATGAGATTTGTTGATGGTTTGGATGTGGGATAAAATCATGGATTACTTCAAGATTTTTGGCTTGAGCAACTGGAATGATGGAATTGTAATTTACTGAAGTGCGAAGGAACAGGTTTGGGGGAAGAAATTAGGTTGGTTTTGGATATTGAAGGTTGAGGTGCCTTTAGACATCCTAATGGTGATGTCCAGTTGACAGTTGGCTCTGTGGTTCTGGAATTCAGGGACAAGGTCTGGGATAGAGATACAAGTACTCATTGTATTTCTGCCACACTGGCCTTTTTCTGTCCTTCGAACCAGCGGGTCTCATTGTTCCCTCTGCCTGGAGCAGTCTCCTGCAGATCTTTGAATGATTGGCCCCATCCCCTCATTCAGGTTATATTCAAGTGACAACTCCCAGGGAACCTAACATAAGCAAACAGACACACACACACACACACATGCATGCACGCACACACGCACCCTGTTGCTCCTGTCCTGGTAAGCATCCACAGTGTTTTGCATTCTTTAAAGCATGTGTCATTACTTGAAATTATTGTATTTGTTTAAGTTTAATTTCTGTCTTCCCTCACTAAGATAAGCTCTGGGAAGGTGGGGATGATGTCTGTCTTGTTTTCTGCTGTATCCACAGCTCCTGGAACAGTGCTTCGCTCAAATAGGTACCTAGAAATTATTCATTGAATGAATGAAATGACTGACAAGCCAGTTCTAATGTCACCTTTCTTGATTAACCCAGAAAATTAGTTAGTTGTGTTCCTTCAGCACTTAATAATACAAGCATCCACATTCCTATATACCCACAAGCATCCACACACATATATAATCCGTTATAGCACTTACTTCATTGTATTCGTTATTCCTTTGGGTGTTTGTATCTTCAGTAGGCCAAGAACTGAGGTCAAGACTGCATAGCTTCCTCATATCTGGTGAACATATGCCTTGTGCCAAGCACTAATAGAAACTAGGAACAAAAAGGTGGATGAGACCTAGTCCTGCTCTCAGGAGATACGTTAAATGAACAGCCCCAACAAGCAGGATAAATGCTATGAGCAGTGAAATGCAGCCCGCAGGGGAGCACACAGTCGGGACAGAGTCCAGGGTGAAAAGGAGGCCTCTTGGGAAAAGTGACCTTTGGACTGACATTGGAGGATGAGGAGTTAGGCTAGCAGATGGAGAGGATGGTGGGGGGAATGAGAGGGCATTCCAAATGGAAGGTGCGCTGAGTGCAAAAGGCCTGGAGACGAGGCAATGGCTTATCCCAGGAACTGACAGATACTCACAGGGACTGAGGGGATAATCATGGGAAGAGGAGTGTAGGAGATGAGTCTGGGTGGTTGGTAGGGGACAGGTCATGAAGGGCTCTGTAGCTATGATGAGGAGTTTAGACAATCCAAGAGACAATGGTTGGGGGAGGCAATGAGGTATTTGAAGCAGAATGATGACATATTCAGGTTTGGAATTGAAGGCCCACTCTAGCTGCTGGAGTATAGCAAAGATTGAGAGCTCACTTAGGCAGCTGCGGTAATCCAGGTATGAAATAAAAGTGGCCTGGGGATGAAGAAATGTGAATATTTAGAGAGAGATTTAGGGGGCAAAATCAACAGAGTAAGAAGGAGTCAAGAATGATTTCCAGGCTTTTGGCTTGTGCAGTTAGATAGAGGGTGATTCGTGTTCCTGAGATAGGTATAATGGGAAGAGGAGTAGGTATGGTGAAGGAAAATGGTGAGTCTGGCTTTGAATATGATTTTAGTGGCTGCTAGGCATTCAAGTAGAGATTTCCAAGGGGGCTGTGGATCTCTGGGTCTGGAGTTCAGCAGAGAGATCTGAATTGAACCCAGAGGTGGGGAGTCGTCCTTGTATCAGCCATAACTGAAGCCAAGGTATGGATGAAATCCCCCAAAGAAAACAGTATCTAATGAGAAAAGTGGGACGGAACTTCAAGGAAGCCATCACTAAGAGCATGGGAAGAAGAGGGTTTTGCCAGAAGAAAGGGCCAGAGAGGAGGCTGTGGTGACATGGAAACGAGGAAGGACATATTTGAAGGAGAAATTGGTCCATGGTGTTGGCTGTGCCTGAACCTTCAAGGAAGAGGAGGATTAAAAACTGCTTATAGGCAATCATAGTCATTATTACTTTAATAAAAGCAAAACATGTACATGGAAATAAAAAATTCAGACAGTAGAGAAGAAGAGAGCCAGATGGAAAGTATAAATTCTCTACTTCCAGGCACCCCTGACCAGTCCTTTGGTTGGACTTAATGATAGAGGTCATTGGTGATCTTTGCTGGGGCAATTTGAGCAGAGTGGTGAAGATGAGGTGTTGAGAAAAGTGGTGAAAAAGTGGAACTCTGCTGGGTGCGGTGGCTCATGCCTGTAATCCCAGCACTTTGGGAGGCCAAGGCAGGCAAATCACTTGAGGTCAGGAGTTCAAGAACACCCTGGCCAATATGGTGAAACCCCATGTCTACTAAAAATACAAAATTAGCTGGGTGTGGTGGTGGGCGCCTGTAATCCCAGCTACTCGGGAGGCGGAGGCAGGAGAATTGCTTGAACCCGGGAGGCGGAGGTCGCAGTGAGCTGATATCGTGCCATTGCACTCCAGCCTGGGTGACAGAGTGAGACTGTCTCAAAAAAAAAAAAAAGAAAAAAAAAGAAAAGAAAAGAAAAAAAAAAGAAAGTGGAAATCTTTGAAGAAGTTTGGATATGAAGGGGAGATAAAAGGTAAGCATTAGTGAGAGGTGCTGGGGGGTTGAGAGAGGGGGCATTCTGTGGTTGGTGTGTGTTTTAAGATGGAACAGACTAGAACATGTTGAAGGCTGTTGGGTGAATGTTAGTGGAGAGGAGGAGAGGGAGGTCAAGGTATAGTAGAGAGAATGTGAAAAGAATGTGGACAGGGCTGGGATGCAGAACCCTGGGAGAGCAATTTGCCTCAAAAGGAAGGTCTAGGGTCGTAACTGGAATGGTGTATTTGCTAGTGAGTCTGGAGGTTTTGGTGGCAGAAAGTTGAGGCCATTCCTGTCTGGTTGCTTCTAGTTTTCAGTTCTTATGCCACTTGCCTAGGTGATCAGGTAAAGCCCCTACTCCAGGGCAGGCACTGTGATGTGTTGCTGGCCTGATGCCTCCTAAATAGGAACAGCGTGCATGTTGTTTGTTAAAAGTGCAGTCTCTGTGGGGCTAGGGAACAACTGGTTAGCTATATGGAATTAAATAAATTCCTATTTATTGGTGTGTGTTTTAAGATGGAACAGACTAGAACATGTTGAAGGCTGTTGGGTGGATGTTAGTGGAGAGGAGGAGAGGGAGGTCAAGGTACAGTAGAAAAAGTGAGAAAAAAATGCAGACAGGGCTGGGATGCAGAACCCTGGGAGAACAATTTGCCTCAAAAGGAAAGTCTAGGGTAGTAGACCAACTCAGTTCTTATAAAGTAAGATTCTAGAGATACCAAAGATTTTTTTAAGTTATAAAACATACAATTATACAAAAAAAATGTCATAGAGACCCATAAATTCACTGCCAAGTTAAACAGATATTAATGTTTTGCCTGATTTGCTTCAGATCTCTGGTTTAAAAAAAGGAATAAAATGCTTGTGCTAATAGCTAAAGCTCACCTTCATATTTAGTCACTCTCCCTCCTCGCCAGAAACAACCACAACCCTCACTATGCTTGTTTTGTATTTTTATTACTGATATATATATTACAGACAATAGATAGTGTTTTGTGTTTTAAAATTATACATCAGGAGTATCAACTTGTTTTTTTCACTGATCAGTGTGTTTGCCATTCAATGGCATGACATGGAGCTCTGGCTGAGTGATTTTTTTTTTTTTTTTTTTTTTGAGACAGAGTCTCGCTCTGTCACCCAGGCTGGAGTACAGTAGTGCAATCTAGGCTCACTGCAACTTCGGCCTCCTGGGTTCAAGCAATTCTGCTGCCTCAGCCTCCTGAGTAGCTGGGACTATAGGCGCCCACCACCATGCCCAGCTAATTTTTGTATTTTTAGTAGGGAGGGGTTTCACCATGTTGGCCAGGCTGGTCTTGAACTCCTGACCTCAAGTGATCCACCCAACTCGGCCTCCCAAAGTGCTGGGATTACAGGTGTGAGCCACCGTGCCTGGCCTGGTTGAGTGATTTTAATGTCTGTATTGTGTTTCATTGCTTACTTACCCATTCCTCTGTTGATAAACAGTTGGGTTTCAACTCTAATGCCCTTATACACAGCACTGCAATGTAGGTCTTATTGTGAGTGTACAAGAATTTCTCCAGGGAAATACCTAGAAAGTAGAATCACTGGGTTACAGGAGTGTATGTTATTGGTGAATTCAATTTTTTGTTTGTTTTGTTTTGTTTTTTGAGATAGAGTTTCACTCTTGTTGCCCAGGCTGGAGTGCAATGGCGTGATCTTGGCTCACTGCAACCTCCACCTCCCAGGATCAAGTGATTGTCCTGCCTCAGCCTCCCGAGTAGCTGGGACTACAGACGCCCACCGCCATGTCCAGCTAATTTTTGTATTTTTAGTGGAGACGGGGTTTCACCATGTTGGCCAGGCTGGTCTGAAACTCCTTACGTTGTGATCCGTCTGCCTCGGCCTCCCAAAGTGCTGGGATTACAGGTGTGAGCCACCACGCCTGGCCCTCAATTTTTTTAATGATTGAAAAAATATATGACCTAAAAGTTATCATTCTAACAGTCTTTAAGTGTACAATTCAGTGGAAACATTCACAATGTTCTATCACCATCACTACTATTTCCAAAACTTTTTTCATCATCCCAAACAAAAATAACTCCTATTTCTCCGTCTCCCAGACTCTGTTCTACTTTCTGTCTGTATGAGTTTCCTGTTCTAGGTACTTCATATGAGTGCAATCATACAAGATTTGTCCTTTTGTGTCTGGCTTATTTCACTTAGCATGGTGTTTTCAAGGTTCATCCATGTTGTAGCATATATCAGAATTTTATTTCTTTTTATGGCTTAATCATGTTCCATTGTCTGTATATACATTTTGTTTACCTATTTGTCGATGGATGGACACTTGGGTTGTTTTCATCTTTTGGTTATTGTGAATAATCCTGCGATGAACATTGGTGTACAAGTATCTGTTTGAGTCCTGTTTTCAATTATTTTGGGTCTGTACCTAGGAGTAGAATGTGCCTTATGGTAATTCTAGGTTTAGTTTTTTGAGGAACTGCCAAACTGTTTTCCATAGCAGCTGCATCATTTTACTCTCCTAGTAGCAGTGCACAGGGTTCCAGTTTCTCCACACTACCTCCACCACTTATTTTCCTTTCTTTTGTTTTCTTTTTCTTTTTTTTTTCAGTAATAGCCATCTTAATCGATGTGAAGTAGTATCTCCTAGTGGTTTTTGATTTGCATTTCCCTCGTGATTAATGATGTTGAACATCTTTTCGTGTGCTTGGTGACCATTTGTATATCTTTTTTGGAGAAATGTCTATTCAAATCCTCTGTCCATTTTTGAATTGAGTTGGTTTTTGTTGGTGAGTTGTGAGAGTTCTTTATGTAATAAATTCTGAATATTAATCCCTTATCGGATCTATGATTTGTAAGTATTTTCTCCCATCCTGTGGTTGCCTTTTTACTATCTTTTGTTTGCTTTGTTTTTTGGAGACAGAGTTTCACTCTTGTTGCCCAGGCTGGAGTGCAATGGCGCGATCTCAGGTCACTGCAACCTCCGCCTCCCAGGTTCAAGCGATTCTCCTGCCTCAGCAGTGTCCTTTGGTGCACAAAAGCTTTTAATTTTGATTTCCAAGAGTTTTATAGTTTTAGCTCCTAAATTTAGGTCTTTGATTCATTTGAGATTAATTTTTTTTTCTTAGAGATGGGGGTCTCGTTATGTTGCCCAGGCTAGCCTCAAACTCCTGGGCTCAGGTAAGCTTCCTACTTCAGCTTCTGAGTAGCTGGGATTATAGGGGTGTGCCATTGTGCCCAGCTGCTGATTTTGAGTTAATTTTTGTATATGGTGTAATTTTTGCATATGGTCCAACTTCATTGTTTTGAATATGGATATCCAGTTTCCCTGGCACCATTTGTTGAAAAGACTGTCCTTTCCCCATGGAATATTCTTGGTATCCTTACTAAAAATCAATTGACCATATATATGAGGGTTTATTTCTGGCCTCTCTATTCTATTCCATTGGTAAATATGTCTGTCTTTTTGCCAGTATCACACTGTTTTGATTATAGTAGCTTTGTACTAAGATTTAAGTCAGGAAATGTGAGTCCTCTAACTTTGTTCTTTTTTTAAGATTGTTATGGATACTTGGGATCCCTGGAGATTCCATGTGAATTTTAAGATTTTTTTTTCTATAAAAAACACCATTGGATGCCTTTCATTTCTTTTTCATTCCTAATCACTCTAAAACTTCCAGTACTATGTTGAATAGAAATGAAAAGAATGGCTATCCTTGTCTTGTTCCTAATCTTAAGGGGGAAGCTTTCAATGTTTCACCATTGAGTATGACGTTAGCTGTGGGTTTTTCTTATATGGACTTTATCAATAACTGAAGACATTCCCTCCTATTCCTAGTTGATTGTTGTTTTACATGAAAAGGTTATTGAATTTATCAAGTCCGTTTTCTGCATCAGTTGAGATGATCATGTGGGTTTTTCCCCTTCATTCTATTAATGTAGTGTATGACATTGATTTACCTATGTTGAACCATCCTTGCATTCTTGGAGTGAATCCAACATAAATCATGATGTATAATGCTTTTAATATGCTGCTGAATTTGGTTTGCTACCATTTAGTTGAGGAATTTTGCATCTGTATGTATAAAAGATATTAGTCACCGGGAGTGGTGGCTCACACCTGAAATCCCAGCACTTTGGGAGGCCAAGGCAGGTGGATCATCTGAGGTCAGGAGTTCGAGACCAGCCTGGCCAACATGGTGAAGCCTCATCTCTACTGAAAATACAAAAATTAAAAAAAAAAAAAATATATATATATATATATATATATTAGTCTATTGTTTTCTTGTAGTATTTTGTAGTAGTATTGTCTAGCTTTGATATTATGGTAATGCCAGCCTCACAGAATAAGTTAGGAAGGCATTCTTTATAAATTTCAGATTTAATTATTTGTCACCTACATTCTATCTATACTTTGTCCTCTTGTTTTGTTTATAGTGTCTTAAATGAATTTTAATTTAAAAAATTTAAATTCCAATATAGTCAAACTTATCGGTCTTTTTCTTTATACTTTGTACATCTTATGTCTTTTATTTAATCCTTTCTTATTTGCTATTCATCTATTTTTTCAGGTTTCTAAAAAAGTAGAAAAGTGTGAATAGAGTTTCTATACTTTGGACTACAATTCAGTAAAAATTTATCTTAATGTATGTTATAAGGTTAGGACCTAGATACACCTATTTTCCACAGTTGCCCCAGCACTGTTTATTGAATAGTCCATACATTCCTCTCTGATTTGTAATGCCTCCTCAGTTATTTACCAAGTTCTCAAATAAATGTGCATTTTCTTCTTGGCTTCTCTTTTGTTCCAGTAGTCTATCTATTCCTATGTCATTACCACATTGTTTTAATTACTATAGCTTTTTCATAAATCTTGGTATCTGGTAGGATATACTCCCCTTTATTCTTCAAAACTGTTGGGGCTATCATTGGCCGAGTTCTATTAAAACTCCTTTTGGGGATTTTGGTTGGAATTTAATTTTAGACTGATTTGGAGATAATTGATACTTTATAATATGAAGTCTTCACACACTGTGAACATGTTTGTTTCCATTTACTTGTTGTCCTATATTTTAGTAAAGTTTTAATTTTCTCTAAAAATTCTTCTACATCTTAGGTGAAATTAGTCTTAGATACCTTATTGTTTTTATTTTTGTCTTGTTTGTGTATGCATATATTTCAAACATACAGGACCTTATAGTTTTAGATGCTATTTTAAGTGGCATCTTTTACAAATTTCATTTTCTTTATTATTATTATTTTTTGAGATGGGGTCTTGCTCTGTCATCAAGGCTGGGGTGCAATCTTGGCTCACTGCAGCCTCTGCCTCCCAGGTTCAAGTGATTCTCTGCCTCAACCTCCTGAGTAGCTGGGATTACAGGTGCGTACCACCACGCCCAGCTAATTATTGTAATTTTTGTAGAGAGGGGGTTTCATCATATTGGCCAGGCTAGTCTCAAACTCCTGGCCTCATGTGATCCACCGTCGGCCTACTAAAGTGCTGGGATTACAGGCATGAGCCACTGTGCCTGGCCAAAAATTCCGTTTTCTGATTGTTGCTGGTACATGGTCACATTATTGGTTTTACATATTGATCTTATACTCAGCAACTTTTTTTTGAACTCTTTCATTTTTAGTAGTTCACAAATTCTTGTGGATTTTCTGTATAGATAATTATGTCATCTGCAAGAGAAACAGTTTTGGTTTCTTCCTTTCTAAATCTTATACATTTCATTTTTCTTATACCTCGAGTGCAACAGAAGTGGCAATGATGGGCATCCTTGACTTGTTTCTGACTTTAAAGGGGATGCTCCTGAAGTTTCACTGTTAGCATGATGTTTTCCTGCAGGCTTTTTGCAGATACCTTTTATCAGGTATGTGAAGTTCCATTCTGTACCTAGACTGCTGGATAGTTTCACCATGTATAGGTGTGGAAGTTTAACATATGCTTATTCTGTGTCTATTGAGATAGTCATATGGTTTTTTTAATATTAAAAGTGTTAAATTAATTTATTTTCTAGTTTTTTTTATTTTCATTTCTGGGATAATCCATAGTCATGAAATTTTTTTTTTTTATACATTGCTATATTCAGTATCCTGATAGTATAATTAACTTTTATAACTATTTTCATAAGTGAATTGGTCTATAATTTTCTGTTCTTGTACTTACCTTGTTTTTGTATAAAGTTGCATTCACTTCACAAAATATCTTGAGGAGCTTCCCTCTTTTTCTGCTCTGTGGAGCAGTTTGCTAAGATAGAGATTATTCTTCAAAGGTTAGGTAGGGTCAGGTGTGGTGGCTCATGCCTGTAATCCCAACACTTTGGGAGGCCAAGGCAGGAAGATTGCTTGAGCCTAGGAGCCCAGCCTGAGCAACATAGTGAGACTCCTGCCTCTCAAAAAAAAACGTTTTAAATTAGCCTGATGTGGTGGTGTACACCTGTAGTCCCAGTTACTTGGGAGGCTAAAGCAGGAGGATTGCTTGAGTTGGAGAGGTTGAGGCTGTTAGGAGCTGTTATCACACCACTGGACTCCAGCCTGGGTGACAGAGCATGACTCTCTGAAAAAAAATAAAATAAAATAAGGTTAGATAAAATAAATCCTCCCCATCCCCACAATATGCTACAAAACCGGTATATTGTGGGGATGGTTGTTGCTACTGATTTAATTTATTTAAAGATTGTAAGGTTTTTTCGGTTTGCTGCATCATGAAGCTTTAATAAAGTATAATTTCATGGGCCATTATTCTTTTGTCTAAATTTTCAAATGTATTAGTATAAAATTACAGGGTTTTTTTGTTTTTTAATAACCTCTTTTTGTAAATATGTCCTCTTTTGCATTCCTAATATTGACTTTGCCTTTTCTCTTTTTTCTTGATCTATGTTGCCAGAGGCTTGTCTACTTTATTAGTCCAATAACCACCTTTTGGTTTTGTTTATCCTCTCTGTTGTCCATTTAGTATTTCACTAACATCGTATTAGTCCATTCTCACATTGTTATAAAGAAATACCTGTGACTGGGCAATTTATAAAGAAAAGAGGTTTAATTGTCTCACAGTTGTGCTGGCCATACAGGAAGCATAGCAGCCTCTACTGCTGGGGAGGATTTGGGAAGCTTCCAATCATGGTGAAAGGCAAGTGGGGAGCCAGAGTCTCACATGGCAGAAGCAGGAGCAAAAGAGAGAGGGGGGACATGCCAAAACCAGATCTCTTGAGAACTCACTCACTGTCACGAGAAAGCACCAAGGGGATGGTGCTTTATGTGCCACTATGCATGGCTAATTTTTGTATTTTTAGTAGAGACGGGGTTTCTTCATGTTGGTCAGGCTGGTCTCGAACTCCTGACCTCAGGTGATCCGCCTGCCTCGGCTTCCCAAAGTGCTGGGATTACAGGCGTGAGCCACCGTGTCCTGCCACATGTTTGTTATTTTATCTTTGTTATTTCCTTCATTTTCCTTTCTTTGTGTTATTCTGATTCAACTTGAATTTTTTTTAACATTAAAAAATTCTGGCCAGGCATGGTAGCTCATGCCCTATAATCCTAGCATTTTGGGAGGCCAAGGTGGGAGGATCACTTGAGGCTAGGAGTTTGAGACCAGCCTAGGCAACACAGTGAGACCCTGTCTCTATGGGGAAAAAAAAAGAATTAGCCAGGTGTGGTGGCATGTGCCTGTGGTCCCAGCTACTTGGGAGGCTGAGTTGGGAGGATCTCTTCAACCCAGGAGGTCAAGGCTACAATGAGCTATGAACACACCACTGCACTCCAGCTTGGTGACAGAGCAAGACATCATCTCAAATTTTTTAAATAAAAAATTCTATATTAAATCTTCTGAATAGGCATCATCACATTCACATAACTCAACTATAGAAATGCTTAAAAGGTATAAGAAAAGTATTAACACATCTTGTCCCTCATTAGCCTCTTTCCATCCTTGAAGAAAGGTAACCATTGTTAATTTCTTTATATACTCTGAGATTTTTTTAAATGCACATATAAGCATATATCTTTGCACTCTTTCCAAATCAATATATATATAAAACCTTACTTGGGCCAGGTGTGGTGGCTCATGCCTGTAATCCTAGCACTTTGGGAAGTGGAGGCAGGAGGATTGCTTGAGGCCAGTAGTTTGAGACCAGCCTAGCCAACGTAGTGAGATCCCATCTCTACAAAAAAATATTTAGCCAGGTGTGGTAGTGTGTGCCTGTGGTCCCAGCTGCTCAGGAGGCTGATAAGGGAGGATCTTTTCAGCCCAGGAGGTCAAGGTTGCAGTGAGCTGTTGTCATACCATTGCACTCCAGCCTGAGCAACAGAGTGACACTGTCTCAAAAAAAAAAAAAAAAGTCATCCTTATTCCTGCATATAGTTTCTGTTATTCTGTTATATAGCTGTATCATTGTTTATCTAAATAGTTCCCTGTTGATAGACATTTAGCTTGCTTTAAATCTTTTATTAACACACAAGTGCTGCAGTGAATAATCTTGTACTTAGAGAGGATGTGTAAATTGAGTTCCTGGAAGTAAGTTTGTGTAGTTTTGCTATGTGCTGCAGTAAGTTTGTGTAATTTTGCTATGTGCTGCCAAATTACTCTGCTTAGGTAAATTACTTTCCCTCCAACAATGTATGGGAATGCTGATTTCCCTATAGCTATGCCAACCCGGTATATTTTTAAACTTTTGGATTTTGGCCAATCATCAGCTAGGCATCAGAGAAAGAATGATTTCTTAGTGTGGTTTTAATTTGCATTTCTCTTAAGAAAAAAAATGTCTAATTTTACTCATTTAAGGGTTGTCTCTACTCCCTTCTTTACTCTTTTCTTTCAGCTATCCAAATTCTTTGCTCATTTTCCTAATGGCTTGCTGGTCTTTTTCTTGTCAATTTATAAGAACTCTATATAGTAGAGATATGATCCTTTTGTCTGTGATGTGAGTTGCAAATATTTTCATAACTTCTTCAGCGAAATGCTTTTCAATCTGTCTTCTCTCTTAATTACACACTTAAAGCTCTACATTTCACTCTGAGTACTATTTTGGTTGCATCCCTCAAATTTTAATATGTGGTGTTTTCATTTTCATTATGGTTTCTACGTGCTTCTGAACTTATTTAGAATTATGCTTAATATATTTCTAAACAAATGTGTTTTGCTTTGTTGTTTTTATATGATTGCTATTGGTTTCTAATTTTATGCCATTGTGTCAGTGATTCTTTTGGTGATTGTTGAGACTTTCTTTTTGATGAATTTTTAAAAAATTGTATGTTTGTGCTTGAAAGCATGTCCTTTCTCCAATTAAGCAATTCAAGATGCTCACTGTGTTGTTCAGATTTTCTACAATTTTATGTTGAGTTGACTAGTGATCGTATAAAGAACTCTGTTAATATTCCCACTGTGATGGTGGATTTGGCAATTTTGTTAATTTTTTATTTATATGTTTTAAGGCTATGTTTAATTTTGAAATTAAATAATTTATAGGTTTTCTAATGTTGCACCAACTTTGCATTCCTGAAATGAACCGAATGTGGTCATATATATTATCCCTGACGATCCCTTTTTTTTTTATTATTGTTATTACTTTGTTTTTAAGACAGAGTCTCACTGTGTCACCCAGGCTGGAGTGCAGTGGCATGATCTCGGCTCACTGCAACCTCCGCCTCCCAGGTTCAAGAGATTCTCGTGCGTCAGCCTCCCAAGTAGCTGGAATTACAGGCGTGCGCCACCATGCCCAGCTAATTTTTGTATTTTTAGTAGAGATGGGGTTTCGCCATGTTGGCCAGGCTGGTCTCAAACTCCTGACCTCAAGTGATCCACTCGCCTTGGCCTTCTGAAGTGCTGGGATTACAGGCGTGAGCCACCCGCACCTGGCTGCGGGTAGATTTTTAACTACTGATTCATTTTCTGAAGTAGTTTTAGGAATATTCAAAGTTTTCTATTTCTACTTGGGACAGTTTAAGTAAGTTTTCTTTTCAGGAGTTCATTTCATCTGACTTTTAAGATTTATTGGCATAAAGTTCATTGTATTCTTCTATCTTTTTAATCTCTGTGGCATCTGTAATTAGGTTCCTCTTTTCATTCCTCATGGGTTATTTTTGCATCACTCATTCGTTACTGGTCAGTCACATCAAAGGTTAGTCAGTTTTACTAGTTTTTTCAAAGAAACAACTTTTGGCTCTGTTGAGCTTCTCTATTGTATTTGTTTTGTATTAATTTCTACTCTAATCTTTATTTTCCTTCCTTCTACTTTTCTGGGTTTATTTTGCTGTTTGTTCAACTTCTTGAAATGAATGCCTAGCTCATTCATTTTCAGCTTTTCCTCTTTTATATCTCATAAATTTGTCTCCAACTATCTATATATCTCTCACAAGTTTTTAATGGCTATTTTAAATTCCTTATCTAATTATTAAATAGATAATACTTTCCCATGATACAAAACCCAGAAAGTATTATTTAAAAGGTATGTAATGAAATATTTCCTGGCTGGGCATGGTGGCTCATGACTGTAATCCCAGCACTTTGGGAGGCCGAGGCAGGCGGACCACCTGAGGTCAGGAGTTCAAGACCAGCTTGGCCAACATGGTGAAACCCTGTCTGTACTAAAAATACAAAAATTACGGGGTGTGGTAGGGCATGTCTGTAGTCCCAGCTACTCAGGAGGCTGAGGCAGGAGAATCGCTTGAATCCGGGAGGCAGAGGTTGCAGTGAGCCGAGATCACGCCACTATGCTCCAGTCTGGGCGACTGAGCAAGACTCTATCTCAAAAAAAAAAAAAAAAGAGAGAAATATTTCCCTCCCATACTTGTCTCTCATCTGCTCATTTCCCATTCTCTCCCCGCCATCCCTCCTCCAGCCCCACAGGTTATCCCTGGTCTTAGTTTTGCA
Source organism: Pongo abelii (assembly GCF_028885655.2). Lineage (NCBI taxonomy): Eukaryota > Metazoa > Chordata > Mammalia > Primates > Hominidae > Pongo > Pongo abelii. Next base: position 55,643,334 of record NC_071995.2, read on the forward strand.
TGTATCCTTCCAGCCTTTTTGTGTGATTACAAACAATTATTAATGGAGATTCTTATTTCCTTTCCCCTTTATTTATAAACAATATATAGTAAATTAAACACACTGTTCTATACCTTGCTTTTATTTCCCTTGACAATAAACCTTAGAGATCTTTCAATGGCAGTACATCTTTTTTTTTTTTTTTTTTTTTTTTTTGAGACGGAGTCTTGCTCTGTTACCCAGGCTGGAGTGCAGTGGCACGATCTCTGCTCACTGCAACCTCCACCTCCTGGGTTCAAGGGATTCACCTGCCTCAGCCTCCCAAGTAGCTGGGACTACAGGTATGCGCCACCACACCCAGCTAATTTTTGTATTGTTAGTAGAGACGGAGTTTCACCATGTTGACCAGGATGGCCTTGATCTCTTGACCTCGTGATCTACCCACCTTGGCCTCCCAAAGTGCTAGGATTACAGACATGAGCCACCATGCCTGGCCCTTTTTTGTTTTTATAGCTGCATAAAATTCCATTGTGTGTTCCATCGTTTTATCACCATTATTCTACTGGTTGAAATAGTTCCCCCCCCCCAATTCTTTTGTTATCACAAATGATTATTACATTGTACATATATGCATGTGTAAATATATCTTACATATAATTGGGCTGGGCACAGTGGCTAATGCCAATATTCCCAACACTTTGGGAGGCTGAGGAGAGAGGATCACTTGAGCCCAGGAGTTTGAGACCAGCCTGGGCAACAGAGCAAGACCCTGCATCTATTAAAAAAGAAAAAAAAGAAAGTAAGCAAAAAAAGCATAATTGCCAGGTGCAAGTTATGGATATTTAAAGATTGTCTTTTTTGAAACTTTTTATTACAGAAACTTAAAAACATATATAAACTCCCTACAAAGGTGTATCTGTGGTTCCCTGTCTTTGGACACATAGGATGGTATTCCTGTTCTCTATTTCATTTATTTTTGTCCTAGTCTATATTCTTTCCCTCTGCTGGCTCTTGGTTTAGTGTGTTCTTCTTTTTCTAGTTTCTTAAGATAGAAGGGTAGATTATGGAGTCAAGATTTTGTTTTTAAAAAATTGATGTTTATAGCTATGAATTTCCCCCTAAGCACTACTTCAGCTGCATCCTATAAGTTTGGATATGTTATGTCTTCATTTTCATTCATTTTTGAGGTATTTTATAGTTTTCTTTTGATTTTTTTCCTTTAACTCATTGGTTACTTAATGAGTATCCTTGTTTAATTTCTACATATTTCTGAATTTCCAAATTTTTTTCCTTATTCATTTCTAATTTTATTCCATATGGTCAGAGAACACACTTTGTGTGACTTAAATTCTTAATTCTTTGAACATATTTATTAATATAACAGCTACTTTTAAGTCTTTGTGAGATCCAACATCTGGGACCTCTCACGGGTGGTTTCTGTTGCCTACATATTTTCCTATATATGTTTCATACTTTACTGTTTCTGCGTGTTTCATAATTGTTGTCGAAAACCAGACATTTTAGATAGTATGTTGTAGTAACTCCAGATAGAAATTCCTGCCCTCCACCCTATGGCTTTTGTTTGTTCATTTGTTCAGTGACTTGGCTGGACTACTTGCATTCAGTCTCTTTCCCTCACAACATGAAGCCTCTAGTGTCTCTTCTCAGAGTGCACGGTCTTGGCCCTGCACACAGCCACACTAGATGACAGTGGTTTCAGCAGGCTTTTTGACTGTTTCTTTCATAAATTTGTTAAGCCATCTGCCTCTGCTGGTATCACCCCCAGCTGTTAGGCTCCATTCATTGCCAACTAATTGCTTTATTGTTTTTGACATGTGGGGCATAAGTTGTTCCATAGTTTAGTCCAGTTAATTGTGGGCCCCTTTGTCGGGCTAGTTTTTGAGGGCAATATGTAGGTTTTTTCTGAGTCCAGGACGGCTCTCAGTTGCCCTTTCCCTGGTTCTCTCTGTTAAACTAGCTGTCCCAAGGTTTAGCCTGTTGCTATCATGGAGCGATCAGCCTTTTAATTGCCTCCTGCCAAAATCTCTACATTTTTGAAGTGCCTATAGGCTTGAATTTCCCCATACTCTGTTTCATATTAAGTCAGGTCCTTTGGAGAATGTTTTGGAGCTCTATATTCTTACAGACTGCCTCTCCCCCTGGGCAAAATCCCCGAGGCCCTGCTCTGGAGCTGGGGTCAGGAACAATGGCTTGCTTCACTTGGAAGGACATTCCTGCTTTATGAGCAGGGAGCTAGGCAGGGATGACGGCCTCTCCTCTCTCGGTTTGCATCTCCTTTTGTGAAACCTCCACTCTCTGAGCAAGCTTCAGTGAGGGCAATCAGGGCCCCGATACTTTTGTCCCACTGCACTTGAGGTAAAGCCTCTGCCCTGTGGGTGGGGCTGAGTGGAGGAAGGGAGCCCTTGATCTTTTTCAGGAATTTAGTTGCTGTATCTTGGAGCTGGTGGCCCTCCTGGTAAAATACCATATACCATATCTCATGACTGGATGTTGAGAGAATAGGAAGTCCCTCCCCCTCCACCGCCCCACCTCACTTGTTTTTTTTTTTTTTAACTACGCTCACCTGCTGGAGTGGAGCTTTTGTCTAACTGAGCTGTGGGGTAGGGGTTTGGGGCATAGATTGAGGGAGCAGGTCATGGTTCAAGTGCTGCAAATTCTCACTATTCAAGATTTAGTAGCTGGGCATGGTGGCTCACACCTGTAATCCCAGCACTTTAGGTGGGCGGATTGCTTGAGCCCTGGAAAGCCTGGACAACATAGCAGGACCCTGTCTAAAAAATTTGTAAAAATTAGTTGGATATGGTGGCACACACCTGTAGTCCTACCTTGGGAGGTTGAAGTGGGAAGATTGCTTGAACCTAGGAGGTTGAGGCTTCAGTGAGCTGTGATCATGCCACTGCACTCCAGCCTGGGTGACACAGTGAGACCCTGTCTGAAAAAAAAAAGATTTAGTAGATTTTCTTGAGTAAACATTTCCTTATTTGTTATATGTCCTTAGGAAAATTTCCAAAGAGTTTAAATGCTTTGTGTATTTTTGTTTGTTTGTTTGTTTGTTTGTATTGAGACAGTTTTGCTCTTGTTGCCCAGGCTGGAGTGCAATGGCATGATCTCGGCTCACCGCAACCTCGGCCTCCCAGGTTCAAGCGATTCTGCCTCAGCCTCCCGAGTAGCTGGGATTACGGGCATGCGCCACAAGGCTGGCTAATTTTGTATTTTTAGTAGAGACGGGGTTTCTCCATGTTGGTCAGGCTGGTCTCGAATTCCTGACCTCAGGTGATCCACCTGCCTTGGCCACCCAAAGTGCTGGGATTACAGGTGTGAGCCACTGCGCCCAGCCATGCTTTGTGTTTTTAAATTTTCATCAGTAACGGAGTTTCCCTGTGGAGTGTGCGAAGTCTCTCATGCTGCCATTTCAGAAGTAGGACCTCTCCCACTTTTTGTTTGTTTTTGAGACAAGGTCTTGCTTTCCACACAGGTTGGAATACAGTGGCATGATCATAGCTCACTGTAACTTTGAACTCCTGGGCTTAAGGGATCTTCCTGCCTCAGTCTCCCAAGTCACTAAGACTACAGGTGCACACCACCACACCTGGCTAATTTTTAAAAATTTTTTGTGGAGATGAGTCTCACTATGTTGCCAAAGCTGGTCTTGAATTTTTGGCATCAAGCCATCCTCCTGCCTTGGCCTCCCAAAGTGTTGGGATTACAGGTGTGAACCACCAGCCTCTCTTACTTTTAATAGTTATTTTAGAAATTAGAATATTGCATGCTTAATTTATCAAAGGCCAGTCAATATCTTTACCCTCTTTCTGAATAATATAAGAATCTTAGAATTGTTTGAAGTTTTTTACCATATGCACATATATAAAAAATACATATTTATACACAAATATATATACACTTTTAAAAAAATACAGGCCAGGCCTCGTGGCTCATGCCTGTAACCCCAGCACTTTGGGAGGCCAAGGTGGGTGGATCACCTGAGGTCAGGAGTTCAAGACCAGCTGGGCTAACATGGTGAAACCCCATTTCTACAAAAATACAAAAATTAGCCAGGCATGATGGCAGGTGCCTGTAATCCCAGCTACTCGGGAGGCTGAGGCCGGAGAATCGCTTGAACCCAGGAGGCGGAGGTTGCAGTGAGCTGAGATCATGCCATTGCACTCCAGCCTGGATGAGACTCCATCTCAAAAAAAAAAAAAATAATAATAATAATAATACATATATAAAGCAAATAAAAGTATATATATACACACACAATATTTATACAAAACAAGAATATGAAACACAAATTGGTTACCTACAGTTAAGCTGCCTGAATTCAGTTCCTGTTTTTACCACTTAAAAGCTGGTCAGCCTGAACAAGTGCCTTGACTGCATCACACCTGTTTCTTGAGGCACGAAGTTGAGATACCAATATTGCCTCACTGGGTCTTTGTGATAAGTGAGCCAATTCATGTAAAGTGCCATATGCACAGTGCATGCACAATGCTTGACAGATAATCAGTGCTTAGTAAAAGACACGTGCTCTAATAACTAAAGCAAATTATTGTTGGTGATTAAGTGTATTCACCCTTTCTGTCCTGGCAGTTCCTCTGTGACGAGGGTACAGGTATCTCTGGGGACTACATCGATCGTGTGGACGAGCCCTTGTCCTGTTCTTATGTGCTGACCATTCGCACTCCTCGGCTCTGCCCCCACCCTCTCCTCCGGCCCCCACCCAGTGCTGCACCCCAGGCCATCCTCTGTCACCCTTCCCTACAGCCTGAGGAGTACATGGCCTATGTTCAGAGGCAAGCCGGTGAGTAATTAGAGAAGGAGGAGAAGACGGGGAGATACGGGGGCAGGGGGTGGCAAAAGATCAAGTATTGAATAGTCAGAGGAATGTGTTCCTGGCCTGCTTGCATGCTGTTTCTCAGTAGACTCAAAGCAGTATGGAGATAAAATCATAGAGGAGCTGCAAGATCTAGGCCCCCAAGTGTGGAGTGAGACCAAGTCTGGGGTGGCACCCCAAAAGATGGCAGGTAGGACCTTGTTTCACCTGTTCCGTGAAACTCACTTCCATTTCTTCCCTTCCCCTGATGTTACTGTCCTGACTGGTGGGGTGGGGTGGGGTGGAAAAGTACCATGGGCCCTCCTCCCTTGGTGATAGAGGAGGGGAAGGGACCCCATCCTATTTGCTCCCTTCTGTCTCACCCCTCCTGTCAGATCAATCTCTCCCTGTTCTCTGTACCCTAGGTGCAAGCCTGACCAAGGATGACAGTAAGGACTCAGATTTCTGGAAGATGCTTAATGAGCCAGAGGACCAGGCCCCAGGAGGGGAGGAGGTGCAGGCTGAGGTGAGACCAGCTGCCTCAGAGGAGCAGGATGGGGATGGGGAGGGTCACTGCAGCTGGGGCCATTGTGAGGCGACCTACATCTACCTAGGGATGCAAGGATATCCCCAGAACCTTTGCCTTCATAGTATGGAGAGCATGAACAGGCTTTCATACTTGACTCTCACCTTTTCTCCTCGTCAGGAACAGGACCCAAGCCCTGAGGCAGCAGATTCAGCTTCAGGTGCTCCCAATGGTGAGTGAACCTTCCACGTCTCCTTTACTGAATATATTTTAGGATTGGCAGGGGTAGGGATGGAGGGGAGACCTAAGCACTGGGAGGGAGGTTGGGTAGCCAGGCCAGCAGCAAATTCATTTTTATAGGAGTTAATACTCTTTGTAGACAGCACTGCTATTTTAGCAAGGTGGCAGAACACAGTGGCTCCACCACTTGGTGACTTTGTAATTCACTTAACCTCAATTTTCTTACCCATAAAATGAGGGTAATAACCCCTACCTTAGAGAGTTGCACGGGATTAAATGAGAATGCATCCATAATTCATAGTAGAAGGCCTGGAACTGAATAAACTAAATGGTTAATATTTGTGGAAAGAGGAGAAGGGTTCCAGGGAAGACAAGCCTTTAGCCCCGGGATCTCCTCTGTAGTCCTAAAAGCTAGAGTGACTGCCAGAAGGGCCTCAGAAGTGCATGGAAGAGTGGGGACTTAGCAGCTTGTTAGCATCCATCTCTCCTACCAGAGAGTCCACCTTAGGACGGTGCTCTCTGCAGGCGAATGTTTGCCCTTGTCTCACTGTCAAGCAGGTAAATCCTAGAGGCAGGGACCATGTCCTTCCTTGGTCTCTCATTACCTGTCCTTAGGAATCCAGAGAGAATTTAGGAGTGCAGTAGCGCACACCTGTAATCCTAGTTACTTGGAAGGCTGATGCAGAAAGATTGCTTGAGCCCAGGAGTTCAAGATCATCTTGGGCAACAGTAACACACCATGTTGAAAAAGAGCTGGGCATGGTGGCTCATGCCTATAATACCAGCACTTTGGGAGGCTGAGGCAGGTGGATCACCTGAGGTCAAGAGTTCAAGACAAACCTGGCCAACATGGTGAAACCCCATCTCTACTAAAAATACAAAAATTAGCTGGGCATGGTGGCAGTGCCTGTAATCCCAGCTACTTGGGAGGCTGAGGCAGGAGAATCTCTTGAACCCGGGAGGCAGAGGTTGCAGTGAGCAGAGATTGCACCACTGCGCTCCAGCTTGGGTGACAGTGCAAGACTCCATCTCAAAAAAAAAAAAAAAAAAAGAATTTAAACACAACAGAACAGGTTCATGATTATTATTCTTTCATCTCAGATTTTCAGAACAATGTGCAGGTCAAAGTCATTCGAAGCCCTGCGGATTTGATTCGATTCATAGAGGAGCTGAAAGGTGGAACAAAAAAGGTATAGGCCGTGCTTAGGGAATGGGTAGAACCCACCTCCCAACTGCTAGCATTTGAAAAACTACCCTGACCTGGGACTCAACTCCTGGGTCCCCCAGTACCACACACCTGCTACTGTTTGTCTGCCCCCGACCATGTGTCTCTGTTGAAACCCCAACTGTCTTTCTCCCCACCCCCTACCCACCCAGGGGAAGCCAAATATAGGCCAAGAGGAGCAGCCTGTGGATGATGCCGCAGAAGTCCCTCAGAGGGAACCAGAGGAGAAGGAAAGGGGTGATCCAGAACGGCAGAGAGAGATGGAAGAAGAGGAGGAGGAGGATGAGGATGAAGATGAAGATGAGGATGAACGGCAGTTACTGGGAGAATTTGAGAAGGAACTGGAAGGGATCCTGCTTCCGTCAGACCGAGACCGGCTCCGTTCGGAGGTGAAGGCTGGCATGGAGCGGGAACTGGAGAACATCATCCAGGAGGCAAGCCCAGCTCTTCCTCCTGTTGCTTCCACAGCCACCTGGTCCCGTGGAGCAGGACAGGCTGACGGGCTAAAAGAAACAGAGGGCACAGCACAGGGCAAGGACGGGGCACTTGGAAGTGGTAGCTGTTTCCCTAATTAATCGGGGCTGTTGGGGAAGGGGGACCAGAGAGAGGGGCAAGACTTAAATATCAGACTCTCTGGCCAGGCGCGGTGGCTCATGCCTGTAATCCCAGCACTCTTGGAGGCTGAGGCGAGTGGATCACCTGAGGTCAGTAGTTCAAGACTAGCCTGGCCAACATGGTGAAACCCTCTCTACTAAAAATGCAAAAAAATTGGCCAGGCGTGGCAGTGGGCACTTGTAATCCCAGCTCCTCGGAAGGCTGAGGCAAGAGAATCGCTTGAACCCGGGAGGCGGAGGTTGCAGTAAGCCGAGATGGCACCACTGTACTCCAGCCTGGGTGATAAGCAAAACTCCATTTCAAAATATCAGACTCTCCTACAGAGCCCAGCCCGCTGGCTGCCTCCACGCCCCAGACCCTTGACTCACTCTCTTCTCTTGGGTATTCCAGACAGAGAAAGAGCTGGACCCAGATGGGCTGAAGAAGGAGTCAGAGCGGGATCGGGCAATGCTGGCTCTGACATCCACTCTCAACAAACTCATCAAAAGACTGGAGGAAAAACAGAGTCCAGAGCTGGTGAAGAAGCACAAGAAAAAGACGGTTGTCCCCAAAAAACCTCCCCCATCACCCCAACCTACAGGTGAGAGCAGTCAGACAAGAAGAGTAGCCCAGTCCGTTGTTTTCATCCCTCAGCTGGTCCTGTTCCCAGAGGGGACCCTGTTCCTTCCCTTCTGAGGGTGCTCATTCTCTCCCCACTTTCTGGAACACTGTCCTCACTTGCGCCTGCTTCCCACCACCGTCATCCCTTTGTGTGCTTACCTCCTATTCATCCCTCTGGGAAGCAGCGTTTAGAGCATATCTGCTTGTTTTCTGGTTTGCTCCTGTACACCCAGTGCCTATCACTCTGCCTGGCACACAATGGATGATCAGTAGGTAGTAATTGAATGCTTGTGAGTCTATATGCTGAAAACCACTTTAGGACTTTGCACCAAGAGAGGCCCCAGCTGTCAGGGCATGAATAGGAGAGCCCAGCTGCACATGAGCCAATAGCCTGGATAGACTTTAAATTATTTCTTCTTCTTGCATCCCCTTGTGTCCATTTCATAGGGTCCTATGGGTGTGGACATCAGATATTCTAAACGGAATGTTCCAGTTTCAAACCTTCCATTCCCACTCTCTCTATAAACATTGAAATGTCTTTAAAGTCCCAACATACAGAGGAGGAGACCACACTTTTCCAACCTGCTTCTTCAAACAAAACTTTGTTGGTGCAGGTGGCCTGCTTTTGGCTTCAGAAAACATTTGTTTTCCTTTAGGTGATGGGCAGAATTATTGGGTAGGATGGGAAGATGGAAGGCTGCAATTGGTGGAGGGAGCTCTACAGGCTGAATTTGGTGGGGGCGGGGCACACATTTTTTTGAGCCCTGGCTCATATACATGTTGAGATGGAAGAGCTGCCAAAGCCAATTGATGTTTTAGGGGGAGATGACCCCCACACCCCTAACCCTGGAGTCACGCCTCTGCTTTGTGTTTCCCTGTGTGTCTCCCCCTCTAAGAGGAGGATCCTGAGCACAGAGTCCGGGTCCGGGTCACCAAGCTCCGTCTCGGAGGCCCTAATCAGGATCTGACTGTCCTCGAGATGAAACGGGAAAACCCACAGCTGAAACAAATCGAGGGGCTGGTGAAGGAGCTGCTGGAGAGGGAGGGACTCACAGCTGCAGGTGGGCCCTGGAGGGCGGCTGGACCCAGCGCTGTCGGAAGGGCAAGCTGCCGGAAGTGGAGGGGCTGGGACCAGTGGGGCAGGGGTCCTGCCCTGAGGCTCCCAGCCATCCTCTCCTCTCACTGCATACTGCTCCTTTCCAGGGAAAATTGAGATCAAAATTGTCCGCCCATGGGCTGAAGGGACTGAAGAGGGTGCACGTTGGCTAACTGATGAGGACACGAGAAACCTCAAGGAGATCTTCTTCAATATCTTGGTAAGAGGCTTCTACCCCCGAGTCCTGGCCCCCAGCCCTCCTGTCCCCAGCCCACCTGGAGTGGAGGTGCAGGCTTGCCCCAGCCACGCCATTGCTGAGCTTCCATTTCCTGATCTGTAAGACAAGGCTGGGGTTCCAGTGGCTCAGAGTGCTGCCATGCAGGAAGAGCCCCTCAGGACATGGGTGTCCTCATTCCCTGCCTTCCCCCAGCTGCCTGGCCCAGGACTTCCCTGGGCTCAACGGCCAGTAGCTCCAGCCCACCTCTACCCTCTCCTACCAGGTGCCGGGAGCCGAAGAGGCCCAGAAGGAACGCCAGCGGCAGAAAGAGCTGGAAAGCAATTACCGCCGGGTGTGGGGCTCTCCAGGTGGGGAGGGCACAGGGGACCTGGACGAATTTGACTTCTGAGACCAACACTGCACTTGATCCTTCACGGAATCCAGACTCTTCCTGGACTGGCCTGCCTCCTCCCCACCTCCCCACCCTGGAACCCCTGAGGGCCAAACAGCAGAGTGGAGCTGAGCTGTGGACCTCTCTCGGGCAACTCTGGGGGTGTGGGGGCCCTGGGTGAATGCTGCTGCCCCTGTTGGCAGCCACCTTGAGACCTCACCGGGCCTGTGATGTTTGCTCTCCTGAACTCTCACTCAATTCTCTTCCTCTCCTCTGGGGCTTTTCCTGTTATTGTCCCCTAACGGTAGGATATTCCCTGCTGCCTACCTGGAGATTTGGTAGGATCTTTTGAGTGGAGGTGGGTAGAGAGAGAAAGGAGGGCAGGACACTTAGCAAGCAGGCCCCCACCTGCCCTTAGTGCTGTCTGGACTCGCTTTACCCTCTTCTATTGAATTGCCTTGGGATTTCCTTCTCCCTTTCCCTGCCCACCCTGTCCCCTACAATTTGTGCTTCTGGTTTGAGGAGGCTTCACCTCTGTTGCTGAGGAATTGATAGAATGCTGCCCATCACCTCCAGCACAATCCCAGTGAAAAAGGTCTGAAGCACCCACCATGTTCTTGAACAATCAGGTTTCTAAATAAAGAACTGGACCATCAATCCATCAACCTTTTTTGTGGGGTGGGGGTTCCAGCAGGGAGGAGGCTCAGTGTTCTTTTCAGATCATGCTCTGATCCTGTTCTTTGCTCCCCATTCCCCAGGTACTATAAATGGGGGCTGGGGTATGCAGGAAGAGACCGGGGTAGCTAAGCGAAGCCTGGCCTGGCAAGGATTGAAAGAAACACTTGCAATACTGTCATCTTCCTTTTCTCATCTGTCTGTTTCTGTTCCTTCCCTTCTTTTGCACCAAGTCTTTCCCTATTGTTTCCCCCTTTATACCCTGAAAGCCAAAATGCACACCATGGAGTTCCCACCAGCGGGGATCTTCCTTCTGCTACGGTCTCTCCCATAGCATGCTCCAGATTCCATTTGTCACCCACACTTCTACCCACCTGTCCTTTCAACATTTTCCAAAAAGACCTCCACCTTTGGGCATGCCCAGAGAGAGGGCTGCTGCCCACACATGCCAGTTTCTTAGTATGCCAAGGGTACGTGGGCCTGGTGTCTCCTTCTCTTCTTCACTATCACGTGCAGGCACGGGTCCCCCCACATGCCTCCTCCCAGTGCAGAGGACTCTGATTTTTTTTTTGTTTGTTTTGTTTTGTTTTGTTTCGAGGCAAGAGTCTCACTCTGTTGCCCAGGCTGGAGTGCAGTGGCCCGATCTCAGCTCACTGCAACCTGTGCGTCCCAGGTTCAAGCAATTCTGCCTCAGCCTCCCAGTGACTGGAATTACAGGCATGCACCACCATGCTCTGCTAATTTTGAGTGCAGAGGACTCTGAGGTAGAGTCCTGTAATCCCAGTACTTTGGGAGGCTGAGGCGGGCGGATCACTTGAGGCCAGGAGTTCGAGACCAGCCTGGCCAACATGGTGAAACCCCATCTCTACTAAAAATACAAAAAATTAAATACAAAAAATTAGCTGAGTGTGGTGGTGGGCGCCCATAATCCCAGCTACATGGGAGGCTGAGGCAGGAGAATCGCTTGAACCCGGGAGGCAGAGGTTGCGGTGAGCTGAGATCACGCCACTGCACTCCAACCTGGGTGACAGAGTGAGACTGTCTCAAATAAAAAAAGGGATAGAGGGCCCAGAACTCCCACGTGTCTATAAATGGAGAGTGAAGGATTCAACTGTTGAAGGAAGCTCTTGCTGAATGTGGACTAGTGCTTACTGTGCATGCTATGCTTAACGTTTTGTTTTGAAGTGTAAATAGGTAGACTTAGAAAACCCTGCTTCCTCTGGTCCATCTGTGCCCCCTGAGGGAGGGATGCTCCAGCTGGACAAGAGCTTAGACACTGCCTTGAGGGCAGCAGTAGTCAGAATGCTGCTCCCAGACCGCACCCCTCATCTCCCACCAGCGTACCCTTGAACAAGTCACTTAACTTTCTAAATGCTGTTTCCTCGTTGGTAAATTGTGGACAACAGTACTGGCTTTTTAAGATGGTTGTGAGGATTGAATGAGATAGAGATATAGTGTATGTCCTGCTTTTAGCACAGAACCTGGCCGGCCCCAAGTAAGTGCTCACTAGCTTTCTGAAAAGACTGGGTTACTTGGAGGCAAGAGTCTCAGAAGGAGTCCCCAAAGCTGATCAGAAGCTTAGAATGGGAAGGGGCTGGGGCAGGAGGGCTGTGCTTTGATTTGCTGGGGATAGAGTCTCAGCATCACCAGAAAGCAGAGTTCTGGAAATCTCACTGTTAATCATTTTGTACTTTCAATCAAAATTCCTTTCCTTTGGCTTTTGGCAGCACTCCCATGGTGAAGGTCGGTCTGCCCCAGCTGTGCTAAGACAAACAAAAGGAGAGGAGCAGGCTGTGGCAGATGGCAGCCAGCAGGGCTGCAGGGAGGGCTGGCGGATGGCAACAGGGCATCCTGCATGGCAGGGCATCCAAGCAAGGCAGCCCAGGGCGAGCGGCGAAGGGGGCATGGGCACAAAGGGGCAGCAGCTCTCCACCCACCCAGGGAGTCCCCTTCTGGGCTCCTATTTTGTCATAACCTGGAGGGCTTGATATTTTGTCATTCCATCCACTACTGCCCTTTACATCTCCCCCACAAGACCAAAGATACTCCCCATTAAGACAAGAGGCAAGTGGATTACTTGGTGTTGGGATTTGTTGTGAGGTTTGCTGACACCTTGACCATTTTTCACTGGCTGGAAATGAAAGGAACTTCCCACTTGCTCTTTGCAGGCAATTTCATTCTCTCCAGGGTCCTTATTTCCTCACCATATTCTCTCACACTCCCAAACTTCTGAAGAAGGGAGCAAACTTTGGTCACGAGGAAGGAGTGGAGCTGAAATAAGAGAGTCCAGGGTCTTGGAGGTGAAGGGGGAATGGCCAGGTCCTCCAGTCCAATCTTCTTTGCTACCTCCCGCCTCTTCTTGCTTTGCCCAGACCACACACCTGCTTCTGTACTTGTCACTGCACATGCACTGTTGAATCCACCTTTCCTGGGTCACGCCGCTGTGCTGGGTGGTCACAGCCTAGGACCCTGCAGAGCCGCAGCCTCCATGTGAACTGGATTCAGGTCTGGTGCTATGTCCTCAGTTCAGTGGCACACTTGCAGCTGAACATCTTGGGGCTGGTGGGCACCAAGGGTCAGAAGCAATTCTACCCAAAGATGCTACCAACTAACTCCTCAAGGTAGACAACAACACGTGGCTGTGCCCAACCTGCAATGGCTGCTGACCCAACCCTACCCTGTCCAGCCCCTCTACCTGAGTAAACACTTTCAGCTGCCCTCGAGAAATGGTAAGATTGGCTATGTGCTGAACCTAGCGGCACTGCAGCTCGTGGAGGCAGCACTGGCTTCAGGCCACTGTGGCCTTGGTGGTCCCTTTGATGGCACGGAGGTGGATAAATGCCTGCATCAGCTGACACTGAGTTTGTGGACACCAGGGACCTCTGCAGCTAGCTGGGAAATCTTTCCCGGGTCTCCCACCCCTTCCCTCTGGAACACCCCGACGGGGCGAGGGGAGGAACCCTTACTCTATGTTCTACTCTGGTACCTAGTGCTCATGGGGAGCAGGCTGGCCCGGGGCCGCCCTCCTCAGAGCTGGAGCGCCTTTCAGGTGCCCTCTGAACAGATACTGTTCAGAATACAGATAAACAGATGCCACCAAGGTCCCCTAGCTGTGCAGTGGAGGGGCAGGTTTCAAAATCAGATCTGTCTCCAAAGTTCCTGCTCTTAACCAAAGCTGTCCCATCTTCTCACCCCTCTCCATGGGCCTGTCCTCTCCTCTAAGTACCATATCCCAACTCTCCCAGGACTGGCATCATCTTAAGAGTCAGTGCCTTCTCTGCTCTCAGGGTCCCAACTGACTCCAACCTGCCCACGTCCTCCACTACATGAACCCAGAACTGTTGTACATGATGGAACCACCTCCATGCCCATGGGTACTGTCCTGCCACCAGCCCCAGTGGGAGGCACCTCTGCTTGTCCCTGTCCCACCCCAGTACCCCATCTTGACCAAGGCCATGCCCTGACCTGCCTCCAAGAACAGACCAGCAGCTCACCCCCTAGACAAAATCACTTCCTCTTTAATTGCTGTTGAAGAAGATTCACACCACTGCCTCCAAGGAGATGGGGGGGCATTTCCCCCTTGCCCCCACCTCTCTCCCCTCCCCAATTACCTGGTCCTTTGCAAACTATTTTAGCCAGAAAAAAAAAAAAAAGACCGGAAACCACTGACACAGACAGCCCAAGGGCTGGGTTGGCTGAGGGAGGCAGGGCTGGGCCAGGTAAGCCCGCCCTATCACCCACTTTGTGGGGAAGGGGCAGGGGGCCTGGAAACCCTCCCAGCCACCTCGAATCCTCTCAGCCCTGGCTGGGAGAGGTCACGGGGGTGAGGAATGGCTCTGGAGCTGCTCCAGTGGGAGGGAGGGGCTGGACAGAAAGAATAATGGGGGAGGGGTCCCACTGTAGGGGTGCCCCCTACCCCAGATCACCACGGGCGCTGCACAGTCACAGGTACGCAGTCACGGTCACAGACACTCACAACCCGAGAGCACCCCCGCCCCACCCCACCCCCTGCCCACCCTGGGCTTCCCCTACCCCAAAACGCCCTCCCCACGCCCCTGCCCGCCCCCACCCCCATGTTGGGGAACAAAGCAATAAATTACAAGGCCCCCGCAGCCCTCTTAGCCCGCTCCTGCTCCATCCCTTCTCCCTCCCAAGATAGTAGTAGGAGGGACCCAGGCTCTTGGCTCCCCCCCGGACTCTATCCACCCATGGGTAGGTGTAGGGGACGTCCTGGTTTCCACTACTCACGGTCCCTTTCACGGAAAGGGTTGGGAACCCCCCACCCCCATGAGCAGCAGGGGTCCTGCCCCTCGCTGCCCTTGCCCCCTTCACTGGGCAGTGAGATGAGCGTGGAAGGGGTAGGGTTTCCGTATTGGCCCCAAGTCCCGGGGCTAGCCCTCCCACGTACTAAACCCTCCCTCTGGCGTGGCGTCGCCCCAGGAGCCAGCCTGGGTATGGGCTCCCGCCCTGGGATTGTTGAGCTCGGGCAGGACCGGGTCTTCTTTCCGCCCCTAGGGGGCACAAGCGGGCATGTCCAAGCGCCTAGGAGCCCGTACCGCGGAGGGCGTCCCCTTCCGCGAACCCCGAGCGGGTAGACCCAGAGCAATCCAAGTGTGGAAACAGTGGAGAGGGGGGGTGTTGAGCTGGGGTCTCCATGCCTCGTTGGGGAGAGGGAGGTGAGTTTGTGTCTTCTGGAAGGCGTGGGGGCTGTGCCCTCGTAGGGGTAGGAAGTGCTCCCGTGGGGCGGGGTGCGGATCGGAGAGGTAAGTGGGTGCGTCTGTCCAGCGGTCCGCCCGGTGTGGTCGTGCCCGGCCCGCGTGGGGATGGGGGTGTCTCTCCAGCTGGGCAACTATACCAGCGCAACCGGGGCGTCGGCGCGGCCCACGCTAGCGGCGCTGCTCCGGCGGCGGGGGCTGGGCGTGGCGGTGATGCTGGGCGTGGTGGCCGCGCTGGGCGTGGTGGCCGCGCTGCCGCCCTCACCTGGGCAGCCGTGCTGGAGAAGGATGTCGGCGCACAGCTGGCTTCCAGCCTGGCGGGCGTAGAACAGCGCCGTGCGGCCCTGGGCGTCACGGGCCGCCACGTCCGCGCCGTACTAGAGGGCGGAAACGGCCGCGTGACCGCGCGTCCCCAGGGCGCCCACACCCGGCGCCGCCTCCCCCACATGGCCAAGCCTACTTCCGGGGTCCCTCTGGGAATTTCGGGCTTTCCCGCGCCAGGCGTTTTCCGAGATAAAGCCTCAAAGACCCCCTTTCCTCCCCCCCCAGCTCACGTACCCACAGCAGCAGTTGCGTGATGACGACGTGGGCGAGCTCGGCCGCCAGGTGGAGTGGGGAGCGCAGCTGTGGGTCCTCTACGCTGGTGTCGAGCGGCCCGTGTCGCGCATGGGCCAAAAGCAGAAGAACAGTGGCCACGTCCTGGGCCTGCACGGCGGCCCACAGCTGGCGGCCCAGCGGCTCCTCCGTGGTGCTCAGCGGCGCCAGGAACAGCAGCTGCTCGTACTTGGAGCGAATCCACGACTCGCGCTCCTCCCTGCAAGACCAGGGATCAACGGAAAAGGCTCTAGGGACTCCCAGCCAGGACCTCTGCCCCTACCCACGGGACTGTCTCAGGTTCGCACACCCTCAGCAACCCTCCCCTCCCTCTGTTCCCTCACGCTTACCGCGAAGAGTCCCGCGTAGGCTTGGCACGGCCTCGCGTGTCGCTTTCCCACACGCGGTTGGCCGTGTCGTTGCCAATAGCTGTCAGCACCAGGGTCAGCTCCCGTGGCCAGTCGTCCAAGTCCAGCGAGCGGACGCGGGACAGGTGTGTGCCCAGGTTGCGGTGGATGCCAGAACACTCGATGCAGATGAGGGCGCCCAGGTTCAAGCTAGCCCACGTGGGGTCTGCGGACGGAGCGTAGAGGTCGGCTCCCAGCCGGGCAGCACAGGCACCCCGGCATTCACCACACTCCCTAGCCCCTTCGCTGCCTCCTGGCACTCACTGGGGGCCCCGCAGTCCACGCAGATTGAATTCCCCTTGGCGTTCCGGATCGCCTGGATGGCCACGGCCTCGCTTTGGCTGTCTGTGCGCAGCTGCAGAGAGGGTTTGGGTTGGCACTGACTCTGCCTCCAAGCCCCACCTCCTTCTCAGACACCTCTGCTCTCCTCTTACACGACTTCGGCGGGCCGTGTCGTTGCCAATGGCCGTCAGCACCAGGGTCAGTTCCTGCGGCCAGTCCTCCACCCCACCTCAGACTCTTACCTTGACCTTGCTGCTCTCACAGCATTGAAGACTGGCTAGGATCTGACTCTCGATGGCCTGGACCCAGGCATCCCGCTCCTCAAAACTGGCTGCCTCAAAGTGCCACGTCTGACCCGTGCTGGACACGATCAGGAACTCAAAGTTTTCCTCTGAGTGGGGGATGGGATGGGGTCATTAAGGGACAGAGTTCAAGCAGGGGCTGCCTTCCCCAAGTCCGTCCTCCCTGATGTCCATCCGGAGCCCCTGGGAGTGGGGCAGTGGGGGTAGGGGAAGCAGAGGGTGGGGGGCAGCAGGAAGCCCGAGCACATGCAGGGGAAGGTGGGGGCACCCCCACCCTTCTGCACCCCAGCTGAGCACCCCTCCCGGCTCCCCACTTGTTACCTGCTTTATAAATATTTCTTAAACTACCAAAGGATTTTAGTTTCCACATTTTGCGCTTGGCTGGTTTCCCGAAGCAAAGAAGATAGATAGAATGGAGAGCAGAACAGAGAAAGAGAGACCAAGAAAGAAGGAGAAAAAGACAGGTAGATGGAGAGATGGAGAGAGAGAGTGACAGAGTGCCAGAGACAAAGCAGGACAGACAGATGGGGAGAGAAAGCAGAACTAAAGTCAGTGGCCCCAGAGCAGAGTGGAGCAGAAGCCAAGAGCCATGAGAGTAGGCAGATCTGGAACCTGGGTCTGAGCACCCGGCAGAGAGCAGGGGCAGCAGGGATGGGTTATCAAGACCAGCCAGGAGCTGGGCCTCTGGGAGAAGAAGGGAGGGTCAGGATCTGAGTGAACACGGGGGAAGGGGACAGAAGCTGGGGCGCAGGGCTGAGATGAGAGGGCCCTGGGACTGGTGGCGGTGGGGGTGCGGGGAATCACTGAGGGACAAGAATGGGGATCACTAAGGTCAAGGGCTGTTGGGGAGCACTTGGCAATAGAAAGTTATCGGGAGAAGGCCGGGCATGGTGACTCACGCCTGTAATCCCCACCGCCTGTAATCCCAGCACTTTGGGAGGCCGAGGCGGGCAGATCACGAGGTCAGGAGATCAAGACCATCCTGGCTAACACGGTGAAACCCCGTCTCTACTAAAAAATACAAAAAATTAGCTGGGCATGGTGACGAGTGCCTGTAGTCCCAGCTACTTGGAAGGCTGAGGCAGGAGAATGGCGTGAACCCGGGAGGCAGAGCTTGCAGTGAGCCGAGATCGCGCCACTGTACTCCAGCCTGGGTGACAGAGTGAGACTCCATCTCAAAAAAAAAAAAAAGAAAAAAAGAAAAAAAGAAAGAGAGAAAGTTATTGGGAGAACGGGCTGGGTGGTCACAGAATCCAGGATCTGGGGGATCAGTGGGAGATGCAGAGATAAGGGGCTGAGTCACTGGGGATCGGGGGGGCTGCCGGGTTTAGGGGCTGGGGTGGTAAGTGGAGTTGAGGGAAGGAAGAGGAACTAGAACGTCATTAGGAGAGGGAGCAGGAACTATAAACATGGACATCGTTGAGAACAGGGGCTGGGGAACGGAATTAGCTGGGGAACAAGGAAAGAAGGACAGGGGCTGGGGGATGTCCATCCACTCTTTCACTAAGTTGTATGCAGTGGTAATGGTAGTCAAGCACTCAGCTGAGGCACTTTTCCTCCTGCTGCAGGAGTTAGGCCGGGGAGCTGATGTTGGGGATGAGGGTTCTGGGTGGGAGTGGAAGTGCCTGCCAGAGCCTCACCTTCAGCCTGCCCAGCCGAGCCTTCAGTCTTGGATGGCGTTGTCAATTTTTTCCTCCTCTGCTTCTTCACCATGGGAGAAGGAGGGGGTTCCCGACTCAGGGGGCTCAGGTCTCCAGATGGGGTACAGTCTTAGGGAGGAAGACACAGCTGCCTCAGTAGCCCCCTCCACAATTTCCTGATTTCTTGATAGCCTGTCTCATTCCCTGAACTAGCTTTGGCATTTTAGGGCACCCCTCCCCAACTGTCCCTCTCCAGGAATTCCCCCTTGATCATTCCTGGGGATGCAGGGAGATGAGAGGTTTAGAGTCAGTCCTGCACTCAGATCCTGGTTCTGCCACTTACTGGCCTTAAGACCTTGAGCAAGGCACTTAATCGTCTGAGCCTCAGTTTCTTTATCTCTGAAATAGGGATAATAATCTTGACCTGACAAAACTGTTGTGAGGATCATTTGTTTACAATGTTATTTGCATACTATATATATATATATTTTTTTCAAACATGTCAAACATGGCTGACTATGTACTAGACAATATTCTCAGTTTGAACCTCAAAGCAACCCTCTGAGGTAGAAACTATTATCTCCATGTTACAGATGAGGAAACTGAGGCATGGAGAGGTCAAGTAACTTGCCCATGTGGCAAGCCAGGATTCAAGCTCAGGCAGTAGACGTTAGAGTCCACTTGTCTTAACCATTATGATAGACATGGTATGATTGAACTTATTCATGTGTGGGGCTCCATGTGTTCACTCATGCATTTATTCCAGCCTCCAAGCCTTCACCCCATATTCATTTCCCACACCCATCCTATTTGGGTGTGGAAGACAGCAGATGGAAGGTCATCCCCACTGACCCGTGCTGAGGGCTCGGGCCAAATTCCGGTCTGGCTTCAGCAGGTGTTTGGATGTCTGATCTGGTGGTGGCTGCAGGGAACTGGGGCTGGGGCTAGGGCTTGGCATGGGAGTAGTGGCTTCTGTCGGAAGAAGATGAAACCTCAGTGAGCCTCTCTTTCTTCTGGCCCCATTCCTTATGTGGTCCCTCTTTATCACCCAGCTTCCTACTCGCCCAGTGCCAGCCCCCTCTTCCCTCTTACTCCTCCTTTTCCCCATACCTGGTCCCTCTCCTGCTCCTATGTCATAAACCTTACTCACCCAGGCCTTCACCCATCTGGACAGTGCTCATGTCCTTTACGAGCCCATTGATGCTGGCTGAGGGGCCAAAGGCAGAGATGGCCCTCGGGGGCCGCTTGCCCGGGACTTTGACTGTTGTTCGCAGCAAGTCCATCTCCTTGCCATGGGTACTGTGGATGTAATCCTGGAGGGGTACAGGGCGGAGAATGTAGGGAAGGTTGGGGTCCTTGGTATGCTGGGAAGCAGTCAATATGGTACAGAATAGAGAGGGACTGGGGAGGGGGTCTTGGGGGCCAAATGGGTTGTGATGAGCATCTAGGGGATGGGCCCATCAGACTTGGCCCAGCATTGTCTCCTCCAGAAAGCATTCCCTTCCTGGGTGCTCTCCCACTAGACTGCAAGTTCCTGGGGCAACGTATTTACCTTTACATTCCTGGCATGGGCACATGGTGGGCTCTTAACACATGCCTGCTAAACTTAAGAGAACAGGACTAGCACTTCCTAGAAATGAGGTTAGTGCTTTGTCAGAGGCACAGACAGGTAGAGCTTGAGGGAAATCCAAAGCTGGCCAACGTGGCCCAGTCTCTGCCACTCACGTTAATACTGGGGTGGTAGAGTAGAAAGCCATTACTGGACAGGGTTACATATTTCTTCTTCCATTCTTTGTTCAAGGAATTGCCACTTCGTTTTAGTAGGAAGCTCTGGAGAAAGGGGAAAGACACATGTGGGCAAAAAGCCAACTAAGACCAGCTGCCCCCAGCCTGCCCCAGCCCCTGGATCACTCACCTGTTTGATGGGGATGGCTCGCCCACTCCCTGTTGTCTCTCCCCGACTATCCAAGCTCCGTTTCTCGGAGTCACTACCCCGACGATTCTGGAATGGTTATTGGAATCAGTTTGAGGATGGATAGAGGGATACACTGATGTGACGATAGGGAAGATAGATGAAGAAGGGCCCAACAGAGTCATCTAGGGACTAGGGAAGATGGGCAGGTCATGGGGGACAGGAGGATGGGGGTCAGCATGTCCATGTCCAGTACCGCGAAAAGGCTGGTCCTGCGCTTGGCTGCCCGGTGCAGGGACCCTGGGGTGCTCAATCCAGCCACTGCAGCTGCCTCAGCTCGGAGCTCCCGGTGACCAACGTTCGGTGAGGACGGGAGGGAAGAAGAGTAGTCGCTAGTGTGGCCCCCGTTACTAGCCTGGGCGCATATGGAAGAGTCAGCAGAGCTGACATGCCCCCTACTCCACCAAGCTACACTCATATCTCGTTATGGGGAATTTGAGACATTCCTTGATCACCTCACCATTTATTTATGTTGTCATTAATAATTTTTAAGATCCTCACTAACATTGTGACAATGCTTTAAATGTTGTAAAGGTTGATTCACAAGTATTGTGTCATACAATCTTCCTGATAGCCTTGGGAGGTTAGGTGAGTTGCTTAAGGACACTGCAAATGATGTCTCAAATCTGGTTGATTTCCAGTCCAATGCACTTTCTGCCAATAGTTTCACTGCCATTTCCATCTGTTTCCCCACTCCCCGAACCTCCTTGGGTACTCTGTACCTGTCCTAGGATCCCCAGCCCCTCTGCATCTTACCGGCCCCTCTGCAGACTCTGAAACCCCAACTCACCTGGCCAGCTACCGGAGTGGATGCAGCTGAGTGGCTTGGGGAGCTGGGCAGGGACTTGCAGGCAGCCAGAAGCTGTTGCTGCTTGCGCAAGGTCACCACCTTCTGGGCCACTGAGGGGAGTTGAGGGAAGGAGGTGTGAGCAGGCCAGATACCCAAGACCATCCTTCCATGCCCAGCTTTGAGAAATTCCCAGTAGACAACACAGGACCCAACTTCCTTGTCACTGTGGCCTCCATGCCACCTGTGGCCTTGACAGCTCCTCCAGCCCAGAAAGACCTTGCGACTATTAAGCAAACCTGCTCTGGCCTCCCTGATCTCTCCTCCCTCCCACAAAGGCTAATTTCCTGTCACTCACAGAGAGAGGCCTGGATGCCTGACCTCTGAGTACATCCCAGGCCCCTTGCTCTGGCTTCCCACATATGCTGGAGATCACTACACTCACCCTCCTGGAAGACCCGATCCACATTGAGCCCATAGGTTGCACAAGTCTCATAGTAGCTGCAGCGTTTCATGTCCGCACACAGAGCTCTGGCACGAGCATCTCCCACCACCCGAGGGGAGGAAGCACTGATCCTGTCTGAGGGGACAGGAAAGGGGCAGGATTGAACAAGGAGCCCCACCTTGTTCGATTTTTCACAATTCCCTTATCCTTGCGCTGGGCCCTCAGGCTGGGTCCACTGGGGATGGGGTGTGAGAGATCATCTTTTCTGTGACCAGGTGCAATGGGAGTACCTAAGCCCTTTCTGAGTACTGGGACCAGTTCACACACCTAGCTGTGTATGAATAGGCTGGGTGAGCTGTGTGTGTGTGTGTGTGTGTGTGTGTGTGTGTGTGTGTGTGTGTGTGTGTGTGTGTGTGTGTGTGTGTGTGTGTGTGTGTGTGTGTGTGTGTGTGTGTGTGTGTGTGTGTGTGTGTGTGTGTGTGTGTGTGTGTGTGTGTGTGTGTGTGTGTGTGTGTGTGTGTCCTCAAAGAATACTCCAGAGCTGCTGAGTGGTGCTTCCTGACAAGGTCTACATAGCTGAGACCCAGGCGCGAGCGATAACCACCCTGCCCTGCAAATCCATCGAACCCTGAACTGGTGGGAGGACACTGGCTTGTGAACTAGGAAAAGGTTGGGTGCCCATGGGTCATGGCTGGACTGCCCACTCTGCAGCAAGAAACCAGGATGCAAGCAACAGGTGGAGATAGGCACCAGCAGAACAGGCATCCAGACCAAGTCCCACCAGCTCGACACAGGGGAGTGCAGAAAAGCATTTTCTGGCCCTGGCAGAGTCTAGGAGCCTCTGAGTCACTTCTTTGAGAACTAAAAGGTTTTCTGCTCTCTTCTTTTCATCATCATTTCCTTTGTGTTTTCACTTTGTTTTTGGATAAGTTCCTTTAAAAGGTGTCAGCCTGACCCAGCTGTCGCAAAAAGGAAGATGGAAAAGGTTTCCTATCCACACTAGGACTTGAGATTTTCTGTGTCCTATGATGGTGGCACTGGGAAATGGCAGTGTCAGAACACAAGGTAGGTGACATTTCAGGAGAGGCAAGGAGATGGCTACTATAGCTGTCCTTTCCTCCCTGGAGAGCCCCTGTTCTCTGCTCAGACCTTGGGAAGTTATTGTTTGGTTTCATGACTCCCTTATTTGGAGACCAGGCTCCCTCCAGAAGGGTACTGTAATCCAAGTGGCCACTTCCACACCTTACCAAGTTCTCACCCATGTTGGGCAATATCCCAGTAGCCTCCTCAGGGCCTCCCTTGAAAGCAGTGCTTTCCTAACCCCTCCTTACCTTGTGTCCCCACCAGTGCCAAGGCCAGGCCTCCTCGTCCCTCCCCCCGAAGGGAACTCAGCTGCCCATGGAGACGGCTCACAGCCTGGAAACTGTTCTCATCCTCCAGGCTGAAGACGAAGATCACAGCATCTGCCCAGCCTGAGAACTTGCGGGGAGTGAGGGAGCAAATGGAAAGTCAGACAGGTCTACTCCTCTGGACCCAATCCAGATGGAGACCTGGGAAACCAGAGCCCTCTCCTTTGGCCAGTGCTGACCCCAGCCGGCCTGTCCCCCACCACCTCCACCCTCACCTTGGCATCAGGTGCCCCAGCTTCCTCTCGGATTAGCACCAGATGTGTCTGCCCATCCACCAACATCTCTTTCTTGTACTGCTCACCTGTCCAGAAGAGTTGGAACGGGTAACAGGTCAGAGGTGACAGGTCACCAAACCTCCCCATGCTCCCAGTGCTTTTGCTATTATGGCCTCATCCTTCCCCGCTGGTCTCCATACCTGCCTCATCATTGATCTCACTCCTGGATCCCTGACCCCAATGGTTAGCTTACTATGGCTCTTGAGAACTCACTCTCTGTCTTCTCCAGCACCTGGTATGAGCCAGTCAGGAATCGGTGGATGAGCGATGACTTCCCACTCCTGGCGTCGCCCAGCACACCCTGAGGGCAAGGTTGTGGAGCAGAAATTGTGCGATATAAGAGAAGGCAGGATGCATGGGTCTGGACACTCCAGAAAACCCAGAGATAAGTCATCCAAGCAGGACCCTACAGGGCCTGGATGACAGTCATTCCAGAGAGAGCAGTTGGGAGGATCAGAGCAGCTGGAGGAATCGGAGCAGTTGGGAGGATCGGGGCATGAGTGTGGTAAGAAATGATCCCAAGCTCAAAGTGGAGCACGAGCTGAAGAATGTCAGCAATTCAGTACCAGCTTTTTTTTGTGTTGGGTTGTTTAGAAAACATACTAGATATGTTGTGTGTGTGTGTGTCTCTGTGTGTGTGTGTTTGTAGCATGTCACAGCTCTAGGCACTAGTTGGAAAACTTTACCCAATTCTAGGCAATACAACATGGAGGCCAAAGGGTAGATACCAGAAATGAGAAGCCTGGAGGAGGACCATGGACAAACAGGAAAAAGGGGATGGGTGCGTAAGGACTAGATAGGAAAAACTTGTGAGGAGGATGTAGAAAACCCCATGTTCGTGCTATGAAGGTAGGCTCTCACGAGAACTGGAAAACGATTCCCTATTCCCAAAGAGAGAGCGAGAGAGAGAAGGAGAGGTGAAGGGAGAGAGCTAAGAGTGCAGTGGGTGGGAGGTCAGCCTTCCCTATAGCAAGGGGACTGGGTTACCTACCAGGCGCAGTTCAGGAATGGAGCGGCTCAAAGTCCATTCCTGGCTATTGATCACAGCCTCTGTAACGGGAGAAGGGCAGTTAAGAGGGGAGGCTCTTGGCTCAGGAGGACCCCCAACACTGAGCCACCCCTCCTCCCTCTGCAGCTTTCCAAACCCCCCGAACCCTGCCTGCACTGGAGAGGTGTGTGGAACAGACAGGTTTGAGGGTGGTCCCCAGGCCTCCCATCCCAGCCGCTCTCCCCCAGCTGTTGCTGCCGCTCAGTGGTTGCTTAGCAACGGAGCTAGCAAGACAAAAATACTTCAGTTGGCATCTCCCTTAAAGCACATCCCCAAACGCGGGTCCCGGCCCCAGACAGGGAGACCACGGCTCTGACAGTGGCGGGTTCTTCCCTCTGGAAAAAGGATAGAAGAGGAGCTCCTCCCTAACCCACTGGTTCCCAGGGCAGACCCCGGGAGGAGGTGCTGAAACATAGAAGAGAGTGTGTCTTCCCCAACCTCCATTCCACAGGAGAGAAACTGAGGTGAGGGGTGTCCCTCCCCTTCTTCAAGGTCAACGGTACCGTGGCCCTGGACCCCTCCCCACAGCCCAAGGGAAAGAGCTAGGATTTTCCTATGCCTCCCTCTCCCACACTCTCCCGACAAACGCCCTCCAAAAGAACTGTGGGGAAGGGCTCCATCGCCTGGCCGAGAGAAGCCACAGGCCTGGGGGAAAGGATGCTCCTTCCGCCCGCCGGGTCCAGCCCCCGCGCCTGACACCGGCCGGACGTTCCCGGGGCGCCGCAGCTGCGGCGGGAACTCTGGGATCCGGAGCCATCTGCTCCCACCAGCTCCGGAGCCAAACCCCGGGGGCCGCCTCCGCTCCCGGACCCGCCTCCTCTCCCGGGAGTGTGAGCCGAACCAAGAGTCTCCTGCCTATCTCCTCCAGTAGGAAAATAGTAATAATAATAGACACCCTGCCCCCGTAAAAAACACTACCTTCCCCGTACCGCCTCCCAAATCTCCCGGGGTACGGATTGCCTTTACAGCAGTTCCGCCCCACCTGACTCACTCCAGGGTCAGCCCCGGGTGGGTTTCAATGCGGCTCTGGGGAGGGGGTGGGCAGTGGGGGAAGTGAGGCTTCCTATCCGCCCCCTCTCGCTTCACATTTAAATATTCTGCACGTTCCGGCCCCCGCGCACTCGCGTACCGCCCAATCCGCCTTCACCGCACGAAAAACATCACTAGCCTGCTCTCAGCCCAGGGGACGAGTGGTCCCTGGCGAGAAGCTGCCTGCAAGGTCACAGTCATACCACCTGTCCCAAGTGCTCAGGGGAAACTGAGGCTTCCTCATCCCCTTCACCTTCAACATCGCTCTAAACACGGCAAAGCCCCGTTTCCATGCTCCCAGAGTTCAGCTGAGGCTGGAAGTGGGGTCCTGGGCTTCTCTGGGAGCAATTTTCTAGTCACACTGATCAAGGACATTATTTTCCCAGAAAGCTCTGAGGCTCTCTGAGTCCCTCCGAAATCAAGTCATTTCTCCTGTCGCACAATGTAGCTACTCACCCCGCTTCAGGACTCCTATTCTTTGCCTCAATCCTTGGCAGAGGAGTGAGCTTGGTTCATCCGCCCACCCCAGAGAAAAGCTTCCCTAGTTTCCTGGACCTCGCTCCTCCACCCCAAGCTGAACATTGCAGGTACCCTTCCCTCCCTGTTCTCAAGCCCTGACTCAACTCACTAGGGGAAGCGCGGAGCTCGGCGCCCAGCAGCTCCCTGGACCCGCTGCCAGAAGACAGGCTGGGGGGTCCGGGAAGGGGCCCGGAGCCAGGAGGCCCTCCTGTGCTCTTGGTGAAGATGCCGCTGATAAACTTGAGCATCTTGCGGTCACGAGTGGATGCTCGGCCCCCCTCCCGGCCCCGTTTCAGCCCCGGAGCTGGAGGCTCCAGAGTGATTGGAGGTGCAGGCCCGGGGGGCTGCGCGGAAGCAGCGGTGACAGCAGCGGCTGGAGTCGGAGTTGGTGGGAGGGTTAGCGGAGGAGGAGAGCCGGCAGGCGGTCCCGGATGCAAGTCACTGTTGTCCAAGGTCTTACTCTTGCCTTTCCGAGGGGACAACTTCCCTCGGGCTCCAGCCCCAGCCCCGACCCCACCAGAGGTCGAAGCTGTAGCGCCCCCTCCCCCGGCGGCGGCGGCGGTGGCGGCGGCAGAGGCCGAAGCTCCAGTCCCGGCGCTGCTCTTTGACCCCTTGACCCTGGGCTTGCCCTCGCTTTCGGGCCATGACAGGCGGCTACCCGCGCCCTTGCCCCCGCCGGCTTTGGCTCCACTCGTGGTCACGGTCTTGCAAGGCTTGGGAGCCGGCGGAGGAGGCGCCACCTTGAGCCTCCGACTGCCGGTGCCAGGGTGCGGAGAGGATGAGCCAGGGATGCCGCCGCCCGCCCTGCCTTCGGGCTCCGGGCCGCCCCAGCTCGGACTGCTGAGTAGGGGGCGCCGGGAGGAGGTGGGGGCGCCCCCAGGCTTGGGGTCGGGGCTCAGTCCCCCGGAGAGCGGGGGTCCCGGAGGGACGGCCCAGAGGGAGAGGCGGCGGCCGGGAGCGGGGGAGACTGGGCGGGCCGGACTGGCCGGAGCCGGGGACAGGGCTGGGGGCTCCGCGCCCCCGGTGCCCGCGCTGCTCGTGCTGATCCACAGCGCATCCTGCCGGTGGAAGAGACGTTCGTGCCGCTTCTTGCCCGGCTCCTCCGCGCCTCGGGGGCTGCCAGGATCCCCAGTCTCGGAGCCTCTGGAACCGGTGGCGCCGGCCGCGGCCGCAGACGGAGAAGGCGGCGGCGGAGGCACCGACTCGAGCTTAACCAGGGTCAGCGAGATGAGGTAGGTCGTTGTCCGGCGCTGAAGCGCGCCCGCGCCCCGGCTCATGGGGCCCGGAGACCCCCGAGCTGGGGAGGGGAGGGGACTCCCCCGGACTGCCTCAGGGGGGCCCGGCCATGGGGCCGCCCTGCTCGCTGCCCCCAGCCCCCGGACCCCGCTGAGCCCCCGGCCCGGCTCCGCTGTCGCCGCCGCCTCCGCCGCCTCCGCTTGCGCCCCCCTCCCATCACATGGGGCGCCCCCTCCCCATGCTCCCCGCCCTGCGCCCCCACCCTCTTGGAGCCCCGGGACCTTGGTGCTGCTCCAGGGAGGCGCGCCGGACCGTCCACCCCGGCCTGGGTGGGGGCGCTGAGATGGGTGGGGGAGGGCGGGGAGGACAGTAGTGGGGGCAAATGGGGGAGAGAGAGGAAAAGGGGGCAGCAAAGGGGACCGGAGGCTAGAGGAAACGAACCAGTGCGGGGGAGGCAGGGGCGGGGAATTGGGACTCAAGGGACAGAGGCCGCGGATGCGGTCGGAGAGAGGGTCTTGAGGAGGGTGGGAAGCTAGTGGGGCTGGCCGTGCGGGGGATTCGCAGGGGCGCGGGGAGGATGCTGGGGATGGAGATACAGGAGGCGGCGGGGGAGGAAAGAGGGAACGGGAGGTGGGTGGGAACCCACGGGTCTGGGGTCTGGGAGGGGAGGGGCGTGAGATCCGGGCGAAGAGTCTGGGGGCCTCGCCCGGGCTCGGCTTGGTCCGGATGCGCGCTGTGTCCGGGCGCTCCCCTCACATTGAGGAGGAGGCGGCCCCCAGGCCCCCCAACCCTATCTCCCCCCCACCTTTTCTCCACCAGCACCGATGTCTGCGAGGGCGGTGCAAAATCCAGGACTGGATTTCTCTCCCAAATCCTGGGCTGGATTTCCTGGGACTTGGACTCACCTCCTCCAACAACCTAGCCCCCTCCTCTCTCGCGCACCAAGGTTAGGAAGCGCGATTGTGAGGTATGGCATTTAGGGATAAGGGTGAAAATCGATCTATTGGGTGGACAGGCCGCGGTAAACAGAGCAAACCCAGAATCACTGCCATTCTGTGGAAGATGAAGTGGGAAAGCGGGGACCCTGAAATCCCTTCCCCCAGGATCTCTTGTCTCCCCCAGGTACCTGGACGCATTCCCTTTCTCATGACCCAGCTCCCTTTCCCACTCACACCCCCACATTTAATACTTTGACGGGGCCAAGACTTGAGCTCGACTGTCCCAAAGTGAACTTGGAAAATGTTCCCCAGGGATGGGGACAAACATGGAACTTAGCAGGGTAGGAGAGAGGGGAGAGATGTGAGTGCTGGAGGAGCCCAGGCCACAGGGTAAGTCAAAGGCTCCAGCTCTAGGAGGAGGGAGAAGGATGTGTCTTAGACTGATACCCCCCCCCATGCCAAAATGCATCCAGTCTCCATAGCAACCGTAGCTCCAAGAGTGCCTCAGAAACAGCGGGCAGAAGCAGAGAGGAATCTGTGTGTATGGTAGGTGGGGGACCAACTGGGGGATGCTGAATTAGTGGAGGCACTGCCCTGACACCTGGTTACCCACAGGTGGAGGATTTCACTCCCCAAGTATAAGGACCCTTCAGTTGAGGCAGTGAGAGCTGGCCTCTTCAGGGTTCCCTTTCAGTCTCCTGAGGTTTGCTGAGTGGGATTCTTTCACAAGATTAAAGAGGAGGCAGGCAAAGTGAATGGAAACCGTCTGCTCCATGTCCCCCCACCCCTCTAGGGGTCTTGGAGTTCAAGGCTGTCTATCCTCCAGCCAGGTGAGAATCCTAAAGTGGTTAGGCCAAAGTGGAAAAGAGGTTGAGACCCCTTGGGGGTGGGGTAAGATGGGCGAAGGAAGGTCTCTATGCAGCCTTGGAGACCCCTTCCTGGGACTTGGGGAGTCACAGCGGTCCCCTGATTTGGCGTCCCACCCTCCTGACGCAGCTGAGACTATAATAAGTGCTGCCGTGGGCGGCTCTTGGAGGCAGGAGCCCGCAGCGTGCTTGGCCTGGTGGGGGGCTGAGGGTGGGGGGGCTGAGCCAGGATGCCAGGAGCCCTTTGTTCTCCCAGAGGCCTGTACCCAATCCCTCCAATGTTCTGTCCTGGGGCTCAGCAGCTTCTCCCTCCCTCCCTACAGAACCAGGATGACACCATCCCCAGGACAGGAGACCCTTCAGTAGTGTTTTTTGATGGAGATGGTGAAGGAGAATTGTTGGCTCTGGCTTAAACTTCCCTCCTTTGATGGCCTCAGTTTTCCTTTATGTTCAATGGGAACAGAATACTAATTCTTAGAGAAGGAGTAAAACAAATCACTTATGAGGAGTGAAGCTTTCTCAGGGATTTCCGCCTCCACCCCTCCTCACCCTCCTCTCTCTCCAGAGCTAAGCACAGCTTTTCTGCCTGGCCTAAACCACTCTTCTCCGTTATTATTATTATCATTATTATTTTTGAGAGGGGTGGGGCTTAGAGTTTCTCCCTAGGAGGCCCCATGGCCCACTCCCCCTTGGTCTGCCTTTCCAAACACTAAGGCTGTCAGGGGAGGCTTCAGGTGTAGTTCCTGGCAAAGGGTGTGGGACAGGAGGTGAGAGGGGCACTAGCCTCCGAAGAACAATGGGAAGGGGGTCATCAGCCCGTCCCACTAGGCATCCAAAGCAAGCTGTTCCTTCCCCAAGTTATACTCTGGTGTACCCGCAGAGAGGTCTGGCAGGAGGTGTCCTTGAGGGAAGGAATGATCTCTTGACCCCCACCCAGGTAGATGGGTAACAATGGAGAGGACTGAAATGGCTGGAAGAGATCAGGATATGATGGAGGAAGTGCTTCCACCAGATACCTTTCACGAGCAAAGAAGGCTGCTTTTGTTAGCTCTTTGCCACATCAGAGGTGAATGAAATGACAGTGAGCTGGAACAACCTCCAGTTCCACCAGTTCCTCAGTGGTAGGGCCTTGTGGATGGAGAGAAGCTGTTCCTGCCAGGGCTCCACCACAGGATTGAAGCCTGGGGTGGGCAGGAGGATGTGGCGGATGGTGTTGCCATGGCAGCACTTCCTCCCTGTGTTGTCATCACTTGCTCTAATGGCACTAAGGAGGTAGAGCGGAAGGTGTGTGGGGGGAAGACAGGAACAGGAGCAAGGGGAGGAGAAGGGACCAAGAAGAGTTCTGGGGACCTATCTGCACTTTGGCTCTGCAGAGCATGGTGTGTGAGAGTTAGTATGCGCTTGCGAGCCTGAGATTCTCTGCATGGTGTACTTCAATGTGCATGCGTGTGTGTGTGTACGTCTGTGCATGTGTTTCTCTCTACAGCTGGAGAACAAGAGGTCACTGATCCTTAGTGGGTCCTGGGAATGAACTCATTATCCAGTCCCAGAACCTGCTGCCCCAGACTGCTTCCTGCTCTGGACTCCCCAGGCAGGGACCAAGTCTACCACGAGTCTGTCACAGCCTATCTTCCCCATGCTCACACATTTCTTCATTGCCAAGAAGGTCAGCTCAACAGGGACCTGTATTTTGATCTCCTGGGAGAAGGATCAGAGCAGGGAAAGAGAAAGAATGATACCTCCCATGTCTTTTTCCATCCTCCCTAAATGTATTCTTCCCCAGAGTCCCATCTTGGGGACTAGGAAGTAGCTGACTGGGAAGTGATATATGATACAGCTAACCCTTCTGTGCACCTGCTAGTCCCCGATACACCCAAGTTGAGGGCTGACCTTTCTCTTACCTCGAATGCTGTCCAATGAGGCTTGGATGCTGTCCTGGAGTTCGGGGTCGTCCACCCTCTCTGCCAGCTTCCTGAGGCGGTTTAGAGCCTGCTTGGCCACCTCATGTCGTCTGACTTCTGCTCTCACTGCAGCTACAACAAACTGCCTCTGGGCATGCATGTTGCCCAGACCTGTCTTGCCAGGCTAACAACCACCTCTGGCCCTGAGGCCCATGGCCCTACAGCCCCTAAACCTCAGAAGGCCCCTTCTGCTGTGCCCAGAACTCCCCGCCCCTGCCCGCCCTTCCGTCTGTCGACCTCACTTCCTGACTGGTGAGTTTCAAACCCACAGCCTGGGACAGCACTACCTACTGCACCTCCCACCCCCTCTAGTGTTGGCCCATCAACCCTGCCAGCCAGTCCCTGCTATGATTTCCCAGCCAGGTGGATGGAGAGATCTTAACAGTGTCCCAGGGCCTCCTGTGGGAGGTGGCTAATTAAGATGGGTGTTGGTTCTGGGAGAATATGGCAAGCTAGGTCCCAGGTGCAATCCTAAACTCTTGATGACCTGCAGATTTCAAACTCTCACAGGAATTCATGCACACTTGGTCTGTTACCCTCACAGCCCTGCATTCTAGCATACACTTGTACCCATCGCCCTCTCTACACATCCCAATGAGCCCTGTATCCTTATGTCTTACAATGTAACCCTTTTTCAGTCAGCTACCCACTGAGGCCACCTCCTGTTTAAAAGGGCCAAGTGAGGCCAGGCGTGGTGCCTCATGCCTGTAATCCCAGCACCTTGGGAGGCTGAGGCAGGAGAATCACTTGAACCCAGGAGGTGGAGGGTGCAGGGAGCCAAGATCACACCACTGCACTCCAGCCTGGGTGACTCAGCGAAACTCCATGTCAAAAATAAATAAATAAATAAATAGGCCAAGTGATTATGGGGAAAATGAGTTATGAAGGAGGAAAGTAACCTATAAAAAGGCAAAAACTACCCTGTTCCATGTTCAATCGTTTTCATAATAATTAACATGTCTAGAACACAATAGTTTACAACATACTTTCATATATGCTATCCTCATGACAGCCCTGAGGAGTAGGATTATTTATCCCTATTTGCATAAAAGGAAACTAAGGCTCAGAGAAGCCATTAAGAGGTGAAACAAAGACATGGATTTAGGTCTTCTGATTTTATTTTTACATTTTTATTTTTATTTTTTACCAAGCATATAAAGCCCAGATTGGTTATAATTTTGATACACCTTTCACTACACCACACAACCAAAATGCTTGTCAACCAGTTCCCCTTCTAATATCATTGTCTTGCCCTTGATTTAGGACCTGAAAGAAAAGAAGGTAGATGAGGAACCGAAGGAGACAATGAAGATGGGAGTTGGGGTAGGAAGGGGATGGAGGTGGGGAGTGAGGGGGTGGGAGGTGGGAGGTAGTGGGTAGTTTGACCTAATTACTTTGTTTCCACCGGACGCCTGTAATCATAGCACTTTGGGAGGCTGAGGTGGGCAGATCACCTAAGGTCAGGAGTTCGCCACCAGCCTGGCCAACATGGCAAAACCCCATCTCTACTAAAAATACAAAAAACTTAGCTGGGTGTGGTGGTGGGCACCTGTAATCCCAGCTACTCGGGAGGCTGAGCCAGGCAGGAGAATTGTTTGAACCTGGAAGGTGAAGGTTGCAGTGAAATGAGACCGCGCCACTGCACTCCAGCCTGGGCGACAGAGGGAGACTCTGTCTCAAAACAATAATAATGGTAATAACTTAATTACCTTGTTTCAAGACCCAAACACCTCTCTGGCCCTGTCAAACATCTATTCTCCTGCATACCTTTTTGGTATTAATTTCTGAAAGAGTTTATATAAATACTGTGTAGTTAAAGATCAGGGAATTGAGGTTGGAATTGCCCACAGGAACCTGTAAAATGACCTGAGAAGTAATAACTAACATTGAGTGTTTACTGTGTGCCAGGTACTGTTCTAAGTATTCTACATATATTAACTCATTTAATTCTCACAACCCAAGAGGTAGGGTGTGTTGTTATTTATTCCCATTTTACAGATGAGGAAACACGCACAGACAGTTTCTAAGTGCCTGGCCAAAGGTTACACAGCTAGGAAGTGGCAATCTGTGGCAGTAAGACTATAGAATCTAAGTACACACAAACTTAAATCATTCTGTTGAGTTGATTGGAGGGTTTTCTTTTTTGTTCCTACTGTTTCTTTCTCCTGGGGAGAGAAGGATTATGCCTTTCCCCACCCCCGTGAAAAGGACGGTTTGTCAAAGCACTTACTAGATAATAAAGTTATTGATCAGCCTACCCCCAAGTGAAAAGGTGGAGGCTCCTTCTACTTATATTTATTTAAATCCGAGACTCTTCCTCTTGCCTGTCGTTTTTTGCAAGCCCTAGATCAGGCGTGTACTCTGAAAATGCTGAGCACACCCGTCTGTGCACTTGTGGCAATGCCACACACAGGAATGCGCTGGTCCGAGGCCGCTATTTCTACGCTGAATTTCTGGTATATTCACACCCTTTTAGGAGGAGACATGGAACAGGACATGGGTACTAGCGGACACACAAACGTGTGATGATTTGCTGGGTGTTGCTGTGTCCAACCCGCGGACTCTGTGGCCGGGCTAAATAAGCTCAATATGTGGCTCCTTTGGGTGTTCCCGAGCGTGACGCAATAACAAAACAACGACCTGGCGTCATCGTGAGGTCACTGCAGAACAGGGGGAAGGGGGCGGGAAAGGGCCCTCCTTCTACGGGCGGAGCCCTTTCTGCCCAGCTCTCAGAGCGGCCCCCTACCCGCCGCTCCCGCCGTCTCCCCTTCACCTAAGTTCCTCCAGAGCCGTCTCCCTCGAATTAGCCCTCTCCCAACTCCGACCACAGAAAGCTCAGCTTTCAACCCAAGCTTTTGGAGTTTAGGCTGTAGTCCCTAAGAGAATCTCTAGAAACCCTGCCCCTAGTTTTAAGTTTCGCCCAATGAAAAAACAAAAGGAGGGGGACAGAAGGCGGGTCGGTGACGTAATGCGGGCTGATTCGCATGCAGGCCTTGGACGTCCAGGATTAGCCACGCATTTCGCCAATCCAGAGGCAGGGGAGGGACGGTGCAGGCGCAGAGAATTGGGTTTGGCTGGCCTCGATTTAAAGAGACAGAAGCTGTCGGGGTCCTGGAAGACGGTCCCCAATACCCTCCCCCCAAGTCCTTGGGACCACTTGGGTCCCCAGAGCTGGGGAGATGGTTTGCGGCGGCTTTGCCTGCTCCAAGAATGCGCTTTGCGCTCTCAACGTGGTCTACATGGTGAGGTTTTGGAGGCGGGGGAAGCTTCAGGGCAGAAAGGCCCCGTAGGGAGAATCTCTAGGGTACTTCCGCTGGGGAGAGGGGTGTATGGGGGTTCCGGGAAGATTCCCAGGAACTTCCGGCTAAGAGGGAATTCCTGGGGACTTCCGTGGGAGAGGGGAGACTTCCGGTTAAGGGGGTTTGTCTGGGGGTGGGGGAATGAACTGAAGGCCGTGGGCATAAATTCCATACCTCCCTCCTGTGAACCTCAGTTTCTCCCAAAGTGGAAGTGATAGGATGATCCTGAGGGTTCAGCTTTTGCATTCATACTACCATCCCTGCCACCCCCTCCCCCCCATCCCAGCCATCTAACCTTTGGGAGTACCTAGGGATGCTCCTGGTGCGGATAGCACCACCCCCAGCTCCCATTCACACACCATTCCATTATTCCTTTCCCCCGCCCCGCTCCCAAGTCCTCTTGTAATGGCCTTGGGCTGTGCTGCATGCTAGAATCCTTGAGATGTATCCTGCTCTTTCTTCGTAGCTGGTGAGCTTGTTGCTCATTGGAGTGGCTGCTTGGGGCAAGGGCCTGGGTCTGGTGTCCAGCATCCACATCATCGGCGGAGTCATTGCTGTGGGAGTCTTCCTTCTCCTTATTGCAGTGGCTGGACTGGTGGGTGCTGTCAACCACCACCAAGTCCTGCTGTTCTTTGTATCCTGACCTGAAGTGATGGGGGCAACCGGGCGCTTGGGAGGGCTGTCATCTAAGGAAGATGTTAGAAGGGTAGGGGACCTCAGAGATCTTGGACACATCTCCTTGCCCTGCCCTGTCCCATAATCTACGAAACAAGAGCTGATTTTATTGCTTTCAGTTTGACATGGTGGTGTAAGTTCTATGAACAGATGAGACCAGACAGTTATTATAGATGAAACATAAAGGAATCTAGGACCTTTTTCCATAACCTTTCCTCTCAGTACATGATCATCCTTGGTTTGGTCTTCATCTTCCAATTTGTAATCTCTTGCTCATGTCTGGCTATTAACCGAAGCAAACAGGTAAGACAGTACCCTTTCAAGTACTTACTTGCTTTTTAAAATTTTCCTCTTAACCTCGAACTCCTTCCTTAGTCTGGCCCCAACTACCCAAAGATCATCCTTAGGTGCACTGCCTCTGGCCTCCTGGGCTATTTGCGTCCTCTGGGATGTCTGGTTAATTTTCCATGAGGATGATCTAGAGAACCTGAAAAGGTAGATATTTATCGTGTTTATAATTGTTGCACACTGTTATGCTTCTGTTTGACTTCCTTTGCTGGACTAGGGAAATTGAGGCACTTGAACTGAAACCAGGATGTAGGGAGACTTAATTTCCCTCTACCCATATCTTCCAGGCAGATGTCATCAATGCTTCTTGGTGGGTGATGAGCAACAAGACTCGGGATGAACTGGAAAGAAGTTTTGATTGTTGTGGCTTATTCAACCTCACAACCCTGTATCAACAAGATTATGATTTCTGCACTGCAGTGAGTGTGTTGGGGGTGGTGCAGCAGCCAGGGGAGGTAGGAAACTGGGGAAGGACAATGCCCAAGTTGGCAAATTTAGTTTGAATGTCATTGTTTCTCTCTCTACAAGTCCTCTTGTATTGGGGATGTGTGTTGGTGTGAGGTGGGGGTGGATAGAGGCTGGGGAATTAGCCAAGTGGGATTTTAGTTTGTAGGACACTGGTCAGATAACAGTAAAGTTTCTAGGGACATTCGACAGAGGTATTGGTGACTAGCAACTTTACATTCACAACTTTGCATTCTTCACACACGTTTTATCCTCAGATCTGCAAGAGCCAGAGCCCCACATGCCAGATGTGTGGAGAAAAGTTTCTTAAGTATTCAGATGAAGCCCTGAAAATCCTAGGGGGTGTTGGACTCTTCTTTAGCTTTACAGAGGTAACATTCTCCAGTTCCCTCACGCACATCCTTTTTAACTTGAGACTGAGAATTGATTGATACTTATCTCTCTCCCTTTGTTCCTACAGATCCTTGGTGTTTGGCTAGCAATGAGATTTCGGAATCTGAAGGATCCTAGAGCCAACCCCAGTGCCTTTCTATGAGACTTTGGATCCTTCTGACTTCTCTTCTGCTCTCTCTAAGCTTTCTCTTCCTCCCGTAGGGAATGTCTAGGGTCTGTAACCGTTTTGGTTTGAGAAAAAGGAAAGGCCCCTTGTCACATCCTCTAAAATTGATGGAATAGCAAGATTTTATGCCTTGACATATTTTACTGGGAGCCAGACTATAAGGAATAAAAGGAAAAACTTTCTCCCTCTCTCTCCAAGAGGATATGGGAAGCTTCTAGGAGTGCATAGGATGGGGGCTGGAGTCATTCTTAGCTGTTTCCCCTCCTCCTCCGTCCATATGCTGGATCATCTCAACATACCCTGGTGTGGCACTAAGGGTAAATCAGGGATAGAGCCAAGGAGAAAACAACCAAGAACTCTTTCCTGTAATAAGCAGGACCCAGTTTGAGAAAGTTCAGCGAATATAAAAGTAAAAGCCATTTGAAAATCTGTATTCTTTTTTTTTTTTTTGACACACAGTCTTGCTTTGTCACCCAGGCTGGAGTGCAATGGCATGATCTCGGCTCACTGCAACCTCTGCCTCCCGGGTTCAAGCGATTCTCCTGCCTCAGTCTCCCAAGTAGCTGGGAGTAGCTTGGGTGGTGTGCACCACCACACCCGGCTAATTTTGTATTTTTAGTAGAGACAGGGTTTCCACCATGTTAGTCAGGCTGGTCTCGAACTCCTGACCTCAGGTGATCCACCCGTGTTGGCCTCCCAAAGTGCTGGGATTATAGGCGTGAGCCACCGCGCCCCGCCTAAAATCCATATTCAAAGAAGCAATTTCAGTTCCTTTCTAAGCTTTGTCAGTCAAGGGGCTCCACTGACTTCCTAGGCCCTGTAACTTAACCAGTCTTTAAGGTTTTGCAGGAAAGTCCCTCCTTCCAAGTGGTTTTTCCAAATCGCACAATGGCAAAGCCAAACAGAGGAAGAAACATTAAAAAAAAAAAAAAGACCATTATTTCTTTGTTTTGTTTTTCCTGTATAAAAAAGGACCCCAAATATAAAGGTAGGGAAAGGGACAAGAGGGAACATACCCCTTAGTGTAGAGAAATAGGGGGGCAAGAGAAGGAGAAGCCTCAAAAGGAGAGGTAGGAGGGGAATGTCATTAAGGCAGCAAAGTAATCTCTGTAGAAAGATGGAGGAGGAGCCTCCATAGCCTCAGAGATAAAGGCAAAGATTGCCCTCTCAGTGTCCAGAAGGGAAATGGCAGCTTTTCTTCCTTCCATGGCAGCCACTCCATTGCTCACTCCGGATTACCTTCATCCTTATGTAGATAAGAGTGCTGCAGAGCTCGAAAGGCAGAGATTCGCTTGTGTGGGTTAAAAGTCAGCATTTCCTGAGGGGAGAGGCAAAGGTCAGAAAACCATGAAGAAAACAGAGAGACTTCTGCCCACCCACAACAATACCTGGGATGAGCTCTCTTCTTTTTTCTTCTTCTTCTTTTTTTTTTTTTTTTTTTGAGATGGAGTCTCGCTCTGTCACCCAGGCTGGAGTGCAATGGTATGATCTCAGCTCACTGCAACCTCCGCCTCCTGAGTTCAAGTGATTCTCCTACCTCAGCCTCCCAAGTAGCTGAGATTACAGGCGTGTGCCACCACACCCGGCTTATTTTTGTATTTTTAGTAGAGACGAAGTTTCACCATGTTGGCCAGGCTGGTCTCGAACTCCTGACCTCAGGTGATACGCCCACCTTGACCTCCCAAAGTGCTGGGATTACAGGCGTGAGCCACCGTGCCCGGCCAGGATGGGTTCTCTTCTACATCTTTCTCTGTGGGTGGCCATTTGCAGCTGTAATAAAAACTACAGCCCATCTACCAACCAAGTTTCATTAACCACAGTGGCCAGGGCCCTGCATACTGCTCTATTTTTTTCCCCAGTCTCTCCCTATGCCCACAGCCATCTCCAGTACCAGCAGCAGCTGCGCTCCCGACTCCTCCATCTCAGGTACCACCGACTGCACTGGGCGGGGCCCTCTGGGGGGAAAGGCTCCACGGGGCAGGGATACATCTCGAGGCCAGTCATCCTCTGGAGGCAGCCCAATCAGGCTGTGGGGAACAGGAGAACTCTGGTCAGGAGGGTCCTCCAGTTCCCATCCCCATGGGCAGAGCCAGTTGCCATCCTGGGCTCAGCAGAAAGAGGACTCGGAATAGAAAATCTTTTTCTCCCATATTGGTCACTTACTCAAAGATTTTGCCCAACTGGTCGGCTTCAGAGTTTCCACAGAAGAGAGGCCTAAGGTGAGAAGGGACATAAGGTAGCAGTCATTTTCAAAGATATCTTAGTTGAATGGTTACTGCTTAGTGGCTCAAAATAGAAAGTATAGGGAATAAAGGCCAATAATTCCAGCACTTTGGGATGCTGAGGTGAGAGGACTGCTTGAACCCAGCAGTTCTAGATCAGCCTGGGCAAGACCTTGTCTCTTAAAAAAAAAAAAAAGAAAAAAAAAAAGAAATGCCAGGCGCAGTGGCTCACGCCTGAATCCCAGCACTTTGGGAGTCTGAGGCGGGCGGATCATGAGGTCAAGAGATCAACACCATCCTGGCCAACACAGTGAAACCCCATCATTACTAAAAATACAAAAATTAGCTGAGCGTGGTGGCGCACACCTGTAGTCCCAGCTACTCGGGAGGCTGAGTCAGGAGAATTGCTTGAATCTGGGAGGTGGAGGTTGCAGTGAGCAGAGATCGCACCACTGCACTGCAGCCTGGCGACAGAGCAAGACTCTATCTAAAAAAAAAAAAAAAAAAAAAAGCCAGTCATGGTGGCGTGCACCTGTAGTCTCAGCTACTCAAGAGGCTGAGACGGGAGGATTGCTTTAGCCCAGGAGGTAGAGGCTACAGTGAGCTGTAATTGGGCCACTGCACTCCAGCCTGGGTGACAGAGTGAAACCTTATCTCAAAAAATAAATAAATAAATAAAAAATAAAGAGAATAAAGGGATATGAAGTTCCTAATTCCAGAACATTTCAGAGCTTTCTGCTACGGGCAAGGTAGCAGTACGCAAGTAAAAGAATGGGGCCAGATGCAGTAGCTTATGCTACTTTGGGAGGTAGGGGTGGGAGGATTGCTTGAGTGCAAGAGCTCAAGACCAGCCTGGGCAATATACTGAGACCCCATCTCTACAAAAATATTAACAAACTAGCCAAGCATGGAGGTGCGTGCCTGTAGTGTCAGCTACTTGGGAAGCTGAGATGGGAGAATCACTCGAGCCCAGGAGGTTGAAGCTGCAGTGAGCTGTGATCAAGCCATTGCAATCCAGCCTGGGCAACACAGCAAGCCCCGGTCTCAAAAAAAAAGGAATGGGCAGGGTATGGATGTGGTTTATGAACAAGCGATCTGGGGAATTCAAGGTAGTCCAGGGTATGTGGGTCCCATACTTTCGACGAAACATCTCTGCAAAGATACAGCCAACACTCCACATGTCCACAGGTGTTGCATATGTGGACTGCAGAAGAACTTCGGGAGCTCGGTACCAGAGTGTAACAACCTAAAGGGAATAGGAAGAATGGATGGGGACCCCATGGGTTACCACGAAACACAACTTGCTTGACTGAACACTTGAAGCACATGACTTCTCAATTGCTACGGGCAATCACTCTCCTACTCCCAACCAGAACCCATTTTGGTACCATCTTTCTACTGACCACGGGTGTAAGTGCCATCTGGTAGCTGTAGATTCTGGCCAGGCCAAAGTCAGCCAGCTTGACTGTTCCACCACTTGTCACCAGAATGTTCTCTGGCTTCAGATCTCGGTGAACGATGCAATTGGCATGAAGGAAATCTAGGCCTCTTAGAAACTGGCGCATCAGATCCTAGTTTCAAAGGGGAGGTACAGATGCACTGGAAACTAGGCACCATACCTGAAATCCCAGAAGGTTCTACTACAAAGGTCCCAATCCACCTCTCAATGTCTACCAACCCCACTCACCTTGATGGTTTCGGCTGGCAAGCCTGGTGGGGGTGCCTTGTCCAGATACGTCCTTAGGTCCTGGTCTACATGCTCAAACACCAGGGTTACCTTGATCTCCCGGTCAGTTCGGGATGTGGCACAGACGTCCATCAGCCTGACCAGAGTAAATGCTCACTTTTCAATCCCCTTTAACCCAACATGGCCTCTCATTATTTCCTCAGGGTCCCCACTTCTTTACAGATCATCACACCCCACCTATAGGCTGTATTTTCCCTTTACTCCCCACGCCCAACCCTCCACCACCTTCTCACCGGACAACATTGGGATGCTCAAAAGCCTCCAGTCGCCTCAGTAAAGCCACCTCACGAACTGTGCTGATGGGAAGGCCTCCTCCAGCTCCTCCTCCATTGGGGACTCTCACACTCTTGAGGGCCACAAAGTGGCCACTGTGGGGATCACGGGCCTTGTACACTGTCCCATAGGCACCGACACCAATTTCAGCCACTGGCTCATATCGAGAGGTAGCCATTCTCAGATCAAGGGAGACCCTACAATCACAGACTCCTATCACCAAAAGTCCCTTACAGAGTTAGGATGGTATGAGCTTGCAGCAACAAAGGGACTCCCCAAAAAAATCACAAAGAACAACACCAGCATCCCATCCCCCGCTCCCAGTCTTCCTTGGGGCCGGCCCCAGAGGTAACACAATGACTCAATACCAACCCCTCCAGCCACGTGAGGCCCTGCAATAAAAAACGCTTTTTCCTTTGGGACAATCGCGCCCCGCACAAAGATCACACATGACACATGCCTTGCATCGAAGATCCTACACCTCAGTCCCTAAAATTATACCTTCCCATGACCACAAAGGCCCCACTTCCCGCCCTTGAGCGACCCTTCCATAACCAGCTCGCGAAACGAACGCATGGAAAGCTGTGAGGGGGGCGGGCACTGGTTCTCATTCCTGGGAAGGGACTGCACTTACCTCACGCCAGGCCGGGGTGCTGCGGGGGCGGCCCGTTATCGGGGCCCCGGAGCCGGTTCCTACGGCCCCATACACCTGAGCTCGGTCCGGAGCAGCTGGACGCAGAGGGCCCGACCATAGACACAGGCCGCAAGCTAGAGAGGCCCCCTCACCCCCACCCTCACCATGTGACCAGCTGCCAAAGAGGCGCGCGGAAACTGGGAGGGCGGGGCGAACGCCGGACGTTCTGGGCACGTGACCGCCACCCATGTGCTGAGGGGCGGCCAGGAGCCGCTTCGACTGGGAGGAGGGCGAAGAGTGTAAGGGGGCGGAGGGGCAATGGCAGCCACGTGATCTGTTGCTATCACACGTGACCGCTTGACATCGCTCTGAGGAGCAGAGGTGTGGTTACGCGGCGGGCACGTGACTGGCTGCCACAACCCCCGCTGCGGCGGGGGGAGTGGTGAGGGGGACAAGAGAGGGTGGAGCCCGAGGCGGTGCCATGGCAACCTAGGCCACCCAGAGCCCAACTCCGGGCTGAAGGATTGTCTCACTACCGGTCTGAAGGCTGAACTCGTCTCACTACCGGTCTTTCAGCCTGTCTACATTGGGGAGCGGATGGGAGTTGGGGTACCAGAGGTGATACTGTCACCTTTTCACTCCACCATGAGAAAACATACTCTCATTTGTGTCCTTGTTTCATTCATTAATTCTACAACATTTTACTAGTGCTTGCTTCCAGTGTGTATGTGGGTTTTTATTTTGTTTTTCGTGTCTGTCACTGGCCCTTTAAAGTAGTGGTACGACTATCTATAAAGATGTAGCCAACAATGGGGTCTTCTAAAATAGGGAGTAAACAATGCCCATTTGAAGGCAAAACTACGATTAAAGGATGACGGAAGGCAGATTAATACAGTAATCCAACAGGCTCAGTGACAAGGTAATCCTCTCACTTTTCCAACTTCCAAACCTCCCTGGGAGTGTTAATGCAAAGACCTGAGGCCATCTGGCAGAGAAGTTATTGATGAGCAGGAGACAGGAATACTTGACCTTTAAGTTTTTTTTTTTTTTTTTTTCCAGTAGGAAGGTTCTATGATTATGTGATATTTGTATGTGTGTATATATACTTCTATGTATACATGTATGTATATGATATTATTTATCACATGTCATATATAAGATGGATACAGGATTGCACATGTGCAAGAAAGTTACCACCACACCCCCTGCACCCTCCAGACCACCACAATGAATGACAATGACATGTCCCCTTCTGCAAACCTTGTGACTGCTCATTTGGAGTCATTGTGCTTCCCTCTTTTTCCCTAGTGCCGCTTTCTTGGCACTTAGCACTGTCCAGAACACACTTGTTCCCAAATGGCCTCTGCCCAGACACCTAGGTAGACACAAGTAGATTTCTCCTACTTTCTTTGTTTTATTGGCTCCAAGGTCTTTATCTCCCAGCCCTTTGTGGGTATGGGAGTAAAGGAGGAAAGCGGTTAGTGTCTCATTTGTGAGAATTTGTCTAAAATCTAAAGCCATTTTATTACCCTATTTGCCACTCCTTCCACTCTAACTTCTGTTTTCCTTAACCATCTGGCGAGAATATAAGAGTTCAAACTAGAAGATGAATATAAACCATGATTTAGAGCAAAATGGAATACATATTAATACAGATGCCTCCTCTTTCCATCCTGATACTTGTAGCCTGGTCCCCTCCTGGCAAGGGCAGCTGGAACACTAGTAAGAAAAACCTCAAGGACTGAACTGACCAAAGGGCTCAAGAGGTGAATGTTTTATTGGCTACCTTGCTAGGGGTGGGTGCTTTGTAAGCCTTCTGGAAGGCTAAGATAAGTGTCTGTGAGTTTTTCAAACTCCCTTCCCACATCAGCATTCCCCACTTCAGCCTCACCTTCCACATAAGACCTTCACAGCTTACTGTCTTTGCAACAGAAGAAGTAGTCTCTGTCTGCTTGGGTCCCAGCCCCTTTTTCTGATTCATTCATTAGTCCATCCAAAACATTTGAATACTTCATGGGAACATTACTGTCTCTCCATCACTTTCTATTGAGGAATCTTAATTTGGCAGTCTGTCCCAGGCTCTGTCCCCTCCCTTCTTCTGTTAATTACTCTTTCACTAATTAAATTTTTTCCCAGTGTGTTTGACCCAATGAGCTCCCCTGGAATCCCTTTTCCCTCAGCTTTGCAAAGGGGAGGAGAGGGAGAATGTAAGTGTAAGGCAGAAAAAAATGTGATGGGGGTAGAACTTGTTCTCAGAGTGAAGGCGCCATAAAAGCAAAGGGGTAAGTGTGTGTATTGTTCACTTCAATGTAGTGGAGGTGAGGGCAGGAGAGTACCAGGAAAGACACTCCCATCCCTTTAGAACGCCTACCTCCCCTGCTCCCTCACCTCCCTCACACATTACAATCACAGGCTTCTGTTTCTCAGACAATCCGATTCCATTCCTTACACACCTCTCTTTCCCAGTCCCCATCGAGCACACTTTTCAGCCCTTTGGGTAAAGTGTATATTGCTTGAGTCCCACCCCTGCCCATGTACCTCCTTCACACCTCCGACCCTTGCACAGCTCTTTCTTTGCACATTCCCATTTTGCACAAGCCTCTCCCTCCCTGGTACACCTGCGTCATTTGACCACTCACCTTCCATGCTCACCCGCTCATCCCCCACTCCCAGACACACAGCTAGTCAACTCGTGTGCACACTCCCCTTCCTTGGCCACTCCCCTTCCTCCACCCTCCTCGGGCTCCCACACTTGCCCCCGCCCCTGGGGACACCTGCTCGTGCAGGGCAGGGCGGGGATGCGCAGCCGCGGCCCCTTCTCCTCTCCCCCTCCCCGCCCCACCCCTCCCTCCATCCTTCACCCGCTCCCCGGCGCCCGCCCCGCCCGCCCCGCCCGCCCGCCACTCCGGGGGGGTCTCCGCCGCCGCCGCCGCCGGAAGGAGCCGCCATTTGCCACTGCCGAGCGCTCGGGCCGAGCCAAGCCTGATCCCGGAGCCGGAGGGAGACTGGAACCGAGAGAACGGCGATGGGGGGCGGCCCCGCCGCAGGAGGACCCGGGCGCGTAACCCCGGGGGCCCGGCCCGCTCCGGACCCAGACCCGCGGGGTGCGGCACCCTGAGCCCCCCTCCCCGCCCCCTGCCCTGGCCATGGCCGCCCACCCCGCCGCCCCCGGGCCGCCAGCCCGCTCGGTCCCGCAAGCACCGGAGCCCCGGCGGTGGCAGCAGTGAACGGCTGTCGCA
Organism: Pongo abelii; assembly: GCF_028885655.2. Lineage (NCBI taxonomy): Eukaryota > Metazoa > Chordata > Mammalia > Primates > Hominidae > Pongo > Pongo abelii. Next base: position 55,687,618 of record NC_071995.2, read on the forward strand.
GGCCCCGAAGACCCCGGCCCGGCTCGGCTCTCTAGAGCGCGCCCCCTTCCTGGCCTTGTCCTCTCCCCTCCCCCCGCCGCTAGCGAGCCCCCCTTGCACGCCGCCCCCCGCCCCCGGTGTCCGGACGATGCTCAAGTCTCGGCTCCGCATGTTTCTGAACGAGCTGAAGCTGCTGGTGCTGACAGGCGGGGGGCGGCCCCGGGCCGAGCCGCAGCCCCGGGGGGGCGGGGGAGGCGGCTGCGGCTGGGCGCCCTTCGCTGGCTGCTCCACCCGGGACGGCGACGGCGACGAGGAGGAGTACTACGGGTCGGAGCCGCGGGCCCGGGGCCTGGCCGGCGACAAGGAGACGCGGGCCGGACCCCTGCCGCCGCCCGCGCCGCCGCTGCCGCCCCCGGGCGCGCTGGACGCCCTGTCGCTCAGCAGCAGCCTGGACAGCGGACTCCGAACCCCTCAGTGCCGGATCTGCTTCCAGGGCCCGGAGCAGGTCAGGCCTGGGCACCTGGCTGGGCGCGGAGGGTGGGGGCGCGCACCTGGGGTGTCAGCGGAGACCGCGAGCAGGGGCGGCGCCTAAGGAGGCTGGGCGGGCCCCAGGACCCAGAGTGGGAATGGAGTGAGGCCGAGGGGCTGGCAGGGGACTCCTGGAGCGCTTGTTTGTGTTGGAGGGTCAAGGGTCCTCAGGAAGGGGTGGGGCTTTCTCCCCGGAGAGCGCAAAATCCCTCTCACCCATTAACAGGGACTGCTGTTCTCTCCTATTTCCCTCGCCCCAGGGTCTCCGTAAGCTAAGGGGACCTGTTCTCTTGCAGGTGGGCATAAAGGAGAGTGCTTCTGTGGCCCCCTTGAAGGGAGGGGCCCAGCCAGCGCCCTTGCTTAGCTCAGTATTTCTCCCCGTGGGGCACTTTTTTTCACTTCCCATTCTGCAACTTTCTATCTCATTCTAAAGAGTATTCTTTGTTAAAATTTTATGGGCAAAGTTGTCCCAGAATAGTGCCAGGGGGTGTCTCTGTGTAGTGAGAATTGATTCCTTGATTAAAGGGAAACACCCTTCACTCCCACCTCCGCGATTTCTCCCCTTTTTAATACGTGGAAACCGAGGACCATAACCCATCCCAGTTTGCACCAGATCTGTGAAGTAACTTTACAATGATGGGGTGGGGGAAGGAAAGCATGGCTCAGAAGCTCTAACACTCCCCTCCCTCCAGATCCTAAGAGGAAGCCTTTCTTTTGAGAAGTCTTAAAGACTACCCATCCCAAATTCTAGGAAAAGAAGACCCAGTCCTTCCCCCCTCTAATCCCCCCATCCCTTTCCATCCCTCATCTCTTTGGTATGGGAAGTTTCCCTTGATCTCCAAGGGAAACTTCTTTTCTGTTGCAGCCTTACTTAGCCTCTTGCCCTGTCTTGGGTGAAAGGCCTGAGTTATTTAAGGTGGGAAAGTGACCTGAAGAGGAGGTTTCCCTGTCGGGGAGCGCGGCTGAGTGGGGTCGGGGTGGTGATGGCTGACAGGGCCCCTCCTCACTCTTCCTCCAGGGGGAGCTCTTGAGCCCCTGCCGCTGCGACGGCTCAGTGCGCTGCACGCATCAGCCCTGCCTCATCCGCTGGATCAGCGAGAGGGGCTCCTGGAGCTGTGAGCTCTGCTACTTCAAGTACCAGGTCCTGGCGATTAGCACCAAGAACCCACTGCAGGTGAGGTGCAAGGAGAGGACTCGGAGATTGGGCGAGGACCTTTTAGCTATTGGAATCAGGGACCCTCCAGGAGGCCTATTTCATTTATTATTTTCCCAAAGCCACCCTTCCCCGCCAATTACCACAGTCTCCTGTGTGTCTGTATATCCTTCCTAAGCCCTTAATTTATTCACAGAGATATTTATTGGGTGCCACTTATATTCCAGGCACTCTTCTAGGCACTGGGACAATCACCACTCCTCACCCGCCACAAAAAAAAAAAAAAAAAAGAAAAGAAAAAAAAATGCTGGGCGCGGTGGCTCACGCCTGTAATCCCAGCACTTTGGGAGGCCGAGGCGGGCGGATCACAAGGTCAAGAGTTTGAGACCAGCCTGGCCAACATGGTGAAACCCCGTCTCTACTAAGAATACAAAAATTAGCCGGGCGTGGTGGCACGTGCCTGTAAGCTACTCGCGAGGCTGAGGCAGGAGAATCCTTGAACCCGGGAGGCAGAGGTTGCAGTGAGCCGAGATCACAGCCACTGCACTCCAGCCTGGGCAACAGAGCAAGACTCCGTCTCGAAGGAAAAAAAAAAAAAAAGAAAAAATGATGTTGATGGTGATAGCAAATATGTAGTGTTTTCTGTGTCAAGTTTTGGTGTGTATTAACTCTTAATCTTCACAATAATCTTATTAGTTAGATACTATTATTATCCCCTTTTACAAGCGAGGACGCTGATGCACATGGATTTGAAAACTTACCCAAGGTTACTTAGCCAGTAAGTGATGGAGTCAAGATTTAGGATTCAAATCTAGATGTTTTGGTTTCAGAGCACTTGCCCAATCCTGCCTTTCTAAAATAAGACAGACAAATGGTGTCAGACAAGTGCCACATTCTAGATTTAATCAAGGCACAGGGAAGACAGATGTTGATCCTGCCTGAAGGTTTTAGGGAAGGTTCCTGGAGCACCCTGCTCTTCAGGGCCACCCATCACCTGGCCCTCCATCCCTTTCTGGGACTCTTTGGAGCCCTTTCTCCCACACAGTGGCAGGCCATCTCCCTGACCGTCATCGAGAAGGTTCAGATTGCTGCCATAGTCCTGGGCTCGCTTTTCCTGGTTGCCAGCATCTCCTGGCTCATCTGGTCCTCACTCAGCCCTTCAGCCAAGTGGCAACGACAGGATCTGCTCTTTCAGATCTGCTACGGCATGTATGGCTTCATGGATGTCGTCTGCATAGGTGAGGGCACCTCTCCTTTACCTGCTCTGTATCTTCCTCTTACACACCTAACTCCCCTGCCCATCCCCTCAGTTTCATGGCCTTATTTTCTGCCACTGGGGGCCTTTAGTGCTATCCTGGTGCCCCCTCAACCCACTTCCCTGCTTCTCCAGGGCCCTTTGCAACTGTATCTTCTCACTCTGAAGAAATGCTTGCTTAAGTACCTCTGGCCTAGAATTTAGGCCACAGTTAACCCTGGATTTCTTATCCCTATTGCTCAGGCCTCATCATCCATGAAGGCTCCTCTGTCTACCGCATCTTCAAGCGCTGGCAGGCAGTGAACCAGCAGTGGAAGGTCCTAAATTATGACAAGACCAAGGACATAGGAGGAGATGCAGGGGGAGGGACGGCAGGGAAGCCGGGCCCCAGGACCTCACGGACGGGCCCCACCTCTGGGGCCACCAGCCGCCCCCCAGCTGCCCAGCGCATACGGACGCTCTTGCCTCAGCGCTGCGGTTATACAATCTTGCACCTCCTTGGGCAGCTGCGGCCACCAGTTGCCCGTTCCAGCTCCCATTCTGGCCGAGAGGTTGTCATGAGGGTCACTACAGTCTGAACTGGACTCCAGGAGCAGGGATCTTGAGTCAATGCATCCGTCAGAGAAGAGCTTTCATGGCTTCTGGAGGTACCAGCTGGACAAGGTGTTTGGGGCATGCTGCCCCCGTCACCGAGGATCTGTGTGGGTAGCCTCAAGCTGGAGACATTGTCTGGCCTCACTGCCCACTGGGTAGAGACACCTGGATGACATTTCAGTACCCGCTGGCAGCTCCTCACACTCATCCAGAGACGGCCGGTGGGCAGGTGGGGAGAGCAGCTTTCCTTCCCTGGAGAGAACCGTCTTTACCTCAGCTCCTAGGGCCTCCAGCCCCCCAGCTCCACCACGGTGACTTGGTGAAGGGGGACCAATGCCAGAAGAAAGGGGCTGTAGACCCCTATTCCCCACCCCATGGCCACAGGGCATCTGGCAATAAGACTAGTATACATTGACCTCCCGTTCCCTGCATGAGGGCGGGGACTTCCCCCTGCTCCATCCCCCATTGCATGGGGGAAGGGCATAAAGAATCATTTATATGCACGTGGAGACTCCTTTCTCATCTGGGGCTTTTCTGGAGGGTTGGGAGGTGTGGGGAGGTTTCTCTGCACAGGTTGCAAATCCCAAATGCAGCAGTGGGTTCCGAGTTGTAGGTGTGACTCCCACTTGCTGGTGAATAATTCATGTTGGCTGCTAGGTGGCAGCACTCAGAGGTATCTAAAGGGTAGACCTGGACCTGCCACCTATGAGTTGTGTGATTTAGAAAAAAATCTCTTAGCTATGGTTTTCCTGTCTACCTCATAGGGTTGGAATAAGGATAAATGAGGGACAGGTTGGATGCCGTTGCAAAGAAAATCAGCAATGACATAAAGAGATTTCTAGAATAGTTGATGGTCCATTTATTTCAAATAGTAGCTGGTATAACAAATTCTAAAATGTGTTTTTCATCTGAAGTTGCACAGAATCGTGGAATTTTGTGTTGAGTGACATAATAGGTATGGAAATATGAGGGGAAATAGACATTGCAAATGTGAACCATGGTGATTATTTGTAAGAATGAGAACTCCTCTGACTCTAAATATTTGGGCCTGTGGGCTGGGGAAGGCTGGAGCCATCCGCCTTGTTCTGGAGATCATTTGGGTTCTATTAGTCCTTCTCAAGTACTGTGCTCACCCAAAAAAGCACTGTGAAGTGAATTTGGACTCATTTGGAGTGAGATGGAGGGAATCCCCCCACTCAGTGTTATGAGTCTCCAACCCCAGTTTAAGCTATTTCTATGGCAGTTTAGGGTCACAGGTTTGATCCTGGTGTGCCCAGCTAGTGGTATTAATGGATGGCATTATGTTTGGGGGCAGCAGCATAGAGGACGGTTGTTTATAGAGAAAAGATTTGGGAAGGACTGGTTACAATGTGGGTCAGCCTGAAGCCTGGGCACTTTCTTCTGTGACCTTGGGGTTGTGTATTATATGAATGATGCTGTTTTTTAAGTAAACCATTCAACAGCAATTAAATAATTCCTTCATTCACGGCTAAAGTCAGATCTGGAGGCCTTTCTTATTATTGATCCTTCTGTCAGGGAAGGTTCTGCTTTGCCTCCTTCCTCCCTGGGGATGTTTTGGAGAAAATGCTTCTCTTGTAAAGGCCCACACATATCCTTGCCCAGGAAACCTTGATCCCCTCCCCGCTCCCAAAGGGGTCTTGGTTGCTGTCCATGGTGCTGGCATGCAGACCCGCCTCGGGATGTAGGAACAAAAGCTGGACTGGGGTTCAAGTAATTTCAAAGTGTGGAAGTATATAACTTCCAATTTCTGAGGGAGTCAAGTGGATAGGGAACTGAGACTGAACCCTCCATCTGCTCAGTAGGAAACTGTTTCCCCAGAGAGAGAACCCTCTCTATCCCCCATCTTGGGAGACAGAAAGGCCAGACTTTACTGATTTGCCATTCTCAGAAGAGCTGGTGGGGACCAAATGGGGGATTGCAAGTCAGAGTGACTACTAATATCTATACTGGCAGATACGGCTCAGGTAGATAGGACACACGTGGAGCTTCCTGCGCCATGCCTGAGCTGTCCTCTGTGATGGCTCTGCAGGGAAGGTTAGACATACCAAAGAAAACAGACATACTCACACACAAACACACTGTATCCATTTACACTCTGGGTCCTAAAATGAGGCCAAGGGGGACACTTTCTCCTCTCCTTCAGCACTAATGGAAGTCTTGGTATGGGGGTTGGGGCCAGCAATCAGTATGGCCTCCTCTTCTTCCTTTTTCCAACTTAAAAAGATCATTGTCCAGGAAAGGAGTCATGGGAACTGCTGCCCTCTTCAAGTGGGCATTCCTACTTGCCCAATGGAAAATAGGGAGTATGGATGGGCAGAATTCTTATCACTGATTCCAGGGGAAAGGGTCTGACAAGCTGGGCTTTATTCTCCCTCAAAGATCAAATCTGCTGAAAATTTGGTCATTTAGGTTCAAATTGAGTTCAGTGATAGAGGAATAGGGGTGGAGACTGAGTATACAGTAGGGAAAGAGTTGAGAAGGGCAGAAAATGCACAGAAACCTTGATCTTTGTACGAGGCTTTGGGTCTGCCCTGCCCCTCTGTAGATCTTGCATAATTAGATGCCCCTGCAGAAGGCCTGGTGGCTACTGGAGTTTCTGCAGTCAGGGAGCCATATCTAGGCCAGGAGGCCAAGGTGTGGAGGAGGAAGAAGTGTGAAGTGAAATCTCCATCTACACCCAGCTAATTGGAATAGGGTGAGCGGTAGGGGAAGGGGGGGCAAGTCCTGACATGGGGAGGGTAATCTGGGATGCAGAAGGAACTGTGCAGTGTGCTGAGAGATTTATTTGGATGGAAGATGAGTTAATCTGTATACATCACAAGAGGAGAGCTGTGCCCAGCCTCTGGGGGGCCAGAGAATGCTGACTTAGGGTAACAGGCTCCCTCTGCCCACCGCCCTTATCCTGCCTCAGTGCCCCAGGGCTTCTGGCCACCCCCATACTCAGCTTTCATTCTGTCTGTCTGATTCCACTTCTCTGCTTGTATCCCTTCCTCTGAAGGAAATTATCTTGGAACAACTTTTCCAGAGGGCAGAGTGACCAATATAGGACTTCCTTCAATCCTGGCAGTCCAAAAGCACTTTCCTTACCAGAGTCAGCAACCTCTGCCCATGTCTGCAAATCCCTAGCTCCGGGCCCATTTTACAGCTTAGCCCCTGCAGTTACTTTTCACCCCCCACCCCCTTAATCTCTTACAGGAAGCCAGACTAGACTTGGCTGTTCCCACTACAGACAGAAACACGTCTGGGTTTGTGTTACAAACTACTCTTCCAGGCGTCCAGACCTCCCATTGTTATGGGGGTCACCCCCAGGACCTGAGAAACCAAGGTGGGAGATGGGAGGGTTAGGGTCTTGCCTCCAGGTCTTGTAGGAAGTGGGAATATGAGAGAAATAAGTCAAAGTCAAGAATGGAATATTTGATTTTTTATTCTAAAATTTATGAATATTTAAAAATTTTCAATATAAAAAAGAAGCCAGAGGCCTGGGCAGGGACAGGCCCAAAGACATCTCTGCCTGAGAACTAAGTGATGGGGCAAACCCACTTAATAGTGGCCAGAGAGCAAAGGAGAGTTATAAGAAACCGTAAACCAGGCTAGGGCAGATTCACCTTCCTAGGAGCAAGACAAAGAAGGAAGGGGGTAGACAGAGCCTACTAAGCTGCTTATCCCTTCTGCCACATGGTTCAGATTCAATCTAAGAATGTGTATGGTGTCACCTAATCAGAGACAGGCCCTGGCAGGGGACATAAAAAACAAATAAGTCTTCACCCTTCCTCTCAAAGAGCTTACATGCAAAGAGGAAGGACCAACCAGGTACAGACCAGATGCACAGTTACTGAGCTTATGCTTTGATAAATGCGTAGCCAGCAGCATCAATGAACACTATGAAAGCCCAAAAAGAGAGGCAGTTGAATCTTTCCTCAGGCCATCCAGCATTATTAGTTAAAATCTGATTTCATCCTTGGGGGATGCATACATGATCAGAAGGGCCAAGCAAGCAGAGAGACCATGGTTTTCTCACTTGGCTTCCTGAGTCAGGCCAAGTGCATACGTCACACATTGGTCAGGGCCGCCTCACACTTCACTATGGTGGTTCTATCCAGTTTGGTCAGATAGACAGGCATTAGGGGAAGATGTATACCTTGGTCTTGTGCCTACAAAAAATCTTATCCCTATGATGAATGAAAGGGTGATGATGACAGTCTCTTTCCATGGGACTATCTGTCCAAAAACTGTAGGTTGATGCTCCTCTCAGGTACCAGGACAGTCCGGGTCATGGGTCTAACTGGGGCCACACCTGGCTCAGGCTGCACCTCAAAATGTGTCAGGATCTGGAAAGGGAAGAAGGTGAGCATTACTATGAAAGATATCTATAATGGGGGAATTCATTGGTAATCCAATTGGTAAAGGGCATGCATTATTAGTGTTAGAATGGTCAATGATTGGGTGGCACCTGTGGCCAGTAGGGGACTTCTTGGTTAATAAAGGTGAGGGATTATGGTAGGGAAAAAATAGTTTGAATACCCTCACTTACACTCCAGGCCTATAATGGGCTTATCATATTTCAGAAGATTCATTCCACCAGGTCTTATATGATTTCCTATGCTTGTCAGGGGAAAGAGCTCACAACTTTAGAGGGTTAGGGTCTCTCCAGTCTGGGGAAGGTATAAAATCTAGAGCACTCACCTGGGCCAAAGCCATTTGCAATTCAAGCTCTGCCAGGCGTCTCCCCATACAGCTGCGCTTGCCAAAGCCAAAGGGAAGAGATGCAAATGGGTGGGGGGTGGGACCCTCCCCCAGCCAGCGAGCTGGACGAAAAGAATTCGGCTCTGGGAACTGGGCAGGGTCCCTTGAAGTGGCATAGTGACACAGAGTGACCAGCGTCTGGTGCGAAGGAAAACAAACTTGTCAGTTTGGGCTCAGAATAGGGCAGGCATGAAGAAGAGGATATTCAGACAGGGACAAAGGCAGGTCCTGGTGGGTGATGGGGAAGTTTTCTGGGGCTACTTTTGGAAGATCTCCCCACTGTCCCATTACATCCTAGAAAGGCATATCCTAGAGAGGGGTAAAGGGGAGTGTTTGAAGGGCTTTTAGGGGAGCGTTTGAGAACAGGGCTGGGGCCCAAGATAGTGAGGAATGGCTCAGTAGAAAGGGTGCATAGGCTCTACTCACATTTTTGGGGATAATATAGTCACCCACATGAATGTCTTTGTCTGGGACACGAGAATTTCCAGGTACCACAGGGTACAGTCTAGGTTGCAAAGCACAAAATGGAGACAGCAAGATGAGGCTAGGGGCTGCAGCCCCCTTCTCATTGTTTCCAACTTCCAAACCCTTTTTGGTCAGGAGTAGAGGGCCATTTTTCTCTGCTCTCTCCCTGCTTCCATCCACTATTTGCTTCCCCAGCCCTTCCTTGGCATTTCCTCTTGTTCCTCCTCTCCTTCCCCCTCACCTTAGCACTTCCTTGACCACTGCCTTCAGCAGGGGCAGCTGGGACAGAACAGTGGCTGGGGGGTAGGCACTGGAGCCAGGGCTCAGGGCAGCTGTGATCTCGGAGTGGAGTGCTGTCTGGACTTCGGGGTGCCGGGAGAGCTCATACAGAGCCCAGGAGAGCGTGTTGGACACCTGAGAAACATGTGAAAGCAAGAGAGGTGTTGGGTGTGGGAACCCAGCAGAGGGTGCAGATTATGGAAGAGTCTGGGGCTACAGGATTATGGAAGAGTCTGGGGCTACAGGGTGCTTAAGCCAAGCTGGTCTACGTGGCCATAATGGATCCCCTGCAGCAGAAAAATGGCCCCGGAGTCTGGGGAGGCTAAGCCCTGGAACCAGCTCACAGCACGGAGGGAGAACCTCACCGTGTCCACTCCCGCCAGTAGCAACTCTGTCACATTTCCCAGGATGGACTGGGCAGGCAACTCTTCCCGGAACAGGAAGTGGGTCAGGTGCGCCCCAGATTCCAGGTCCTTCTCGGGCTGTCCTCGGTTCCTCATGGCTGCCTCTGCCTCTTGCCGCTCGACGTGCCTCTGAGCTGCGTGGGTAGAAGGCACGTGAATACCTCGCTACCCCTGGACAGCTTTACATTCCCCCCTTCCCACCTCGACCTGTGCCTTACCAAATGCAAACATCTGGTCCCAGTCTCGGCAGAGGCGGCCCCAGGGCCCAGGCACAAGGTGGCGCAGCCAGTGGGGCATCGCCATGGTCAACAGCGTGGACACAAACACCGAGCCCACAGCGCGGATGAAGGTCTCCGTATCAGGCGGCACTTGAGCCTCCAGGCAGCCCAAGCGCGAGCCGAGCAGAACCGCGGCGATGCCTTGTCGGGAGGGGGCGCCGTGAGGGTTCCGGGAGGCTCCCGTAGGGCGCCCCCGACGCCTGCCTAGCTCTGTCCTGGGACTCACCTTCCAGTCCGAACTTGTAAAATTCCCCCGCCACGTCCCGAACCAGGGCGGGCGGCCCCGTGCCACGTCCCCGCTGGCGCCTCAGACGCCGCACAAGGTCGCAGACTACGTTGTCCAGGGTTCCGGCGTAGCGGGCGGCCGCTTGAGGCCGGAGGAGGAGCGGGGCCAGGAGACTGCGGAGCCTTTGCCATTCTTCGCCTTCCCTGCAGGGTTGAGGAGAGAGTGCGCATCGGGAAGGTGGGGACGGCTCGACGGGACCGGCTGCAGTGAAGGAACGCGTTCGGCTGCGGTGGCCAGGAGAGGGATTGCGTCTGCCCCCTTGGGGTACAGAAACCTGCACCGGCCTGCGCCTGTCTTCCAGCCCCCTTCCTCTTTACTCATTTCCTGCCCGCAGGGGCCGGGGTTTCCGGGTAACTTGAGTCACAGAACCTTACATTCATTCCATCCAGATCCTTGTACCCTAGCCCAATTCCTCCGGTTCCCCCAGTTCCCAGGATTCTGGCCTCAAAGGATTAAGGAGGTAGGCGGGGAGTGAGGTTGGGGCTCAACCCGAGTGTGGGTGAAGCAGACTGGGATGGGAACCCCAAGATGACCAATGGTAGAGTGGGACAGCCGACCTCCCACCATGCCCCCAGATTGATAGTTTCGGGACCCGCAGCAGGAGAGGGCCGCTGCAGGGCGTCTGGGCTTCTGGGGGCAGAGAAGACTCACGCAGTGAGCAGTCCGCAAGCCCGCTGGCGGCAGCGGCGGTGCTCCGTCCAGGGCGAGAAGCTGCAGCGCTCGGGCCGGGGTCCCTCCTGTCGCAGCAGCTCCTCGAAGAGTGCAGGGGCAGCCACGTACACGGTGCGCACTGTCCCAAAGCTGGCTAGCCACACCGGCCCGAAGCGCGCGGCGCCCTGCACCTGGGGGAGCGGACGCAGCGGACACTTGGATACCTGGGCGGGGACTTTCAGCTTGACCTGTGCCCATGCCAAGGGCGTTGACTGGGCTTGGGAAGAGGGAGCTTCTGCTCCTTTTCGGGTGCCCAACTAGTGTATGCCTTTGATACTGCAAACTTCTCCTCTCTCATTTCCCATCCCTAGAAAGTTTGAGTGTGATGGGCAAAACAGGAACTTTGTGCAAGGCAGACATTCAGGACCTCTCTGATCATCTCGGTCGAGGAGAAATCTCTAAAAGTTCCATGTCTGGACTGTCCATCTCAGGACGAGTCCTCAGTGAATGAAAAGGAACCCGTGTAGCTTTAAGCCGCACGCAGGCGGAGGGTACCGCGCACTCCGGCCTCCCGCGCACTTGTACTAATCTGCAGGATCTCCACACCTCAGGACAGCGAGAAGGTGCTTTCCCAGCGCCCTCTGCTATGAGTCGGGACGGACTCTGCCCGAGTCTAGCCACACCGCCCCCAGCCTCAACTCGCCTTTTCCTTAATTCATGGGCATCCGTTCTCTCTGGCTCTCCCACATTTGCTCTGCACTAGTCAGTCCTTTTTGACGCTGTCAAAACCAGTTTCCCCAGCACTCCGTCTCGGGAAAGGCGTCCCTTCCTACCTGCAGCTCGTGTAGCCTCGACAGCCCCCCCTTGCAGAAAAGTTCGGCCAGGAAGCTGGGCGTAGAGGGGCCTGGGATGTCTGCCAGGCTCCGGCGTGCTGAGTGGTACTCTCGGTAGCCTAGGGAGGCGCCCAACTCGGGCGCCCAGCGGACGCGATGGAACACTCTGGAGGCGTACTTGAGGGTCTGGGTCATGGTCTGGTTCAGGGTGCTCGCGAAAGAAAGCGCTTCTCCTGAGCATCTTGTCTCAACCCCTATTTAACCTTTGGGTGAGGTGATGACGCCCCCTCTCTAAGCTCCTCAGCCAATCCCTCCTCCTGAGTGGTCTGTGCTGGGCATTAGCACCCAGGAACAGTAGGCGGGGCTGGGGCTGACTTCGTAACTCCCTTGGATCTCATGTTGCAATGACCCTCATGGGAGGGAGGGCCTAAGATTTTCCTCCTGGGAGAGTGCCCTAGTCTAGGAACCTCAAAGTCTCATCCTAGGAAAGGCTATAAGGCTTTTTAGTAGGGACTAGGTGACCAAGCTACACTAGTCAGTCTCTGATATTCCCACCACTTCTACCAGTGAGCCCAGCCCCTTTAGGCCCATCCTCAGGAATTCCCCATCTTTCAGCTCCTCCGGGAAGGGAAGCAGGGGAGGCACAGCTGTAACTGTCCCTACATTCTTGGCTTAGTGGGTTGTATCTTCTCTGCATTATTTTCCTGCACCAGCCACACTTCCTCCTCCTCCTGTACCTAACATATACTGGGCAGATGGCAGGTGGGTTAATGGGCTAAAATGGCTCCTAGAACCTCCATCTTTCTTTCTTGAGGATAAGGGGGTCTCTTGGGTGTACAAACCCCCTCTTTCCAGACATGGGAATTTGCGGCTTGAGAAGCAGAAATGAAGAAACTTTTTGTACATTAGTTAAGTTCAAAGATTGTCTGTGGGGTGTTAGAGAAGCTAAATGGATGTGGATGTTCTAATTCCCCAGCTGACTCGGTCTCCTCTGGGGGCTTTCTGGTTAGCAGCCCCTTTCTACTTTTAGCCTCAGAATCCTCCACAGGGCCAGGCGTGGTGGCTCATGCCTATAATCCCAGCACTTTAGGAGGCTGAGGCGGGAGGATGGCATGAGGCCAGGAGGTTGAGACAAGCTTGAGCAACATAGCAAGACTGTCTCTACAAAAGAAGTTTAAAAATTAGGCTGGGCACGGCAGCTCATGACTGTAATCCCAACACTTTGGGAGGCTGAGGTGGGCAGACTGCTTGAGCTCAGGAGTCTGAGACCAGCCTGGGCAACATAGTGGAACTCTGTCTCTACAAAAAATACAAAAATTAGCCAGGCATGGTGGCATATGCCTGTAGTGCCAGCTACTTGAGAGGCTGGGGTGGATTACATGAGCCTGGGAGGTCAAGGCTGCAGTGAGTTATGACTGTACCACTGCACTCCAGCCTAGGCAAGAGAGAGAGGGCCTGTCTCTTAAAAAAATTAAAATAAAAGAATCTCCTACAGTTTACCTCTCTGCTCCTTACTCCCTCATTCCCCACTCCAACTCTATCAGGCTCTGTGCCAGTAAGTCAGCTCTGAAGTTCTGGAATTGAAGGTCAATGTGAAAAAGGAGAGGGTCTCCACCCCCACACCTTCCCGAGGACTCTCCAGAGACAACATTTAGGGAACACAGATTCCCCAGGTCAAGTCTTATGCAGGGAGAGGACAGGAGGATGGCAGAAGGCATATGATACATACTCTACCCTTTCCTGAGAAATGGCAGAATAGGCATGTGTACACATATACATGTTATCGCAGGATCCACAAAGCAAACAGAAGTGGTAATTGAGCCTAGCAAGCAGTTTAGATGGACTACATTCCTCATTCCAGCTGAGGAGAGATCTCACAAGGAGAAGGGAGTGCTAAGGGAGAACAAGACCCCACAGCCTTCCAAAGATCCCCTATGGTCCAAAGTCCTTTGACCATCTCAGTCAGCTGCTTTGTTTTCTGTTGGCAGTGGAGGGACAAGGTGAGAGGAGCCAGGGGTAGTCATGAACACCAGTGGGTTCTGCCCTGGGCAGCTCCCCACCTTCTTTAAGAGAGTACTGTGTCTCAGCTCCAGCAGTCTCAACTGGGAAGGCCCAGGACTCCTGCTCTTTTCTCTAGTCCCTGGGAGACGAGGTCCAGCTAAGGTAGAGTAAGCAGTCAGTGACCAGGCAGGCTGGTTTGGGGGGTCACTGCCTGGAGGATGGGATCTTGTATTCTTCGGAAGATGGCTGGGAAATTCTTCCCTCCATTACGTAGAACTTTCTTCCCCTCCTCAGTTGAGGTGCCTAGATGTCCCACAATGGGGTCTTCACTCTGGGAGAAGGAAGGGTCCAATAAGTCCTTGCCCACTGTTCAGACTGCCCCTGGCCCTTAGACACCTATCTCATCCTCCTGGCACTGAGTTAAGTTCAAATACAGAACCACTCTGGAAAGGGCCTCCACCTCCTGTAGGTCCCCTACTCACCAGGTCCTCCAGAGGCACACGCTCAAACAGTGGGTGCTCTTCGAAATGAGTGCACATCCAGTCGTGTAGCTCCAGCACATCAGTTATGGTATACACCAGCCCCTGCATAGGCAAAATCACCCTAGACAGGAGACTGCATGCAACACCAGCAGCCAGATGATGGGAGTGGTGGTGTGAGCCCCTAAATGCACCCCCACTGAATTCTTAGTGAAGGGCCCCTGAGTAGGCCACTCACCCCATCATCCCTCCCATCCCAACTCACCCCAACTCTTAGCACGTAGGCATATTCTGCTAGCAGGGTGGGACTGATGATTCGCCACTTGTGCTTTGTCCGCTTGAAATGTGGGTCGGGGAAGAGGAAGAACATCTTTGTCAGCTGTGAGATAGACACGCACCAACAGGGTTGTGAGAGGCTGGCCTCCATGCCCCCACCTGCCTACCAGCCTAACCCACCAGGGCCCCTCCCCACCTGGCCCTTGTAGAAGAAGTTAGGAAGGTGCTTCATGGCATTGCTACGGAGACAGGCGATGTTCTGGAAGCCACCTGCAGGAGCTGCGCGTAGGGCCCGAATCCGGTCTTGTACATAGTCTGAGACCTTCACCCGGATCTCCAGGCCCAGAATAAGTGTGTCTGGGAACAGCGGTGACAGTTCCACTAGACACAGAAATAGCAATGGAATCATCAACCATATACTTGTAGGAAGTGCAAAGGGGTCAACACAGGAAAGGAAGCCTCAATCTGCAACTACCAAAGTCCAGAACGGCAAGAGAGGACAGAGATACATATATGGATAGTTTTATGCTCAAGAGGCTGGGGGAGAAATGAAAATTGTCACCAGGACCAGAATGGGAGGGCTGAGAATACATGTATATTTGTCATTGCTTTAGAGTTTTCCACAGTGTTTTCACACATTGTGTTATTTCATCCTTATAACACTCTGTGGTAAATTGTGAAGATGAGGAAACTGAGGGTCAGATATGCCGAAGATCATAGAGTTAAGAGGGGGCAGAACTGGAACTTATTTATTTATTTGAGATGGAGTCTTGCTCTGTCACCCAGGCTGGAGTGCAGTGGCACAATCTTGGCTCATTGCAATCTCTGCCTCCCAGGTTCAAGCAATTCTCCTGCCTCAGCCTCCTGAGTAGCTGGTCTTGAACTCCTGGCCTCAAGTGGTCCACCTGCCTCAGCCTCCCAAAGTGTTGTGATTACAGGCATGAGCCACTGTGCCCGAGCAGAACTGGACCTTAAACCAAGGTTTTCTGCCTCTATGTACCATGCTCTTCTTCTCTATCAGGCTGTTATCTGTTTGGGAAGATCTAAAAATAGGGAGTGGCTTGGCATGCATGAGTGGGACAATACAGACAATACAAGAGGAACCCAAAAAACAGGAGAGTGGGGCAGAAGGAATGAGATCTGGCGAGGGAGGGGCAAAGGGGAGGGGAGATGGTAGAATCCCTGAGAAAGACAGTTCAGGATCACTGGCCACAATGGCTGATCTCTGACGCTTGTGCTGACCAGCTCACTGACCCGGAACCTGGCAGATGAAATGGCTCATGTAGGGACTGAAGCCAGAAAGGACAACCCAGGTTTTAAGAAGCATTTGAGGCAGCCCCCTCCACTCTCCAGGGCAAAGGTCACAGACCCAGAGTAGAGGGTAGGTGGAGACTCTCCATGCTGATGTCACCAGTGTCTGGACGAAAGGGGAAAGGCCAATTATGACCCCCCACAAAAGCTGCTGAGGCAGCAGAAGCTACTAGGCCTCTTCTCACCCTAGAGAGAGGGCCTGAGTGTTACCTAACAGGCCACCATAGCCACAGCCTATGTCTGCAAACTCCACTTGGGCCTGAGCTCTCTTTTCATTCTTATCCTTTGGGTCATCGTGGCTCTGATTTTGAGTGAGTGGAGCGAAGAACTCTGGGTATAGCTCAGACCAGTCCATCTCCTCTGGCTTCACAGGGCTATTGGAAAGAAGACATAAGAAGCATGAGAAGGTTGGTCACACTATTGCAGAAGTGGTACTGTGAGAGTGTGTGGGTGGGTGAGGGTGGGAGGTAAAAGGGAGGAGGGTTTCTCAAAAATTCTGTAACGCTGGGCCCTGTGGCCTCTAAGAGGGACAATGGAAACCACCCTTAACTCCCAGTGTGAATCATAGACCCATCATGAGGCCCATAAACGCTGACCTGCCCAACTCCACTTCTGGCGGTTGATGTGACCCTGGCCGGGTAGCTGCCCTTTCTGGGGCACAAGTTCCCCTTCTCCCGAGACTGGCTGCCTAATGCCCTGGGATCCTACTTTGTGTTTGTCCTCTGCGGGGAGGGAAGCTAAGGTAAGGCGCGGGCAGGATTGTGTATATGTTTGCCTTTTTATTAAATCCAACAAACAAAAGCAGAAGATGGAAACGACATTCTGCCTCTATCACTTCAGTCTCAGTAACAATTTATTTCTCTTCCCAAACTTAGCACGGCTACCCAGACTTAGGCCCGAACGCCACGCCCACTCTCAACCCGCCAACTCCTCTCTGGTCGAATCTCCCGGTCCCACCCCCAAAACTGACGTCACCCATCTGATCCTCCCGGGTCTATCCCAAATCCTCCCAGCAGTCGCAGCACAACTGCTCTCCCGGCTGCTTTGAGAATCCCGCCCTCCTCTTTCTTCCTCTGCCCACTCCTCACTAGCGCAGCGTGTGGTCCGCCATGGGGTTGGAGTGAGCACGTTGCCGGTAGTAGCGCTTCTGGGGCGGCGGGGCCTCTGCTCCGGCCACGTTCCAAGTCTCGGCTGCCATGATCCCAGTCCGGGGTTTCTCTACCAAATCCACGTGGAGGCGCAGGCCAGAGGCGCAAGTTAATGACGCAGCCTTGCGCGTTGGTGGCAGTTCCCGCCCCTTAAAGACCCAAGAGCAAATTCGGCTGGGCTGGGCTGGGCTGGGCTAGGCGGGGAGGGCTGTAAGGAGCGAGTGCTGGAGAGAACCTCCGCACCGTTAGCCTCCAACTGGGAGGGCGAGGCCAGGCCCAGGGACCCAAAGTTTTCTCTAAGCTTGCTTCTGCCTGGTCTGGGTTACCATCCTGGTTGCAGGCACCTGTGCACCCCACAGGTGAGAGGGGTCTAGAGACCTCGGCTTCCACAGTGGCATCAGTCCTCGCTCCTCTCCCTCCCCTTACTCCTGGTCTCGGACCAGTCCGCCCGGTCTGACTCTTGTGGTCCCGTGTGGATTTCGTTAAGTGTGCGCTCGGGGCCGGGGCGGGAGGGGCGGCTCCTCATTCCACCTCCAGGAAGTCGAACTGGAGGAAGGAGGGCAAACTCAGGGAGGCGGGGCTCGTGCCACAGGGACACCACGGCGGCTCGCGGCCCCCAGCCTCTACCCCGCTCCGGATCCGGGATCTGAGCGCCGGCCGCGGTGCCCGGGCACTCCCTTGGCGGGCCGGATGGCGGACCCCGGCCCAGATCCCGAATCTGAGTCGGAATCGGTGTTCCCGCGGGAGGTCGGGCTCTTTGCAGACTCTTACTCGGAGAAGAGCCAGTTCTGTTTCTGTGGGCATGTGCTGACCATCACGCAGAACTTTGGGTCCCGCCTCGGGGTGGCGGCGCGCGTGTGGGACGCGGTGAGGAATGGGCTGCGCCGGGTGAGGGTCCGTGGGAGGTCCAGATCCCGGACTCCGCCTCTCCCATATGGAGCCATCCTCACTACTGTCTTTTTCTCTGTCTTTTCTCCCGTAGGCCCTGAGCCTGTGCAATTATTTCGAGAGTCAAAATGTGGATTTCCGAGGCAAGAAGGTGATCGAACTGGGTGCGGGGACAGGCATCGTGGGGATCTTGGCAGCGCTGCAGGGTGCGTGAGCTGGCTTTTTGCGGGAGAGAGTGGGGACCCAGGGGCGCGGAGAAATGGTCACTTCGTGGATCTTTGGGGGACAGGGGAGAACTTGGGCCCAGTCCAACCCCTTCTTTTTAACAAACTTTTTTTTTGTTTGTTTTTGTTTTTATTTTGGCGCCTACTTCTGCGTGCCAGACAGCGCGAATTGCCTGTCAAAGCACCTGGGGTGGGTGATTGGGGAGGGCAGGAAATAAAACTCAGGCAGGCCTATAAGAAGGAGTTGTTTCTATCGTGTTGCTCTTTTTTTTTTATTTTTATTTTTTTGAGACGGAGTCTCACTCTGTCGCCCAGGCTGGAGTGCAGTGGCCGCGATCCCCATTAACTGCAACCGCCGCCTCCCGGGTTCAAGCAATTCTTATGCCTCAGCCTCCGAAGTAGCTGGAATTACAGGCTTGCGCTACCATACCCGGCTACTTTTTGTATTTTTAGTAGAAGACGAGTTTCACTACGTTGGCCAGGCTGGTCTCGAACTCCTGACTTCAGGTGATCCAACTGCCTCGTGAGGCACCTGGGATTACAGGCGTGAGCCACAACACCCAGCCTTGTGTTACTGTTTGTGATTTTATGGAGAATGCTGTCACTTAAAAGCGCCTTGGCTTTGGACATGGTCTTCTGTCAAGATGCACATATGGGGGTACTCTGTAGGGAGACTTGCAGACATTGAACTTCGTGAGTGCTTTATAACTTTATTATGAATATGTTTCAGATTCCTTAGGTTTTTATTGCTAAGAGAAACAAGCTTATGAGTTTCCAAGGGTTAGGATATGTTTTGTAGGAAGCAGGGGTAGGAATTAGACACTGCAGACTTGGAAAAGGAAAAGGTAAGGAAAAATTTGCTTCTCTTTTGTCAAGAACCAAAAACTACAGAGGAAACAGTTTCACAAATTATAATCTAATGGGCAGACAAAATCTCAAACTGAAAGCACTCGTTTAAAAATTCTTACAATGTCATCTCCCTAGGAATGTAAATTAACATGTCTTTGTTCATAGGGACAGAACTAGGTCACATTAGGGGAAGCCTAGCCAGGCGCGGTGGCTCACGCCTGTAATCCCAGCCCTTTGGGAGGCCAAGGTGGGTGGATCACCTGAGGTCAGGAGTTTGAGACCAGCCTGACCAACATGGTGAAACCCTGTCTCTACTAAAAATACAAAATTAGCTGGGCATGATGGCTTATGCCTGTAATCCCAGCTACTTGGGAGGCTGAGGCAGGAGAATCGCTTGAACCCCAGAGGTGAAGGTTGCAGTGAGCTGAGATCACACCATTGCACTCCAGCCTGGGCAACAAGAGTGAAACTCTGTCTCAAAAATAAAAAAAGGGAAATCTTCCCAGAGGCAGGCATTCGTTCTTCTATTCATTCAACCAAAATGTATTTCAAGTCCCCTATGTACCAAGAATCATGCTAGGTATTGGGGATTCAACAATAAATAAGACAGATATTCTCTCCCCAAGGAGCTTATGGTCTAGTGAGAGAGACAGAGGACGATGTCGTAGAACAAGAACTCTGGCGAGGTATGTGTGGAGCCTGTGGACATGCTCTATCCATGTCTACCATGACTCCCTGCGAATCCATCAAGGGAAGCTCTGTCAGGTGAGGAGGAGGTGAACAGTGTGAACACAGCAGGCTCAGAAACAGTGGAGGGTGCCGGCCGAGCTCGGTGGCTCATGCCTATAATCCCAGCACTTTGGGAGGCTGAGGCAGGCGGATTACCTGAGGTCAGGATTTCGAGACCAGCCTGACTAACATGGAGAAACCCCATCTCTACTAAAAATACAACATTAGCCGGGTGTGGTAGTACATGCCTGTAATCCCAGCTGCTTGGGAGTCTGAGACAGGAGAATTGCTTGAACCCGGGAGGCAGAGGTTGCAGTGAGCCAAGATTGCGCTGTTGCATTCCAGCCTGGGTAACAAGAGTGAAACTCCATCTCAAAAAAAAAAAAAGAAAAGAAACAGTGGAAGGTGCCAACAGCGGTTTTTGCATGAAGCATGGGTGGATGCAGGCAGTTATGCTAAAAAGGGGAGAAAAGGCATGCGGTATGGATGGGAACACCTAGCTTCACTTGATCCCAGACTGGCTTCTCCTTCTTTGCCTCCTATTTAGCTGTCAAGTCAGAAAGCTGGATGTCATCTTGTCCCTCACTTTCTCCCCTCACATTCCAGCAATCACCCAGTACTATGAGTTAAATATTCTTTTTTTTTTCCTTTTTGAGACAGAGTCTCACTTTGTCACCCAAGCTGCAATGCAGTGGCATGATCTCAGCTCACTGCAACATCCGCCTCCCGGGTTCAAGCGATTCTCCTGCCTCAGCCTCCCGAGTAGCTGGGATTACAGATGTGTGCCACCATGCCTCTCTAATTTTTGTATTTTTAGTAGAGACGGAGTTTCGCCATGTTGGCCAGGCTGGTCATGAACTTCTGGCCTCAAGTGATCCGGCCACAACTTCCAGTTGTCTGGGGA
This sequence comes from Pongo abelii, assembly GCF_028885655.2. Taxonomy (NCBI): domain Eukaryota; kingdom Metazoa; phylum Chordata; class Mammalia; order Primates; family Hominidae; genus Pongo; species Pongo abelii. Next base: position 55,707,896 of record NC_071995.2, read on the forward strand.
AGTATTATCTTTTCATCATCTCTAGTTCAGGCCAGTGGCATCTCTTGCCTGGATTTTCACAAGAGCCTTCAAGCTTCTTCTGGGGAAGTGTGACATATCCAACTAGATCTTGTGACCTTCCCCCACCAAACACATTTCTCCCTCAGACTTCCCTATCTCAGTGAATCAAATCACTGTGCACCCAGTGGGAAACCTAGACACCACCTTTGACACGACCCTCTTTCTCACCCACATGTCCATTATTCAGTTTATCTCCTAAAAATCTCTTAAATCTTCTCATGTTTTTCCATCTCCACTGACAGCTCCCCAGTCCAAACCACCACAATCACTTGCCTGGACTACTACAACAGCCACACTTGTCTTCCTGTTTTGACTCCTTGTCCTCACCTAGACCTCTGCCCTTCCACCCAGTGGTCAGAGTGATCTTTTCAAAATAAAACTGTAATCGTGTATTCCCGCCCCAAATCTTTCAGTGGCTTCTTGTTGCTTTCAGGGTAGAACCAACACCTATGGCATGGCCTCCAAGGTCCTGCCTCCCTCTTTCTGTGCCTCTTTCTCTCTTGTTTTTCTTGGGCTGCCTATTGCCTGTCCATCAGTTCCTCAAACCTACTCTGATGTTCCCTTCCTTGGGGACTTCATTCAGGCTTACTTTCTGTCTGAAACTTTTTACCATCTGCTTAATGGCATATGCATCCCTCCTTCCTCAGCTCAAACATCACTTCGAAGGGAAGGCCTCCTTGGCACTCCCACTCCTAGGCTAACTTAGACCCTCCCAGTACATACACAACTGTGCTAACTGGGCTAATTTTAACTTTGTTACCATTGGCCTTAGGTGGGTCCTAAGTGCTTCCCAGCTAGCCTGGTACATTCTCTTGTCCACTTTTTCTGCCACTCTCCTGAACAACTGTTTCTTACCTTCTTATTCCTCAAACCTCCAAATGCCTCCTCTGCCATCTTCACCCTCACCTGATGATTTTGTTTCCTATCTCTTTCCTTTCTTTTCTTTTCTTTTTTGAGATGGAATCTCACTCTGTTGCCCAGGCTGGACTGCAGTGGTGCGATCTTGGTTCACTGCAACCTCTGCCTCCCAGGTTCAAGTGATTCTCCTGTCTCAGCCTCCCAAGTAGCTGGGATTACAGGCATGCGCCACCATGCGTGGCTAATTTTTGTATTTTTAGTAGAGATGGGGTTTCACCATGTTGGCCAGGCTGGTCACGAACTCCTGACCTCAGGTGATCCACCTGCGTTGGCCTCCCAAGGTGCTGGGATTACAAATATGAGCCACCGTGCCTGGGCTGTTTCTTATCTCTAATGATTGCTTCTGTTTTCTCAGAAAATGTCCACATATTCCTATCACAACATCTACTTATGTAACTGCATCTGCATCTCTGTGCAGTGCCTTCTCTCCTGTTACCATGGATGAACACATTGTGCTAGCTAAGGTCAAGCCCCCCACTTGTCACAAGACCCCAAATCTTTCTGCCTACTCAAAGACATTATTCCAGCAACACCCACCCCCATCTCTCCTGCATTCTCAGTTTTTCCTTTTCTTTGGATCATTCCATATATAGTAATATATGGAATATAAAATGCATATAAATATGCTATGATTTCTTCTATTTCAGAAAAAAAATCTTGATCCTACATCTCCCTCCAGCTATCACTCCATTTCTATTCTCCACTTTAAAACAAAACTCCTCAAAAGAGTTAATATTCAGTGTCTAGTTCCTCTCCTCCTATTCTTTCCTTCAATCCAATTGTTCTAGTTAAGGTCGTGAGCTTCATTTCCAACTCCAGGTTGTTAAACACAGGAGTCAGTTATCAGCCTACCTTTGATGACTTTGCATTTGATGCCGACACTCCCTCCTCCTTGGAACAATTCCTTTGGTTTCCAGGGGACCACACTTCTGGTTTCTGCGTACCTGGCAGGCACTCCTTTTCCATGCTCTCTTGTTGGTTCTTTTTCATCTTCACAACTGAAAATGTGACTGCCCGAGGGCTCAGAGGCAGTCCTTTGATCCCCTCTTTTTCTTGTCTACCTCATTACTGAGCAGCCCATCACCTCATGCCTTTAAATGCCCTGTTGAAGCTGGATGCGGTGGCTCACGCCTGTAATCCCAGCACTTCGGGAGGCTAAGGTGGGCGGATCACCTGAGGTCAGGAGTTCGAGACTAGTCTGACCAACATGGTGAAACCCCATCTCTACTAAAAATACAAAATTAGCCGGGTGTGGTGGCAGGCACCTGTAATCCCAGCTACTTGCGAGGCTGAGGCAGGAGAATCGCTTAAACCCGGGAGGCGGAGGTTGCAATGAGCCGAGATCGTGCCATTGCACTCCAGCCTGGGCAACAAGTGCGAGACTCCATCTCAAAAAAAAAAAAAAAAAATGCCCTGTTGATGATCATGACTGTAAGACTATCCCATTTCTATCTCCAGACTTGCTTGCGTAACCTAGTGCTTACTCAGTATCTTCATGTGGTTGTCTGATGTGATATAGATGTCCATGTCAAACTTAACGTGCTCAGAAAAGGAACTCATGATCTTCCTGTCCAAATTGCGCCTCCTGCAACCTTTCTCATCTAAATGAGTGGCAATTTGGTCTTCTAGTTGGTCAGGCCAAACACCCAGAAACCATCCTGAGCTTTTTTTTTTTTTTCTCGAGACAGGTTCTCGCTCTGTTGCCCAGGCTGGAGTGAAAGTAGCACAATCATGGCTCACTAAAGCCTTGAACTTTCAACCTCCCGAGGCTCAAGCGATCCTCCGACCTCAGCCTCTGAAGTAGCTGGGACTACAGGATGTGCCACCACACCCAGCTAATTTTTGTATTTTTTATAGAGACAAGGTTTTGCTATGTTGCCCAGACTGGTCTCAAACTCCTGGACTCAAGCAGTCATCCCGCATTGGCCTCCCAAAGTGTAATCCAGAGGGATTATAGGCGTGAGCCACTATGCCTGGCCCATCCCAAGCTTTTTTCTCTCTCTCATATTTTATATCCAATCTATTGGCAAATCCTGTTGACTCTACCTTCAAAATATATTCAGGATCTGACCATTTCTTAGCCATTGCTACTGCCCTGGTTTAAATCATCATCATCTCTCACCTGAGTCATTGCCATCACCTCCTAACTGGTCTCCTAGCTTCTGACCTTGCCCTCCTGTGCTCTTCTCATCATAGCAGCCAGCATGCTCCTCCTAAGGCATGCCAGCATGTGCCATTCTTTTTTTTTTTTGAGACAGGGTCTCGCGCTTGTTGCCCAGGCCAGAGTGCAATGGCATGATCTCGGCTCATTGCAACCTCCGCCTCCCAGGTTCAAGTGATTCTCCTGCCCCAGCTTCCCAAGTAGCTGGGATTACAGGTGCCCGCCACCACACCCAGCTAATTTTTTGTATTTTTAGTAGAGACGGGGTTTCACCATTTTGGTCAGGCTGGTCTGACCACTCAATTTAAAATTTCATTCTCCAGCCACTCAATTTAAAATTACATTCAGGCTGCCAAGACTTTGTCCTCTATGCCCTGAGGTCTCTGGACCTTCCAGGTAGGAGCCGAGAACCCTTGGTTGGTCCCTCTAACTTGCATTTCTCCCCATCCCTCAAGCAATTCTTATCCCCCTTCCCTGCTTGGGGCTTCACCATGGCATATATTACCATCTGATGTACAGTGTATTTTATTTTATTTATTTTGTTTGTTGTTATCATCTGTTTCTTGCCACTGGACCATAAGCTCTGTGAAGGGGGATTCTTATCTTCTTAGTTCATCATTATGTTCTCAGCACTTGGCATATAGGCACATAATAAATATGAATGAATGAATGGATTCCTAGTACTTCTTGCTCCTCTTTCTATCATAGTCATCATGATTATGATGCAGTACCTAGTGTGTCTCTACCTCTAGAATGAAACAAAGAAAGCTGTGTTTTTGTCTTGCTCACCTTATATACCCAGCACTTAGAAGGTTCTCCAAATTATATGTACTGCATGAATGAAGGTTTCTGAGATGCTAATCTGACCATCTTCACCCCTGTTTCTTCCCTTAAAGCCTACTGCCCTCAGTATCAAACCTGAATCTCCTTAGCATGTCATAATCACTTTCCCTTTGTCTCATGTCTTGCCACTTTTCTCCCCCTTTCACATCCTCTAAGATCCAGCCTTTCTTGAATATGCCATGCTCTTTCACTCCCAGGCCTTTGTACTCACTGTTCTCTTCTTGGAAAGCTCCACCTGACTAACTCCTACTTGTCCTTTAGGGCTCAGCTGAGGTCACATTTTCTGGGAAGCTTTCCAGACCCTTAAGGCGAGCTTGTGTCAGTGGGGGTGGGTACAGAACCCATCTCCAGCTTAGTCCTGCCCAGGCTTCTGCTGACATCTGATTGTTGTGTGTTGGCCAGAGAGGTTGAAGATTAGCTCAGAGAGAATGTTGATGTTGTAGAATGTAGAGTAATGAGAATAGCAGTGGGTGAAATGGAGGTTGAGGCAACTAAAAGCCAGTGTGGGCTCCGGGCTGTCAAGGCATTGTCCTCTATGCTCTGAGGTCTCTGGACCTTCCAGGCAGGAGCCAAGAACACTTGGTTGGTCCCTCTGACTTGCATTTTTCCTCCTTCCTCTCTCTCAGGGGGGGATGTTACCATCACTGACCTGCCCCTGGCCCTAGAACAGATCCAGGGCAACGTCCAGGCCAATGTGCCAGCTGGAGGCCAGGCCCAGGTGCGTGCCTTGTCCTGGGGGATTGACCATCATGTCTTCCCTGGAAACTATGACCTGGTGCTGGGGGCTGATATCGTGTACCTGGAACCCACCTTCCCTCTGCTGCTGGGGACCCTCCAACACCTGTGCAGGCCCCATGGCACCATCTATCTGGCCTCCAAGATGAGAAAGGAGCACGGGACAGAGAGCTTCTTTCAGCACCTCCTGCCCCAGCATTTCCAACTGGAGCTGGCTCAGCGGGATGAGGATGAAAATGTCAACATCTATAGGGCCAGGCACAGGGAACCAAGACCTGCTTGACATCACCCTTGCTGTTCTTCTCAATCTCTTGCTCTAATGAAGGAACTGTGTATCTCAAAAACCATATTTCCAGAGCCACAAACACGAGGACCAAAAAGGATGGATTTCCCTGGCCTCTCTCACTTTTCTCCTTCCCTCTTTGTTACCCCAGATACTCTTGGGCAGGTGCAGTGAGGTGCCTGCTTACAAGGAATCCCAGAGCTCTGGCAGCACTAGTGTTAGAACACCAAGGAGGTTCCTGGCTTCTGTTCTCAGAGGAGGAGGATGGTAAGGTATCCAGGATTTGTAGGGGGTAAGGGAGATATATGGGATGTGAGAGCAGTGGTTGTAGAGAGACTGTCACTGATCACTTCCATTCCTGTTGCTGTTTACAAAGAATGGACTGAAAAAAAATTCTGTGGGATTTTTTTTCTTTTTCTTTTTTTTTGAGACAGGGTCTCACTGTGTCATCCAGGCTGGAGTGTAGTGGCGTGATCACAGCTCACTGCAGCCTCAACCTCCGAAGGCCCAGATGATCTTCCTGCCTCAGCTCCCCAAGTAGCTGGGACTAGAGGCATGCGCCACCACACCCGGCTAATTTTTGTATTTTCAGTAGAGACAGGGTTTCGCCATGTTGCCCAGGGTGGTCTCAAACTCCTGGGCTCAAGTGATCCACCCGCCTTGCCTCCCAAAGTGCTGGGATTACAGGCATGGCCCACTGTGCTAGCCTAGGATTTTTTTTTTTTTTTAAGAAAGAATTAAGCCTTAAAAATCTATTGTGCAAGAACTCAACTTTTACTCAGGAGCTGAGAAGGAAGAAGCCTCAAACCACCCATTTCCTGCTTTTTAGAGATAGAGTCTAGTGGAACCATGGCTCTAACTAAGTCCTCCTAGCTCTGAAGCTAAGGCTGCAGAGCTGTCCTTTGGACTGTAGTTTCTTCATGCTTTCCAGAGTTAGATCCTTGATCACAGAACATCATTCTGTGCAGAAGAATACTGTACTTAGTACTAAGTTCTTTTCATCTTTGATTTTTCTTTAGCTTCATCAGTCCTTCTTTCCTAATCTCTAGTCCCCTGAAGCCTAACACAGATCCTAATGTGTTTTGCCTTCACCTCTTTTCTCTTCCCACATTGGTACTTCTGGTTGGGTCTCTTTACTTACTGCTTAGTCACATAGTTACCTTCTCTGGACTTCCTGTTTCCATGCTTTCTCCTTCAGTCCATTCCGCAAACTCTTATATCTTCCAAAATTAGCTCTGATTAGCTTTCACTGCCTGTAGAAGCAAGAACAGGCTCCTCTGCTTGGTACTTGGTCTGTGTCCATGTGATCCCAAATTACCTTCCTATTGCATTTCCTACTCCTTTGCTACGTGTATTGGACCTCTGGCCAAATTACAAAAGATGCACTCTTTGTTCTCTAAAACCACACTAAAGTTTTCTGACTTCTTTCACACTCTTTATGATAATCCTCTGCCTGAAAGGCTATTGCCACCTGTCAAAATCTTCATTATTCTTTGCCTCTTTCCTGAGCCTCTTGCTTGAATGTGATTTCTTTCTCCCTGAGACCCTTTAACTATTTGTTCATCTTATGGGACCTTAATTTGTCTTGCATGGACATTTGTGATTCTCATTTTCTCACCATTAAATTACCTTGGAGGGTAGGGCTGTGGTTTACTCATGTCTAAACCCCTGAAGCCTAACACAGTTCCTGGCACACAACAGGTGTTCAACAGATATTGTGCTCATTCAATAAATATTTACTCGCTTTGTTAAATGGATTCCACTCTTGCCTTCCTAGGTGACCTTGGACAAATTCTTGAACCCATTCACCAACCACACAAGTTTGTTGTGAGTCATAAATGGATAATGAATATAAATGCGCATTGAAAATAAACATAAAATGTTACCCACATTTCTTGTGTTGTTGTTTTGTGACAACTTTATTTCTTGGTTTCTGTTATTTTTATCTGGGGTGAGAGGTGGGGGGTAATTCCCGTATGAAATGCGTCGTCTCAAGAAATCAAGTAGAGGCGAGGACTGTGTTCCTCCGGCCAGCAGGTGGCACCATCCTCGTTTGGTGCGTTCCGCTGGAGAATTCTGGCCCTTCCGCCGCGTCGTAGGTTTGTTGCCTCACCAGTGCGCCCGCCGGAGGGAGTTTACTGCCGCCAGGGAGATGTCGCTGCTGCGGTCGCTGCGCGTGTTCCTGGTCGCGCGGACCGGGAGCCACCTGGTGAGAAGTCCTGGTCCTGGTACCGACCTGCTATCCCTGCAGCTCTCCTGTGCGCCTGTACCTTTCCCTTCCTCCCAACCCCTTTTGACTCCATCTCGTCTTCCCCGACAGCATTGCCTCTGCCCAGTCCAGCCCCGGTGCACCCCCATTTGCACACCTTCCGCTCCCTAAGGTCGCTTCCCTGCCCGTGTACCCTCCACCCTCTGGAGTTTGCTGCTTCCTGCTCCTCATCCCTTTCTTATCCCATCTAGGCTGGGTCTCTTTTGCGTCAGTCGCCCCAGCCAAGGCACACATTTCATGCTGGGCCCCGTCTGTCCGCCTCGGCCTCCAGCAAGGAGCTCCTCATGAAGCTGCGGCGGAAAACAGGCTACTCTTTTGTAAATTGCAAGAAAGCTCTGGAGACTTGTGGCGGGGACCTCAAACAGGTGTGTGTGTGTGGAGGGGTGCAGGGCGGAGTACTAGAGCTCGACCTCAGACTCTTGGGGCGGTCACGCTGGGAAGCATAAAGTTAGACTGCTCTTCAGTGACCATAATGACACAGCCCTAAGTGGAAACCTGGCTTAAATGACAAATGACAACCTTGGTCTTGACTTTGTCTTATTTGGAAGCAATTGAGTATCCCAGGATTAACAAACCAGACTGTTACGGTATTTTTTGTTGCCTGGAGCTGAAAGGGTTTGTGTGAGCTTTGGAGTCAGATTGTTCAGGAGTCAAATTGTGGGGCCCACACACTGTCTGACTTTAGACTTTTTTTTTTTTTTTTTTTTTTTTTTTTTAGACGGAGTCTTGCTCTGTGGCCCAGGCCAGAGTGCAATGACACGATCTTGGCTCACTGCAACCTCCGCCTCCGGGGTTCAAGCGATTCTCCTGCTTCAGCCTCCCGAGTAGTTGGGATTACAGGCGTGCGCCACCACACCCGGCTATTTTATTTTTTATTTTTTATTTTTTTTGTATTTGTAGTAGAGATGGGGTTTCGCCGTGTTGGCCAGGCTGGTCTCGAACTCCTGGCCTCAGGTGATGCGCCCGCCTCGGCCTCCCAGAGTGATGGGATTACAGGAGTGAGCCACCGCACCCGGCTGACTTTAGACATCTTAATCTTTCAGAGTTGTGTAGTTTTTGTCTGTACGGTCATGCGTCTTTTAACTAGGAAGATACATTCTGAGAAATGGCATCGTTAGGAGATTTTGGCTTATGCACATCATAGAGTACCTACACAAACCTAGATGGCATATTGTACTACAACCTGGGCTATTTGGAATTGCCAGTTACTCCTAGGGTACAAACCGTTACAGAATGTTACTGGACTGAATACTGTCGGCAATTGTAACACAGTGGTAAGTATTGTGTATCTAAACATAGAAAAAGTACAGTAAATAGGCATAAAAGATAAAAAACGATACATCTCCATAGGGAACTTATGTATGGAGCTTGCAGGACTGGAAGTTGCTCTGGGTGAGTCAGTGAGTGGTGAGTGAATATGAAGGCCTGCCTTAGGACACTACGGTACACTACAGTAGACGTTAAAACACAGTACACATAGGCTTCATTACATTTATAAGAAATTTTTTTCTTTGATAATAAGTTAAACTTAGTTTAATGTAACATTTTTATTTTATAAACTTTTAACATGTTTTAAACTTTTGGACTGTTTTGTAATAACAGCATAAAACACATATTGTACAGCTGTACCAAAATATTTTTCTTTATGCACTTTTTCTATGAGCTTTTTTCTGTTTTTAAAATTTTAAACTTTTTTTGGCTGGGCGCAGTGACTCGTGCCTGTAATCTCAGCACTTTGGGAGGCCAAGGCAAGCGGATCACCTGAGGTTGCGAGTTCGAGACTAGCCTGAGCAACACGGAGAAACCTTGTCTCTACTAAAAAAAATAAAATAAAATTAGCCAGGCGTGGTGGCAAGGGCCTGTAATCCCAGCTACTCGGGAGGCTGAGGCAGGATAATCGCTTGAACCTGGGAGGCGGAGGTTGTGGTGAGCCGAGATTGTGCCATTGCACTCCAGCCTGGGCAACAAGAGTGAAACTCCGTCTCAAAAAAAAAAAAAAAAAAAAAAGAAACTTTTTTTATTGAAATATCTTTTTTTTTTTTTTTTTTGTGACGGAGTCTTGCTCTGTCCCCCAGGCTGGACTGCAGTGGCGCTATCTTGGCTCGCTGCAAGCTCCGCCTCCCAGGTTCACGCCATTCTCCTGCCTCAGCCTCCTGAGTAGCTGGGACTACAGGTGCCTGCCACTACGCCCAGTTAATTTTTTGTATTTTTAGTAGAGACAGGGTTTCACCGTGTTAGCCAGGATGGTCTCGATCTCCTGATCTTGTGATCCGCCCACCTCAGCCTCCCAAAGTGCCGGGATTACAGGCGTGAGCCACCGCGCCTGGCCAAAACTTTTTTTTAACTTAAAAAATTGTTTTGTTAAAAACGGAGACACAAACACATACATTAGCCTAGGCCTACACAGGAGTGGGATCATCATTAACACTGTGTTCCACTTGCACATCTTGTCCTGCTGGAAGGTCTTCAGGGGCAGTAACGGGCATGGACCTGTCATCTCCTATGATAACAATGTTTTTTTCTGGAATACCTCTTGAAGGACCTGCCTGAAGCTGTTTTACTGTTAAATTTTTTTATTTTTTATTTTTTTGAGACGGAGTCTCACTTTGTCACCCAGGCTGGAGTGCAGTGGCACGATTGATCTTGGTTCACTGCAACCTCCGCCTCCCAGGTTCAAGAGATTCAGCCACCCAAGTGGAGTACACTCTAAAATAACAATAAGGTATATATATTATAGTAAATACATAAACCAGTAACATAGTTGTTCATTATTGTTTCAAGTATCATGTACTATATGTAATTGTATGTGCTATACTTTAATAGGACTGGCAGCACAGAAGTTTTCTTTACACTAGCATTGCCACAAACATGTAGGTAATATGTTGCCCTACAATGTTAGGAGGACTACCTTGTCACTAGACAACAGGAATTTTTCAGCTCCATTATAATCTTAGGGACCATCATCATATATGCAGTCCATCATTGTCTGAAATATCGTTATGTGGCACATAACTGTATAAGGAAAATACAACTGTGTGCCCCATAGGTTGTTGTGAAGATTAGATTCATCCAAGGCACCAGTTATAATAATACCTGGTATTTGGCATTTAGTGGTAGACTGCCAGTAAATGATAGATTACTTTAGTTTCTGTTAGAGAATTTAGAGAATCAGGAAACCTGAGTATATCTTAGAACTACATTTAGTTCTAAATTCTGTGACTTTGTTGTCTGCTCTTTTTCCTCTCAATTTATAGGCAGAGATCTGGCTCCACAAGGAGGCCCAGAAGGAGGGCTGGAGCAAAGCTGCCAAGCTCCAAGGGAGGAAGACCAAAGAAGGCCTGATTGGGCTGTTGCAGGAAGGAAACACAACTGTATTAGTAGAGGTGAGTTGCTGGAAATTCCAGATACCAAGAACAGCTGTCCCTTGAGCGTAAAGCTTGTAGTAGGCCCTAAAGTGGCCTGTTCTTGAAGAAGAGATCTGTTTAAGAACCATAAAGCGTAGTTGAAGTTAAACTCATGAAACCTTGGGTATTAGTTACGAATTCGTTTAAGTATAGAAATGTACTGGTGTGTTGATGAGAAATGGCCTGGCAGTCTAGAATATTACTCCTGAATGTGAGTCTGGTGCAGCCTTACACCTTGTCACTGATTGTTTCCTGGAACAGTTAGATTACAAAGTTAATTATATTAATTGTTGCTGAATAGAGAGTAGGTATTTTAGAGGAGGTTTGGGGGCCATAATTGGTGAAGAGTCAGATGTGGATTAGTTTAGAGTGAGAGATGGGGATAAACAAGATAATAGCATAAGTGGTTTGGAGTTGGGATGGCTGGAGAATGAGGTGATGATGGTGTGCAGACATAGGTAAGTGGTGAACTTGTGGTGAGTCCTTCAGGACATTATTGAACCATCTTCTGAATATACAGGCTATTGCTAACTCACTGGCCCAACATGAATCACTTCATTCTGTTCCAGGCTAGGAGAGGAACTGTAGCTTTAAAATTTTGGAGTCATTTTTTTTCTGTTGAGTCTGTAGCTTGTTCTATCAGTATCTTGATTTACTCTCCAGCCTTAAGGCACTTTTGGAAATTATCATTAAACAGCTTATACAGCTATATCAATTTGTTCCCACAGGTAAACTGTGAGACAGATTTTGTTTCTAGAAATTTAAAATTTCAACAGTTGGTCCAGCAAGTAGCCCTTGGAACCATGATGCATTGTCAGACCCTAAAGGATCAACCCTCTACATACAGTAAAGTAAGTTTGGGGTTTGTCTCCAGTGTGCTGAATTTGCTCTCCTCATTGGGTCTTTGCTGTTCCTATTTTAGACATTCTCATGTCTCATTCCGTTAGTTCACATCTCTGCTTAAATGCTATCTCTTTGCATAGAATTACCCTTCCCCCGTTGCTATATCCCCGTGTCATGCTGCATTTAAAATTTTTTATTATGGTGCTTATATATTACATTTTAATTTATCTGTATGTTGTCTGTCTTCCCCAGTAGAATGTAAGCTTTATGAGGCAGGGAATTTGTCTTTTCACTGTTGTATCTCTGGTGAAAGAGAATTGGGCCCACTACTTAGTTGGAGCTCAATAAATCTTTGTCAGATGAATGAATGAATGAATGATTGAATGCATGCATGCCAGTGAAATGGAGTTAGCCAGATCAAGTGAAGCCATTTGAGGCTTTGTGTTCAGAAATTTGGAATGGTCTTAGGAAAAAATTTCTAAATAGATTGGAGCCGGGTGTGTTGGCTCACCCCTGTAATCCCATCACTTTGGGAGGCTGAGGCAGGCGGATCACCTGAAGTCGAGAGTTCAAGACCAGCCTGACCAACATGGAGAAACCCGTCTCTACTAAAAATACAAAATTAGCTGGGCGTGGTGGTGCATGCCTGTAATCCCAGCTACTCGGGAAGTTGAAGCAGGAGAATCGCTTGAACCCAGGAGGTGGAGGTTGCAGTGAGCCGTTGTACTCCCCACTGGGCAACAAGAGCAAAACTCCGTCTCAGAAAAAAAAAAGAGAGAGAGAGATTGGAAAAGACATGGTTTAGGAAAATAAGCATATTCTTATCCATAGAGGGATCAAGGAAAGGAATTATGTCATTCTGCCTTTGACTCAGCCTTATTGCCAAGGCAAAAATGAACCAACCACTCAAAGTAATTTTTTTGAGTTTATTACCAACTTTTTTTATCTTCTTTATCCTTCTCTTGAGATGTCTTGGTAAATGTTAATTATTATTGGCATTACATAGTCATATGGAAAACAATGTTGAGATTATTTTTTTAAATTGTATTGAGTAGGTAAGTCACTTGAACTAGAAATTTTAGCTTTGATTTTGCCAGTAAACACCAGTGTACCCTTTTTTTAGTTTTTGTTTTTGTTTTTTGAGACGAAGTCTTGCTCTGTCACTCAGGCTGGAGTGCAGTGGTGCAATCTTGGCTCACTGCAACCTCCACCTCCCGGGTTCAAGCAATTCTGCATCAGACTCCCGAGTAGCTGGGACTACAGGCGTCCGCCACCACACACGCTTACTATTTGTATTTTTTGTAGAGACAGAGTTTCACCATGTTGGCCAGGCTGGTCTTGAACTCCTGACCTCAAGTGATTTGCCCGCCTCCGCCTCCCAAAGTGCTGGGATTACAGGCATGAGCCACCATGCCTGGCCCCGGTGTACTCTTTTTCCAGATTTGCCATTTATTAACATTTTGCTGTATTTGCTTTATCACTACTTTTTTTATTTTAGAGACAGATCTGGCTTTCTTGCCCAGCCTGGATTGCAGTGGCACAATCATTGTTCACTGCTGCCTCAAATTCCTGGGCTCAAGTGATCTTCCCACCTCAGACTCCTGAGTAGCTGGGACTACGTGTGCACGCCACTATGCTAGGCTCATTTTTAAGTTTTTTGTAGAGACAGTCTTGCCATCTTGCCTAGGCTGGTCTCAAACCTCTGGGCTCAAGAAATCCACCTGCTTTGGCCTCCCAAAGTGTTGGGATTATAGGCTTGAGTCACTACAGCTGGCCCTATCACTTTTTATATACATGTTATCATCGCTTTTTTTTTTTTTTTTTTTTTTGAGATGGAGTCTCTCTGTCACCCAGGCTGGAGTGCAGTGGTGCCATGTTGCTCACTGCAACCTCTCCCTCCCGGTTCAAGCGATTCTTCCACCTCAGCCTCCCAAGTAGCTGGGATTACAGGCACCTGCCATCATGCCCCGCTAATTTTTTTTGTATTTTTGTAGAGACGGGAGTTTCACCATGTTGGCCAGGTTGGTCTTGAACTCCTGACCTCAGGTGATGTGCCCACCTGGGCCTCCCAAAGTGCTGGGATTACAGATGTGAGCCACCGCACCCGGCCATCATCACTGTTTAAAAAAATATTTTTGTAAGTATGTTGCAGACATCAGGATCCTTTATTCCTTCGGCATGTATCTTGTAAAAACAAGGACATTCTTATATAACCACAGGACAGTGATCACATTTAGGATTTTTTTTTTCTTTGAGACGGAGTGCAGTGGTGTGATCTCAGCTCACTGCAACCTCCACCTCACGGGTTCGAGCGATTCTCATGCTTCAGCCTCCTGAGTAGCTAGGATTACCGGCATGCATTACTACTTCCAGCTAATTTTTTTGTGTTTTTAGTAGAAATGGGGTTTTGCCATGTTGATCAGGCTGGTCTCGAACTCCTGACCTCAGGTGATCTGCCCGCCTCGGCCTCCCAGAGTGCTAGGATTACAGGTGTGAGCCACCGCACCTGGCCAAAATGTGTTACTTTTAATAGTTGTCATTCTACTGTTAGAAATAAATTTCCCTTCTTTTTATTTAGTGATTTATTCAGCACTAACATTGACCCATGGGTTCTTATTTTACACAATAAGTTATAACTCATTATTCGTTTTGATGCTCAAATTATCTGCGGATTTGACCAATGCAAGCTGACTGTAATGTCCTTTGATATGTCCTTATTATTTTCTGAGTATTTTCTTACTTTTTGGCTTTTTTGTTTATTCTTATCTTTTGGGTTTATGTCATACTTTCCTTTCCCCAACTGTGGAATGGGCCACTTCTTCAAGGAGTCCTGGTCGTTTTTAGTTGGGGAATGGTTTTTATAAACTAAGATTTGAATGTTAGGTGTGCTGATTTCTTTTTTTTTTTTTGAGACAGAGTGTTGCTCTGTAGCCCAGGCTGGAGTGCAGTGGCGCGATCTTGGCTCGCTGCTACCTCTGCCTCCCGGCTCCCGGTTCAAGCAATTCTCCTGCCTCAGCCTCCTGAGTAGCTGGGATTACAGGCACGTGCCACCATACCCAGCTAATTTTTGTATTTTCAGTAGAGACAGGGTTTCACCATCTTGGGCAGGCTGGTCTTGAACTCCTGACCTCGTGATCCACCCATCTTGGCCTCCCAAAGTGCTGGGATTACAGGTGTGAGCCACTGCGCCTGGCCAGGTGTGCTGATTTCTGCTGAGGTGTCATTTGTTCTTTCAGCAGACGGTGCAGGTTTATGTGCTGTGTGCGTGTGGTTCAATCCTTCCTTTTTCATAGCAACTTCAATATGTTTATTGTTTTTACTTATGTACTCATATGTACTAAGTGTTACAATATATATGCAAAATTGTTTCAGAATTGCTACCCCTGACCACTGCAAATAACAAAACTGCTAAGGAGTTCAAGATTTATTTGTAGTTCTTTTTGTCTTTACATTGAAGTTAGGTGGTCAAATGACTCTGTTTAGTTACTTGGATTTTTTTTTCCTTCTGTGAGGTTATGTTACTCATTTGAAATATAGTTTTATATTTCTTTGTAGTCAGTATTTATTTTCACCCCAAATATGTGTTGATTTAATTTTATTTAAAAAATTTTTTTTTTTTTGGCTGGGCACAGTGGCTCATGCCTGTAATCCCAGCACTTTGGGGTTTTTTGTTTGTTTGTTTTTTAAATCTTTTTTATATTAATAGAGATGAGGTTTCACCATATTGGTCAGGCTGGTCTCAAACTCCTGGCTTCAAGTGATCTGCCTGTCTTGGCCTTCCCAAAGTGCTGGGATTATGGGCATGAGCCATGGCACTGGGCCAGATTTTTTTTTTTTTTTTTAAGATGGAGTTTCATTCTCATTACCCAGGCTGGAGTGCAATAGCGTGATCTCAGCTCACTGCAGCCACCGCCTCCTGGGTTCAAGTGATTTTCCTGCCTCAGCCTCCTGAGTAGCTGAGATTATAGGTGCCCGTCACCACACCTGGCTAATTTTTGTATTTTTAGTAGAGATGGGGTTTCACCATGTTGGCCAGGCTGGTCTCGAACTCCTGAGCTTAGGTGATCCACCCGACTCAGCCTCCCAAAGTGCTGAGATTACAGGCGTGGGCCACCGTGCCTGGCCGGCCAGGTTTAATTTTATTTTTGAATACATAAGATAAATTAAGAAAGTCCTCAAAGTTAAAACTGTCAAAAAAAAATATATACTCAGAGGAGTCTTACTGCTTCTCTCCCTTCTACCCCATTCCCATCCATCCCTTTATTTAGATAACCAGTGTCATTGGATTGTGGTTATCCTTCCAGTATTTCTTTTTGCAAAAATAAGCATATTTATACAAATAGTTCTTTGTTGCACAGATAGTAGTAGTAATATGCATATACACTTATAATTTGCTTTTTTCACTTAATAATATATCCTGGAAATACTCCATAGCAATTCATGAAGGTCATCCTTTTTATTTTTTCCAACTATATAGTATTCTGTTGTGTGGATGTGCTATAGTTTAATCTCCTGCTATGTTTGGGCATTTAGGCTGTTTTAAAAATTTTATGATTAAAAATAATTGTTCAATGAATAATCTTGTGCAGTATTATTGGAAGTATATCATCAAGGTGAATTCCTAGAGATAGGATTTCAGGGTCAAAGGATAAATGCATATGTAGTTTTATTAGATACTACAATTTCACACCATTGGATTTGTACCATTTTGCATTCCCATCAAAAATGTGCAAATCTAGCTCTAACATTTTATGATTTTATGAAAATATTGTTCTTGGCCAGGCGCAGTGGCTCACGGCCTGTAATCCTAGCACTTTGGGAGGCTGAAGCGGGTGGATCACTTGAGGTCAGGAGTTTCAAGACCAGCCTGGCTAACATGGTGAAACCCTGTCTCCACTAAAAAAGATACAAAAATTTGCCAGGCATGGTGGCGCATGCCTGTAGTCCTATCTACTCGGGAGGCTGAGGCAGGAGGATCGCTTGAACCCGGGAGGCGGAGGTTGCAGTAAGCTGAAATCATGCCACTGCACTCCAGCCTGGGCGGCAGAGAGAGACTCCATCTCAAAAAAAAAAAGAAAATACTGTTCTTGGCCAGCTTACGCCTGTAATCCCGACACTTTGGGAGACTGAAGCAGGAGGATCTCTTAAGCTAAGGGTTCAAGACCAGCCTGAGCAACATAGGGAAACCCCATCTCTATATTTAAAAGAAAAAGAAAATGATTGTTCTTGATTTCTAGGAAATTACATTCTAGGAAGTTAGGCTGGAGGATGAGAGTGGAATGTAATTGGGGGTGGTGCAGTGATAGAATAAAATGTTTATAAAGATGGAACTGTTACCAATTTTTAACATTCTTGACTTAATGAAAATGTTGTCTACACTTAGTTGTCTTAAATAATGTTTTCTTTCTTTCTTTTTTTTTTTTTGAGATGGAGTCTCAACTCTGTTTCCCAGGCTGGAGTGCATTGGCATAATCTCAGCTCAGTGCAACCTCCGCCTCCCAGCTTCAAGCGATTCTCATGTCTCAGGCTCCCCAGTAGCTGGGATTACAGGCATGTGCCACCATGCCCAGCTAATTTTTGTATTTTATTAGAGATGGGGTTTCACCATGTTTGCCAGGCTGGTCTCGAACTCCTGACCTCAGGTGATCCACCGCCTCGGCCTCCCAAAGTGTTGGGATTACAGGCGTGAGCCACCACGCTTGGCCAATAATTTTCTTAGAGATAGACTATTTTTGCCTATTCTTTTGATAATTTGAATATTACAGAATCAGTTCATGTTTGCTTTCTTTGTGCACTTAGGGTTTCTTGAATTCCTCTGAGCTTTCTGGACTTCCAGCTGGGCCTGACAGAGAAGGCTCACTCAAGGATCAGTTGGCTTTAGCAATTGGTGAGTATTTGTAAAGGTTCTGGAAACTGGAAATTAGGGACTGGATCTCTTGTTATCTTGTTCCTCCAAATCTAGATCAAGAATCATGTGCCTACAAGGGTCAGATGATACGAATGTGAGAAGTGGTTTGTGTGTTAGATGTTAGGGAACATTAGGCATCTTTTTTTTTTTTTTTTTTTTTTTTTTTGAGACGGAGTCTTGCTCTGTCGCCCAGGCTGGAGTGCAGTGGCACAATCTTGGCTCACTGCGAGCTCCGCCTCCCAGGTTCACGCCATTCTCCTGCCTCAGCCTCCCGAGTAGCTGGGACTACAGGCGCCTGCCACCACGCCTGGCTAATTTTTTGTATTTTTAGTAGAGACAGGGTTTCATGGTGTTAGCCAGGATGGTCTTGATCTCCTGACCTCGTGATCCGCCCGCCTCAGCCTCCCAAAGTGCTGGGATTACAGGCATGAGCCACCGCACCCGGCCACATTAGGCATCTTAAAGAGCTCATACGCTGCTGGAGGAAGTCCCATTGCCAAGCTCTAACCAATTGTTATATCTAGGGAAACGGAGTCCCGGGGTCATCAGAACTTCTAAATTCCTTAAAAGAATTTAGATTTGTATCCAAAATCTCACGGGTTTTGGCTGTTTGCAACTAATTAAAATTATTTTTATCACTGTGCCAACAAAACAAAGCATGTCTTTAGGCAGAGATGGCCTTTTGACTTCCAGCTGAGTACTTTAGTATATGCCGTAGGGAAAATAGTACATTAAAGATTATTTCGTCTTCTTTATAAAAGGTGGTAGGACAATTGAGGAGCATTGTTTTTAGGAATTTGATCTTTCTTTTCAAAAAATCTGGTTGTGAATTTGTAAAGATACATTCTTTTAGAGCCTGTTGGCTATAGGAACCACATCTGGATCATTGTGGTGGGACTAGCGGGGATCTTGCTTTCTTCCTAAGTATCCTTGATGGAGGGAGGGTGGTAGGGAAGGGTTGGAGCTTGCTGGGAATTTACTACTCATCTGAAGTTTCCAGTCAAGGCATCAATTCCGTTTTTATCAGGTCATCTTGTATTATCTATGATGTTTCAATGAGTCATGGGTGAGAAACCAGGCAGACAGCTATGTATGAGGCTTATTAAGAAATTCTGGAAGAGCTGGGTGTTTCAGCCTTGTCAGTTTCTGGGAATTAACTATTGGGTATATGCTTTGAGCTATTTTAAAATTTGTTTTGGTTTCTGGATTCTCCTTTTTCATGACTTTTAGATATGACTATGGCTAATCCAGGCATACTTATACAGACCCTTTTGTTTATTCTCCTACCCCTTTCTACCTTTTGGCTTATTTGGACTTCTGTTAGAAGAGAATAACATTCTGAGAGAAAGGGGAAAAACTAGTTACAGTCTGTTTATGGTTCTCATAAATAACTCTTGACAATGTTATGTTTTCTGATTTTGATGACATAGAGCTTTGAGCTGTGGACTTTTTCCGGATAGAAGGGATGATCAGGAGTTGTCTGTGTCAGTTATAGAGTATTCAGGATGGTGGGAAAAAGCACTTAATTGCTTTGGAGTCAGATCTGAGTTCTAATTCTAACTCTGCCTTGTGTTACTAGGTGGGTTACCTGAGTTCTCTAAGCCTAAGCTTATTGTAATAGTAGCTAGCATTTGAGTGCTATGTGCCAGATACTATAGTTAATGCTTTATTTATTTATTTAATTTATTTATTTATTTTTGAGACGGAGTCTTGCTCTGTCGCCCAGGCTGGAGTGCAGTGGCACAATCTCGGCTCACTGCAAGCTCCGCCTCCCGGGCTCACGCCATTCTCCTGCCTCAGCCTCCCGAGTAGCTGGGACTGCAGGCACCTGCCACCACACCCAGCTAATTTTTTGTATTTTTAGTAGAGACGGGGTTTCACTGTGTTAGCCAGGATGGTATTGATCTCCTGACCTTGTGATCCGCCCACCTCGGCCTCCCAAAGTGCTGGGATTACAGGCGTGAGCCACCGTGCTGGGCCCTAGTTAATGCTTTATATATATACACGTGTATATATATATATATACACGTGTATATATATACATACATGTATATATACACACACACATATACGTGTATATATACACGTGTGTGTGTGTGTGTGTGTGTGTATATTTATATATATATATAAATTTTTTTTTTTTTTCGAGATGGAGTTTCGCTCTTGTTGCCCAGGCTGGAGTGCAATGGCATGATCTCGCTCGCTGCAACCTCTGCTGCCCAGGTTCAAGTGATTCCCCTGCCTCAGCCTCCCGAGTAGCTGGGATTACAGGCATGTTCCACCATGCCTGGCTAATTTTAGTATTTTTAGTAGAGACGGGGTTTCTCCATGTTGGTCAGGCTGGTCTCGAACTCGCGACCTCAGGTGATCTGCCTGCCTCGGCCTCCCAAAGTGCTGGGATTACAGGTGTGAGCCACCGCGCCTGGCTGCTTTTACATATATTATTTATTTCTCCCCAAAACCCTGAAAGGTAGGTGTTCTCATCTCTATTTTAAAG
Source organism: Pongo abelii (assembly GCF_028885655.2). Lineage (NCBI taxonomy): Eukaryota > Metazoa > Chordata > Mammalia > Primates > Hominidae > Pongo > Pongo abelii. The sequence continues at coordinate 55,727,817 of NC_071995.2, forward strand.
GTGAGGAAACAAAGGCTTGATAAATTTAGTAAATGAGATTATGTCATTGAGTCACTTGCCCGAGGTCATATAGTCAGTAAAGAGGCAGAACTGAGACCTGAGTCACACATACTTGTGTCACCACAACCTATACAACCTATGTTTGTTGTTGTTTTTTTTTTTTTTTTTTGGAGAGAGAGTCTTGTTCCCAGGATGGAGTGCAATGGTACGATCTCGGCTCACTGCAACCTCTGCTTCCTGGGTTCAAGTGATTCTCCTGCCTCAGCCTCCCGATTAGTTGGGATTACAGGTGCACACCACCACGCCCAGCTGATTTTTGTATTTTTAGTAGAAACAGTGTTTCATCCATGTTGGCCAGGCTGGTCTTGAACTCTTGACCTCAGGTGATCCACCCGCTTCAGCCTCCCAAAGTGCTGGGATTACAGACGTGAGCCACCACACCCGGTCTGTTTTTAAGTACCAGAGTGCCTGGCACATAGTTGGTGCTTCATAAAGGTATTCTTCACTTCCCCCACTCCCGTTCCATACCCCTTTTCCTCTTTATACAAAAACTGAAAATGGTATCTCTTCATCTTACTGCATATCCTGTGTAAATGCAAAGGGACTGTCTTCCAAACTGGGCCTCTTCTGTGCATATTTTGGTACCATCACAGACATCACAGTTTGTTAGTGTGTTGGTTTTTTGTTTTTGCTTTTTTTAATAGGAAAACTGGGAGAAAACATGATTCTTAAACGAGCTGCATGGGTGAAGGTGCCATCTGGGTTCTACGTTGGCTCTTATGTCCACGGAGCAATGCAGAGTCCCTCACTTCACAACCTGGCGCTGGGGAAGTATGGGGCCCTGGTCATCTGTGAGACGTCTGAACAGAAAACAAACCTTGAAGACGTTGGCCGCCGCCTTGGGCAGCATGTGGTGGGCATGGCCCCCCTCTCTGTTGGCTCCCTGGATGATGAGCCTAGGGGAGAGGCAGAGACTAAGATGCTGTCCCAGCCGTATTTGCTGGATCCCTCCATTACCTTGGGGCAGTATGTGCAGCCTCAGGGGGTGTCGGTAGTAGACTTTGTGCGGTTTGAATGTGGAGAAGGTGAAGAGGCAGCAGAAACTGAATAGGTTCCAGAGACTTTTGGCCCAGGAGGAATATTTACTTTTAGCTCTGGACATCATTACAAAAAGGAATATTTCCCAAGCCTCTTCAGACCGAGAATGCATGGGTAAAATTATTAAATAGTTATATAATAAAAATAATTTTTTCCTTGTTTGTGTAATACTGGATTTAGCTTTTCTGTGCCTTCAAAAACAACAGATGGGCCTTATTGACGTGATAGTGTCTTGGAGAACAGGCATCAACAATACTGCTGCTCCCTTCAACATAGATTTATTATGGTATTTCTGAAATTTCTAACTTACATGTTCTGTCTTACACCTTTTATGACATAGAATTCTTTTGTTCTGTTTTTGCTTTGCGACACCGTGAACCGTGCTTCTGCCTCAGAACCTCTCTAGTTATATTACTTCTGCCACATGGATTTCTTTGGGATTATTGATTCAAATCTAGAGTTGTCTGGAAAATGTGGGTTCTCTTCTTTGTGATTGTCTGTAGTATGCTTTGAAGGCACTCTGCAGTGGTAGACACACTGGTTCTGGCCTCATTTAATGAAATTAATAACACATGCCCCTATTTCTCTTTTGGATAATGTGTGGGTGGGTGGGTACTGAGGTTTCCTGGCCAGCTGTAAGGCAGATTTTGACGTTCTTGTGCCAGAAACAGAAATTAGAGTAGTCCAGTTATCCAGAGAGCTCACTTTACATTGCCTCTTTACTTCCCCAGTACTGAAACATTTCTTCCAGTATAACATAAAATTACCATAACAAGCAGACCCAGAATACTGAAAATAACTCCATTTGTTCATTATAGGTATCTTTATTTGAAAAGTTAAAAATGCTTTGACACATTACAGATCTGGGCATTTGGATTTTGCCTATGGAGTATATATATGATTCCAATGATTTACAGGTTAAATAGATTTTAGAAATAATGATCTTAAAATTGAAAACAAAGGTAGGTCCTGGTATATTAAACATAAAGTTATTAAACATTTTAAGCATTGTTTTTTGGTTCTCTTTCTTTTGATTTCTCCAGATTTATGCAGTTTTAGTGCTTTCTGCTGAGGCTTTAGCTAGAGGGCCACAAAACCCAAAAACTATATGGTTAACATTTTAGGTATATAACAAGCAAGGAATGCAAGGATGAGAAAAAATGGAGAACATGCTGTGATTTGCAGACTCTATTATATCTAAAGTAGCTGAATGTGAGGCAGAAATTGGTGGATAAATTATTTCCTGATATTGGCACTATCTGCTCTTTTCTGTGGCCTTGCAATAGGTATAGGCCTTCTTGCTTTAGAAAAGCCCCTTTTCTTTCTTCATTTGGAGCTGTTTCCAGCCAGGCAGAGCTGCAAATTGCCCTCTTGTGATGCCAAACACAGACACAAAGTCCTGTTCAGAGAGGTAATTCTAAGAGAGAAAACAAAGTTTCTAGTTAGAAGGAAGACATGACATCATTGCCAACAGAAGTTGAGAAAGTCGGAGCAAGAGGGAGTTCTAGGTGGATCCTTGAAGAGGGAAGTAGAATGAATTTCTCAGAAAGGCTGTTAAAGATTTAAATTATTCATTGGAGAGGTGTTCTTCAGGTCAGGGAGTCCCATTTTGGCCTGTGGCAGAAGCTTACTGGATTCACTGCTCTCACAGTGCCAGCAAGCACCAGTTTCTTGCCAGAAGGCAATAAATGGGTTATGTATTAAGGATGAATTACATCAAATTTTGGCAGAATGAAGAATTAAATTGAGCCATGGTTTTCCAGTACAGGCATGTTCTGCCTGTAACTACCATTTTTACCCAGCAATTTTCAAATGCATGATTGGGTGGATCTTATTGAGCATAAAATTCTTCTAAACATTTACTTGATGATTTATTGAATATTTATATACAAGTAAAGATTATTAATATATGGGCTGTGCTTTCAAGAAAATTGTAGTCCAGATACTTGAGTTGGCTAGATAAGACATTATGGAAAATCCAGAGTCCAGAGTCCGTTCCCAAATCAACTTCTTCAAGGGGAGAAGAAATTTATTCTTTTTTTTTTTTTTTTTTGAGACAGAGTCTTGCTTTGTGGCCCAGGCTGGAGTACAGTGGCACAATCTCGGCTCACTGCAACCTCTGCCTCCCGGGTTCAAGCAGTTCTCCTCCCTCAGCCTCCCAAGTAGCTGGGACTATAGGCACCCACCACCACGCCCGGCTAATTTTTGTATTTTTAGTAGAGACGGGGTTTCACCATATTGGCCAGGCCGGTCTCGAACTCCTGACCTTGTGATCCACCCGTCTCAGCCTCCCAAAGTGCTGGGATTACAGGCGTGAGCCACTGTGCCCGGCCAAGAAATTTATTCTTTTAACTCAAATATGTTAATTCATTCAAGAAAAACTTAAGAATACTTGCTATCTGCTAGGCACTGTTGTAGGTGCAGAGAAGCTGAGAATATGATGGTGAGCAAGACAAACAAAGGTCCTTCCTTTTAAGGATATTACTAGAGGGGGAAATAGGCAATGAACAAGTATAAAGGGACTGGAGCAGGTATGGGAAGCAGTATTAGGGTCGTCAGGAAATGCCTCCCTGGGGAGGTGACATTAGAGCTGAGACCTACATGATGAGAAGGTGCTGGCGCTGTGATGATTTGGGAGAAGGATGTTTTTTCAGGCACGAGCACTAGCCAGTGTAAAGGCTCAAAGGCTGGAATAAGCATGTTTAAGGAACAGCAAAGCAGCCGCTGTACTGGCTGAAGGGTGGTGAGTGATGAGGGTATTGGTACATGAAATGAAATCAGAGAGCTAGGTAGGGGCCAGATTGTATAGGCCTTCACATTCTTTTTTTAAATGTAGTGGGAAGCTATTTGAGGTGTTTTAAACAGGGCTGTGCCATATATTTTAAAGATCTCTTTGGCTGTTGTGTGGGGAACGGATTGTAGGAACAGGTGGAAACCAGTTGGATTGTAGTAAGTAGTCCATGATAGCTGGACCAGACTAGTAGCAGAGAGATGGAGAGGAGTGAACAGAAGCTAGCTGGTAGACTGATGTAGGTGGAGAAAAAAGAATCAAGAAAGAACCCTGTTTTTTTTTTTGGTTTGAGCTCCTGGGTAGCTCAGATGTCCATTGAGCGGCTACAACGTGCCGGAACTGTCCTAGGCCATTTGCTGAGCTGAGTTTTTTTACTCACGGAGAGCTCCACTTCCAACAGACACAGTTCCTTCAGCCACTCACCTCCTTTTTGGCAGGGTTTACATCCTCAGGTAGCTCCTGATTCTGGTTTTTCAACAGAACTGCTATAGGGTAATATTTTGGCTCACTGTCATTAGAATTCAGGGAGAGGGTTGCATTCTTCATGTCCTAGGTAAGATAAGAATATAGGCACAGGGAAAAGACTCCTCAGTGTCTTGTGTGGTTACAGTTCTGAATGTGTATAATATTTAACATTTTGACTTATGCCACTTCACCCTCTGTAATCATCTTTGATAACAATGCTCCCCAAACCTGGCTGCATGTCAGAATCATCTGGGAATAGAAAATATTCAGATTTTGGGGTTGTTCTTGGGAAAGCTGATTCAGTAAGTCCAAGGCAAGTCCTGTATAGCTAGTTTGGCATACATATTGTGCCTGAATCTCATTTGAATATTGGGATCACATACCTTCTCTTGGTACTTTTATTTAGCCCTGCATTTCCAGCCTTTAAATGACTTTAGGTTGTAGTCCTACTTCAATACAATTTAAAGATACTACATCAACATTAGCTTTGGAATCTGAGTTTGTAGAGCACAAAGGACAGAAATGCCAGATGGTTTGAACACCTGGTGCCATGCACTCCTCCTGAGGTTAAAGAACTGCTGGATTCCTGGCCAGAGGCTCCACTTCTTTTAACCATTAAAATAGGTGTAAATGGTGTAAGTTTCTGTGGACTTCACTGTCAGAAATGAATAAAAATGTCATTTGGGTTAGAAGCTTATTTCTGAAAAATACTGCCAATGACTTTAATCTCTCCTAAATGGCAGAGTTGAATAATAAAACAAATTTTCATTTTTTTTTGTTGTTTTTTTGAGACGGACTCTCGCTCTGTTGCCCAGGCTGGAGTGCAGTGGCGCCATCTCAGCTCACAGCAACTTCTGCCTCCGGTTCAAGCAATTCTCCTGTCTCAGCCTCCCGAGTAGCTGGGACTACAGGTGCATGCCACCACACCCAGCTAATTTTCATATTTTTAGTAGAGATGGGGTTTCACCATATTAGTCAGGCTGGTCTCAAACTCCTGACCTTAGGTGATCCACCGGCCTTGGCCTCCCAAAGTGCTGGGATTACAGGCATGAGCCACTGCGCCCGGCCCCATTTTTGTTGTTTTTAAACAGCAAGTCTGTTTGAAAATCTGGAAGTCAGGAAAATAAGGAACTTGGCTTTGAGACCTGCTTTTCTATTGATGACAAAAAATCTTTGCATCAAAAGAGACAGCTATGGTAATACTAAGGACATGAGTTTTGCTCATGAGCATCTGTAGCATTTGTGGGTTCTCTGGCTCTGGTTGCCCGTGTGGCTGGCTTCTCCCAGGAGCGAACCCGACTCACAGCAGTGATTCGCATGATAGCAGCAGCATCTCCCAGCTCTTCTTTTAATTGTTGGTATGTTTTTCCTGCCTGAGAAGGAGAGAAAACACAGGATGAGTTCTTTCTTATAGGGGAGGGACATCTTAGGTCTGGTCTTTGTCTTCAGGAAAAGCAAAAGAGCCAGGGAGTCAGAAGACATTTCAAGGATAAGTAAAAATGAAAATCCCCCCTTTTGGGTCCATGCAGGCTTGAAAGGTGCTTAAACATAATGCACATTCTTTGATGGTAACCCCTCAGTCCTCCCTATAAGATTTAAGAAAGAGCAGTTGAAGGCCAGGCACGGTGGCTCATGCCTGTAATCCCAGCACTTTGGGAGACTGAGGTGGGTGGATCACCTGAGGTCAGGGGTTCAAGACTAGCCTGACTAACATGGTGAAACCCCATCTCTACTAAAAATACAAAAATTAGCTGGGCGTGGTGGTGCATGCCTATAATCCCAGCTACTTGGGAGGCTGAGGCAGGAGAATTGCTTGAACCCAGGAGGTAGAGGTTGCAGTGAGCCGAGATTGTGCCATTACACTCCAGCCTGGGCAACAAGAGCGAAATTCTGTCTCAAAAAAAGAAAAAAAAAAGTTGATTAGGAGTCAGGAAACCTGGCTTTCTGTTGATTAACTGTGACTTTAGACAACTTATCCTCTTAGCTTTCCTATCAATAAAATAAGGAGCAATACTTCTACTGGCTATCAGGATCATTGTAAAGATCAAAAAGATGTTGTGTATGGATACACTTTATGAAACTTTATACTTCACAGTGCTTATTGCTGAGACCTGCTGTAAATTGTCTACCTGGACTTACTGCTGTGGCAGGTGAAAAAGAGGAGAAAAGCAAAAGGCAGGGAGCGGAATGGGAGTAGGGAAATGAGGTCCTGGTTTCACTGAGCCGTGAATCAGTACCCCACCTTCCTGCCCTGTGAGCTGTTCTGAGCTACCTGGCAGGAAGTTAGAGCTTCCCTACTCTCTTTTCTTACACTCCAAATGTTAGGGTCCCAGGCTAGGAACCAGCCTGTGAAGATGGGAGGCTCAAACCCCTGCTTAATGATCAGGATTGGTGTGTCGAGATCTCGGCCGCTGGGGTGAGTGTGCAGGTACTGCTGCGCTGTGGCAAGGGCACTCTCCTTCTCTGTGGCATTGGCCTCAGCCCCAATCCACAAGAACACCTGTTATGGTGGAGATTTAATATATGTTACTGTGTTCATACCAAGGACTAAGTACTAGATCATACACATTACCCTATCTTTCCCCTTTCTTTCGTGAGCAATTCACAGCCTCAGAAAACTTTCTCAGCCTAATTTGTTCACTAGAGAAAGGTTTTCCCAGAATCAGCTTGATGTTTATCATTTTAATTGCTATGTGTATCTTCCAGGTCTGCCTTTCCAAATTGGAGCTATCTCTGAACTTCAGCTTCCGGAATCCAACTTCTTGCAGAACACCTCCTCTTGACTGCTCTAAGCACCTTAAAAATAACACCCTCAAGATGTAGCTCTTCTTTACTAAACTTGTATCTGAGTCTCCACTTTTGATAGGTGGTATCCATCTAGTCACCTAAGGCAGAAACCTGGGAGTTTCCCAGAAGCCCCCCATATCCAATGAGTCACCAGGGCTGACCAATTTTACCTCCTAAGCATTTGTCAAATCTGTCACCATCCCTCCATCCCTACTCCACTGCCCTTATGTGGGCCCACAGTAGCTCTTGACCATGACAATAGTCTACTGACTGCCTTTGTTCCCCCAAAGGCCCATATCCTCTGCATGTGGAGTCCGTTGCTATTGATCCTAAGATTAAAATGATGATAGGATGATGATAGGATGGCTGGATTTTTCCAAAGCAAGGTGGGAAAATGCCCAGGATGGTGAGTTTCAAACATCATTCTCAAACATCACCCCTGGAAAAAAACCCAGGCTTTCTTTTGGTCACTGCTGACAAAGGTTTGATTGAGCTGGGGATGGTCCAGGGCTACCCTGGGTTTATCCTAGGGTGGGGATACTACACAAAAACAACCCTTACTGTGGGAGTCTTTGTCATGTTCTGACTTGTGCAGCTGTGTCTTACCTGGTCCCAGGTATCTAGGAGCATCACGTCACCGGGGTTAAGGTCATCCTGGGTGAAGTCTGTGATCTCAGTGACAATGAATTGGCCGGTCTTATTGGAACATTCAAAGAGACGGGACTGGACATCTAGGATTTCCTGCTGAAGTCTGCAATATAGTCCATTTAAGGGCACCGAGCTGCTTAGAAATGTTTTTAAAACTGAGAGTTTAGCCTTTGTGCAATTCACAAGCCTGGCAGGCAGGGGGAGCCCAGAAGAGGGGGAGGCTGTGTTCCCATACCTTTTGTCATTGGCATAGGGAGTTTTCCCTCCCAGTAGGTCCCAGAACTCGGCCGGCTCCTGGCCCTCGGCCACAGTGTTCTCGCTGCCATCACAGAGAAGGCTGGCCAGCTCCTTAGCCATTGCCCGCTCATCCCCACTAGACCCCTGAGAGTGGGGCGAGGAGAGCACAGGTGTTAGTTGCACAGGGGCACTTTGATGTGGAAAGAAAAGCATCTGAGACTAATAACTCCATGTGCCAGGATCAGCTACCAAGCCACAGTCCCTCAGCCTGGGAAGACAGACAAGTTTGTTCTAGTGCTGGGGAGTGGAGAGGAAAACAGTGTGGGGCAAAGAACAGGACTAGGCTTTGAAACCCACAGTGGGTGTTGGCAAAAGTCACCTTTGTTTCAGCTTCAGTTGGAATTTAAGCACCTACTTTTGATTTTTATTTTAGAGAAAAAATTTAAATTTATTCTTAAAAGTAAAATATACTCTTTTGACATACAATTCTAAGAATTTTCACAAGCCAGAATCATGTTATTACCACCACAATAAAGGCACAGAACAGTTTCTTCCTCAGTCCGTCCCAAAATTATCTGGGGCTGCGACCCCTTTGGAATCAAAGCCTCCCTGAGTCCTTAACCTCTGGTAACCATGAATCTATTCTCCATCACTATAATTTTACCTTTTCCAGAATGCTATAAGTGGAGTCATACAATATTTAGCCTTTGAGTCTGGCTTCTTTCTCTTAGCAGAAAGCATATGAGATCTCTGTTGTGTTTACCAGAGGCTCATCCCTTTTTATTGCTGAGTAGTATTCCATCATGTGGATGTACTACTGTTTGTTTATCCATTTTTCAGTTGGGTTGTTTCTGATTATGAATAAAGGTGCTATAAACATTTGTGCACAGGTTTTTGTGTGAAGATAGTTTTTTGTTTTACTTGAGTAAATACCCAGGATTAGGATTGCTGGATCATACGGTAAGTGTATGTTTAACTTTGTAAGAAACTGTCAGCTGGGCGTGGTGGCTCCCCACTGTAATCCCAGCACTTTGGGAGGCTGAGGCAGGTGGATCACCTGAGGTCAGGAGTTCGAGACCAGCCTGGGCAACATGGCAAAACCTCGTCTCTACTGAAAATACAATTAGCTGGGTGTGGCGGCACATGCCTGTAATGCCAGCTACAGCTACTTGGGAGGCTGAGGCAGGAGAATCACTTGAACCCAGGAGGCAGAGGTTGCAGTGAGCCAAGATCGCGCCACTGCACTCCAGCCTGGGCGACAGAATGAGACTCTGTCTCACACAAAAAAAAAAAAAAAAAAAAAAAAAAGTTGAAACTGTCGAAATGTTTTCCAGAAGCTGTACCATTTTGCAGTCCTGCCAGCAATGCATGAAAATTCCTGTTGCTCTGCATCCTTGCTCATATTTTATGTTGTCAATTTTTTTTAACCATTCTAATAGATGTGTAGTGGTTATCTCATTGTGATTTTGATTTGTATCTCTCTAGTGACTAATGATGTTAAGCATCTTTTCCTATTCAATTCTTTTTTGTAAAACAATTTTAGTGCATTTCACTTTATCTTGAGAGGGAGTCTCGCTCTGTTGGCCAGGCTGGAGTACAGTCGCACAATCTTGGCTTACTGCAACCTCCACCTGCCGGGTTCAAGCAATTCTCCTGCCTCAGCCTCCGGAGTAGCTGGGACTACAGGCGCACACCACCATGCCCAGCTAAGTTTTTGTATTTTTAGTAGAGGCAGGGTTTCACCATGCTGGCCGGGCTGGTCTCAAACTCCTGACCTCAGGTGATCTGCCTGCCTCAGCCTCCCAAAGTGCTGGGATTACAGGCGTGAGCCACCGCGCCCGGCCTTAGTGCATTTTAATCCACTATTGCAATATGAATTGACATATTTTGTGTTTTTGTTCTGTATTAGTGCCTGTCCGTTAGAGTCCACCAAACTCACATGGGAAGATTGACTTATCCAGCCTCCATCTGCATAGAAGTTTATGAGATTTCTGCTAGGTATAAGCAGGGCTTTCAGTGAGCTTTTTTTTTTGAGATGGAGTTTCACTCTTGTTGCCCAGGCTGGAGTGCCATGGCGCGATTTCGGCTCACCGCAACCTCCGCCTACTGGGTTCAAGCGATTCTCCTGCCTCAGCCTCCCAAGTAGCTGGGACTACGGGCGCATGCTGCCACACCCGGCTAATTTTTTTTGTATTTTTAGTAGAGACGAGGTTTCACTGTGTTAGCCAGGATGGTCTCGATCTCCTGACCTTGTGATCCTCCTGCCTTGGCCTCCCAAAGTGCTGGGATTACAAGCGTGAGCCACTGCGCCTGGCTTTTTTTTTTTTTTTTTTTTTTTGAGACGGAGTCTCACTCTGTCGCCCAGGCTGGAGTACAGTGGTACAATCTCGGCTCACTGCAACCTCTGCCCCCTGGTTCAAGAGATTCTTCTGCCTCAGCCTCCTGAGTAGCTGGGACTATGGGCGGGTGCCACCATGCCCAGCTGATTTTTGTATTTTTAGTAGAGATGGAGTTTCACCATGTTGGGCAGGCTGGTCTCGAACTCCTGACCTCGTGATCCGCCTGCCTCAGCCTCCCAAAGTGCTAGGATTACAGGCATGAGCCACCTTGCCCAGCTTTTTTTTTTTTTTTTTTTTAAAATATGGAATGCTTCATGAATTTGCATGCCATCCTTGCACAGGGACCATGCTAATCTTCTCTGTATCGTTCCAATTTTAGTATATGTGCTGCTGAAGCAAGCACTCCAGCCTACTCTAGGTCCTTTGACCTTGCTGACAGGAGGAGGGGAGTGCAGTTCTGGGCTCCGAGGGGCTGGTCTGACCCGGGGCCCAGCCATCCTACCTTGCCATACCACAGGTAGTGCTCTGCCTGAGTTCGCAGCAGAAAGACATCATTGGAGTTTAGGGAGGAGGCAAAGGCTGGAACCTCCACTGCTTTGGTGTTAGATTTGTCATTTCCATGAATTTGGAAGAGTCTTACTGGAGGGTCAGGCTCGACATTTCCCTTCCTGGAAGTCCCACCCTAGAGAGAAGAAAAGCAGAGTCTAGATCTAAGGAGCACCATGTGAGCAGAGCGCTAGAGGAGCTGTTGTGGGAAATGTGAATGTTGTAGTGTTATGTTTGCCCTTGAGGAGCTTCTAGACTCACTGGAAAGGGTCAGGGTGAGCTGGAGTTATGGTACCAATAACAACAAGCGTTCATGCTGAGAACTTTATCATATGCCAGGCTCTGTGACTGGTGCCTTACCTACATAATTTCATTGATCCTTATGATAACTCTTATGAAGTAGATGTCATTATTCCGCAGTACAGATGAGGAAACTGAGACTTGGAGACTTGACTAGTAAATGACAAGGCTAGGACTTGACCCCAAACTTGTGTGATATCAAGCATGTGACATTACGCATTGCTTGGTAGTGCTTCAGCCAGGGCTTCATGGAAGAAGTGGGACTTGAATTTGAAAGGGCACATCTGCAGCGGGAGGGGTATGGTATGGTACACGTGAGGTCTAATGAAGAGACCCACCTGACTGGAGTGGAGGGTGCAGGTTAGGGAGCTGAGGGTGGTGCACCTGCATAGGTAATATGGGTCAGGTTATGAAAGACCTTGAACATAATTTAGATAGTGGTTCAGACTTGAAGCCCTAGGCAGTTGGGATTCACTTGACTGTCTTAGAGGGATTAACCCCCTTCTTCCTCTGTCTAATCCAAGCCTGACTCCCTACCCCACCCCTCCTCTGCTCTCCAGTAGTCCTGTGCTGGTTTGTTAGTTTGGAACATTCCAGCTCATGGTGTAATTTTATCAGAGCATCCTCACCTCAAAGATAACTAGCTTCCCTTTGAAGATGGCCATGAAGTGGCGTGGCTCCGTCCCCATCCTGACTCGAACCTGCACAGCGGCCCCATCAAACTGCCGATCCACCTCCACTGCCTGGTATGCTGAGGCTGCCAGCTCATCCTGTGAGGCGTGGCGGCCCTGCAATGGTGAGAGGCTATGAAGGACCCATGTTCCTCGCCCCAGCCCAGTGGCCAGACGACGCATCAGGATCCAAAGCTGAAGCCTGTGCCAGGCCTACCTGCCAGATGTACAAGATGTGATGTGGCTTCCCGTTCACCTCGTATGTGTAGAGGACCAGATAACAGTCTCCCCCATAAAAGAAGCCATACCATTGATACTCCACAGGGACCAGCTCCAGGTTCTCAATTCTCCAGACCTGGGCATAGAAGGAGACACCATTTTCCAGAGATGGGGGTGCTGGGAGGGGCTAGGCCACGCTAAAGAGAGAATCCAGGTGGGGAAGGTGCTGACATTTACTCCATGTTCTCTTTCTCCTTCTGGTTCTCTCCCAGTGCTGAGGACTCATCACATTTGCATGATTTGAATCCTGAGATGAACTGGGCCATCCTGTTCAGGAGCATCCCATCATGGCTCAGTCTTTGCAAGGCTGAGCAATGATTTGAATATATCTTCCAGGTGAGATATTGATAGCACATTTGAGGGTGTGCCTTTCACTCCCCTGAAAACTCTACAGACTCACAAGACTCTTAAAGAAGACTCCTGAGGTGCCGGAGGGGAAAGGGAAAACAAAGCAGACACAGAATCACCTGCACCCCTGCCCCCAGCAGGACAGCCATGAAGGCCAGTGCTGCCTGCCCTGACATTTGAATCATTGGGCTTACCTCAACTTTTCCATTGCCATCATCGACCATTCTTTCCTGGGCAGCTACCTCTGGCTTGGTGTGTAGCAGAGTCACATCAAATTTATCCTGGAAAACTTTAGCTGTGGAGAAAGGGTTGGGAAAAGCCGAGTGAGTAAGAAGCATCTGTGCCTGCTTTTCTAGAGTCTTAGCAGTGAGAGGATGATCTGGGGGCAGTCTCACCAATTTTACCAATGCTGAATGTTTTCCCCAGGCCCATGGTCTGGTCCTTTACTGACCACTTCTGGAACAGCTGCTTGAACATGGCTGACTCAGCACCATCGTTGACGGTCTCCACATTGGTGCTGCTGGGGTAGCTCTTCATCTTGATGAAGCCCTGCAGAGCCACCCATTCCCAAAGGCAGGTCAGTGGTGGAATACGCTGAGTTCTTTGCTTGTCTGGTAATTCACCTCTATGAAGCCACATGATAAGAGTCTCTCCTTATCAGAGGAGACATGTGACTCCTCTGGGAGTCAGAGTCAAATTCTAACTCACTTTTGTCTACGGACCAAGGTACCTGCCTAAAAAAAAATGACTGAGTGGAACATTTTTGAATCTCTTTATTGGCTTGTGGTGATGATGATTGTTAATTTTTAGGAAGATTATGCTGTGTTCTTTCAGTACTTTTGTACTTACTGACTTTGCATCACATTTGTTTGCTCATTTATTGCTTCTGGCTTGGTTCATCTGCATGGATCTGCACAAATATAAGCTCCTTGAGGACAGGGCCATTAACCTTGATATGTGATATCCCCTTCAATAATAACAGCCACCTTTTTATTCAGCAGGAACTGTGTGCCAAGAACTGTTCTGAGTGCTTTTTTTTTTTTTTTTTTTTTGGAGACAGTCTCACTCTCACCTAGGCTGGAGTGCAGTGGTGCGATCTCAGCTCACTGCAGCCTCCCAGGTTCAAGTGATTTTCCTATCTCAGCGCCCCGCCAGGTAGCCTGGACTACCGGCATGCGCCACCATGCCTGGATAATTTTTTTTTGTATCTTTATAGAGACGGGGTTTCACCATGTTGGCCAGGCTGGTCTTGAACTCCTTACCTCAGGTGATCCGCCTGCCTCGGCCTGCCAAAGTGCTGGGATTACAGGCGTGAGCCACTGCGCCTGGCCCTGAGTGCTTTACAAATGATATTTAATCCTCACAATAACCCTAGGAGATGGGTATGACCCCCATGTTAGATATGGGGAAACTGAGGCCCACAGGTGTTAAGTATGTCTTCCCCAGAGCACACAGCTAGAAAAGACAAAACCTGGATTTGAATCCCAGTTTGTCTGCCTGACTTTGCAGTCCATATGTGTAAGCACAATGTTATATGCTCAAATACCTAGCATGGCTTTGTGAAGTGACACACCTGAAGTGCTCTTAGCAGAATTATTTGAACATTATTGCACATCTGTAGCTCCTACCAGCGCTTTAGACATGGCTGCCTGTTTTTCAGCCTTTGTGGCTCCTTTTCCTTTCCACACGTAGATTTTGGTTCCACTTTGGTCCAGGATGTAGCAGTCCTAAAGCAGCCAGAGATAGGTATGGTTGCTCAAGACCAGAAGGAAGATTTTGCACAGGGTCTGCTTCTGAAGCATGTCTGGCTACCCCAAGCTAAGTCCACCCAAACTCTACTTACATCATGGTTCAGTAAGTCCTGGACCAGAGGCCTCGTTGCTACCTCTGTGACTGCCAGCTGCCCAGCTGAATCTGAGATACTGGAGAAGGGGAGAGGTTAGCCTGTGCCTTTTCCTCTATAAAGCATCTTGTAGTCAACTGGATGTTGTTCTGGTTTGGTTTTAGTTTGGAGTTTCTGGGTAGAGTGTGACTGCCTAAGACAGCCATGGCTTGAGTGAGGACAGGAATGTGCAGACTCTTTTCTTTGGTGGAGACTTTTGTTCATCTCTCTCCCAGACATTATCCCTTCCACATCCCTGGGCATGTGTAGGCCAGAGTAAAGGAAAGGTCTCCTCAAGAGATCAGGAGAGTTGCTAACAAGAACAACTGCCTCCTTGAGTGGGGGATCTCCAAGCTTTCTAGGAGCTGCATTTGAAAAGGACTAAGAAGAAAACTAGACGGCTACACCCAAAACAAGGAGCCAAGCAGAGGTGGCTGGTGTTCTAGGGGACACCTTCCCCCCAACCCCAGCTTCCAGCTAAAGCCAGGTTTAGCTACTCACTGATACAACATGATATTTGATTTCTGCTGCTGATCTATGATCTCATCAGGGACTGCAGGCTTGATAATGGAGCATCGACCAAGGGTGTCTTGAAGGACCTTCATCAGCTCTGGGCTGGCTGCCTCCTTGTCTCCCTCGATCACTCCTATTTCAGCACGGCCCCCTCGCTCCCTGTCTCGAATATCCTTTGCCAGAAGCATAGCCTGTCAAAGAAGCCCAAGGAAGCCCTCAGCTCCTCTGGGACCCCTTTCTGCCTGATGTCTTTGGGAAGAGCAGCCTAGATCCCAGACACAGGAGTTACTCGGATGCTGAGGAGTCCAGGGTGAGTCACAAACTCACACACTTGGCCTGTCTCCAAGACAGATTCTACTCAAAGGCAGGGCTCCACCTTGATTCTTGGGGAAGAGCCAGCATGGAGGGAAGAAGAAAGAGGAACTTGAGAGAGTGCTAAGGCTAGGAAGCCATACCTTCAGGCGCTCCCCACTGTTGCTCTCTGGGCCATTCCATTGGATGATGACTTTCCCAAGGTCCAGCAAGAAGACATCACCTCGGTTGAAACTGTCCCAGCTCATTTCCACCTGTCGATGAGAGGTAAACATTGTTCAGGAGGAATTCTTAGGTGCCAGGTGGAGAAGCCCAGGGCCTGGGGCAGACAGTGTGCAGGACTAACCTCGGTAGCCCTGATGTTTCTTTTCCCTTTCACATGTAGCAGCCGCTTCACGTCGTAGGTGTTGGTCTCCACGTGCTTCATCCCAGAGGCGACACCCCCCTGCTTGTAGCTAAGGGAACATCCATTCAGTTATTTGAGTGCCTGCTATGTGCTAGGTTCTGGGGAGACAGTGGTGAATTACACAGATGCAGCCTCACTCATGTGATGATGACAGTACATCAGCAAGGTAAATACAGATGGTGGCAGCTGCTGCCCCACAAGTAGACTGGGTGAGTGACTTTCTGGTAGCGAGTCGGGGCAGTCTTCTCTGAAGAAATGACATTTGAGCTGAGATACTACAAGGAAAAATGAACCAATACCCAGAGGAATAGTGCTCCGGGCAGAGGAGACATCAGCGACGAAGACCCCTGCAGCACAGACGGCTTGTTTTGTTCCAGGAACTGTCTGAATGCCAGTGTGTTACTGGGAGAGGGATACAAGTTGGGCCACAGCAGAAGCATTAATGACTCCACGGCCTTAAGACCACCTGCTGTAGGAATCAGCTCGCCCGCCGTGCACTCAGCCCAGCCCAGCCTTGCCTCCGAGCCAGGGGTCCTGCACTTTAAGGGAATGCGGAAGGTAGCCCTGGAGCAGAGGGGCTCTGTCCTTGGGTTCCCCAGTGGCTCAGTGTGCTCCTCTGTGCCCAGAAGGGCCTCAGTCAGTGGAGACTGCTGACCTGCAAGAAGCTGATCTTGGCCCAGCCTCACAATTCTCAAGCTCATTGGAATTCCTCTTTTTGTTTTAATATCAGGGGCAAAGTTTTGAGTTAAACTTCTCAGTTGATGGAACATTATCATTGGCCTTTGCTCCCTCTCTAGTGTTACGTGTCTGTGCATTCCCTTTATCTGCCTGCCCTACTCCCATTCCTCTCCCCCATACGCTTCCATTCTAACTGTTGACCTTTTTATTTTCATTCTAGTAAACTGTGCCCCCCACCTTTTTTTTTTTAAAGACAGGGTCTCACTCTGTCACCCAGGCCAGAGTTCAATAGTGCAATCATGGCTCATTGCAGCCTTGACCTCCTGGGCTCAGGTGATCCTCATCAGGGACTGCAGGCTTGATAATTGAGGGCTCAATACCCTCAGCCCATGGAGTGGCTAGGACTATAGGAGTGCACTGCCATGCCTGGCTAGCTTTTTTACAAAATATTTTTTTGTAGAGATGAGGGTCTTACTGTGTTGCCTAGGCTGATCTTGAACTCTTGGGCTCAAGCTATCCTCCTGCCTCAGCCTCCCAAAGTGCTGGGATTACAGGTGTGAGCCACCACGCCCAACCCATCCTGTTGTTTTGTGTGCATGTTTTTGTTTTGTTTTGTTTTGTTTGAGATGGTGTCTTGCTCTGTTGCGGGGCTGGAGGGCAGTGGCACGATCTCAACTCACTGCAACCTTCGCCTCCTGGGTTCAAATGATTCTCCTGCCTCAGCCTCTCGAGTAGCTGGGATTACAGGTGTGCACCAGCACGCCCGGCTAATTTTTGTATTTTTAGTAGAGACGGGGTTTCACCATGTTGATGAGGCCGGTCTTGAACTCCTGACCTCATGATCCGCCTGCCTCGGCCTCCCAAAGTGCTGGGATTACAGGCATGAGCCACCACACCCGGCCATGTGTGTGCTTTTTAAAACAGAAATTGGTATTCTGTTATATGTCTTAGTCTGTTTCTTACTTTGTGTGCTAAGCACCATGTTTGTGAGCTCTGTCCTTGTGTTAGGTGTGTATCTAATCTGTTGCTTCTGGCTACTGCATAATACTCCATGGTGTGCATGTCCAGTCTCCGAGTGATGGACACCTACGTTGCCTGCAGCTTCCTAACATAATTAATGAGGCTGCTATGAACAGTCTGGTCCATGTGCCCCTATGGACCTGGATGCGTGAGGATTTCTGTGAGTTACACACGCAGAAGTGGGATTTGCAAGTGGCACTGACTACTCTCCAGGATGCTGTGCTAGTCCACACTTCCATCGGCAGGGCACAAGGGCTCCTATTTCCCCATAGCCTTGCCAACACTTGGCACCTCCCAGCTGTTTAATTTGCTGCTCTAGTGGGTGGAAGTGACAGCTTTGTTTTGATTTGCATTTCTCTGATTACTTTCTTGCTATGCATGTTGGCCTTTTGGGTTTCCTTCTCTGTAAACTGCTGTTTCTGTCCTTGCTCTGTGCACCCCTACTCACATGATGCCTTGCTTGAAGTAGCCACGGAAAGTGTCTGACTCGTGGTACTGGACCTCTCGGTGCTGCACAGGGCTGCCTCCCAGGTAGTCGTCCAGCTGTGTGGTATAGATGGCTGCGCAGCTTTGCTCATCCTGGGAGGAGTCCTTCCCGATCCAGACGTGAATGTCCTGGGATAGGAGACTGGCCACTCTCCGAGTCTGGGAGGTAGTTGGAGAGATCCGGTCAGGGGCCAGCTCACCTCCCCTTTGCTGCTGGCCCCTCTGTTATGGGGAGAATGCAGCACATGTGCCTGCCCTCGGCAGACTGAGGGCCCTCTCTCCTGCAGTGGATGCGGCAGCTGCCCTGGCCCCCGAGCAGACCTGCGATCATGGCATAGGCTTTGGCAGCCCAAATTCCTCCCCACATTTGGGGAAAGTTGACATCTTGTTGTTCCCCAAATAAACAGAGACCAACGGGGATCTTTTCCCAGCCGGGTTGCAGGCTTACCTCACAGGTCCCCTTGGTCCCTTGCACTCACACAGCTGGCACAGTGCTCATCTGTACACCTGCATGACCCTGTCAGCACCGTTCATGTGAGTCTCCTCCATGAGAATAGCACTTTGAGGCTGCAGACAGGCCTTGCATTTATCAGGCCTTCTTCCACACCACTTTAATGTGGGGCCTAGGCCCGGGAGAAGTGCTGCTTGTGGGTGGCTCACTGAGGTTCAGACTGAGGGTCCTACCCCCATCCTCTGATGCAGAATTAAAAACCCAGGCTTAATGATGGCCTTTGATAGTCAGACTGGAGGTCTGCTCTGCATAGCACTGAGGAACCATTGAGACCGATACCAGGGACCGACTACCTTCCCTCACCAGCACATCTCCCAGTAGAGCCCAAGAACTGGCCCCAGGGGAGAGGCTCACAGGAGTGGGGAGGAGGGTGCTCACCGAGAGGATGACGTAGCAGTCCCCCTCATAGAAGTTGCCATGGGCGCTCACAGGTACCAGCGCCAGCTCCATTTTCTGGAAGGACAAGGGGTGGGTATAGCCTACATCCCCTCCCGCCTCCCTTCCCCACAAGCCTCCCTCTCCTCTCTGTCATTCGTTGCAGGTGGTGGGGAGAAGGAAGGGAGATGTTCTCAATGACCTTATAGGATGTGAGGCAGCCAGCCACAGGGTTAATGTGGTCACCTCTCTGGCTTCTGTGAGCTCTGCTTGCATCACCCCGGATCTGAACCTTGGTCCCTATCCTGCTTTCCCTCACCCTGTTCTCCACTCCAGTTCCCACCCGATCTCATCTCGCACTATTGTGGGAAGCCTGTGAACCACCTCCAGCCCTTTGCTGGATATAAACGACCAAGTACAAACCCTTCTCTGAGCCATTGTGCCAGCACCTCCAACGCTCTTCCCAACGCCGACCACTGGGTGCTGGCCCAGGCCCATGTAGGAAAGAACACTTGGATTCTGCGGGGCCGTGGGAGGTGGAGGATAACATTTGGAGAGTGCCAGTGGTCAGCAGGGCTCTGTGCCAAGTGTCTTATATTTGGAGTCTGGGTCAGGGCCCTGATTTATCACTGCATGTATGGCTTGGCCCTGGAGGACTGTTCACACAGCCTTGATGTAGATTTTAATCACACTCTCCAAGTGAGGGAAACTTGCGGCCATACTTGTGTGCGTTCTATGTAAAATGTGATAAATGTTAAATACACTGCAAATCTGGTAACCGTGTTTTAGTACTTGTTTTTTTTTTTTTTTTTTGGTTTGTTTTTGTTTTTTTGAGAGGGAGTCTCACTGCGTCTCCCAGGCTGGAGTGCAGTGGCGCGATCTCGGCTCACTGCAAGCTCTGCCTCCCGGGTTCACACCATTCTCCTGCCTCAGCCTCCCAAGTAGCTGGGACTATAGGCGTCCACCACCACGCCCAGCTAATTTTTTGTATTTTTAGTAGAGGTGGGGTTTCACTGTGTTAGCCAGGATGGTCTCGATTTCCTGACCTCGTGATCCACCCACCTCAGCCTCCCAGAGTGCTGGGATTACAGGCGTGAGCCACCACACCCCGCCAGTACCTGTTAGTTTTTAAGGAAACTGGAAGCCTTCAAACAATGGAAGTGACCTGGGACTCACAATCTCTGCGAGGCTTGCTGGAGAGCTGACTCCCCCTCCTGGTTGAGGATAGTGAAGTGAGGCATCACCACTGGGTTTTAGGCAGCAGCAACTGACTGGGCTCAGGGCAGGGGTTGGGGGGAATCCTCGTATCTGGCAGGTGGAGCTACCCAGGCCAGGGTGGTTCCCAGCTATGGATTGCTGGAGCTCACAGCCACACAGAGGGGCCCAAGCCCAAGAGGAGATGGGCTGAACAGCTCCTCATCTCTGCAGTGCCCCCTCACCTCTCCCCATATTTTGTAGGAGCCAGGGTGCCCTGTGGAAGACATGTTCCATTTCTCTGATGGAAGCTGCCAGGAGTCTGCTGAGTAGGTCCCACCTGTCTTTCCAGGGTATTTCCTGCAAGTGCAGACTCACTGAGCAGGTGGCTGGCTAAAGGACAAGCTTGTTTTTGCCTGGAGCCCTGTTCTTCAGGGCTGAACATTTCCTCCACCTGCCAACCACCTGCTTTGAGCACCCAGGAGAGGTGAAGGATGGGAAATAGGTACTTGGATGCTGCCTCTCATTCTCCTCAAACCATAGGCTAAGGGGTGCTGGCGGGCTGTTGCCTAGCAGACCCAGGCAGCCAGACTCTGCTTCCAGATGCCAGTGGTCACGAGTAAGGTGCCTCCAGCCCAGCTCACCTCTATTCTCCAGACAATGATCCCAGGGTCGTTGTCCACAGCCCTGAAGGCACTGGTCAGAGGCATGATGCTTGTCTTTCCAGGACTGAAACATCACAGAACAAGAGGGGAGATGATACCTCTTGCCATAGTGGGCATCAATCCAGTTTTTCTGCTGGGCTGCTTCCCAGTCTGTTGTCAGCCATCCTGCCACACCCTCGTGGTGCATCCCTGCACCATTACACAATGATGGGGTCAAGGACTTGCCCAAATGCACATGGTGAGCCTGGCTGGCCTGGGGATTACCACCCATGAGTTCTGCTTCCCACCTGCCATTGCCCTTGAGAGCTCTGGTAATCGTCATGGTTATTTACCAAAGGGGTGATAAATATGTTAAGCCCTGTATTGATTCACTTTGCATATGTTACCTCTAATTTTCAGAAGGTGATTTTCGTCATCTTACATTGTGTGAATTTGAGGTTTAGAAAGGCTGAATAACTTGCACAAGATCACACTCTAGAATGAAATCCTTATCTGATCCCCAAACCTGTGCTTCTTTCTAGCCACTTTGATGTACTACAACCCTTCCTAAACCAATCTAAGTTCAGTGGCATTTGGAAAGAGAAGCTAGTCAGAAAAAATATTTCCAAACTCAGTTGTCTTCTCTCACTCTCATTCCAATTCTTCCCAAGTTCCCTGCTTACAAGGCCTTCTCCACAGTCAACTTTCACCTTCTCTTTGGCTTTTATCCCTTTTTTTTTTTTTTTTTTTTTTTAGAGTAAACTATTCTTAAACTCAAACAACCCTTCCTTCTTTTATCACTACCATATTCCCTGTGCTTTCCAGATGCAAAGGAAAGTAAAACGGCAGGGCTGGGCCTGGGACAAAGGGTTCTGGGTGCCAGCAGGGTGTGGCCTGGTCTGGCCTGCGGACAGATGGCTTCCTTTCTCCCTCCCACACAGACCCAAGCTTCTCTGTGGAAGTGTGAACCTCAGACACTTAGACGTCTCCAGTTCCTTCAGGATTGAGCAAGTCAGGTTGGGGAGAGGGGGTAAGTGGTAAAGATCTAAGTCTGTGTAGGTCATGTACCATCTGTATTCAAGGAGCATCCTGGGTAATTAAGCACCTACCCATATCCAAGGCCACGTAGAGGCTTTATAGAATTAAAATACCTGCTCTCAAGGAGCTTGAAATCTGATAACATGCATAATTAATGTAAAGCTAGATTAATTTCTCCCGAGAGGCAAAGGAAAAAGGATGGGGTTGATGGATTTACGTAAGATTTAAAAATTCACCCAGAAAGGACTGTATGGATTTTTGCTATTTGGGGACATACTGTGCTTGTTAAGAGGAACATGTCTGACCATTGTTTTCTTGAACTTTGATGGACAAAGCCAAGTTTGGAGAGCATGCGCCATCTAGTATGGACTTTGGCAAAAAACCATAAAGCACACAGCAAACTCGCTTTGTCTACTGCTGTAGCAGGACTAAAGCAAGGCAATGGTGCGGAGCAGCCAGTGTTTGAGAATTTAATTTGATAACTTGTGCTGCCCCACCCTGTGCTGCTCAGAATTGCCAGGAAATATGGTGTTTGGGTTTTCTTCAGACCCTACGTAGCAGTCATTAAAGGCAAAAGCCATGAGCCAACTAGGGGAAGGGGACAAGGGCCAGTGAATTCATTCCTTGGAGACAGAGAACTGTCACCCTGGTAAAAGCCAAACCAGCCGGCAGCAATTAGGACTGTGAGCCTCAGAGGCTGAAACCTGTCCCGTTTCCCAGCAGGAATTTAGGAATCAAGGAGCTCACTGGGCCAGGCACCCCGAATGCGAGAGGATAAGCTCCAGGAAGGGACTTCCTGTCACACTGGAACACACAGAAAACAGTTCTGACATCTAATCTCCCAAAGCTGGGTCTCTTCTTCTCTCCTCCCTAAATCCTAATTCAGCATCCTTTGAGAGGACTGCAGAAACCCCTTGGGTGTGGGGCACAGTTTTGAAATGTCTGTCAGGTTAAAAGCCAGTGGCCTGTAACTCTCAGAGATGCCCTTTTGGACGGACCCTGAGCAGAGGAAGCTGTTTTTTGTTGTTGTTTTTGAGACAGGATCTTGCTCTGTCACCCAGGCTGGAGTATGGTGGTGTGATCTTGGCTCACTGCAACCTCCACCTCCTGGGCTCAAGTGATCCTTCTGCCTCAGCCTCCTGAGAAGCTGAGACCACAGTTGTGCACCACCATGCATGCTTGGCTTTTTTTTTTTTTTTTTTGTAGAGACAGGGTCTCACTATGTTGCCCAGGATGGTCACAAGTTACAAACTCTTGGGTTCAAACAATCCTCATGCCCTGCCTTCCCAAAGTGTTGGGATTACAGGTGTAAGCCACCTCTCTGGGCCAGGAAGCTGGTTTTAACTCCTCCTGCCTTGCTCCATACCATTTTTCTCTAAGGATTGGTGAAAGGGGTCTGTCTTTCCCAGCTTTTGAAAATGTGCCCTATATGTTCAGCTGCTAGTCTAAGGGGTTCTTCTCAACAAGAAGTTTGCAAAACTGGCCAGCCAGACTCCTGGTTCATTTTAAAAGCCTCATCTCAGAAGACAAAGCCAAGGGACTCTCAAGCTCCTCTTCCTTTCATTTCTTCCTTATTCAGGAGTATTAACTGGCATGCCCCCGTAAATCAGAGACCTTACCTTGCCTTCTCGCTCACCAGCCTTCCCAGTTTCCCGGCGTGTAAGCAGCAGCAGTATTGAAGAACCACTCCAAAGCAGGAGGCTCCAGGTCTGCTGCCTTAGCTTAGTAATGGCCGCAGAGACACTGGGTTATATTTGCTTGTGTTTGCATCTTAACCGCATTTTCCTAGTCCTGGCCAATCAGAGCCAACCTAGCACTGAGCTTGACTTATTCAAACCAGAGGGAAAGCTTTATCTGTGCCTATTCAAAACAGCAAAACAAGAAGAGCAGACTTTTAAAGGCTTCTTTGAACTCCAGCTCCACGCCCTGATCTAATTGATTTTTTAAAAAGTGCACACAGCCCATCAATAATGCAGGAGAGAGGTTGGAAGGATATGAAATTTGCCATATTGTAGATATGCATGCATTATGGTGATGACAGGAGGCAGAGGCTGGAGCTGCCCCATGAGTGCCTGTGATGTCTAGGTTGGCAAGAGCCTCCCTAAGAAGCTTCTGGCATTTCTCAAAGGGAGGGGAAGTCTGGGAGAGGAGCCAGAATTTTATTAGGCCACAGTTTTGCTCGTTGGGGTCTCTACTAGTCATACAGTAAACCAATCAATATTTGAGTGCCTACTGTTTGCCAGGAACCATGCTGGGCTCTCAGCTTCAGGGTTCCCAGTTTGGAAGAATCAGTGAGGGGCAGAGAAGAATCAAGACTCCATTCCCAGGGCTGGGTGCGGTGGTGGCTCACGCCTGTAATCCCAGCACTTTGGGAGGCTGAGGTGGGTGGATCACAAGGTCAGGAGTTCGAAAACAGCCTGGCCAAGATGGTGAAACCCCATCTCTACTAAAAATACAAAAATTAGCCGGGCGTGCTGGCAGGCCCTGTAATCCCAGCTACTCAGGAGGCTGAGGCAGGAGAATCGCTTGAACCTGGGAGATGGAGGTTGCAGTGAGCTGAGATCGTGCCATTGCCTCTAGCCTGGGCAACAGAGCAAGACTCCATTTCAAAAAAAAAAAAAAAAAAAAAAGACTCCATTCTCTTAGGGCTTCTGGTTCATGATGCCCAGAAGTCAATAGGACATCAAGCATATACGCATGCTAAGCACCTGACTGCAATGGGGTTGATCACAGCAGAACTTGTGTAACCTTGAGCGGAAGCCCTGTGTGGCATCTGCAGCTGGCCTCCCGGTGGGTGCAACATCCCACTCAGCCCGGGGGTGCAGCTGCTTCATGATGGAAGGGGTTGCAAGAAGAAAGGCGGTGCTTGCTATGGGCCCAATGAACACTTAAGGGCCAGTGAAGGTCAGTGGCAGCTCACATTCCTGGATAGGTTTTTTAAACCCACTTTTATTAATTAATTGTAAGTAATACAAATATTCCAAAAATATAAACAGACACTTAATGGCGTCCTGCATTTCAAGTTTTTGAATACAACAAATTTATCAAACCATGAATCTGTAAGCAAGGTAGTCAGAATCCCATAGCCCAGTCACAGTGGGAAGCAGATCCCCTACCCTCCAAATGGCATCTTGAAGGGGTAAAGCGGCACAAAATGGAACATGATAAGCAAAAAAGCTCATGAGGCCCAAAGAGGAGGGTCCGCTCCAGGGGCAGGCCCTACAACGTTAAAAGAATGGGGCAGCTGGCCCGACCTCTGTCCTCCTCTTCCCTGGCTGAATGTAGATATTTACCAGCATTTAGAAAAAAGGATAAAAAGACAGAACTAAACCCCTGTTTAGGAAAAAGGGACCGAGGGACAGCAGTGGTTAAGTAATCCACTGAGGACCTCAAGGGGAAAATGGACTTACCTTTCTCATATACTTGGCCTGGCTAGGACACTGGGTGCCAGACAGCCTTCTGAGGGGATTTTCTTTCTAAATGAGGCCTCAGGAACAGGCAGGGGCAGCAGAATACAATAGCATCCATTTCCCAGGGAAAGACTGCCTTTACATTTCCCATGCTTTTAGCACAAAGCAGCATCTGGGCCACTGTTACCAGAGGTGAATTTATACATTTACAAAATGCTTAAAATCTTTGGGAAGCAGGAGGAAGCTAAACAGAAGGTCCCATGTTAACTGAAGGCAAATTCACTCAACCTCTCTAGTAAGGGACCCATGGGCCTACAGAGTGTCCCCTCTACAATGTGCAGAGTGGAAACCCTTACCTGACCCTTTTCCAAACTGGTCCTGTGTCCAAAGCTCCCCCTATGAGAGGGACACGAACATCAGGCTTTTGATTTAGAAGCCCAATCAGAGAGACACAGTGTGTCCCTGAAGAGGCACCTTAAAAGAACTGAACCTGGCAGGTAGGCAGATTCCTGGCATGGCTTGAATTGGTGCTGACCAGGCATGGTGGCCTATTGCCTCCCAAAGACAAGTCTCAAGTGGGAGGGGCTGATGGTGGGAAGCCCTAGAAGAGTCTGGGATGAAGCGGCCTCCTCCCTGTCTTGCCCTCCAAAATTGAATCTGGCCTGATTCCTCTGAGGAGCAAATTTTACAATCATCCCTCACCCTAACACACGGTGAAACTGGAAACCTGACAGCAAATAATGACTAGGCTGGCTCTGGTCCACATGAACAGACACTGGCTAGGTTTGGCTGAGTAGCTTCTCTGGGGCAAGTGGGAATGGCATTGCTGTGGGGGAGTTGCAGGTGGACAGGCAGGGTTCTGATGGGAGTGAGGCCTAAA
Source organism: Pongo abelii (assembly GCF_028885655.2). Classification (NCBI taxonomy): domain Eukaryota; kingdom Metazoa; phylum Chordata; class Mammalia; order Primates; family Hominidae; genus Pongo; species Pongo abelii. Next base: position 55,753,675 of record NC_071995.2, read on the forward strand.
AAGCAGGGGCTTCATGCAGATGCAGCAGGGACACTCCCACCAAGCCATCCTGGGCTTTGGTCATGGGTCCCACGCCAAGCACTTGGACAAGCCTGTTAGGAAAGGGGGTGGCACATGCTCTTCCGCCATCTGGAAAAACATGGAGATCCAAGGGAGGGCGGAAAGGGTCCTTGCAACTCAGTCAGCTTAGAGCCTCTTATTGCTTATTTAGTCAGAAAAGCCTGGCTGGGCCCAGACGGCAAAACATTTGGCCAAGGGCTAACCCTTAGGGTGGGGCTTGGAAGAGAGGCCCCTCCTGCAATATTAGGATAGCAGCCTAGGTCAGGCCTTGGGTCCGAAGCCACAGCTGGCTCTAAGAGTCTGAGCTCCTGCTTTCCTTCAAGAGACGGTACATTTCTGGCTAGCACATGGGGATCCTTCTCCCTTTAGGTATACCGGGACCCCACAGGCACCGGGGAGTGATGCTGGCAGAAATGGCCACACGAGTTCTGGGGACTCTGTTCCACTTTATGATTCCAAAGAGAAAGACAAGGCCTTATAACCTTGGGACAAGGAGGGAAGGCGGCACCACAACTCTAGAGAAGAATGCCAGCCAGCCACCTCTGAGAGCACCAAGCTGCTGCTCTACCGCCTGCTTTTCTCAAAACTTGTTAGCTCCTGAGGCTGGATCTAGGGTGTGGCAATGGCAGGGACGATGGGGAAGAGTCCTGAGTGGGTGGTGTCCCTGCACCTAAAGCAATTCACAAATGCTTTGTGATACCTGCCTCCAGGGAACACAGAGATGGGAATAGGAGCGCCCTCCCACCCCAGGAGGAGGGAGGGAGGGAGGAGAGAACCCCACCCACCCCAGGGAGGCCACGATTAAGGCAGTGATGCTGAGGTGGGGCTCCTTTTTGGGAGGCCCCTTGTGCTCCCAATCACAGCAGCACTTCCTCTTGCTTTCCACCCCGGGAAAACTTCCATTTCGTGATGACTTTAATTTTAAAGCATTCACTATTGAGAACCTTTGAAAGCAGGAGACACCCAGAGTGCAGGTCTGAGGGGCTCACTCACTCCGGTTACCAGAGGCAGAAAGCATGCGCATTAGGCTGGCAAATGGCAAGAACACTCATTCCCCCTCAGCCCAGGAAGAGCAAGAGTTCTGAGGCCCTTGAGAGGAAAAGCAACAGCCAGGAAGGATGAAGGCTGGAACAGACAGAGCTCGGTACAGGACAGGCCCTGGGGGAAGACACAACAGGAAAGAGCCCTGCCCAAGAAATGGGAGGGGCTGGGGCAGCTTAGTTCTTCCCAGCCTTTGGAACAGAAGTCCTTGCACCAGCACCAGCAGAGAATCCCTGAAGAGCAGACTTATGGAAATGATCCCGAGCTCAGCTGATCCACAAGCCACGGGGACACACGTCCACGCTTTGAGGATTTGTCTTTTCCCTGTAACCCCAGCACCGCCGACATTCATCACAGGCCCAGGACTGTAACTTTGTCAGAAACAAACCAGGCCCAACACTCTGTGTTTAGAAAGAGAATTTTAAAACACAGTCAAAAGAACGGAAATCAGTTATCTGTCCTCTTCCCGGGCAGGGAGAAAACCTCCTTCCCCACAGGTTCGAGACTATGGCTAGGTGGTGAGGAAGGCAGGCTCAGCACCCCAGCCTTGGGGAGACATAGAAAGGGCCCATCCCAGGCACTCAGCGGGAGGCAAGCATAGCCTTTGGGCCACAAGACCTGATGGCCACTGGGTGCTGGTCTGGAAACAAGTCCTCATCTTCCCAGAAATGTGACCTTTTGTCTGCAGCAGCTGGCTGGAAAAGGATTTCAGAAAGGTGTGTGCCTGGAGTACCCAAAGGCATACCCTTCCTTTATCCTTGGCATAGGCCTTACAACACTGAGGAAAGGCCATGGTTTGGCAATGGAGTCTTCAATAGTCTTCATCCCTATACAACTCAGTGGCTCTTAGGGTGACAGGAGAGGAGACAAGACAAGCTAACTTGGGAAGAGTCTTGGTCTTTCAGCTTCTCCTCCACTGAAACACTATACGCTGGGGCCACAGTTCATGGCCACACACACACACAAACACACTCTCACAGTCAAACACACATCTCAACAAGTTGGCGGCAGGTAGCTCTGGGTATCGTTGGTCTGGCATTCGCCCACTCGGCATCTAAGCTGTCCTAAAGCTCTTTCCAATTACTTCTCACTGTTTCCGGGCCGTGTGGTGAGGCACTCCAGCTTCTACTCTGTCACGCTGATCATAAAGGCACAGTGTGGGAAAGTCCCCTACTGGGATGGCCATCGCTTGGAAGCAGGGCAGGCTAAGGGGCCCGCAGCTGCCCAAGGCTGGTGTAGACGTCCTCTGCTCCGCTCAGCTCCTCAAAGATTGGGATCAGGTTCAGCAACTCAGTGTCTGCCATGTCATCAAACCAGGACTGCACAGGCACCTGGTGGGGGGAAGATGTGGTGTCAATCTCCCGACTGCCGCTTCCCCCTCCCTCGTCCCGGAGCCCTAGAGGGTGGCTGGGTCTTCCTGGAGGGGTGTACTTCTCTGGTGGAGCCCACAGTTCCAGTCTGCTTCCTCTCCCAATCCCTACCGTGGAGACGCATCAGGAGCACTCACTGCATTCTCGGGGTGGAATATGTAAGAAGCAGGCGAGTTGTCCAGGATGAGGGTCTTCCTCAGGTCCCTCCCCAGGCGGCTGAGGTCCTTGACGTAGCAGCCCTGGTGGAACACGCAAGACTCACGGAATAGGCGGGCCCGGAACACCCCACACCGGTCCAGCAGGTCTGTCACAGGGTCGGCATACTAGGAGGAGAGAAGATGCCTTAGTTTGGATACAGTCGTGGTCCTCCTGTGTAACCCTAGGGACCAAAAGGAAGCTGCTGGACCACCCCTGTGGCCACCACACCCACTCCCGGTTCTTCCCTCTCACCCCTAGGTACCTTGGCCAGGCTGGCAGTGAAGAGAACACATTCAAAGAGTTCCCCCATGCGTCTCAGGAACTCATCCACATAAGGCCTCTTGAGCACATACACCTGAGGAAGAGCAGAGCAGCCTGTTGGAGGCATCCCTGTGATGAAGGTTTGCAGTACTGGGTACCTTCACCAGTTACACAGAGAGCAGCAAGGAGCTCTCAACTCCTGCAGCCCAGCCTCCTGGGCTACCTGGCTGGAAGCCTGCGGCCCCCTGAGACCCCAGAGACCCGGAGAACTGGCTGCACCCCCTCACTGGGTTTCCAATGGATCAGTGGTCCCAACCTCAACCTGGCTCAGGAAGAAGCGCATACACCATGTCCCAGGAGCCATCTCTGTTTCCGGCGGTGGACCATCAGCTGCCTCCAGAAACAAGTAATCAAGAATAGGCCTCACAGATGGAAACAGCCTATCCTGGATTACTTGAATCCAGCCACAGCCTCTATGGGAGCTTTCTGTGCTTGGCTCCAACAGGACAGTCTGTCCAGGTCACGATTAGGTAATGAATTGCACCAGGGAGAAGTGACTTTTTCCCCTCAATGACCACAGACTAGACAGACACCCTGCCGAGTCTTGCTCTGCACCCGATCTTGTGCTTGCTTCTGCCAGCCACCCCTAACACCTTTGTCCACCTTTACGATCTTACACATTTTGGCAAGTCCTTTGGCTACCTGACCCCACATCGGTCTGCATTCTATTGCTTCCATGACTCTAGCCTACACAGCTGCTACTAGAACCATTTCCAAAAAGATCCTTTTTCTTTTCTTTATTTACTTATTTTTTTAGAGATGGGGTCTTGCTATGTGAGGCCAGGCTGGTTGTGAACTTGTGGGCTCAAGCATTCCTCCTGCCTTGGCCTGCGAGAGTGCTGGAATGACAGGTGTAAGCCACGGCACCTGACTCCCAAAGCTCCTTTACCCGCATTACTCCCGAGCTCAAAGAGAGTCGGCCTGCTGTGACTTTCCCTCCTAGAGTAGGCCTGAACTGGCCACCAACTCACCAGACCCCTCGGAGCTCTGCAGGAACCCTCTGTTCTAGGCAGCCACAACTTAGCTTCTGTTAGCCTGCCATTCCTTCGACCTCGAACAAGCCTCTTCTTCATCCCAGCTTTCATCAAGTCTGGCATCCTTTCACCCACCTTGGGCAGGTAGTGCTCCCTCATTTAAATCTCATCCTTTTAAAAATTATTCATACCCTTCCTTGTTAGCCAGGAGTTGACAGTGTGTATCTGTTTGAAAATATGCCTTCATCTTTTCTACAAGGGTTTAGCACATCCCTATACCCTCAGCTAGACTGTCAAAGGGCTGCTGGACCAAGCCTAGTCCTGACCGGGGCCTGGCGCTGGGCATGGCAGGCCTTCTGGGCAAGCAAGCTGAGTAAATGGTCTTTCACTAGCAGTGTCACATGATCCTTAACCTGGGACTGCCTGGGCTGCAGGCTGGAGCCTGGTCCGTTTAGATTTGAGTGCTCTTTACATTGACAGACACACACTGAGCACTTCCTCAGGCAGAATCCAATGGAGGGCCCCAGGGAAGGCAGTCAGAGAAGGCTTCATAGAGGAGGAGATGTCTGGGCTGGGAAGGAAGAAAGTCACTAGCTATTCACAGTGGGGGTGGCGGGGGGAGCATGGGCAAGAGGGCATTCCAGGCAGAGAAAATGGTTACTACTGATTTCCCTGCCTGTTACAGGCAAAGAGATACCTGGTTAAGGTATCTTAACAGGTATAGATACCTTTCTTAAGGAACAGAGAAATGTAATAAATCATGTAACAGTGCTGGCCACGTGAGGGGATGGTGGTTAACAAACGATAGCTATTATTATTATTAAATAAAATGTAAACTATTCTTTTAAACAGCTTGGTTGCAAAGAGAAAAGAAGGGAGACAGCTGGGTGGGATATGGGGCTGAAACTCTTTTTTTAAGATGACGAAGCCTTGAGTGTGAAAGATACCAATAAAAAGGGGAGGCTGGAGTTATAGAAAAGGGATCAACTGACAGAACCCAAGCCCTGAGACGGGTGGAGGACCCCAGTACAGGTGAGGCAGAAGGCAGACCCCCCACCCTCTGGGCTGGGTGTGGTCTGGCTGGCAGCTTACCTGGTGAGTGGTCCCCTCAATCTCTATAGGCACTATGAAGTCAGCATTGTTGATTGGCTGGAAGGCAGAAAAGTTAATGCTGTCAGCATGGTGGCAAAGAAACATGAGGCCCCCACCATACCCCTAGGTGGGTGGGGAGAAACAGGTCTTAGAGACTCTTGGAAGTGCCTCTGGCCACCTCATTAAGGGGTTCTCACTTTAGTTCAAGATGTGATATCCCATTCTGGTTTTCCCTACTCCTTAGCACCCCCACTCTGACAAATTCTACCTGGGCTGAGAGTTTTGGGGCCTGAGTTTCCTGAGGAGACAATTTAGGCCTGCCCTGTACAGAGTCCTCGTGGCTGGCTTTCTGTGCTATGTGGCTTGGGGGCAGATGCAGCCTGTTGGGAGTGACTGGAGATAGCAGCCCTGGTGGAACACACAGGGTTCCTACTCAACATTCTTCAGTGGGGCCTCTAGATACCCGTGACACCAGGGTGGCCAAAATGCCAGAGGCCTGGCCTTTTCCCTTGTAATCACTCTTCTTTCCTCACCTTTAGGCTGCCTTACACATCTGTTGTCAGATTCACAAGAAGGCCCAAGATAAAGGTAGGAAGGGTTCCAGACGTTGAGTTACCTTAAAGGAGCTATGCACAAGGGTTTCATCGAGGTCAATGACTACACAGATCCTTCCTTGATCTTCCTCTGTCACCTCTGGGAGCAGGCAGGTCCCTGGGATCTAAAACCAAGCCAGGTTGCTGAGATCTGCCTACCAAGAAAGCCCAATTGTACCCCTTGGCATAACTATGGGAAGAGCTGGGCTGTTTGTGGAGACACAATCACCAACCCAGGATAGGCACCACTTAAAGGCCAGGAAGAAAGGAGGTGGAGTTGTTTCCTTGGTTTCAGCCTCCCAATGGGACTATTAAGTGATCTGGACATTGGAGGTGGTGGCCAGGGCAGGTGTGGGATGGACAGCAGCTGTGGGAAGAGGGCATGGAGCACCAGCTGTCCCCTAAAATCTAACGCCTTGCACATAGCAGGCCCTCAACAAGTATGGGGAACAAACGGCTTCCCAGGTCAGGGAGGTGGCTGGCCAGGCACCAAGGACTATGCACATCACCCTGCCCATGGAGCTGGCAGGGATCACAGGGTCCTGGCTTCTGAGTACTTACCAGGCCACAGTCACGTACCTGGTAGAACTGGTACTGGAGACACTGGAGCAGATCCGACTGAGGAAGAGAAGGAGGTGCTCAGTGCCATCTCACCGCCTTTCCCACCCCATCCAAACCCACTGCTTCTGTCTTAAGCCTGGAGGGCAACTTTCTCCCCCAGACCCAGCCACCTGGAAGCTTCCCATGTCAAAAGTGACTTTTCCTAGGAGTGGGCCAGGAAAAGGGAAAGGCTAGAGCTTCCTTTCCACATTCGGCCTGATGAAGGATGGAGAAGACAAGTGTCCCTGTTCTCGGTTGCCACTGCCTCTCAATTGGACAAAGTGAGGAATAGGGAACTCAAGTAACTGATTCAGGGACACAGAGTCAGAGGCAGAACCAAAGTCTGAATTCCTCACAGTGGCAAACTCTCGCTAAGTCCTTAAACTCAGGCTTCTCCTTGAGAACATGTTGTTTTCCATGCCCTCCTTAGGAGTTACGTGGGGGAACAAGCCCTATAAAACATCAAGTAAGCCACACTGTGGGTACCCAAAATGTGAGGGGAGGGAGTGCAGAGAGATCAGCAAGCCCCCCACCCCAATTTTTGCTAATACAAATGTTATGACCGCTGGGTGCAGTGGCTCACACCTGTAATCCCAGCACTTTGGGAGGCCGAGGCGGGCGGATCACCTGAGGTCAGGAGTTCGAGACCAGCCTGATCAACATGGAGAAACTCCGTCTCTACTAAAAATACAAAATTAGCCGGGCATGGTGGCATATGCCTGTAATCCCAGCTACTTGGGAGACTGAGGCAGGAGAATCGCTTGAACCCGGGAGGCGGAGGTTGCAGTGAGCCGAGATCGCACCATTGCACTCTAGCCTGAGCAACAAGAGCGAAACTCCATCTCAAAAAAAAAAAAAAAAAAGTTATGGTTTTAAGAGTTCTTAATGAAAACTTTGAAGAAAAATTAAAATCCTAGCACTTAGATAAACAATGTGGCATTCAGTGTACTGCCTTCAAATCTGTGTCAGCAGACTTTTTCCAGAATGCTATATAATTACACACTCTGCCTTTTTACTTAATGTTGCAACTCAATACTTCTCCATGTTATTGAGAACTCTGTAAAAGCTAATCACTCAGTAATACTGTCATGTTGTATTTTATTTAACCATTTCCCCTACTGCAAAATGCAGTGATTTTTCACTGATGTATGTCTTCAGCCTGGTCTTGAGAAAAAGGAAGGACAACCAGACCTCAGTGTTTCAGAGAAGTACCACTGGCTTTTGGGGCAGAATAATTTTTGTTGGTTGGGGCTGGCCCCACCTGTGAAATACTAGACATATAAAAAATACCCACAAAATCCCAAATGCCTTGCATGAGTACAGGAGAGAATTGCTGACAGGAGTTATTAACAGCATGGTAGAGTTTCAATTCCTTGGCTCCCTGTAAGTCAGGTAACTTGGAAGTTAGCTTTGCATAGTTGAGAACAACAACACAGGCTTTAGAGCCAGAGAAATCTAAGTTCAAATCCTGACACTACTATTTATTAACCATGAACTCTTCAGGTGCTACATAAACCCTCTACATAAATCCATATCTGCAAAGTGTGAATCCTGTGATCTCCTTACAGGGCTGCTGGCTGGATCACATGAGACAATATATGCAAAGCACCTTGCCTAGTTCCTGGAACCTGGAAGGATCAGGATCACAGGGGCCCTCAGAAACCACAGTGGCATTTGAATGGCCCACACTGCAAAGGGGAAGGAACAGAAAGGAAATGAACTACTTATAGAAGGATGGAGGAAGGGCCCCCTCTCAGCCAGAAATCTTTGCAACCTCAGGCAAAGCTTCCTTGTCCGGTTGCCATCGTCTGCAGGGATCTCCCACTAACAGTCCCTTCATTGCTGGCATCTTACCACCCCAACCCACCTACCTTAGCAATGGTGTTTGCTTCCTCCTTATACGCGGCGAGCTCAGTGGAGGAACTTGACTGGCCAACATGCTGGGCGCGAAAACAGCAGAAAAGGGCCTTGAAGATGTTACGTCCACGAGGCTTCTTAGGAGAGGACTTGGAGACCAGACCTAGGGTGGAGAGAATGACAGAGGCTTTAGCTCTAGGGACATCAGTTTCTGTCCACAGATACTACTGTGCCCATAGCTCTTCTAGTTTGTAAGCTCTACTAGGGCACACAGTATACGGCTGGTGAACAACCACATACAGTTAATAGTCAAACATACATGTTTATTCCAGCCTTTTCTCTTTAAAGCAGGAATGTCAGGAATCCCCATTCTCTGGCTTGGGAGACCTGAGCTACAGAGCACTTGTTTTTCATTCCATGGGGGAAGATGGCGCCAGGCATAGAATCAAGGTGTTCTGCTGCTCCAGCTGCAGCACACTCAAAATTAATTCACGAAACCAAAAATCCTCCCTAACATCAATTCCCAGGAAGACCATCGGTTCCAGACAACGGAGAAACCTGGTCCCCTTTGAGTTAGTGGAGCTGTAGTTCTGTTCAGCATCAGCTTCCCTAGATACTGGGTTAGTGGAGGCAGAACTGAGCCCAATTTGCCTAAAAACTTCAGGCTAGAGGCCGGGCGCGGTGGCTCACGCCTGTAATTCCAACACTTTGGGAGGCCGAGGCGGGTGGATCACGAGGTCAGGAGATTGAGACCATCCTGGCTAACACGGTGAAACCCCGTCTCTACTAAAAATACAAAAAATTAGCTAGCTGAGGTGGCGGGCACCTGTAGTCCCAGCTACTTGGGAGGCTGAGGCAGGAGAATGGCGTGAACCCAGGAGGCGGAGCTTGCAGTGAGCCAAGATTGCTCCACTGCACTCTGGCCTGGACAACAGAGTGAGACTCCGTCTCAAAAAACAAACAAACAAACAACAACAACAAAAAAAACCACTTCAGGCTAGAAACAAGACACTAGGAACTCCAGAGCAGCCCCAGCCCCAAAGAAGAAACTACACTTTTTGTTCACAGCTTTGTCTCCCTCCTCCACTCCAGCAGCTCTCTTTAAGGCCCCCTCCCCTCAAGGATGGGGAGCCTAATTGGTAAAACACAGATACCACGGATTAGCCCCTTAGAACACACATTCGCAGCCTTAGGTTCCAGGCTGATAGCCTTGCTTCTGGACTGCAGCTGCTCAGTCCTACCTTGATAATTTGGGCGGTGGAAACAAAGTCATTTTATTTTTATTGATTTTATTTATTTATTTTTTTGAGATGGAGTTTTGCTCTTGTTGCCCAGGCTGGAGTGCAATGGTGCGATCTCGGCTCACCACAACCTCCACCTCCTGGGTTCAAGTGATTCTCCTGCCTCAGCCTCCTGAGTAGCTGGGGTTACAGCCATGCGCCACCACGCCCGGCTAATTTTGTACTTTCAGTAGAGATGGGGTTTCTCCACGTTGGTCAGGATGGTCTTGAACTCCTGACCTCAGGTGATCCGCCCGCCTCGGCCTCCCAAAGTGCTGGGATTACAGGCATGAGCCACCGCACCTGGCCACAAAATCATTTTAATAGGAGACTTGGCAAGACATCCCCAGAAAGGACAAGCAGATCCAAAAAATAAAAAATAAAAAAATTATGAGCATTACAGGATCAACTAGAAATGGACTTAAGAATATCTTTTGTGCCACGAGTGGTGGCTCACGCCTGTAATCCCAGCACTTTGGGAGGCCGAGGCAGGTGGATCACTTGAGGTCAGGAGTTTGAAACCAGCCTGGCCCACATGGTGAAACTCTGTCTCTACTAAAAATACAAAACAGCCGTGCATGTGGCACGCGCTTGTAATCCCAGCTACTCGGGAGGCTGAGGCAGGAGAACTGCTTGAACCCGGGAGGTGGAGGTCGCAGTGAGCCGAGATCATGCCACTGCACTCCAGCCTGGCCGACACAGCAAGACTCGTCTCAAAAAAAAAAAAGATTATTTTTTGCAAGTTCCTTTTGCTATAGATGAACTTTTCTGATGACTGTTGAGCAAGAGTGGAAAGATACAATTGGCACTGTGGCCAGGAGGTGGCGCTGCACAATCACTCACAGAATGGTCCTTGGTCCCAGGTCTCTTCTCCAGAGGGTCTTGAGTTTCCCAGAGCCTGAGCAGGACATGGGCCTAATGATTAAACCCAAGCCATTCCAGTTTAAAGCACAAGGCAAACTACTGTTCAGGAAAATGGATGCCAGAAATGCCTCTATCTTTGTGGGGAAAAGAAACGAAAGCAGAATGTACCACGAAGGACAAACTGCCCTGTGTTGTTCCTTGGGACAGAGATGAAGGGAAGAGGAAGACAATGTGGTAGGGGCTACCCAGGAGCAACACACCCAGAAAATGTACCAAAGTGGACCTTGCAGAAGTGGGTAATGGGAGAGCCATTTAACATCCAGTTACTGGGCTGCCAGTACCCCCTGGAGAGGAGCAGGGAAAGATCAAACTATTCCCCAGGACCAAGGGTGAGAAAATGGCCTTTACACAGCAGTTGGACAAGTACAGTCAGCATCACTTCTAGGATAAGGGACTCAGCTGTGCCTCAACAGAAAGGCAGAGGACTTCCTGCAGGTGCAGGCTCAGCCTCCCCAGTTGGCCGGTCCAGAGCTTCCGCGCGCGCGCTCTCTCTCTCCTCCCTGGGTTAGGCCAGATTCCTTAACATTGGTATGGCCATTGGAAACCTTTTAGAAAATGACTGGGCCTTTCCAGCAATTAGCCTGAAAGCCTGGACATCACTTTCAAGCTCCTGGCTCTGGAAGAGGAACCAAAATTTCCAGGGACAGGGATTTTGTCATGAAGTTGTGTGGGGGACATCCCCCAGAGCCCTTTTATCAAGGAGAAAAAATTCAGTAGAGCCCAGCACTCAAAGAGACCAGGATAAGCTGAGCACTGGCTCATATAGGAGGACTGCTCAAGCTCAGAAGTTCACGACCAGCCTGGGCAACATAGCAAGACCTCATCTCAAATTTAAAAAGAAAAGACAGGGCGGTCGTGGTGGCTCACACCTGTAATCCCAGCACCTTGGAAGGCCGAGGTGGGCGGATCGCCTGAGGTCAGGAGTTCGAGACCAGCATGGCCAACATGGTGAAACACCGTCTCTACTAAAAATATAAAAAGTAGCCGGGCGTAGTGGCACACACCTGTAGTCCCAGCTACTTGGGATGCTGAGGCAGAAGAATCACTTGAATCCGGGAGTCAGAGGTTGCAGTGAGCTGAGATCGGGCCACTGCACTCTAGCCTGGGCAACAGAGCGAGACTCCGGCTCAAAAAAAAAAAGAAAAGAAAAAGAAAAAAAGAAAAGAAAAGACAGCAAGACAGAGGTTCCTTGGACTTTCCCTATTTCTGTGCTGAAATTGGAGGGAAAGGACAGCTTCCCCACCTGCCTGTATGGCTCACATTAAATTCTAAGCTCAGGGACTCGGCAGACACAAAGCTCCAAGACCAAAGCTGAACCATCGCTTTCCCTTTGGTTTATGGTTTCTTCATGTAGAACCACAATCAGAGGCTTAACCCGGGCACAGAGCCTTTTTTAAAAGGCCACACAGCCTGGGCTTTTCCTGAAGAGAGGCCGTCAGGAATGCACTCAGCATCTTAGTGACAGACGCTGTGAAGGCTGAGTAATCCTGAGAGGTTGGGGGGGTGAAAGGGGCAGCTGGCTGGGGGCATGGAAAGGCCTGGCTTGCGCCTGCTGCAGGGAGCCCAACAGGCAGAAGTGCCTCAGTCCTAGACGGGGAGGGAGCTTGGACTCTGCAGGGGATGAGGGTCTTCTCAAAAACACAATGTGGCCGGCAGCCCCTGGGCCTCTGAGACCACAAATGCCTTGACCTTGGGGGCAGGAGCTTGAAGCAGAGTACCTCAGACCCACAACAGCAAGGTCAATACCTCAGGCATCCCTCATTCCCCACTCCCTTGATGGGGCCCTGCTTCCCTCCATCCTTTTCAAACAGGCTGGCTGTCCTCCTTTCCTTTCCAAATACTACTCCAGAGAATTCATCAGAATGCATCAGCCTCTCCCAGCATGGCTGCCTCCCTGCAAGGCCTACAATGGCCCCAACCCAGTGCATTCACCAGCCTCCGTGACCCTCTGCGTACCAGGTGCCCAGTAACTTTGCCTGGCTGAGTGAATGGTTCCAGGGGCCTCCAGGGCCTGTCACATCTACAGAGCTAGGACCTGGGGAAGCTTCCACTAGTTTGCAACAGCCCAGAAGAGTTAGATAGAGAAGCCTCCTTTATGTGAGGAGAGGAAGGTGAGCACTGAGGGAGCTGGGCCCCTGAGGCAAGCCAGTGAGTCTTTCTAGGCCACCGCCATGTTTACTGAGCATCAAGGATGTGCCAGGTCTGCGTTAGACACTTGACATCATTACCTCATTTAATCCTTACTATTAACACTTTGTTAGGCACTAGTTCCCCACTTTGCAGAAGGGAAACTAAAGCACAGAGAGGTTAAGTAACCTGGCTTACGGTCATGCAGGTAGTATGACAGCAGAGCCAGCATTCGAACTCAGATCTGCCTGAACCCAGAGCCTGGGCTCTTAACTATTACCCCGTATAGGGTCTCATACACATTTACTCATGCAACAAATGGGAGGTATAGGGGCACTCTCAAGGTCTCTTCTGGAAAACTTTTTTTTTTTCCTCTAAGACAAGAGTCTCATTCTGTTGCCCAAGCTGAAGTGCAGTGGTACAATCATGGGTCACTGCAGCCTTGATGTCCCAGGCTCAAGCAATCCTCCTACCTCAGCCTCCCAAGTAACTAGGACTACAGTCTTCTTGGGAACTTTTGCTCTCTGCCTCTCTAGGATGAGCTGGTAAAGGACCACTCTGGGGTCTAGCCCCTACCCCTTGCCCCAGGTTTTCTTGGGCAGGATGTCAAAGTTGGAAGGGGTAAAACAGCACAAGGCTCTGGGATTGCACTCCAGGGAATCCACCCCCACCCCTGCCTGCACCTGCTCTGACCAGTAGATACCTCTAGGGGATCAAGATGACAATGGGGCAGAGGAGGAAGGAGGGGTTGGAGCCAAGAGCTTTGGTCCAAGACCTGCATTGTTCCTTGGGTTTAAGGGTGAGGGAACCACAGAGTTCAGAGAGGGATCTGAAACTTGTGTCAAACAGCCTTTCACATGGCTCCTTTCAGCCAGCACTCAGCATTGTCCTTGACAGCCAGATGCAGGCCATCCCCTATCCATCTGTGTGTGATGGGGAGGGGCACAGCCTGCCTTTCCAGGAGAGGAACACTGGGCACAAGAGGATATACAGGCCCACAGGGATTTCCTTCTTTAAAGACAAAACAAAACAAAACAAAAAAAAACAGAGGCCGGGCATGGTGGCTCATGCCTGTAATCCCAGCACTTTGGGAGGCCGAGGCGGGCGGATCACCTGAGGTTGGGAGTTTGAAACCAGCCTGACCAACATGGAGGAAACCCTGTCTCAGCCAGAAGTGGTGGCTCACGCCTGTAATTCCAGCACTTTGGGAGGCCGAGGCGGGCGGATCACCTGAGATTGGGAGTTCGAGACCACCCTGACCAACATGGAGAAACCCCGTCTCTACTAAAAATACAAAATTAGCCAGGTATGGTGGCACATGCCTATAATCCCAGCTACTCAGGAGGCTGAGGCAGGAGAATCGCTTGAACCCAGGAGGCAGAGGTTACGGTGAGCTAGAGATCATGCCATTGCACTCCAGCCTGGGCAACAAAAGCAAAACTCCGTCTCAAAAAAAAAGAAAGAAAAAGAAAGAAACCCTGTCTCTACTAAAAATACAAATACAAAATTAGCCAGGCATGGTGGCGTATGCCTGTAATCCCTGCTACTTGGGAGGCTGAGGCAGGAGAATTGCTTGAACCCAGAAGGCAGAGGCTGCGGTAAGCCAAGATCACGCCATTGCACTCCAGCCTGGGCAACAAGAGCGAAAATCCGTCTCAAAAAAAAAAAAAAAAAAAAAGGGACGGGGTCTCACTATGTTGCCCAGGCTGGCCTTGAACTCCTGGGCTCAAGCAATCCTCCTGCCTCATCCTCCCAAAGTGCTAGGATTACAGGCGTGAGCCACCATGCCTGGCCCCCATAGAAAATTCATTGCACATGGTTTCCCCAACCAGGGAGGGCAAGACTCCAGCGGATGCCATGTAGCCCCACTATGAGCTGCTCTCCCTCCTTCATTCCCTGCTGCCCTCTGTGGACACCCAACCCTCCTCTCCTGCCCAGATGCAGATGTGCTTCTGCTTTCCCTGCCCCAAACATTTGGTTTGGGGCTAGATGTCTGAGAGGACTAGCACAGACCCAATGAGGGAAGCAGCTTAAGAAGAAAGTGAGCTGGTGGCTGAAGACAGGCAAGCCAGGCCAGCCATCCAGCTCACTGCTGTGAGGCTTCCTACTGAGGTGGGGTGTGAGGAGAAGACGGGATGTGTGGAGTATGCCCCCACTGAGGATCGTCAGGGCTGGGGTCCAGGCTCTGCCAGTTACTGACTCAGCCACACAGCCTTTTGGAGCCTTAGTTTCCTCATCCATAAATTGGGATAACAGCAAGCTCTCACTCAGGACTGAAAGGATAAACGAAGTTAGAGAGTAAGGCACTGTGCTAACTCTAAAGCTAAATGCTGTGCTTGTTTTAATTAATTATCCAAGGGGAGATGACCACTAAATGGCAACATCATGGGCCTCATTCCAGGAGGCCAGCAACAGACCAGGAGCCCTCCCACCATCATCACGTGGATGAAGCCCAAGAAGATGAGGGGAAGGTGCCTGAGAACTCTGATCATGAGCAGGTTTCAGAAAGTCAAAACAGCCCCTATACCTTCTCCCCAGTCCACAACAAAATTTGTTTTCCAGCTCACAAACTCCCTGACTGGGTATTCTGTGAAAAACAAAAGCAAGTAAGACTGTTTCACTTGAGACAAAAATCGCCGTCTCCCCTGGTATTCATCCCCACTACTCTCAAGAAGTACGAGGTGAGGACACTATTTGCCCCTATGCATGGGCTGGGGTAGGTGGCTCAAGCCTGTAATTCCAGCACTTTGGGAAGCTGGGCCGGTTGAATCACTGCAGCCTAGGAGTTCAAGACCAGCCTGAGCAACATGGCAAAATCCTGTTCTACCAAAAAAATTAGCCAGGTGCACCTGTAGTCCCAGCTTGGCAGGCTGAAGTGGGAGAATCACCGGAGCCCAGGAGTTCGAGGCTGTGGTGAGCCGTGATTGCACCACTGCACTCCAGCCTGGGTGACAGAGTGAGATTTTGTCTAAAAAAAAAAAAAAAAAAAAAAAGTGTGCATGTACAAACACGTGAACATGTGCACACATACACACAAATGAAGACCAGAGTGACCAGGGCAACACTGTTTTTAATCTTCTCCTGAAGGTCAGGTCCAGATACCACTTTTGTCAACAACACAGCTTTGTGTCCCAGCAAAGGAACTCCTCACACATCTGCTTGGGATTCGGCAGAAGGTAACCTCTGAGGCAATCAGATTTTAACAAGCCCATTCATGTAGAAAGTTGCTTTCTTTTTTGGTTCATCCCCAGAAGTACTTCCTTCCCCACCACCTCCCATCCCCCACAGCAAAGGACTTAGCCTTAGCCTGGCTATCACTATAAAATGGCCCCTCTGAGGGGCCTCCTTCCTCCCAGCTATTGGAGGAAGGAGAGTATTTGGAGCATTTCCGGCCTTTCTTGGACGGCTGCCTGAACCCTGCAGCCAAGACACATTTGACTGGGACTCCCCCATGGAGAGAAGTCCTCCCAGGTCCTCCGCAAGGGGCATCTGTTCCTTGGCTATGGACATGCCCTAAAGTGCCAGGTGGACGGAAGAGCTCCTGGGACCAGCAGGTGAGTCGGCAGGGAACAAAAGAGGGTGAGATGCCTAGACAGCCCCCACACACAAAAGACTGCAAACAATGGGGAGGGTGTACTGCTTTCATGCCCGGCCACTGACACTGTTCTCTACAGCTAACAAGCAAGGCAGGGCTGGACCCAGCTTAGCACCGGCTCCTGAAGTTCCAAAAAGTAGCTGTGAATCTAACTGCATGGGCATTTTTTGAAAAAAGCAGTTTTACACTTTGGGGGGGCAAAGGCAGTGGGGATCACTTAAGGTTAGAAGTTTGAGACCAGCATGACCAATATGGTGAAACCCCATCTTTACTAAAAATGCAAAAATTAGCAGGGTGTGGTAGTAAGCTCCTGTAATCCCAGCTACTCCGGAGGTTGAGGCACGAGAATCACTTGAACCCAAGAGGCGGAGGTTGCAGTGAGCCGAGATCACACCATTGCACTCCAGCCTGGGGGACAGAGTGAAACTCTGTCTCAAAAAATAATAATAATAATAAATAAATAAATAAAATTTAAAAAATTAAAAAGCAGTTTTAGCCATGCTGTTTGGCCCATACCAGCATGTTGTCTGCTGGTGCCCTCTCTGCACCAGCAACTGGGGCAGCTCTACCTAAGCCAGTGTCTCCATTAGTTCCCTTTCCCTGGGCAGGAGAGCTCCCTACATAGCTGTCTCTTCTTTCAGACCTGAGTCCTTAATGCCACCTGTGGGGCGAGGGTCACAAGTCACACACTTTCTTGTCTCTGCCCCTTCAGCAATCTGTTCTCTGACCTCAGCTAGAGAGGTAAGAGGACTCAGTTTTGGGAGCAGGGGATTTCTGGCAAGTTCTAAAGCATGCTGATTTCAGAATCAGCCTCTAAAGGAGGTATTGCCAAAACACCCTCCTGGGCAGCTCCAGTGTACTTTAAAAACGTGCTGGGTTGGGGTGGGCCTCCAGAAGTAGTAGATCCTGGACCAGAGACAGAGGAGGCATTTCCTCATAGACAAGTCAGCTGCAGGCTCAGCCCTGCAAGCCCCACTCCAGAGGGCTCTTGGGGGATGTCAGGAAGTGATCTAATAGCCCACAGGGCAGCAGGGACAAGCCTGAGATACCATCCAAGAAAACTCAAAGGACTGGATCCTGCCCCTGCCTCAGCAGGAGACCCTGCCCTATGTAGCACCAGCCAGAGCAAAGTTATCATTGTGAGGTACTGGAAACCACACTTGCCCACCTGGAGTTACCCCCTCCTTCCCCCTAAGGAGGTGTAGAACAAGCCCCTGCGGGAGGGGCTACACACAGACATCCTCTCAGTGAGTGTTTCAAGTTCCTGCCTTGGTGCTGTGCCCTTGACTCCTGGAATGCTTAGATATAGTTGAAGCCTAGGAAGAATCCACTGCTTCTTTCCCTTCCAGGTATGTAGGCCTGCTTCAGGTTGATACAAACATGAGCTGGAGAAAGCAGTGAGGACACAGGACAAAGCAAGGGTATCTGTTCTGACCAGGGAAAAATACAGTGGTGACACAAGGCACCCAGACTTGAGTTCGAATCTAGGCTCTGCCATGTGGAAGGTATGCAGCCATGGGCCTCAGTTTCTTCATCTGCAAAATGGGAAGACTACCTATTTCTCAGTGTCAGAATTGCAGGGAGCTCAGGGAGTGTCCTGGTCCTAACAAAAGCTTTGTAAGTGTCAACTGCTACTCAGTAAGTGCAAAGTACTTTCATACTCTTACCTCAGTCTCCATCTCAAAATGTTCACATTAAAGGGACCATAAAGATTTCTTCTAACTCATTTCAGAGGTAGTAACAGGGCCAAACCGGAAATGATGTTTTCTGGGACTCCACAAAAAAGCACTCCACAAAAACCAATCAGTCGCACACACACATACACACTCATTGAGGCTGGCCAACCAGTTCCTCCTTCATGTGGCTGGCCTCTGCAGAAGGAATGGAAGGAGTCTGCCAGGGAGGCACCCATCTCCAGGGACATTCTCCTGCTCCCCCCAAACCCCTCAGCTTCACCTAGGACCAGCCAAGCCATATAGGTGAGTCCACTTGAGAAAGCACTGATCTAGAAGTCAGGAAACCCAGCTCTTGCTCCAGTTCAACTTTTCAACAGTTCCGTGGCCTTGCTAGGGCAAAATTCTCTGGGGTTCAGTTTCCTCGTAAGCCAATCTGGAAAGGTTTCCCCTGCATGGTCCCTTAAAAGGTGGCTTCACCTGAAGCATGCACCTGAAGCATGAACTCAAAGGCACTCTAAAAAGTGAAATGTTAGGCCAGGCGCGGTGGCTCAAGCCTGTAATCCCAGCACTTTGGGAGGCCGAGGCGAGCGGATCACGAGGTCAGGAGATGGAGACCATCCTGGCTAACACAGTGAAACCGCCTCTCTACTAAAAATACCAAAAATTAGCCGGGCGTGGTGGCGGGCGCCTGTAGTCCCAGCTACTCAGGAGGCTGAGGCAGGAGAATGGCATGGACCCAGGAAGCGGAGCTTGCAGTGAGCTGAGATCGAGATCGCACCACTGCACTCCAGCCTGGGCGACACAGCGAGACTCCCTCTCCAAAAAAAAAAAAAAAAAAAAAGTGAAATGCCAGACAATGCAAATGTCTGGCTGACACTAGCCATGTACCCTGGGGCAAAGTCCTTCCCTCTCCCTGTGAAAGTTTTCCTTATCTGTAAAGTGAGGTTAATTCCTCTTATTGGAAAGGAAAAGTTGTCAGGAGAACTAAGTGAGATACGAGATATAAAATGCTAGGAATAGTACCTTGCCTATGGCAAGTACTCTATAAATATTGGCTGTAACCATTACTGGGTAAACAAGATGGATCATTACTCTGTCCATTTACTCTGAAAACTTTAGGACTCCCCTTGAAGAGCCACAGATCTTTAACATACAGTAAAACTGGACCACAAAGAGGAATTTGCCTGCTCGGGGCAAAACAGGCAGTTGGGGCCACTGCTGTGCCTACCTGGCTCTTCTCCAGGGGCACCTGTCAGAGCCACAAGGAGCATTTGGAACACATGCATGCCTGACCCACCTGCCCATGCGCTGATTCAGTAGATCCCAGGTTGGGGGTCTGTATTTTTAGCAAGTATCACAGGAGACTCTTATGTGTGTCCCTGGCTGAGTGCCAATATCTAAAGGTTGCCAGGGTCTCTGACTAACCCAGGGCTAGAAAGCAATTCAGCCAAAGTCCCCTTGGCCCCTCTCCCCACCATACCTGACTGGCTCAGTGTTTCTGCAAGCCTTGGAGGACTCATGCCTAGGATCCGGTTTTCTTCTCTAGGGACGTGAGTTCTATGTGACGTGAGTCAGAAAACCTGGGTCTGCTGTCTCTACCTGCAGGCCCCTGTTCCTGTGAAAGAGGGGTCCTAGCTCTATTCTGCTGCGGGAACAGAAAAGCTGGGATCTATTATCCAGGAAGCCTTCCGCAGGCAATTTGAGCCTTCCCATGAATCTGCTTGGCTCTCACTGGGATTGGGGCCATATTTGTTCCCTGGGAACAGTGCAGGTGGGAAAGTGCAAATTCAAGAGGATGGAAAAAGCTGTGGCAAGAAATAAAAGAAGGTATAGAATAAAAAGAGAGTAAGAGCAAAGTCTGATTTGGGGGGATGGGGTGGGGGAAGGACTAGAGCACCTAGGAGGGAAATGGAAATGTCAGATCCACTCAGAGATCAGATTCAAGGCTAACTCCTAGAATAGCTAACATAAAACAGGACATACACACTTTTGCCTAGAGGGAGGCTGTGGCGCTCACTGGAGTACCCTGTGATAACAGATCCTGGTGCAGGCATACTCAGGCCTGAAGGGCTGGGCATTTTGCCAGACAAAGAAACTCCATTCTATTTGGTCTCTGGTCCAGAGATGCTTCCAGTTTTAAGAAGTCAACTTATCCACTTTAATTTCTAGTAGTTTCTTTGTAAGATTTGCATGTTAATGTGCTCATCTGCATCCCAGTTCAGAACTACTCCTCCATTTCAGAAGAGTGAGGGAAATATGTCAGGGCCACACCCAATCCCACGTCCCCAAGACAAGTGAGTTAATTCCATGCTTCCCAGAGCTGGCCAGACTAAGACAAGATGAAAAGCAGATCAGTGCTGCTTTTGTACTTTCTTAATGTTGTACCCCAAAACCACAGCAGCAAACAAATAGCTTAAGAACATCTATTTCTCTTCAAACCCCATTTTCTTTTCCCCCCGCTTATTAAAATTACCTAAAAGAAACCTCAATCTCTCTGAATTCATTAACTCTCAAAGCAAACAGTGAGAGAATGTAGCATACAATTGTCTTGAATATTCGTTATATCCATATTTAAGAACCTCTAAGGAAGTTCAGACTTTAGAGACTCACAGGGGGCACATGCCTGGCCTTCTCCTACCCCCAGATGCCCAGGCACCGGACAGAATGGCCAAAGTCCCAAAGCCCAGGCAGATAACAAATCACATCCCAAGTCACATGACACAAAGAAGCGGTCTGTGCAGCAAGGCTGTTTGTAAGCCTCAGAGGTTGGTCCTTCCAGAAGGCCCAAGCCCCCACAGTCAGTGTCCCCTCTGACCCCCGGCCACCTGTCTTGAAAAATAAAACCCACAAGACTACGTGCTGTTTACACTGTGTCCTTGGGGGAATGGAGGAGGGCGAACAGAGTAGTCTCACTATGTAAAAAAGGAGGACATTAATATTTATCAAGCACCTACTAAGTACCAGGTATAACAGAAGGGTAGATATCATTATTACTATTTTATAGATAAGTTACTCAGAATACTAAAGTGATTTATCAAGTCTCATTGCAAATAGGAAAAGAAGGTATTTGAACCCAGGCCTGAAGCAATTTTGCTCCAGAAACAATGCTTTGAAGTAACAACGAAAACTTTAACCACCATCCACGACCCTGGTCCCCACTTTATCCAATCTAAGAACCAAACTTACCAAGATGGGAATAAAAGACAATACCCCAAATTACCCGAAAGCTAGCAGAAAAAAAAAAAAAATTGGAGGAGGAATTGGAAGGGAAGCTATGTATTGATATGTACACACATACACACAATCCCATATATATTTACATATTGTCTTTCTTTCCCATGCTTATTTACAAACACTTTAATTCTCCACAGTTAGGTTGGGAGCATCAATTCACGTTGGCTAGAAATGTGACCTCTTTAGTATTTACCATTTTAACAAAATCCATGATAAGGGATTTGGAAGGTCCCATGGAGAGGATGAAATGACACCTCTCTGCTACCCAGTTTCTTTAAGACCTCTATGATTGAGGAGAGAGGACAAAGGAACACCCCCACCTCTGCCATCCTCCGAGGGATTTTTCACAGCAATTCCAGTGCTGCTCAGTGGAAAGCTCTGCAAGTCAACTGCAAACCCCCAGCCCCAGATGTTAGGCACTTACAAACTTTGTTGCTGATTTATCAGCACTCCTCTGCGATTTTGGGAGCAGGAGCAAACACAAGCTTAAGTCACCAGGCAGGTTCCAACCCTTACCCGAAGATGGGGGAAAAACTCCAAAGGAGATGCAGGAGGGAGCCTCAGCAGTCACTGTGAGAGCACAAAGAGGCCAAGACCCAGGGTAGGCAAAGGAAGGTGAGAGGCACCAGCAGGGCAAGAGGAGGAGCCAGCTATAAACATGCAGGCTTCCCGCCCCACGCATAGCAAGCTATGGTAGGAAGCTCCAGCAAGATTCATGTCTAAGCTTTTCAAGTTAAAGTCTTGACTACACCTACAGTGAAGGGTGTCTGAACAACTTCTCGAGAGAATAAGGCAGAATTTCTCCCTTATGCGGATAACAAAAGAGCTAGCCATCCTGAAAACTTGCCACATCGTAATTTTCAAGGATGGTCAGTCTCTCAGAAGAATCCTTGCAGTTAGCTATCAGAACCTGTCTAGTTCAGCATGTGAGAAGGTAATCCCAGGCATCATCGAGAGGAAGGGGCATCAGGATTCATGGACAACAAAAAAATCTCTGATTCCTCCAAAAGGCGTGTGGGTCACTGAGAGCTCCGGAAGAGGCTGCCTCCACCAGGTCTCATTTCACGTTGGGAGGTTACAGCGTGGGTCTTGTTTCCTTGGCTTTTCCCCATCTAATCCCAAAGCCAAGGTCACAACCTCTTAGCAATGGGGTGACAATCTCATACAGAGCTGCAATAAACAGCCATTCTTGCCAAGCTGATATTAACATTTCTTTTTTCTTTTTGATGTTACACACAATCCTGTCCTTGCTGTACCAGAAAGCCATTTCACCCATCTGTCTGGGAAGATGATCCAATTTTGGTGCTTTTATCATCAATGCTTTCAGCAACTTTGTTCTACTTCCCCTACTGTAATTACTTTTGAATCATCAACACACCCAGACAGCCTTAAACCTCAGAGAACAGAATACTAAAAAAGAAAAAAAAAAAAACCCTGCAATGGCAACTAACTTCACTAAATAGCCACCCAAGCTAGGAGCAATTTGTTTCTTTCCAGAAATTTACTTATTAATAATAAGTACCTCACACTCCTTCTTCCCCTTTTTCCAAAGGCAGGCAAGGCATGGAGATGGGATATTGTGGAGAGGAGGGAGTGGGGAGAAGGAGGAACTCCAAAAGGAGCTAATTAAAACATCTGCTTCCTCAGTCCCCCAGCTTTTGTTTTTTGTTTTGTTTTGAAGACGTAGGTTTTGTTTGTAAATGATGTGGGACTCAGAAAGTTGGTTTAGTGGTTGCTGGGTGCCTAAGCAGCCCAGGAAGAAAGTATGTCTTCTCTGGAATGCAATCAAATTACATGGGGAGGGGCCGCGCGCGGTGGCTCACGCCTGTAATCCCAGCACTTTGGGAGGCCGAAGCGGGCTAATCACTTCAGGAGTCGAAATCAGCCTGGGCAACTGGCGAAACCCCTGTCTCTACTGAAAATACAAAAAAATTAGCCCCGCGTGATGGTGGGCGCCTGTAATCCCAGCTACTTGGGAGGCTGAGGCAGAAGAATTGCTTGAATTTGGGAGGCGGAGGTTGCAGTGAGCCGAGATTGCGCCACTGCACTCTAGCCTGGGCAACAGAGTAAGACTCCAGCTCAATTAAAATAAAAAATTACATGGGGAGGGAGAGACCCAGTGGCTGCTGGCTTAAACCACACACAGAAAAAAGGAGAAATATTAACTCCAAGAAAATCGAACACCAGCAACTTAACACTGTCAAGCCAGTTGCTTTGCTTTCTGCTGTTATCTATTCTGTAGCCTGCCATTCACCCTGGTGGATGAAACTTCCAGCTCTGATTTCTAAGACGCCCCGGCGCAGTCCAGCTTTCCCTTACTCCTCGCGTGGCCCCACGATGCCCAAGGCACACTGCCGAGTCCCTGCAAGAGAGGAAGACCTAGTCGGGAAGCACAGGGCTCCTCCCCCTACTCATCACCACTGCCCCCTCTTGAATCCCCCCACATCTAGGTTTCTTCCCCTCTGGCTAGCTCTTAGGGTCTTTTCCTGGGATAAGAAGGGAGTGGGAAGAGTCAGGAGTGAGCTATAAACACACGCAGGCTCCCTTCCTTTTTCAGCCGTCAGCACAGTTGAGCAGCCAGCAGAGGCGGTGAAGTTGCTGCCTGGGTCACAGCCTGGTTAGTGATGCAGCCAGGAGAGCAGAAATCATGGCAACACCGAGGTCAGGGAGGCCGGAGCCTTCTCGGGGGTTGGGATCTGGGTAGGCAAGGCTCATCCCTTCTCAGGGCAGGCTTATTTAAAGTCCGGCCAGTGATGCAAGAGGAACACACTGCCCCCCTCCCCCCACGCTTCCCCCCTCCCAGCTCCTCTCGTTCCACTGAGGGAATTTGGGAGAGGCTGACACCACCAACTCAGCGGCTTTGCCCCTAGGGAAGTTGTGGGAGCTCCTTGGAACGTGAACCCCAGGAATTAGTGACCTGCTGACTAATGTTGCCAAACAGGGAGACGTGGGGCGCACGAGACCCCGAAGCTGGCTGCCCACCAGGCTCTAGGCCTCAGTGTGTTCAATTGCAGCACCGGCCCCTCGCGCTCTGTGGAGGAGGGGACGGAGCGCTCCGGATTCGGCCCCAGGAGCCAGCTCCCGCCCCAGCCGCTGGGGCCAGGTGGCCCCCGGTCCGGGGGCTCTCCAGAGAAACGCCACACTCGTCCTTACACCCCGCGGAAATTCTGCCGCTATTTTGGACACATTCCTCAAGGCCAGAAGAAGAACGTGGCGGAGGAAGAAAGAGTTTCGAGTCCCCCACTGTGACCAAACTAAGAGGTTCCACCCTCGGGCTCCAGCTTTCTCCCGCCCCGGGAGAGGCCTCGGCCTCCGCCTCACCCCCGCGAGGGCGTGCGGGCCCCCTCGCGCCTCCACCTGACACTCTGGAAGGCGGGGGCCGCCAGCCGCTGCCCACAGAGAACTCGCACTTTTTCGCTGCGCGATTCAGAACCACGCCGGGTCTGATGCCATCCGGCGAATTATGTAACCAGGGACACCGCTCCCGGGCTAAACAAACGCGGCTCTGTGTGTGTAGCGGCGGCCCCGGGGGAGCGCACCGGGCAGGGAGGGGCTCTGGCCGGGCCTCCGGGTCGGGCTTGTTTGCTCAGCGAAACTGGCCAGAGGCAGCCGGGCGGGAGCCCGGCGCCGCCAAGGTCCCGGGGCCCGCGCTGGGCCGGGAACCCGCCACGTCTGGTGTGCCAGGGCCCGGGCCCCTCCCCCACCGCGACCGCCCCCGCCTCCAAGAGGTGAACTTGGTCCCAAGTCCCGCCGGACGCCGTCACCGCCAGCTAGCTGCCGGAACGACCTCGGGCTTGGGGGGGGGGCCTGCAAGTGCTGGACTCTAGTCCTGGCTCCGTTCCACCTGGGGGTCCCTCCGTCACCTTCCTAACCCCTCCCCGCGATCCCGGGGCAGCCGCGCGCGGCGGTGAAGGAAAGTGACGACCCCACCCCCAACTCCGGAAGGGGTGGATGCGGAGTGGCCCAGTGCTTCGAGAGCGATCCCTCCGTCTCTCAGCCCCGGGGGGAGGGGTTGCGGGACAGGGTGACAGCTGCGCCGAAGACGCCCTTTCCCCTCGGGCGCCGGGATCCCGGGCCCCGTGCAGCCCCCACGGAGGTCTGAGTGCCAGCCAGGATGCGGGGGCGGATGGACCGGAGGGGTCCGGTCGGGATAGCTGGCTCTAAGCCCAGGAGGTCAAGGGCCGAGACCTGGGTTCGGGGCTGTGCTAGCCCCCTCCGCGCCCGGGGGCGACGCAAAGTTTTGGGAAGTTGCTGCCCCTACCTTGCTTGGTGAGCACCAGGGCGTCTTCCCTCCGCGCCTGGGTGATGATGGAGCCGTGTTCCATCTAACAATCCCGCGGGCCCGGGCTGGCTGGGCGGGAGGACGGGCGGGCGCGCGGGCTGGGCTGGGCTGGGCTGGGGGGCCTGGGCGGGGGCCCGCTCCGGCTCCCGAGACTCCGACTTCCACAGCTGTTCACATCCCCCCTCTCGTTTCCTCCCCGGACCGGGAAGGGAGGCGGCCTGTACAAAGGGCGGGCGGCCCGGGCAGCGGCTCCCCCGGGTGCCCCCGGCCCCGATCCCCCAGCGGCAGCTCCGGGCTCCTCAGTTTGGGTCCAACATGGAGAATCCGGAGCGAAAACAAGAGGAGGAAATGGGACACGGGGCGGTTTCCAGGCTCCCCCCCTCCCCTCCGTACTCCAGATAAACAACCCGCGGCTGCAGCGCCCACCCCCGCGCGCCTCCCGGCTCTCGAGTCGGCCTCTTCACGGCCCCCTGGAGCTTCCCGCTCGGGGCTGCGTCCTAGGCCCCGGGACCCTCCATCTGTGCGCGGCCGGGTCTTGCGGACAGTCCGGAGCTTTGCTATTTTGTTACGGAAAAAGCGAATCCTCAAGGGGGGTGGGGTGGCGGGCGGGCAGGCTGGCGGGGGAGACTTGAAACCGTTCCGGTACTCCGATTGGCTCTCTTGGAGAAAAGGGGCGTGGCCCCTCCTTACTATGCGGTGAGAGGACCTAACAACATTCCAGGCGCTGCGGCCACGCCCCCGGGCCACTCCCCCCGCGCCAGACTGTGGCCTCCCAGTCTCCTCGGCCACACCCCCTTCCCAACTATTTAAAAGGCCACTCCGAAGCTCAGGTTCCCGTGCTCTGTGCTGGGGTGTTCTTGTCTCGGTGGGTGCATTCGGGGAAGGTGGAATGGTTCTGCCCTTCAAGGGTGACCAGGACAAGCCGCTAAGCCTAACCTGACTCCAGCAGGGGACGGGGCGGATCGGAAGTTACCTTACCCCCTGCTTAGCCCTCGAATCAAGGACGTACCAAGTCACATAAAAGTACAACCGTCGAGGCCGGGCGCGGTGGCTCACGCCTGTAATCCCAGCACTTTGGAAGGCCGAGGTGGGTGGATCACGAGGTCAGGAGTTCCAGACCAGCCTGGCCAAGATGGTGAAACCCTGTCTCTACTAAAATTACAAAAAAATTAGCCGGGCGTGGTGGTGGGCGCCTGTAATCCCAGCTACTCTGGAGGCTGAGGCAGAGACTTGCTTGAACCCGGGAGGCGGAGATTGCAGGTAGCCGAGATCGCGCCACTGCACTCCAGCCTGGGTGACAGAGCGAGACTCTTGTCTCAAAAAAAAAAAAAAAAAAAAAGTACAACCTTCGAATCCCGAAAGGGGTGTGTGCGTGTGGGTGGACCTAGGACTCCACAGTATAAGAGCTGGAACTGACCTCGGGACTGTGTCCCCCGCAACACTGAAAATGAGACCTGAGGTGCTGGGCTTTCCTCACAGCCACCGACTTACTCCCATTTAGGCGGCACCGACTTCGCCCCTCCTCCCTACCTTCCTCGTCCTACCCCTCTCTCTTTGCCCCCACAGTCCCAGCTTCCTTTAGATGGATGGAGGTCTCTCAGGGAGGAGCTTCAGCTTTGTGGACTCAGGCTGCCCTCCCCACTTGCTCTTTAGGCCTCCGGGCACGCTCCGCTGGCTACGGCTCCTGGAGTCTCTGCTCAAGGTTGTAGGTGCTTTTGTTCCCCAGAGGTAGTAGCTCCAGAAAGGCTGGTTTCAGCTCAATATCAGGCCTTTTCCAGTGATCTACATCTGTCCACAGGTGACATGGGCTGCCTTGGGACAATGGTAGCTGTTCAAGTCAAGGCTGGCAAGAGTGGTGTAAAGTGAGATTGCACTGGGTGACTTCTGAGCTAAATCCAACCCTAATATTCTGTGATTCAGTGGCACTCACCCTGCCAAGGAAGGGGCTTCTTTCCTGCTGCAGTTCCCATTGCCCAACATGCATCAGGTCTTACTGATGATTAGAGGACAACTAGGTCACAGCTAAACTTGCCAGGTACTATCAGACACCTGCTTCCTATGGTCCCTTCCTCATGAGGACAGGTGAGGTCATGATCTGCATATGCCTGTGTGCCATACAGTGATCATGTGTGCCTGTTTCTGCTGTTCCTACGCACGTATACAAAACCTTTTTATATAACACCGTTTTAATGGAAATGCTGTTTTTCCAAAATGAAAGTGGCTGTTACAGATCTGAATGATGCTTATGTAACTTTAAACACTGAATTTGGGTAGATCTTAATTCATTAACAGAAAGGGAAACGGAGGAGTTCTGACATACCCACCTCCCATCATTAAAACAATAAGATCTTTAAGGTAAATCTTCAATAGTCAGGTTGCTAGAGGGGCCTTTTTAGACCCTTCCCCTGCCCTCTTCTAAGGTAGATTAGTTGCAGTGGGAGGAATGCAGGCAGGAGCTGAGGACTGAGGATTTAGGGGGGCCTGCTACCCATAGCACTGTAGGTCAGGACACTTCACTTCGTTATGCTTCCATTTCCTCATCCATAGAGACAATACCTCCCCTTTTGTAATTTACAAAGTACTTTCACATATATTATCTATTTCATTTGATCTCTCACTTCTTTGAGGTTGATAGAGCAGATATTATGCCCATTCTTATAGATGCCTGTTTTGTAAATGAGGAATCAGGGTCTGGGAAGGTTAATTGACTCACCTGAGACCTCACAGCTTGTTAAGAAGAGGAAACAGGATGTCTTTGGACTTTAAGACTGGAACCCTTGACACTTTAACATAGTTCCCTTCTTATCTATAGGATGGAGGAGACCCTAGAACCTATCGCTCTCTTTTCCTGCTGTGAACTCCAATTGCATCACCTCTCCTGGAAGCCCTCCCAGATGCCTGCCCTCATGTCAGGGTTTTATAGCCTCGTACATACTCTCTCAGACCACTTGGCACCCTATCTTGCAACTGTGTGCTTATTGGCTTCCCAACCAGAAGGTGGATTGAGACTAGGGGATGTCTTATTCTTTACTGGATTTCTTGTGCCTAGCAGAGTGCCTAACACAGAACAGGTGACTTGTACATATTGCGATGAAGTCTCATCTGTTGCCCCAACTGGAGTGAAGTGGCGTGATCTTGGCTCACTGCAACCTTCGCTCCCCGGGTTCAAGCAATTCTCCTGCCTCAGCCTCTTGAGTAGCTGGGATTACAGGCATCTGCCACCACGCCCAGCTAACTTTTGTATTTTTAGTAGAGATGGGGTTTCACCATGTTGGCCAGGCTGGTCTCAAACTCCTGACCTCAGGTGATCCACCTACCTTGGCCTCCCAAAGTGCTAGGATTACCAGTGTGAGCCACCATGCCTGGCCTTGACTTTATGTCTGAACCAGTGTTCTTTTGTCCAGGGATTCGTTCAGTGACCTACAGCAAGAAACACATTTTATGTTGTGAGATAAATGATACAAAAGTTTCATGGACAATACTTACCCTGGCTATGTGTGCACACTCATATTTTCTATTGCATGTATTGTGTTCTATTTGATGGTTTTAAGGTGCCAGCCATGACCTTCTAAATTGAATTCATAAACCACCACCGGATTGTGACCCAGTGTTAAAACAATGCTACTTTCACTCCTGGATGCAGTAGATGCCTTCATGTGTGTGTCAGGGCTCTGGCTGTCCCTGAAAGATGCAGAGGAGATGGTCCTCAAGCATTTCTTGCTCTGAGGTCAAAGAAAAGTTTGTGTATAACAGATAGAACCCCTTCCAAGGCCAGAGGCACAGGGGTGCAAATAGAACCCAGCAAGGAGGGGTAAATGAGGGAGGAGGGGCAGTTCCCAAGAGGCCTGGTGAGGACCCCTGTGCTTCCAGAGACTACAAAAGCAGTGGAGGTGCTACTGGAGCCTGGAACCCCAAACATAGGTGGGGCTTGCTCTCTTGATGCCACAGGCTTCTCACTGCTTTGTCCACAGATGACTAGGAAAAGGTCTGCACTCTGGAAAGCTCTCTAGGGTCATGGTGGGCCTCTTTCCTGTAGTTGAAGTGGTGAGGGTGGTGGGAGGCAAGTGGACCTTCTAACTTCCGCCTAAAACAGCCTCAAAAATAACATCCTGCCTACAGGGCCTGGGCCAGTTGCTGGTTGTGTAACGTTAGGTGGTTCATTTTAGGTGGTTCAAGGGAGATAGCTGAAGGCAGGTCTAACAACTCTCCCAGGAGAAAGCCCACTGACTCTCACTTGGTTCCCTACCTGCTGTATCCCCTTTCCTCTGGCCTCTCTGCATGGTTGGTAAGAGGCAATTTGGAAACAACAGCAGTGTCCCCATTACCCCCAAATGCTAGAACGGGGGGCTAGGTGGGGCAAACATGGAGTGGCTGTCCCTGTCTGTCTCCTGCTGTGGCTACTGAAGTCGGACTCGGTGTCCCGAACCAAGGCTGGCGAAAGGGAAACAGCTGGAGGAGCTTCCTCCATGGGAGATGCCTAATTGCCCTTTTCCCCACAGAAAATAAGTACAAGGTTGGGCTACTGACCTTTCATGATTATCTCTGATGTCACTGAAATGTTACTTTTTTTCTTAAAACCTTTAAAAAAAAAAAAAAAAAGGAACATTGATTTTCTTGGTTTTTCTGATTGTCCCTGCAGTCTCAGTTCTGCTTTGTATTGTTCATGAGTAGGTGGATGTCAATGCCAAGATTCCAGAGCTTGGTGCCCTCCTGTCACAAGGCTTGTATGGTATGGTCCTGTCCTGGCTTCCCAGGGCAGAGTATCGGGGCTGAGATGGGGTGGGGTGAGGGAGAGAGACCCAGTGGCTAATGACTGAACTGCTGTGGGGGTGCCAGATGCTGAGGGCTGGAGAGGGAGGGAGGAGCTAGTGGTAGCGGGGATAGCTCCTCTGTGCAACAGCGTGGGAAACCTCACTGCATGCAAGGTGCAGGCATGCTCATCACTCCAACACTACCGCTTAATTAACCTCTAGACTCAGTTTCCCCTTAAGATGGAGACAGTAGTACCTACTTTGTAAGTTATTGTGAGGATTAAATGAGATGATATATGAAGTGTTTATGCCTGAAACACTGAGTGCTTAATTGATACTATGCTCATCATCATCATTCTCCTTTCCTCCAAAGCTGTTCCTTCTGCATCCATCATCTGCCCAGTTCCCCAAGCCAGAAACCTGAGGTCACCCAATTCTCTCCCACCTAACTCATGCCTACCCCCTATCAGTCCTGAAAACCAATGGCTCCTCCACTCCCAAAGATTTGTCAGGCCTTTTCCTTCTTTCCATTCGCATGCATGGCTGGCTGCTGTCTCAGGGGAGGTTGGCAACAGGCTTCTCATCAACCTTTTTCATTCTCTACATCCCAAATTCAAATCCATTCCCAGCTCTCCTAGAAAATGCAAATCTGACTCTGTCTTGTCCTGATCCTGTCTGTATGGAATGATTCAGCAGTTCCCTGAGACTTCCAGAAGGAAGCTCAGATGCCTAGCTGGGCACCCATGGTCCCCAAGATCTAGCTCCTGTCAGCCTGCCCACCCCATCTCCAGCACTTTCCTCCACAGCCCCCTGTGCTCCTGTCAGGAGGAACTAAATGCTTGGGATCCTGTTACTGACCTCCTATGCCTCCCTACCTTTGCACAGGCAGTTCTCTCTGCCTGGATGCCCTTTCCCCCTCCTCTGTGAGCTAACTCCTTATCCTTGAAGATACAATTCAAGTGCCACCTCTTCCTCAAATCCTCCCAGGTCCCAGTCTGACTTAGAAGCTTCTCGGAGCTCCTGTATTTTCGTTCTGGTTTACTTGTCTGTTCCCCCACTGCAGTGTAAGCTCCTTCAGGGCAGGCGCTGTCTGTTTTTTGCACACCCCTAATGCCTCTCACAGAGCCTGGCACACAGTGCTCTCTTGGAAACCAGTCCCAGCGGGCACCTTCCTTTCTGGGCACTGCTGATCTCCCTGGGGCACTGAGCCTGGGAGGCGGGATGCCAGCCTCCTAGGCACTTTCTTCACAAGCCAGTCAGTGATGGAGTTTCAATTCAGGGCACAGCCTGCCAGCACCCTGCCCATCACCCCAGGCAGCAGCAAGCCGCCCAGGAGTCAGATGAAACAAGACCGAGGCCAACTGAGGGTTGGAGAAACCCACAGACACACCTTGCCTTAGCATTCAGAAAGCGCCTGGGGCGGATGAATCCGGAGCAGCGCAGCCCCCCGACCTTCCCACCCCCACAGTCAGTGTTGGGGAAGGGTGCCATAAGGACAAAAATAACTACTGGGGGCCAGAGCCGGCGAGGTTGGCCAGGATTCCTGCCTCCCCTCTACCCACATCGGGAGCAGCCCCCTAGCCTCCCCCCACTCTCCGGTCCTGGGCGGCCACGTGACCTGCGCCCCAAGCAGCCACTGAAAGCCTGGCTCCAGCCCTTCTCCTAAATTGGGAAGCGACGAGACTCGATCGAGTTTCCCGGCCGGTATTTACATGTTCCCTGTTTACAGACCAAACCTCCCTCTTCCCACGCTCCTCCCTGCTCCGGCAGTGGGCAAAGGAAAGAAGGGGCCTCTCCTGTGCCCCATCCCCACCTCTCCAATCCTCTAGCCCGGGTGCTCTCCGCCCTTCCCTCCCTCCCTCCCTCCCTTCCCCGCCGCCTGCTGGCCCCTCTGGGGGCACAGCTTAGGTCGCTGTATTCCAAAGCCCGGGTGGCTCTTTGAGGTCAAGTGGCGTGGTGGGGGTGGGGAGGGGACCGCTCTGACCCGGGCGGGCGGCCTTGAGGCCTTTCAGTGATCAACAGATTGGGGGCCCTTCTCCCGAGACCTCCCAGGGGCCAGCTTCGTTCTGGCCTCAAGAACTCAGTGGGGAGGCAAGGCAGGTTTTCACCCTCCAGCGCCTGCGGTGCTAAGCGGTCCTCCAGTCCTCCCTGTACCCCCAGCCCTCCTTGTACCCCCAGCCCAGACTGCATACCCATCCTACTGGAAGACACTGGCTGGGAGTCACCGGGGCACGTGAACTTGAAGGACTAGAATCTCAACTCTTGGCCTGCAAAATGGATGGGAAAGTGAGAAGACTGGGAAGGGCCAGCCACTTAGTTTAGGCCAAGATCCATCCTTGTCAAGCAGGCCTAAGTCCAGAGCTAACTGGGTACCCTCTGTTGAGCCTGGGTCCTAGACCTCTGAGAGCTGTACTTTGGGCCTAGGGAAAGGGAAACTGAGAGAGGACTGATTTCCTTCAGAAATGGGTAGACAGATATTCCCTAAGCAGCTCGTTCCAGTATAGTACAAACTCAGATAGCTAGCAAAGCCCTGGAAAAAGCCAGCCCCCGTAGCTGAGGCAGGAGGATTGCTGGAGCCCAGGAATTTGAGGCTGCAGTGTGCCATGATGGGGCAACTGCACTCCAGCCCATGGGACAGAGCAAGACCCATCTCTAAAAAAAAATTAAGCCCTGTACTGGAGCTGACCCTGGTCACATGAAGGGGCCCTGGCTTCTTTATGGGGTTGAGGCAGGAGTAAATGAATTGGAAGTGGAGCACTGGCCACAGCCAACTTATCTGAGAGGGTGTGACCTTGTAGGAAAGAGGGAGAGTAGATGGTAGAATCGAGATGGCAGAGAGAGGCAGACTTTAAATATTAAGGGGGAGCCTGCATTTTTTGTGACTAATTAATTCACTCAAATCCTTTTTGAGCCCTTACTAAAAGTGAGTCATACATTCATCTATTTGCATAATTACTGACTCCTTAACCGTGCACCAGGCCCTGTCCTGAGCCTACAGTGAATAAGACAGAGTTTCTGGCCTCATGGAGCTTACAGTCTAACAGTGAGGGGCAGTTATGGTACAAAGTGCTAAAGGCTCCAGCAGGGAAAACAGAGGAGGAGGGGGCGGGGAGGAGCAGAGGGAAGGGGAAGAAGGGGAGGAAGGAGGAAGAAGGGGAGGAGTGCGAGGAGGGAGAGGGGGAGGGCAAAGTGGGGATAGCTCAGATGAGTGGGGAGAGCAACAGCTATGGAGGAAATGTTATCTGAAGTATAAACTAGAGTTCAGCATTTGGAAGGGAGAAGAGGAGGGAAAACTAGCTTTCCAGGTAAGGGGCACAGTGAGTACCTGTAAAGCCTTAAAGGCATGATGTAGACACTCACTTTTAATTAATTAATTAATTAATTAATTTTTGAGATAGGCTATCCCTCCATTGCTCAGGCTGGAGTACAGTGGTGTGATCACAGCTCATTGCTGCCTCAACCTCCTGGGCTCAATCAATTCTTCCTACTTCACTCTCATAAGTAGCTGGGACCACAGGTGAGCACCAACACACCTGGCTAATTTTTAAATTTTTTTGTAGAGACAGGGTCTCTCTGTGTTGCCCAGGCTGGTCTCGAACTCCTGAGCTCAAGCAATCCTCCCACTTTGGCCTCCCAAAGTGCTGGGATTACAGGTGTGAGCCACTGTGCCTGACCTCTAGAAACTTATAGTTCAGTACAGTCACCCAGTTGATGGCTGCTACAGGAACAGGAGGAGATGGAGAAATTGCGTTTGTGAGTGGAAGAGGGTTAAGCTGATGATGAATAATACCTGTCCAGACAGGGTGAGGGTGGAGGAATCCCTGCTCCTTTGGGTCCACACAGTGCTGCAGGTGTGCTGTAGTGGAGATTGTGGCACCAGAGTTATAGTTGCTTTAGAAAATCAGTATTTATTTTATCAAGATAATACATACACATAGCTGAAAAATCAAATAGTGCTAAAAGACTTGTAATGCAAACAGAAGTCCCCCCGGCTTTTCTCCCAGCCCTTATCTTAGTCCCTAGGGTCAACCGCTTTCAATTCTCAGCTGTTTTTTTTCTGGTATTTCCTTCCTTGTTTCTACTTTTTTTTTTTTTTTTTTTTTTTGAGACGGAGCCTTGCTGTGTCACCCAGGCTGGAGTGCAGTGGTGCTATCTCGGCTCACTGCAACCTCCGCCTCCCAGGTTCAAGTAATTCCCCCTGCCTCAGCCTCCCAAGTAGCTGGGATTATAGGCGCACACCACCATACCTGGCTAATTTTTGTAATTTTAGTAGAAACAGGTTTTTGCCATGTTGGCCAGGCTGGTCTCGAACCCAAGACCTCTGGAGATCCACCCGCCTCAGCCTCCTAACGTGCTGAGATTACAGGCATAAGCCACCATTCTTGGCCCCTTATTTCTAAATAGTATATGTACTGCCATTCTGGATTCATCTAATTTGTTGACTTCTTGTCTTGGTAGTGGAGGATTTTGATTCTCTACTTGCTTCTTCCCCTCCCCCACTTGTCAGGCCTCTGAGCCCAAGCTAAGCCATCATATCCCCTGTGACCTGCACGTATACATCCAGATGGCCTGAAGCAACTGAAGATCCACAAAAGAAGTGAAAATAGCCTTAACTGATGACATTCCACCACTGTGATTGATTTCTGCCCCAACCTAACTGATCAATGTACTTTGTAATCTCCCCTACCCTTAAGAAGGTTCTTTGTAATCTCCCCCACCCTTAAGATGGTTCTTTGTAATTCTCCCCACCCTTGAGAATGTACTTTGAGAGATCCAACCCCTGCCCGCAAAACAGTGCTCCTAACTCCACTGCCTATCCCAGAACCTATAAGAACTAATGATAATCCACCACCCTTTGCTGACTCTCTTTTTGGACTCAGCCCGCCTGCACCCAGGTGAAATAAACAGCCTTGTTGCTCACACAAAGCCTGTTTGGTGGTCTCTTCACACGGGCACGTGAGACACCACTCACATTATGTTAATATCATAATCTATAGTTAAATCCATATTCAGTGATTTCATTATTGAATTTGTAAATATTGTTTATTCTCAAGGCAAGTATTCTGGTTATATTTCCTTTTCTAAATAACTTTGTCATATACTCTGTTTATATTTCCTTTCTTGTACAACCTTTTTGTTTTTTCTGGAGCTAATTGCCTCATTTTTAATTTGCTTGGTTTTTTCTTTGAATCTCTGGCTCTGTCTTCCCACACCCTTCAACAGTTCTGTAAAACGCCCTCTCAGTACAATTTTGCATATGGCCAAACCTGTCATATAATCTTACTGGTTCTCTTTTTCCCTTGGAGACTTTTGTCCTGGGGTGCCCCATCCTTGCATTTTCCTCTGGACGTGTTGCCCTCTGGGCTGTGGTACACATGTCATCCTGGGTTTCTCATCACCTTTGCCCTTTTCCTCTTTCCTGGACTCAGTGTTTTCTTCTTTCTTGGTTTACTCCCTTGTTTTGATGAAGCACATCCTCCAGTAGCTTCCTGAGAAAGAGTGCCTGGGAGGTAACATTTTAGACTTTCATGTTACTTAAAATGGGTTTATTCCATCCTCACACTTGATTGATAGTTTTGGCTGGGTATGGAATTTTAAGTTGAAAATCATTTTCCTTCAGAATTTTGAAGACATTGTTCCTTTATTTTTCAACTTCTAATTTTGCAGTTCAGAAGTTCTTGCCATTTTGATTTCTGAGACTTTGAATTCACCTCCGCCCTTCCCCGAACCCCCACTTTTAGGATTGTTTTCTTTTATCTTGGCTATCTTGAAATCTCACAGTATATTGCTGTGGATTGCTTTTCATTCATTTTTCTGGGTACTTGTCAGGTTCTTTAAATCTAATACAGTGGTTCTTAAAGTGTAGTCCCAAGTCCAGCAGCATCAGTATCACCTGTGGGAACATGTCAGCAATGCAAACTTGGGGCCTCACCTCACACCTACTGAATCAGAAACTCCAGTGATAGGGCCCAGCCATCTGTGCTTTAACAAGCCTACCAGGTATTCTGATGCATGCTAAAGCTTAAGAACCTCTGTCCCAAAACAATTTATGTACTTTAGTTCTGGGAATTGCTTTATAATTTCTTTGACATTTCTTCCTCCATTTTCCCTGTTCATTCCTTCTGCATCTCTGATTACTTGGATGCTAGGCTCCTTGGATTGATCCTCTAATTTTCGTATTATTTCTCTCTTATTAACCATCCCTTTGTTCTGTTTTCTGGTAGATATCCTCTATGTTATATCCTAATGTATTTGCTAAGTATATTGTTATTACTCTTTTTATTTTTTCTTTATATAATTTTCAAGAGTGCTTTCATGTTCTCTACTTTTTCTTTCTTTTAAGATTTTTTTTTTTTTTTAAGAGAAAGGGTCTCACTACATTGCCCAAGCTAGAGTGCAGTGGCTATTCACAGGTATGATCACACTATTGGTCAGCATGGGAGTTTTTTTTTTTCCCGAGATAGTCTTGCTCTGTCGCCCAGGCTGGAGTGCAGTGGCTCGATCTCGGCTCACTGCAATCCTGTTCAAGCAATTCTCCTGCCTCAGCCTCCCAAGTAGCTGGGACTACAGGTGTGCGCACCACGGCTGGCTAATTTTTTTATTTTTAGTAGAGATGAGGTTTCATTCTGTTGCCCAGGCTGGTCTTGAACTCCCGATCTCAAGTGATTTGCCTGCCTTGGCCTCCCAAACTGCTGGGATTATAGGCATGAGCCACCGAACCCAGCCAGCATGGGAGTTTTGACCTGCTCTGTTTTCGACTTGAACTGGTTTCTTCTACCCTCTTAGGCAAGCTGGTGATTCCCTGATCCTAGCATAGCACACTACAGCCCAGAGCTGGGCACAAGTGATGTTTTCACATCAGCCTCTGAAGTCGCTGGGACTACAGGCATGTACCACCATGCCCAGCATTTCTTTTTCTTTCCTTTTCTTTCTTTCTTTTTTTTTTTTGAGATGCAGTCTCACTCTGTTGTCCAGGCTGTAGTGCAATGGCGCGATCTCAGCTCATGGCAATCTTTGCTTCCCAGGTTCAAGCGATTCTCCTGCTTTAGCCTCCTAAGTAGCTGGGATTACAAGGGCCCGCCACCACACCCGGCTAATTTTTGTATTTTTAGTAGAGACAGAGTTTCACCATGTTGGCCAGGCTGGTTTTGAGCTCCTGACTTCAGGTCATCTGCCTGCCTCGGCCTCCCAAATTGCTGGAATTACAGGTGTGAGTCATGGCACCTGCCCTCTTTTCTTTTCTTTTCTTTTTTTTTTTTTTTTTTTGAGACTGAGTCTTGCTGTGTCACCCAGGCTGGAGTGCAGTGGTGTGATTTGGCTCACTGCAACCTCCACCTCCCGGGTTCAAGCGATTCTCCTGCTTCAGCCGCCCGAGTAGCTGGGGTTACAGGTGCCCACCACCACGCCCGGCTAATTTTTGTGTGTGTGTTTTTAGTAGAGACAGGGTTTCACCATGATGGCAAGGCAGGTCTCGAACTCCTGACCTCAAGTGATCTGCCAGCCTTGGCCTCCCAAAGTGCTGGGATTACAGGTGTGAGCCACCACGCCTGGCCTCTTACTTTTTTTTTTTTAAGAAATAGTTTCACGTCCTTTGGACACATGAATTATCTCTCTGAGGATATTAACTTGAATTTTTCTTCCCCCTGTGTTTTGATTTGCATCATGCTGGAGGCTTTCCTCAGAGGTCTGGTGTTCCTTGGCTGTCCACTCCTGTTGAGAGGGAGGCTCTAGATATCCAGTTGGAAGCTCTCCCTGTGGGCTCACAGTAGGGCAATCAAGTGGCTGGCTGGACTCCTTCATTGGAGGGTATCAATTGTCAGTGTTAATAGGCTTTTTCTCTGGCACATTTTGTTTTTTTCCAGAAAAGAATGATCTAGTTTCGTCTCCTGCTTGAAGGTTACAAGCCCCTCACCCAGAGTTCTAGAGCCAGCTATAGTGTGGGAGTTGGGGAGAGGTGTGTGGCAGGGAGACCGGGTGTTATTGTTCAGATGCCGACTGTATTAGTCTGTTCTCACACTGCTAATAAAGACATACCCAAGACTGGGTAATTTATAAAGGAAAGAGGTTTAATGGACTCACAGTTCCACATGGCTGGGGAGGCCTCACCATCATGGCAGAAGATGAAGGAATAGCAAAGGGACTTCTTACATGGCGGCCGGCAAGAGAGAGGAGAATCAAGCGAAAGCGGAAACCCCTTATCAAACCATCCCATCTCATGAGACTTATTCACTACCATGAGAACAGTATGGGGGAAGCTGCACCCATGATTCATTTATCTCCCACTGGGTCCTTCCCACAACACATGGGAATTGTGGGAACTACAATTGAAGATGAGATTTGGGTGGGGATACAGCCAAACCATGTCACTGACTTTCCCTCAGTCTTTGATCCCACTCCTTTTCCTGCACCTCCCCAATCCCTAAGTCCAGAATCTTTCTGTTTCAATATCTCCAGAATCCATCTTCCTGTCTCCTGCAGGAATCGGGAGGGGACACATTAAGTTACCTGATTGTGCTGGGGATGGCTGGGGTTCCTGACAGTCTAATTGCTCTTTAAACAGATCTTCAAGCAATCCCTGGAGTTTTAGACCTTGCCTCAGTTTTAGACCTCTGCCCATCCTTCCATCTTACTTGCTACTTCCAATTCCCGAGCTTTCCTGGGTTTCCGGGGGAAGAATCAGCTTGCTTCTCGTGGGTCTGTGCCTCCAAATGTTTTTGGTCTGCCCTTCTTGGACTCTGTGGGGTCGTTTGCCATTCTTCTATCCATTTTCTGTTTTCATATGATGGGGGCCAGG
Organism: Pongo abelii; assembly: GCF_028885655.2. Classification (NCBI taxonomy): domain Eukaryota; kingdom Metazoa; phylum Chordata; class Mammalia; order Primates; family Hominidae; genus Pongo; species Pongo abelii. The sequence continues at coordinate 55,792,444 of NC_071995.2, forward strand.
ATTCTAAATCCTTGTTTCATTGAAGATGAACTTTGGGTTCCTGTTTCTTATTTTCCTTATCATCTTGGGGGTGATTTTTGAGAGGAGAAGGGGGGCTTTACTCCACTATCTTGTGACCTGAAGGCAGAGATGTCTTCTTGAGGTGGAAGTGGTGGTGCTTGTGCCAGACACTCTTGCTGACAAAGTGGCTGAAAGTGGGCCATATGTTAGGAGGAAGGTGAGGAGGGGAGGAGAGAAGCTTCCAGAACTTAGAAAAGTTGCTGTGGGAACTTGATTTGGAACCCCTGGCCCCCGTCCTCCCAAGAGGGCCCAAGAGGAAAAGGAATACTAGGCCCCAGTGAGGCCTGGTTGAGGTGAGACCGTGAGAATCAGTGGTAGGTTCAGCAGGGAACAGGGATGGAGAGAGTGAGCAGTGGGCAGCAGCTTCTAGCTCAGAGGAGGGCGTGAGGGGATGGGGGCATTCAAGAGCCAGAAGGAGGGCAGTGAAGTGACTTTGAGGCAGGCCATTGGCCAGGGAGCAGAAGAGGACAAGACAGTGTTGACAGCCACTGATTAGATGTTGGTGATGTGCCAGGGACTGGGCCAGGTTCTTGAAAGCAGGCTTAGTGGGAGTGGGCAGCCAGGAGGAGAAAGGAAAGGTGGTCTAGTCAGCGAAGGAAGGGCTGAGTCTCAGAGGTGGGAGTGTGGCAGGTCTGAGTGATGATGGAGTCTCCTGCTCCAGAGGTGAGAGACTGCTCACGTGCAGACCCATGAAGCATTGTGTCCCTGAGGAGGGCAAGAGGTGAGGTGGGAAGAAGCAGTGGTATAATGGTTCAAGTCTTCAGAAAGAATGGCAGCAGGTGGGAGAGGCCAGTTGTTTAGATGGGTGGCCTCTTGGGAACCAAGGAAAGATACTATTTTATTTTATTTATTTTTTAGAGATGAGGTCTCACTATGTTGGCTAGGCTGGAGTGCAGTGGCTATTCATGGGCACGATCATAGAACACTGCAGCCTTGAACTCCAGGGCTCAAGTGATCCTTCTTTTTTTTTTTTTTTTTTTTGAGACAGGGTCTGGCTCTATTGCCCAGGCTGGAGTGCAGTGGTACAATCTCACTGTAGCCTCTGCCTCCTGGATTCAAGCCGTTCTCCCACCTCAGCCTCCTGAATAGCTGGGACTACAGGCACATGCCACCATACCCAGCTAATTTTTTTGTATTTTTAGTACAGATGGGGTCTTTCTATGTTGCCCAGACTGGTCTCAAACTCCTGGGCTCAAACAATTCACCCACCATGGCCTTCCAAAGTGTTCAGATTACAGGTGTGAGCCACTGCACTCGGCCTTCAAATGATCCTTCTGCCTCAGCCTCCCAAGTAGCGGGAACAAGAGGTTCTGACTACCACGCTTGGCTTAAAATTTTAAACAGGAAGGGTGATCACTTCAGTTCACTTTATTTTATTTATTTATATTATGAGACTGGGTCTCGCTCTGTCACCCAGGCTGGAGTGCAGTGGCACGATCACGGCTCACTGCAGCCTTGACTTCCTGGGCTCCAGGGATCCTCCCACCTCAGCCTCCTGAGTAGCTGGGACCACAGGTGCACACTACCAAGCCCGGCTAATTTTTGTATTTTTGGTAGAGACAGTGTTTTTCCCCTTGCTGCTCAGGCTGGTCTCAAACTCCTGAGCTCAAGCGATCTGCCCACCTCGGCCTCCCAAAGTGCTAGGATTACAGGCGTGAGCCACCAAAAGGGGCCTTCAGTTCACTTTAATACTTACTGAACATTTATGTAATGCACCTACCCCAGGTTACATAGCCTGGGGGTATAGTCACAATGAGTCACCTAAAATACATAGCCTCTGACTCTAAGCTGTAATAACTCAGCTCTCATGCATGACTCCACAGTCTTTTCCTGACGTCCTGGGACTATTTTCCATGTGCTTCTATATGGTCATTCTATGCCGCCTCACAGATGTGTGCTGATAGCACTCCTCCTGGCCGAGAAGGCTGCTCCTGTCATCTCATCAGGCAGCCCCTGAGTATAGTTTGGCCAGGCTTCTGTGATTACAGGCCACAGAAACCAACTCTGGCTAACTTAAGCAGAAAAACAATTTACTGGAAGGTTATTGGGCAGCTCATAGATTCAACAGCTACACTCTACCCTTTTTCTGTGCTGGTAAAGGCTTGATTTTGTCCTGAAATTTATGTGCCCTGTACCCAAGGAAGGAGACCCCCTCCTCAGCCACAGGGGATAATGTTGATGAGTCTCAGCCAACCAGGGCACTTCCTGCCTCTGTGCCAGTGATTGGTTTAGGTTTAGGCATGTGAGGCAGCGCTGGCCAAGGACACACAAGGGGAAGCCCGCTAGGCCAGGGCTTTCGGAAAGAATCACAGAGAAGCTGACTTTATTAAAGGTGGAATTAATGCTCTCTGCCTCTAAAAAATAATATACTTGCCCATTGTGTAAGGTGCTTTTAGTTGGTCTTCTGTGCTTTCAGTTGAAAGGTTCTGACACATGAAGGCTAGCTATTTTTCCTGGGTAGCAGGTAGGGCAAAAGATGGGAAAATAAGCTGATGGCTAAAGGGTGAAATGAAAAGAGTTTGCAAAATAAAGGAGCTGATGCATTTTTTGAAGGCAGAAGAATTACCTAATAGAAAAGAACTGATTGAAAATGCTAGAGAGAAGGGGACTAACTCAGGGAGAAGGAGGCCACCACTCATCAAGCAGACACTTGCCATATGCCAGGCACTGTGAAAGGGGGTGGGATACAGTGATGGACAGAAATACGAGGTCCCTGCTCTTAGGGAAACTTTCAGTCTGGGTGGGGTAGAGAGACAATGAACATGTAAGTAACAAAATAAACAGGATAAGATAATGGGAAGTAATTAATGGCAGTTAATTTTGATAGAAGATGGTCAAGAAAGTCTCCTCTGAAGAAGAGGAGATCCGCCCACCTTGGCCTCCCAAAATGCTAGGATTACAGGCGTGAGCCACCGAGGGGGGCCTTCAGTTCGCTTCAGTATTTACTGAACATTCATGTAATGCACCTGCCCCAGGTTACATAGCCTGGGGATACAGGGATGGGCCAGCCACATGAAGAAACTTAGGAGGACTCCAGAAGACATGTCAGGGCAACAGTGGGCTCTGTCCTGACTATAGCAATGGAAGTCCAATGTCCATTCAGCAAAGGGAAAGAAATGGCAGCAAAGTTTGCCTTGGAGGCTCCTGCAGGCCACGAATGACAGAGCAGCTGGAGAGATATATTTTCCCAGGGCTGGCATGGATATCACCTCCCCTGTGGCAGGACAGGCTGGGAACCCTGGTGTCGCTGACTTTCTGGAAGCTGGAGAGGTTTGAGTGGAATATTTGGAGTGCATTATATACCATAGGTGGCTTGTGCTGGCCACCTATGATCTATAACTCTGTTGGATATCCTTGATTTTCTACTGATAAATAGATTTGCTACTTGATTTTCTACTGTGGGTTTGAGGGAAGATACTTGGGGCCAGCAGATGAGTCACACCTCTGATCGTTACATGCCCAGCTGCCTCTGTCTCCCCTTGCCCATGCAGTCTGGAATTCCAATCTGCTCCCCTGTTTAACATCTCATCCAATCAATAAGTGCCTCTGAAGTCTTTACTTTGTGAGTAGCGTCTTTGACATGTTTGTGTCGGGTGGATACCATGACAGAAAGACAAGACTTGGCCTCAAGGAGTTTGCTGGTCAAATTCGAGAACACTGCATCTGAAACAATTTATCAGTAGAAAATCAAGGACATTCAACAGAGGTATAGACCATGGGTGGCCATCACAAGCCACCTATGGTATACAGTGCACTGGTTTATATACCATCTACTGCATTAGTCCCAGCCTCCCAAACTGGCACCAACAGTCCTCTTCTCCTTGCCTACTACTCCCTTCTTCCCTCCAAGATCCCTTTGGAGGTGATCCATCAAGTTGGAGCCTGACACATAATTTCTGCTCATCGTGTGTGGCCTTCCTTCAGTTTCCTGGGGATGTGAAGGAGGAGGGAGGGACCAGTCAGCTGGATGGAGACTTCTTTGCCCAAAGGTGATAGTACCACAGTGGGGCTCTTCACAGGCAGCCATTTTGAGACCTGTCCAGCACAAGGTTCTAGTTTTGGGGGTCCTGTCACTTAAATAAGAAACTATTGAGTGCTTGCCTTGTGCCAGTGTCAGTTTGAAAAGGCAGACCACTGGCACTTTTCTTGTATTATCTAATTTAGTCCACACAACAATTGCCTTTGGTGGGAATTTTAATTATTCCATTTTACAGTTGGGGAAACTAAGGTACAGAAAGATAAAGTCACTTAGCCTTATCAAACAACTAGTAAGTAGTGGAGCCACGATTTGAACCCAAGCAGACTGCCTGCAGCATCCCTGGTCGGCACCCCTGTGCACACTGCCAAATTGTCTTATTCTAGGAATTTCCCTTCCCTGTGCCATGACATATTAAAAACTCAGCTAGAGGTCATTTTGAGCAAGGAACCCTTCTCCACTCTGCCTTTCCATGAGAGGGAGTTGGGATCCCAGAGAAGAGGAATTCCAGAAGAGGCACTGCCACTTTGGCTATTTTTCCTGAATGTTCCCCAGGCAGGGAGCGCCAGCTTTTGATTCGCCAGGTGTCTCTCTGTTCTTCTAATTAATACCAGACCCAGCCTTTAGCCAGAGCCCTGCCTATAGCTGGAATCCACCACAATGCGGCTCAGGGGCCAGTTCGCTGTGACTGCCACAGAGGACAAAGCAAGTGCTAACTCCAGGTGGAGTCTCCTGTAATGATGCTCCCTTTGCCTCATCCATAAAAAGCTCCACTCAGATCTACCTCGTTTATGGTGGAGGCCAGGGTGGCAGAGTGTGCAGGAGGAGGCAGAATCAGGCTGAAACAGCTCCTCTTTGCCTCCCTGGATTCTTTTCCAAAATGCTGTCAGCACTGCCAGTTGGAAAATATTTTTCTCCCTCCCTTTGTCTTCTTTCTTATTAAGAAAAAAAAAAAAAAAAAGCCATCTGGTGTCAAATTCACTCCTGGCACATCATAAAGGGTAGCACTAAAAATGTCCCCGAAAAACTAAAAGCAAAACCACAGCAGTACAAATGGGATTTAATCTCAGCATCCTAGAATTTCAGAGTTGATAGGGCCCTCCGAGATCAAACCCTTCCTGTACACGACAGGAAACTGAGGCCCGGAGGGATTATGTTATTCTTTCAAAAATGTTTACTGAGCGCCTACTATGTTCAAGACACTCTTCAGGCGCCGCAGATGAATCACGAACACAACAGTGAGGCAGAAATCCCCGCCTCCTTGGAGCTTTCCGTGGGAGGTTCTTGCCTCGGCCCTCGGGCCTGCATCTGCCGCCGTTTTTAAACGGCCCCGAAGTTGGGAGCTCTGGCTGGGCCATCTCCGGGCTGGGGCCCCGGCCTGGGGCCGCCCCTCTTTTCCCGCCCGGAGCCGCAGTGTCCAGAGGGCGAAGTTTGCGGCTGCCGCCGGCCGTGCCGTCTCCCGCGCTTCCCCCGCCGGAGCGCCGGCCCCGCATTCCTCCGGGTTGAGCAACAGCTTTTCCTCCGAGGGCGGCTGGCCGGGCAAGGCGGGGCCGCTAGCGCTGGGGCCCTCGCGGGGCGCGGCCCGAGTGTCCGGGGCCTCTGGCAGCGCCCCGGGTTTTAGTGGAGCGCGGCCGCCAGGCCCTCCCCGGGGAGCCGAGCTCGGAGAGGGGGGCCGCAGAGCCCAGGCCCCAGCCTGCCCTTCCTGCAGCGCCGGCGGGATTGCCCAAAGACCAAGCGGGTGCCAGGCCTCACCCGACCTTGATGTTGGCGTTGGTCCGGGTTGACCGCCCACTCTGACGCTCTACACAGAGAGCGCCTTTGCTTCCGTTTTTACTCCAATCCTGGAAATTCTTTGTCGATGAAAAGAGGACAGTTTATAGTGAACTCCAGAAGAGGGGTCCTAACCTAACCCAGCTCTTTGAATTTAAATACTTACAATAATCATATGTGTGTGTGTGTGTGTGTGTGTGTATACACACACACACACATATATACATACATATTTGAGACAGAGTCTTGCTCTGTCCCCCAGCCTGGAGTGCAGTGGCAAGATCTCGGCTCACTGCAACCTCCGACTCCCGGGTTCAAGCGATTCTCCCACCTTAGTCTTTGAGTAGATGGGACTACAGGTGTGTGCCATGCCAGGCTAATTTTTTTATTTTTAGTAGAAACAGGGTTTCACCATGCTGGCCAGGCTGGTATTGAACTCCTGGACTCAAGTGATCTGCCTGCCTTGGCCTCCCAAAGTGCTGGGATTACAGGCATGCACCACCATGCCCCACCCTTCATATTTTTCTTTTCCTGCCTCTTAAATCTTGAGCTTAGGTCTTGAATTTTTTTTAGCTTTATTTTATTTTAGTATACTTTTTATTTTGGAAAATTGTTAGATGTACATAAAAGTTGCAACAATAGTGTAGAGAATTCCCATGTACTCTTCACCCCGCTTCCCCCAAAATTAGTATCTTACCTAACCATGGTATGTTTGTCAAAATGAAGAATTAACATTGGAACAATGCTATTAACCAAACTACAGACTTTATTTGGATTTCACATGTTTCCACTCCTGTCCTTTTTCTGTTTCAGGATTCAGTCTGGGCCATCACCTTGCATTTAGGGGTTTGAAGCCTTTTAGTATGTAATCCAGATTTCATTGTGTAGAGTCTCTCGCCTTAGCAATGAGGCAGGAGGCAGAGTCCCTGGCACTGGATTGACCTCCCTGTCCTTGTCCTGATGGCCCAGGAAACACCTCGAGCCCTGGATATCCTGAGAATGCTATTAAGGGTTTCCTGCTGGGTCTGCCTGCTGGCCCTGGTAGCACCCGGTATAAATCCGGATCCCAAGGCCTGCACCTGGTCCTACTGGATGGAGACAAGGAAGTCCATGGGGTTCTTTAGAGAACACTCAGAGCTAAGGAGGTAAGCAGGTGCATGAGCTCCCTGTCTTTTTTTTTTTTCACTTTTTATTTTTAAATTGAGATAGGGTCTCACCCTGTCACCCAGGCTGGAGTGCAGTGGTGTAACCACGGCTGACTGCGGCCTCAACCTCCTGAGCTCAAGTGATCCTCCCACCTCAGCTTCCTGAGAAGCTAGGACTACAGGCATGTGCCACCATGCCTAGCTAATTTTCTTTCTTTTTTTTTTTTTTTTTGTTTGGTAGAGACAGGGTCTCCCTATTTTGCCCAGGCTAGTCTTGAACTCCTGGGCTCAAGTGGTCCTCCTATCTTGGCCTCCCAAAGTGCTGGGATTATAGGTGTGAGCCACTGTGCCTGGCCGACTCCTACTGTCTGTAGGCATTTTGAGACCTGCTATAATTTTGGAAGTGACTGGAGTTTTACCTGAAGGCACTCCCTTCTGTTTGGTTATGGGAGGGGTCCAGATACCTGGAAACACCTGTATGGCCAACTCAAGTAGCTGGGAAGAAGCCTATGGTAGATTTCTAGTAACTACCCCTGCAGAAACCCCGATTCTTAGCTGAACACTGTCAGGAACTCTAAAGGGTCTGAGATTTTATCCTACTTACAAGCTAACAAATTAGCCCACCAGTGTCATAGCTTGTGATAGAAGCCCAGACTCAAGGTCAGAGATGAAGGACAGTTTATTATTCACAGCAATAGCAGTAGCAAGAGTATCAGCCCTAATTCCCACAGGATTTTGCAGAAAGGGCCTGGTGATGCCTGCACACACAGTAGATTGCATTTCAAGACAGGAACCCTGAACTTAGGGAACCCAGATCTTTTAAAATGGTCTACGTATATATATATATATATATATATATATATATGTGTATATATATATATATATTTTTTTTTTGAAACAAAGTCTCGCTCTGTTGCCCATGCTGGAGTACAGTGGCGCGATCTCGGCTCACTGCAAACTCCGCCTCCTGGGTTCTTGCCATTCTCCTGCGTTCTTGCCATTCTCCTGCCTCAGCCTCCCGAGTAGCTGGGACTACAGGCGCCTGCGACCACGCCCGGCTATTTTTTTGTCTTTTTAGTAGAGACGGGGTTTCACCGTGTTATCCAGGATGGTCTCGATCTCCTGACCTCGTGATCTGCCCGCCTCGGCCTTCCAAAGTGCTGGGATTACAGGCGTGAGCCTCCGCGCCTGGCTGGTCCATGTATATTTTATAAGGGGCAGCATGCCTGCCCTTTTGGGAGGGAGACATTGTAGATCTTCCAAGGCTGTCCACTATATCTTGAAAATGATAATCTGGAACAAAGGACAGTCAATGCCTCACTTGCAAGATGTGTAGAAATGGAATAGAACGATGGAGCATTGTCTCCCAACAAACAAACGGCCATGTAAGACAAGCATACATTTCTCAACCTCTCCTGCAGCTAAGTGTAGCCGTGTAACTAAATTGTTATCTATTGCGTGTGTGGCAGCTTCTGGGAAATTTCAATGACTAGCATGCACCCTGGGCGGCTTCTTCCCTTCTTCTTTTCCTGATGGCTGGAATGTGGACATGATGTTGGAGCTTGAGCAGTCACGTGGGACCAGGACTAGCATGCTGAGGACTGAGGATGGCAGGGCAGTGAGGGGAAAGGGGCCTAGGTCTCTGATGGTGGTGGAGCTCACAAACTAGGTCTGTACTAGTTATCTTTGGATTTGTTTACATGAGAGAAAAAGACACTCTCACCTAGTTTTAACTTTTTGTTTTTGTTTTTTGATATATGCGCCTGAACGTAATTCTCACTGATGCAGGGTTAGAGCAGAGAAGGACCAATGGAGGGTTAAGCCCGTCAGCAGAGAGAAGGGTCAGGGGCCCTGCTCCCCTTCCCTCCATCTCAGCTTCAGCAATGACAGGCGAGGGGAGCAGGGAGTCATCTCTGGCTTGTTCACCACCCACTGACGATGCCCCATTCACAAGGGGGCCTGGCTGGCCACGCGACCCAGCAGCATCCATTTGAAGGCAGCAAGCAACAAGCTGGCTCCATTCACAAACCCTGTCCTCCTTTGAAAACCAATCACCGTGCGAAGCGTGACTGGGTGGTGGCTGGTGTCGGCCCATCTGTCACGCCCTTTCAGGGAGCCTGGTGGCGGCAGCCAGCCTGGGCCGAGCCAGCCCCTCTTCCTTTGTACCCCAGGGACACGCACTGTAAGGAGATCACAGTGCCTACTGAATTATTCAGAGCTGCCCTGAGTGTCAGTTTTATTATAAACATGCAGATTGCTCCAGGCTCCAAACTTCCAAACCTCCAGCAGCCGTCTCCCTCCAGGATTTTGCAGTGGCTGCTTTGTGCCTGTGATTTCCCCAGGCCTTGATGGCCTAATTTCCCTTTGACCAGTTCCTACCTGCTGCTGGGCTTGAAAGCCCCGGCCCTTTACCCATTGCTTCCACAAGCCCTATTCCGTGCTTAAAAACTGTCCTCTCCACCGCCCCAGCAGTCCTGCCGCTGCCTCTCCCATCTCCTACTGGCTTCGCCGCCCAAGTGGGTGACATCAGACTTGGAGAGTGCAGCTCGCCTTCCTCTGCTGGGAACATGGATCCTCCACTCCTGTGGGCTTTGGTGTGATCTTTAGGCCCACTAGGTCTTCCTGCCCATCCGGGTGTTCTAGACCCAACTCTGTCCTCTGCCCTTCCCCATATGTCCCAGATCCCCGGTGCTCTCCGAAGTTGATCCGGAGAATACCCCCCAGCTGGTAATGAAGCAGAGATGGTAATGCACATTTAAGAGTAATGAAATGCAGTGATATTTCAGGCCTGACAGACCTATTTCTGGCAGCCTTAGAATTAAAGTGTGAGGCTTTGTACTGCAGCTGCTACTAGGAGCCTTCAGAGTTTTTCTAAAGATGTGAATAAAGCTTCCAGGGTTTCAGCTCAGATCACTGTGGCTATTTATCCTGCTGCTGCTTTCATTGTACCTTTTTATTTGAAATTTTAGAGCTTTTAGATGAAGGGAACACAGCAGTAAGTGCAAAGCATACAAAATATCCTGGTGGGGGAGAATGTCCCGGTTTTTCTCTCCAATTGTCCATGACAGCTCTGGGGAGGAAGAGCTGCTCACAGGGAGCACTGCCTCTGTCTCCCCTTTGAGTGGGCTCCTCCTGAATTCTTGCCCCGCTGCAGTAGGAAATGGGGCCTCCTGAGAAAGCTTTAGGAGGGAGTCCATGCCACCAAGATTGACGGGGCTAGGTGTGGGCTGGCCCTCCCCCAGCGCCTCAGTGCTGTGAGCTTGGTGTAGACTGTCCTTGGTTGGGGAATGTGGTGGACAGGAGTCGATCCACACTAGGCCAACAGTGAGAGCTCTCGCTTCAGTCCTCCAGTTAGGAAAGCTGGGCTGCTCTTTCCATCTCTGCACCCAGCTTCATCCATCGTATCCAGGAGGTTGGAGCCATTCGTGAGGAGAGGCCATGTAGGACAGTGGTGGAAACATGGGCGCCACTGGCAGATAAACCTGGGAGCAAAACTTGGTGAGACCGCCTGCACTGCCCAGGGCAAGCTACTTGCCCTTTCTGGACCTCACTGTCTCAGTTTCCCCACCAGTAAAATGGGGATAATAAAGCATCCATTGTCCAGATCCTCGTGATGCATGTAAGGTACTTGGCACATATGAAGTCACAATGTGTATTATTAACACTGAACAGTATGAATAATAGTCCCAAGACTCAGGCTAGCTAGACCTCCTTCCTGCGCCATCACTAATGTGCCAAGCCCCTTTTCACTCTGGGGCTGCGTAGTGCAATGAGAAGGGGCTCTGGAGTCAAACACAGCCAGGTTCCAACCCTGGTTCTGTCATTTTCCAGTTTTGTCAGATCAATTTGTGAGACTCAGATTTTCTGAGTCCCAGTTTCCTCATCCGTAAGAATAGTGATAATAAATATTCACCTCAAAGGGTATCAGTGAGGATTAAATGAGATCATGTTTATACAAGAACCCACACAGTGCCTGGCACACAGTAGGTGTTGATAAATAATTCCCTTCCCCCTTTCCTTCTCCCTCTGCTTCTGTTAAAAAGGAGAAGAGTTTTATAATCAGCCACCAGTTTACAGGAAATGCAGGAGGAAGATAGGGATGGTAAGTGGTGGTGGTGTTGGGGGGATTTCATCAGCAAAATCCAGAATTTGGGAAATTCTATAGGGCAAATGACGCAGAATCCTCAATGAACAAATGACAAGAGAGAAAAAGCGGGAGGGCCAAGTGAAATGTGAAGGCCAGTCAGGCACGGAGGCTAACACCTGTAATCCCAGCATTTTGGGAGGCCGAGGTGGGAGGATTGCTTGAGACCAGGAGTTCAGGACCAGCCTGGGCAACATGGCGAGACTCCAGTCTCTACAAAAAAGTTAAAAATTAGCTGAGTGTGATGGCTTGCACCTGTAGTCCCAGGTTGTTGAGAGGCTGAGGCAGCAGGATTGCTTGTGCCCAGGAGGTTCAGACTGCAGTGAGCCAAGATCGCACTATTGCACTCTGGCCTGGGTGACCGAGTGAGACTCTGTCTCTAAAAAAAAAAAAAAAAGAAAGAAAGAAAGAAAAGAAAAAAGAAATATGAGGACCTTATTCAGATCCCAATCCAAACAAACCAACTGGGAAAAAATAAAAGGGGCCATCAGGGACATTTTGATATTGACTAGATATTTGATAACATTAAGTAATCATTGTTAATTTTTAGCGTGATAATGGTATGGTAGTCATGTTCCAGAGAAGTTTTTATCTTTTGGAACAAATAATGAAGAAATTAAAGATTAAATGATATGATATGGGGATTTGCTTGAAAATAATTTAGTGGGGTGAAGTGAGGAGTGGAAGTGAAGCAAAATCGGCCATGTATGGATAACCAAGCTGGGTGATGGTATGTGGGGGTTCATTAAACTATTCTCTCTACTCTTGTACATGTTTGAATGTTTCCATAAAAGTAAAAAAAAAAAAAAAAAAGCAGTGGTCCTTTTAGATTAGAATTGTCTCTCCCATCTACCTCCTCCTTCATATTCTCCCAGCCCCTTCCTCACTTCAGTTTCTTCTTACCGCCTACCTGGACTATACTGCAACAGCCTCTTAGAGTCTCCCAGCCTTTGATCTCTCTCCCATCCAATCTTCTTCCCATTCTGCTGCCAAAGTTATCTTCCTAAAACACAAATCAGATCATGGTGCTTTCCTGCTTGAAAACTCTTTGGTAGTTCTCTATTGCCAATAATCTAGTAGGGTACAAAATTCTTATTATGTGATTCAAAGCCCTTCACAGTTAGGCTCAGCCTTCCTGCCTCCTTCCTTTCCTATCCCCTGGGATGGGGATCCCAGGCCAATCCCTATCCCCTCATTCAGCCTGGCTTTTGGTCATACCAGCCAGGCCATTTCATGCCTCTGTGACTTCTCTTATATAATTACCTGGCAGATTCTCCTCCCTGGCCCTTAACTTCATCTATTGAAGACTAAAATATTTTTCAAATCTCAGTTCAAATGTCATTCTTCCTTGGTGGTTTCTGGATGTCTTTCCAATGCTCACTAAATATCTGTGCCTCTCTGCCTTCTGGCATATGGTAGGATCTCTCTTCCTGGCTCTCTGTAGTTCGATGGGGCCATGTGACCAGCTTTAGCCAATGAGTTGTGAGTGGAGGTCATACATTTCACTTCTGGGCCAAGAATTCCAGAATTCAATTGCTAATTCAAAACCCTCTGAGCTGTCTTTCCCTCTGGCTCAGCGATGGGTGACATCCAGATTAAAGCTGTTCTCAGACCTGGCATGGTGGCTCACACTTGTAATCCTAGCACTTTGGGAGGATTTGGCAGGTGGATCACCTGAGGTCAGGAGTTCGAGACCAGCCTGGGCAACATGGCGAAACCCCATCTCTACTAAAAATACCAAAATTAGCCAGGTGTGGTGGTGCATGCCTGTAATCCCAGCTACTCGGGAGGCTGAAGCAGGAGAATTGCTTGAACTCCAGTGGGGTGGAGGTTGCAGTAAGCCAAGATCATGCCACTTCATTCCAGCCTGGGTGTAAGAGCAAAACTCCGTCTAAAAAAAAAAAAAAGCTGTTCTCTCAGGCTGGAGGTTCTGGAGTGCGCGTGGTGCCATGGAGTAGAATCTCCTGTCCACCTGTGGGTGCTATGTAGTGTGAGACACATAAATCTGAGGGGCCTTTTGTTTCTTCAGCACACCCGAGTCTACCCTAAGTCTTCCCTCTCTGAGTTGCAATCCACTGTGCTGTCCTCTGTGTTTTCACATTATATAGTGTATGTAATGTGTCCAGATGACACCCCCGTCAGGTTAGAAATCCTATGTTACGATCTTAGCATTCTGGCCCGCAGCACTCAGCATAGTGCTCTGCAGAGGGGAGGGGTGAATGTACAGCAGTCCTTGGCTGTGGTGGATGCAGCTGGGCGTACGTGTAGAGGTTGAGAGGTGTCATCCTTGCCAGGGGCCCCCGTACTCATTAGTCTTGGGGATCTTTTTTTTTTTTTTTTTTTTTTTAGACGGAGTCTTGCTCTGTCGCCCAGGCTGGAGTGCAGTGGCGCCATCTGAGCTCAGTGCAAGCTCAGCATCCCGGGTTCACGCCACTCTCCTGCCTCAGCCTCCCAAGTAGCTGGAACTACAGGCGCCCACCACCACACCCGGCTAATTTTTTGTATTTTTAGTAGAGACGGGGTTTCACTGTAGCCAGGATGGTCTCCATCTCCTGATCTCATGATCCGCCCGCCTCAGCCTCCCAAAGTGCTGGGATTACAGACATGAGCCACCCCGCCCGGCCAGTCTTGAGAATCTTGATGGTTTGGAGATGGAACCAGGACCTGGCTTGATATGAATGCCCAGCATGCCCAGCTTCAGGGAATGAAGCATGGTTGGTCTAGGCGAATCCTAATAATCCCTTTCCCTGGTGGCTATAATTAGTTTAGACATGGGAACACAAACCAGTTTTGGACGATGAACTGTAAAGGGAAAGTCTCATTTCCTCCTAGGAAAACAGAAACAGGTGAGAAATGCAGCTAGTCTATTCTAGTTTGGATTTCCTGGATTGCAAAGCCTGAGACAGATTAAAATGCTAGTTGTTTATGTGGTAAGGGATTCTAGGGAGCAGGGTAAAGGGAGGAGGGAGAAGGAAGTGGGGAGAATGAAACAGGAAAGGAAGACAAGCCAACAAAGGGCGTACTTTTGAGCTTACTATTATAATTGTCCCTCCAAATGGCAGGAGGCTGGGGCATTTGTCCAGAGACTTTCATTGGTTGCCAGTTGCCCCTCATTTTACTAAAACTGAATGTTTCCTGTGACTTCCTAGTGACAAGAATCCACTGGGTACATTTCATCTTGGCCTGCTCTGTCCACCACTTCCTCTTTTTGAACTCTCTCTATCCTGGTTTCTATGGCAGTTCTCCCTCCAGCGCTTGTCCAGCCTCTCTGGCTGCTTCTTGGTTTCCTTCCCAGGCTCCTTTTCCTTTTTCCGCTCTGTGGCTGATCTCCTGGATTCTATTCTGGTCTTCCTCACTTCTACCCACTCTTACTGGGCAAACCGTTTTGCGAAATGGTTTCCACTGTTACTGTTGTGATGATGCCAGCTCCTATGTCTATGCCCCCAGCTCTCCCTCCCAAGTCCTGTAGGCATATAGCTCTTCATCCACACAACACATATTCATTAAGCTGTTTGAATATGCCCAGAGTTGTGATAGGACAGTAAATAGGAACTCACCTTCTAGGAGTGCTAGCCAATATGGAGCTAGTGGCCAAAATCCAAGTAAACAAGTAAGTAAGCCAGATATTTTTAGATAGTGACAGGTTTTATGCAGACAATAAAACAGGTCAGTGTGATAGAGGGTGTATGCGTGTGTGTGCATGCACACTATTTTAGAATGACTGCTTTGAGGAGGTAACATTTGAGCCGAGATCATGTAGTGGTATCTGTCATTTGCGGTTATGCAAGTGCAAAGGTCATAGAGGCATGGAGGGCTTATCAGTGTGTTTGGGGAAGAGGAGGAAGACCAGTGTGGCTGGAGCAATGTAGGCACAAGGGAGTGACGGGAGATAAAGTCAGAAAAATAGCAGGGGCTCATTCAAGTAGGGCAAGGTGAGCATGCATTGAACAAGATCCCCAGGTGACACTTATATAAGCTTCTGCACACATTTGAAAACCATTAGGTAGATGAAGAAAAAATGAGAAGAGAAACCCCATTTAAAAGTTCTTCTTTTTTTTTTTGGAGACAGAGTCTCACTCTGTTGCCCAGGCTGGAGTGCAGTGGCACAATCTTGGCTCACTGCAACCTCCGCCTCCTGAGTTCAAGCGATTCTCCTGCCTCAGCCTCCCAAGTAGCTGGGATTACAGACATGTGCCACCACACCTGGGTAATTTTTGTATTTTTAGTAGAGACAGGGTTTCACCGTGTTGGCCAGGCTGGTCTCGAACTCCTGACCTCAGGTGATCGAACTCCTGCCTCGGCTTCCCAAAGTGCTGGGATTACAGTCGTGAGCCACCACGCCTGGCCTAAAAGTTATTCTTTAAAAGCATTTTGGAGGCCTGGTGTGGTGGCTCATGCCTGTAATCCTAGCACTTTGGGAAGCCGAGGCGGGTGGATCACCTGAGGTCAGGAGTTTGAGACCAGCCTGGCCAACGTGTTGAAACCCTGTCTCTACTAAAAATACAAAAAAATTAGCCAGGCGTGGTGGTGAGTGCCTGTAATCCCAGCTACTCGGGAGGCTGAGGCAGGAGAATCGCTTGAACCCAGAAGGCAGAGGTTGCAGTGAGGGAGATTGCACCACTGCACTCCAGCCTGGGCAACAAGAGCGAGACTCTGTCTCAAAAAAAAAAAAAAAAAAAAACAGAAAACAAAAAACAGAAAACAACAACAACAAAAAAACCAAAAAGTATTTTGGAAAGAGTAAGACACACGAAAGTATAACATTCTGTCACAGCCTCCTATGTACCCATCACCCAGCCTCAACACTAGCAACTTTATTTTACAAAGGAGACTGAAAGTAGTGGCCAGGAACGTAGGAGGAACACCAGGGAATGATTGTGTCGGTGAAGCATGTCAAAGAGAGAGATCAACAGTGACAAATAAAGGGAAAATGTTCTGTAGGTTGAGCAGAGGTCAAAACCCTGCCAACATCATGGCCCTGTGTTGTCCCATGGGCTTCTCACAGTACAGGTGGCTGTTAAGGTGCCAGCTGCCTCTCAACCTGCTTCTCCTCTTATTTTCTCTGTCAAAGAGTCTTCAATGGTTTCTGTTTGGGATGAAAGCAGGGACTGAGACTTGGACTTGAGCTCAGGGAGTTTATTTGGGAGATGATCCTGGAAGCAGGGTGCGAGAGCAAAACGAGTGAGGCAGGGAAGAAGGAAAAGCCACAGAGTATGTTACTGAGCTGGTTACCACGGTGAGCAAATGAAGCTCGATCTGGCTGGGCCCGTAAGGAACTGAGTAGAGTGCATCTCAGATTGGCCTTCAGCAGCATAGGTGGCCAGGGCACTTATTCAGTGGTCTCTCACGCCCTGTTTCTTGAGTGCTGTGCTGGGGATATTAACCTCCCTGCATTTTTCTGGGCTGCCCAAGGCAGAAAGCCAGCCATGTGGTGGCCATTAAGGAGGGAAGCTGTGAGTGCCTGGGGGGACTGTCTGCCACAGCTGCACCCGAATCTGAGCAGGGAGAGAGGGTATAGAGTACAGGACACCTAAAGTTGTCTGCTGCAGCTCCATCATGGCTTGATAGGATCTAACCTCCTTCTCATGACACCAGTGTTCTATTAACCAGGCCAGAAACATGGGAGTTATTCTAAATGTTTCCCTCATCACCCTCTCTCCCTCGTTTGTCTCTGCAGCCACACTTTTAGTTGAGGTGGTCATTTCTTGAGGACCATGGTAATGATCTCCTTATCTTTTATTAAATGCTAATGACACTAAAAAATGATATATATAAGAAATTGGAGGCTGGTTGCAGTAGCTCACACCTGTAATCCCAACACTTTGGGAGGCCGAGGCAGGTGGATCACCTGAGGTCAGGAGTTCAAGACCAGGCTGGCGAACATGGCAAACCCTGTCTGTACTAAAAATACAAAAAAAAAAAAAAATTATCTGGGCATGGTGGCGCGTGACTGTAGTCCCAGCTACTTGGGAGGCTGAGGCAGGAGAATTGCTTGAACCTGGGAGGCAGAGGTTGCAGTGAGCTGAGATCATGTCATTGCCCTCCAGCCTGGGCGACAGAGTGAAACTCTGTCAAAAAAAAAAAAAAAAATTAGAGGTGATGTGGAGTCTGTGGAGGGGTACATGACTCACTACTAGGGACTCAGAGAAAGCTTCCAGGAAGGAGTGACTTTTAAACTGAAATCTGAGGACCGAGTAGGAATTAGCCAAAGAAGTATGACGAAAGTTCAGTTATAGGGAAGACCATGCGTGAAAGCTCAAAAAGGGCATGGCAAATTTAAGACACTAAAAAGGGTCAGTTTATCTGAAGTGTGATGGAGGAAGAGAAGAGAGATTGGCCAGATCATACAGGACCCTGCCAACCTTATGAATAAATATTGACTTTATTCAAAAGGCAATGGGGAGCCTGAAGATTTAAGACAGGGGGGTGATGGGATTGAATCTGAGTTTTAGTAAGATCACTTTGACTAAAGTATGGGAAAAAATTAGTAGATCACACTCATTTTTGGCTATTTGGCTACAAACCCCTTGTTGGGTGCCTGGCCAGTGTCTGTTCCCTGCCTGCTGCCATACTCATGGTTTTCCTTTAGAGGATTTCACATCTTCAACCATGTGATTTGGGTGTGATGAGCTCTTCTTCCCAACCATTGCTAAGTTAATTAGTGCACGGACCACAGTGGCTGGTTCAGGGATGGGCACTTGATCCATTTTAAGTGAGTGAGAGAATGTGAATCTCAGGACTTTTATAGCAGCTACTAGTAAGAAGATGTAAGGTGTGAATTGCTATAGCCATACCATGACTATTATGGGAAAATCTGGAGCTGTTGGAAGACCACTATATGAAATATGATGATGCCATGAAAGGCAGAGAGAGAAGCGGGGGAACTGACTTCATGATAACATTGTATGAACTTTTGGATCAAGCCTTACTTCCTTTTTACTTTTTTTTTTTGAGATAGGGTCTTACTCTGTTGCCCAGTCTGGACTGCAGTGGTGTGATTACAGTCACTGCAGCCTTGACCTCATAGGCTCAAGTGATCCTCCCTCCTCAGCCTCCTGAGTAGCTGGGGCCACAGATGCATGTCACTGTGCCCAGCTAATTAAAAATTTTTTTTGTAGAGACGGGGTCTCGCTATGTTGCTCAGGCTGGTCTCAAACTCCTGGGCTCAAGCAATCCACCTACCTTGGCCTCCCAAATTGCTGGGATTATTGGCATGACCACCACGCCTGGCCTCAAGCCTTATTTAAAGCCACCTCTTCCTCTGGACTTCACAGTAAAGTGAGCCAATAAATTCTCTGTATTGTTTAAACCAGTTGAATTGGAGATTGGTTTACTGCAACCTAAAGATTCCTAACTGATACAGAAATGAGTTCCATAAGGTGTTTCAAGAGACAGGCCCTAAAAATGGGATTGTCCAACCAAAGAGGTAAGACGAAGGATAAAGAGCCCCTACATTTTCGGCTGAGAAATCGGCCATCTAATTAGCTATACAGTTTCCTGTTGTGACTTGGGGTGCAGATTGTGTGCCTACTGCGGCTGTAGCGGTATGCTACTTAGTAGAAAAATGTAGAGTGTTGGATTGGGTTGACTCCTTCTTGTTACTATTAGTAAAGTACTATAAAAAGGTAAGTTGCTGGCTGGGTGCAGTGGCTCACGCCTGTAATCCCAGCACTTTGGGAGGCCAAGGTGGGCGGATCATGAGGTCAGGAGTTCGAGGCCAGCCTGATCAGTATGGTGAAACCCCGTCTCTACTAAAAATACAAAAATTAGCCCGGCGTGGTGGTGCACACCTGTAATCCCAGCTACTTGACAGGCTGAGGCAGGAGAATCTATTGAACCCAGGAGGTGGAGGTTGCAGTGAGCTGAGATCATGCCAGTGCCCTCCAGCCTGGGTGACAGAGTGAGACTCCATCTCAAAAAAAAAAAAAAAAAGGGTAAGCTTATGTTCAAACTAGCTTACCCCAAAACAGAGAAGGAAGAAAATACAGCTTTGATAAGAGAAGCCCTTTCTGCCTACGGTAAAAAAAAAAAAAAAAAAAAAAGGCTGAGAGGACTAGAAAACTCCAAAAACTTTGTCCCAAGGTATGTTAGTATTAGGTTAGTGCAAAAGTAATTGCGTTTTTTGCCATTGAAAAGAATTGCAAAACTGCAATTACTTTTGCACTAACCTAATATGAACAGAAGCAGGGATGGGGGACTGCATTGTGTGGGATATGGGATATGAGATATGGGATATGGGATACGAGATATGGGATATGGGACATGGGACATGGGATATGGATATGGTCTATGGGATATGGATATGGGCTATGGGCTATGGGCTATGGGACATGGATATGGGATATGGGATATGGATATGGGCTATGGGATATGGATGTGGGATATGGATGTGGGATATGGGATGTGGATGTGGGATATGGGATATGGGATATGGATGTGGGATATGGATATGGGATATGGATATGGGATATGGGCTATGCCATATGGGATATGGGATATGGATGTGGAATATGGATATGGGCTATGGGCTATGGATGTGGGATATGGATATGGGATATGGATATGGGCTATGGGCTATGGATGTGGGATATAGGATATGGGATATGGATGTGGGATATGGGATATGGGATATGGATGTGGGATATGGATATGGGCTATGGGCTATGGATGTGGGATATGGATATGGGCTATGGATATGGGCTATGGGCTATGGATGTGGGATACGGGATATGGAATATGGGACATGGGATATGGGCTGTGGGATATGAGATATGGGGTATGGATGTGGGATATGGGATACGGGATATGGGCCATGGATGTGGGATATGGGCTATGGACTATGGGATATAGATGTGGGCTATAGGATATGGAATATGGGATATAGGATATGGGATATGGTTGATGGCTTATCCCTAGCCCTTTCCCAAGCACTTCCTGGTTTTTACTCCTCCTAAAACAAAGGTGACCATAACTTCCATGACAGATGTAAGTGGGACACAGCCTATAGGCAATGACCAGATTTAGAGTGCCTCCCAGGCAGTTTCTTCAAGTTGTTCAAAGGTACAGTTCGAGACTAAATGTAAGGCTGGGTATTTGGGAAGAGAACTAAGACCTATTTGCTTAGAGAAAGAAATACCCAGGCCAGACTCCAGACTCAAAGACTGGTCTCACAGAGAGCTCTGGTTTCGGCCGGGCGCGGTGGCTCACGCCTGTAATCTCAGCACTTTAGGAGGCGGAGGCGGGCAGATTGCCTGAGGTTGGGAGTTCTAGACCAGACTGACCAACATGGAGAAACCCCATCTCTACGAAAAATACAAAAATTAGCTGGGCTTGGTGGTGCCTACCTGTAATCCCAGATACTTGAGAGGCTGAGGCAGGAAAACTGCTTGAACCTGGGAGGTGGAGGTTGCAGGGAGCCGAGATTGCGCCATTGCACTCCAGCCTGGGCAACAAGAATGAAACTCTGTCTCAAGGGGGAAAAAAAAAGAGCTCTGGTTTAATATACTAGCTCATATAATCAACCAGAAGCAAATAAACTTGAAGCCCACAAAGAAACTTCAAGCCCAGATGACAATGGCTGGAGACTTTTCAACTCCTAACATAATTCTCAGGTCCCAAAGCACAACGAATTTGTCTTCACAGAACCACTGCTTTAATGTCTTCTGTGAACATTAAAACTCACACTTTTGTGTACATAAGACGTTTATTAAAAATACAGATTATTGGGCTTCATCCCCAAAGAATCTGATTCCTTCCATCTGGGATTGGGCTTGGGGATCTACATTATTAACAAATATCCTTGATGATTCACATGTGGGTGGCTAGGGAGCCCCGCTTTGGGAAACATTGCATTTAAGGAAATTATTACTTTTTTTTTTTTGAGACGGAATCTCGCTCTGTTGCCCAGGCTAGAGTGCAGTGGTATGATCTCGGCTCACTGCAACCTCTGCCTCCTGGGTTCAAGCGATTCTCCTGCCTCAGCCTCCCCAGTAGCTGGGATTACAAGCCCATGCCACCACACCTGGCTAATATAAATATATGTTTTTAGTTTTTGTATTTTTAGTAGAGACGGGGTTTCATCACGTTGGTCAGGCTGGTCTCGAACTCCTGACCTCGTGATCTGCTGGCCTCGGCCTCCCAAAGTGCTGGGATTACAGGTGAGAGTCACAGTGCCTGGCCTAGTATTAAATTCTTTAGGGATGATCAGCAGGACTCATTTTGTCCTGATAGTATCTGTGCACTGTGTAGGTCCCAGAGTGAGAGCTCAGCACAGCCTTGTCTATTAGACCTGAAAAGCATGGGTTTCTGGAACCAAGGTGGTTTTGGGAAGTATGCAGACTATGATTCCAGGAACTGATTTGCCCTGAGTCCCTGCTCCCTTACTCCTTGATCATGTTTGATTCTGCCTTGGCTCTATTAGGATTGCTTTGTCCAGACACTGACCTGGCAGTGAGTGTGCCTGGGATCCTCTGTCAGTGTCCCTTGTATAGTCAGAGAGTTCTGGACACATCTGTGGGAGGTAGAGAATGTGACCAACCCTGGGGAGAGTGTTTACTAGGCTTTTCCATGTTTATTTTCTTTCCTCCATCTCACCTTAGGACAAGGAGTATTCTGAAAGCCTTAGTGAAGCAGTTACACTTTTCTGGCACCTTGAATGACTCATATGTCTCAGTGCCACACACCCTCCATTGAAGGCCTTGGGATTGTCAAGGTCAGGATATTTAAAGTCACATTCTTGGGAGTGCTCTGGACATTGCCAGGTGAGCTCAGGATGAGGGAGGTGCCCAGAGACAGCTGTCAGTGTCAGTGCCCATAGTTTATGGTGAGTCTAATAGTAAATGCCAGTTACAGGTATGGTCTTATCATTGTTTAGTTATAGCTGGTGATGGCCAAGTGACTATGGGTTTCTTTCCATTCATTCTCCTAAACTTTTTTTGTTTTTTTAAAGTAAGTGTCTTGCTCCGTTGCCGAGGATGGAGTACACTGGCATGGTGACAGCTCACTGCAGCCTTGAACTCCTGGCTCAAGTGATCCTCCTGCTTCAGCCTCCTGAGTAGCTGGGACTGCTGGCATATGCCACCATGCTCAGTTAATGTTTTCACTTTTTTTTTGTAGAGACAAGGTCTTTCTCTGTTTCCCAGGCTGACCTCAAACTCCTGGTCTCAAGTGATCCTCCTGCCTTGGTCTTCCAAAGTGTTGGGATCACAGGCATGAGCCACTGCACCTGGCGTCATTCTCCTAAACATTTATTTTTTTTCTATTTTTCTTTCCTGTTTGCTTTTTCTTTTCTTTTATTTCTTTTTTTAAACTGAATCTTGTGTTTACTGAGATCTCCTAAACATTTAATTCAGCACCTACTATATGCAAGATGCCAGGGAGAATACAAAGATGTGTAGACATAACTGTACCCCAGATGAACTCACAGACTAGAAAGCAACTTGGTGGCCCTGCAGAGAGACTCATAAGCGATAATCATACTCACAGGTAGGGTATTATAAGCTCACTAAAGAAGAGCTTCCAACCTGCACTGGTAGAGATAACGGTGGGGCATAGGGAAATCTTCTGAAAGCAAGGTCCTGAGCTGAATATACAAATTTAAGCAGAAGTTATCCACAACAACTGCTGTTTCTGGTCAAGATGCAATAACAGGGATGGACTTTACCCTCCTTCCTGGAGCAATTAAAATGTTGTATAAAATATATGAAGCAATGGTTTTAGATATCAGACAGCACAGGACAGTGATCCCTGAGAGAGGGAAAACAAGTGAGCTGAGCTGTACATTTGCTCCATCCTACTGCCTTGAGAGAGTTTCCAGGCTGCTGTGCAAAGAGGAGCAACCCAGGTAGAGTCCAGTAGTCTCTCTGAGCTGAGGAGATGCAACAGGGAATTCAGGGAGGCCAAGGCAGCTACAGTTTTACATAGTGTTAAGGGCAGTGTACCAGACAGGAGAGAGCTACAGAGAGATGAAGGAGGAGAATAAGGGTGGGGGGCAGGAGGTGGGAGGAGAGAGAGAGCGAGAGAGCGAGGCAGAAATCTGCAGAGGGTCCCATTGAGTCTTCAGTTGAGTACTGATCAGAGCATATATGTGAGGAAAGTATCTGAGTCTAGGGAAACAACCACACAGAAGGAGGAGAGGAAGTAATCCCTGGAGTGTATGTTCTCACCAGCCCGTTGAAAAACCCCATAAATCACAAGACATCAGACAGAGTACTCAGAAGGGTATTATCTCAGTAGTGGGGCAAAGTTAGCACTAAACTAGTGGATATTACGGTCCTAACTAACAAAGTTTAAACACAATCAAACTTGAAAAGATCTGTTTCCAAATAACTGTGTCTCAGAACAAAGTTCAAGAGTATTTACAGAAATATAAAAATATGCAACACCCAACAAGGTAAAATTCACAATGTATACTATCCAGTCAAAAATTATTGGATAAAGGCATACAAATAATGAGGAAAATATGACCAATAACAAGGAAAATAAACCAATCAATAGAAGCAGACCCAGAAATGACACAGATGTTAGAAAAAGAACATTAGTAGACAAGGACATTAAAACAGTTATTACATGTTTAAGAAAATAAAAGAAAGATTAAGTATGTTAAATAAAGGCATGGAAGATATTAAAAAGATCCAAATTAAACTTCTAGCAATGAAAAATATAATGTGAAATAAAAAATATACTGGATGAAATCGATAGCGGAGTAAACACTGCAGAAGCAAAAACAAATGAACCTGAAGCTATAGTCATAGAGACTATTCAAAAGGAAACACAGAGAAGAAATATTGAGGAAAACAAAAAAGAGCAGAGCACTTGAAGTGGCCTAATCTTTGTGTAATTGGAGTCCCAGGAAAAAGAGGAGAGTAGAAAAATATTTGAAGACATAATGGCCAAATATATTCAAAATTTGATGAAAACTGTAAGTCCACAAATCCAAGAAGCTCAATGAACCCCTAGCACAAAAAACTGGAGAACTACACAAAGACACATCATAACCAAACTGTTTAAAACCAGTGTGAAACAGAATTTCTTACAAGCAACTAGAGGAAAACAGGATACACTATGTACAAGGGTAGAACATTAAAAATGACAGCAGGCTGGGTGCAGTGGCTCAAACCTGTAATCCCAGCACTTTGGGAGGCTGAGGCGGGGGATCACGAGGTCAGGAGTTTGAGACCAGCCTGGCCAATATGGTGAAACACTGTTTCCACTAAAGATACCAAAAAAAAAAAAAAAAATTAGCCAGGTGCGGTGGCTCACGCCTGTAATCCCAGCACTTTGGGAGGCCAAGGTGGGTGGATCATGAGGTTAGGAGTTCAGGACCGGCCTGGCCAAGATGGTGAAACCCTGTCTCTACTAAAAATAAAAAAAATTAGCCAGGTGTGGTGGCAGGTGCCTGTAATCCCAGCTATTTGGGAGGCTGAGGAAGAGAATTGCTTGAACCTGAGAGGTGGAGGTTGCAGAGCCGATATCACGCCACTGCACTCCAGCCTGGGTGACGGAGTGAGACTCCATCTCAAAAAAAAAAAAAAAAAAAAAAAAATTAGCCGGCCTTGGCGGCACGTGCCTGTAATCCCAACTACTCGGGAGGCTGAGGCAGGAGAATCACCTGAACCCAGGCGGCAGAGGGTGCAGTGAGCCAAGATTGTGCCACTGCACTCCAGCCTGGGCCACAGAGTGAGACTCTATCTCAAAAAAAGGCTGGGCGTGGTGGCTCATGCCTGTAATCCCATCACTGGGAGGCCAAGGCAGGCAGATCACGAGGTCAGGAGATTGAGACCATCCTGGCTAACACGGTGAAACCCTGTCTCTACTAAAAATACAAGAAGTTAGCCAGGCGTGGTGGCGGGCGCCTGTAGTCCCAGATACTTGGGAGGCTGAAGCAGGAGAATGGCTTCAGTGAGCCAAAATCATGCCACTGCAGTGGCGGAGCTTGCAGTGAGCCAAAATCATGCCACTGCACTCCAGCCTGGGTGACAGAGCAAGACTGTCTCAAAAAAAAAAAAAAAAAAAAAAAAAAGAAATAGAAGAAAAAGAAAAACAAAAAGAAGTCTGCTGTCATTCTGTGGCCTAGGCTGGAGTGCAGTGGCACGATCTTGGTTCACTGCATCCTCTGCCTCCTGGGTCCAGGTGATTCTCCTGCCTCAGCCTCCTGAGTAGCTGGGATTACAGGCGTGGGCCACCACGCCCAGCTAATTTTTGTATTTGTAGTAGAGACAGGGTTTCAGCATGTTGGCCAGGCTGGTTTTGAACTCCTGACCTCAGCTTATCTGCCCTTCTTGGCCTTCTAAAGTGCTGGGATTACAGACATGAGCCACTGCACCTTGCCACAGACTTCTTTTTGAAAGCAATGAAAGCCAGAAGGCAATGGAGTAACATCTTTTGAATACTGAAGGAAAAAACTGTCATTCTAGAATTCTATACCCAACAAGAGTAGCTTTCAAAAATGAAGGGGAAATAAAAACTTTTTCAGATATTTAAAATATCAAGGATCACCAGAAGACTTGTATTATAAAAAACAATGACATGGCTGGGTGCAGTGGCTCACGCCTGTAATCCCAGCACTTTGGGAGGCCAAGGCGGGTGGATCATGAGGTCAGGAGATCGAGACCATCCTGGCTAACATGGTGAAACCCCGTCTCTACTAAAAATACAAAAAATTAGCCGGGTGTGGTGGTGGGTGCCTGTAGCCCCAGCTTCTCAGGAGGCTGAGGCAGGAGAATCGCTTGAACCGGGGAGTCAGAGGTTGCAGTGAGCCAAGATCACGCCACTGCACTCCAGTCTGGGTGACAGAGTGAGACTCCATCTCAAAAAAAAAAAAAACAAAAAAAAAAACAGTGACAGAAGTCCTTCAAACAGAAGGAAAATTATACTAGATAGAAATCTGAATCTATACAAAGCAATTTAAGAGCACTGGAAATGGGGAATTCTTTCTAATAAATGAATAAGTAATGACAGAACAGAGTAACAAAATTTTGTATGCTCTTACGAATTAATGAATGTAGGCAATGATCAACAATGACTGACAATGTGACAAAAAGAGAGGCAACCAGGTGTTATATAACACCCATGTGAAGTAATATTGTCAAAAAATAAGAACAAAAAGAGATAATAATAACCAAACCTGACCCTGGCCACTAGATCTAACTATCAATTTACTGGCTTTACAAGAGACAGAGAAACATGTTAAATGATATCACTGTGTTTTAATTTTTTTAAAAAAATCCAGATATGGGAAATTCTGTAAGATAAACAATCAGATTTTTTTTCATTAAAAAAAGTGCAAGGGGAGAGAGAGAGATTTACAAAGAGAGAGAACTATAAACAAGAGACTTCAGAGACATATCAATTAATCACAATATATAGATCTTGTTTAGATTCCTACTTCAAACAAACATACTAAAAAAGGAAAAAGAATTAAAAATCATTCAGGGAAATGTGAACACTGGCAGGTATTTTATAACATTAAAGAATTATTGAAGAAAAAAAAGTTACCTATCCCAATAGAGGAGGAAGCTCGCTTCAAGGGGTGGGGACAGCGTAGGCAAAGGCATCCTCTTTAGTGAGGGGCGACAGTTTAGTAGTTACAGGAGAAAGGACACC
The DNA here is from genome assembly GCF_028885655.2 of Pongo abelii. NCBI lineage: Eukaryota > Metazoa > Chordata > Mammalia > Primates > Hominidae > Pongo > Pongo abelii. The sequence continues at coordinate 55,819,142 of NC_071995.2, forward strand.
TGCTGCAAAAACATCCTCTTACTTTCCCTCCGGGCTAGAGCTGGCTGTGGTGCTCTGGTTTCTGAGAAATGAAAATGCAGCATATTGACATGGAGACTATTTCTGTCCACCTCTTCTGGCCTCCCTGGGTGTAGCAGGCACCTAAGGGCAGGGGAGAAGTGTTACTGAGGGTTTTCAAGGCCACTCTCAGCAACAAGGGAAAAGGACCTGGTGGTTTGGGTGGAACAGAGGCTTTGAGTACACTGATCTCATCCCACTCTCCCAGCTCGGCCCTGGGATTAGAAGACAAGGAAGGAGGAGAGGTATAGCACAAAGAACAGGGAAGTATGGAGGGAAGTGAAGAGAAGAAGGGAGGAGGAGAAGAGGGAAGAGAAGGAGGGGCTGAAGTTAGAGCTCAGGATGAGCTGTTTTAAAGTAGCAACTGACTTAGGGCCCCTAAACAGTAGGTAGAAGACGGGCATAGTGGCTTGTTGCACTTGTAATTCCCATGACTCAGGAGGCCGAGGCAGGAGGATTGCTTGAGGCCAAGAGTTTGAGACCAGCCTAGGCAACATAGTGAGACCCTATCTCTAAAAAAAGTTTAAAAATTAGCTGGGTGTGGTGGTGCGGCCTGTAGTCTCAGCTACTTGGGAGGCTGAAATGGGAGGATCGCTTGAGCCCAAGAGTTAGAGGCTGCAGTGAGCTATGATCACAACACTGCACTCCAGCCTGGATGACAGAGTGAGACCCGTCTCTAAAAGACAAAACCAAAACCAAACTCCAGTAGGTAGAATGCTATCCTGTCTCCTCTCCCTACTTGCAGTTCAGGTCAGAGGCAAAGTAGGGGTGTAAGGAGGGATAAGGGGGATCCTCTGGCTGCAGAGATTGAAGAGTTTGCTCAGGGTCGACAGGACAAGCCAGGGGACCTGACCCCGTGTGTCCACGGCCACCCGTGGTGAACGATGTATGCCATGGTACCTTTGTTCTGTGGTTTCGTGTTGTACCAAGATGCCCAGTGAGAAATAATAATAATCTTATTAGTTAACATTATTGAGTACTTACTATGCCAAGCCCTATTCCAAATGTTTCCATATTAACTCTTTCATCTTGTCAGGAACTCTTTGAGGAAGGTACAATTATTATTAAACCCATCTAATAAATGAGGTAACTGAGCCCAGAGAGGTTAAGTAACTTTCTTAAGCTCACACAGATATTAAGTGGCCCAAATGTAACTGAACCTAAGAAAAGTCTAGTTCCAGAGCACATGCTCTTCACAACTACCCAGAATGGTAGTGGTGACCTGGGCCAAGCCTAGTGTGACCTCAGCGCCCTCCCCCAGACAGAGCTTTAGAAAGGCTCCACCTTCTTCCTCCAGAGCAGTTGGGGCCCAGGGCTAGAATTAAGTCTTCCCAGTGTTCTAGAAGAGACCTTGGAACAGCACTAGAAAAGCCACCCTGAGCATGAAAGGCTGGTAGGGCCTCAAGCCTGGGGGAGAGTTTGCCAAAAACAACAGCGTGCCTGCCCTAAACTGTTCTGAGGTTGCACAGCCTGGACATCAGGCTAGCTGGTTCATGATTCTTATCAGCTCTCCACAGAGCAAGCGCTAGAGTCTGCAGCATTCCCATCTCGGCATATTCCATACTCCCAGGGCCTGGGGAAGGCACTGTCCCAGGCAGCACTCTTGGGAGGCGGGGAGCTCGGGAAGGTCTGTATGTGAATCCCAGCCTGGCTCTTGGTGGGCAGCTGGGTCCCCTCCCCAGGTTCTGGCAGAACACCCTTGAACAATTTAGCCTGAAATAGCATAAGAACTTCTTTCCTATTTTTTTCCAGGCTTTTGGATGAAATTATATTTTACAAATGACTCATTATTATATTTATAGCTTCTCTCCAAATGATTCAAATTGTGGTTTGTCGCCTCCCTGTCTCTCAGCTCCCCCCAGCTCGACAGGAAAAAGTGCTGTTTACTGTATGGCCAGGTGTGGCTGCAAGAGCGGCTTTGCCTCTCCCTGTAATTACGTTTGCCTAAGCCCTGACAAGCACCCCGGCACATTAAGTCATGAGCAGCCTTTGTTCCAGCATGTTGTTGGGAGGCAGCATCCGACATTAACTGGGCTTGGAATCTGCTCCTGTAGGAAGTGCATGTGTGTGGTGTGGGGTGTGGGGAGTAGGGATCGTGGGGGAGGCTGTGACAGAGGGTGCCTTTGTGAGGGCAGAGGCTGGAGAGGCTGGGCTGCAGCTTCTCCCTCAAAGCACCCTGTGAGAAGGCTGGGATGGGCTACGCCCCGGAGGGCCTCAGAAGAAACATTATTCCTTTCCACCCCCAGCCTCCGTGGCGGAGCTGAGAGGGCCACTGGTGGAGAAGCTGGTGGCTCATACATTCCAGGCTGTGCTAGTGGTCCAGCCAGTGACACTCCATGGTTTCTTGTGAGGAACCACTCTGGCTCTTTCAAGAATGGGGAGTTCTTGAATTCTCTCCCCCTTTCCAGGGAGCTCTCAGCCACAGTGATTGCTCAGCTCCCCTACCCCTCCCCTCCACCCAGCTCCCAGGAAGGTGTGGTAAGGTTACCACAGCTTGCTTTTAAACAGGCCACCTTTGAAAGAAGGGGTGGAGAGGAGGTTGGGATAAGGCCCCATTTGTAGAAACAGTTTATTCCATTGGTCGTCCCTGGGATCAAGGTCCTCTGGGTCTGCCCTGGCTGGGTAAAGTTAAAATCCCATAAATTTTGCTACGCATGGTGACATTCTCAGAGCCCGCAACAACCCTCTGCCCCTCTGGGTCCTTGGACCTGGGGTGTGGTGATACGCAGACACCCCTGGCTGGCTTGGATTGAAGGCTGTGGGGCCGCAGCAAGGACAGGCCACCCTGAGTGTCCCGAGGCCCAGAGGCAAGCAGGGAAACAGGCTACCCTATGAGAGAACAGCTTTGCGGGAAATCTCTCCGTTCCCCTCCCTTGGCTTTAAGTGAAAAGTGAGCTCCTGTAGGTTGCAGATTCTGCAGCTGTGGTGCGGCAGTGGCTTGGGAGGCTGGGCTGGATAAGGTCGGAGCCTGAAGTTGTCCGTGGTCCAAGCCCTGGGCCCTGGTCGTGTCCCCAGACACAACCCCAGCCTGGGTTCCTTTGAGTCTGCTTCCATTTTCACTTCTTGGCACTGCCTGTGTGAGTGGGAAGAGGACTCGGAAGGAGGTGATGTGGGAATGGGTGTGGACAAGCATAACGTCATTGTTGGTGAAATCAGTCTGAAGCCCTAACCAGATGACTTCCATCTGGGCTGAGCTGGGTTACTGTGAGGTGTGTGAGACGGGCCTGAGTGTGGCTGGCTGGGGCCAGAGACGTGGAGAACAGGGACCTCTGCGTCTGGGCGTTCCCTGGAGGTGGGAAGGGATAGCTGAGAGAAGGACAGGAAAGGGTCCTGGTGAGGCAGGGGAGGCCAGAGGGAGGAAGAGTGTGGACTCACTTGGGCTGTGGGGACCTGAACTTCTTCCTAAGGCCTGAGGGAAAGAGAGACTTCCTGACAAGAAGTGCTGCCTCTTACATCCCAAGGGACCAGAGCCAGGGCAGCGGGACCAGCTGGCAGCCAGACTGAGGGGCAGCCAGTGCCACCATCTGAAGCCACTATGAGGCCACTGTCTTTTATGGGACTGTAGTCTTGTATCCACCCTACTCATGCTGTCACCTTTTCGTTTGTCTTTTGACAGTCAACATGCCCGAGTGCTGTGAACGTTATGAGAGGGCCCTGCTGGGAACACGTGCTCCTGGGAATCAGCCCTTCCCTCTGTCCTGTTCCCACTCCTCCCCGACAATGCTCCTGCTCGGAACCCACTCCTCACCTCAGTGAAGCAACGCAGCGGGCACCCTGTGGACAAAGCTGGATATTGGCTCTGAATAAAAGCGAATCATGGGGAAAATCAGTGTCTCAGTAAAATGGGGTTTTCTTAGTAGAGACCAGAAGGACCTTGCTTCATTCCATCTTTGAGGAGGATGATGATTTAGGGACATTGGCCCAAGATCAAAGTGGTATTTTTAGGTTGTATTTACTGAGCTATTTGCCGTCTACCTCATTTCCAGGTAGCAACTTCCTTCTTATATCTGAGATGTTTAAGAGATGATGAAACCAGCTTGCACACACTTCTCAAAGTGTGTTCACATCCATTATTTCACTGGGGACCGGCTATTATCGTCTCCATTTTCTTTATAAGGATATTGAAAGAGAGATTAAATAACTTGCCCAAGGCTGCATAGCTAGTTAACAATTGAACTAGGCTTAAAACCAACGTCTGAAGGCTCCTATTCCAGTGGCAGCTGCTGTGTGCTTCCTCTGTTTTCCATCAGTTTGGAAGGGAGCATAAAGTCTACAGCCACATGGGTGGGGTCAGCAGAAAGATGATTGACCACCAAACCTGAGGCAGGTGAGGCTGATCTCCTGAGCACAGCCTCTCTGCACAGGAGTTCACAGAAGTGATATGATCCAAAGTTGCTGAGGGAAAAGCCCTTATTTGTGGAATTAACTGCAGGTCTCTCTTGAGGTCAGAATGAATGTTATTGACGTTATTGTTTGTATTGTGGTAAGGTATACATAATGGAAAATGTACCATTTTGGCTGGACACGGTGGCTCACGCCTGTAATCCCAGCACTTTGGGAGGCCAAGGTGGGCGCATCACCTGAGGTCAGGAGTTCGAGACCAGCCTGCCAACATGGCGAAACCTCATCTCTACTAAAAATACAAAAATTAGCCGGGCGTGGTGGTGGGTGCCTGTAGTCCCAGCTACTCGGGAGACTGAGGCAGGAGAATCACCTGAACCCAGGAAGCAGAAGTTGCAGTGAGCCGAGATGGCCCCACTGCACCCCAGCCTGGGTGACAGAGCGAGACTCCGTCTCAATAAATAAATAAATAAAAATAATAAAATAAAATGTACCATTTTAACCATTTTTAAGTGTACGGTTTAGTGACATGAAGTACATTCACACTATTGTGCAACCATTATCATTTTCCATCTTTTTTATCTTCCCAAACTGAAACTCCACACCCACTAAACAGTAACTCCCCCTTCTCCCCTCTCCCCAGCTCCTGGTAACCACTATTCTACTTTCTGTCTCTGGGAATTTGGCTACTCTAGGTACCTTATGTAAGGGGAATCATACAATATTTTGTGCTTTTGTATCTGATGCATGCTGACTTATTTTTAATTAGATCACCATTTCAACTGCAGCAGGAATGCTGATCAGTGATGTGCCATGCCTATAGAGGAGTAAAGAAAAGAAAAAGGAAAGAAAGAGCAAAAAGGAAAAAGAAAACAGGAACATTTTGGGGTGGATTTCTTGACTGTCAGGGGTACCAGATGTAAGGGGGCGGTGGTGGCGGGTGGATAGGAAGAAAGTGTTACATAGAAAACAAAATGCTGTGCTTTATCATTCCAGGGGCGGGCTGGCATCTATCCTGGAGGTAGATGCCTCTGTTTTGAGGATTATGCTATGATGAACCCTGATAGGGAAGCGCTCTGGTGAGAACAATGAGACTTTCTGGGCATGCGGAAGGCAAGACAAATTGTTTTGCAAGATGAATCCCCAGGAACTTGGAGTTTGGGTAGAAGGGTCTAGAAGAGAAGAGGAAGGCTGGAGAGAAGATGGTTTAAGTTGGGACTTAGGGGACAGTGAGAAGTTTTCTGAGGTGGGAGACGGTTGGTGAACTTTCAGGGTAATGTCTATTCGTAGATTCTCATTTGCTTACTGTCATTTCCTCTCTATGACCCCTAACCTTGAGTAAAAGTCTGCTGCCGTGTGAGTTGGGGGTGGCTGGGGCAATGCAGGGATGGGGCTAAGCAAAGGGTAATAAAGGGGGTGGGAGAGGAGAGCAGCTGCGGGAGGAGAGGTGCAGATAGAGGGTGAGAGGTGGGAAGCAAGGAATCCCAGGCAGAGGTCACCAGAGGAAGCACAAACCGTCTGAGAATCTTGGCACCCAGAAGGTGGGGGATTGTGGCAAGATTTGAGAGAACTGCAAGCTTGGGGGTACACAATGATGGAGTCCCTACCCTTAGGGGAATGGGGCTGGGGTCACTGCTTGGATATTACAGGGCAGGCACGCCAGTTAGACAGCCTGAAGGAAGGAGTGGATGGATTTCTCTTCTTGGAGACCTTTGGCAACATTTGGACAAAGCACAGCCTGGGTAATGAGGAAGTCCCTGCAACAGAGCTCACTGCCTCCAAGATTTCCAGATACACAGAGAAGAGGACTGTGTTTCTCAAAACAGAGATAGACGCAGAGCCAAAGCCAAGCCCAGAACATGTCTCGAGCTTTCAAAACACCTTCTCTTTAAAATCATCTGAAAGCAGAGATATATGGCAGTTGACTATCTCTGATGGAGACATATACCTTTATTTATTTATTTATTTATTTTTAAGACAGAGTCTCGCTCTGCTGCCCAGGCTGGAGTGCAGGGGCACAATCTCGGCTCACTGCAACCTCCGCCTCCCAGGTTCAAGTGATTCTCCTGCTTCAGCCTCCTAAGTAGCTGGGACTATAGGATGTGCCACCACGCCTGGCTGATTTTTGTATTTTTAGTAGAGACAGGGTTTCACCATGTTGGCCAGGCTGGTCTTGAACTCCTGTCCTCAATTGATCTGCCTGCCTCGGCTTCCCAAAGTGCTGGCATTACAGGCATGAGCCACTGCACCTGGCCAACATAAGCTTTCTGTACCCCCCAGACATAGCAGGAACCCAGTGAGAAGGCCGGGCTGCTCCCACCCAGAGACCCTGGAAGAGCCTGGCATGGAAAATGGGCCGTGCATCGTGTTGCCGGGAATGCTTGGTGATTCTCTGGCCAGGTCCTGGGCTGAGTGTGGGCCGGGGATGGAGCCCTGCCTGGAATCAGTGATGCGTCCTGAAATCTCTGGACCAGCCTGCATGGTGACGGAGACCACGGTGAGGCTGGCCGAGGACATTTCCCTCTGGTCCTCTCCAGCCTTGGCCCCGAGAACCAAGGCTCTAGGCTCATCTGGCTAGATAGATCCTGTTTTTGGCCCAGCCCAGCATCCCTTTGTTACTTGGGACTTGGGGAAAAAGGCCTGGCTTGGCTCACACTTGAGGAGGTTTGCCAAATGTGTTACTTACCACTAAAAAGCTTGTGAACCTGGGGTGCAGGATGCCGTGGGGGCCTGGGCTGGCTCGAGGATGTGCTGTTTAGAAGTTCCAGAAGTTCCCTGCTGGCTGGGAGGAAAGAATGTCCCTGCAGAGTCAGAGGCGAGCCTGCCCTGGGCCTGGGCCAGCTTTCCCTCTCGCGGGCCCCTCTGCTCTGGGGGAGCTGTGTGTTTCCTTCTACTCAGGCAGCTTGGGAAAAACCAGAGGCCCTTTCAGGGAAGGGAGAAAAAGGGAAACAGGCCTGAAATGACTGTCGTGAAAGCCCACTTCTGAGCTTCAGCCCAGAGCACAAATGCATTTTCTTCTCAGTTATGAGAATGTGGAGAGTTCCAAGAGGTTGTTCAGGGGAAATACAGAGCCTCAGAGCTCTGGTACTAGGAGGACCTTAAAGACCAGTTAGGACAGCCCCCTCATTTTACTGGAAGGCTAATTTGAAACAGAATGGAATTTGGCAGGGGCTGGGATGCCTTTTTTCTTCGGAGGCTTCATTTCCTGAAAGAGACAGTGTCCGTGATGAGCTGATTTCACTAATTCACTCATTGCATTTTTTAAAAACCTCAGCGGTCCAGATCTGGCTTCTTTTGAAGGTAACAGAGTTTGTGGCTTCCAGGGTGTTTTCAATTTGGGGCCGTAATTTCTGTTTGTTCATTAAAAATATTTGTTCACCACAGGCTTACTGCCAGGTCTTCCTATGCACAGCATCAGGCTGTGCTTGTGAATGGCTGAGGGAAGCTGGAAATAGGCGAAATCAGGAAAATACTAGAATAAGGCAGGGGCTGGTGTGTTCTAGGAGGGTTAGAAGGCAGAGGCTGGCAAACTTGTGATTAAGGGTGGTGTTTGGGCACCCTCAATGAGGAGGCCTCATAGCTACGGAAGAGACCAAGAGACCCTGGGTAGACATCTGTGCAGGGCCTAGGGACTCAGGACCCCCTGTGGATGCAGCTGAGCTGTACCTGGGAGGTCTCTGAGGTGGACAGGCCCCTGGTGGCACAGGAAGCTTCAGAAAGAGGAGACTTGCATTGGGGCAGCCAGGCATATCAGAAAAAGATCTAAAAAAAAAAAAAAAAAAAAAAAAGAGAGAGAGAGAGACAGAAAGCAGGTGGGACAGAGTGAAGTGGGGCCTGAATTAATGATAAATGGTGGTGGCTATATCCTTTTTTGGGAGGGGCCCAGGAGGCTGCCAACTTTGATCTCATTTTCTGGACAGGCCTTTAGGTTACCTCTTCTATCCACCACCCAGTCACCAGAGAGTTAGTGCCTTCTGACAGAAGCAGCTCTTGGCAGAACACACAAGACATAAGCAGCTGGGGCTGGGGGCAGCACCTGCTAGGGGTGGGCTGGGAAGGAGACAGACATATGCTGGTGCAGGAGAGGAAAGTCTATCATAGCCTTCTGTCCTGGGAGGCAGAGTGGAAGGGCACGTGGCAGGGTTCGGGGAGGGGCCATCTCTGTCTTATTCATGTGGTAGCCCCGGCGCCTAGCTCAGTGCCAGGCACACCCTAAATAACAAAATCACTAAATAACGGAATGAGTGAAGTTAGCATATGCCTGAACACACAGAGTGCCATCCTCTTGAATCCTTATGTTAACCTATATTTTTATTCTCCAGGATTTATGGAATAATCAGGAATCTGCCTACCGTGAGCTTTCCCCTTTAGAAAGGTTTTCTCATTGTTGGTGTGACAGAGTGCACTGAAGCTCTGTTCCTCCAGTGATCTCAGCATAAAGACCCTCCATCCGACAGGGAAAGGACGGGTGGGAGGAGGGCCAGGAGGACCTCCCAGGGCCCAGCTGGCTGTGCAGGATGCAGAGGGTGGGCTGGTACAGAGGCTGAGGGCAGAGGTCAGGGTGAGAGAAGGCATTAGCAGCTTTGTTAATTGCATCATGTCTTTCCTCCAGGTGACAACACTAGGCCTATGCCTCATCCCCAGCAGGTGACCAATGGAGGAAAATAAAACAGAACTTCAACATGCTCTCTGACGAACTTGAACCCCTGGTACTGGTTGCTCTGAGAAGCCACGGGTTTCCTTCCTTGGACAATTTCAGAGCCCGTCATTATGGTTTATGGAAAGGAAGTGGCACTGAGAGAGACCCTTGCTTCTCCTGGCAGCTCTTCTCCCTTGAGAAAGCTCCTCAGCTTCTCCTGAGCTTGGTTTCAGAAGTGATGGTTCATCCTCTCCCATTGGGAGTCCTTCTGGGATGGGCTCCATATATTCCTCCAGCCGCAGGGGGATGGGCGAGATGACCTTTTCAGGTCACTCAGGAGATCCTCCAGTTTCTCAGGATGATCTAAGCATCTCCCTTTCCTTTAGAAGCTGTCAGAGCTAACTCAGCGTGGGTGTGGGCTCTTCGCAGCTACACCACCTCCCCTCCAATATTTAAAAGCTCTTTGCTGGTTCTTAGGGTCTCCTAATCACAGGTCTTTTTTTCTGGGCTCTGCCTGAAAGGCCACATCTGTTTTCTCCCTGAAAGCTAGCTAGGTCCTCTGGGCTAAACACCACCGCCCCTCAGCTCTAAAAATGGCTGATTTTCATTACGCCCTTTGCCAACCAGATTATTTCTTAAATTGCTCTCCCCCCTGCTGGGTGTTCTGGGACACAGACGCCAGTGTGTGGGGTCCCCGGCTTTCCTTTCTCCCTGAGCAGCTGGAGGAGAGCCTCAGTTTCTCCACCGCACACCCTGGCCTGAGGGCAGCAGCCGACCCAGCCGGGGGAGTGGGCCTCGTGCGCCCTCGGAGGCCCAGGACCGCGGGGCCCCACCGAGGACCCCCTGAACCGCAGCCCGCCGCGAGGCAGGGGACCAAACTGCCGCGCCCCAGAGCCCGCCGCCGCCTGTCCCCGCGTCTGAGGTCCACAAGGAAGAGCTGCGGGAATGCACGCCCGGGGAAGAGGCTTTGAGAACCGAGGCTCGGCGCGCCCCCCGCCCGCGCCCCTCATGGGCAGCCGGGCCCAGCCCGCCGCCCGGGCCCCTCTGGGAAGGGCTTGGAGGCGACGCGGGGAGGGGGTCGGGGGAGGAGGGAGCGTTCCTGCAAATCACATGATTTTCCCGCTTATATAAATCACAGCTTGTTTTTCTCAACCGGCTGCAGACTTAAAGGTGCAGCGTCTTCTTTCTCTCCCAAGGGCAGAGGTTCCCCAGGGTGCTTTTGACGTCCCCTGAGCTGGGCTAGAGTGGTTTCACCAAGGAGGGGTCAGGGTTCAGGGTTCAGGAACCCCCACCCCATCCCCCATCCCCGGGATGTTTCCTTTTAGCTCGGGACCAGGGAGGGGCATGGAAATCCGGTCGCCAAATCAGCAGGCAGAGCCGAGCTGGGGCGGCCTCCAGCGCCTCGCCTAGGTCAGCGATCACTTTGGAGACCAGCGATCGCTGTGGGGGACCCTGAGCTGAGGGGTTGCAATGAAATTGGCCTGTGGCAGATTTGCGGTGGCCAAGAGCAGACTTCTAAGGGTGATGCTTACTGTTCTGACAAGCCCTGGCTATTTGTTTGAGGCTAAGTTATGTGGGAAGAAAAACGAGCTCAACACATATATCCAGCACCTATCATCTACCTATTAGGCACTGTAGGGAGAAACCAAGACCTTTTAGACAGTCGTCACCTTCAAGTGGTTTATAGGATTTAGGTGATGAGATATGTAGATATAGACATAGAGGCAGACATGAGATATAGAGATTAAATAGCACTAGTCAGTTTCACTGCCTGTTCCAGGCTAAACAGAAGAGCGTTACAAGGCTGTGCATAATTACTTGATGATCAACAGCACAGATAATGGGTCCTTCAGGCCTTGGGAGGAGGGCTCTGGAGGCCCTGACTGAGAGGTGGGCCAGAGGCAAGGCAGGAGAGGGACAGGCAGCTGGGGAGGAGGGACGGCATGTGTCAGGAGGGGAGAAAGGAGCATGATGTTGGAGTAATCCCTTTGCTAAACTGAGGAACTGGAGAGAGGAGGAGTGGGGGATGAGGGTGGGAAACTGGGGGGGGGCCAGGTGCAGGTGGCCTTGAGTGCAGGGCTGAGTGTGGACTTGATCTGGTGAAGGCAGTGGGCGAGCCTGCAGAGGTGGGAGGGCGGGTGAATGGTATGATGAAGGGGGTGTTTTTAAGGACCACGAGTCTGGCAGCAGTGCGCAGGATAAACTCGAAGCATTGATGGAGACCCGTTGGAGGCTTCTGCAAGGAACCAGGCTGACATAAGGTCACAGTGCTGGGGTGTGAAGAGAAAAGGTGAAAATGAACAGCGAGAAATAAGATATTTTGAAGAAAGAATGGAGATAATTGATTGTGTATACAGCAAAGGGGAGAAATCACCAGAGATGATGTTGATTTTGAGCACGGATGGCAGGGAGAAGATGGCAGCCCTGCAGCCCTTTGGTGAAGGGGGGGTGTGTGAGTGGCCCAGGGGAGGAGCTCCTTTTGGAGATGGCGTTTATGAAGACAATGGGCTCTTAGCTGGGAAATGTCCAGTGGGCTGGAAGTCAGAGGAAATAACTCAAGGGATGAAACAGATCTTGCAGATCTTACAGGGAGATCACAGAAAGGGAGAAAGAGAAGTAGGGCCAGGGGACACCCACGTTTAGGAGTAGGAGCCGCTGGCAAGGCTGTGGAAGGAATATTCACACCCCAAGGACAGACCAACCTGGGCGCGAAGTGTCTCTGCCTGACCTTGGCCAAGTTGTTTATTCTGTCTGCACCTCAGTTTTCTCATCTATAAAATGGCACTAACAGCACTTGCATTACTTTCTGTGAGGACGATGTGAAATGTCTGAAGCATCTCACACACTGCACAGTGTCTGGTGCAGGGCAAGCACCAGCTGTTCTTCCTTTCCACACTTCCCTTCCTGCCACACCCTCTATGTCCTTTCATGGCAGGCACCTGAACACAGTTTCTCTCCTTTTAAACTGTTGTTGTTTTTCTTCTTACCCCTCCTCCTCTTCATCTCCTTCTTCTTTTTCTAGAAGAAACACACGGTCTTGTTTGCATGACTAATTATTTGAACTGGAAATACCCTCCATTATGAAGGAAGGAAATAATAAATTTTTTTCCTAAGGGCCTCTTAGCTGAAGCTGGCTATTACCTCACTGGATCCTTCCAGCTGCCCTGCAGGGTTTGGGAAGGCAGGTATTATCAGGCCTTTTCCCCCGCTACAGCTGAAGAAATGGAAGAATGGTTGTAAAAAGTTTTATTATTCTGTTGAGAACCACATGTCTAATCAGTACTCTCTAGCTCAGAGCTTTCTAAACTTCTATTTGTAGCCCTTTATTTTTGGAAATAATTTTACTCAGTAGTCAAATAAAATAGATATAGGCAACCCAGTTCTGGTTTCAGTGCAGTGGGGAGGTTCTGAGTCACGACTGCTTGGCTGTGCTCCCACTCCCAGCCCCAGGCCAGGCTGAGAAGTGGGGCTTTCCTTGTGGGGTAACCCAGCACCCAGAGCCTCTCCCTCTACACTAAGCTTCATCCTTTTCCTTTTCAGCCACAAACTTCCTGAGCGTGAAAGCCAGGCCCTAGCCCAAGAAGGCTTCACAGACCCCTAGGTGTGCCGTCTGTGTGAGCCAAGTGTTGACTCTGGTGATGATGCCAACAGCCCGGCTCTGCCCAGCTTTCAGCCGCACGAGCGTGAACCAGCTGAGTGGCACCAGCTCGGGGCAAGGCAGAAGGCCAGGTGCACTGTCTCTAGTCAGGCAGGATGAACAGCAGCACCTGATGTCACAGCAGCCGGGGAACCACCCTGGCTGGGGCATGCTAACCCACCCTGCTAATATGCTTTGGGTCCTAATTTCCTTTTTGAATGAGTTTCTTAAAAAAAACAACTTGTTAGGTGAAAAGACAGTTTGTGGTTTTTAGAACGATGATTTGAGTAAGGCAAGTATTGGTAAAATGCTCTGCAGATAGTTACCGCATACGCTAATGCTTACGTAAGATAAACTCCTGGCAATGGAATTAGATGAAAGTATATATACATTAAGTTTTAAAATATACACTATTTAAGGCATATGAATAGACATAAAAAATAAAAGCAACTTAAAAAAATGACACTGTCAACACAAGCAGAATGCTGCTTTATACAACCTTGATCTTGCCATCCCTTCCCTTCTACCTAGAGGACACCAGGATCCAGAATTTGGTGTTTATCATTCCTATGCAATGCTTTGAATGTTTTTACATTTTATGTAAATTATATTTTACTGTATGTATTCTTCTGAAACTTGCATCTTTTATTATTGTGATTCAGGGTGTTGTTCTGTTGCCCATGCTGGGTAGTGGTGTGATCATGGCTCACCATAACCTCTAACTCCTGGGCTCGAACTGCTATCTCAGCCTCCCGAGTAGGTAGGACTACAGGCTTGCGCCACCATGCCTGGCTAATGAAAACAATTTTTTTTTTTTTTGGATACAGAGTCTCACTCTGTTGCCCAGGCTGGAGTGTAGTGGTGTGATCTCGGCTCACTACAACCTTTGCTGCCCAGGTTCAAGTGATTCTCCTGCCTCAGCCTCCTGAGTAGCTGGGATTACAGGTGCCTGCCACCGTGCCTGGCTAATTTTTTGGTAGTTTTTAGTAGAGACGGGGTTTCATCATCTTGGCCAAGCTGGTCCTGAACTCCTGACCCCGTGATCTACCCGCCTTGGCCCCCCAAAGTGCTGGGATTACAGGCATGAGCCACTGTGCCCAGCAAAAACACATTTTTTGTGGCAACTGAGTCTCATTATGTTGTGCAGGCTGGTCTTGAACTTTGGGTCTCAAGCAATCCTCCTGCCTCAGCCTCCCGGGTAGCTGGGATTACAGGCATGTGCCACTGTGCCTGACTGAAACTTGCATTGTCTTTTCCTCAGTATTATATTTCTGAGATTCTTCCATGTTGATACCTTTTTAAAGGAAATTTATTTTCACTGTGTAACTTCAAATTATATGAATATACTATAATTATGTATCCATTTTCTGGTTAATGGACATTAAAGTTGTACAGTTTTTTTTTTCTGTTACAAACAGTGCTTCTATGAACATTCTTGTACACATCATCTCTTGATTGTATATGTGTGGGGGTTTCTCTAGGATATTTGCTTAGGAGTGGCATTACTGACTGGTTCATAGATTATGAGAATCTTCAATGATATTGGAAGTATTCTCCAGGCCGGGCGCAGTGGCTCACACCTGTAATCCCAGCACTTTGGGAGGCTGAGGTGGGCAGATCACATGAGGATCAGGAGTTCGAGACAAGCCTGCCCAACATGGTGAAGCGCTGTCTCTACTAAAAAAATACAAAAATTGGCTGGGCGCAGTGGTTCATGCCTGTAATCCCAGCACTTTGGGAGGCCGAGGCGGGCAGATCATGAGGTCAGGAGATCGACACCATCCTGGCTAACACGGTGAAACCCCTTCTCTACTAAAAATACAAAAAAATTAGCCAGGCGTGGTGGTGGGCGCCTGTAGTCCCCAGCTACTCGGGAGGCTGAGGCAGGAGAATGGCAAGAACCCAGGAGGCGGAGCTTGCAGTGAGCCGAGATCATGCCACTGCACTCTGGCCTGGGCAACAGAGCAAGACTCCATCTCAAAAAAAAAAAAAATTAGGTGGATGTGGTGGTGCGAGCCTGTAATCTACTTGGGAGGCTGAAGCAGGAGAATTGCTTGAACCCAGGAGACGAAGGTGCAGTGAGCCGAGACTGCACCACTGCCCTCCAGCCTGGGTGACAGAGTGAGACTCTGTCTCAAAAAAAAAAAAAAAAAAAAAGAAGTCTTTTCCAAAGTGGTTATTGTAATTTACACTCTTATCCACAGTCAGTTACTCCACCTCCTTACCATCACTTGCTGTTGTCAAACTTTTAATTTTTGTGGATTTGATTGGTGTGAAATGCTTTCTTGTGGTTTACATTTCTCTGATTACTAGTGAGGTTAGGCATCTTTTCACATATTTTTTTTTGCTATACATATCTCCTCTTATGATAATTACCTTTGCCCATTTTCTTCTTTTGGAGTGCTTGTCCTTTTCATATTGATTATAGAATTCCATTAAATATTATGCTTACTAGCCTGTTATCAGTTAAATGTTTTGCAAATATCTTTTCACTTTTTTTTTTCTTGAGACAGGGTCTCAGTCTGCTGCCCAGGCTGTAGCACAATGGTGCCATCACAGCTCAGTGCAGCCTCGAACTCTTGGGCTCAGGTGATCCTCCTGCCTTGAGCTGGGAATACAGGCATACACCACCATGCTTTGCTATCTTTTCACTTTTAAAACGAGTGGACTTTTGATAAACAGAAGTTGATGTAATATAGTTGAGTTTTGTATTTAAATTTTTTATATTGTTAATTGCTCAGCTTGTACTTCTGTCAATAGTGTATAAGAGCACCTGGTTTTCCACACTCCTGCCAACACTGGGCCTGAATGATTTTAATTTTTGTTAATCTGATAGGTGAAAATGGTGTCTCACTGTTTTGAGCTGTCTGAATTATGGGTAAGCTTGAGCATATTTTCACAGGCTACTGGCCTTTTACATTTCTTTTTCTGTTTTCTTCATTTTTCTATTGAGTAGTTTGCTTTTTCCTAATTGATTTGTGAAGGCTTTCTGAATAGTAAAGAAATATACCCCATTTCTGCCGTGTGTGTGGCTACATGCTGCATGTGTACCTCCTGACTGCAAGCCATTGATGATGGAACTAGAAAAACCTGAGCCTCTGTATCACATTTGCCCTCTTTGGCCCTTGAACACTAGCTGTGTTGCACAAGAATGTAAAAAGCTGCAATTGGAGGCTTTGTGGAGGTGGCAGGAGGAGCAATATAGTTCTGTGTAAGTAGGAGCAACTAGGGTAGGGAGTGTGTATGCTGTGGACGCCTATCTTCTATTAAAGGGTAAAACAAACAGAGACGGGAGAGAAAGTTTGAGTTGGAGCAATAGGAATGTGGCCTGCATTCTCATTTCTTAAGTGAAATGTTACTAATGCCCTGGTGAGGAATTCTGAAGTGCCTTGTGTAGCTTGGCTGCTCTTGGCTGGTGGTGAGAGTGGTGGAATGGAACAGTTCTGAGGGTCTGGCCTGTACCAGGCATGCAGCCCTGATGGAGGCTCAAGAAAGCTGACTTGCTCCAGGTCACAGGGCTGTCAGTGGCCAAGGTTGGATTCAACTCTGGGACTAGCTCGCTCTTCAGCCCTGTTCTTTGCAGCATACTAATGGTTCTACCATGATTAGTCTCAATTAGGGGAAGACTTGGCTTTTATAAGGAGATTTGTCAGGAGAGCCTCATAACAAAAGAGTCAAATTAGAACATATTTTAAATAGATTGCCATCTCAACAGTGAAATTTCATATTTCTATGTTTTAATGTCAATAATTGGCTTAAATAGTCCCTCTTGGAGAACACAGGTAAATTAACAGTAATTATAATTGGGCTCTATTGAAAAAGAGCAATAGACTTAATAGTCCTGTTCATGCCTGAAAGAATGTTCAATGGAGAAACCAGCCAAGATTCCATTTTTCCCTGTCTTGCATTCAGTACAATTTGGATGACATTAAGCTTTCTCTTCACTCATTTACTCATCCAACAACTGCTTACCACATTCACATTCTGTCCCATTTTGTTAAGAGCTGAAAGAGTGGTGAACAGACCTAGGGCCTGCCCTCACGGAGCCTACAGTCTAGTGAGAGGGATAATCAATAAACAAGTAAACAAACAAAAAACATCTGTTGTAAGTGCTGTGAGGGATATACACACGTGCTGTGACAGAGAATAATATGGGATTGACTTTAGTGGGCAGGTCAGGGAAGGTCACACACATTCTGTGGGTGATTGGGTACTAACATTTATTTTGGAGTTAAAAATGCCTCCTACAGGTCTTTTGCTGCAGTGATGCCAGCGGGAGCATCAGGAGCTTGGGCTCAGAGCAGGACACCTCGGATTGTTTTAAGAAAATGGCAGATGAACTGGGCATGGAGGAAATCGCTAGCTTTCATAAGGCCAAGCTAAGGAAAATGGGGATGCAGAACACCCTGCCAACCAACCCAAGAGACTGCTGAGCAGGAGAAGCGGTGTGAGACTTCCTAAGAGCCTGGAGGATTCCCTACCCCATCATCTTCCAGACTCCAGCTGCCATGCGGAAGAAGCTGATTATAGCAGGGTTTTTTCTTTTTTCTTTTTTTTTTTTTTGCCATGCCATGAGGTGTGTTTTATTTTCGATAATCATACAATAATTTTCTATAATGAAAAATCATACAAATAATTTTCTATAATGAAAATCATACAAATAATTTTCTGTAATGAAAATTAATACAAATAATTTTCATTAAAGAACATTATTTGTACAATTACTGAAAATAAAAAACACCTCATGACATGGCAAAAAAAACCCCAAAAATCTTCCTATAATCAGCTTTGATATAAACAGTTTTCTTTTAACTGAGGATAAACAGCACCAGTATACAAAGAAGAAAAGCAGGGTATGCACTTTTTTCTTCTGGGGTCTACAAAATAAAATTAGCCATGAGTCTCCCTGGATAGTTTTTCTTGCTGATTGCAAACACCAGATACCCCGAGTGCAGTCTTTTTATGCAATCTGGATGTGCATCCTGGTTTTTCATGGAAATTTCTTCCTTGGGGTAAAAGATGACCACCCATATTTAATGGGAGGGCCCAAAAGCATTTAAGGAGAATATAAATTCCAGAGGTCTATCCAGAACTAACATGAAAAGCTCCTCTCTTGAATTCGCTGCCCATCAAGGCAAAGCATCTCCCTTGAAGCAGGTTTGAAGGATTTGCTTCCTCATCTCGCCTCCTCTCTTCGCACCTGCCAGTCCACAAGGGCTTGGGTGACAGCACCTGGCCTACACACTTTTCCAGGCACAGCAAAACTGTCCCCTACATGGATTTTCTTTAGTTCACAAACACATCTCCTCTCATTTTGGTTGTTTGAGCCACGGTGAGAATGCTGGGCTTTCAGGAATATAATTTGATGATGAAGGGATTCACCCTCTCTGCCCAGGACTTTTTTTTTTTTTTTTTTTTTTAAGATGAAGTCTTGCTTTGTCGCCCAGGCTGGAGTGCAGTGGCACCATCTTGGCTCACTGCAAACTCCGCCTCCCCGGTTCAAGCAATTCTCTTGCCTCAGCCTCCTGAGTAGCTGGATTACAGGCGCCCACCACCACGCCCAGCTAATTTGTTTTGTATTTTTAAGTAGAGATGGGGTTTCACTATGTTGACCAGGCTGGTTTCGAACTCCTGACCTCAAGTGATCCACCCGCCTTGGCCTTCCAAAGTGTTGGGATTACAGGCGTGAGCCACCGCACCCGGCCTGTCCAGGACTTTTTGAAGGGGTTTTGTTTGTTTTGCTTTTAGGTATGTCTATTTGTTATTTTCTTAATAAAAACACCACTAGCGGCCAGGTGCGGTGGCTAACGCCTGCACTCCAGCCTGGGTGACAGAGACCCTGTCACGAAAAAAAAAAAAAAATCTAAAGAGAGCCTCTCTTTCTAGCCAATGTTTAAAAAGCTCTCAGTGTTGCTCCTCTCTCTTCCTACATTTCCTCTTCCTAAGCAAAGTAACATAAAAACTCTAGAAAATTGGCAGGTATTTGTGTGTTCACCTTTGGGAGAGATTTTACTTTTCAGGGAGCGGGAATAAAGGAAAACGATTGTCGAGTGCACGTGATTTAAATTAAGTCGTGGCCTCCATTAAAGTGGTGTTGGGAACCATCTGGTGGCCAGAAAGGTTTTAACACCGGCCAGGGCTCCCTGCTGTCCTCTCGTGGCAAGAGGTGGTATGACGCCCTAGGTAGGAATCCTTTGCCCTGCGTTGTTCAGGATTACAGAAAAGATAAAATCAGGAAGGAAGGCAGTTAAGGTTAACGTTTACTTAATGCCCTAATGCAGATGGGGCTCCGGGAGGAGCCAGGACAGCACCGACGCTGGTGTGGTATCTGCAGTTACTGCCTGCTGCCCACAGGAGATTGACAAAAACCCCAAATATGACAATTCCAATTCATAATTTTGGGTGGAGAGGGGTGGAGTTTTATGACATATTCTCAGTTAAAAAAAATCTTTATCCTGTTTTTGAATCATAGAATTTTAGAGCTGGAAAGGATCTTAGAAATGAGTCAGTAAAATTTTATTGAGTTTTTACTATGTGCCTCTGTACTACGTGCTGTTAGGGACTTAAGGATGAATTAGATATGAATAAGCCCTGTCCTCAAAGAGTTAAAGGTGTAGCAGAAAAGTCATACAATAAAGCAAGTAAATGCCATGTAATGTGGTAGGTGCAATAACATTGGAAGAGCATGCGATACTGTGAGGACAGATGTCAGAATGGCCCCTTCTACCTGAGGTGAGTGAAGGCTTAAAAGAGAGGAGCTAGCACCTGACTTGTGTCTCAGAGAATGAGGAGTTTTCCAGGTAGGTGGGTGAGGGTGGGGATTGGAGAGGGAGGCCCAGGCAGTTGAGAAGCACATGCAGGCAGGTGGGACACTGCATTGGGCTGTAGCATATGGTGTGAAGTAGGTAGCAGATGCTGCATAAATCCTTGCCGAATGAATGCATCTATGAATGATGATGGTGGGAATGGTGAGAGAGGAGGATGAAGAGGTTATGGGGGGTGGGGTGCAGGTCATAACACTAAAGAATTTGAACGTCATGCTAGAAGAGGTGAGGGAGGGTGTGGGTGGAAGGTCTTTGAAGGGTTTAAGCAGAGGAGTGACATGATCGTATTTATATTTTAAAAACAATTTTGGCAGCAGTGAGAAGGAGGCAGATAACTAATTAGTAGGCTACTGAAATAACCCAGTGAGTGATGATGAAGTCCTAAGGCGGGGAAATGGGAACATTGAGGAAAGCATGGATTTGAGTACTGTTGGGAATACAGAATCGGTAGAGGCAATGAAAGAGAGAGAAGGGTCTAGGATGGCTGCCACCCAGAGTTTTGGCATGGGGTCTGCGTGGAGCAGATTTTGACAGGAAGGTAAAGAACATAGTGATGGTGTTTGTGGCACCTCCAGGTCGATGTCAAGAGGGTATCTGAATACATGGGTCTGGGTTTAGGATCACAAAACTGAATGAAGGAAACCTGGAGAGTGTGTGTGGAGTGTGTGACCAGTGGGGAAAGCGGAGGATGAACTCTGGTGACCAAAGGATGGGTGGGGAGGGGTAGAAGAGGAGCTAGGAGAGGAGGAGAACCGAAGGGGAAACTGGCCTGGGGAGGTGTCCTTAAAGGGTCAGCCAACACTGGGCGAGAGTCCACCTAACAGGATCAGAAGCCTTGGCCAGATGGAATTGCTCTTGTGTTTTCTGCACCATGTGTTTGCTTATTTATTTGTTCAATGCTTGTCTTCACATTTAGTAAAAGGTTTTTCTTGTAAGAGCACCCCTCTCTGCCCTAAGTTTCTGCTCCATAGATGGAGGCTGGTCACAGTTAGAGTTGGAGTGGGCTCCCTGCCCCCGGGGCTCTCCCTTGCAACCCCTCTCCCACTATGATCTCACTGGCTTGGCTCACGTGTAGTTCTGATCACTTTTCCCTGTCACAATCGTTCATTCTCACTTTCTTAGTCTCCTTCTCTCAGGGCTCCCCACTGCCTGCAGAGTAGCTCTCAAGCCTTGCATTCAGAGCCCCTAAAATCTGATCCCAACTTTTCCTTCCTGCTTTAGCTCAGAATTCCTCCACTCATTTCCACCCAGCCAGAGCCTCAGGCACACTGGAGGTCACTTCCCCTACCTGTGTGTCATCACCCAAATTCCTTCCATCCTTTAAGGTCAAGATCAAATAGTCCTTCTTTCAACCTTCCCTGATTCTTTTAGCCCAAACCATTTTAAAAAATCACTTTTCTGAACTTCTACAGCACTTAACATATTCTCTATACTTTTGTAGTAATTTAGAATCCATTTTATTTCCTCTAACCCTGTTCAGGTAAAAGGGTCTTGTATTACATTCCTTGTTTTCTCTCAAGAGCCTAACAAAATGTCCAGCACATATACAGGTACTCAATGAATATTAAAAAACAATTGAGTCAGGTGCAGTGGCTCATGTCTGTAATCTCAGCAGTTTGGGAGGCCAAGCTGGGAGGATCCTTGAGGCCAGGAGTTTGAGACCAGCCTGGACAATATAGGGAGACCTGGTCTCCACAAAAAATTTAAAAAATTAGCCAGGTGTGGTGGCATGTGCCTGTAGTCCCAGCTACTCTGGAGGCTGAGGTGGGAGGATTGCTTGAGCCCAGGAGGTTGACATTGTTGTGAACTATAATTGCTCCACTGGACTCCAGCCTGGGTAACAGAGCAAGACCCCGTCTCAAAAGGTAAAAAAATCGATTACTGAGAAATCCTTAGGAAATAATTTAAATGGGAGAAGCAGCAATTAATATGTTTTTCTAAACTAGAAATAAAGGGTTGAAGCAGAAACATAATATGAAGAGGCACTGGGAGGAATTGGGAGGTAGGAGGCAGAGTCTGAGGCAGAGCTTGGGTACCTGCAGAACTGCAGAAAAGGACTAAAAGGTAGATTCTGGGGCTACCAAAGGGCGAGACACCCAGGATTGGGTCTGAAGATGGTTAATATGTGGGTCAAACCTAAAGCAACCCTCTATTAAGACATGATGATATATAAGTCATGGCAAGCAAATGTTGAGTGCTTAACTATTTATGGAATTTACCTGGTTTGAGTGTAGTCTGTGTTCCCCATCTGCATCCACCATAGTAATTGAAAGCCTTAGGTTATATAAATTTAGCACCTACATGTCCAGCGCGATGATGGGTACTTCTCATCCATTCTTTCTGAACGTTAATCTTTCAGGGTGGCTACTGTTATTATCCAGTTTCTATAGGTGGGAATATGAAGTTCAGTGAGCTTCAATATCTCACCCAGGGCCACAGAGCTAATAAGTGATATAGTATTTCAACGGACTTCTCACCCTTGTGGCTCCCGTGGCTGAGGCAGGCTGGACGGGGATGGGGCTAGGAATGAAGTATGAGTGGGTTGAGGCCTGCGGATGCTGTGGGGAACTGTGATGAGGTGAGGCAGGGGCTGATCCAGGCTTCGTGGGGCTGAAGCTTTTACAATTTGGTGGGAGGGTGCTTTAATAAAAAACATGCTAAATTAGGTACCAAAGTACCTATTTAGGTACTTATTTAGGATGAGACAATAAATCACAAAAAAATTATTGATGCTTTGGGGAACCAGAATCCTTTTTCCTAATACCCTTTTAGGCAATTTACCAAAATTGCTCATGCAGAAATGCTTTGTGATTGCAGCCTGGCTTCCCCTCTCCACCTAGACCCCTTCACAACTCCCAGCAACTTTCAACACTCCTAGGGGCCTTGAAAGTGAGGGGCCCTGAAGCTGAAGTTTCATTAGCTTCACTGGGAGTCCACCCTTGGAGGTGACTGAGGAATGGGGCAGAGATCAGAGATGGGAGAGAAGGGTTGAGAGGGGGATGTGCATTGCACACACCACCTGATGATGAACAATGAAAGGGCTGGGGAGAGCGGGAGAAAAGAACTGATGTCGGTTTTCAGACCTTATTAAAAAATGGCCCCACATCAAAACAGCCACATGACAATGTGATGTCCCCCTTTCGACTGTGGCAAGTGCCAGTAGGTGAGCAAATACTGTGCTGAGGAGGCCTGCCTTCCTTGTCTGTGGTGCCAGGGAGGTGTTGGCTTAATGATGAGCACAGCTGAAACTTTGAGTTTTAAAAATGAAACAGTCTATCAGCAACAATGTTTTTCTTTTTATTGCGACTACACATAGGAGAAATAGTTGCATGTGTGTGTGTGTGTGTGTGTGAGAGAGAGAGGGAGAGAGAGAGAGAGATCGTCTATAGTGGTGAATATAAGTATTCTCAATATCTTTTTACATTTGACTATTTCTCTAAAAAATTAGGACACTTTGAGGAATTAGCTAGGAAGTCTATAACAATTTCCTTTATAAAGAAGACAGTTAAAGAATGTCTAGGCCAAGAAGCCTGGGCCGTCTCCCTGTAATGCAACCTCCTTCCTTGTTTGTCTGTGAGCTTCATCACAGGCAGCTCCGCAGTGTTCTCCTGGAGACCCGTGTGTGGAGCCAGGGGCTGTGGGTCTGGCACAGAAGGTGAGCATCCTAGGAGGGAAAGGAATGAACGATAGTCCCCAAAATAAAATGAAGTAAGTGGGGTCAATTGCTGCTGCTAAGAAGAAAAAAAGAGGAGGATGGAGGTTAAGTAGAAGTATTTAATTAGCATTAGACACACTTTAATTGCAATTCACAGAAATTTAGTAACAAATTTCTTTTGCAGTTTATACATTTTGCAAATTTTTTCTTTTTGCACTAAGATTATTATGGAAGGATTACTACTGAACAGTCACTAGCAATTTAGTGTAAATTGTTCTTTGGATCCCTCCCAGGCAGTCACTGAGGAACTTTATTTTTAACTAGGAGGAAAGGTGGAGAGATGGTGGTCACAGCCTGGCCTGACGGGCAGGAGGAGTGGGTGCGACTGGGGCCCAAGTGCATTGAATCTTTAGGTGAGGGGCTTGGGTGATAGTTTAATAATTAGTAATTAAAAGAAGACTTAGGAAGCTTTTGAGGACAAACATTGCCTCACGACGTTTGCTGAGGGATTCCCATCATGGGGGCTAGTGATCGGCCTCACCCACTCTGTGCTTGGAACACAGCAAATGGCACAAACATGGGTAGAAAGGTGTGATAGGCAGAATAGTGGCCCCCCAAAGATGTCCAAGCCCTAATCCCTGGAATCTGTGAATATGTTAAATCACATGGTAAAAGAAACTTTGTGGGCTAGGCATAGTGGCTCACGCATGTAATCCCGGCACTTTGGGAGGCTGAGGCAGGTGGATCACTTGAGGCCAAGAGTTTGAGATAAGCCTGGCCAACATGGTGAAACCCCATCTCTACAAAAAATACAAAAATTAGCCCAGCGTGATGGTGCACATCTCTAATCTCAGCTACTCAGGAAGTTGAAGCAGGAGAATCGCTTGAACCCGGGAGGCAGAGCTTGCAGTGAACTGAGATCATGCCGCTGCACACCAGCCTGGGTGACAGAGGGAGACTCTGTCACAAAAAAAAAAAAAAAAAAATGAGACTTTGCAGAGGGAATTAAGATCATGAACTGAAAATAGGAAGATTATCCTAGATTATCCAGATGGGCGTAATGTGAATCATAAGAGCCTTTAAAAGTGGAGAGAAAGGCAGAAGAATGAGTTAGTGAGGTGAGACAGAAGAAGAGGCAGGAGAGAGTTGAAGTGTGGGAAGTACTTAAAGTCTGGCTTTGAAGATGGAGGAAGGGGCCAGGGGCCACGAACGTGGCAGCCTCGAGAAGCTAGGGGCAGCCAACGACAGTGAACAAGCACATGGGACCTCAGTCTTACAACTACGAAGAGGTGAATTCTGCCCGAAACCCGAAGGAGCAGGGAAATGGATTCTCCCTTAGAACCTCAGGAAGGAAAAGCCACCCTGCTGATACCCTAAATTTAGCCTGATGAGTCCATGAGACCACATCAGACTTCTGACCTATAGAACTGTAAGATAATACACTTGTTTCAAGTTGCCAAATTTGTGGTACTTTGTGCAGCAATAGAAAACTAATATAAAAGGTAGAGCACTACTTAATTCCTTGTATCCATGGTCCTTCACTTTTTGAGGGTCATAGGCCCCTTTGAGAACCTGGTGAAAGCCAGGGATCTTCTACCTAGAAAAATTCACATGCACACAAAACTTTGAATACAGCTTTGAGAGATTCATGAATTCACCAGAGCACACCTCATGGACCCAGGGTGAAAACATTTGCAGATGATAAAAAGGCAAAAGGTATGTTCAGAAGAGACAAGCGGGTAAAATGAGGCTTCCTAGGGATAGCATTGTTATCTCCCACCAAAGACTCTCATAGTACTCAGGAGAACACTTAGCTGGGTTGCACTGAACAGATTCAATTTTAATAAAATGAATTTCTAGACACTGAAGCTGAAAGGCAACCATCTCAGCCTGATCTTTTCCTGATGGACTCCTTGGAATGAGGCCACATTGTTGAGTAGAACAGTCTTTATGAGATAGCTACTGATATCTACTGATTTGAGAATCACTCTGAAAAATTAAAATGTAAAAATTACTAAGAAGGGGTATTGATTTTATTCCCCTGAAGAGTATGCAGAGAAAAAGAAATCATAGATAGTATTTTTTAGTAAATTAAACTTACTATAAGTTTGTGACAAGAACTGTTTTGGGGATTATTGATGTTATATAGATTTCCTATTTGTTTAGAGCAGTGCTGTCCAATAGAAATATAATGTGAACCCCTTAGGTAATTCTAGTAGCCACGTTAAGAAAAGCGAAAATAAGCAAGAGAAATTAATTTTTTTTTTTGAGACGGAGTCTTACTCTTGTCGCCCAGGCTGGAGTGCAGTGGCGAGATCTTGGCTCACTGCGACCTCCGCCTCCTGGGTTCAAGCGATTCTCGTGCCTCAGGCTCCCCAGTACCTGGGATTACAGGCATGTGCCACCATGCCCAGCTAATTTTTGTATTTTAGTAGAGATGGGGTTTCACCATGTTGGCCAGGCTGGTCTTGAACTCCTGACCTCATGTGATTCACCCGCCTTGGCCTCCCAAAGTGTTGGGATTACAGGAGTGAGCCACCACACCTGGCCAAAATTAATTTTAATAGTGTATTTTATTTAATCTATCTAAAATAGTGTCATTTAAAACATGTAATCAACATGTCAGTGAAGTAGATTCCATTTTTTCAAAGTAAATATTTGGTATCTAGTGTGTAGTTTGCACTTACAGCACATCTCAGTTATGATTATCCATATTTTATGAGCTTAGTAGTCACATGTGGCTAACGGTGACCATGTTAGTTCAGGTTTAGAGAGCAATGAAGAATTGAAATGAAAATCTTGAGGCTTAAACCTTATTTAATAACAACTTACAGAGTATGTGTATTATATATGTGTGTGTATTATGTAAAATCTCACTAAAATCTCAGAAATCATCACTAAGTTACCACTCTGAAGCTATTTTCATATATATGTACAGATTATATACACATACATATATGTATATAATACACACTCACATATATACATATATATATGAAAATAGCCTCAGGGGCCAAAGTACTTATGTAGAAGAATGCTTGTCATTTGCTACTCCCTTTGATCATATACACAGTGACACTAGTGGTAATAGCGTGTGAAGAAAGAAAAAAATAAAAATCTAAAGATTATTTTTTAGCAGATTTTAACTTAAGCAGGTTGACCTAAAGCAATTTATTTGAACTTCTCTGTACATAATAGGCCTTTAATATGGATGTTTATTTTTTGACATTAAAAACATAATTCTCGTATTGGGAAAGGCCTACAAATCATTTATTTTTTTAAGTGAGGAAGTACAGATTAGAAGATGGAAAGAAAAGAAAGTATAAAGTTACCTTTTCAGCCTTCCTTATGTGGTGTTTTTTTACATAGGAACCTGAAGTTCCTTCTCTCCTTCATCACCACTACTACTACCAGTTACTGCTTACTGAGCTAATGCTATGGACAGGAGACAGGGAAATACAGAGTAGAAGAGGGCAGTTCCCTGGCAAAGGCCCCACTCTCAAGCCCAGATACCCATCGCCCTAAATGAGAACAGGCATTCCTGTTTTTACACCCAAAACATTGCCTTTTGGCCTGCCATGCCTCCTATCCTGTACTCATATAAACCCCAAACGCCAGGCTCCAGAAGCAGACAAGGAGATGAGCAGATGAATGACAGAGAAGGAGAGAAGAGAAGGAGCATTTGAACGCCGAGAGGAGTTTGGCTGGGGATGAGTGGAGAGCAGATTGGCTGCTGGATGGCTGAACTCCAGGGGAAGATCATCTTCCCACCCCAGCCCCCTTTCAGTTCCCCATCCATGCCTCTGAGCACCATCTCCACCATTCAATAAAACCCCTGCATTCATCCTTCAAGTCCATGTGTGACCTGATTCTTCTGGGACACTGGACAAGAGCTCAGGATACAGAAGGCTGCCACACTGGCCCTCTGCCTTTGCAAAAAGGCAGAGGGTCCACTGAGCTGGTTAACACTAGTAAGGCTAAAAGGGCACACTGTAACACATGCCTGTTGGGTTCCAAGAGTCACAGGCTCCCAACCCTGGATGCTGCCATGGGGCCAGAGCCCAGCACCCTGGCTCCTTCACATGTCCATCTGTGTGCTCCCCATCCTGTAAGGGGTTTGATCAGTGGCAGTGACCTAACAGATGAGCCACACCCCTGTCACATGTCCTGCAAGGGGGGTCAGGGAACTCTCCTATTTCACTACTAATATGTCAGACACTAAAACCATCTTTATTAATCCTGCAAAACTCTGCAAGGTAGATCTTTTAAAAAATTTTTATTTTCATTTCAATTGTTTTTGGGGTACAGATGGTTTTTGGTTATATGGGTAAGTTCTTTAGCGGTGATATCTGAGATTTTAGTACACTTGAGCAGTGTACACCATACCCAATGTATAGTCTTTTATCTCTCACCCCTCCCAACCTTCTCCCCACAAGTCCCCAAAGTCTTCCCATGAATTTTCTTACGCCTTTGTGTCCTCACAGCCTCGCTCCCACTTATGAGAACCTATGATATTTGGTTTTCCATTCCTGAGTTACTTCACTTAGAATAATGACCTCTAGCTCCATCCAAGTTGCTGCAAAATATATTATTTCATTCCTGCAAGGTAAATCTTATTATCTCTATTCAACAGATGAAGATACAGACTTAGCGGGGCTATATAACATGCCCAAGCTCATAAAGCTCGTCAAAGCAGAGTCAAAAGTCAAACTTATCGTTTTTATCCAAAGCCTGTGCTGTTTCCAGTGTACTATGCAGCCTCCATCAGGCTGGGGAAGGAGAGGACCCAGATGGGCTTGCTGAAGTACCAGCGGGTAATTGGTGAAGTGGCCAAGGGTAGGAGGAGTGCAGGGTAAGAAAGAAAGAGCAAGGGAAGGAAGTTGAGGTGCGGCATAAGCAGGGAAAGCTGTTGGATGCAGGGTTGGAGTTAGTGGGGGTAGTTTCCTCCACCCTCCACAGGTCGATGGCTTGAAGGCCAGCCAGGCAGGTGGACTTTGAGGAAGAAGACATGAGTGAGGTGCTTGACTCCCTTAAAGAGGAGTTGTGGCTCCTGGCTGGTTCTACAATATTGCTCATTGACAGATGGGCCTTTTCCTGTGTGGGATTCTGAAGATGGTAAGAACAAAGTGAGGGTTAAAGGCGTGTGCCCACTCTAGTCACTCAACAGCTTTGAGCTTCTTGAGATTTGCAATGTGCATTCGGTCAGTTCCAAGCAACCTTTGATGTTAGCTGTCTTCTCCTGGCATATAGTTCTTGATAATGTGTAGTTTCACATCCATAGGTTTAGCTTTTTCCCTGTTCCTTGGTGTCAGAGTTTCAAAACAGTGAAAATTTTTTCTTACATGATGAAAATATGTGAATAAAACAGACACATTTTGCAAGAAAGACAAATACAACACAATACCAGTCTCAAGACACTGACAAGCATAAGGGGTATGTGGGTATCTATTTGAGTGGTTATCCCCAGGGCATAATATTTTCACTATATCCTGCTGCTGGGGTGGCAGCCAGACTGACTACATGATAGGGGCTGGGTGCTTGCCTTCTTCTAGGTCCCATACGGTTTCAAAGTATAGCTGAAAAAAAAAAAAGAGAAGGAAAAATTCCAAATAGAGAATCGACATGGTTCTAAATCCACATAATATAAACTCATGGATGCAAGCTGCTCATGATTCCACAGACCTTTACCTAAAATTCTTTTGGAAAGTGCATCAATTTTAGGATATATAGATAGACATGATGATTACAGTTGTTTTTTTTTAAAGTGAGTATTACCAGTTGTGGGGAAAAGCACGAGAGATCAGATTGTTAATATGTCTGTGTAGAAAGAAGTAGACATAAGAGACTCCATTTTGTTCTGTATTAAGAAAAATTCTTCTGCCTTGAGATGCTGTTAATCTGTGACCTTACCCCCAACCCCGTGCTCTCTGAAACATGTGCTGTGTCAAACTCAGGGTTAAATGGATTAAGGGTTGTGCAAGATGTGCTTTGTTAAACAAATGCTTGAAGGCAGCATGCTCCTTAAGAGTCATCACCACTCCCTAATCTCAAGTACCCAGGGACACAAAAACTGCGGAAGGCCGCAGGGACCTCTGCCTAGGAA
Source organism: Pongo abelii (assembly GCF_028885655.2). Lineage (NCBI taxonomy): Eukaryota > Metazoa > Chordata > Mammalia > Primates > Hominidae > Pongo > Pongo abelii. The sequence continues at coordinate 55,848,398 of NC_071995.2, forward strand.
AGCCAGGTATTGTCCAAGGTTTCTCTCCATGTGATAGTCTGAAATATGGCCTCGTGGGAAGGGAAAGACCTGACCGTCCCCCAGCCCGACACCCGTAAAAGGTCTGTGCTGAGGAGGATTAGTATAAGAGGAAGGCATGCCTCTTGCAGTTGAGACAAGAGGAAGGCATCTGTCTCCTGCCCGTCCCTGGGCGATGGAATGTCTCGGTATAAAACCCTATCTCAGTAGATGGTACGTAGATGGTACGTTCCATCTACTGAGATAGGGAAAAACCACCTTAGGGCTGGAGGTGAGACATACGGGCAGCAATACTGCTTAGCAAAGCATTGAGATGTTTATGTGTATGCATATCTAAAGCACAGCACTTGATTCTTTACCTTGTCTGTAATGCAAAGACCTTTGTTCACGTGTTTGTCTGCTGACCCTCTCCCCACTATTGTCTTGTGACCATGACACATCCCCCTCTCTGAGAAACACCGACAAATAATCAATAAATACTAAGGGAACTCAGAAGCCAGAGGGATCCTCCATATGCTGAACGCTGGTCCCCTGGGTCCCCTTATTTCTTTCTCTATACTTTGTCTCTGTGTCTTTTTCTTTTCCAAGTCTCTTGTTCCACCCAACGAGAAACACCCACAGGTGTGGAGGGGCGACCCACTCCTTCAACCAGTAGTTTAAAAAACACTGTGGCTGGGCACAGTGGCTTACACCTGTAATCCCAGCAATTTAGGAGGCCGAGGTGGGCCGATCACAAGAGGTTGGGAGTTCGAGACCAGCCTGGCTAACATGGTGAAACCCTGTCTCTACTAAAAATACAAAAATTAGCTGGGTGTGGTGGTGGTGCCTGTAACCCCAGCTACTCAGGAGGCTGAAGCAGTAGAATGGCTTGAACCCGGGAGGCGGATGTTGCAGTGAGCTGAGATTGTGCCACTGCCCTCCAGCCTGGGCAACAGAGCGAGACTCTGTCTCAAGAAAGAAAGAAACAAGCAAACAAAAAAACCCACTGTGGGCCGGGTGCAGTGTCTCACGCCTATAAACCAGTATTTTGGGAGGCTGAGGCACACGGATTGCTTGAGCCCAGCAGTTTGAGACCAGCCAGGGCAACATAGTAAGACACTGTCTCTACAATTTTTATTTTTTTTATATCATTCAGGTGTGTGGTAGCTTATACCTGTAGTCCCACCTACTTGGGGGGCTGAGATGGGAGGATTGCTTGAGACATGGAGGTTGACGTTGCAGCGAGCTATAATTGAACCACTGCACTCCAACCTGGGCAACAGAGCAGGAACCTGTCTCAAAAGAAAAAGAACCACTCCCCCCCAAAAAAACCAAACCAAAAACACAACACAGTGACCTTTGTCAGGTAGGCTATGGAAAAACAGACATTCTCATAGATTGCTGGTACTAAATACAAAATGACATAATCCCCAGAGTTTGGCAACATCTATGAAAACTACATATAAGTTTACCCTTTGACCCAGTGATCTTACTTCTTTCTGTTGTTGTTGCTTTTTGAGGTGGAGTCTTACTCTGTTGCCCAGGCTGGAGTGCAGTGGTGCCATCTCAGCTCACTGCAACCTCCGCCTCCCGGGTTCAAGCCATTCTCCTACCTCAGCCTCCTGAGTAGCTGGGATTACAGTTGTGCGTCACCATGCCTGGTGAATTTTTGTATTTTTAGTAGGACCGAGTTTCATCATGTTGGCCAGGCTGGTCTCGAACTCCTTACCTCAAGTGATCTGCTTGCCTCAGCCTCCCAAAGTGCTGGGAATTCAGGCATGAGCCACTGTGCTCAGCCTCAATGATCTCACGTCTAAGAATTTAACCTGAAGAAACATCTTCAACAATATAAAATGACACGTGTAAGATTTTATATGCAGTATTATTTGTAATTGCAAAATGGAAATAACCTAAATGTGTATACACAAGAATACAGAGTGAATAAATTATATTACATTACATACACATAATAGCATATTAGGCAGCTTTTAAGGAGTGATTTTCAGGCTTTGCTGCTAAGTGAAAAAAGCAAAGAGCAAAAGAGAATAATAGGATGCCACTACCATAGATAGGAAATAAGGAGACACAATACACATGTATCTACTTCCTTTTAAGAAAAAGACATATTAGAAGGACAACACAGAAAGGACTGAAATTTGTTACTTGCAGGGGAAGAGTGGGAACAGAATGGAAGGAATACGGAGAGAGAATGACACATTTCCAATCCACTTGTGTATTATTTTGACTTTTGGAATCATGTTAATGCTTTACATGTTTATAAAATAATCAACAATTTTGGGGAAGAAGTCCTAAAATTGGATACAAATAGAAACAAAGAAACTGAACTGTACATAAAATGGAGAATCACACAGAAGGAAAAAGAAACCCAACTTATTCAAGTAACATTTGGACAAAGTATCTTGACTATATATCCTGAGTTTAAAAACAAAAGAGCTGTGAGAAATTTTGAGCTCTACTTGACAGCTTTATTGTTATTGGTGGCACAGGTGTAGCAATTCTGAAATTATTTTTTGTATATTATAGTACTGAGAAAATAATTACATTAATAATTGTTGGGAGCCAGAGTCCTTGCTTAGAGGAGGGAGATTCCAATATGGAATGGGGAAAGGTAAGGAAGAACCTTGTGGTGGTGCTGGATTGGCATAGACTCATGCTTTTTTTTTCTCTCTCTTTTTAAAACAAACAAAACGAAACAACATCCTAGCTATGTTTGCTGAAAGAGCAAGTTTCAATGAAGAGATTTGGTTTCCAAATCTTGTTTTCAAAAAATCATTCTCTGCTATAAGGAACCAGGGCTTCTTGAAGATGGGACTGTTTTCATGGCTAGAGGAGGGAAAATGCAACATGGGCCTGAAAAACTTGCTAGGCCAGAAAGTAAAGAAGTGCTAAAAAAGCATGAAATTATGTCAAAATGACACAGAAGCCAGTTGATGGGCTTTCCCCGGCTAGACCTGGGATAATTTGAGCATCAAAATAAGTGGTGACATTAATGGATTACATCCCACTGAATAAAATAGAATCCATGAATTCATACTGACACTAAAAAACAAGCAAGCAAGCAAATGCAGATAGGGAAGGGAGAAGGAGGGCTTTTTACAGTAGGGTGTCAACTAATGTAGAAGTAATGATGAGTTAGAAAGTCACCATTTATGCAATTACTGTGGAGTACTGTTAAGTATGCAACAGCAAGGAAAGGGGCCCCAGGTGGGGAAGAACAGTGAAAAATTGTTCTGAGAGATGGCTAATCAAACAACCCAAGGGCACAACGACCTTGTGGCACAACGACCTGTTCCGCAAGTAGCCTCCTCCAGCATGGCCCTATAAAACTTCCTTCCAGCCCTTGCCTCTTTGCAGGAGCTTTGCACACAGAACTCCTTCTCTGCTGTGCTGCCTGTTGCCTCCTTGCAACGCAATTGCCATGTCTTAATCTGCCTTCCTTTACCTACAGCTGTCTTGGTAAATTCCTTTACAGCCTGCGCCACTAGCCCTAGATAGTCACACCTGCAACAATGACCATAGTAGTAATTTATTCAGGCAAGAATTGTCAGTGGATGTGGAAGTTGGTAGAAAATTTATTGGAGAAGCGGATATTTACACAGTCCCAAAGTATATTCCTACAGATTATTTATTAAATACAAGGAGAAAAAAGGAGGACAAATCTACTGGAAACCACTTTAATCAAGTGATCAAGGTCAACAACATCCTCCCAAATAATACAAACTGACTGTAAGTGTGTCCTGATGTGATGAACATAAATTGCTTATGTAGTGTCTCTGCCAAAAATGTATAACTTTAATTGAATCACAGGGAAACAATGGGGACAAAACAATGGGCCTATATTCTTCAAAAATGTCACTGTCATGAAAGACAAAGCAAGGCCAAGAATTGTTCCAGATTAAAAGAGACTGAAGAGACATGACAACTACATGAAATATGTGATTTTAGATTGTAAAAAAAGATTTGTATAAAGGATAATATTGGGAAAACTGGTGAAATTTGAAGATAGGATGTATATTAAACAACTTCCAAAGTTGTTTAAGCATTTATTATCATATATAACAATAATCTAGAGATAAAGCATGTCCTCAGTGACCTCATTACCTGGGGGCCCAGGTGTCTCCCATCTTTCCGCTCTGCCATCCTCAGCAGGTTGGCTTTTCCACTGAGGCTGGTTTCTCATATTCTCCTAAGTACATACATGCTGATGTACTTAGGAGAGAAGGGTCATAATCTCTGCAATAAGCCTCAAAAGGTTCAGCAAAAACAAAATAAATACCTATAATTCACGTATGTACTAAAATATCTTCCTGAAAAGTATATAAAACATAGTATATAAAATATACTATAACATTTTCTGTGAAGTTTTTAGGCCAGATTCCATATTTGCCCATCAAATGGACTGTCCATATTTGCCCATCAAAAAGACAGTCTGTTATAGGGGTAGCTAAAAAAGTAAAATGCAGCGTAGTGCATCTATTATGACTTTCAGGCTAAAGGTGACAAGCGTCATCTCTTTTTTAAAGAAAGTAGGATATTTCCCAAGGTACTAACTTTTCCAGATTGCTCTAATCAAACTCATTTGGTTATAAGCGACTCAAGCTAGTTCAAACAAAAGGTGATAACTGTACTAAGGGGGACCAATTTTCCTGGCATTTGACAAATAGGAGACATACTGGGATTAGGCATCAGACAGACTAGAGCTGAAGAGTGGCTCTGGATTTAAGCAGAAATGTGTGGGCCTCAGCTCCCTGCTTTGGCATTAGTGTGAATAATGACACCTTGCATATTTCTGTGTCCAATGGCAGGCCTAGGGATTGGTTACCCTTGAGCTAGGTATCTGATTTGATCAGTTGTGATGCTCTTGGCTAAAAGTAATAAAAAGCCCAATCCAAAGTTGTTTAAGCATTTATTATCACATATAACAACAATCTAGAGATAGGGCATGTCTTCAGTGACCTCATTACCTGGGGGCCCCGGTGTCTCCCATCTTTCTGCTCTGCCATCCTCAGCAGGTTGGCCTTTCCACTGAGGCTGGTTTCTTTCATGATTCCAAGTTGGCTGTTATAGCTTCAGGTATTACAGGGGTTGACAACACTGGGAGACAGAAAATGAACTGTCCTTGTCATGTGTCCCACTTAAAAAAAAATTTCTCAAAAAAAAACAAAAACAAACAAAAACGGGATACATGTGCAGAACGTGCAAGTTTGTTACATAGGTATACATACATGTGCCACGGTGGTTTGCTGCACGTATTGACCCGTTTTTTAAGTTCCCTCCCATCACCCTTCACCCCTCACCCCATAACAGGTCCTGGTGTGTGTTGTTTCCCTCTCTGTGTCCATGTGTTCTCAATGTTCAACTCCCACTTATGAGTGAGAACATACGGTGTTTGGTTTTCTGTTCTTATGTGTTCCATTTTTAGGGCAGGGAAAAATGTCCCCAGAAGGCCTCCAACAAACTTCCCCTTACATCTCATTGGCAGATTAAGCAAGGCAAATGACAATTATCATGGTTGACTTAGACTAATCAAGGTTCATCCTCTTAGGCTGAAAAGGTGCTCAGCCTGTCATAATATATTTGGCTAAGATAACAAAGGAATTTTTCTATTAGGATGGAAAAGGAAAATGGGAGAATGGTATTGAATGCAGAGTTGCACTCCCTGGCCTGATCAGTCATGGTGATGATAAGTGGTTATTTGGTCTAGTAAATTATCTTTTTTTTTTTTTTTTTTTTTTTTGAGACAGGGTCCGCTCTGTTGCCCAGGCTGGGGTGCAGTGGCGTGATCTCAGCTCACTGTAACCTCTGCTTCCTGGGCTCAAGCGATTCTTCAGCCTCAGCCTCCTGAGTATTTGAGACTACAGGCATGAACCACCATGCCCGACTGTTTTTATAGTATTTGTAGAGATGGGGTTTCGCCATGTTGCCCAGGCTAGTCTCGAACTCCTGAGCAGCTCAAAGCGATTCGTCCGTCAAAGTGCTGGGATTACAGGTCTGAGCCACTACATCCGGCTAAATTATCCTTTAGGGAAAGAAAATCTGTGTACAAAACAAATTCTCTTAGAAGATGTGGGTAGGCAGGCAATTATTGGCATCTCAAATATACCAATATTTGCCACATCATAAAACATAATGAAGGTAATTATCTGATGGGCATATTATTTTATCTATTTCAAAATACATAATAGCTTCTTGTTAAATTATACAAATATACAATCCTTTTGAAAAACTTAAGCTATAAACAAAGAAAATAATTGCAGTTGTAAAGAGAAGTGAGACGTACATTTACTACTATGGTATGATGTTTAGGTCTAGATTTAAGTTAAAAAAAACCCAAGAAAGTCAAGATAATGAGAAGACAAGCCACATACTAGAAGAAAATATTTGCAAAAGACATACCTGAAAATGGACTGTTATCCAAAGTAAACAAAGAACTCTTAAAATTCAATAATAAACCAATTTGATTAAAAATTTTTTTTGAACAGACACTTGAACCTGAACAGACATCTCACCAAAGAAGATATACAGATGGCAGATAAGCAGGTATAAAGATGGTCAACATCATATGTCATCAGGGAATTGCTAATTAAAACAATGAGATATCACTACACACTACACCAGCAGGATAGAGACAGCAAGGAAGTGCCACACTTATTAGAATGGCCAAAATCTAAAACATTGAAAATACCAAATATGGGTGAGGATGTGGAGCAAGAAAAACTCTCATTTATTGTTGGTGGGAATGCAAAATGGTGTAGCCACTTTGGAAGACAGTTGGGCAGTTTCTTACAAAACTAAACATATTCTTACTAACAATCCAGCGATCATGCTCCTTGGTATTTACCCAAATGAGCTGAAAACTTTCATCCACACACAGATCTGCATATGGATATTTATAGCAGCATTATTTATAATTGCCAAAACTTGGAAGCAACCAAGATGCCCTTCAGTAGGTGAATGAATAATTAAACTGTGGTAGATCCAGACAGTGGAATGTATTCAGTGCTAAAAAGAAATGAGCTATCAAGACGTGAAAAGACACAGAGTAGGCTGGGTTCAGTGGCTCATGCCTATAATCCCAGGACTTTGGGAGGCTGAGGTGGTAGAATTGCTTGAGCCTAGGAGTTTGAGACCAGCCTGGGCAACATAGTGAGACCCATGTCCGCAAAAAAGAAAAAAAAAAGAAAAGACATGGAGTAAACTTAAATGTGGCTAAGCATGGTGGCTCATGCCAGTAATCCCAGCACTTCGGGAGGCCAAGGTGAAAGGATGGCTTCAGTCCAGGACGTTGAGACCAGCTTGGCAACATAATGAGACCTTGTCTCTACAAAAAAATGAAAAGTTAGCCATGGTGGTGGGTGCCTGTGGTCCCAGCTTCTCAGGAGGCCAAGGGGGGAGGATCCCTTGAGCCTAGCAGTTTGAGGCAGCAGTGAGCTACGATAGCACTACTGCACTCCGGCCTGGGTGACAGAGTGAGGCCCTGTCCCAAACAAAAAAACAAATCAACCAACTAACAACAACAACAGAAACTTAAATGCACATTACTAAGTAGAGGAAGTTAGCTGAAAAGGGTATATGCTGTGTAATTCCAACTATATGACATTCTGGTAAAGGAAAAACCATGAAGACAGTGAAATGAGCAGTGTTTGCCAGTAGTTATTGGGGAGGGAGGGATGAATAGGCAGCACAGAGGATTTTTAGGACAGTGAAACTATACTTTGTTTTTTTTTTTTTGAGACACAGTCTCGCTCTATAGTCCAGGCTGAAGTGCAGTGGTGTGATATCAGCTCACTGCAACTTCCACCTCCCGGGTTTAAGTGATTCTCATGCCTCTGCCTCCCTAGTAGCTGGGACTACAGGTGCGTGCCACCATGCCTGGCTAATTTTTTTGTATTTTTAGTAGAGACTGGGTTTTTCCATGTTGGCCAGGCTGGTCTTGGACTCTTGGCCTCAAGTGATCCATCTACCTTGGCCTCCCAAAGTGCTAGGATTACAGGTATGAGCCACCAAGCCTGGCCTAGGACAGTGAAACTATTCTGTAATGGTGGACATGTTATTATACATTTGTCAAAACTCAAAGGATGTGCAACCCCAAGAGTGAACCCTAATGCAAATGATGGATAATGATACATAGGCTCATCAGTTGTAAAAAAATGTACCTACCACTCTGGTGTGGGATGTTGATAGTGGAGGAGGCTATGCATGTGTGGGGACAGGAGGCAGATGGGAATTCTCTTTACTTTTCTGCTCAGTTTTGCTGTGAACCTAAAACTGCTCTAAAAAATAAAACCTATTAAAGAACAAAACAAAAACAAAACAAGACAAAAAATGAAGGAGAAATCTGAAAATGACATGAAGAAAACAATTTCATTTACATTAGCAGCAAAAAAAGAAATACTTAGGAATAAATTTAGCAAAAAGTAGTACAAAACTTGTACTCTGAAAACTAAAAAAGGAATTAAAAGATTATGGTTAAAATAAATTAACGAAGACATAAATAAATGGAAAGACATCTAATGGTCATGGATTGGAATATTTAATGTTGCAAACATGACAATACTCCCCAAATTGACTTACAGATTAAACACAATCTCTATAAAAACTATTATATTTGTTTTTATATTATATTAAACTATTATATTTGTGGCTGTTTTTTTAAATAATGGTGCCAACACAATTACATCAGAGAAAAAAGGGAATAGTCTTTTCAACAAATGGTGCTAGGACAACTAAATATCACATACAAAAGAATAAAGTTAGATCCCTACCTCATGCCATAGACAAAAATTAACTCATAATGATGGATCATAGACTTAAATGTAGAAATAGTACTATGAAAATCTTAGAATAAAATGTGGGAGTAAATCTTTGTGATGTTGGGTTAGGCAAAGCCTTCTTAGACGTGATGCCAGCACCAGAAGTGACAAATGAACAAGCAGATAAATTGGACTTGATCAAAATTAAAATAAACTACCTTAAAACCCCAATCTTTTGTGCTCCAAAGGACACCATCAAGAAAAGACAATAGGGGCAGGGCTCAGTGGCTCACGCCTGTAATCCTAGCACTTTGGGAGGCCGAGGCGGGTGGATCACAAGGAGGAGATCGAGACCATCCTGGCTAACACGGTGAAACCCTGTCTCTACTAAAAATATAAAAAAAAAATTAGCCAGGAGTGGTGGCGGGCGCCTGTAGTCCCAGCTACTCAGGAGGCTGAGGCAGGCGAATGGTGTGAACCTGGGAGGCAGAGCTTGCAGTGAGCCGACATCATGCCACTGCACTCCAGCCTGGGCGACACAGCGAGACTCCGTCTCAAAAAAAAAAAAAAAAAGAAAAGAAGAAAAGACAATAGAATGTGAGAAAATATTTGCAAATTAAATATTGATGAGACATATCCAAAAAATATAAATAACTCTTAAAACAACAATAAAAAGACAAATAACTCAATTGATAAATGGGTGAAGGATCTGAACAGACATTTCTTCAAAGAGAAGATATACAAATGGCCAAAACGCACATGAAAGATGCTCCATATTTGTATTAGTCCGTTTTCACAGTGCTATAAGGAAACTGCCTGAGACTGGGTAGTTTATAAAGAAAAAGGTTTAATTGACTCACAGTTTTGCACAGCTGGGGAGGCCTCAGGAAACTTACAATCATGGTAGAAGGTGAATGGAGAAGCAAGTACCTTCTTCACATGGCAGCAGGAGAGAGAGAGCGACGAAGTGCCACACTTTAAAACCATCAGCTCTTGTGAGAACTCACTCACTATCAAGAGAACAGCATTGGGGAAACCACCCCCATGATCCAAACACCTCCCACCAAGTCCCTCACTTGACATGTGGGGATTACAATTTGAGATGAGATTTGGGTGGGGACACAGAGCCAAACCATATCAATATTATAGACCATTAGGGAAATGCTAACCAAACCACAATGAGATCCCACTTCATTTCCACTAAGATGGCTATAATAAAGAAAATGGACAGTAATAAATGGGGTCAAGGATTCAGATAAATTGGAAACCACACTGCTGGTGGGAATATCTTTTTGGGTAATGAAAATGTTTGAAAATTGATTGTTGCAATGGTTGCATAGCTTTGTGAATATACTAAAAACCATTGAATTGTGTAATTTAAATGAGTGAATTGAGTGCATAGTCTGCTGCCATTTTTTAAATTAATTAATTAATTAATTAATTTATTTTTGAGACAGAGTCTAGCACTGTCACCCAGGCTGGAGTGCAATGGCATGATCTTGGCTCACCGCAACCTCCGCCTCCCAGGTTCAAGTGATTCTCCTGCCTCAGCCTCCTGAGTAACTGGAATTACAGGCGCCCACTACCACGCCCGGCTAATTTTTTGTATTTTTAGTAGAGACAGGGTTTCAGTATTTTGGCCAGGCTAGTCTTGAACTCATGACCTCGTGATCGGCCTGCGTTGGCCTCCCAAAGTGTTGAGATTACAGGCGTGAGCCACCGCACCCGGTGCCATTTATATTTAAAGAGAGGATGGACATATATACATATATCTGAAATATTGCTTATACTTTAAAAAATGGAATGACTAGCCATAAAAGTAAATGGCCATTTATATAATAAGAAATGGGGACACATTTATGGAATGAAGTAGAAGCTAGATTTTTCTCAAATAGACCTTGTTTTATAGACTTTAGAACCACACAAATAATTTATATAATTATAAAACAATTAAAACTAAAAATGCAACCCCTAAAAATTGAAATCAAAATCAAGCACATCAGCCTGTGTACTGAGCTAGTGGCATAATCACACATGATAAACTTTTCCAAGTAACATTATTATTATTATTTTAATTATTATTATTTTTTTTGAGATGGAGTCTTGCTCTGTCACACAGGCTGGAGTGCAGTGGCGCAATCTTGGCTCACTGAAACCTCCGCCTCCTGGATTCAAGCAATTCTCTTGCTTCAGCCTCCCAAGTAGCTGGGATTATAGGCATGTGCCACTCTGCCCGGCTAAGTTTTGTATTTTTTGCAGAGATGGGGTTTCAGCATGTTGAACAGGCTGGTCTTGAACTCCTGACGCCAAGTGATCTGCCCAGCTTGGCCTCCCAAAGTGCTGAGATTATAGGTGTGAGCCACTGCACCTGGCCTCCAAATGACTTTAAAACATAGTAATTGACTATACATCCCTACTGGAATATACCCTAATCAGAAAAAGAATTGCAAAAAAGTCCCCCCAAAACAACAACAAAAAACCCAAACTATGTTCAGTGATCATATTGTGGCGGTGCTGTGAAGACTGTTATTCTGAGACTATTCATGATGGGAAAAATAAATAGGCACAGGGGAAAAGGAGATACAGATGTGAGGCTGATGAAGCTAGCCCTGGTCTTGAATTGGATACAGCAATAAAACTCATGTTGTTTTATATCTTTAAAACAACAACATTTCCTAGCTCCACCCACTGCAAAGGTCTAGAAACAATGAACTGGTCATGAATGACCCAGTAGGAATAAGCATCCATTCTAGATTGTGGCCTCTAAAATACCATTTCCCACTGAGAAGAATTAGGGTTCTTTGGAGACATGCTGATTCCACATCTGAAGCAGGAAATGTTGAAGATGAGTCTGGAACATCTCTTGCTATTTAGAAGGCAAGGAAGCCATCAAAAGCTTTTATAGTCATGTCAAAGAACTCAGAGGTTACTTTGAGAAGATTCCCATTGGCTAAAGATGGGACAATTTCAACATCAATGAGAATGATAATTGAAATGGATTAAACACATCAAATATACAGCCTCAGTATGCTTTATCCAGAATGCTTGGGACTAGAAGTGTTTTGGATTTTGGATTTTTTTTGGATTTTGGAATATTTGCATATACATAATGAGATATCTTAGGGATTGGACCCAAATCTAAACACAAAATTCATTTGTGTTTCATATACAGCTATATACACAGCCTGAAGGTTAATTTTACACAATATTTTAAGTAATTTTGTGCATGAAACAGTTTGTGTAGACTGAACTATCAGAAAGCAAAAGTGTCACTATCTCAGTCACCGATGTGGACAATCTGTGGTTGTTTGACATCACCATTATTCCTGACTCTGAATTTATATGCTACTGATAAGCAAACATTTTCTTACACTTGTTCACACATAAGTGCCTAACAGTAAAAAGTATGACCCACCATTATTAATCCAGTGAAAAACTACTGTGTTCAGGGTAACTAAACAGCATGGTAGCATCACCAGAACAACTGTGTCAGCTGGAAAACAACAGTGACAGCCAACATGGCTGCTTTCAGTCTCCACTGTGTCCTGTCACGTGTGGTCAGGTGTTGAGTTTTCCACTTGTGGAATCATGTTGGTGCTAAAAACGTTTCAGATTTTGGAATCTAGATGTTTGGATTAGGAATGCTCAACCTCTATTTCAAATTTTTTTTTTCGAGACAGGGTTTTGCTCCACTGAGTGCAGTGGTGCAGCCTTGACCTCCTGGGCTCAAACAGTCCCCCCATCTCAGACTCCAGAGTATCTGGGACTACAGGCGTGAATCACCATACCTGGCTAATTTTTGTATATTTTGTGGAAATGGGTTTTCGCTATGTTGTTCAGGCTGGCCTTGAACTCCGGAGCTCAAGCAATCCGCCCGCCTTGGTTTCTCAAAGTGCTGGGACTATAGGCGTGAGCCACCATGCCTGGCCTATATTTAAAGTCTTAAATTCTTTAAAACTGACACAACTCTCACTAGTAATCTTTGATGGATATGAGGAAACCAACTCATTATTTTGATAATTGTTAAATAAAGGGAAAGAATTAAGCATGAATCCTGCCTTTCCCATATAAACTGTATTTTAAGGAAACCAAATATATGTTGGAGGGAAGCTTCTTTTTATAAAAGCATTTCAGCAACTATATGGATGATAGAATTAGAATATCACCATTTTTAAAACCATGATTCATATATGTAAGTAATGATAATAACTGCTAACAGCACATACACCACATACACACACACACACACACACACACACACACACCAACCCCAAATATAAAAGACCACCAACACTAAATTTCGCCGGAATGTGGAGCACCTAGGACTTTCATACATTGCTGTTGGAAATTAAAAATGATACAACCACTTTGAACTGTTTGACAGTGTCTTTTAAAGTTAAATAATCATTTTTACTTCCAAGTACTTACTGAGAAGAAATTAAAATGCCCACAAAAAGATGTGCATAAGAATGTTCAGGGCTGGGCATAGTGGCTCACACCTATAATACCAGTGCTTTGGGAGGGCAAGGTGGGAGGATCACTTGAAGCTAGAAGTTTGAGACCAGCTTGGACAATATAGAGAGACCCCTTCTCTACAAAAATACTAAAAAATTCCAGCCTGGGCAACATAGTGAGACCCTGTCTGTATAAAAAAATTAAAAAATTTAGCCAGGTGGGGTGTTTTGCACCTGTAGTCCCAGTTACTCTGGAGGCTGAGGTGGGAGAATCACTTGAGCCCAGGACATCGAGGCTCAGTGAGCCAGGATGGCGCCACTGCACTCTAGTCTGGGTGACAGAGCGAGACCCTGTCTCTGAAAAAGAAAAACAAAAAGTTCATAGCAGCTTTATTCCCAAACTATTATTCCCAAACAGTTCAAACTGGAAACACCCCAAATGTCTATGAAAAGGAGAATGGATAAACAAATTATGGTATATTCACATAATGGAATATAACTCAGCAATAAAAAGGATGAACTAGTGCATTCATATATGCAACAACATGGATACATTTAAAAAACATTTTGTTGAGTTAAAGAAACTAGACATAAAGGACTACATACTGTATTATTTCATTCATAGGAAGTCTAAGAATAGGCAAAACTATCTTCTATGGTTTTTTTTTTTTTTTTGAGTCAGAGTCTCACTCTGTCACCCAGGCTGGAGTGCAGGGGTGCAATCTTGGCTCACTGCAACCTCTGCCTCCTGGGTTCAAGCGATACTTGTGCCTCAGCCTCTTGAGTAGCTGGGACTACGGGGGTGTGCCACCACGCCTGGCTAATTTTTGTATTTTTATAGAGGCGGGGATTCCTCGTGCTGGCCAGGCTGGTCTCGAACTCCTGACCTCAAGTGATCCACTCTCTTTGGCCTCCCAGAGTGTTGGAATTACAGGCATGAGCCACCGTGTCTGGCCTGCTGTGGTTTAAATGCCTATGTCTCTCTAAAATTCATGTTGAAATTTAATCTCCATTGTGTTGTTATTAAGAGGTGGGGCCATTTGTTAAGTGGGTAAGTCATGAGTGCTCTGCCCTTGTGAATGGGATTGGTGCCCTAATAAAAGAGGCTTCAGCGAGCTGCCTGGTCCTTCCGTCTCTTCTGCCGTGTGGGAACACGGTGCCTCTTTCACCAGGTGAGGATGCAGCAACAAAGAACTACTCTTGGAAGCAGAGACAAGCCCTTACCAGACACTGAACCTGCTGGTGCTTTGATCTTGGACTTCCCAGCCTCTGGAACTGTGATAAATAAATTTCTATTATTTATAAATTACCCAGTCTAGGGTATTTTGTGATAGTGGCATAAATGAACTAAAACACTATCTATGGTGATGGAAATGAGAAAATAGTTGGCTCTGGGCCTGGACAGGAACTGACTATAAAGACCCATGAGAGAACTTTCTGGAGTGAAGGAAATATTCTGTATCTTGTTTTTGGAGGAAGCTACATGGCTGCATGCAATTGTGAAAACTAATTGAGCAGTTACGATCTGGGTATTTTAATTATAACTCAATTAAAAAGTGATAGATTTTATGTGCCTCCTGATGGGCGCACACAAAGTCACTTATGAAATACTACCAACATTTTTGAACCTGAATCTGATCAGGCTCCTAGATCTAAACATCAATTTACAGGAAATAGAGGGAATAAAAAACCCTTATTTAATGACACCTTGGGTATGTGATCTGCAAAACTCAGACTGTGGGAATTATATTGTAGTACTTACATCAAGTTAGGGGTCCCTGGTCCAACCCTCCTCTGGCTGGACCCCTCTACTTAATATAGAATTAAACATTAATTTTAACCCCAGAGAAAAACACCATCAATACTTTTTTGTTTGTATCAACATATATTAATTATTAAAAAAGGAACCATATTATACATATTATTTTACAACTTGTTTTTTAAAAGCAATGCATCTTGGGACATCCTCTTTTGTCAACATACAAATCTAACTCATTCTTTTTAACATGGTATTGAATTGCATACCACAGTTTTTCTCAGCCTTTTAGACTTTTTTTCTTTTTTCTTTTTTGAGATGGAGTCTCACTTTGTCACCCAGGCTGGAGTGCAGTGGCGTGATCTTGGATCACTGCAACCTCTACCTCCCAGGTTCAAGCGATTCTCCTGCCTCAGCCTCCTGAGTAGCTGGGATTACAGGCGCCTGCCATCATGCTCGGCTAATTTTTGTATTTTTAGTACAGTTGTGGGTTCACCATCTTGGCCAGGCTAGTCTTGAACTCCTGACCTCATGATCCACCCACCTCGGCCTTTCGAAGTGTTGAGATAACAGGCATGAGCCACTGCACCCAGCATAGACATTTTTTTCTTAATTATTACTCACGCATGAAGTTTCAATACCACATATATACTGTATATTTGTTTATATGCTTTACACATATCTATGCTTTAGAAAAAAAAATTTCCTTCAAGAATCAATTTTCTCCTCCTTGTTGCAATGTTGCCACCTTGTGAATCCATGATATAGGTATTCCACATCCTATTTCATATGTGTCCTACTTTTGATATTCCAATACTGCATTACCTATATTTATACATACATTTTGTTTCTGTAGGATATATTTCTAGAATTGAAAGGCTGTGTTCAAAGTTATTATATTTAACATTTAATTGATATTGCTAAAGACTGTGCCAATTATATGCCAATCAATGTATATTGAGAATCTGGCTTCAATTTTTACACTTAAGTCACAAATCCATTTGAAATTTATTCTGGGAATAAGGTAAGGATCTAATTATCTTTCTCCTCTAAATCTAGCTCAATGTACTTATATACTTTACTGGATTCATCTTTTCTTGATGTACTACATATTAAATTTGGTAAGTGCTCTTAGATATATTCAGGCTTTGAATTCTGTTCCATGACTGTTTATTTATTCCATTACCACTCTATGTTTATTATTCTTGTTTTATGCTTTATTATGTAATACAATTTCCCTTTATGAATTCTATTTTCTTGTTTTCTTTTTCATGTTTTTTTTTTCCTCTCAATGAATTTTGGAGTAATTCTGTTTAGTCCCAAACGAGAAAACAACAAAAACAAGCTCTTAAAATACTTTTGGGATTAATATTGGAATTTTACCAAATTTGCAGATTAACTTAGTGAGACTGTAGAATACTTTTAGAGTACCTTATAGAGTTACATTTAAAATAAGACAGAGAAAAAAAGAAATAATGTTGATTTAATGATGTATACTTCTATATTAGAATATTTTGAGCTGTAAATGACAAAAATCCAGGTAAAACCCAACGTTAAGTATAAAAGACAGTTTATTGGCTCATTCAACGGATAAGTCCAGTGGTAAAACTAGTTTTCAGGCATGTATGGATCTCTGGGTTCAAACAATGTCATCAGGACTTGGTCTCTCTGTCTTCCAGCTTAGCTTCTTTAGCTTCAATATCAGACAAACCTCCATGTGGTTGCAAAGGTGGCCTGTCTGCTCTTGTCTGTATGGTCTTTAGCACCTGCAATGTAACATCAGAGGGAGAGAGGTTTTTTTTTTTTTTTTTTTTTTTTTTTTTTTTTTTTTTAAATAGTGCCAGCAGGCCAGGTGCGGTGGCTCATGCCTGTAATCCCAGCACTTTGGGAGGCTGAGGTGGGTGGATCACCTGATGTTGGGAGTTCGAGACCAGCCTGACCAACATGAATTAACCCTGTCTTTACTAAAAATAAAAAATTAGCCGGGTGTGGTGGTGCATGCCTATAATCTTAGCTACTTGGGAGGCTGAGGCAGGAGAATCATTTGAACCTGGGAGGCGGAGGTTGCGGTGAGCCGAGATTGTGGTGAGCCAAGATTGTGCCATTGCACTCCAGCCTGGGCAACAAGAGTGAAACTCCGTCTCAAAAATATATATATATAAATAAATAGTGCCAGCAAAAGTACCAATGATGGTTGTCACTGGTCAGGTTTGAATCAAGTGTAGGAATGGGGGCAGTGTGGGCAGTTGGGAATCAGCTTCACTTGAACCAGCTAAGGCTGGTGAGTGGTGGTTTCCTGAAAGGGACATGGAGCAACCGAAAAATCAGGAATTATACACCATAATACCTATTCTGCCTGCCTTGGCCTACCAAAGTGCTGGGATTACAGGTGTGAGCCACAACGCCCTGCTGATAATACCTGTTTATAAAAAGAGGATTTAAAAGCAACATTAGGAAACATTACTAAGTTGAAGTTCTAATACTATTTTTTAGATTATGAAGTTATTTTAGGGCTAAAGGTGAAAAGAAACCAGGCCATTGGGCAGGAAAACATGATGATAGATATTAAAAAGTTACTTGTAATTGAACACTATTTGTTAGAATTATAATGCTTATTCTTATTAAGATGATGTTACTCTTCCTTCATTTCTTGATCTCATCACTGCTTAGATTCTCCAAAATCTTGCTTCATAAATTTGTCCTGTTTTGCAGCTTAATTTTGTCTTCTATTTTTTTCCCCTGCTCCTAAGGAACCCCATTCCCCACCTCCCTAAACAAATCAACAAGCCTCTCAATTCTACTGCTTTTTACAGCTCCTCTTCTTATATTCATTGGCCAATTGTTTAAAGTCATCAGTGATTTCCTTAATCATCAAATCCAATGAACCTGGACCCTCCTTGATGGCTTGCTGTCTCTGTAGTATTTGACAATATTGACTGAACTTTCCTTCTTGAAACCTGGAATCTTAGTTCCTATGAAACCCACTCTCCTGATGTTTCTCTTAGCTTTCTGATGACTTTTTCTCTGTTTACTTTGTTGGTTTTTCTTCTTCACCTTCTTTATATGTGGGTGATTCTCAAGGTTGTGGCTTCAAACTGTTTCACTATTCACTCTTTTTTTTTTTTGGCAGTTTCAAATACTTTCAAAAGAAGGGTATATACTTTTTTTTTTTTTTTTTTTTGAGACAAGAGTCTCACTCTGCTGCCTGGGCTGGAGGGCAGTGGCTGCCTCCCCTGCTCAAGTGATTCTCTTGCCTCAGCCTCCCATGTAGCTGGGATTACAGGTGTGCGCCACCACACCCAGCTAATTTTTGTATTTTTGGTAGAGACGGGGTTTTGTCATGTTGGCCAGGCTGGTCTCAAACTCCTGATCTCAAGTGATCCATGTACCTCAGCCTCCCAAAGTGCTGGGATTACAGGCGTGAGCCACCGCACCCAGCCTACATCTTCTATTTAACTGCTTCTGATCAGTTCCTCTCCCAACACCTGTGTGATCTAATCCTAACTATCCACTATCTAGAAAGACAGAGCTTAACTTCTTATAAAAAGATCTTTCCCTTCTGAATCCCATGGTACTTTTTTTTTTTTTTAAATGGCACTACTTTAAAACTTGCATTAGCTCCTTATGTGTAAGAGCTTACTTTCTGGCCTATAAAGTCGCTTTTCCTTTTTCTTTTTTTTTTTTTTTTTAAGGAGATGGGGCCCCTGCTCTATAACTTCTTTAAGAAGATTTTCTTCTTTTTAAACTTTTATTTTAGGTTTGGGGGTACACATGAAGGTTTGTTGCAAAGATTATTTCATCACCCATGTATTAAGCCTAGTACTCAATAGTTATTTCTTCTGCTCCTCTCCATGCTCCCATCCTCCACCCTCAAGTAGACCCCAGTGTTTCTTGTTCCCTTAAGATTTTCTAATTCAACGGTGCATCTCCTATACTGTAAAGCACAGCGTTTTGTATTTTTTCATTTGTTTATTCAACATACATAAGTACTGACTATGTATTGTGCTAGGAGCTGGGTAAGTGGTTAAAAAAAACCCGTGCTTTCTGCCCTCACACAGTTGAGAGTCTCGTGAAAATACATATTGTGATATATAATCAATAAAACTTTATTGAAAGAATGAATCTTACATCTTAAACTCCTTTTTCATCTTCTTTCCCCAAACTCCTGACCTACATTCCTGCACCCTTTCCCCTGATAAATCCCACAGATTTCTCAAATCCAGCAGCTGAATTGGATTCATGTGCTATGGATACACATAAATAAGTTTGCCCCATGTTCAAGAAACTCACAATAAAGCACCTTCTCTCCCCAAACCTTCTGCTGATTTTAGTATCAATGTTACTAACTCCTTCTTATTACCAAGGGGAAATCTTGGTATTCTGACTTCTTCCTCTTTCTTCATATTTAATTCTTTAATTCAAGCAATTATCCCTTTTGTTGAGGTCCTTTCACCTACAGCAGAGGTTGAAAATTAGTGACCCATGAATTGTATCTAGCTAGTAGAGGTGTTTTGTTTGTTTTGTGTAATATTATCAAAAATATGATTTTCCTGTTTCTCCTGAAAAATCAGAACATCTGGCAACACTGAGTCCTTACTTTTGCAAGAATTGGCTGGAGTTTTAGATGGGACAGCTCAATCAACTCTAACGTTCTAATCTCTATCACTCCTTGCTTTTGTCACATTCAGTCCATTTCCTCACTTATGAAACTTTCTTAGACCCTAATTTAGGCATCTTGAGTTTGCCATCTCTGGCCTATATGACCATAGGCTGTCAGTAGTGGAAGAGATATTAAAAGATCAACTCGTCTAACAGTCTCCTTCTTCCTCTCCCCACTCTTCAAGAGACGGAGAAATTAGGTCTAAAGAGCTTACATTACCCAATCAATTTCATACAGCTAATGTGTAACAGGATTCTATAATATGCCATTAGGCCCCCTCCCTCATATGGATTATGTTAAACTTATATTTTCCCTTTGGTTTAGTTGCTAGGAACCTCAGAGCCCAATTTGTGGCACCTCTCTAGTAATTACACGGACCTTTTGGTATGAAGTTTTGGGGTATTAATATACCCCTGGCTTTATTTTGTTTTCCAATTACCTTTGCCTCGGTTTCTCTTCATCATTTTCTCCTATTATAGTGTGTATTTTTTTTTTCCCCAAGCATACTCAATCTTTTATGAAAGAGGTGGGACATCAATACAGGCGTAAACTGTCGGGCTGTATTGTCTGGCTCCCAATTTCTTTCTTTCACCTGTCATTCTGCTTTGGCTACTCACATTCTCTATTTTCCTTGACAGCCAAACTTCTTGAAAGAATTGTCTTCACCTGCTGTGTCCACTTCATCCTGTCTTTTCAATTCACTGTAAACAGATTTAAAGTCTTCAATGCCTTCTTTGTTGCTATGATATTAATACCAAAATTATATTGTATTCATCCATATATGCAGGACACAAAATGGTTTTCCCTAAATTATCTCAACCATGAAAAAATATGCAGAGAAAAAAATTAATAGGTAATGCATGAAAATGTTGTTACTTCTGGGTAGCTGGATGACTGGTGAGATTTTTAAAATTTTAAAAATTTTCCACAATTTTAAAAACAAGCGCATTAGAACACATCCCGATGTAAATTAGAAATTCTCAACTTACATTTTCTAAAACGAGGCAGAAAACTAGAGAAGCGACAGTGAGGAGCCACTGGGCCACACTTCATTTCACCTTAAGACTGACTCAGAGAAAAACAAGAGGGTACGACTCAGATCCCCGGGGCCAGCGGCTGGGCCGCGGGGCACGACTGGATAACCTCTTGTGAAGAAAATCTTAAGAGAGCCCTCACGACCCTTTAGCGCATCCTAAAAGACCTCTGAACGTCTCTGCCTCTCCCGCTAACGGCTCCAAATCGCAGATAACGGTCAATCGCCTCCGGTTGTCCTGGTAACAGCCAACAACCACAATCCCGCCTCCGTAACTCCTCCCGGAACACTGTGCGTCTTAACGCTTCACTTCCGGGTTCCGAGGGCTGACTTCTTGCGGAAGTATCTGCCTGCCCGTCACCTGGCGTTTTCTGGCTGTGTGGCTTTGCTAGACAGAGTGTGGCGTATTCTTGGGCAGAGTCCTGAGGACCCTTTTGTTGTTTCCCCCCGTTTAACAGGACTGGAAAGCTAAGCAAAGGCTTTACTCTCACGGAATTGGATGAATTGGACGTTAGTTTTTAAAAAGCCGAAGGGTACATATGTTAGCTTTATTTAACCATTCCCCAATGTATATATATTTCAAAACATGTTGTATACTATAAATATAATTTTTATTTGTCAACTAAAAAACGGCATTAAGTGTTAAAAGCTGTGAAGTCAGAATATAGAGATGAATCTTTGAAATTAGAATGCTTTATTTGGGAAGAAAATAGTAATTTGGGGCATATATGTAGACTGGGGTGGTCTTCGGGATGTCTGAAGAGTGAAGAGGTTAGAGATTTTATAAGAAGGAGAAATGTTACGTATTGGTCTCCAAGAGAGTTTACTGGCACTATTAATGTTTTGGTGGGGTTGGCAAACTGATTACTGAGTGACAGTGGTGGGTAAAATTAGTCTTAGAATTGTAGCAGGCTGTCTTAGTAGCCTTTAGATTAAATTGGTTTTAAGTGTTAGCAGGCAGTTTCAGCAGCCAGGCCTGTAGAGAATTATATTTTTCAAGTGATATTTGTGACCTGAATGTTTTTTCTCTCTGGCCTCTTCACTCTTTAACTGGTATGACAACAGTGACTCGATTTATATGATCAACTTTCACAGCTGAAAGGTGGTAAACTCTTTACAATTATATGTAATTTATTTGTTACTGTGATAGATTTATGCAATTTTAAATAATTTAGTTCCCATTAAAAAAGCAATTATTTTTGCTTTAGAAAATGAAGGCCAAAAAAACCCCCAAAACACAAAACCTCCAAATCCTACCCATTTAAGGACAACCAATGTGAATACTTTGTAGGAGTCTTCCAGACCCTGTCTATGAATTATAGTAAGTACAAATTCAAAATGGAATCATACTGTATATGCTAGTTTGGAACTTAAAAAACTTTTTTTTTTGAGACAAAGTTTTACTGTGTTGCCCAGGCTGGAGTGTAGTGGCCCGATATCGGCTTACTGCAACCTCTCTGCCACCTGGGCTCAAGCAATTCTCCTGCCTCAGTCTCCTGAGTAGCTTGGGATTATAGGTGGCGCCACCACAGCCAGCTAATTTTTGCATTTTTAGTAGAGATGAGGTTTCACCATGTTGGTCAGGCTGGTCTCGAACTCCTGATCCCAAGTGATCTGCCTTCCTCGGTCTCCCAAAGTGCTGGGATTACAGGCTTGAGCCACCCGCACCCAGCCTGAAATTTTTTTTTTTTTGAGCTGTTGTCTTGCTCTGTCGCCCAGGCTGGAGTGCAATGGCACAATCCCGACTCACTGAGGCAGGATAATCGCTTGAACCCAGGAGGCAGAGGTTGCAGTCAGTCGGGATGGTGCCACTGCACTCTAGCCTGGGTGACAGAGCAAGACTCTGGCTCAAAAAAAAAAAAAAAAAAACAAAACTCCCCAAAAATTTTAATGAACATATTTTGTTTAAAAAAGACACTTAACATGGTTGTATATATTCCATTATACCTCTTGTTGGATATTTAAACAATTGATGTCTTCCCCCGCTGCCCCTTTTTTTTGAGGAGGAGGTGTCTTGCTGTATCACACAGGCTGGTCTTGAACTTCTGGGCTCAGGCAGTCCTCCTACCTCAGCCTCCCAAATAGCTATGATTACCTGTCACTGGCCTGGCCGTTTTTGCTCACAATTAGTGCTGCAGTGGGGAAATGAAAATCCTTATAGCTAAATCTTTGCCCTTGCTCTAATTTCTTTGTGGTAATTCTTTTTCTTTTTAAAACTCACTTGTATTTGCACTTCATTATCTCTTCCTTAATGTGTTTTTATTCCATACCTATGTCTTTATACTGTATACAGATGAAGTTACACATGGCATCCAAAGCCCACTTGATTTTTTAAAGTTTATTTTTCTGATTATAAAGGTAATACATGCTTATTGAGGAACATTAGAAAATTTCAGGAGAATGTAACAAAAAAATTCCAATACCTAGACAACCATTGATACTGTGGTATGAATTTTTTTCTGTCTGTTTCTTCAACAATGAGTATTGAAAGAGTTTTAGCTAATTTAGTAAGGAAATGTTGCGGCTTTTGGTTTGTACTTTTTTACTTATTCCTGTAGCTGAAGGGTATTGCAAATAGTATCCAGAAATAAAGCCACATACCTACAACCAACTGATCTTAGACAATGACAACAAAAATATATAATGGGAAAAGACACTCTATTTAATGAATGGTGCTGGACAAAGTGGATAGACATGCAGAGGAATGAAACTGGACCCCTTTCTTTCACCATATACCAAAATTAACTCAAGATGGATTAGAGTTAAATTTAAGACCTGAAACAGTAAAAACCCTAGAAGAAAACCTAGGAAAAACTCTTGTGGACATTGACCTAGGCAAATAATTTATGAGCAAGTCCTCAAAAGCAAATGCAACAAAAACAAAAACAGACAAATGAGTTTCATTAAGCTAAAAAGCTTCTGCATAGTAAGATAAAGAATCAAATAACCTACAGAATGGAAGAACATATTTACAAACTGTGCATCCAACAAAGGACTAATATCCAGAATCTACAAGGAACTCAACCAGAAAAAACTAAATAACCCTATTCAAAAGTGGGCAAAAGACAGGAATAGACATTTCTCAAAAGAAGACATACAAGTGGCTAATAAACATGATAAAATTCTCAACATCACTAATCATCAGAGAAATGCAGATTAAAACCACGGTGAGATACCATCTTGCACCAGTCAGAATGACTATTATTAAAAAGTCAAAAAACAACCCGATATTGATGAGAATTCAGAAAAAAGAGATTGCCTATACACTGTTGGTGGGAATGTAAATTAGTATAACCTCTGTGGAAACTAGTATGGCGATTTCTCAAAGAACTAAAAATAGAACTACCATTTGACCCAGCAATCTCACTACTGGCTACCCAAAGGAAAACAAATTATGACTGGGTGTGGTGGCTCATGCTTGTAATCCTAGAGCTTTGGGAGGCTGAGGCAGGAGGATCACTTGATGCCAGGAGTTTGAGACCAGCCTGAGCAATATAGCAAAAAACCTCCATCTCTACAAAAAATTAAAAAGTTAACCAGACAAGATGGTGCATGCCAGTAGTTCTAGCTACTTGAGAGACTGAGGTGGTAGGATTGCTTAAGCCCAAGAGTTCAAGGCTGTGGTGAGCTATGATTACACCACTGCACTCCAGCCTGGGTGACAGGGCAAGAACCTGTCTCTGAAAAAGAAAAAAAAAAAATTGTTATGACAAAAAGACAAATACATAGAATCAACCATCAACCTAAGTGTTCACCAACAGATGGTTAAAGAAAATGTGGTATGTGTACACCATGGAATACTATGCAACTATAAAAATAATGAAATCATGTCTTTTGCAGCAACATGGATGGAGCTGGGGGCCATTATCCTAAGTGAAATAACTCAGAAGCAGAAAATCAAACACCCCATGTTCTCACTTATAAGTGGAAGCTAAAGATTGGGTGCACGTGGACATACAGAGGGCAATAATAGACACTGGGGACTCCAAAAGTGGGGAGAGTGGGAGTGGAAGGGTGACGGTTGAAAAATTAACTATTGGGTACAATGTTCACTGTTTGGGTGATGGGTACACTAGAAGCCCAGACACCACTACACAATATATCTGTATAATAAACCTACACATAAACCACCTGAATCTCTGTATTAAAAAAGAAAGCATGAAAAAAAATCCAAATAGTATTTCAAATGTGTATAGGCTATGGTCCATTTCTAGGCATATCTAGCCTGCCTTCAGTATTCCAAGCTAATCACACTGAATTGTAATGGCTTAGTTTTCCATATGTGTGTTTTAGTTCTATAACTGGATTGAAAGCTAGTTGTGTGGTCCTAGATAAATTATTGAATTTTGCTGAGCCCACTTTATCTGCAAATTAGAGATAATACTTTGCAGGGTTGTAGTGAGGATTAGAAATAATGTATCCAAGGTGAGTTTAATTAAAAAGTAGTTACTTTTTTTTTTTACTTCTGGCTTTAGTAGTCTATGTACATAGGAGTTGTTTGTATTTGTATAATATTCCAAATGAATGACTATCCTAGCATCCCACTTAATTTAGATATTGAGCATCTATGACACATAAAGCACTGTTCATAACCCTAAAGGCCTGGTGAGCCTATATTATTCAGATATGTTTCTTACATAAACCATATGCTGCTCTTCATCTTTAGCAATTTTCTTAGTCATGTGTTTCCTCAGTCTCTTTTTTTTTTTTAATAAGCATATTTTATTTAAATAAATCCTCCAGTAGGAAATGGAGAACTCACTGCCTTTACTTAGAAGGCGATGTAAATAGCTATCTGTCAAATTTATATATGCAGCTCACCAACATTCCCTTACTGGAAACATCAGTATTTCAACATCACATCACAGTTCCCAAAAGGACTTTAAAGTCTCAAAATTCCGTGTCTCCTTTGGCTTGCTTCTCTCTTGATTCCACCCAGGCTTTATTAATGGTTCGCTTCATATCATCATCTCCATCTTCATAAATTTTCTTTAGAACATTCATCAATCCCTCACTAGGATCTGTTTCAGTGTCATAGGAGGGCTTCTCTTTTTCTTTGCACTCCTTTTCAACCTGGGTCAGGTAATCCCACCTTGTGTTTTCCACTTTCTTTCTACACAATATAAGAACTGTATCAGTCTTGACTTTTTTTGAACTGCCTTCCACAGAGATGGGTTTCAAGAGATTGTTCACAATCATGGAGTAACTCTTCCCATTTAGATTCTTTACCAAAAGATCAAATGACCTCTCTGTGAAATGCACCTGCACATTCTCAGTGGGAACTTGAACTCCAGTTAACGTAATGTAGATTTTCACAAACTTATCTGACTGATCCCATCCATAATTACTGATTTTCACCGTATAGCCCGTTGTAATGGGAGCAACCACAGCAGCTGGTTTTTCATTATCAAGAAGTTCTGCTTTCTTCTGTGATTTCTGTTGCATCTTGTTCTTGATTTCTGCCTCAATCTTGGATTTTTCAGCTGTAAGGGCATCACGTACTCTTTTCCTAGTAGCCTTTTCCAGCAACACCTTTACCTCTTCTAGATCTTTCTGTAGCTCTTCTGAAGCCATGGGGGCTGGGTCAGGCCGAAGTCCCGAGCTGCAGCCGCGCAGAGGAAGGAACAGGAAACGCCGCGCCGAGCCCTCAAACCCAGCGCAGACGCCTACCCGCACGAGTCGCGGCGCCGCAGCCTGCGCCCACACCGACCCTGCGTAAGACCGCGGCCCACCTTCCGCACGCGACGGATCTGGAACCTTCGCGAGGCAGCCGCCGCCACCGCCCACCGCGAGCACGCACAGCCCGCCAAGCCTGGCTCCACCCACCCTTCCCCGCCTCGCTGAGCCTGGCCTCACCCCTCCCCGCCCCGCCGAGTCTTCCTCAGTCTCTTAACACCTTGCCTGGCCCATCATAGTAGGTGCTGAATAAATGTGTGAACTGAGTGGAATAATTTAGTAGGAAAAGAGAAACACACAAATTGGATAAAACCTGGCAGGCTACGATGAAAATGATTAACAGGTACAAAGTACTTTGTACATTGGGAGATCAGGAGACATTAATTTTGATTAAGGTATCTGGGAATGCCCTGTGGAGTAGGCAGATTTGACTTGGGCCCCAATCATAGGGGCTGAGGCAGGGAGCTTAAAGATGGAAATGACAGTATGAGTTAAGGCTGAGAGGTAGAAGTAAACAGGGTGCGCTTTGTTATCGGGGAGTTATTGGTGGGGGGTGGGGCAGAAGAGTAGGGTAAGCGAATGGGTACCGATGAAAAGAAAAAATGTAGTTGGTTCCTACATTTTGAGGATTTTGATGTGACTGGTCATTCTTTATAGTTTTAAAACGTTTCTGAAAACCACTGCTTTCAATATGGCCAGAGGCATCTTTGGGCAGAGTGGATCTGAGGGATGGCAGGGGTCGGGAAAGTGGCGGGCCAGAGATGACAACTGGCTTGCCCCGGAAGAAGGCAGGGAGTGGGAGGATGGCCGAGACCTTCGGCGGCACAAGAGCAGTTAGTGGCCGATATTCGCCCTGAGGTGAGGAAGGAGTGTCTGCGAGGAGGCGGGACACCCTTAGCAGCTCAGCAGGCAGCAAGAAGCTACAGAACAACGCTTATAAAGACATGTCACCCACACTGGGAGGGCAGCAGCGAAGTCCGCGGCCGCCGGGGTGTTGCCTTTGAGGGAAGTCGCAAGACCCAGCTCCGCCCAACAGCCTCGGGCCCCCTCGCCCCGCCCCGCCACGCCCCGCCCCCGCCCCGCCCCATGCCCTTGCCCCCGCCCCGCCCCATGCCCTTGCCCCCGCCCCGCCCCATGCCCTTGCCCCCGCCCCGCCCCATGCCCTTGCCCCCGCCCCTCGCCCACTCGCACCCTCGCCCAGCCTCATGCCCTCGCCCCGCCCCTCGCCTCTCGCCCCGCCTCCAGCGCTCCCCGTCAGGTTCAAAGCCTCCTCCCGCCTAAGGTCTTCAGCCCAGCCAGGCTGCCCTTCTTCCCTGCGGAGGGAGGGCCTGGGCGGTCGGGTTGGCGGGAGGGAGGTTACCTTTCCCGGTCTCGCTCCGGCCGCCCGATCCGGGAGGAAGCAGCGGCGAGGTCTGCGGGCGGCATGGCGGGAGCTCAGGACGAGCGCGGGCGGGGCCCCGCGGCAGGGGAGCAGCTGCAGCAGCAACACGTCTCTTGCCAGGTCTTCCCCGAGCGTCTGGCCCAGGGGAATCCCCAGCAAGGGTTCTTCTCCAGCTTCTTCACCAGCAACCAGAAGTGCCAGCTTAGGCTCCTGAAGACGCTGGAGACAAGTAGGAGCCATGACCTGGAGGCTGGGGTTCGGCAGAATGGGTCTGAGACCGGGTGGGCGAGGAAGGGCCTGGGCAACACCTGGCCGGGAGCTGCAGGTTCAGCCTCAGGGCTGAATGAACCAGGTTCAGCACAGAGTCTAGGCAAACTGGGCATCATGGAGGCTGGGTTGGGAGCTTGGGGCTCAGTTTCTCCACTAGAGGTGGCGCTGAGACCCTTTTCGTCGCTGTTTTTGGCTTGTGGAATGAATTTGTCTGCCCTTTTTTGTCACTCACTGTTGTGACAGATCCTCCGATTTCTTACATAAGTTATGCAGCCACATTGTGACTTCAGGGTAAGGGTGAGGCCGAGTTTTAAAGCGCCAGCTAGGTTAATTAAGGCACACAAAGGCTGTAAAAATGTAAAAATGTAATTAAGGCATACAAAGGCTGTAAAAATGTAAAAACAGTTTTGCAAACCTACCCTTCCTTGGAAGCGGTTCTTAGCCTTCGTGCATGAATGGGCTTCAGATCGTAGAAATCCCTGAAATGGTCTGTGAAATCGTGTGTGTGTGTGTGTGTGTGTGTGTGTGTGTGTGTGTGTGTGTGTGTGTGTGTGCCCCTAAATGCATTTTTTTTTTTTTTTTTCTGACGGAGTCTCGCTCTGTCGCCCAGGCTGGGGTGCAGTGGCGCGATCTCGGCTCACTGCAAGCTCCGCCTACTGGGTTCACGCCGTTCTCCTGCCTCAGCCTCCCGAGTAGCTGGGACTACAGGCGCTCGCCACCACGCCCTGCTAATTTTTTGTATTTTTAGTAGAGACGGGTTTTCACCGTGTTAGCCAGGATGGTCTTGATCTCCTGACCTTGTGATCCGCCCGCCTCGGCCTCCCAAAGTGCTGGGATTACAGGCGTGAGTCACCGCGCCCGGCCCTAAGAGTATTTTTTTTTGGTCGGGGGAGAGAGTTAATAGCTTCATCATATTCTCAAAGAGGCCAACGACCCCACAAAGGTTAAGAACTGCTGTGGGTTAAACAGGGACACAACTGCCCATTGACAAATTTCTCTCCCGTCCCAGAGACATTGCACTAGAGAAGATTTCTTAATTCCTTTACATTGACATAGACTTCTTAAGTTTACTTTCAGATACATTTAGAAAATTAGTCTTAAACGTACTTGTCCCAAAGCAAGGTTACTATTTCATAGCTGGTCAGTCACAGTTCAAAAGTCAACCACCGAAAGATTTTCCAACCTTCTTGGGATTACCTGCTTGTAGAGACTCAGGGAGGTAGGAGGAGGAAGGGGAGTCGAGGGTATAAGGGGAGAGAATGATGATATTGTACTTACTGTACAAATATGTATTGAGTGCCTCCCAGGTTCTGGTGGGGGAAGTAGAAAGATGAGTTAGCACCCTGCCTTGAAGGTGCTTCAAAGTGGAATAGAGTGGAAAGAGTATGGGTTGCAGTTAGATGTGGGTTCAAATGCGGATCCCTTTCCTCAGTTGTGGAAGAGTGACTTAACTTCTCTGATCCTCACTATCCTTATTATAGAAAAAGAGAAGGGGAAAAATGCCTCTTTTAGGGTTGTTGTGAAGAATAGATTTTATGGGGCTGGGTACGGTGGCTCATGCCTGCAATCTCAGCACTTTGGGGAGCCAAGGCAGGGGGATTGCTTGAGCTCAGATGTTTAAGACCAGCCTGGGTAATATAGGGAGACCCTGTCTCTATAAAAAATAAAAAAACTAGCTGGATGTGGTGGCTCATGCCTGCAGTCCCAGCTATTTAGGAGGCTGAGGCAGGAGATTTGCTTGAACCCAGGAGGCTGAGGCTGCAGTGAGCTATGATTGCATCACTGCACTCCAGCCTGGGCAACAGAGCGAGACCCTGTCTAAAAAAAAAAAAAGTATTGATTTTATGAATGTAAAGTACTAGCATATCAGGAGCTGAGCTGAATAAATGGTAGCTGTTTTTACAGTGGAAGGGCCACACAGTGGAGGAAGAGTGGAAATAGATAGGATGTGAGGAAGGTGGGGTGCTGAACATGAGCCCCAGTAGGAATCAATGGACCTTGATCTTCCAAGGGCAGGGTGGCTGGGAGGGCCTGTTGGTAGTATTAAAGTGTCAACCTGCAGCTTTAAAATCCTATCCCTGGGTGGGGCGTGGTGGTGGAAACCAGGCCTCATGGGAGACTCTTTTTTTTTTTTTTTTTTTCCCACCAAAGCAATTTTATTCTCAATATTGCTGCAGGTCCTTTTTGAAGTACTAAACCATGGTGCTGCCTGCATTTTTTTTTTTTTAAGTACAAGGACTACAGACTTTTGAAACTGTTTTAATTTTGTAAAATTCTCCTAGTTGCATGAATAATAATGTCCTTAATATGGTGCTTGCTCCCTGGTATTCACTCAATTAATAATACTTATTGTTAACAATAATTATTCCACTGTGAACACTCTTGCAAGGGGCAGGTTGGTAAAGCAGTAACCTATACCTGACTTTCTCAACTCACATTTCTTTTTCTTACCTATTTTTGCCTTCAACGTTTTTTTTAAACCTTAGTCTCTTTTTCACTTTTTTTGGGTTATATAATTGGCTGTGCATTTATATTCTCAGAGAAGACGCCTATGTGAAGAGTTAATATCAGAGGCATTTGGGTTCCTTGTACTTTCATGTAGTAGTCATGGGCCCATAGAGTCTTAGATGTGGAAGGGCCCTCAGGAATCATCTAGACCTCCCTGTCCCCTTACAGGGAAACCTCTGTGCTGTTGCTGGCCAGATACTCTACAGACCTCTCCTGGAATACAGTTACCTGTTCCTTGAGGCTCTTTCAATCTACTGTCTATTGTTTCACCAGCTTTAATTGTTGGAGAAAAATCCTTTCTCATACTGAGCTGAAATCTGCCACATGTAACTTCCATACTTTGGTCCTTGTTCTGCCCTTTGAGGAAATATTAACTGATTCTAGTCCCACATGGCACCCCTTCAATACTTGAAAGTACTGTCGTCCTAGTTAAGTCTTCTGTCTCCTTTCCAACCCCCCAAATCCTTTCTTGCTTCTTACTGGAAATAGTCCTGTAGTACCCTAGTCACCATCCTGTGTGGAAGAGCTTCAGTGGCAGGTCCCATTTAGAAGGTGGTAGTACTCAGCATGGGACATGGTGTTGCCAGTATGATCTGATCAGGACAGAACAGTGTGGCTACTGGCTTCCTCAAATCTAGGTACTGTGCTGTTGTTCACTTCTAAGAATGTGGCCCTAGATTCCCTGAGTCTTTTGGTATATACCGTAATACAACTTGTTTGATCATTTAACTAAAAATGAACTTTAAAAGCATAGTTGATATTGTCTAAGATGCTTAGTAGTACCATCTTGGTATTTGTATTAGTGTTTTATTTCAGTACAAACTTGCTTTGATGTTGATTTAAGCTTGGCCTCTCATGTCAATTTTTACCAATTTTAAGATAACATTACTTTTTTTTTTAAACAGAGTCACTCTATCGTCCAGGCTGGAGTGCAGTGGTGTGATCTCAGCTCACTGTAACATCTGTCTTCTGGGTTCAAGTGATTCTCATGCCTCAGCTTCCCAAGTAGCTGGGACTACAGGCATGTGCCACCATGCCCAGCTAATTTTTGTATTTTTAGTAGAGACGGGGTTTGCCATGTTGGTCAGGCTGGGCTTGAACTCCTGGCCTCAAATGATCCACCTGCCTCAACCTCCTAAAGTGCTGGGATTACAGGCATGAGCCACTGCATCTGGCCTGTGAGTTACTTTTTGATAATATCTTACACTGCTATTTGGGTAGTTTAATTGGTGCTACTTTTCCAATTAACTTACTTAATTAAATCAATATCTTTTCTAGATCCATATGTCAAACTTCTGCTTGATGCTATGAAACACTCAGGTTGGTAAGTAACTCTTTTTGAAGTGCTGCTCTGAGGTCTGGCTGTTGAAAACAAAAACCAAGTTCTCTTCTTAAGAGAACTGCTTAGGATTTCTCTGAGGTCACGAAGTCTTTTCCATAGGGTAAATAGAGGTAGTTGGCTGCATTGTCTCCAGACAGGCCTTGTTCTCTTTGGACATCTTCTGCCCTAACTCATGTTTTTTTTTTTTTTTGAGATAGAGTCTCGCTTTTGTTGTCCAGGCGGGAGTGCATTGGCGCTGTCTCGGCTCACTGCAACCTCCGTCTCCCAGGTTCAAGCAATTCTTCTCCCTCAGTCTCCCAAGTAGCTGGGTTTACAGGCGCACGCCACCATGCCCGGCTAATTTTTGTATTTTTAGTAGAAATAGGGGTCTCACCATTTTGACCAGACTGGTCTTGAACTCCTGTCCTCAAGTGATCCACCCACCTCGGCCTCCCAAAGTGCTGGGATTATAGGTGTGAGCCACTGTGCCAGCCCAGCTCATTTTCTAGCTCTTACCATTCACCTTGGGTGATTAATAAAGACAGTACTCAAAATTTTCTTGTAAGTAATTACCAAGCCTAGCCTTTCTGTGACACCAGCCTGAGCACTGTTTTTAATGGAAAAGAAATCTCAGCTTGTTATGTAGGAACCTTGCAGATGTTGTATAACTTTGAGGGGTTTAAAGGAAGTGACTTCTGGCATCCAGTTCTTAACATTCTGGCCCAAGGGCAGGAACTCCAGCATACTTGCAATATGGCCATAATCAGTTGAACAAATTTTTTTTTTTTTGAGACGGAGTTTTGCTCTTTTTTTTGCCCAGGCTGGAATGCAGTGGCGCGATCTCGGCTTACTGCAACCTCCGCCTCCCGGGTTCAAGCAATTCTCCTGCCTCAGCCTCCTGAGTAGCTGGGATTATAGGCGTCCACCACCACCCCGGCTAATTTTGTATTTTTAGTAGAGATGGGTGTTCTCCATGTTGGTCAGGCTGGTCTTGAACTCCCGACCTCAGGTGATCCACCTGCCTCGGCCTCCCAAAGTGTTGGGATTAGAGGCGTGAGCCACCGTGCCTGGCGGACAAATGTTTTATGGAATCATATCTGTAGAATTTGAACTAGAATGGATTTTGTGTACAACCTCCTTATTTTACAGGTGAGATAACAGTCCTGAAGATGTTGTTTCTTTCCCAAGGTTTCCTATGTGTTAGTAGTAGAGGGGATTTACTATATGGTGGAGGGTCTCCTGAGTCCTGGCCCAGGGCTGTTTGCCACATACACACTGTTTCTGGACATTGTCTCTTTTTCTTGCCTTTTAGTGCTGTTAACAAAGATAGACACTTTTCTTGCGAAGACTGTAATGGAAATGTCAGTGGAGGTTTTGATGCTTCAACATCTCAGGTAGGCATTATTGCCAAATTGTTTCCTTCCCTTTAATCCTCTCTCTTTATTTTTTTTGAGCATCTTCCACATGCTCGGCATTCTGTTTGGTAGACTTTATGTAGGACTAAAAAAGTGAATTAGTTATCCTTACTCTAAGGAGTTTACTCTTAAAATCTCTTAAGGAGTTTACAACCTTACAGGAAAGATAAGACATGAACACAGATAATTACAAAATGAGGAAAGCTAAACCATTTTAGGTGGGCTTGGTTACCACAATGGAACAGTGATGTGATTGATTGAAAGATGCCAACAGATTCAACTAGAGGATATAAAGCCTCCTTAGGGGCAGAGCAGGGGCAGAGCTGGGGCAGCATGAGCAAAAGTGCATGCTAGGAAACTGCATGGCACGTGTAGGGAATGGCATATTGTGTAGTTTATCTGGAGAGCAGGAACATGTGGGGAATGAGGGAAAATAGGATTGGAAAGAAATGTAAGCCCTGTGGTGGGAGGCTTTGAATGCTAAATTAAAGGGTTTTTACCTTTACGTGGTGAGAAGTGATACTGCCTGTGAAAATTTTTTATTAGGGGAGTTTTCTAATCTGCACAATATGGGCAACAATTCTATCTATTTTATGGAATGATTATGAGAATTTAATGAGATATCTCTTATAGAGTTTCTTATCTTAGCGCCTGGCCCATAATAAGCATTCAATAAATTTTATTATTAGTTTTAAGTCATCAGAGGGTTTCGACAGAGTCTTGGAGGTGGTAGATAATGTCATGTGATGATGGTAAATGATGGTGTTATAAGTAACTGTTTCCCACTTGAATGTATAATTCATACTTAACTACACTTAACTGTTTCCTGCTGGAGAATTTTATATGTATTTAGGTTATTTATAGCATTTTTACAGTAATCATGTGAAGTGGCAATATAGAACAAGGATGAGAAGTCTAGATTTTGGAGTCAGACTTGAGTTCAAATCCTAGTTTCCCTGCTTATTATCTGTGGGGCTTGGGCAAGTTATTTTTCTTCTTCTCAGTTTCCTCATTTGTAAACTGGTAATAACAATACCTATAGCTCTCAAAATGGCTCTGGATAAGTTCACCCCCTTCTCGGTCCCCCCAGGGTTAAATAGAGTGCACATCTTGAACTTTCATCCTAATTCTCAGCAGTGTTGAACACAGTTGGGCACCCTCTCCTTTTATTTTATTATTATTTTTTAAATTATTATTGTTTTTGAGACAGAGTCTTACTCTGTCACCCAGGCTGGAATGCAGTGGTGCAATATGGGCTCACTGCAACCTCTGCCTCCTGAGTTCAAGTGATTCTCCTGCCTCAGCCTCCTGAGTAGCTCGGATTGCAGGCATGTGCCACCATGCCCAGCTAATTTTTGTATTTTTAGGAGAGACAGGGTTTCGCCATATTGGCCAGGCTGGTCTCGAACCCCTGACCTCAGGTGATCCACCCATCTTGGCCTCCCAAACTGCTAGGATTACAGGCATGAGCCATCGTGCCTGGCCTATTTTTTTAAATGAAAATTTTTATTATGAAGTATCTCATTCATACAGAAGAGTAAAACATCTATATGTACACTTTCAGTAATAATAAAGTGCACACCTACATAACCACCACCCAGACTAGAGAAAAAGAACATTACTAGGACTTCAGAAGCCTTTGTGGTCCTCTTGAATCAGGTCCTTTTCCCTTCCTTATCCTGACTTTTGTGGTAAACATTCCCTGCTTTTCTGAATGGCTTTACCATCTACATATACAATCCAACAGTATGTTATTTAGTTGCCTGCTTTTGAGCTTTATACATGTTATACTTTGAGTTTTATGTAGCATTTTGTAGTATTATGAAATTGTACAATATATAGTCTCCAATTACTTTCCACCTTCAGCATTGTGAGATTCTTTCTTCTTGTTGTGTGTACCTCCCTGGTTTATTTAGTTTCCCTGTTATATAGTATTTATTCCATTGTGTGTTTATACTACAGTTTACTCTAATATTGATTGTTTCCAACTTTGTTATTATGAACAATGCTGTTATGAATATTCTTGACCTTCGCTACTGGTGCACATGTGCAAGAGTTTCTCTAAGGTATATGCTCAAGAGCAGAATTACTGGGTCATATAGTTTGTATACACTTGACTTCAGCTATTAATGCCAAATATTTTCTTTGGTTTCTAGTATACAGCACTCTTCTGGTTGCTCCTTTGCTAGCTTACCTTCCTCTACTAGCATTTAAATGTCCAAGTCCCTCAATCCTTGGTCATAGAGCCCCTTCTTTTCTTACTCTGTACTCTGCCAAGGAGGTCTCATCAATTTTCTGGGGTCAAAGCTCACTTTTAAGAACTCCACATTCCATATATCCAAGTGCCCATTTAACACCTCTACTTGAGCATCTTTTTATTTATTAATTTTTATTTTTAATGAAAAAAAATTTTTTTGGGACAGGGTCTTGCTCTGTCACCTAGGCTGGAGTGCAGTGGCGCAATCTTGGCTCACTACAGCCTTGAATTCCTAGGCTCAAGTGATCCTCCCATCTCAGCCTCCTGAGTAGTTGGGACTACAGGAGTGCATCACTGGACCCGGCTAACTTTTAAAATTTTTTGTAGAGATGAGGTCTCGCTATGTTGCCCAGGCTGGTCTTAAACTCCTGGCCTCAAATGATCCTTCCACCTCAGCCTCCCAAAGTGCTGGGATTACAAGTGAGAGCCACTGCTCCCCGCCTACTTAAGTGTCTTAAAGACACTTCAGACTTGAAATGTGTAAGTCCAAATTCATGATTGTTACCATCCCCCATCCCCACCCAACCCAGTCTTTTAATTTTGCATATCTCAGTGGATGGTGCTACCATTGATCCTATTAGCCAAGCCAGAAATTTATGGATCATCTTTGATACCCCTGATTCCTTCCCCATATTCTATCAACATATTTTGTCTAATTTACCTCCTAAATAACTCTTTCGGCTTCCACCATTCTAGCTGAAGTGCTGTTCTCTCTTGCCTAGGATATTAGCCTTCAGCTAATTTCTCTGCATCCAGTTTTGGCCATCTCCTGCCTATTCTTCCAACTATAGTTAAAAGGATAAAAGCAAAATAAAACCAAAGCAGTCTTCTGTTTCAACATTCTCTTTATCCTGAGAGCTTCCCATTGCTCTTAGGGTAAAGACAAAGTCTTCAGGGATTTGGCCCCCCGACCTCACCAGCCGTATCTGTTGCCTACCACCCCCACCGCTGTGCTTCAACTCTAGAGCTCTCCTTTTAGCTTCTCAAGCATTTTCTTCCGTCAACCCTTCCTCTACGCTTTGCATAGGTTTTTCTCTCTGCCTAGAATACTCCCTTCCCCTCCGCACCTCAAATTTCACTTCCATTCATCCATTAGATACCAGTTTAACTATTCCTTCCACAGAGAAACCTTTCCCCACCTCCAGAGTAGGTCAGGCATTCTTTCTTTTTCTTTTTCTTTCTTTCTTTATTTTTTTTGACACAAGGTCTCCCTTTCTTGCCCAGGCTGGAGTTCAGTGGCATGTTCCTGGCTCACTGCAGCACCAACCTCCTGGGCTCAAGTGATCCTCCTACCTCAGCCTCCCAAGTAGCTGGGACTATAGGCATGTGCCACCATGCCTGGCTAATTTTTATTTTTATTTTTTTATAGAGATGGGGTTTTGCTCTGTTGCCCAGGCTGATCCCGAACTCCTGGGCTCAAGCAATCTGCCTGCCTCAGCCTCTCAAAGTACTGGGATTACAGGCATGAGCCACTGCACCCAACCTCATTGTATATGCTCATGATAATCTGGATTTTTTTCATGACAACTGTCATTGCATGTATGTAAACATTTTGGTAAATATTTGGTTAATTTCTGTCTCCATCAGTAGATTATAATCTATTATTAGGTCTCAATAAGTATTAGTTGAATCAATGGATGTTGAATGAATGTATATAAATAGCTGGCACATATCCCAGTGTCTGGCAGTAGTACACAATCAATGGCAGCTATTACTATTAGGATCCCTCGTGTCTTTCTTATTCTTATAGGGTCCTGCTCAGTGTGCTGTTGCGTTTTGCACTTCTTTCTGAAGGTCTTTCTGAGGAGTTTTCCCTGGCATTTTCCCTCATTCTAGTAAAATGAGGACAGTGGTGGTCATTCCTTGTTCATTCAATGCTCATTCAGAAACTTGATACGAAGTATTTTACATATATTCTCATTTAATTCTCACAGTTCTATGAGGTAGGTACCCTAATTATCTCCTTT
The DNA here is from genome assembly GCF_028885655.2 of Pongo abelii. Taxonomy (NCBI): domain Eukaryota; kingdom Metazoa; phylum Chordata; class Mammalia; order Primates; family Hominidae; genus Pongo; species Pongo abelii. Next base: position 55,885,867 of record NC_071995.2, read on the forward strand.
TTATAGTTGAGGAAACTGAGGTACAGAGAGATTAAGAAACTTGCCCAAGGTCACTGAGTTAGTAAGGGGTGGAGCTGGAATTTGAATCTGTGTGCTTCATTCCAAAGCCCACTCTCTTAGCCATAATGCTGTGGAGTCCGAGACAGACTAGTATGATCAACCCAGTGAGGATGGTGTGTGAATACGTGTCCTTAATCTAAGAACTGCTGTAGTCCAGAGAGAGGAGAAGGGAGAAGTTAGTCACTGGGCGAGGCAATTGGAGCATGTACACTTAGGACTGGGACTTGTCCCATGGGTAGATGTGCGGCCAGTGGAGAAGAGTGGGTAGAGATATTCCAGGCAGGTGAGCTTGTGGGGGATAGGTGAGGTCATGTGGGAGAGAAGACTGAGTATATGAAAGGAGATTTTAGAAATCACTGAACTTCTTTTATTTTGGTGTCTCCTAGATAGTTTTGTGCCAGAATAATATCCATAATCAGGCCCATATGAACAGAGTGGTCACACACGAGCTCATTCATGCATTTGATCATTGTCGTGCCCATGTCGACTGGTTCACCAACATCAGACATTTGGCATGCTCAGAGGTGAGTTTTATTGTATTTTTCTCCAGAACACTCTATGCTTGAATATTTTATTCAAGTGTAATTTATTTAAATGTATTCCTTTTCCTACTGTCATAGTTCTACCTTAGTCTTGAATTTCTGTTTTTAACTAACATTGAATACCATTTTTGATATACAGCTAGATAAATTTAAAGTGTATTTTTAGAATTCTCTTAACTATATCCTGTAAGTCCTAGTAATAGTGATGACTGACTTTAATAAGCTATTAATTTTTTCCTATGGAATACATTTTATAATGTGAAAAAATAATAATTAAAATTTACTGAGGGCTGTGTTCCAAACACTGTTCTGTTTGCACAGATTCTTATTTAATCTTCACAATAACCTACTGAGATAGATATTATACTATTATTGTCCCTGTTTTACGTATGTGGAAAGTGAGACAGTTGTTTAGATTCCAAAGTTAGTAAGTGGCAGAGGCAGGATTACAACCAGTGTTTTTAACTAGCTTGCCTGGCTGCCTTCCATAGAGCTCCTTGCTTGCCCTAGAGTAAAACATGCTCTTTTCAAAAATACAACATAAAAACATATTTATTACTAAGCATGTTGGATTGCTCTTGGAATATGCTCCTAGAGAGAGCATATTCTGCATATGCATATACTTGGATGTCATTAATTGAAGAGTTAATTAAAATAATCTAAATCTCAAGCCTATACTTTATAACTTAGATTATTTTCCCTTTCTCTTGAAATTAATATGTAGCCCCCTGCATCTAATTATAATTCCAATTATTTGGAGAATAGACTGAAACCTGAGTTTTTAAATAGGTCTCTCTGTTGGGTACTGTGAGAATTAATGCCTTTTAGCTAGTTAAAGTGTGTTAAGTACTTTGAGCTCCTCAGAGGAATGAGGCCATAATATTGAAGAAGGAACAAGAAGTGGGCCATTCTGTTAGCAATGAATTAGCAAAAATGTGGTCAGGCTGCCTGTAGAATCTATGTGGGTAGTTCTAAGACTTTTTCATTCATTAAAGTATAGTAAATCTGAAAATATGTCCTAATTTCAGGCAGTCATGCTCATAGCGTGACCAGTTTGGAATGTTCTTGATTCTTTGTGTTTTGTATTGCTTCATTTTTCACAGGACAATCAAGTCCCTAGAGGAAGGTCATGAACTTATACAGGTTTGAGGGAAGCTCCAAGAGAGATTCAGGCTAGGGTTGGGAGGGGCATATTCTCAAAGTGTCTCAGATATTAATGCATTCAATTTTAAGCTCACATTGAAACTCAGTTTATTTCAAGAATGCTTTCTTGAAGTACTTTTGGCAATTTCTACAAGTATTTGTGTTTTGTAGAGTGTGTAGTTTAACTCTGAGGTCTAGCTCTCTTACTTTTGGTTCCAAAAGAAATTAGTTCTGTCAGTAAAGCTACAGCATAAAGTTTAGAAAATTTCCTTTGGTAGGCAATTGAACTTTTCCCCATCTCTCCAGTGTATTTGGCATTGTCTAGCATAGCTCATAGATATTTGTTCTTGTTGTCAATAGAGTTTAAAAAGTCCTTTAAGAAGAAGTCTTACAAATACTCTTTTCTCAGACAAAGATGCTAATTTTATATTCTTTTCTAATTTTTAAAAATTGGTTGATATCATAAAGATATATAGAGCATGAGCATTTATTTCTTTTTATTTGTCTTCTGTGTGATAGGTTCGAGCTGCTAACCTTAGTGGAGACTGCTCACTTGTCAATGAAATATTCAGGTTACATTTTGGATTAAAACAACACCATCAGGTAAAAACTAACTTGAAATCACCTCCCCTCCAGAGTGTTACGAATGAAAATAATGAATAAAGAAATGAAAAGTACATTCAGTATTTGAAATTTGAAAGAACTTCCCATGTGAAAAGAATACAAAGTATGTACCATTTAAACAAAGTAGATGGAATTTAGTTCTACTTTATAATTATGGGCAAGCTATGTGACTCAATGACTGTGTGAGATAGTTTAATAATGAAAAAAGGCCTGGCGCGGTGGCTCATGCCTCCCAGCAGTTTGGGAGGCCGAGGTGGATGGATCACAAGGTCAGGAGATCGAGACCAGCGTGGCCAACATGGTGAAACCCCGTGTCTACTAAAAATACAAAAAAATTAGCTGGGCGTGGTGGTGCACACCTGTAGTCCCAACTACTCTGGAGGCTGAGGCAGGAGAATCGCTTGAATCTGGGAGATGGAGGTTGCAGTGAGCTGAGATCATGCCACTGCACTCCAGCCTGGGCCACAGAGTGAGACTCCATCTCAAAAAAAAAAAAAAAAAGTAGCTAAGATCTTGCATCTGGGATACTTTTCGATGGGGGTGGATAAGGAATGGAAATGAAATCACAGCATGTCTTACTGTTATTCTAACAATTCTTGACTTCTATTTTGAATCTACCATAGCATTCTGGAGACAAAAGATGTAATCCCTTCCAGAACAGAGAGTGTGTTGCTGCACAAGTTATGGCTATGTGTCGGTGTATCTGTAAAGGCTATATAATGTGATAGAAAACCTTTGGCTTAGCACAGACTTGAGTATGATGAGCTTAGCTGAGAGGGATTTGTGTAAACAAAACAAAAACAAAAAACAAAAGAGAGCTATAAGGCAAGATTATCTTGCTAGAAAGGCTTTGAGATCTGTATTAGGTGGACGTGGGGAGAGGAAGTATAGGACTCATGGATTGATAATGAATGTGAGCAGTTCTGCCTGGGCCTGTGTCCACATTTAGGAGAAAGGCTGGTCAGTCATTTTCTACAGTAAGAGCCTGCTGAGTCAGTTTGTGAAGTATGTGAGCATCACGATATCAGTTCCAACTAGATGAAAAAAGATAGGCTTAGGACAACAGGAAGGCCCTTGGTTTTCTGGAGAAGACAGTAACTCAACTCTGGAGTGGGGGGTGGAAAGTCACAGTGAGCTACTCAGAAATTGTGAACTTAGTGAATGGGAGGGAGAAGAAAAGCCTCCTGCCTGGAAAGGGTGATTACTCTGGACAGTGAGGTGTTCAGCCTCTGTCAGGTCAGCTTAGTGATAGCCAGTGACTTGTCTTGTGCTGCATGTTTCCTGTGCCCTTGAGTCCCTGCTTCTCTGGTGAATTCTGTGTGTTCTGGCTGTCAGTGGAGAGAGTGGAAGCAGGGTACACATCAGCACACCCCTAGAGAAGAGGATAATGTGGTTAAAGCATGTGCTGGCATAGCTCATGGATATCTGCTCTTGACAATAGAGTTTGAAAAATTCCTTAAAAAAAAAACTGTTACATATACTCTGTTTTTAGAAAAATATGCTAATTTTATATTCTTTTCCAATTAAAAAAAATCAGTTGATATACTAAAGAAATAGAGCATGATTTTTTTTTTTTTAATTCACCTTCTATCTTTGTGATAGGTTTGTGATGCACACAATCTTTGAAAGAAGAAGTTTTCCTCTTTTTACCATTGGGTAGCAGCAGCAGAAAACAAATAGAAATAGCAATAGGACAGAAAATATGTGGAGGTAGTAGGAATCTGGCTGAGGGAGAAGAGTTTTAGAGAATGGAGTCCCTGCTTTTGTATAGCATGTACCCAGGAAATAGAAACAGCAAGTACAGTTACTGATTGTAAAATTGAATAGTCATATCTTTATTTTAACAGAAATTTATTATGTCTGAAAAGAAGTAAATCTGTGGTCTACACTTGTGTCTCCCAACCCCGTGGCTTCAGGAGACAAATTTTTGTACCTTTTTTCCCTGGAGGGGAGAAATTTCCTCTCTTTTTAGCAACTGTTGTTTTGGCTTCACATGGTTCTTCCTTTTCTTGTTCCTTTATGCCTGGGGTTTATTTTTTAAAATCAGCGTTTAGTAAAATTCAGGTTGGGAAACACTATATTCCAATGTTAGTGAGTATCTCCAGCTTGAGCACACTGACCAGGCCAATGAAAAACTGGGAACATGCAGAGAAAACGGATGGTTGTCAGGATGCACAGCCATCCAAACCAGTGTTTGATTATTTTTAGGAAAAGGTCAAATGCCATTCTTTTGAGTTTTAGATTGGGCCTCGGGAGAAATAAATGGATTAAAAGCTCTCCAAGAATTGGAATGTCAGGGCCTTATATGTCTTAAATATTTAAATTAGAGTATTGAGAAATTCTAGCCTATTACTATGAAACATTAGGTAAATTATTATCTTAGAACTTTAATATCTGTGTAAAGAACAATCAGGAAAAAAAAGTTGTTTAATTTCCACCCCCCCTAAAAAATTAAGGTACTTTCCAAGTTTGGGTGGATATGTGTATGGTTTCCTGTTGCCTCCAGAGAGGACTTACCCTTCTCAAAGGAAAAGTTATCTAGCATTGGTCAACTGAAAAGAAAGAGAGGTACAGAAGTGAAGTATATTTTAAATTTAATTAAATTTTATCAAAAAGTCAATCAGGACCTTATAGACTTTTTTTTTTTTTTTGGCAATTTTGCAAATTGGGAGATATTGTTTGGCAGACACTGCCAAGAATTTCTGAGGATGACATCTGCTTATATCAGTGGGAAAGATGAGAAAATAGAGAAGGTCTTACTTATGCCTAAATAATTTTAGGTTGAGCTAAAAATACTCCTTAAGTGTTATGGATCTTTGTTCATTTTGTTTTCTTCTTTGGAATGACAGAAATTAGTAAAATAATATGAGGAAATTAATTTTAATTAATTCAGACATTAGATAAAATGTATTATTTCATGATTAAATGTTTATATAAAATTAAAGCTTCATACTCTTCCTTCTTTTTAGACTTGTGTGCGAGACAGAGCCACTCTTTCTATCCTGGCTGTTAGGAATATCAGCAAAGAAGTAGCTAAAAAGGCTGTTGATGAAGTTTTTGAATCTTGTTTCAATGACCATGAACCTTTTGGAAGGATCCCACATAACAAGACTTATGCAAGATATGCTCATAGAGACTTTGAAAACCGTGATCGGTATTATTCAAATATATGAGCACAATGACATTTTTATATTACAGAGCTTCCATCATCATGAAGAAAAAAAAATTTGGTTCTCAAGTGAACAAACATATAAAATGTAAACAATCCCTTCAATCCATATAAAACAGAGAAGACTGTGATTCTAGCATATTATCAGAAAAAGTAACTGTGGCAAAAAATGAAACTGCTTTAAACTCCAAGGCAAAAATTGTATCTTTATAGCTAACCATTTAGTAAATAAATACATTACATTTTTGTATTTTAGTGATTTGTTTTTATTACATGTGATTATTTTAAAATTTGATTATGAAACCTGTGAAGTGTGCTCTTCCATGATGTTGATAGGTGACCACTGTTGGTATTTACATTAAATGTAAAGAAATGTGTACTGATCTCATTGTAGGACACTTATTGAGCTGTTGTTATGATGAAAATTGGAAATAATTCATTCAGTGGTCAATGCTATCCTCTCCCTATTCTTCTTTTGTCATATATGTGGGACCCATATGGCCTAATTTTCTGGGGACAGTCCTGGTTAGATCTTTTTCTTTTAAATAAACGCAGTGCTCGAATTTTAGCTCCAGATCGACTGTAAGAACAAACCAGCAATACCGAGAGGACCCACAGACCCTCTGAAGGAAGCGACTGCTCCTGCAGTACCCAGGAGACACCCCAAATACTGTGAGTGCCCAACTGCAGAAGTGGGAAAGGGAGACCCTCCTCTCCCACACACACACCCCCACTGGAGAAACTGAAGGTCTGTTTGTGGGAGAAGTTTCCGACCTTACCTGGAGCTGAGTTAATTTAGAGAGCCGAGTGAAATACAAGGGTAGAGCAAGCAGCAGGAAGGCCCAGGGAGCTCGCTGGGTCCCCAAGCAGCCCATTCCTGCCTGTCACCACAGGGATCCATTGCAAGGGCAGCCAGAGGAGCAGCGGGTAAAACTCCACAGGGAGAAGGACATCTCTAGCTGAACTTTGTAACTATTTCAATGGGGCAGGAAGCCTCCCGGCCAGAACTTGGGAGAGGGCCAAATCCCATGTGCAGAATCCACAGAGGGGAAGAACTAAGCTCTTTTCTTTCACAGCTGGGAGGTGGGTAGCCTGGGGCAAGTTTTCAAGCCTGTCTCACCCACCACCTGGAAACAGACTTGGGGCTGTGGTGGGGGGCATGGTGGGAGTGAGACTGGCCCTTCGGTTTGTGTGGGAGCTGGGTGAGGCCTGTGACTGCCGGCTTTCCCCCACTTCCCTGACAACCTGCATGATTCGCCAGAGGCAGCCATAATCCTCCTAGGGACACAACTCCAGTGACCTGGAAATCTCACCCTCATCTCCCACAACAGTCATAGCAAGACCTGCCCAAGGAAAGTCTGAGCTCAGACATGCCTATCCCTGCCCCGACCTGATGTTCCTTCCCTACCCACCCTAGTATCTGAACAAAAAGGGCATACAATCTTGGGAGTTCTAGGGCCCCGCTCACCACAAGTTCTTCTCCATACTACCACAACTGATGCTCTCTGGAAAGCGCCACCTCCTGGCAGGAGGCCAGCCAGCACAAAAATAGAGCCTTAAACCACCAAAGCTAAGAACGCTCATGGAGTCCATTGCACCCCCCTGCCACCTCCACTGGAACAGGTGCTGGTATCCACAGCTGAGAAACCCACAGACAGTTCACATCACAGGATTCTGTGCAGGCAACCCCCAGTACCAGCACGGAGCTGGGTAGACTCACTGGGTGGTTAGACCCAGAAGAGAGACAACAATTACAGCAGTTTGGCTTACAGGAAGCCACATCCATAGGAAAAGGGGGAGGGTACTATATCAAGGGAACACCCTGTGGGACAAAGGAACCTGAACAATGGCCTTCAGTCCTAGACTTTCCCTTTGATAGAGCCTACCCAAATGAGAAGGAATCAGAAAAGTAACCCTGGTAATATGACAAAACAAAAGCTCTTTAACACCCACAAAAAAATCACACTAGTTCACCAGCAATGGATTCAAACCAAGAAGAAATCCCTGATTTACCTGAAAAAGAATTCAGGAGGTTAGTTATTAAGCTAATCAGGCAGGCACCAGAGAAAGGCAAAGCCCAGTGCAAGGAAATCCAAAAAATGATACAAGAAGTGAAGGGAGAAATATTCAAGGAAATGGAGAGCTTAAAGAAAAAAGAATAAAAATTCAGGAAACTTTGGATACACTTTTAGAAAGGCAAAATGCTCTGGAAAATCTCAGCAATAGAATTGAACAAGTAGAAGAAAGAAATTCAGAGCTTGAAGACAAGGTCTTCAAATTAACCCAATCCAACAGAGACAAAGAAAAAAGAATAAGAAAATATGAACAAAGCTTCCAAGAAGTCTAGGATTATGTTAAGTGACCAAAACTAGGAATAATCAGTGTTCCTGAGGAAGAAGAGAATTCTAAAAGCTTGGAAGACATATTTGGGGGAAATAATTGAGGAAAACTTCTCTGGCCTTGTGAGAGACCTAGACATTCAAATATGAGAAGCACAAAGAACACCTGGGAAATTCATCACAAAAAGATCATTGTTTAGGTACATTGTCATTAGGTTATCCAAAGTTAAGATGAAGGAAAGAATCTTAAGAGCTGTGAGACAGAAGCACCAGGTAACCTATACAGGAAAACCTATCAGATTAACAACAGATTTCTCAGCAGAAACCCTACAAGCCAGAAGGGATTGGGGCCCTATCTTCAGCCTCCGCAAACAAAACAATTATCAGTCAAGGATTTTGTATCCAGTGAAACAAAGCATCATATATGAAGGAAAGATACAGTCTTTTTTCAGACAAATAAGTGCTGGGAGAATTCACCACTACAAGAACCGCTAAAAGGAGCTCTAAATCTTGAAACAAATCCTGGAAATGCAACACATCAAAACAGAACCTCTTTAAAGCATAAATCACACAGGATCTGTAAAACAAAAATACAAATTAAAAAGCAAAAGTAAAAAACCAAAATACAGAGGCAACAAAGAGCATGATGAATGCACTGATGCCTCACATTTCAATTATAACATTGAATGTAAATGGCCTAAATGCTCCACCTAAAAGAAATAGAACCACAGAATGGATAAAAACTCACCAACCAACTATCTGCTGCCTTCAGGAGTCTCACCTAACACATAAGGACTCACATAAACTTAAAGTAAAGGGGTGGAATAAAGCATTTCATGCAAATGGACACCAAAAGTGAGCAGGGGTGGCTATTCTTATATCAGAAAAAACAAACTTTAAAACAATAGCAGTTAAAAGAGACAAAGAGGGACATTACATAATGGTAAAAGGCCATGTCCAACAGGAAAATATTACTGTCCTAAACATATATGCACCTAACACTGGAGCTTCCAAATTTATAAAACAATTACTAATAAACCTAAGAAATGAGAGACAGCAATACAACAAGAGTGGGGGACTTCAATACTCCACTGACAGCATTAGACAGGTCATCAAGACAGAAAGTCAACAAAGAAACAATGGGATTTAAACTATAACTTGGAACAAATGGACTTAACCGATATATACAGAACATTTCATGCAACAACCGCAGAATACACATTCTATTCAACAGTGCATGGAACTTTTTCCAAGGTAGACCTTAGGATAGGCCATAAAATGAGCCTCAATAAATTTAAGAAAATCAAAATTATATCAAGCACTCTCTCTGACCACAGTGGAATAAAACTGGAAATCAACTCCAAAAGGAACCATCAAAACCATGCAAATACATGGAAATTAAATAACTTGCTCCTGAATGAGCATTGGGTCAAGAACAAAATCAAGATGGAAATTAAAAAATTCTTTGAACTGAATGATAATAATGACACAACCTACCAAACCCCTGGGATAAAGCAAAGGTGGTGCTAGGAGGAAGGTTCATAGCCCTAAATGCTGATATCAAAAAGACTAAAAGAGCACAAACTGACATTCTAAGGTCACACCTCAAGGAACTAGAGAAACAAGAACAAACCAAACCCAAACCCAGTAGAAGAAAGAAGTAACCAAGATCAGAGCAGAACTAAAGGAAATTGAAACAGCAACAACAACAACAACAAAAATACAAAAGATAAATGAAACAAAAAGCTGGTTCTTTGATAAGATAAGTAAAATTGATGGACTATTAGCAAGATTAACTGAGAAAATAAGAAAGAAAATCCAAATAATTTCACTAATAAACAAAACAGGAGATATTACAACTGACACCACTGAAATACAAAGGATCATTCAAAGCTACTATGAACACCTTTATGCACATAAACTGGAAAACCTAGAAGAGATGGATAAATTCTTGGAAAAACACAACCCTCCTAGCTTAAACCAGGAAGAATTAGATACCCTGAACAGACCAATAACAGGCAGCGAGATTGAAATGGTAATTAAAAAATTACCAACAAAAAAAGTCCCGGACCAGATGGATTCACAGCAGAATTCTACCAGACATTCAAAGAAGAATTGATACCAATCCTTTTGACACTATTCCACAAGATAGAGAAAGAAGAAACCCTTCCTAATTCATTCTATGAAGCCAGCATCACCCTAATACCAAAATCAGGGAAGGACATAACCATAAAAGAAAACTACAGACCAATATCCTTGATGAACATAGATGCTAAAATCATTAACAAAATACTAGCTAACTGAATTCAACAACATATCAAAAAGATAATCCACCATGATTAAGTGGGTTTCATACCAAGGATGCAGGGATGGTTTAACATACACAATTCAATAAATGTGATACACCACACAAACAGAATTAAAAACAAAAATCATGTGATCATCTCAATAGATGCAGAAAAAGCATTCAACAAAATCCAGCATTGCTTTATGATTAAAACTCTCAGCAAAATGGGCAGACAAGGGACATACCTCAATGTAATAAAAGCCATCTATGATAGACCCACAGCCCACATAATACTGAGTGGGGAAAAGTTGAAAGCATTCCCTCTGAGAACTGGAACAAGAAAAGGATGCCCACTCTCGCCACTCCTCTTCAACATACTACTGGAAGTCCAAGACAGAGCAATCAGACAAGAGAAAGAAATAAAGGGCATCCAAATTGGTAAAGGGAAAGTCAAACTGTCACTGTTTGCTGAGGATATGATTGTTTACCTTGAAAACTCTAAAGACTCCTCCAGAAAGCTCTTAGAACTGATAAAAGAATTCAACAAAGTTTCTGGATACAAGATTAATGTACACAAATCAGTAGCTCTTCTACATACCAACAGCAACCAAGCAGAGAATGAAATAAAGAACTCAGCCCCCTTTACAATAGCTGCAAAAAAAAAAAAAAAAAAAAAGGAATGTATCTAACCAAGGAGTCGAAATAGCTCTACAGGGAAACTACAAAACACTGCTGAAAGAAATCATAGATAATACAAACAAATGGAAACATCCCATGCTCACGAATGGGTAGAATCAATATTGTGAACATGACCGTACTGCCAAAAGCAATCTACACATTCAATGCAATCCCCATCAAAATACCACCATCATTCTTCACAGAATTAGAAAAAGCAATTCTAAAATTCATATGGAACCAAAAAAGAGCCCGCATAGCCAAAGCAAGACTAAGCAAAAAGAACAAATCTGGAGGCATCACACTACCTGATTTCAAACTATACTATAAGGCCATAGTCACCAAAACAGCATGGTACTGGTACTGGTATAAATAGGCACATAGACCAATAGAACAGAATAGAGAACCTAGAAATAAACCCAAATACTTACAGCCAACTGATCTTTCACAAAGCAAACAACATAAAGTGGGGAAAGGACACCCTTTTCAACAAATGGTGCTGGGAGAATTGGATAGCCACATGTAGGAGAATGAAGCTGGATCCTCCTCTCTCACCTTATACAAAAATCAACTCAAGATGGATTAAGGACTTAAACCTAAGGCCTGAAACTATTAAAATTCTAGAAGATAACATTGGAAAAATTCTAGACATTGGCTTAGGCAAGGATTTCATGACCAAGAACCCAAAAACAAATACGACAAAAACAAAGATAAATAGCTGGGACCTAATTAAACTAAAGAGCTTTTGCATGGCAAAAGGAACAGTCAGCAGACTAAACACAACCTACAGAGTAGGAGAAAATATTCACAGTCTATACATCTGACAAAGGACTAATATCCAGAATCTACAATGAACACAACCAAATCAGTAAGAAGAAAACAATCTCATCAAAAAGCGGGCTAAGGACATGAATAGAAAATTCTCAAAAGAAGATATACAGATTGCCAACAAACATATGAAAAAATGCTCAACATCATTAATGATCAGGGAAATGCAAATCAAAACCACAATGCAGTACCACTATACTCCTGCAAAAATGGCCATAATAAAAAAGTCAAATAACAGTAGGTGTTGGTGTGGATGCGGTGATCAGGGAACACTTCTACACTGCCGGTGGGAATGTAAAGTATACAGCCACTATGGGAAACAGTGTGGACATTCCTTAAAGAACTAAAAGTAGAACTTCCATTTGATCCAGCAATCCCACTACTGGATATCTACCCAGAGGAAAAGAAGTCACTATTCAAAAAAGACACTTGCACATACATGTTTATAGGAGCACAATTCACAATTACAAAATTGTGGAACCAACCCAAATGCCCATCAATCAACGAGTGGATAAAGAAACTGTTATATATATATATGATGGAATACTACTCAGCCATAAAAAGGAATGAATTAACAGCATGTGCAGTGACCTGGATGAGACTGGAGACTATTATTCTAAGTGAAGTAACTCAGGAATGGAAACCCAAACATTGTATGTTGTCACTGATATGTGGGAGCTAAGCTATGAGGACACAAAGGCATAAGAATAATTCAATGGACTTTGGGGACTTGGGGGGAAGAAGTGGAGGAGAGCCGAGGAATAAAAGAGTAAAAATATGGTGCAGTGTATACTGCTCGGGAGATGGGTGCACCAAAATCTCACAAATCACCACTAAAGAACTTACTCATGTAACCAAATACCACCTGTACCCCAATAACTTATGGAAAAAAAAATTAAGCAAACTAAAACCATAACAGAAAAAAGGCAGTGCATTAAATTCATAATACAATCCAATTTAATTTTTATATATTTATAATATTTTTCATATAATCATTCTCAAATCTTTTTTAGGCACCATATCTGAATTTTGGATCCAGAAAGCATGGTCATTGTATCTATACCCCTTAACACAGGCATTACCTGCATCTTCTACCTGCTCTTAGCAGCTGCATCTTTAACCCACTCCTAGCAAACATCATTTGACCTATGTCTAGATTGATAGGTGATGATGCATATGTGTAGATGTGACTGATTAGAGGTTTAAAGACTGAAGCTAGCAGGATTCATTCTTTTGAGTTAAAATTTTATTAAATATAAATTATAAAGTAATACCTGAAGCCTTGTTGAACATTTAAAACAAAATTTGAGGATTCTGGGAAGATAATGGAGAAGGAAGCACCAGAAATCTGTCTTCCCACTTAGGTAAAAATTATAGTAGTAGAACCTCTCTGATGTAACTCTTTTGGAACTCTGGGTCTATTAAAGGCTTGCAACATCCAGGGAAAAGCTTGGATATTAAATTGTGGTTCATTTTGGTCAATTTTAGCTCTTAGCACAGTAGCAGCTACCCATCCCCCATCTCCTATCCCTGTGGCAGGTGGGTGTGCACATGTTCCTGGAGCAGCTTGCATGCAGGTTGTGGGAGCCAGGGTGGACAAAAAAAGACTCTGTCCTCCAAACAGTGGAGATCTGTGCTTTGATTGCTAATTGCTGCTTCTGATTACAGAGGTTCAGAGGTGGACTTTGTGGTTGCACCTCCCTCCGTTGTTGCAAGCCCCCCCTGCCCTCTGGCTGAAGTGACTTCCTGGTTATTTAAAAGGCTGGTGCCTTTTTGTTTTTCCTGTGCCCTTCATTTTTCTCTTTTCCCCTCTTTGGGAGGCAGACACTGAATACTATGACATTCAAAAGTAACCTCATATACAAGATAAATTAGAAAGTTACAGCACATGTGCAGGGGAAGGTGCAAGCTCTGAAAACACCCTAATTTTATACCTCAGACTGATCCTCAGCACAGGGATAGCTTACAACAAAAATAAAAACACAAAGCAGCAAACCCTGGAGAGAGAGTATCTGACTTTTAGACTTACCAGATTATTAGATTAAAATGTCCAGTTTTCAACAAAAATCACGAGATAGAAACAGGAAATTATGGCCCATTCTATGGAAAAAAGCAAACAAACAGAAACTGTCCCTGAAAAAGACCTGTTGGCAGATTTACTAGATAAAAACTTTAAAATAACTGTCTTAAAGATGCTCAAAGATCACACGATCCAGCAATCTCACTCCTAAGTATATCCCCAAAAGAAAGAAAATTAGTATATCAAGTGATATCTGTACGCTCACATTTATTGTAGCACTATTCACAGTAGCCAAGATTTGGAAGCAACCTACACAATGGAGTATATTCAGCCATATAAAAGAATGAGATCCTGTCATTTGCAACAACATGGGTGAAACTGGAGGTCATTATGTTAAGTGAAATAAGCCAAACTTTCCATGTTCTCACCCATGGGAGCTAAACATTAAAACAATTGAACTCATGGAGATAGCAGAATGATAGTTACCAGAGGCTAGGAAGGGTAGTGGGGTGGGGGTGGGAGCATGGGGGTAAGGAGGGGAAATTGGGGATGGCCAATGGGTACAAAAAAATAGAATGAACAAGACAGTATTTGCTAGCACAACAGGGTGACTAGTAAAAAGTAATTTAATTGTACACTTAAAAATAACTAAAAGTGTATAATTGGATTGTTCATATCACGAAGTGAGGGACTGAGGGGCTAAGTTGGCTGGACTTCCTGGGTCAATAGGGACGTCCCTAAGGGGACTTTCCCCTAAGCCAAAATGAGTCACAGCTGCAAGCTAAGGGATTGAACTTCAACCAGTCACATAGGGAGTTTAAGCTCTAGCTGCAGCCTGATGTTTTTAACCAATTAGGCCCGCCAACCCACAAGCAGATTGAAAAATAAGCTAATTCTATAGAACAGAAAAAGGAAAAGAGGAGGGGTTATAAGGGGATATAAGCATAAGACACCCAAGTGAAAAACGGCAACTCTTCCGAGTCCCCTTCCACTGTGTGGAAGCTTTACTTTTGCTTTCGCTTTACTTTCACTTTCACTTTAATAAATCTTGCTGCTGCACACTCTTGGGGTCCGTGCGTTTCTCTAATCAAGTTGTAATTCTCACTGCTGCAGTCCACGGCTTTATTCCTTGAAGCCCGTGAGACCACGAACCCTTCAATTGAGAAAAACCTTAGATTGGAAGAAGACTTCTTGTCTCAAAAGGATAAATGCTTGAGGTGGGGGATACCCCATTTATCCAGATGTGATTATTATGCATTGCATGCCTGTATCAAAATGTCTCATGTATCCCATAAATACACCTAATGTGTTCCCACAAAAATTAAAAATAAAAATTTAATTAAAAAAGAACTAGCAAAAGATGCTCAAAGAACTAAAGGAAGACATGGAGAAAGTTAAGAAAACCATGTATAAACAAAATAGGAATATTAAGAGAAAACCTAGAAAGGAAAAAGAAATTGTGAAGCTGAAAAGTTCAATAATTGAAATAAGAAATTTACTAGAGGGATTCAAAGGCAGATTTGAGCAAGCAGAAGAAAATCAGCAAACTCAAAGACAGGACAATGGAAATTAGCAAGTCTGAGGAACAGAAAGGAAAAAGATTGAAGAAAAGTAAGCACAGCCTAGGAGTCCCATGGGACAATATCAAGCAGACCAATATATACATTGTAGGAGTTCCAGCAGAAGAGAGAAAGGGGCAGAGAGAATATTGGAAGAAATAATGGCTGAAAACTTTTCAAGTTTGATAAAAGACATGAATATAAACATCCAAGAAGCTCAACAAACTCCAAGTATGATGAACTCAAAGATAGCCACACTGAGACATATTATAATCAAACTGTCAAAAGACAAACACAGGTCTTTGTCGCTCACTGCAGCCAGAGCTCCCAGTCTTGTGTTCACTTCTCTGTTTCTTCTGCTTCTAGAGGCCCAGCCTCTGTGGCCCTGTGACCTGCAGGTATTGGGAGATCCACTGCTAAGATGCCAGGACCCCCTGGAAGCCTAGAAATGAGATCATTGACATTTACGGAGGTGGCCATAGAATTATCTCTGGAGGAATGGCATTGCCTGGACACTGCACAGTGGAATTTATATAGGAATGTGATGTTAGGGAACTACAGAAACCTGGTCTTCCTGGGTATATTGCTGTCTCTAAGCCAGACCTGATCACCTGTCTGGAGGAAAAAAAAAAAAAGAAAAAAAGCCCTGGAATATGAAGACATGAAATAGTAGCCAAACCCCCAGTTATATGTTTTTCTTTTGCCCAAGACCTTTGGCCAGAGTAGGACATGGAAGTTTTTTTCCAAAAAGTTACACTGAGAAGATATGGAAAATGTGAACATTAGAATTTACAGTTAAGAAAAGCTATAAGAGTGTGGATGAGTGTAAGGTGCACAAAAAAGGTCATAATGGACTTAACCAGTGTTTGACAACTAATGATAGCAAAATATTTAAATGTGATAGATGTGTGAAAGTTTTTTTATAAATTTTCAAATTCAAATAGACATAAGACATACTAGAAAGGAATTTTTCAAATGTAAAGAGTGTGTCAAACATTTTGCATGCTTTCACACCTAATTCAACATAAAAGAATTTACACTAAAGACAATTCCTACAAATGTAAAGAATGTGGCAAAGCCTTTAACTGGTCCTCAGGCCTTACTAAACATAAGATAATTCATGTTGGAGAGAAACCCTACAAATGTGAAGAATGTGGCAAAGTTTTTTAACCAATCCTTGCACCTTACTATTCATAAGACAATTCATACTGAAAAGAAACCCTACAAATGTGAAAAATGTGGCCAATTTTTTAACTGGTCCTCACACCTTGCTATACATAAGTAATTCATATGGGAGAGAAACCCAACAAATGTGAAGAATGTGGCAAAGCTTTTAACCAATTCTCAAACCTTACTAAACATAAGAAAATTTATACTAAAGAGAAACCCTCCAAGTGTGAAGAATGTGGCAAATCCTTCAGCAAATCCTCAATTCTTAAGAGACGCAAGATAATTCATACTGGAGAGAAATTCTACAAACCTGAAAGACGTGACAATGCTTTTGGCAACATTTCAAACTTTTCTAAACATAAAATAAATCATACTGATGAGAAATCCTAGAAATGTGAAGAACATGACAAGCCTTTAAATGGTTGTCACACTTGATTGTAGGTCGAATAATTCATAGTGGAGAAAACTCCTACAAATGTGAAAAATGTGGCAAAACTTTTAACCAATCCTCACACCTTATTGCACAGAAAAGCATTTATACTTGAGAAAAAATTAACCAAAAAAAAAGAATGTGAAAAAGCCATTAATATCTGTTCACATCTTACTATCAGAGAGTTCATACTTAGTGAAAACATTATAAGTGCAATTACTGTCAAAAATTTTTTTCAGAAAATATAAGCTTTTAAAGTGAAGAAAAGTATATATTTTGAAGGCAACATTATAGATATAAAGAAGGTTGTAGCACCTTTACTTGTATCACAGATCTTATTGTACACATTTTTACTACAAGAGCCTGAAGCAGTTGCTTAAACTTCATTCAACATCAAAGAATTTATATTGAAGAAAAACCTTGCAAATGTAATAAATTTGGAAAAACATTTTTTCAATAACTACAGCTTAAAAAATACCAGAGTTTATACTAAAATATAATTTTGCAGATGCAGTAAACTATGTAAATATCAGAGAATTCAGAGTAGAAATAACTAAGGCACCAACACTTCAGACATTACACTAAATCAGAGTACTGAGTAGAGAAAATAATCCAAAACCAAAGCTAGTAGACAAATTATTTGTATATAATTAAAAAGGAGTAGAAGATTTTTTGAAGAGTTATAATTACATTTAAAGCATACTTTTTTTGAAAAATCTGCCAAATTTTTAAAAATTATTATTATACTTTAAGTTTTAGGGTACTTGTGCACAATGTGCAGGTTAGTTACGTATGTATACATGTGCCATGCTGGTGTGCTGCACCCATTAACTCGTCATTTAGCATTAGGTATATCTGCTAATGCTATCCCTCTCCACTCTCCCCACCCCACAACAGTCCCCAGAGTGTGATGTTCCCCTTCCTGTGTCCATGTGTTCTCATTGTTCAATTCCCATCTATGAGTGAGAACATGCAGTGTTTGGTTTTTTGTCCTTGTGATAGTTTACTGAGAATGATGATTTCCAATTTCATCCATGTCCCTACAAAGGATATGAACTCATCATTTTTTATGGCTGCATAGTATTCCATGGTGTAGATATGCCACATTTTCTTAATACAGTCTATCATTGTTGGACATTTGGGTTGGTTCCAAGTCTTTGCTATTGTGAATAATGCCGCAATAAACATACGTGTGCATGTGTCTTTATAGCAGCATGATTTATAGTCCTTTGGGTATATACCCAGTAATGGGATGGCTGGGTCGAATGGAATTTCTAGTTCTAGATCCCTGAGGAATCGCCACACTGACTTTCACAATGGTCGAACTAGTTTACAGTCCCACTAACAGTGTAAAAGTGTTCCTATTTCTCCACATCCTCTCCAGCACCTGTTGTTTCCTGACTTTTTAATGATTGTCATTCTAACTGGTGTGAGATGGTATCTCATTGTGGTTTTGATTTGCATTTCTCTGATGGCCAGTGATGATGAGCATTTTTTCATGTGTCTTTTGGCTGCATAAATGTCTTCTTTTGAGAAGTGTCTGTTCATATCCTTTGATATCCTTTTTGATGGGGTTGTTTGTTTTTTTCTTGTAAATTTGTTGGAGTTCATTGTAGATTCTGGATATTAGCCCTTTGTCAGATGAGTAGGTTGCGAAAATTTTCTCCCATTTTGTAGGTTGCCTGTTCACTCTGATGGTAGTTTCTTTTGCTGTGCAGAAGCTCTTTAGTTTAATTAGATCCCATTTGTCAATTTTGGCTTTTGTTGCCATTGCTTTTGGTGTTTTAGACATGAAGTCCTTGCCCATGCCTATGTCCTGAATGGTAATGCCTAGGTTTTCTTCTAGGGTTTTTATGGTTTTAGGTCTAACATGTAAGTCTTTAATCCATCTTGAATTAATTTTTGTATAAGGTGTAAGGAAGGGATCCAGTTTCAGCTTTCTACATATGGCTAGCCAGTTTTCCCAGCACCATTTATTAAATAGGGAATCCTTTCCCCATTTCTTGTTTTTGTCAGGTTTGTCAAAGATCAGATAGTTGTAGATACGCGGCGTTATTTCTGAGGGCTCTGTTCTGTTCCATTGATCTATGTCTGTGTTTTGGTACCAGTACCATGCTGTTTTGGTTACTGTAGCCTTGTAGTATAGTTTGAAGTCAGGTAGCAGGATGCCTCTAGCTTTGTTCTTTTGGCTTAGGATTGACTTGGCGATGCGGGCTCTTTTTTGGTTCCATATGAACTTTAAAGTAGTTTTTTCCAATTCTGTGAATAAGGTCATTGGTAGCTTGATGGGGATGGCATTGAATCTATAAATTACCTTGGGCAGTATGGCCATTGTCATGATATTGATTCTTCCTACCCATGAGCATGGAATGTTCTTCCATTTGTTTGTATCCTCTTTTATTTCATTGAGCAGTGGTTTGTAGTTCTCCTTGAAGAGGTCCTTCATGTCCTTTGTAAGTTGAATTCCTAGGTATTTTATTCTCTTTGAAGCAATTGTGAATGGGAGTTCACTCATGATTTGGCTCTCTGTTTGTCTGTTATTGGTGTATAAGAATGCTAATTTTTTTTAAAAATTCAATAATGATATAATTCAACTCTAAAATTACTTCATGCTGTTTTTTCATTTCTATTGTGTTTACATGTGAAAGCATGTGACAAATTGTTTCTGCATTAAAGATATGACAGATTCTTTTTTATTAGGTGGGCATTATTTATGACCTTTTCTATGGAGGAGTAATGACATTAAAATGTAAAATGCATGATGAATATCTTAAAAAGGCTCTTTGTGGTTATTTTGTGATACATTAGGTAGGTGTTCAGAGTAATATTCTCCTACATTATCATGAGAGAAAAACATTCTTAATTCTAGTTAAAATTATATTAAAATTAATTAAATTAGTATATTATTTTACTAATTGTACTTTTATGTAATAAAATGCAGTACATACAAAAAGACAAATACAAAGAGAATTCTGAAAACAGCAAGAGAAAATTGACTTGTTGCATACAAAGGCTGATCTTCAGTAAGATTGTTAGCATATTTATCATCAGAAACTTTTGAGAACAGAACAGAGTGGACTGAAATATTTAAAGTGCTAAAAGAATAAAACTGGCAACCAAGAATCTGGTAAAACTGCCCTTCAAAAGTGAGTAAGAAATTAAGACACTCCCAGATAAACAAAAGCAGAGGGAGTTCACTACCATTAGATCTGTCCTGCAAGAAATGCTAAAAGAGTCCTGCAGGTTGAAATTATGACTGGATAGTAACATGAAGCCATATGAAGAAATAGAGATTTCAGTTAAGGTAAACACATGGGCAGTTATAAAAGCCACTATTATTGTAACAATGATGTGTAATTTTACCTTTGCTTTCTACGTGATTTAAGAGACTAATACATTAAAAAAACAATGATTACTCTAAAAGTATTATTGTAATTTGGTTTGTAACTCCACATTTTGTTTCCTACATAATTTAGGAGACTAATACATTAAAAAATTTTAATTTATGTTTTTGGACCCACACTATTAAAGATGTAATTTTACAACATCAACAATGGAAAGGGATGGGGATAGAGCTGTTAAAGAAGTAGAGTTTCTATATGTTATTAAAATTAATCTAGTATAAATTCAAATTAGAGTGTTATAACTTTATGACGTTAAATGTTATCTGCATGGTAACAGAAAAAATAGCTAAATAATGTACACAAAAGGAAATGAGAAAGGAATTTAAAGATTTCACTACAAAAATGAACTGAACAGAAAAGAAGATAGTAATGCATGAAATGAGGCGTAAAAAAGCTATAAGGCATATAGAAAGCAAATAGCAAATTGATAGAAATCCCTTCTTATGAGCAATTACTTTAAATGTAAATGAGTTAAATTCTCCAAGCCATAAGGATTTAACTATATGCTGCTTACAAGAGACTCATCTTGGATCCAAAGACACAAAAAAGATTGAAAGCAAAAGGATAGAAAAGGTTATTCTGTGCAAATAGTAATTAAATGAGAGCAGGGGCGACTACACTAATATCAGACAAAATAGACTAAATAAAAAATGTTACTCGAGACAAGGACAGTGTATATCAAAAAAAAAGGTTCAATATGGCAAGAAGATATAACAATTATAAGCATTTATACAACTAATGACAAAGTATAAGAAGCAAAAATTGACAGACTCAAAGGGAAAAATAGTTCTGCAATAATAGTTGGAAACATCAATATTCCCCATCTGAATAATGGATAGACCAGCCAGCCAGATGATAAAAGTGAGATATATATATATGTGTAGGTGTATATATATATGTGTATGTGTGTATATATATGTGTGTGTGTATATATATATGTGTATGTGTATATATATATGTGTATGTGTGTGTATATATATGTGTGTGTATATGTATATACATGTGTGTATGTGTATATATATATATGGCACTATTCCTCAAAACAGGAGCATGAGCATTCTCCTCAAGGGAGATTGAGAAGGATAGACCATATGTTAGGCCACAAGTGAAGTCTCCATAGGTTTGAAAAGATAGATGTCATACAAAGTGTCTTCTCTAGCCATGATAGGGTGAAGCTAGAAAGCAACAATAGATGGAAAACTGGAAAATTTACAAATCTTTGGAAATTAAACAACCAATGGATCAAAGAAAAAAATCACAAGGAAATTTGAAAATGCTCAGGGATGAATGAAAAAGCACTATATACCAAAACCTTTGGGACACAGTAAAAACAGTGCTAAGGGGGAAAATTATAGCTATAAATGCTTACAATAAAAAGCAAAGTAGGCCAGGTGTGGTGATTTATGCCTGTAATCAAAAAATACTTTGGGAAGCTGAGGCAGGAGGGTTGCTTGAGGCCAGGAGTTTGAGACCAGCCTGGGCAACATAGCAAGAACCTACCTCTACAAAAACAAAAACAAAACCACAAACCCAAAACCAAAAATTAGCCAGGTGTGGTCATGAATAACTGTAGTCCTA
This sequence comes from Pongo abelii, assembly GCF_028885655.2. Taxonomy (NCBI): domain Eukaryota; kingdom Metazoa; phylum Chordata; class Mammalia; order Primates; family Hominidae; genus Pongo; species Pongo abelii. Next base: position 55,907,695 of record NC_071995.2, read on the forward strand.
GCTATCAGGAGGTTGAGATGGGAGGATCATTTGAGCCCAAGAGTTTGAGGCTGCAGTGAGCTTTGATCATGCCACTGCACTCCAGCCTAGGTGACAGACCCTGACTCAAAACAAAACAAAACAAAACAAACAAAAGAAAGCAAGATAATCCTAAGTCAACAACCTAACTTTACCATTTAAGGAACTAGGAAAAGAAAAACCAATTAAACCCAAAGTCAGTTGAAGGAAGGAAATAATAAAGATTAGAGCAGAGATAAATGAAACAAGAATAGAAAAATAATAGAAAAATTAATAAAGTCAGGCTGGGCATGTTGGCTCATGCCTGTAATTCCAGCACATTGGGAGGCCGAGGCAGATGGATCACTTGGGCCCAGGAGTTCAAGACCAGCCTGGGCAACATGGTCTCTACAAAAAATACAAAAATTAGTCAGGCATTGTGTCATGCACCTTTAGTCCCAACTACTCAGGGGGCTGAGGTGGGGGGATAGCTTGAGCCTGGGATGTGGAGGTTGCAGTGAGCCGAGATCATGCCATTGCACTCCAGTCTGGTTGACAGAGCCAGACTCTGTCTCAAAAAACATATATATATATAATGAAATTAAAATTTGTTTCTTTGAAAAGATCAACAAAGTTGATGAACCTTTAGCTAGATGGACTAAGAAAAAAAGAAGATTACTAAAATCAGAAATGAAAGTGGGACATTGCTACTGTTTCTACAGAAATAAAAATGATTATAAAAGAGTACTGTGAACAATTGTATGCTAACAGATTTGATAACCTAGATGAAATGGACAAATTCCTAGAAACATCAAAACCTGCCAAGACTAAACCACGAAAATATAGAAAATATGAATAGACCTGAAACTAATAGATTGATATGTAATAAACAGCCCCCCAACCAAGAAAAGGCCTGGACCTATGGCTTCCCCTGCAACTTTTACCAAAAATTTAAAGAAAAACTAATACCAGTCCTTCTCAAACCCTTCCAGAAAATTGAAGAGAAAGGAACACTTCCTTTCTTATTCAGTGAGGTCAGCATCACCCTGATACAAAAGCCAAAGACTCTACAAGAAAAGAAACTGTAGAGCAATGTTCCTTATGAACATTGATGCAAAAAACCCCAACAAAATACTAGCAAACTAAATCCAGCAGCATAATAAATGGATTATAAACATGACCAAGTGGGATGCGTTCTTGGAATACAAGGATGCCTTAACATATGAAAATTCACCATTATAATACATAACATTAACAGAATGAAGGAAAAGAAACACATCATCATTTCAATTATTGCAGTAAAGGCATATGACAAAATTCAACACACTTTCATGATAAAAACACTCAACACGCTAGGAATAGAGAGAAACTACCTTAACATAATAGAAGCCTTATGAAAACTCATACAGAACATCATAATCAATGGTAAAAGACTGAAAGTGTTTCCTCTAAGATCAAAAACAAGGTAAGGATGCCCACTTTTACTACTTCTATTCAACATAGTGCTAGAAGTTTTAGCCAGAGCAATTAGGTAAGACAAAGGCATCTAACGAAAGGCATCCTAATTAGAAAGGAATAATTAAAATTGTTTATGCTCACAAAAGATATTTATCTTCTATTATCTTGTATTTCTGCTCACAGATAATATGAAAACCTTAAAGATTCTACAAAGAAACTATTAGAACAAATAAATAAATTAAGCAAAGTAGTAGGATACAAAGTTAACATACAAAAACAGCTGCATTTCTATACATTAATAATAAACAGTCTGGGCTGAGCACACTGTGGCTCACACCTATAATCCCAGCACTTTGGGAGGCTGAGGTGGGTGGATCACTTATGCTCAGGAGTTCAAGACCAGCCTTGGCAACATGGTGAAACCCTGTCTGTACAAAAAATTACTAAAATCAGCAGGGTGTGGTGGTGTGTGCCAGTAATCCCAACTACCTGAGAGGATGAGGTGGGAAGATTGGTTGGGCTGCAGTAAGCCATGATCATGTCATTGCACTCCAGCCTGGAAAACAGAGTGGGACTCTGTCTCAAAAAACCCCCAAAACCAGTCTGAAAAGGAGATTAAGTAAATAATTCAATTTAAAATAGTATCAACAAGAATAAATTATTTAGGAATTAACCAAGAAGGTAAAAGACTTTTGAAAAAACAATGAAAACTACAAAATATTTCTGAGAGAAATTAGAGAAGATGTAAATAAATGGAAAGACACCATGCTCATGGGTTGGCAAACCTAATATCATTAAGATGTCAATACTGCCCAAAGTGTTGTATGTATTTAATGCAATCCCTGACAAAATTCCAATTTTTTTTGCAGAAATAGAAAAACTCATTCTAAAATTAATATGGCATGGTGGCTCATACCTGTAATCTCTGCACTTTGGGAGGCTGAGGCAGAAGGATTGCTTCAGCTCAGGAGGTCGAGGCTGCAGTGAGCCAAGATCGCATCATTGCACTCCAGCCTCAGCAACAGAGTGAGAGTTTGTCTCAAAAAAAAAAAAAAAAAAAAAAAATAAAATGAACGTGGAATCTCAAGGGACCAAAATAGCCAAAACAACCCTGTGAAAGAACAAAGCTGGAGGACTCACACTTCCTGATTTCAAAACTTACCACAAAGCTACAGTAATCAAAACAGTGTGGTGGTGGCATTAAGACATATATACAGATCAATGAAACAGACTAGGGAGTTCAGGAATATATCTTCACTTACACGGTCAAATGATTTTCAACAGTGTGCCAAGACTCTTCAATTGAGGAAAAAACAGTCTTTTCAACCAGTGGTATTGGGAATACTGGATGTCCACATCTAAAAGAATAAAGTTGGATCCTTAGCTAACACCATATACAAAATTAACTCCAAATTGATCTGCTACCTAAATACAAGAGCTAAAATTATGAAATTCTTAGAGGAAAACATAGGGGAAATGCTTCACAAAATTGGATTTGGTAATGATTGCTTGGATATGACACCAAAAGCATAAGGAAACAAGAGAAAAAACAGACAAATTGGACTTCATGAAAAAGACAACCCACAGAATGGGAGAAAATATTTGCTAATCATGTATCCGATACGAGATTAATGGCCAGAATATATAGATAACCCTTAAGACTCAAGAAGAAAATGCCAAACAACCTGATTCAAAAATGGGCAAAGGACTTGAATAGACATTTGTCCAAAGAAGATATACAAATGACCAATAAGCACATGAAAAGATGCTCAACATCATTAATCATTAGGGAAATGCAAGCAAATTAAAACTATGAGATACCACCTCATACTTACTAGGATGGCTACTACCAAAATAGTAGTACAAACAGAAAATAAGTGTTGAAAAAGACGTGGAGAAATTGGAGCCCTTGTGGATGGTTGGTGGGAATGTAAAATGATACAACTGCTATAGAAAACACCATAGTGGTTTCCCAAAGAGTTAAAAAAGTTTTATCTGAAAGTCTTAATAAAGAAAAAAAGAGAAAGAAAAAAGTTAAAAGTAGAATTACCATATGATCCTGAAATTCCACTTCTGGGTGTTACTCACAAGAATTGAAAGTGGGATCTCAAAGACATATTTGTGCACCATATGTTCACAGCAGCAGCATTCACAATAGCTAAAACATGGAGGCAACTCAAGTGTCCATTGATGCATGCATGGATAAGCAAAATGTGGTATATCCACACAATGGAATATTATTTATGTATAAAACAGAAGGAAATTCTGACACATGCTATGACATAGATGAACCTTGAAGTCTTTATACTGAGTAAAATAATCCAGACAAAAAAGGACAAATATTTTATGATTCCATTTGTGTGAGGTACTTACAGTAGTCAAAATATTAGAGACAGAAGGTGGTTCAGGGCTTGGGAGAGAAGAGAATGGGGAGTTATTGTTTAATGGGTATGAGGTTTTAATTTTAAAAGATGAAAAGAGTTGTGGAGATGGAGGGTGCTGGTGGTTACACAAGAGTATGAATGTACTTAATACCACTGAACTGTACACTTAAAAATAGTTAAGATAGTAAGTTGACTTGCTGTCTCCTCCTCATACTCCAGGTTTCAGTTTAAATGTTACTTTTTCTGGACATTTTTTCTTGAGCCTCCAACCTGGGTCTCAACACAGGTTATATATCCTCAAATATATGCTGTATTACATACCCCAGATCACCCTGCACTTCCTCCTTGATGAAGCTGTTCCCCATGGTGACAAAGACTCAGCTCATGTTGGTCCTTCCTGTATCCCTGGTGCCTACATCAGCACATAATAGACAGTGAGTGTTTAATAAATACTTATTGAATGAGTACAATGTCTATTTTTTCTTCAGATTGAGTCCCTTTTCATGCAATGGTTGGGAGAATGAATGGGAGCTGTAGTTTCCTAGTGAGCCCTGATCTGAGTCCAGCCACCTTGACTCTTCTGAGGCTCCTCAGGGCTTCCTACTAATAGGTGGCCCCATTAGTGGGCTGCCTGGTATGGCTTTGACCCTACAGATCCAGATTTGGAGTGTGCATATCACTTTGACCTTTGCTCTGGGACTCTGAAGCGTTATGTTAGGAGAGTGTCTTTGGCTCATTGTAATTTTTCCCCTCTCATATTTGACCACTTTGGTTATGAGGTAGCATGAATGCAGTTAGCACTCAGAGAAGCTGCCACTTGCCACTTAGGGCATCACACAATTTTTGTTTTCCTTCTAACTTAACATCGGTACCTGTTGAATAAACAGTGTTGTTCAATAAAACCGCAGATATTCTACTTGGTAATTTCTATAGAACCAAATTAAGCTCTTGGGGACTGTAACACTTGCATTGCAAAAGTTAGAAGTAGAAATCAGCAGGGAAAAGAAAGAAGAAAGAGAATAATGAAAGAAAAATGCAGGCTTACTAGCAGAATGCTTGGCTCTTGCTTCTCGAATATTTTAAATTCAGAAAAAAGTTAAAAAATTCAAGTGCAACATTATCATTAACATAAATTAACATTTATTAATTATACACTTAGGGCATTGCTCTGAAGTGAGTTTAATGAACAAATAACTAGGTTTGGTAATATCTTGGCTGAATATCACTGTCCTCTTGAGAAGGTGAATAGTTGAAATAGCATGGCCTGATTGCTACAGACTAACATTATTCTGTTTCATTCTTCACTCTGCTCTTCCTTCTCCCAAGGGCATAAATGAACAAAACAATGGTTTCTTAATTGTTTAGCACTCAATTTTCTGCCTAGCAAAAACTGTGTGGTTATGCCAGTTCTCATACAGTTTTAGTTAAAATAGAAGATTATTACAATTAGAATTCAGTGCATATTAACCTTTAATTCATTTCTACCAGTTTTACAAACTCTATTGTAGAAAATTTCAAACATTTACAAACCAAACCAAGTATAATAAATATCCTTGCACCCATGACTCAGGTTTGACAATTATCAACATTCTGCCCTTTTGTTTAATCTATACTTTCAGCCACTATCCACATCACATTGATTTTTTAAAGGTAAATTTCACCTCTAGTGAGATACCCAAATAATAACTATACAATTTGGACAATATGTACATTTGTGTAACCCACATCATAAAATTTAGAACACCCCCATCACCCCAGAAAGTTCCTTCCTCTTTTTTCTCCATTAGTTTCCCTCTTTCCCACCATCCAGCTAACCAGTTTTCTAAATTTTTTTCACCATAGATTGGTTTTGCCTGTTCTAGAATTTCATACACATGGAATCATTAAATATATTTTCTTTTGTATCAGGTTTCTTTTCCCAGCATGTCTGTGAGTTTCATTGATATTATTGCATTTATTATTAATTCATTCTCTTTTTATTGCTAAGACATGTCCCATGGTATGAATATAAAACAGTTTGCTTATTCATTCTCCTGTTTATATATAATGGGTTGTTTTTAGTTTTAGGTGTTGTAAATAAGGCTGTTAAGAACATTCTTGTACAAGTCTTTTTGTGGCTATGTTTTCCTTTCCACAAATAAGTAAAATACCTAAGATAGAAGAGCAGAGTCAAAGGATATATGTATATTTAACTTTAAATGAAACAGAAACCTTTTCCCAAAGTGGTGTGTTATTTCAGATTCCTGCCAGTAGTGTATGTGAGTTCTATTTGCTCTTATATTCTAACAAATATTGTCAGTTGTCTTTTTAATTTTAGTCATTCTAGTAGGTGTGTAGTGGTTTCTTATTGTAGTTTCAATTTCCACTTCTTTGATGACTAATGATATGAAACAATTTTGTTGTGTTTATCAGACAATTTTAAATTTTAAAACAAATTTCCTTTGTAAAAGTGTCTGTTCAAATATTTTGCCCATTTTTTCTTGGATTGTTTTTCTTTTTACTATTGAGTTATAAAAAGCCTTTGTATTTTCACTTAAAAGTTTTTTTATCAGATAAATGTTTCATGAATATTTTCTTCCAGTCTGTGGCTTGCCTATTCATATTCTTAACATTTTCAGTGAGCAGAGGTCTTTAATTTTGAAGTTTAATTTACCAATTAAAAACATTTTGTCATTATTTCTTTCTGTGTCCTAACAAATTTTTGTCTACTCCTAGTTGTGAAAATAATCTTTTACATTTTATTCTAAGAGCTTTATAGTTTTAGCTTTTATATTTAAGTCTATAATATATATATGAAATTCATTTTTGTTTATGGTGTGAAGTAAGAGTTCAGGTTTACTCTTTTTCTTATAGCTGTCCAGATGTTCTAGAACCATTTGTTGAAAATACTTTCCTCATTGAACTGCTTTGGTGTCTGTTGCAAATCAGTGGACTATGTATGTGTGGGTCTATTTCCAGATTTTATATTTGGTTCTACTGATCTATTTATTTATGCTTAAGCCAATAATACACTGTCTTGGTTACTTTATAGTAAGTCTTAAGGTCAGAAGTGTAAGTCCTTCAGCTTTATTTTTCTTTTACAAGGTTGTTTTGACCATTCGAGGTCTTTGGCATTTCTATACACATTTTAGAATCAGCTTGTCAATTTCTATGAAAAAGCCTGCTGAGATTTATGACTGGGATTGCACTGAAGCTATAGATCAATTAGGGGAAAATTCTTATCTTAACAATATCAAGTCTTCCAAATTATGAACATTCAAATTAATTGACACAGAATATGTCTCAATTTATTTAAATCTTCCTTATTTTTTTTTTTTTAGCAATTTCTAATATTTTTCTTTTTTCTTGTTTATTTATTTAAGACAGAGTCTTGCTCTGTTGCCCAGTTTGGAGTGTGGCAGTACAATCATAGCTCACTGTAACCATGAACTCGTGGGCTCAAGTGATCCTCTTGCCTCAGCCTCCTGAGTGGGTGGGATAGAGGTGTATGCCACCACATCTGGCCAATTAAAAATTTTGTTTTGAGAACTTGTTTGGAGGTTCTAGCAAGGGAGTGCAGCTACTCCTATACCCTTGACTAAAGACCGCAGTCCTCCTCTATCAGGGATGGTCATCTTCTTTGACCGAGTGCACAAAGGGCTAATAGACATGGAGCAGTGAGGGAAGAAGGGGACACCCACCTAGCCAGCCAGAGCAGCCAAATCAACCCTGGCCATCAATGGGGTGACAGATGTCACAGCCAGATCAAGTCGGCTTCATCCCTTGGATGTAAGCCTGGTTCAACATATGCAAATCAATAAACGTAATCCATCACATAAACAGAACCAATGACAAAAACCACATGATTATCTCAATAGATGCAGAAAAGGCCTACCTTTGAAAAAATTCAGCACCTCTTCATGCTAAAAACTCTCAATAAAATAGGTATTGATGGACTGTATCTCAAAATAATAACAGCTATTTATGACAAACCCACAGCCAATATCACATCGAGTGGGCAAAAGCTGGAAGCATTCCCTTTGAAAACTGGCACAAACTGGCACAAGACAAGGATGCTCTCTCTCACCACTCCTATCCAACATAGTATTGGAAGTTCTGGCCAGAACAATCAGGCAAGAGAAAGAAATAAAGAGAAAGAAATAAAGAGAAAGAAATTGGGCAACAGAGCAAGACTCTGTCTTAAATAAATAAACAAGAGAAAAGAAAAATAATAAAAATTGCTTAAAAAAGGAAGATTTAAATAAATGGAGACATTCAAATAGGAAAAGAGGAAATCAAATTGTCTTTGTTTGCAGATGACATGATTGTATATTTAGAAAACTCCATCGTCTCAGCCCCAAATCTCCTTAAGCTGATAAGCAACTTCAGCAAAGTCTCAGGATACAAAATCAATGTGCAAAAATCACAAGCATTCCTATACACCAGTAACAGACAAACAGAGAGCCAAATCATGAGTGAACTCCCATTCACAATTGCTACAAAGAGAATAAAATACCTTAGAATACAACTTACAAGGGATGTGAAGGACCTTTTCAAAGAGAACTACAAACCACTTCTCAAGGAAATAAGAGTGGACACAAACAAATGGAAAAACATTCCATGCTTATGGGTAGGAAGAATCAATATTGTGAAAATGGCCATACTGCCCAAAGTAATTTATAGATTCAATGCTATCTCCATCAAGCTACCATTGACTTTCTTCACAGAAGTGGAGAAAACTACTTTAAATTTCATATGGAATCAAAAAAGGGCCTGTATAGCCAAGACAATCCTAAGCAAAAAGAACAAAGCTGCAGGCATCGTGCTACCTGACTTCAAACTATACTACAAGGCTACTACAAGGTTACAGTAACCAACACAGCATGGTGCTGGTACCAAAACAGATACATACACCAATGGAACAGAACAGAGGCCTCAGAAATAACACCACACATCTACAACCATTTGATCTTTGACAAACCTGGCAAAAACAAGCAATGGGGAAAGATTCCCTGTTTAATAAATGGTGTTGGGAAAACTGGCTAGCCATATGAAGAAAACTGAAACTGGACCCCTTCCTTACACCTTATACAAAAATTAGCTCAAGATGGATTAAAGACTTAATTGAAAGACCTAAAACCATAAAAACCCTAGAAGAAAACCTAGGCAATACTATTCAGGACATAGGCATGGGCAAAGACTTCATGACTAAAACACCAAAAGCAATTACAACAAAAGCCAAAATTGACAAATGGGATCTAATTAAACTAAAGAGCTTCTGCACAGCAAAAGAAACTATCATCAGAGTGAACAGGCAACCTACAGAATGGGAGAAAAATTTTTGCAATCTATCCATCTGACAAAGGGCTAATATCCAGAATCTACAAGGAACTTAAACAAATTTACAAGAAAAAAACAACCCCATCAAAAAGTGGGAGAAAGACATGAACAGACATTTCTCAAAAGAAGACATTTATGTGGCCAATAAACATAGGAAAAAAAGCTCATCATCCCTGGTCATTAGAGAAATGCAAATCAAAACCACAATCAGATACTATCTCATGCCAGTTAGAATGGTGATCATTAAAAAGTCAGCAAACAACAGATGCTGGAGAGGATGTGGAGAAATACGAACGTTTTTACACTGTTGGTTGGAGTGTAAATTAGTTCAACCATTGTGGAAGACAGTGTGGCGATTCCTCAAGGATCTAGAACCAGAAATACCATTTGACCTAGCAATCCCATTACTGGGTATATACCCAAAGCATTATAAGTCATTCTACTATAAAGACACATGCACACGTATGTTTATTGCAGTACTATTCACAATAGCAAAGACTTGGAACCAACACAAATGCCCATCAATGATAGACTAGATAAAGAAAATGTGGCACATATGCACCATGGAATGCTATGCAGCCATAAAAAAAGGATGAATTCATGTCCTTTGCAGGAACATGGATGAAGCTGAAAACCATCATTCTCAGCAGACTAACACAGGAACAGAAAACCAAACACTGCATGTTCTCACTCATAGGTGGGAGTTGAACAATGAGAACACAAAAGGTAGGGGAACATCATGCACTGGGGCCTGTTGGGGAGTAGGGTGCTAGGGGAGGGATAACATTAGGAGAAATACCTAATGTATATGACGGGTTGACAGGTGCAGCAAACCCCCATGGCACGTGTATACCTATGTAACAAACTTGCATGTTCTGCACATGTATCTCAGTGCTTAAAGTATTAAAAAAAAAACCCACAAAAATTAGCTGGGCGTGGTGGCACATGCCTGTAGTCCCAGCTACTCGGGAGGCTGAGGCAGGAGAATCGCTTGAACCCAGGAGATGGAGGTTGCAGTGAGCAGAGATCACATCATTGCACTTCAGTTTGGGTGACAAAGTGAGACTGTGTGAAAAAAAAAAAAAGGCATTGGCTTTGAGGTGAAATATGAGTGCTTTAGGCAGAATACCTCAATACCAGTTTACATTATTAATTCTGGAAAGATTTTAAAGACAATGTTATATGCACTGTTTTCTACAACGTGTCCCTATAAACCATTTTTGAAGGCATTGGAAGATTATGGTGGCTGTTTGCATATTAAAATGTTAACATTTGAGTCAAGTTGGTGGTTTTTGAACCTGAAAGATCAAATAGTTCAATTTAATTGTATTAACCAAATTGATTTTAAACCAGCGGAATTATTTGCAGTGCTTAAAAAGTCATTATTTTCCATTCAAGTGAGATAAATGGGTCACCTTGGGATTTGCAGCTGGAGTTTTCCTTTATGATAATATATTGGGAACCAAGTCATTTGTCCTAACGACACTCTCAGCAAAGGTTCACCAAACCTGTCTTGATTAATTTTTCAAAAGCACTTGAAGAGATTTACCAGTTACACTTTCGGGGGTTGATTTGATCAGCTCCACATGGTTGCACAATCTGCATCTTGCTACTTTAAGCTCCAACAGACCAAAATGGTTAAAAGAGGTCTGATGGAAATAAACTATGAATTCAATTCTAATGTGGCCTAACCTTGTATGCTTTAAATTACTGCATATTTGGGATGCTGCATATAAAATGATCTAATGCAAATTCTCAAATTCTGAAAAAGTAGTGAGGGAGCAAATATTAATTCCATTTTGCCAGTGAGAGATACTGTGACAGAAAACGATAAAGGAACTGAAGATGGCACACTGAACACCACCACAGGACTATTAAGATTCGTTTTCTTTCATCTCCGCTCCCATCCTTCGTTTCTATGGCAGTTATCATTACATTCTGGCAATAATGTGGTGGTAAGTAATCTGCATTTTCAATTCACACAGACGTTATGTAGTTCCATATTGAAACAAATTGCTTTTTCTTTTTTGGTCTCTCCTAAAATCTTTCTTCTCCAAGTACGGTCCTTGGCTTAACAGCAATGGCATCAACTAGCTGCTAATTAGCAATGCCCAGATTCTGCCAGATCAATCTGTTTCATTCATGTGTATATTAAAATCAAGAAGCACTCTCTGGCCAGGCGCAGTAGCTCATACCAGCGACTCTGGAGGCTGAGGCAGAAGAATCTCTTGAGGCCAGGAGTTTGAGACCAGCCTGGACAACATAGTGAGACCGTGTTTCTAAAATAAATAAATAAATAAATAAATAAATAAATAAATAAAATTAGCCAGGCATGGTGGTGCACCTAGTCCCAGCTACTTGGGAAGCTGATGTGGGATGATCGCTTGAGGCCAAGAGTTCGGGGCTGCAGTGGACTATGACTGTGCCACTGTACTCCAGCCTGGGTGACAGAGTGAGAATCTGTCTCAAAAACAGACACACAAAATCCCAAAAAACTTCCACAAGTTCAGCTGTGCAAGCTTGAGAATCACCGCTTTAGCATAATGTTGCATCTGGGTGGCCTCACTTTCAAACTTACCATTCGTAAAACAGAACTTTTTAAATGCTTTTTATATAGTATGTTTGTTGCTCCATAAAGGAAGTTGAGGAATTCAGGATTGTTCTTACTTAATCCATCCATTAATTAAATAACTCTTCTTTTAAGAACAAATGCTTTTAATCTCATGACTAACAAACCCTGTTATGTCAATTTGTGCATTAAGCATTGTTATGTGAAAACCTACTCAGCATTTCACAAAATGTAAGGAAAGAAATAGAAAATAAAGAAAGACGTGTTTGGTTTTAGTCATTATTATGGTAGGATAAATTCTGGTTATCATAAGAGAAAAGAATTTCAATTATGAAATTCAGAGCACACATGAGAATAGATAAGGTCACTAGGTAAGATACAGGAAATCCAGTTAAATTTGAATTTCAGATCAACTGTAAATACTTTTTTTTTACCAAAGAATTTAGCATTTTTTAGTATAAGTATTTAGTAGAAATAGGTTCCATGAAAGTACCTGGGACATAGTTTTATTTGCTAAATCTGGCAACCCTAAGAAATAAGCCATGCAAAATGAGGGGTAAATTATTATATTTAGAATCAATAAAAATTGGAACCTATATGATATGCTATCAGGCCAGCTACATAAATTCCCTTTTATAGAATATTTTACAATTAAAGAGCAATAATGTATGCTGTGTTCCATGATTGCAGCTCAATATGAAATCTCTAAGTAATTTTGATCAAGAAATTTCTTTACGTTGATGTCGAAACACAAGCAATAATAATTTAAAATAATCCCATGCATCCTGATTGCCATTCTACTAATTTTATTAATTTATGTGTAAAATGTTGAACCAAAACAATACACTGCAATGTTCTTAAAAGAAGAAGAGAGAGAAAAAAAAGAAAAGAAAAAAAAAAGAAAAAGAAAAGCCGTACTGAAATTCTGAGCTGTTGGAAAACTCAGCCAGCAGCAGAGGGCACTAATGTATCACTGATGAATTGTGCATCACAAGAGGCTCAAACATTTTTTTTTTTTTTGCCTCGCACTAATAAACTTTTGTTTCATCCAAATTAGAGCAATAATCTTCCATACATAAGTATTTTCCCTGCCCAATAATTCAAATAAAAAAATCCAAAATGATTAATAAAGAAAAATATAAGAATTAACAGACCCTTTAAATTTGTTTTACATATTTTTAAGGTTTAAAAAGGGTTTAAAGTTTGTAATTCCTAGTAGGAAAACATTATCTGAATGAATACCCTAATGGCAAACCACTGTAAAATGCTTCAGCTGCATTCGGGGGAGAGGGGTAGGGATTATCTTCAAAGCACTCCAGCTCTCTTGATGAGGTCAGAGGTACACTGGTTTGTATTACTGCAACATCCATAAGGTGATCTAGGTTGCTTTTCCTTCAGCAATGCCTTTATTTATCAGAAGGGCATTACGCTTGACCTCCAAATTTGGCTGACAATTTACTGATAAGATTCATAACCTTTGGGTTGCTCTGGTATTTTGACATATTTGCTGGGTTCTGAGCCACATCCTGGAAGGCCGCCATAATTTCTGGATCCTGCATGGCTGCAGGAACCTCTGGATCACTAAGAATTTCACTGGGTCCAGGCCTTCTGGCCATCCTAGGTATGCCGCCTCCATTCCAGGTATTCCTCTGGGAAAATTACCAGGCATTTCCCCAGGAAAGCCACCTGGAAAAAAGCCAGACTGAGCTCCTGACTATTGTCTGGCTTCTTCCCCCCTCTGGGCTCTCTCATGCTCTTCTGAGCCTTCTTAACTCTTTCTATTCTTTCTTTGGTCTCTCGCTCTTCACGTTTTCACTCATATTTTCTCTGATGTTCTGTAATTTCCTGTGTCCTAGGTTGAATCAGGATTTATTTCAATGAGTCTGTCATAGTCTCGGATGGCAGCATTTGGCTTCTGTAATTTGACGAAGACACTGGCCCTCTTGGCATACAAAATAGCCAAGTGAGGATTCAGCTTGATGGAATCTGTGAATAAGTCAATGGCTTTCTGCAGTTCACCATCATTTAGGGCTTCAATAGCAGCTGCTTTCTTATCCTTTGCCTGATCCGTCATCTCCTCTGTTATCTCTGCATTTTCATCTCCCATTTCTTAAGGGGCATCAGTGTCTGGTTCAATCACACCTTCATTATTAATTTCTAGATAACTTTCCTCACCTGATGGTTCATCTGCCTTTAAGTCTTCCTCCACATTCTTACTATCAGGTTTTTCTTCCTTGGTATTTTCTTCTGATTTAGCTTTCTGACTAGCAGGTGGCACTTTACTCCCCATGCTCTCCACCCACTCCCTCAGGAAGCACATTTCCTTGGTGTGCAGAACGCTCAGATCCTGCTTACACATTTTCACAAAGGCCCAAAGCGTGTTCACTTTGCGGGGGTCCATGGTCGGGAGGCGGTGGGCCAAGCTAAGGGGCTGTGGCTAGTTCCAGGCCCAGATGCTGGCTTGGCATGACCTCGTAGAAGCAGGCAGCTGCCAGGAGACAGAACACACTAGAACCTTCCTGGTCACTGGTTCCTCCCACCCAACAGTCTTGTGACCCCGGGTCCTCTGCCTGCTCATTCCTATTCCCTCTGTGCTGCTCCTGCCCTCTCCCTAGAACCTTCTAGAAGCGTGGCTGCTCGTGCTGTTGCCTGTCTTTCTGCGCACACATTCTCATATTCTTAACTAGGAACGAGCTCCCTGGATGGGGCAACCCCTGACATGGGTGCCTTCAAGGAGGTGGGGGATAGCAGCCCCTTCAGGGAGCAATATCCAAGAGCATATTCTGTGGCTACGTGCACTTGAGGCTTAAACATTTTTGTAATGCTTTGTTCAACTTAGATTTTATTTAAATATTTATTTAAATCAACTTTGCCATGCAGTGTTGTTAAAACAGATTAGAAACTAAAAGCAGTTCTAGTGTACTGTTCAGCACTTGCATGACCCTAAATAACATATATATATATATTTGCTTAAGATCCTTTGCTAAAAAAGTACTTAACCATTTTGGCAACTGGATGTACTATGTTTCTGGTTTATGCTTGAATGCCTGGGTCTTTACAAGTGTGTTGACTGTGTGTGAGGGATCATAGGTCTAATTAAGGAAGGCAGTGGTGGATGGAGGCTTATGAAGTTGAGGAACTAAAATCCTAGTTGGGTGGGAGATGGCCATGGCTGGACTGACTTAACTCCTGAACCAGACAATGAAGTGTCATATGATACATTTCTGTCCCCAGGCATACAAACCTATACAGAGGTGTGTATAAGTGCAGTAAAATTCAGGACGATTTCATTTTCCCCATAGTAATGCCTTTATGGACATAGAAGGAGAGTTCATTTTGGCCCTCTTTGTGCTAGCCTTGGCATTGCATATATTTGATTTCATTCCAGTTTCATGACAACCCTGTGAGGTAGGTGTTATTATCATCTGTTTACAGATGAAAAAATCCCCAGGGCTGAAAGAAAGGGTATATTTCAATGAACACTATCCTTGTGTATAGTGGGCACTCAACATTCATCTAATGTAACATTTCTTAAACTTTGGTCTGTAAGACAATGGTACCATTCAAAGTTTCATAAGTTTTCCTTATCAAACAATTATGGGAAATGTTGCAAACTTTAACTGTCTCTTAGAGTTTCACAATGCACAAAAATGTTTTAAAATTTCTTAAGAAATTATGTGGTAATGCAACTTATTTAACTTTATGCTTAGGTTTCTCAATCTTATTTAGCTAAATAATTTTTCTTTTCCTCCCATTTTTAGTAGAACTACCATCCATGTTGCAAGGCATACACCCTTTGTGAAACATGTTTTGAGAAACATGGGTCTAATTATGTATGGAATATATTTTCTGGTAGGAATTAGAGGAGTTAGTTCATTATTATCATCATTCTTAGAAAATATGTATTTGGGTGGCGATTCCTCAAGGATCTAGAAACAGAAATACCATTTTACCCAGCAATCCCGTTACTGGGTATATACCCAAAGGATTATAAATCATTCTACTATAAAGACACATGCACATGTATGTTTATTGCAGCACTATTCACAATAGCAAAGACTTGGAACCAACCCGAATGCCCATCAATTATAGAATGGATAAACAAAATGTGGCACATATACATGATGGAATACTATGCAGCCATAAAAAAGAATGAGTTCATGTCCTTTGCAGGGACATGGATGAAACTGGAAACCATCATTCTCAGCAAACTAACACAAGAACGGAAAACTAACCACTGCATGTTCTCACTCATAAGTGTAATTTGAACAATGAGAACACATGGACATAGGTAGGGGAACATCACACACCAGGGCCTGTTTGGGCATGGGGGCAAGGGGAAGGAGAGCATTAGGACAAATACCTAATGCATGCGGGGCTTAAAATCTAGATGATGGGTTGATGGGTGCAGCAAACCACCATGGCACAGGTATACCCATGTAACAAGCCTGCACATTCTGCACATGTATCCCAGAACTTAAAGTATAATAATAAAAAAAAGAAAATAGGTATTTGGTACCTTCAATTTGTAGGGCATTGGGATAGAATCCAGAGATATGACACAAACCCTGTTAGAGAGAGAGAGGAGTTTACAGTTTATATGAAGAGGCAAAAATGTCTTTGGTTTGAGTGGGAATGTAACTTTAACTACAGTGCTCTTCTCTCTTTAATTTTTAGAGTAGGATGGTGGTCATGGATAACAGGGTTTCCAATGATTTCTTAATGTGACATTCTGTTTTGTTCCCCTAGTAAACAATTACCACTTTCTTCCATTAATTTAGTATGGCTTAGATGTTTGGAAGGATGAAAAACTTAAACCTTTGAATACAAGTAAATCCCAGATAGAAGTCATTAAGAATTGTACATCTTTGACACATCCTAGGAAAACAGGTGTCTTCCTTTTCACACACATTCAAATGCACACACATATTCCATTTCATCTCATCAGTGCATCACATCTTTATGTCATTTGTTAGATAAACGAAAGCAAATGAAGGTTGTGGATATCTATATCAAGGGATTGGTCAAAGGATTTGAAGTTCATAGACTAAAAATTTCAGTTGTTTTTCAGTAATGTTGAAGGCTGGCAAGTTACTACTATGCCAGAGATCTCTAGCCTTTCTTCTTTAGGGATGTGATGATATTTTGCACTGTTCTGGCACCTTTTTTCTAATAATCTTTTAAAACCCTATCAAGCAATGTAACATATTACCAACAAGGAAATGAAATTAATTTATAGTTGTAACATTAACAGGGGAGTTGGAAATGAAATATTCAGCTGTGGTTGGATATGCAAGGGGAAATGTGAATATGATGAACAATAAACTGATAACACACTCTTGAAATATTTTTTTCTTGAGGTATTCAGATGCTTATAACAAAAAAAGATTTTCCTCCCTGCATCACCTTACTTAAGCCAGCCCCAGCACTTCACTGTATGTGTCCCTTCGAAGTAGGGCTTTGCTTAGAAAGGCTCTGGGTGTGCAGCCTTGCTTTTTTGAAAGGATCATGACTTGCACCTCCATCTCATATTCTTGGGGAGGACAGAGAAGAGGGTTTATCTTTGCTTCTACATATCTTAGCAGCATTCTTATCCTATTAAGCCATAGGCCTTATTTATTCAGGTCACAAATAACTGAGAAGTGTAGAAATGATAGGCTACTGATGGCAAATTGTATTTTTCCATATTATGACCATAAATAAGTTACCTGAGACAATTTTTTAGAAGCCAATTTCACTATAGTGGTTTAAACCAAAACTCAATGAAAGGAAGTCATTTTTTCACACAATGCAGTAATGATAAAGAATGATTATTTTCTCTTTACATTGATAACACCTAATCCTTAATCCTCCTTATGAGATTTGCTTTAATATCTATAAATAATGAACATTTCTAAAAAATGTGCCTCCAATGGAACTACAAACTCACTAGAAATTGCAGAGGATGTCCATGTGGAGATGTTTCATATGAAACTGCAAGTGGCTCATGACATTACTTTTGGATAGTTCCCCTGGGGGAACATGACACACATCTGACAATATAAATGAGATAATTTGTATCTTGGCCTAAAGCAGGCTTTCTGCTTTGGTGTCTCTTCATTTCAAATAATAACACTGGGAGGCCTGGAAGAAAGAGGCAGATTCATCATTTAAACTGTGTTTCCTACATTAAGAGATTGGGAATGCAAAACAAGGGAAGCTGAGCCCCAGAGTTACTGGTTGTTATCTCTTTCAGCACTACTAGTAGCAGATCCATTGTAAACTTGTTGGGGCAACATGGGCAACTAGGGACTCTCTAGTCACTTGTTTATAACAGAAGTCAATGCTTTTTAAACATCTTTAACTCCATTTGTGGCATAAAGTCATCAGTAGATTCAGTTAAGCAAAAACCTTTCTTTAATACTTATATTGAATTTCTTCAAAAAGCATTTATTAAGCACCTATTTTATGCCAGGCACTGTTCTAGGTACTGGGTCACTGGTGAACATGATGGGTGAAGTCCCAGCTCTCTTAGAGTTTACTTTTCCTTGGGAATAAAGACAATAAACAAGTTAACAAAGAGGCTATAAAGAAAATAAAATAGGTTAATGTAATAGAGAGTGACACGTGTGGGGTGGAAAAGGCATCCCTGAGGGAGTATTATTTAAGAAAATGGAATGAGCTAGAGAAGGGGAATGAAAAGAGCACCGCAGTCATTGGAAACAAGTGCAAAGGCCCGAGGCAGGAGCAAACTTGGCATTTTCAAAGTACTGGAAGGAGTTCTTGTAGCCAGAGCCTGGTGAGCAAAGGAGGGGTAATGGAAGATAAGCAAGGAGAGGCAGGCAGGGATTGGGCCATCTGGGATCTTGTAAGATCTCGATGAAGAGTTTAGATTTTATTGTATGTGCAATTCTAGCTGCTGTGAGGAGAATGACTGTGTGGGCAAGAGTGGGTGCAGGAAGAGCACCAGGGCTATTTCAGATAAGCCAGGTAAGTCCAGGGTCTTGGTCTAAGGTGGAAATAGTAGAAATGGTGAGAAGTAGTTGATTCCAAAATATATTTTAGAGAGAGAAACCACAGGATATATTGATGGATTAGATGTGGGGATTGAGGGAAAGAGGTCTTTGTCCTGAACAATCTCCTGAGATGGGAAAGAAGAGGTTTAGGGGGTGGAAATTAAGAGTTTGATTTGAATGTGCTTAGTTTCAGATGCCTACTGGGCATCAAAACACTGATATCAGATAAGTCGGAGCTGAAGATACACACTTGGGTGTCATTTGTATATAGGTTGCATTGGAAGATCAGGGCCATGACAAGCTGATGTTGGGAGACAGTATAGATCCAAGAGAAGGTGGTGCAGAACTGCGTCTCCAAGTCACAACATTGTTGAAGTTGGGAAGAGGAAAAGAGCAGCAAAAAAAAGGAGAAGGACAAGCCAGTGTAACAGGCAGGAAGATGGAGAGGTGTAGCTATGGAAATCAATAGAAAAAGTGTTTTAGGGAGGAAGAGTATAGTGCTGCAGAGAGGTAAAGTAAGATGAGAACAGAGAGATAGCCATTAGATTTGTCTCTCAAAGGTCATGAGTGACCTTGAGAAGAGTGAGGTTAACAAAGAGGATGAAACTCAACCTTTCTCTTCAGAGAACTGACAGTGTAGCCACAGAAACAAAAACCAGTCTAAAGTGGAACTTTATTTTGTGGCTCTACTTAACTTCTCAGGGTAACTGTAACCATAGAAACCCACTGTGATTTAAGAACCCCTAGAGGTTGCACAGTCCAAACTTTCACCTTGGGCCTTCCAGGACAGGCTGACAGATGTTAAAAATTTGCACAAACATTTCCAGGACTGGAAGTTCATCTTATGATAGTTCACTTTGTGGCTGGATAGCTTTGTCTGTTAAAATAAAAGCCTTTGACAATTTAAATTTAGCAGAGTTTATTTGAGCAAAAAATAATTCATGTATCGGCAGTACTTAGAACTAGCAAAAGTTCAGAGAGCTCACTAAGCACAGTTGGAAATGAGTATGTTTACACAGTAAAGGGAAGTGCAGAAAGAGCTTGACTTGCTACAGCTTGATGTTTGCCCTATTTAAACATGATCTGAGCAGGTGGCAGCCTGTGATTGGCTGGAGCTCAGCTGCTATGGTTGGCCAAGACTGACCATTTGTTATATTCCAAAGTTAGATTTTCAGTTTGTTTACTCACTAAGTTGCAATTTGTTTGTAGGAACTCAAGGTATGGAGATGGCCTCAGACCAATGGCCTCCTACTTATTTAAGAGATCTCTTTCAGAGTATGGAGATGTCTCATGCCAGGATGTTTATTTGTTATTATTAAATTAATTAATTTTTATTATTACCATTTTGTTATTATTTTATTTTATTTAACCAATGGAGACTCACTGTATATTATTTTTAACTTACTATTTTATTATTATTAATTACCATTTTGTTTTTACAGGATTTTTTTTTTTTGTTTTTTGAGATGGAGTCTCACTCTGTCGCCCAGGCTGGAATGCAGCGGCACGATTTTGGCTCGCTGCAAGCTCCGCCTCCTGGGTTCACGCCATTCTCTTGCCTCAGCCTCTTGAGTAGCTGGTACTATAGGTGCCTGCTACCACGCCCGGCTAATTTTTTTGTATTTTTAGTAGAGACGAGGTTTCACTGTGTTAGCCAGGATGGTCTCGATCTCCTGACCTCGTGATCTGCCTGCCTTGGCCTCCCAAAGTGCTGGGATTACAGGCGTGAGCCACTGCGCCCAGCTTTTTACAGGATGTTTTTAATGTCTTTTTGCTATTTCTTCCTTTTCTCCTCCTACTCTGTATGTGTGTGTGTGTGCATGTGTGTGTGTGCTTGTATGTGTGTGTGTGTGCATGTGTGTGTGTGCTTGTATGTGTGTGTGAGCATGTGTGTGTGTGCTTGTATGTGTGTGTGTGCATGTGTGTGTGTGCTTGTATGTGTGTGTGTGTGCATGTGTGTGTGTGCTTGTATGTGTGTGTGTGTGCATGTGTGTGTGTGCTTGTATGTGTGTGTGTGCATGTGTGTGTGTGCTTGTATGTGTGTGTGAGCATGTGTGTGTGCTTGTATGTGTGTGTGTGCGCATGTGTGTGTGTGCTTGTATGTGTGTGTGTGTGCATGTGTGTGTGCTTGTATGTGTGTGTGTAGTGGGGGGAGGTGGGAGAAGAAAGAGCATGGGCTTCTGAGCTAGACAAAAGTTCTTTTTTGGCTCTGGCACTTAATCATTTTTCAGTTTTAGACAAGTTATTTTATTTTTAGGGGATTAGTCTCTTGATCAGTAAAATAGAGACAACACATAGTTCATAGGGCGTATTATGGGGCTAGAATGAGATGATCTGTATTAACACTTACTGATATGGTTTGGGTGTGTCCTCTCCCAAATCTCATCTTGAATTGTAACTCTTATGATTACCACATGTTGGGGGAGGGACCCAGTGGGAGGTATTTGAATTGTGGGGGTGGGTCTTTCCTGTGCTATTCTCATGATGGTGAATAAGTCTCACGAGATCTGATGGTTTTATAAAGGGCATTTCCCTGCACAAGCTTTCTTCTCTTGTCTGCCACCATGTGAGATGTGCCTTTCACCTTCTGCCATGATTGTGAGGCCTCCCCAGTCACGTGGACCTATGAATACATTAAACTTCTTTCTTTTGTAGATTGCTGAGTCTTGTGTATGTCTTTATTAGCAGCGTGAAAACAGACTAATACACTCACCAAGCACCTGGTAAGCGGCAGGTGTGGAGTAGATGTTCATTACCTTCCCCTCCCTCAGCTCTTGTGAGGAGACCAGCTCTTGGCTTTGCTGGGGTCTTCCTCTTGGAAATGTTCCTTGACACTCCTCACCCTTCCCACCCACACTCAATCAAGCTTTCTTCTTTTTTCTTTGTGTGTGCCTTTATCATACCATCTATGATATGTGATTGGTTTCTACATTTCTCTCCAACTAGACTGTAAACCTTCAGAGGTTGGGAAGGGTTTTCACCTTTAGGGATGAAAAATAGCCTGCTGATTAAAGGTGCAGCTTGAAGCCAAACAACTTGTTCCATCGGTGTCAGCTGAGGTCTTGAGCAATTTACTTAACCGCTCTGTGCCTCGTTTCCTCATTTGAGGAGTGGGTCTGACATAATTGGGTGAGGATTAAATGAGATAGCTCTGATAAGTTCTTGAGACAGTGCCTGCCACATAGCACTCCATAAATGTTTGCTATTACAAGGATTGTCTTTGTAGCCTCTGCAGTGCCTGGTCTGGGGACTGGTGCCCCAAAGGAGCTAGTCTGTGGGATGACTGAACAAAGTGACCAAATAGAGAGCATGGATTATTACCTAGATGGGTAAGTATGTCGCAGACAATATTATTATTTTAAATGACTCTTTAAAAAATAAAATTTCAGAAGTTTTACATAAAAACATGCTTATTATAAAAAAATTCAACTAATATAGAATTATATCAAGTAGAAAGAAAAACACCTTATTTCATCACCAGCTCTTCATCTTTCCATGTGTTAAGTTTGGTGTATAACCTTCCAACCTTTATTATTTAACACATTTACTGTTTTCTCTTTGTGATTCAGGCATTGGCTCTCATGCCCATAGACTGAAAAACAAACTCTACTACCCATTTGCCAAAAATGTCAGAGACTAAGAATTCGAATTAATCAGACATTGATACATTAATTCTAAGTTGTTAGAAACTTATTACTAACAACTTGTTTTAAAAAAATAATTGTTTTATACCTGAATATATCTTTCACTTCCTTCAAGATGATTTGTGTGCAGAGTAGACACTGGCCTTGGAGTGTTTGGGGATAATGGGAAGAGGCGCTTTTTTCAAAAATTCTCTCCCACACTCTGTCACGTGCTTGGTATTTTCTTGTTAGAGCTGCATTTCTTTGAGTTCTGATATTACCAAAAAGCCCCTGCAAATTTGCAAGTGAGCACAGTTTTTAGACAAAGCAGCTTAAGGGAAGGGAAAGCCCTGAGAATGAACCTAGAAGCTTTGTCCCTGTCAGGGTTTGACTTTTAGCTCCTCCTGTTTAAGAATCAGAATCTCAGCCCTGACTCAGGGGCTTTAACTCTTCTGGTTCCTATGCTTTGATTTTGTCATGCTCTGGTTCTTCAGTTAAAGTTCCTCTCTTCAGACTGATTTTATATTTTGGAGAAACAGTAGGAGGAGCTCTTTGGATGAGCTGAGGCTTTAGCCATCCTTTGATAATAAATTTTTATTTCTAAGGCACTAGGCATAGACCTAGAGGCATTTTACTGTGGTAGGTTTTTATCTCTTTTTAAAATAAATAGAAAGGGACACATGAATTTTTATCAAATCATGGATCTAAAAACAAAGCCCATGGTAACAGAACATTGCTCCATATTTCCTAATAATGCTTTATTACTAACATTTTCTTATTATCCTAAAAACTAGCTACTTCTCTTCCAATTTTATGGTAATATCAAGTTATTGGTTGAAACATTATTATAGCTGTTTTATATTTGAAAATTTATTTTGGGACTGAAATATCTTCAGGGAAAACATGACTGTATATTCATAGATGTTATGATTTCTTAACTAAGTCTTTTAATTTTTATAATATTTTAATACTTTTATTTGTCTAAATGTTCAAATAATCAATATCCCAAGGTTTAACAGTGCTTACAGTGTAATTGCATTTAGAACAATAAATTTTATATTGACAGTTCAGGGATCCCTATTTAGTTGAACATAATAAATTATGAAACCCTGTTGATTGAAATCTGGTTAGATGCTGCTGTTAACGATTTTCTCTTTCCTCTGTTATTAGTGTTTTATGTTGAAGTTAGTAGCTTCTAAACTTCACCCCTATGAGCACTCCTATCCTTTCAAATGATTATAAAGTGTTTCCCCATTTGATAAATTGTGGTAAAATACATGAAACAAAAAAATTTATCATCCTGACTATTTTTAAGTACACAGTTCAGTATTTTTAAATGCATTCATAATGTGCAATCATCACCATCATTCATCTCCATAACATGTTTCATCTTGTAAAATTGAAACTCTGTATCCACTAAACAATAATTCCCCATATTTCCTTTTCCCCAGCTGCTGGCACCCACTATTCTACTGTCTGACTCTATAATTTTGAACTACTCTAAATACCTCATATAAGTGGAATCATACAGTACTTGTCTGCTAGAGACTGGCTTATTTCACTTCACATAATGTTCTCAAGATTCATCTATATTGTAGCCTACATGAGAATTTCCTTCCCTTTTAAGGTGGAATATATTTCATTGTACAGATATACCACATTTAGCTTATCCATTCATCCATTGATGGACCATGGGTTGCTTTCATGGTTTAGCTCAAAAATGCTCCTACCAACATGGGTATACAAATATCCTTTGAGGCCCTGCTTTCAGCTTTTTTTGGGTACAGAAATATAATTGCTGGATCATAAGTTAATCCAATTTTTAAATTTTTGAGGAACTGTCATACTGTTTTCCACAGCGGCTGTAACATTTTACATTTTCACCAACAGTACACAAGGGTCCCAATTTCTCCACACCCTCTCCAACACTTCTGTTTTGTTCTGTTCTTTTGGCAGTAGCCCTCTTAATGAGTGTGAGGTGGTGTGTCATTGTTTTGATTTGCATTTCCCCAATGATTAGTGATGTTGAACATCTTTTCATGTGCTTATTGGCTATTTGTGTATTTTCTTTAAAGAAATGTCTATTTAAATCTTTTGCTCATTAAAACTTTTTTTTTTCAATATTGTGGGCAGTTTAGTATGGCCCAACTCATAGTTGGAGGGAGGCAGGGACAAACCCAGTGTGCTTCTGCCAGCTCTGAGGCCACCACAGGACTCATAGAGAGTAGGCTCATAAATAGACAGGAACCAGAGATCGCACTGGCCTACCAGCCACTGCTTCCAATTCCTGTTTGTAGAAAAAAAAGACTGCCACCTTTTGGTCCATTGGCTTTTTAAGGCCAATGGGGATGAGCAGATGGCAACTCCCAGGCATCCCGCAAAGAAGGTGAGTCACCTTAAGACTTTTGCCCAGTTTTGAATCAGGTTGTCTTCTTGTTGTTGAGTTTTAGAAGTTCTCTATGTATGCTGCACATTAATCCCTTATCAGATGTGATATTTTCTTTCATTTTGTGGGTTGTGTTTTTACTTGGTTGATAGTATCTTTTGATGTACAAAATGTAAACATTTTTTAGGAAGTACAATTTGTCTATATTTTCTTTTGTTGTCTATGCCTTTGATGTCAAATCTGAGAAATGATTGTCAAATCCAATGTTGTGAAGCTTTTGCCCTGTGTTTTCTTCTAAGGGTTTTATTGTTTTAAGTCTTATGTTTAGGCTTTTGATCTGTTAAAACATTTTAAAAATTGTTTCATTTTTGTTTTTAAACTTATCATAGAGATGAGGGTCTTGCTATATTGCCCAGGATGTTCTCAAATTCTTGGCCTCAAGTGATCCTCTGCCTTGGCCTCCCAAAGTGCTGGGATTGCAGGCATGAGCCACTGTGCCTGGCCTCTGATCAATTTTGATTTAATGTTTGAATATGGATTAGATAAGGATTCAGTTTTATTCTTTTGCATGTGAATATCCCATTTTCCCAGGATTATTTGTTGAAAAGACTGTCTTTTCCCCACTGAATAGTCTTGGCATTCTTGTCAAAAATCATTTGACCATATATATCTATATAGGAGGGTTCATTTCTGGGTTCTTAATTCTATTCCATTGGTATATATGTCTGTCTTTATGCCACTACCACAGTATTTTAATTATTATAGCTTTGTGGTAAGTTTTAAATTCAGGAAATGTGAGTCCTCCAGCTTTGTTCTTTTTTTCGGGTTGTTTTGGCTATTTTGGGTCCTTGAGATTCTATATGAATTTTAGGATGGGTTTTTCTATTTCTGCAAAAAATGCCATTTGGATTTTGGTAGTTTTGCATTGAATCTGCAGATCACTTTGGGTAGTATTGATATCTTAGCCATATTGTCTTCCAATCCATGAACATAGGATGCATTTCTATTTGTTTAAGTCTTCTCTAATTTCATCAGTGATTCATAATTTTCATTGTAAAATATTTTACTTCTTTATTTAGGTTAGTTCCTAAGTGTTTTATTCTTTTTGATGCTATTGTAAATTGAATTTTCATAATTTCTCTTTTAGATTGTTTATTGTTAGTATGTAGAAATGCAACTGATTTTTATGTGCTAACTTTGTATCCTGCTACTTTGCTGAATTCCATTATTAGTTCTAATAGTTTCTTTTGTTAGAATCCTGAGAGTTTTCTATATATAAAATTATATCATCTGTAAACAGAGATAATTTTACTTCTTCCTTTCCAGTTTAGATGTCTTTTCTTTTTCTTGCCTAATTGTTCTGCATAGAATATCCAGTGTTATGTTGAATTCAAGTGGCAAAAGTGGGCATTCTTGCTCTGTTCTTGATATTAGAGGAAAAGCTTTTATTGTTTTACCATTGAATATGATGTTTGCTGTGGGTTTTTCATAATGCCTTTTATTATGTTAAGGTGGTTTCCTTCTATTCCTAGTTTGTTGAGTGTTTTCTATCATCCCCTTTTCTGCACCAATTGAAAAGATTATGTGGTTCCCTCCCCTTCATTCTGTTAATGTTGTTTATTACAGTGGTGGATTCTAATACGTTGAACCATCCTTGCATCCCAGGAATAAATCCCACCTGGTGATTGTGTAAAATGCTTTTTTTTTTTTTTTTAAGTATTTATTGATCATTCTTGGGTGTTTCTCGGAGAGGGGGATGTGGCAGGGTCATAGGATAATAGTGGAGAGAAGGTCAGCAGATAAACACATGAACAAAGGTCTCTGGTTTTCCTAGGCAGAGGTCCCTGCACCCTTCCTAGGAAAGGTTTTTTTCAGTGTTTTTGTCCCTGGGCACTTGAGATTACGGAGTGGTGATGACTCTTAATGAGCATGCTGCCTTCAAGCATCTGTTTAACAGAGCACATCTTGCACCACCCTTAATCCATTTAACCCTGAGTTGACACAGCACATGTTTCAGAGAGCACAGGGCTGGGGGCAAGGCCATAGATCAACAGTATCCCAAGGCAGAAGAATTTCTCCTAGTACAGAACAAAATGGAGTCTCCTATGCCTACTTCTTTCTACACAGACACAGTAACAATCTGATCTCTCTTTCTTTTCCCCACATTTCCCCCTTTTCTTTTCAACAAAACCGCCATCGTCATCATGGCCCGTTCTTGATGGTCGCTGTCTCTTTGGAGCTGTTGGGTACATCTCCCAGACGATGGGTGGCCAGGCAGAAGTGCTCCTCACCTCCCAGATGGGGCGGCCGGGCAGAGGCGCTTCTCACCTCCCAGACAAAGGGCAGCCGGGCAGAGGCGCGCCTCACTTCCTCCCCGACGGGGCGGCGGCCGGGCAGAGGCGCGCCTCACTTCCTCCCCGACGGGGCGGCGGCCGGGCAGAGGCGCGCCTCACTTCCTCCCCGACGGGGCGGCGGCCGGGCAGAGGCGCGCCTCACTTCCTCCCCGACGGGGCGGCGGCCGGGCAGAGGCGCGCCTCACTTCCTCCCCGACGGGGCGGCGGCCGGGCAGAGGCGCGCCTCACTTCCTCCCCGACGGGGCGGCGGCCGGGCAGAGGCGCGCCTCACTTCCTCCCCGACGGGGCGGCGGCCGGGCAGAGGCGCGCCTCACTTCCTCCCCGACGGGGCGGCGGCCGGGCAGAGGCCCTCCTCACTTCCTCCCCGACGGGGCGGCGGCCGGGCAGAGGCGCGCCTCACTTCCTCCCCGACGGGGCGGCGGCCGGGCAGAGGCCCTCCTCACTTCCTCCCCGACGGGGCGGCGGCCGGGCAGAGGCCCTCCTCACTTCCTCCCCGACGGGGCGGCGGCCGGGCAGAGGCCCTCCTCACTTCCTCCCCGACGGGGCGGCCGCCGGGCAGAGGCGCTCCTCACTTCCTCCCCGACGGGGCGGCCGCCGGGCAGAGGCCCTCCTCACTTCCTTCCCGACGGGGCGGCCGCCGGGCAGAGGCCCTCCTCACCTCTCAGACGGGGCGGCCGGGTAGAGGCGCTCCTCACTTCCCAGACGGGGCGGCCGGGCAGAGGCGCTCCTCACTTCATCCCAGACGGGGTGGCGGCCGGGCAGAGGCGCTCCTCACCTCCCAGATGGGGTGGCCGGGCAGAGGCCCTCCTCACTTCCCAGACGGGGCGGCCGGGCAGAGGCGCTCCTCACTTCCTCCCAGATGGGGTGGCGGCCGGGCAGAGGCCCTCCTCACTTCCTCCCCGACGGGGCGGCCGCCGGGCAGAGGCCCTCCTCACTTCCTCCCCGATGGGGCGGCCGCCGGGCAGAGGCCCTCCTCACCTCTCAGACAGGGCGGCCGGGTAGAGGCGCTCCTCACTTCCCAGACGGGGCGGCCGGGCAGAGGCGCTCCTCACTTCATCCCAGACGGGGTGGCGGCCGGGCAGAGGCGCTCCTCACCTCCCAGACGGGGTGGCCGGGCAGAGGCCCTCCTCACTTCCCAGACGGGGCGGCTGGGCAGAGGCGCTCCTCACTTCCTCCCAGATGGGGTGGCGGCCGGGCAGAGGCGCTCCTCACCTCCCAGACGGGGCGGCTGGGCAGAGGCGCTCCTCACTTCCCAGACGGGGTGGCTGGGCCTAGGCGCTCCTCACATCCCAGACGGGTCGGCCAGGCAGAGATGCTCCTCACTTCCCAGACGGGGTGGCCGGGCAGAGGGGCTCCTCACATCCCAGACGATGGGCGGCCAGGCAGAGATGCTCCTCACTTCCTAGACGGAATGGCAGCCGGGCAGAGGCTGTAATCTTAGCACTTTGGGAGGCCAAGGCAGGCGACTGGGAGGTGGAGGTTTTAGCGAGCTGAGATCACGCCACTGCACTCCAGCCTGGGCAACATTGAGCATTGAGTGAGTGAGACTCCGTCTGCAATCCCAGCACCTCGGGAGGCCGAGGCGGGCAGATCACTCGAGGCCAGGAGCTGGATACCAGCCCGGTCAACACGGGAAACCCCATCTCCGCTAAAAATACAAAAACCAGTCAGGCGTGGCGGCGTGTGCCTGCAATCCCAGGCACTTGGCAGGCCGAGGCAGGAGAATCACAGGAGCCCGAGGCAGGGAGGTTGCAGCAAGCTGAGATCACGGCAGTACAGTCCAGCCTCGGCAACAGAGGGAGACCGAAGAAAGAAGTAGAGAGAGACCGAAGAAAGAAGTAGAGGGAGACCGAAGAAAGAAGGGAGACGAGGGAGAAGGAGAGGAGGGAGAGGAGGGAGAGGAGGGAGAGGAGAGAGAGGGAGAGGGAGAGGGAGAATAATGTTGAACCTATGTAAAATGCTTTTAATGTGCTGCAAGATTTGGTTTGCTAGTATTTTGTTGAAGATTTTTGCATCAATGTTCATAAGAGATGGTGGTCTTTTGTTCTTTTTTATTTCTTTCTCATTTATTTTTATTTAATTAATTGTAAAGATACAGGGTCTCACTCTGTCACCCAGGCTGGAGTGCAGTGGTGTTATCCTAGCTCATTGTAGCCTTGAACTCCTTGGCTCAAGCAATCCTCCCACCTCAGCCTCCTGAGTAGCTGGGTCTAAAGGCATGTACCACCGTGACTGGCTAATTCAAAAAAACATTTTTTTTTTGGAGACAGGATCTTTATCCCAAGTGGTCAGATAATATGCAGTTACAGGATCTTCAGGGTGTCGTTTTTCTGGCTAGAAACCTCTGTGTCTAGGCTGTTTCACCAACTCACCCTGCCAGGCTGCACTTGACCTACTGGCCTGGGTCCCATGCCTGCCAAGGGTGAGTCAGACATGGAATGGCCAGGGGTGTGTGAGTGAGCATGGGGTCTGGCCACTGCATACAGTCAGACATGCTGGTTGCTGCAGTGGGGTAGGCAGCTCCAGGTGCTGGCACAGGTGCTGGCCCTTTGCAAGGCTGCAGCTGGACCAGACACACCACAAGCAGCTTCCAAGGCTGGAATAGGGGAACATGGTGATGCCGGGAGGCTTGGAGATGCCAGGAACTGCAGGTCCCCAAAGAGGGAGTCACAGCCCTGGCTTGGGGAGTTCCCAGGTCTGGGCTACCTGAAGAGCCATAGCTCTTCTTTCCTTCTCTTCACTCGCAATGTTGCAAGTGAGGGGGTATGTCTCAGCCCTGTTTGTGTTACAGCTCTTTTAGCCTTGTCATTTGGGCTTATGCCCAGGAAGAATGAAGTACACAGACAAGTGGAGGGTGAGCAAGACAAAGAGGAACTTTATTGAGTGATATAACAGATCAGAGGAAATCTACACGGGGCAGCTCCTTTCTGTAACCAGGGTGCCCTGATGAATGTTCTGCTCCTAGCAGAGAGGAGACCCTGGAGTGGGAAGCTCCTCTCTACAGGCAGGTCATTCTGATGTCTTCCCAGCTTTCAGCAGAGAGGAGGCCCTGGAGTGGGTAGCTCCTTTCTGCAGCTGGTTGTCCCAATGTCTCTGCAGCTCTCAGCAGAGAGGAGGCCCTGGAGTGGGTAGCACCTCTCTGCAGCTGGTTGTCCCAATGTCTCTGCAGCTCTCAGCAGAGGGGAGGCCCTGAAGTGGGTAGATCCTCTCTGCAGCTGTTGGTCCCAATGTCTCTGCAGCTCTCAGCAGACAGGAGACCCTGGAGTGGGTAGCTCCACTCTGAAGCTGGTCCTCCTGATGTCTGTTCTGGCTGAGCCTGGGGCTTTTATGGGGCTCAGAGGGGAGGAAGTGCTTGCCAACTGGTCCATGGGTGGTCATGGACAGGCCTGGAAAAGGCACCACAAGTTCCATCTCTGGTCCCTGTGACTGGCAGACCAGCCCCCAGCCTTTAGGTCCTCCTTGGCCTGATGGTGGGGCTCACTGGGGACCTGTCCCCTTCCACTCAGGAACTTGCCTGCCTCCTGCTGCCATTCATGGCACCCAGGCTGTAGGTGCTAAGGGGTGCCTTCAGACCAGCACTGAGTTGCCATCAGCCTCCTTTTGGCTTCCCTTCTATGCTTGTTTGGAGGGGGCTGGGATGTCAGGGGGCTGATGTGTCAGCGCTGCCCTGAGTGGGTGCAAACTCAGCTGGGCCATGACAGCACCTGGGCTTGGCCCTGACTTTGCTTTGAGATTGGAACAGGTACCAACAGCAGGGGGAAGCCAGGCAGTGAGAGCAGGCACTTCTGAGCTTGTGAGGGTAGGAGGGCCTTCCTGGGCTTCTAAGAGTGCAGGGATGCCTGAATCTGCAGCCGCAGTTTGGGCGGCTGCAGCTGTGCCTGGTGGGGGTGTGTGTGCAGAGCTCCTGCCTGCTCCATGGTTTGGGTGGCTGGAGCTGTGGGGTGAGGTGTGGTTCCCACTTGCTCCCAGGCTCGGAGAGCACAGGGATGCCCAGGTATTCAGCTGTGGCTTGGGTTGGCTGCAGCAGCACCTGCGGAGCTCCCATCCCAACTCAGAAGGGGTGGGGCTCCTGCTTGTCCTTGGCTCCTGCTGTCTCCATGGAGCATGCAGCCCCAGCTGTATCTCCCCACTGCAGCTGGCATGATGGCAGTGGCTGCTCCAGATGGGCCGCTGCTGCCATCAATACTTTGTATAGTATCTATATTTTCAAACACATTGAGACTTAATTTGTGGCCTAACATATGGTCTATCTTGGTGAAAATATTTCATGTATGCTGGAGAAGAAAGCATTTGCTGTTATTGTTGGGTATAGTGTTCTGTATGTGTCTGTTAAATCTAGTTGATATTTTGTGTTAAGTCCTCTATTTCCTTATTTTCTGTTTGGTTGTTCTATCCTTTATAGAGAAGGGGCTACTGCAATCACCAACTATGACTATAGAATTATTTCTCTCTTCAATTCTGTTTTTGCTTCATATATTTTTGATGGTCTGTCATGTTTATAAAAGTGTTATGTCTTCTTACTGTGTTGACTCTTTTATTAATACACAATGTCCTTCTTTGTCTTTTTTAACCTTTTTTTTGATTTAAAGTCTGTTTTATCTGATATTAGCATAGCCACCCCTGCTCTCTTTTGGTTATGATTTACGTGGAATATCCTTTTTGACCCTTTCACTTCCAATCTGTGTGTGCTTGTGAGTCTAAATTGAGTCTCTCTTGTAGAGAGCATATAGTTAGATCATGCTTTTAAAATCTTTCTGCCAATCTCTGTCTTTTGATTAGAAAATTTAATCTACTTGCAACTAAAGTAATTACTGATAAGGAGGGACTTCTGTCATATTGCTCTTTGTTTCCTGAATCGTATATAGCTTTTTTTGTCTTTCAGTTCCTACATTACTGTCTTAAAATTTTTTTTTGGTAGTAAAATGTTTAAATTTCTCTGTTATTTCCTTTTGTATATATTCTATAGCTATTTTCTTTGTAGTTACCATGGAAATTACATTTAACATGATAAAGTTATAATAGTCTAATATGAATTTATACGATATTAATTTAAATAACATAAGTCTGCTCCTTTAACAGCTCTGTCATCATCTCTTTTAGTTGTTGATGTCAAAAAATTATGTTTTATACATTGTGCTCCAAAACATGCAATTTTTAAGTTTAATATTAATATTTTATTAATAACTTAATTATTATATTAAATAAATTAGCCTTTTATGTAAAAAATAAAATACAGAGTTATACCAAAGTTACAATAATACTAGCTTCGAGACTAATATGTTTTCTTAATATATTAGTATCTTAAATAAGAAAATAAAAAAGTGGAGTTATGCCACTAAAATACTACTAGCTCTTACAATGCACATTAAATATTTATTTATTTAGGTTAGAGATGGGGTTTTGCTCTGTCACCCATGCTGGAGTGTAGTGGTACACAGCTCACTGCAGCCTCAAACTTCTGGACTCAAGCATTCCTCCTGCCTCAGTCTCTCGAGTAGTGGAACTACAGGCATGCACAACCACACCTTGCTAATTTTTAAACATTTTATTGTGCAGACAGAGTCTTGCTATTTTGCTTAGGATGGTCTTGAACTCCTGAGCTCAAGCAATCCTTCTGCCACGATGTCCCAAAGTGTTGCGATTGCAGGTGTGGGCTACCACACTCTGCTAAGATCTTTATTTCTTTGTATTGCTTCAAGTTAATGTCTAGTGTCCTTTCATTTAACTCTGCAGGACTTCCTTAAACATTTATTGCAGGGCAGGTATAGTGGTAAAACCCCCCCTCAGCTTTTGTTTATCTGGGAACACCTTAATTTCTTCATCACTTTTGAAGGACAGTTTTGGCAGGTATAGGATTCTTGGCTGACAGTTTTTTCTTTTAGCACTTTGAATATATTGAGCCACTCTTCTATTGTCAAAAGTTTCAGATGAGAAATCTTCTGATAATCTTATTGAGGACTGCTTGTATGTGACAAGTCACTTCTCTTCTGTCTTACTGCTTTCAAAATTCTCTCTTCATCTTTGAATTTTGACAGATTGGTTATGTGTCTTGGTGTGGCTGTCTTTGAGTTAATCTTACTTGGAGTTTGCTGAGCTTCTTGGATGTCTATATTTATGTCTTTCATCAAATTTGGGAAGTTTTCAGCCATTATTGAAATATTGTCTCTGTCCTTTTGTTTTCTCTCTCTCTCTTCCTTCTGGAATTTTCACAAAATTTGTTCCACTTGATAGTGTCCCAAGGTCCCCTAGGCTCTCTTTTCACTTTTCTTTAATCTTTTTTCTTTCTCTTCCTCGGACTTGCTAAGTTCCATCATCTTATCTTCAAGTTTGCTGATTCTTTCTGTTGCTTGTTCATGTGTGCTTTTTGGGGGAAGCCTGGCTAAGATAGCTGTGACTTCATATCTCACTGACACTAGGTTAGTACCCAGTTTTGAATAAATATTTGTTCAAAGATGAATATTGAATGAATGAACATTTTTTCAATCAACCAAATTTTCATTTCAGTTATTGTAATTTTCAGCTTCAGAATTTTGTTTCTTTTTGTATCTTCTATCTCTTTATTAATATTCCCATTTTGTTCATATGTAATTTTCTTAACTTTTTCCATGTCCTCAGTTAGTTCTTTGAGCATATTTAAGGCAGTTGTTTAAAGTTTTTCTCTAGTAGATCAGCCATCAGGTCTTTTTCAGAAATGGTTTCTGTTGATTTACTATTTTTTTCTTTAAATGAGCCATACTTTTATGTTTCTTTGTATGCTTTGTGAGTTTTTTTGAAATATTTGCATTTCATAATATGGTAACTTTTGAAATTAGATTTTCACTCTTCCCAGGGTTTGCTGTTTTCTCTTATTCTTTGTTATTTTGATTGTTGTGCCAAGGATCAGCCCGAGATGTAAACTTAAGGCCTTTCAGCTCTTTTCTGAGCCTGTGACTTTCCCTGGTTATGTGTGGTCACTAGCCAACTTTTCCCATATGTGCAGTTTTTATTTTTATTTTATTTTTATTGTACTTTAAGTTCTGGGATACATGTGCAAAATGTGCAGGTTTGTTACGTAGGTATTCACATGCCATGGTGGTTTGCTGCACCCATCAACCCGTCATCTACATTAGGTATTTCTCCTAAGGGTATCCCTCCTCTAGTCCCGCACCCCCCAGCAGGCCCCAGTGTGTGATGTTCCCCACCCTGTGTCCATGTGTTCTCATTGTTCAACTCCCATTTATGAGTGAGAACATGCAGTGTTTGGTTTTCTGTTCCTGTGTTAGTTTGCTGAGAATGATGGTTTCCAGCTTCATCCATGTCCCTGCAAAGGACCTGATCTCATCCTTTTTTTTATGGCTGCATAGAATTCCATGGTGTATATGTGCCACATTTTCTTTATCCATCCTATCATTGATGGGCATTTGGGTTGGTTCCAAGTCTTTTATGTAGTTGTTTTGAATGTCCTAGTTTTCAGTGTCTCACTCCCAAAAAAAGAACAAGAGAAAAACAAATGAAAAAAAGGGCACTGGCCCTTTGAATCCCCTCAAGTCACTTCAGCTAGAGGAGGAGGGGCTTGCAACAATGAGGGGAGGTGCAACGACAAGGTCCACTGGCCTCTTTTTCTGTATCTCTGTGATCAGGATCACCATTGAGTGATCAGAGCACAGATCCCTAATATTTGGAGGGCAAGATCTTTTTTGCCCATTCTGACTCCCATAAGCTGTGTGCAAGATGCTCCAGGGATGTGCACAGCTGCTTGCCATGGGTCTGGCTTGTGGGATGTGTATCTTCTACTCTGCTAAGGGCTGAAATTAACTTAAATTAACCTCTTTTTTGCTCTAAGCCTTCCCCTGGAAGTCACAGGCCTTCAATAGACTCTAGAGTTCTAAATAGTTCCACCAGACAAATTCTACCACTGCAGTGTTGTTTAAATGAAGAGACAGACTCCTGGTGCTTCCTACTTCATCATCGTCCTAGAATCTGCTCAGATTATAAGCATTAATGAAATAAAAAGCAGTTCTCCCAAAGGGATATAATTGAAGAAGTTTATTCATTCAGTATTTATCATTGGGTACCATCCTAAGTGCTGATGAGATATGAAGTCACAGCTGTCTTAGCCAGAGTTCACCTCAAGAGCAGAGCCTGACAAGATCTCACTGGTAGGGAGCTTTGTTTGGGAAATAAGCAGGAGTGGGATTTGGATATAATATAGGAAAGTGTTATGAGCTGGTTTACCACTGTGGGCACCTGGAGTTCAATTCCATGGGGCCTCTGAGAAGCTGTGTAGGATGCCCCTCAGAACTGCCCCCTTGAGACATGGAAGTGGCGGTATTCAATCTACTGAATAAGGATCGCCCTTGGGAGTGTTAACTCCCTCGACTTCCAAGTTATGCAAGAAGCAGAATGGCTGAGTGTCTCCAAGCAAAGGCAGATTGCCCATAGTAGAAAGCAAGAGACAGTGGTGCAGCTGAGATAATGTGCTGTTAGTTTTCACCTGGTGCTTGCCTTGGCCAAGGCTGGACTAAAAAGTGAGCTAAGAGTCTGTGAGATGAGGACGGGTAGAGAGTCATAAAACAGCCCATGTGGTCATGGACCCTATTTAATGAACTCAGGCACTAGGCAATTACAAATAATATAGTGTGGTAAGTGATAAGGAAATAGGGAGAGTTTATCAGTTAGAATTGGGATACATGCAACAGAAACCCTACAGTAGAGGCTGAACCCAGTGGTTTAAAAATAAACCTATTTTTCTCATGTAAAAAGAAGTTCAGAGTGAGGAAGTTTGGCACTCAAGGAAGTCATCCAGTACCAGGCTCCATCCAGCTTCCTGCTCTTCCATCCTTAGTGTCTGGTTTTCATCTTCATAGTTGGTCTGATTGTGTTCTAGGCAGAAAGATACGGAAGACAGGCAGAGGACATGTGCCAGCTGAGTCTGTTTTTATTAGGAAAACCATAGCTTTCTTGGAAGCGTATCCAACAGGATTCTGCTTCCATATCATTGAGTGAAGTAGCTCACATGGTCACTCCTGGCTTAAGGAAGTCTGGAAGATGAATTATTTTTATTTTTTGAGACAATGTCTTGCTCCCTTTCCCAGGCTGGAGTGAAGTGACACTACTCTAAGTTGCTGCAACCTCAAACTCTTGGGCTCAAGTGATCCTCCCACCTCAGCCTCCCAAGTTGGGACTACAAGTATGCACCACCATGCTCAGATAATTTTTTAATTAATTAATTAATTTTTAGAGACAGAGTCTCTAAATGTTTAGGGACAGAGTCTCACTCTGTTACCCAGACTGGAGTGCAGTGGCATGATCATAGCTCACTATAACCTCGAACTCCTGAGCTCAAGCAATCCTCCTGCCTGTCTCTTGAGTAGCTGGGACTACAAGTATGTGCCACCATACCCAGATAATATTTAGATGTTTTAAGAGACTAGGTCTTGCTATGTTGCCCAGGCTGTTCTTGAACTCCTGGCCTCAAGTGATCTCCCTGCTTCACCTTTCCAAAGTGCTGGGATTACAGGAATGAGCCACTGCACCCAGGCCAAGAGATGAGTATTTTTAATTGGACACATCATACACTGAACAGAATTGGAGTACTGATAGTAACAAAGACAGCAGAAAGGATATTGAGTAGGCAACTTACAGTATCTGCCTCAGAAGTCTAAGTGGTATGGGAGCATCAAGGAAGTACCCCAAACCTGGACTGGGGATAAGAGAGGGAGGTCAGAGAAGGTCCTTGAAGGTAACCCTTGAGGTGGATCTTGAAATATGAGCTATAACTGGCCAGGTAGATAATATGTAAACTTTAGTTGATGTATGGTGGCAGGAGGCAGGAAAGGGAATGGTTGGAAGAACAATCTAGACATTACGTAGAAGGACATGAAAATGTGAAAGATTATAGGACCGAAGAAGAATTTTGGAGAGATACAACAGGCTAGAGAATTGAGTACAAATACGTAGTGGTAAGGTACAACTCTGACAGGTGTTATGGGGCCAGACTAGACCAGAGACGGCCTTGTATACCATCATAAGGAATATGGATTTTATCTGGAAGCCTAATAGGAAGTTTTGAAATATTTTAGGCAAGCAGGTAATGTGATAAGATCTACATTAAAAATCAATCTGAAAAATGTTTGGAGAATGGATTGGAAGATATGGTGTGGCAATAATCAAGGATTTGCCATAATCTAAGGAAAAATGATGTAGGATTAAATTAACAAGGATAGAGAGAAGAGGACAGACTTGAGAAAAGTTTTGAAGACAGGGTCGATAGGGCTTGGTGGATAACTGTGTGATATAATTTCTCTAAACCAACAACACGTGAGGGGAAAAAGTAAATTTCCAAGGTAAGATGACAAATGGACATGCTGAAGTGGAGGCTCCTATGGGTCAGTGAAGCGGTGCTATCCTGTAGCTGGGGAGAATGTTGGAACTGAAACCTTTGTAAGAGATTGGAGCTGGAATTCTAGATTAGAGGTCATTGGCATATGGTGGCAATTGAAGTCCTGGGTATGGCCAAGGTCACACAGATGGAGTGAGTATAAGAAAGAGGAGCCTGGAGGGCAGTACTACTGGGCACATTAGCATATGGACATAAGAAGATGAGATGAAAAAAGGGATGGGGAAGGGGAGTGAGAGAGATTCAAGTGACTCTAGGAGAGAGTGATGCATGGAAACCCATGGATGAGAGAGAGAGACTCAATATATGGTGTAGTGGTGAATAGTATGAGCTTCAGAGTCCGACAGACCTCATTTCCAGCCCAGGGTCTACCTATTGTGTGACCTATGACAAATGTCCTTATCCTTTCTATGCCTCAGTCTGTTTCCTCATTTTGAAAATGGGGATCATAACAGTACCTACTTCAGCACTGTTTTGAGAATTAAATGAGATAATGTATAAAAAGTGCTCAGCACTCTGCTTGGTACACAGTTCTCAAACAGTGGTAGCTATCACACTAATATGATGAGTGTCTCTTCAAGAGTGGCAGGAGATTCAGACAGATCAGAAGAAGCATGTTGAAAAAAGGCTGGAAAGAATCCATTGGATTGTGATTCAAGAGGTCACTGGGAATCCTTGATGAGTTTCAGTGGCATGGTGGGGACAGAGACAGAATGTGGGTAGGGTGGGGGAATTTGAGAGGGGTGACTGGATTGCAAACAGGTGGATGATGATGAGTATGTGGAGTTCATTATTTTATTCTCTCTACTTTTGGGATGTTTGAATATTTTTATAATAAAAATAAAGGGCCTAATAATTATAAAAAATATATATTTTTTCTCCAAAATGCTCAACACATAATAGAAATAGCAGAAGGCATTGGTGAGTAGGAGGACTTAGGCTTTACCTGGTGGAAAGAATTTGGCCATAGCCCACGTAGGATGATTTCTAGACTTATGATGCTGCCAAAAGGAAACTCAATTGTTTGTATGTATCAATCAAACTCAGAGTATTATGTATGTATCAATCCCTACACCTGTGTGGGCTTTGAAGTCAGACTGCTACATTCAAATCCTGTCTCGACCATTGGCAAACTATGAGATCTTGGGTAACTAACTTATTTAACCACTGTGTACCTCATTTCCCTTATTTATAAAATAAGGATAATAGTTCCTGCCTCACATGGTTGTTATCAGGAACACATGAGCTAATACACACAAGGTACTTAGAATGGTGTCTTGGTCTGTTTGGGCTGTTATAACAAAATATCATAGACAAGGTAGCTTATAAACAACAGAATTTTATTTTTCACTGTCCTGGAGGCTGGGAAGTCTAAGATCAAGGTGCTGACAGATTTGGTGTCTGGAGAGGACCTACTTCCTGGTTTATAGAATGGCACATTCTTGCTGTGTCCTCATGTGGTAGAAGGGGCAAAGCATCTCTCTAGAGTCTCTTCTTATAATGGGACCAATCCTATTCATGAGGGCTCTGCCTTCATGTCCTAACCACTTTCCAAAGGCCCACCTCCAATTACCATCACATTGGTAATTAGGTTTCAATACAAGAATTTTGCAAGGGTGGCCAGGCACGGTGGCTTACGCCTGTAATCTCAGCATTTTTGGGAGGCCCAGGTGGGCAGATCACCTGAGGGCAGGAGTTTGAGACCAGCCTGGCCAACGTGGTGAAACCCTGTCTCTACTAAAAATACAAAACTTAGCCAGGTGTGGTGGCACATGCCTGTAGCCCCAGCTACTTGGGAGGTTGAGGCAGGAGAATCCCTTGAACTCAGGGGGTGGAGGTTGCAGTAATCAGAAATCGTGCCACTGTACTCCAGCCTGGGTGGCAGAGCAAGACTCTGTCTACACACACACACACACACACAAAAGAGAATTTTGCTGGGGGCAGACACAAACATTAGGCCGTAGCATACAGTGTTGGGAAGATACTTACTAAGTGCGAAAAAATGTTGCATTTCATTCTACTATAATTTTATTTTTCTAATATATAAGTTTTTCCACTTCAAACAATATTGTATTGAATAATTTTTTTCCCTAAGGAAATATAGAAATTGTGTTGTTTTTCTTACTACTGCCTTTCTTAGGATAGTGGTAAGTATAACAGTGATGTTTCTCATAACACATACGCTCACACACACTTACTATATAAATACATACTATAATCTGCACACACACACACATATCCCCAAAACACATTACCCTTCCACTCCTGGCATACATAAATGGACACACAAACAACTACTATTGAAGCTGTGAGCCTTGACATTTTTCTGTTCCACTTTTTTTTCTTTGAAAGACAGGGTCTCACTATGTTGCCCAGGCTAGAGTGCAGTGACTATTTACAGGCACGATCATAGAGCATGACAGCCCCAGACTCCTGAGCTCAAGCGATCCTCCTACCCCAGCTTCCTGAGTAGCTGGGACTATAGACATGTGCCACAGTGCCTGGCTCTGTTCCATTTCAAAACTGTCAGAGATTTTCTGGTGGGGGCATAGGGATACGTCAATTTAAGTAGGAGATGGATCTTTTGGAATAGCCCAAGTCCCTGTCTGGGGACTATGCATTCACACAAATACTGAAGAAGCTGGCTTGATGTAGTTAAGTGTGGAAAGGGAGAAACACTTTCCAATTGGTAAATTCATAGAGAGTCTTGGCCTGGGGTTGTGATTGTCTACTCCCCTACATACTAAGGGAGGATGGAGCTGACATTGAGCATCTTTGGTTTTCATCAACAATTTTTATCAAAGGAATGTGTTTATTAAATCATACAATGTCCTATAATGGTCAGAGTAACAACCTGTTTCTCTGGTGTGTCATGATCTCTCCACTTTCTTCACCTTCCAAATCCTATCTCTCCTTTAAAGTCAAGCTGAAGCCTTGAGTTTGAGGGAATAAGTGAAGGTCGCTTTTCCCATGAGAATCATGAGACACATTGATGTAGGAGTCAGGTGGAAGTAATTCCTCGGAGGTATACATCATGTAATTGTGACAACCAATACATGTTAGGGCTGCAGTAACATATTAGCCTTCACTTCTCAGTGGCCTATCCCGTAAAGCTTTCTTTTCTGTTCCAGCTGCACATCCAGTTTGAGTGGGCAGGTGGCAGGTGGGGAATGTGGGGTAGAGCGGTCGTGATGGAGCTCTGCCCAGTCAGTCACTCAGGGATCAGCCTGACAGCAGCTCCACCATCTTGCTCCATCAATGCAAAAGAGAAACTGGAGAGAGGCTGAGTAATTGCATAGGAGTTTGTCATTGCCTCAGCCTACAAGTGGCACAAGTCATTTCTCTCATTTTATTGGCCAGAACCAGTCAGATGTCCCCTTCTAACTGCAAAAGGGCTGGGAGGTGTAATCTTCTGAATGCCCAGTGAGTGAGAAGATAAATCTGTGTATCGATGAGGATGGGCAATGTCTACCAAAGCACATCAGTATTTAAGCTACCAGGGTAGCTACTCATAGGTGGAAGGGACAATGTGAGTATCATGGCTTTTATTCTTATAGGAGTCACTGAGACTTCTGGGTAATAGTTAAGTACACTTGGCTGTATCTGGCCTTTGGATAATGAGGTAAACTAGAGTTAAAACCCAATTTCATATCCTGTAGAAGCCCAGAGCCTCAAGTAGATGACTGAGAATAGACTGCATGCCAAAGAGACTTACTAGAGCATGCAGCAAGAGAAAATCAGTATCACCTGATCCCTAATGGCTCACAGGAAGAGTTCTGAGCCTAAAAACCAGGACACTGAGGTATCACTTTTTTGGTTAGTAGCTTGTCTTTTGCCTTAACACTTGGCTTTAGTTGGCAGATGATAACTGTGAGCAATAATAAATCAATTAGAGTCAGCTGCCCAGCAGTTTAGGTTATAACATTTAAATGTAGGCAAATGCTAATTTATTCATTTATGCCTGTCTAACTGCTAAAGACATGGAAATATACCCTTTCTTGTAAATAGAAAATAGCAACCAAAGTGCCCTTGGCAAAGAAGCAGATCCTGCTCCCGTCTACCTCTCACTGAGATATCTTTAAAATAGGACTTGAATTGGCTTTTAATATTTACATAAAAAGTTTTTTTAAAAAGTTGAAAAAATTATTAAAACTGAGCCAGGGATGAAGGAAGTCTGATCAGGGTAGATTGTGTTAGTAGAAAGCATATGAATAATTTTTTTTATGTGCCATTGTTGGCTTGAATGAATAATTTTTTAATGTAATTGAGCCAAGAATTCTAGTGGCATGAAATCTTCAGGGGCAGTGTCCCCTCTAAGCAGGATTCCCTGATTCTTCTCCTTTGACACATTTCCTGCCCCCTCCCTACCTCTTCTTTTTTGTTTTTAGAGAATAATGGTGAGTACCTCATGCCCTACCCTGTAGAAAACCCTTTAGTGTGATGGTTTGTGGTTTCCTCCTAGAAGATACTACCTGGCCAAACTCCTCAGTGGGCTAATAGATGATGATAACACATTCATTCATTTTTTTTTCCTTTTAAGTTACCTAGAGTCTGAGAAAGTAGGGTCCTCAGGAGAGGATGTCAAGGTAGTCCATACAGCATTTACTGCTGCAATGACTGTAAACTCAATTTTTTTCTTTCTTTACTTTTCAGCATGTGAATTTGGAAGCAATCTATTCTAGCTGAAAATCTGAGAAGTTGATTCCGTGCCAAAAATTAGCTGTAACCTCAGTTGACTGCATTTTGTGTTTTCACCAGAGTGTTTCCCTTCCATGTGGCTGGCAGAAGGAACAAATTTAACTGAGGCTTTACATTTGTGAATAATCAATTTCAACATTCTTGTAGACCTAAAAATGTAACCTCGACAACTGCTTGGGCAGTAGACATCTGGCTAGCAGGATAGACCATGGGTCTAATCAGGCTGGAAACACTGAATAATCAAGACAGAAGATTAAGCTTCTGATCTGATGGGCAAGGAATGACTCTAACAGCAAAGGAAGTTTGAAGTGGGGACTAATTTTGTTGGTGGCCAGTTCATTAGTGAATTATTTCTAGTTTGAACAACTTTTTCTTCCTGTGTACTTGGGGTCTAGAATGAATATGCTGAAAATGAGAGTTCTAGTAGGTCATGATATGTCTGCTCATATTCCATTCCAAAGCAAGTCATTTGGCCATTTCCAAAGTACACTACACCCAAGGAAGTGGTGGGGAAGGGAGTGATTAATTTTGAGCAGTAATCTAAAATATCATTGAAGACAGACATGAGGCATGCAGAAGGTGCCTCTCCATCCTCTCTGCAGAGCAGATGGCAAGTAGAAGCAAGTCCTGCAGCAGGTAGTGGGGGTGCAGAATGATGATGGGGAAAGCTCTGTTAGGGGCCCTGAGTGGCCTGGGTGTTTGATTGAGCTGAGTCTCCATATTACATTTTGGGGTCATTTATAGCACTTGGGAGACCCATCATTTTTAGTTCATTTACTATATATGAATATATTAAGGACATTTAATGTAAATAAATACCATTTATTGAGCCTCTACTATATGCCAAGCATTATGCTAAGTGGTTTTCATGCTTATCTCAACCTTTTTCTGTTTAGGGCCAGACAGTAAATATTTTAGGTTTTGCGGGCCATAAAGTCTCTATCACAGCTGCTCACCTCTGCTGTTGTAGTGTGAAAGTGGCCACAGACAATGCAAAAATGAATGAGTGTAGTTGTGTTTCAGTATCATTTTATTTATTGATTCAGATTTGAATTTGATATAATTTTTATACATCATGAAATACTGTTTTTCTTCTGATTTTTTCCAACCATTAAAAAATGTAAAAACCATTCTCATCTTGTGGGCTGTATAAAAATAAGTGGTGGGTCACATTTGGCTTGTGGTTCCTGGTTTGCTGACCCCTGCTTTATCTCATTATATTTGCACAATAAGCTTCATTAGGTAGTTATATTATCACACATTATAGATAAATATTTCAAAGGTTTAGTATTTCTGCTAATCTCTGGCAATCAGATAGTATCCCACCAAGAAATTAGTGTTTTTTGTTGTGTTTAACTAATTATGTGTTCATAATATGTAACAGAACAATACTTCCCAATGTTTTTTGTGTATTTTAAATTTTACCTATTAATATACCACAGAATATATATATAGTCTTATTTTCTGTGATTTTGAAAGTGAATTGTTGATTCTTAAATTATTTGATTATGACATATAATAAATAATTTATTTCAGACTTCACCATAAAATTCTGTTTGGTTTACGCTAACGTTAAAATTTATTGATTTCTCCCGAATACACTTTAAGGAGAGGTGAGGTTGGTTCTGAGAGATGGCAGGAGAAACCAATGTGGGGTGAAACTTTACCACTTTACATGCAATTAATTGAAAGAGGGCTA
This sequence comes from Pongo abelii, assembly GCF_028885655.2. Lineage (NCBI taxonomy): Eukaryota > Metazoa > Chordata > Mammalia > Primates > Hominidae > Pongo > Pongo abelii. Next base: position 55,951,555 of record NC_071995.2, read on the forward strand.
AATGTAGACAAATATGAATGCATGTATGTGTGTGCATGTGCACACACACACACGCAAACACACACACACACGCAAACACACACACGCTCTCAAGGGAAAGGATTGCCCCTGAACTTGGCAAAGCCTAGAAAAATACAAAAAGAGGTTTCCCTCTTTTGCATAGTCAGTGTGGTGCATTATTGATCTCTCAGTGAGTTTAAATAAAACAACTAGACTCATAATAATTAATACGTATTTCCAGCATATTAAATTTTACACTATAACAAAATTCTTATATAATATAGATTTTTTTTGGTTAAATGGGTTTAGATAGAATATGAGCCAAATAATGTTCCTTGAAACACAGTGTCTGCATACAATAAAGATCTGATCCATCACAGATATTACTTTCAGCTCCCAGTGTTCTCCTATATTTAGAAAATTGAAACTTCTTATTTAAATAATAGGCAATTAAAAATTTCAGAATGTATCAATTTGCATATGACCAAGACATTTAGACCAAAAGGGCTATATACAAGGACTAAATAATCTCATGTGCTAATGAACAATAATATATTCACTGTTTGTACATTAAAAAAAATCTAAATTACCCTGCATGGCTGTGTTTAATTGCATATCACTATATCAGTGGGTAATTGTGCTTTCTATGAGAAAAAATTGTTCCAAAGTCAAAATGTCACCTTGCTGTCAAATAATCCCACAGATTACTATAAACAGAGCTAAAGAAATTGTGCTGTGACTGGAAAGGTGTGATGTAAATCCTGCTCATTCCCCAAGACATGACTTCCATTGTAATTATCTGTCTATCACAATAGCTTCCTCTGCCATCTCCAGCTTACCTGATGCCATACACACAACTCATTAACATTCAGTCCATACACTACCATTTGTCTAGTTAACCTCTGAGCACAGTGGGGTCATTACTTCATTATGATGGATTCTGTAATAACACAACAACTTGCATCAAGGATTAATATTTTTCTTTTCTTCATTTATGGTTAAATTAATAATTAGTATAACACCTGGATTCCATTATATTCTTGTTTTTGTGATCTTGTCAAGAATTCAATTGGTTTAGAGGAAACTTCAGAACTCTGTTGCCAAAGAAGAGTTACACTCCTCTCTGGCTGACATCTATTTTTAAAAAGAGAAAAAATATTTGGCATCCTGTGTGGTCTGAATATGAAAGACATTGGTAATGTAAAATGAACCAAAGGAACATACAGGCTAGAAAGTCCATTGTGGTTTTTGGAAATAGAGATTAAACTGGATGAAAGTCCTAACAATTTGTTTATTGTGATGAGAAACTTGAGAGTGAGTTAATTCTGGTGGTTTTTAAAAAATTAATATTTTATGGGCTGGGCGTGGTGGCTCACGCCTGTAATCCCAACACTTTGGGAGGCTGAGGCGGGCAGATCACCTGAGGTCAAGAGTTTGATACTAGCCTGGCCAACATGGTGAAACTCTGTCTCTACTAAAAATACAAAAATTAGCCAGGCATGGTGGTGGGTGCCTGTAATCCTAGCTACTTTGGAGGCTGGGGCAGGAGACTCGCTTGAACCAGGGAGGCAGAGGTTGCATGAGCCAAGATTGCACCACTGCACTCCAGCCTAGGTGACAGATCAAGGTTCCATCTCAAAAAAAAAAAAAAAAAAGGATGTTGAATGGAGAAAGGATCTTGCCATGTTGCCCAGGTGGGTCCTGAACTCCTAGGTTTAAGCAATCCTCCTGCCTTGGCCTCCCCAAATATTAGGATTACAGGCATGAGCCATCATGTCTGGCCTCATTCTGGCATTTTTAAGCAAAGTGTACAGATCTCAAGTTTGAGTTTTCTTTTCTTTTTTTTTTTTCAAGGTAACAACATTTTTATTTTTATTTTTATTTTTATTTTTATTTTTTTCTTTTATTATTATTATTATTATTATTATACTTTAGGTTTTATGGTACATGTGCGCAATGTGCAGGTAAGTTACATATGTATACATGTGCCATGCTGGTGCGCTGCACCCACCAACTCGTCATCTAGCATTAGGTATATCTCCCAGTGCTATCCCTCCCCCCTCCCCCCACCCCACAACAGTCCCCAGAGTGTGATGTTCCCCTTCCTGTGTCCATGTGTTCTCATTGTTTAATTCCCACCTATGAGTGAGAATATGCGGTGTTTGGTTTTTTGTTCTTGCGATAGTTTACTGAGAATGATGATTTCCAGTTTCATCCATGTCCCTACAAAGGACGTGAACTCATCATTTTTTATGGCTGCATAGTATTCCATGGTGTATATGTGCCACATTTTCTTAATCCAGTCTATCATTGTTGGACATTTGGGTTGGTTCCAAGTCTTTGCTATTGTGAATAATGTGGCAATAAACATATGTGTGCATGTGTCTTTATAGCAGCATGATTTATAGTCCTTTGGGTATATACCCAGTAATGGGATGGCTGGGTCGAATGGAATTTCTAGTTCTAGATCCCTGAGGAATCGCCACACTGACTTCCACAAGGGTTGAACTAGTTTACAGTCCCACCAACAGTGTAAAAGTGTTCCTATTTCTCCACATCCTCTCCAGCACCTGTTGTTTCCTGACTTTTTAATGATTGCCATTCTAACTGGTGTGAGATGGTATCTCATTGTGGTTTTGATTTGCATTTCTCTGATGGCCAGTGATGGTGAGCATTTTTTCTTGTGTTTTTTGGCTGCATAAATGTCTTCTTTTGAGAAGTGTCTGTTCATATCCTTCGCCCACTTTTTGATGGGGTTGTTTGTTTTTTTCTTGTAAATTTGTTGGAGTTCATTGTAGATTCTGGATATTAGCCCTTTGTCAGATGAGTAGGTTGTGAAAATTTTCTCCCATTTTGTAGGTTGCCTGTTCACTCTGATGGTAGTTTCCTTTGCTGTGCAGAAGCTCTTGAGTTTAATTAGATCCCATTTGTCAATTTTGGCTTTTGTTGCCATTGCTTTTGGTGTTTTAGACATGAAGTCCTTGCCCATGCCTATGTCCTGAATGGTAATGCCTAGGTTTTCTTCTAGGGTTTTTATGGTTTTAGGTCTAACATTTAAGTCTTTAATCCATCTTGAATTGATTTTTGTATAAGGTGTAAGGAAGGGATCCAGTTTCAGCTTTCTACATATGGCTAGCCAGTTTTCCCAGCACCATTTATTAAATAGGGAATCCTTTCCCCATTTCTTGTTTTTGTCAGGTTTGTCAAAGATCAGATACTTGTAGATATGTGGCATTATTTCTGACGGCTCTGTTCTGTTCCATTGATCTATATCTCTGTTTTGGTACCAGTACCATGCTGTTTTGGTTACTGTAGCCTTGTAGTATAGTTTGAAGTCAGGTAGTGTGATGCCTCCAGCTTTGTTCTTTTGGCTTAGGATTGACTTGGCGATGCGGGCTCTTTTTTGGTTCCATATGAACTTTAAAGTAGTTTTTTCCAATTCTGTGAAGAAAGTCATTGGTAGCTTGATGGGGATGGCATTGAATCTGTAAATTACCTTGGGAAGGATGGCCATTTTCATGATATTGATTCTTCCTACCCATGAGCATGGAATGTTCTTCCATTTGTTTGTATCCTCTTTTATTTCCCTGAGCAGTGGTTTGTAGTTCTCCTTGAAGAGGTCTTTCACATCCCTTGTAAGTTGGATTCCTAGGTATTTTATTCTCTTTGAAGCAATTGTGAATGGGAGTTCACTCATGATTTGGCTCTCTGTTTGTCTGTTATTGATGTATAAGAATGCTTGTGATTTTTGCACATTGATTTTGTATCCTGAGACTTTGCTGAAGTTGCTTATCAGCTTAAGGAGATTTTGGGCTGAGACAATGGGGTTTTCTAGATATACTATCATGTCATCTGCAAACAGGGACAATTTGACTTCCTCTTTTCCTAATTGAATACCCTTGATTTCCTTCTCCTGCCTAATTGCCCTGGCCAGAACTTCCAACACTATGTTGAATAGAAGTGGTGAGAGAGGGCATCCCTGTCTTGTGCCAGTTTTCAAAGGGAATGCTTCCAGTTTTTGCCCATTCAGTATGATATTGGCTGTGGGTTTGTCATAAATAGCTCTTATTATTTTGAGATACGTCCCATCAATTCCTAATTTATTGAGAGTTTTTAGCATGAAGGGTTGTTGAATTTTGTCAAAGGCCTTTTCTGCATCTATTGAGATAATCATGTGGTTTTTGTCTTTTGTTCTGTTTATATGCTGGATTACATTTATTGATTTGCGTATATTGAACCAGCCTTGCATCCCAGGGATGAAGCCCACTTGATCATGGTGGATAAGCTTTTTGATGTGCTGCTGGATTCTGTTTGCCAGTATTTTATTGAGGATTTTTGCATCAATGTTCATCAAGGATATTGGTCTAAAATTCTCTTTTTTTGTTGTGTCTCTGCCAGGCTTTGGTATCAGGATGATGCTGGCCTCATAAAATGAATTAGGGAGGATTCCCTCTTTTTCTATTGATTGGAATAGTTTCAGAAGGAATGGTACCAGCTCCTCCTTGTACCTCTGGTAGAATTCGGCTGTGAATCCATCTGGTCCTGGACTTTTTTTGGTTGGTAAGCTATTGATTATTGCCACAATTTCAGCTCCTGTTATTGGTCTATTCAGAGATTCAACTTCTTCCTGGTTTAGTCTTGGGAGGGTGTATGTGTTGAGGAATTTATCCATTTCTTCTAGATTTTCTAGTTTATTTGCATAGAGGTGTTTGTAATATTCTCTGATGGTAGTTTGTATTTCTGTGGGATCGGTGGTGATATCCCCTTTATCGTTTTTTATTGCATCTATTTGATTCTTCTCTCTTTTTTTCTTTATTAATCTTGCTAGCGGTCTATCAATTTTGTTGATCCTTTCAAAAAACCAGCTCCTGGATTCATTTATTTTTTGAAGGGTTTTTTGTGTCTCTATTTCCTTCAGTTCTGCTCTGATTTTAGTTATTTCTTGCCTTCTGCTAGCTTTTGAATGTGTTTGCTCTTGCTTTTCTAGTTCTTTTAATTGTGATGTTAGGGTGTCAATTTTGGATCTTTCCTGCTTTCTCTTGTGGGCATTTAGTGTTATAAATTTCCCTCTACACACTGCTTTGAATGCATCCCAGAGATTCTGGTATGTTGTGTCTTGGTTCTCGTTGGTTTCAAAGAACATCTTTATTTCTGCCTTCATTTCGTTATGTACCCAGTAGTCATTCAGGAGCAGGTTGTTCAGTTTCCACGTAGTTGAGCGGTTTTGAGTGAGATTCTTAATCCTGAGTTCTAGCTTGATTGCACTGTGATCTGAGAGACAGTTTGTTACAATTTCTGTTCTTTTACATTTATTGAGGAGAGCTTTACTTCCAAGTATATGGTCAATTTTGGAATAGGTGTGGTGTGGTGCTGAAAAAAATGTATATTCTGTTGATTTGGGGTGGAGAGTTCTGTAGATGTCTATTAGGTCCGCTTGGTGCAGAGCTGAGTTCAATTCCTGGGTATACTTGTTGACTTTCTGTCTCGTTGATTTGTCTAATGTTGATAGTGGGGTGTTAAAGTCTCCCATTATTAATGTGTGGGAGTCTAAGTCTCTTTGTAGGTCACTCAGGACTTGCTTTATGAATCTGGGTGCTCCTGTATTGGGTGCATATATATTTAGGATAGTTAGCTCTTCTTGTTGAATTAATCCCTTTACTATTATGTAATGGCCTTCTTTGTCTCTTTTGATCTTTGTTGGTTTAAAGTCTGTTTTATCAGAGACTAGGATTGCAACCCCTGCCTTTTTTTGTTTTCCATTTGCTTGGTAGATCTTCCTCCATCCTTTTATTTTGAGCCTATGTGTGTCTCTGCACGTGAGATGGGTTTCCTGAATACAGCACACTGATGGGTCTTGAGTCTTTATCCAGTTTGCCAGTCTGTGTCTTTTAATTGGAGCATTTAGTCCATTTACATTTAAAGTTAATATTGTTATGTGTGAATTTGATCCTGTCATTATGATGTTAGCTGGATATTTTGCTCGTTAGTTGATGCAGTCTCTTCCTAGTCTCGATGTTCTTTACATTTCGGTATGATTTTGCAGTGGCTGGTACCGGTTGTGCCTTTCCATGTTTAGCGCTTCCTTCAGGAGCTCTTTTAGGGCAGGCCTGGTGGTGACAAAATCTCTCAGCATTTGCTTGTCTGTAAAGTATTTTATTTCTCCTTCACTTATGAAGCTTAGTTTGGCAGGATATGAAATTCTGGGTTGAAAATTCTTTTCTTTAAGAATGTTGAATATTGGCCCCCACTCTCTTCTGGCTTGTAGGGTTTCTGCCGAGAGATCCGCTGTTAGTCTGATGGGCTTCCCTTTGATGGTAACCCGACCTTTCTCTCTGGCTGCCCTTAACATTTTTTCCTTCATTTCAACTTTGGTGAATCTGACAATTATGTGTCTTGGAGTTGCTCTTCTCGAGGAGTATCTTTGTGGCGTTCTCTGTATTTCCTGAATCTGAATGTTGGCCTGCCTTGCTAGATTGGGGAAGTTCTCCTGGATAACATCCTGCAGAGTGTTTTCCAACTTGTTTCCATTCTCCCCGTCACTTTCAGGTACACCAATCAGACGTAGATTTGGTCTTTTCACATAGTCCCACATTTCTTGGAGGCTTTGCTCGTTTCTTTTTATTCTTTTTTCTCTAAACTTCCCTTCTCGCTTCATTTCATTCATTTCATCTTCCAGGGCTGATACCCTTTCTTCCATTTGATCACATCGGCTCCTGAGGCTTCTGCATTCTTCACGTAGTTCTCGAGCCTTGGTTTTCAGCTCCATCAGCTCCTTTAAGCACTTCTCTGTATTGGTTATTCTAGTTATACATTCTTCTAAATTTTTTTCAAAGTTTTCAACTTCTTTGCCTTTGGTTTGAATATCCTCCCGTAGCTCGGAGTAATTTGATCGTCTGAAGCCTTCTTCTCTCAGCTCGTCAAAATCATTCTCCGTCCAGCTTTGTTCCGTTGCTGGTGAGGAACTGCGTTCCTTTGGAGGAGGAGAGGTACTCTGGTTTTTAGAGTTTCCAGTTTTTCTGCTCTGTTTTTTCCCCATCTTTGTGGTTTTATCTACTTTTGGTCTTTGATGATGGTGATGTACAGATGGGTTTTTGGTGTGGATGTCCTTTCTGTTAGTTTTCCTTCTAACAGACAGAACCCTCAGCTGCAGGTCTGTTGGAGTACCTGGCCGGCCGTGTGAGGTGTCAGTCTGCCCCTGCTGGGGTGTGCCTCCCAGTTAGGCTGCTCGGGGGTCAGGGGTCAGGGACCCACTTGAGGAGGCAGTCAGCCCGTTCTCAGATCTCCAGCTGCATGCTGGGAGAACCACTGCTCTCCTCACAGCTGTCAGACAGGGACATTTAAGTCTGCAGAGGTTACTGCTGTCTTTTTGTTTGTCTGTGTCCTGCCCCCAGAGGTGGAGCCTACAGAGGCAGGCAGGCCTCCTTGAGCTGTGGTGGGCTCCACCCAGTTCAAGCTTCCAGGCTGCTTTGTTTACCTAAGCGAGCCTGGGCAATGGCGGGCGCCCCTCCCCCAGCCTCGCTGCCGACTTGCTGTTTGATCTCAGACTGCTGTGCTAGCAATCAGCGAGACTCCGTGGGCGTAGGACCCTCTGAGCCAGGTGCGGGCTATACTCTCCTGGGGCACCGTTTCCTAAGCCCGTCGGAAAAGCACAGTATTCGGGTGGGAGTGGCCCGATTTTCCAGGTGCCGTCTGTCACCCCTGGAAGGGGAACTCCCTGACCCCTTGCGCTTCCTGAGTGAGGCAATGCCTCGCCCCTGCTTCGGCTGGCGCACGGTGCACTCACCCACTGACCTGCGCCCACTGTCTGGCACTCCCTAGTGAGATGAACATGGTACCTCAGATGGAAATGCAGAAATCACCCGTCTTCTGCGTCGCTCGCGCTGGGAGCTGTAGACCGGAGCTGTTCCTATTCGGCCATCTTTCGAGTTTTATTTTCACAGTTCTTTTTTTTTTTTTTTTTCTTTTTCTTTTATTATTATTATTATTATACTTTAGGTTTTATGGTACATGTGCGCAATGTGCAGGTAAGTTACATATGTATACATGTGCCATGCTGGTGCGCTGCACCCACCAACTCGTCATCTAGCATTAGGTATATCTCCCAATGCTATCCCTCCCCCCTCCCCCCACCCCACAACAGTCCCCAAAGTGTGATGTTCCTCTTCCTGTGTCCATGTGTTCTCATTGTTCAATTCCCACCTATGAGTGAGAATATGCGGTGTTTGGTTTTTTGTTCTTGCGATAGTTTACTGAGAATGATGATTTCCAATTTCATCCATGTCCCTATAAAGGACGTGAACTCATCATTTTTTATGGCTGCATAGTCACAGTTCTTTAGTATGGCATCCGATTCCACTTGGTAAGCTCTTGTAAACAGCTGCATTTAATGTAAAGAAGTGGTTTATTTTCCCTTAAGTAGTTATTTGAATTTTCTAAGTTGGGAATAGAATTATTATAGCAAGATACTTTTAAGAGGAAAGGGAATTTCACTTTAAAAATCATCTCTCATTTATGTAGAATAACAAAAGTCAGGGAGAGGCATCAAAGGGAAAGCTAATATTTCCAAGAGTCTCTATTAACCTTTGGTGTTTTTTCCTGTAACTCTGGAATATTGTTTAAAATTTCCATTGTCATTAATGGAACATTTGATGAAGCTTTATTTTATGCTACCATAACTGTCTTTGGAATGAAAGGTTGAATTAACTTAGCATGCTAGCGAAGTCCACCATGGGCAGGTGAATAAAACCCCTAATGATATCAAAGCAGTGTAATTCCCAGATCCAGGCCGTCTTTTAAAATAGATGCTTTTTCTGGGGCAAGTATTTTACTAGGTGTTCTATACAGTAACTTTAAATCTTGCAAAGTGGGTGTTATTATCCCAAGTAAGAGGTGAGGAAATTGAAGCTCACAGAGATACAATGATCTATTAAGGCCACACACCTGGCAAGTGGTGGAGTCAGAACTTAAAACCAAGTCTGTCTGACATAGAGCCAATGCTTTTTCCATCATGATATATCTTACTCTGCCATTCTTCGTAATGCATCAAAGTAAAGGTAGACAACAATTATGCGCTTGTCTCAGAAAGAAAAAATACCCAAATATCAAGAGGCAAGAATTTAAAGTGAATACAAATCATTTGAATTTATGATTAGATAGAACACCATGCATCCAAACCTATGCAAAACATTCTTTAATGAGGGAACTCTCCAAGGCCTGAAATAGACATTCATGTATAAGTGTAGAATTTTCAGACCAGATAGATATACTTTTCAGAACCTGGAGCTTCACACTTATGCATGGTTTTGGATTTCTTTGGGTGGGAGAGTACCTTGCAATGGAAAGTAGCAACATTTACAGAAGTATAATATTGCAATTAATCAATAGTTACACTTGGATATTGTATTCAAACAAGAACAGATTGTTTGCCAGTTACTAATTTACTGCTTCTCAGGTTCGAATGTACTATTCATTGCTTGCTCTATGAAAATGGAGATGGGCCCTTGAAATTTTTCTGTTTTGCCAGCTGGCGTGATGTTAAGCTTTGTCAATAAAGGGTGCTGGACGAATATTGGAGAAGAATATGTTTTTCTTCCTGGTTCCAGTGCCCTTTATTGACAGGCTCCTGCTCTATGCATGGCTTCTGCCTTGCCATTCTGTCAGTGTAGGGCACAGCTTTCTTCAGTACTCAGTTTCTGCAAAGTATGTCTCCTCCAGCATTGGGCTCTTTTAGTGAATGGCTTCTCCAGTGCTCAGCTTCTGCAGTTCATGGCAACCAACAGCATTCCAGCATCCAGCATCATCCCATGGTAGTCCCTTGGCAGTTCTGCAACAAGTTCCAAGGCATGACATCTCCCTGTGTATGGTTCTCTCTGGTGCCCCAGATGGTAGATTTCTGGAAAGTTCCACCAGTATGGCACCTGGGTGACTTCTCTCTATCCAGTGAGCTATGACAGTGCTCTCTTCAACAAGGTCTGGATCTCAGCCCTAGAAGGAGGGGAGTTCTTTCTCGGATACTCTGTCTCAGCCTAGGGGTGATATTTGTAATATCTGTACTCTTTAGAATTTTCTTTACGTCTTATTAGCTTGTCCATCAGTACTCTAATTCTCTGTTATAAACTTTCCCTGTTAAAATTATTATGTAGTTTCTGTCTCCTGGTCGGACATTGACTAGTATAGTCAAGTAGGTTACATTATTTCTACTTTTTTTTCTTTTTTTTGTGTGACAGACTCTTTCTCTGTCACCCAGGCTGGTGTGCAGTAGTGTGATCCTAGCTTACTGCAGCCTTTGAACTCCTGGACTCAAACAATCCTCCCACCTCAGCCTCCTAAGTAGCTAGGACTACCACACCTTTTTATTTTTGTAGAGCTAGGATCTTGCTATGTTGCCCCAGCTGGTCCCCAATTCCTGGCTTCAAGTGATCGTCCTGCCTTGGCCTCCTAAAGCTCTGGGATTACAGGCATGAACTACTGCACCCAGCCCATTGCTACCTCTTCATCTGATTTGCCTAAATGCCTTTAGTCTAACAGGATTAAAATGCACTACTGAAAGCTGGCTTTTTAATGTCAAATATTCAATACCTTACCAAGCATACTTTCTACAAAATAACTTATCCAGGCATATTGCATTCAAGCTATATAATATACAAATTCTCTTCTAATGATAAAGTTAATTATTTTATCAGTTAAGATGATTTGGTTGCAAGAAGTAGAAATGGCCCGGCTAACTTAAGCAGAAAAAGGAGTGTATGGGAAGAAGACAATGCCTGGCTATTGCAGAAATCTTTAGTAGTCTAGAAAGAGTAGAGATAGGCTTTGAGAGCTAGGGGGAAGAGAATGTCTTAGTTTGACAGGTTTTGGAATAGAAAGATGATTCAAGACAAGGATAAATTTTTGGGTGGGACATTAATTCTCTGCAGCATAGGTTTCCCATGTCACTTAGAGAAAAAGCCAAAGGCTTCACAGTGGCCTACTAGGCCTCATGTGACTAGGCTCAATGCCTTGCACTTACTGGAATACCTTCTTCCTGGAATACTTTCCTTCAGATATTTGCCTCACTTACTCCCTCTCTTCCTACAAGTCTTTGCTCCACTGTCATCTCAGTAAGATCTTCCCTGCCACTCTCTTTAGATTCACAGCCCTGACCTGGTACTCCCTATCAATCTTCCCTTATTTGTTTTTCTCTGTAGCAATTATCACCACCTAAGATATTACATAACCTACTTATTTTGTCTTTTGTTTGTCTCCCTCTAATTAATATACAAGTTCTGCAAGGCAGGGCTTTAAAAACATTTTTCTTTCAATGATGCATCCTTATTATTTAGAACAGTGTCTAAATATTTGTGGATAAATAAATGAACTTCCTGTATTATTAGGCTGAATATGATTCACACTTACATACTTTATAATTTTTACTCATATTTTTGGATGTGTATGTGTATGTGTCTTCAATTATATATCCAGAACTAAAGAGGTAACAGGCTTTGTGTTATGAACAACTTTCTTGGTGGCCTTATTCAACTTCTTGAATAAGGGATTCCCACAATTGGCTTGCTTTTAAGTGGTATTTTGCCCATATTTTAAAAATTAATGATTGCAGTGAACATTTGCTATTCTTGCCTCCTACCAGCTATCTCTCTTCTTAACAGCACCCTAGTTTTGCTTTGGTGGGGCTATCAATCAGTGATCTGACAACTGGAAGGCATTTACATTATTAAGAAGAGTGATATAAACACCCCAAATGGCGGGCATTTTTCCTTCGTAATCTCTGCAGTACTCCCTGAAGTGACATGCATCAGGTTACGCTTCTGCTTTTGCCTGGGGTTGCCTTAGTTCCTGCCCTTTCTGAGTGTGTTTATTCCCCATTCAATTCCATTTTGTGAGATATTCCATCTTTCCCGCATACATTTCTTTTTCTGTATAAGTTAGCCAGGCCATTTCTATTTCTTGCAACCAAATTATCTTAACTAATAAAATAATTCACTTTATTATGGGAGGAGAATTTGTATGCTATTATATATAATGAGTGTAATATGCCTGGATTAGTTACTTTATAAAAAATATGCTTTTTAAAATACTGAATATTTGACATAAAAAAATCCAACTTTCGGTAGTGCATTTACATCCTGGTAGACTAAAGGCATTTAGGCAAATCAGGTCAGGAAATGGAAATGATGTAACCTCTGCTTATGTTGTGTTAGACACAATATATGATGTTCTGGGTGCCTCCTTTAGATTTATTGTCACCATCAGTAGTTTTAGAATGAATAGTTGATACCCTTAGACTATTACAGGTACTTTACAGGTAAAGAAGGGCTCGGTAATACAGAGATGAGGGAATCTGAAGTCAATTTATGCGACAAAAAAGCATGTTACTTACTGTTTTGCTATCCAGAGAGCATCTTCATTCTATGAAGAATAAATTTTACAGATTAATGGAGAAGTGCTCCACAAACCTCATTTCTTTTTTTTTTTTTTTAATTTTACTAGGGTAGTTCTAGGGTACATGTGCACAACATGCGGGTTTGTTACATAGGTATACATGTGCCATGCTGGTTTGCTGCACCCATCAACTCATCATTTACATTAAGTATTTCTCCTAACGCTATCCCTCCCCAAGACCCCCACCCCCAATAGGCCCCAGTGTGTGATGTTCCCCTCCCTTTGTCCATGTGTTCTCATTGTTCAACTCCCACTTATGAGTGAGAACATGCAGTGTTTGGTTTTCTGTCCTTGTGATATTTTGCTGAGAATGATGGTTTCCAGCTTCATCCATGTCCCCGTGAAGGACATGAACTCATCCTTTTTTATGACTGCATAGTATTCCATGGTGTTTATGTGCCACATTTTCTTTATCCAGTCTGTTATTGATGGACATTTGGGTTGGTTCCAAGTCTTTGCTATTGTGAATAGTGCCACATTAAACATATGTGTGCATGTGTCTTTATAGTAGAATGATTTATAATCCTTTGGGTATATACACAGTAATGGGATTGCTGGGTAAAATGGTATTTCTTGTACTAGATCCTTGAGGAATTGCCACACTGTCTTCCACAATGGTTGAACTAATTTACACTCCCACCAACAGGTAAGAGTTCCTATTTCTCCACGTCCTCTCCAGCATCTGTTGTTTCCTGACTTTTTAATGATCACCATTCTAACTGGCACGAGATGGTATCTCATTGTGGTCTTGATTTGCCTTTCTCTGATGACCATTGATGATGAGCATTTTTTCATATGTCTGTTGGCTGCATAAATATCTTCTCTTGAGAAGTGTCTGTTCACATCCTTTGCCCACTTTTTGATGGGGTTGTTTGTTTTTTTCTTCTAAGTTTGTTTGAGTTCTTTGTAGATTCTGGATATTAGCCCTTTGTCAGATGGGTAGATTGCAAAAATTTTCTCCCATTCTGTAGGTTGCCCGTTCACTCTGATGATAGTTTCTTTTGCTGTGCAGAAGCTCTTTAGTTTAATTGGATCTCATTTGTCTATTTTGGCTTTTGTCGCCATTGCTTTTGGTGTTTTAGACGTGAAGGCCTTGCCCATGCCCATGTCCTGAATGGTATTGCCTAGGTTTTCTTCTAGGGCTTTTATGATTTCACGTCTTACATTTAAATCTTTAGTCCATCTTGAGTTAATTTTTGTGTAAGGTGTAAGGAAGGGATCCAGTTTCAGCTTTCTACATATGGCTAGCCAGTTTTCCCAGCACCATTTATTAAATAGGGAATCCTTTCCCCATTTCTTGTTTTTGTCAGGTTTGTCAAAGGTCAGATGGTTGTAGATGTGTGGTGTTATTTCTGAGGCCTCTGTTCTGTTCCATTGCTCTATTTATCTGTTTTGGTACCAGTACCATGCTGTTTTGGTTACTGTAGCCTTGTAACATAGTTTGAAGTCAGGTAGCGTGATACCTCCAGCTTTGTTCTTTTGGCTTAGGATTGTCTTGGCAATGCGGGCTCTTTTTTGGTCCCATATGAAATTTAAAGTGGTTTTTTCTAATTGTGTGAAGAAAGTCATTGGTAGCTTGATGGGGATAGCATTGAATCTCTAAATTACCATGGACAGTATGGTCATTTTCATGATATTGATTCTTCCTACCCATGAGCATGGAATGTTCTTCGATTTGTTTGTATCCTCTTTTATTTCATTGAGCAGTGGTTTATAGTTCTCCTTGAAGAGGTCTTCACATCCCTTGTAAGTTAGATTCCTAGGTATTTTATTCTCTTGTAGTAATTGCAAATGGGCGTTCACTCATGATTTGGCTGTTTGTCTATTAATGGTGTATAGGAATGCTTGTGATTTTTGCACATTGACTTCATATCCTGAGACTTTGCTGAAGTTGCGTATCAGCTTAAGGAGATTTTGGGCTGAGGCAATGGGATTTTCTAAATATACAATCATGTCATCTGCAGAGATAATTTGACTTCCTTTTTTCCTAATTGAATACACTTTATTTCTTTCTCTTGCCTGATTGCTCTGGCCAGAATTCCAATACCATGTTGAATAGGAGTGGTGAGAGAGGGCATCCTTGTCTTGTGCTGGTTTTCAAAGGGGATGCTTTCAGCTTTGCCCATTGAGTATGATATTTGGTGTGGGTTTGTCATAAATAGCTCTTATTTTGAGACACGTTCCATCAATACCTAGTTTATTGAGAGTTTCTAGCATGAAAGGCTGTTGAATTTTGTTGTTGAAGGCCTTTTCTGCATCTATTGAGATAATCATGTGGTTTTTGTCATTGGTTCTGTTTATGTGATGGATTATGTTTATTGACTTGCATGTGTTGAACCAGCCTTGCATGCCAGGGATAAGCCGAGTTGATCGTGGTGGATAAGCTTTTTGATGTGCTGCTGGATTTGGTTTGCCAGTATTTTATTGAGGATTTTCACTTTGATGTTCATCAGGAATATTGGCCTAAAATTCTCTTTTTGTTGTGTCTCTGCCAGACTTTGGGATCAGGATGATGCTGGCTTCCTAAAATGAGTTAGGGAGAATTCCCTCTTTTTCTGTTGATTGGAATAGTTTCAGAAGGAGTGGTATCAGCTCCTCGTTGTACCTCTGGTAGAATTCGGCTGTGAATTCATCTGGTCCTGGATTTTTTTGTTGGTAGGCTATTCATTATTGCCTCAATTGCAGAACCTGCTATTGATCTATTCAGAGATTCAACTTCTTCCTGGTTTAGTCTTGGGAGGGTGTATGTGTCCAGGAATTTATCAGTTTCTTTTAGATTATCTAGTTTGTTTGCATAGAGGTGTTTATAGTATTCTTTGATGGTAGTTTGTATTTCTGTGGGATCAGTGGTGATGTCTACTTCATCATTTTTTATTGCATCTATTTGATTCTTCTCTCTTTTCTTCTTTATTAGTCTTGTTAGTGGTCTATCTATGTTGATCTTTTCAAAAAACCAGCTCCTGGATTAATTGATTTTTTGAAGGGTTTTTTGTGTCTCTGTCTTCAGTTCTGCTCTGATCTTAGTTATTTCTTGTCTTCTTCTAGCTTTTGAATGTGTTTGCTCTTGCTTCTCTAGTTCTTTTAATTGTGATGTTAGGGTGTTGATTTTAGATCTTTCCTGCTTTCTCTTGTGGGCATTTAGTGCTATAAATTTCTCTCTATACACTGCTTTAAATGTGTCCCAGAGATTCTGATATGTTGTCTCTTTGTTCTCATTGGTTTCAAAGAACACCTTTATTTCTGCCTTCATTTTGTTATTTACCCAGTAGTCATTCAGGAGCAGATTGTTCAGTTTCCATGTAGTTGAGTGGTTTTGAGTGAGTTTCTCAATCCTGAGTTCTAATTTGATTGCACTGAAGTCTGAGAGAGACAGTTTGTTGTGATTTCTGTTCTTTTACATTTGCTGAGGAGTGTTTTACTTCCAATTATGTGGTCAATTTTGTAGTAAGTGCAATGCGGTGCTGAGAAGAATCTATATTCTGTTGATTTAGGGTGGAGAGTTCTGTAGATGTCTATTAGGTCCACTTGGTCCAGAGCTGAGTTCAATTCCTGGATATCCTTGTTAATTTTCTGTCTCACTGATCTGTCTAATGTTGACAGTGGGGTGTTAAAGTCTCCCATTATTGTTGTGTGGGAGCCACAGTCTCTTTGTAGGTCTCTAAGAACTTGCTTTACGAATCTGGGTGCTCCTGTATTGGGTGCATATATATTTAGGATAGTTAGCTCTTCTTGTTGAATTGATCCCTTTACCATTATGTAATGGCCTTCTTTGTCTCTTTTGATCTTTGTTGGTTTAAAGTCAGTTTTGTCAGAGATCAGGATTGCAACCCCTGCTTTTTTTGTGCTTTCCATTTGCTTGGTAGATCTTCCTCCATCCCTTTATTTTGAGGCTGTGTGTGTCTTTGCATGTGAGATGGGTCTCCTGAATACAGCACACGGATTGGTCTTCACTCTATCCAATTTGCCAGTCTGTGTCTTTTAATTAGGGCATTTAGCCCATTTTCGCTTAAGGTTAATATTGTTATGTGTGAATTTGATCCTGTCATTACGATGTTAGCTGGTGATTTTGCCCGTTAGTTGATGCAGTTTCTTCCTAGTATCGATGGTCTTTACAATTTTGTATGTTTTTGCAGTGGCTGGTCCCGGTTGTTCCTTTCCATGTTTGTGCTTCCTTCAGGAGCTCTTGTAAGGCAGGCCTGGTGGTCACATAATCTCTCAGCATTTGCTTGTCTGTAAAGGATTTTAGTTCTCCTTCCCTTATGAAGCTTAGTTTGGCTGGATATGAAATTCTGGGTTGAAAATTCTTTTCTTTAAGAATGTTGAATATTGACCCCCTCTCTCTTCTGGCTTATAGGGTTTCTGCTGAGAGATCTGCTGTTAGTCTGATGGGCTTCCCTTTGTGGGTAACCTGACATTTCTCTCTGGCTGCCTTTAACATTTTTTCCTGCATTTCAACCTTGGTAAATCTGACAATTACGTGTCTTGGGGTTGCTCTTCTCGAGGAGTATCTTTGTGGTGTTCTCTGTATTTCCTGAATTTGAATGTTGGTGTGCCTTGCTAGGTTGGGGAAGTTCTCTTGGATGATATCCTGAAGAGTGTGTTCTAACTTGGTTCCATTCTCCCTGTCACTTTCAGGTACACCATTCAAACTTAGATTTGGTCTTTTCACATAGTCCCAAATTTCTTGGAGGCTTTGTTCATTTCTTTTCACTCTTTTTTCTCTAATATTGTCTTCCAGCTTTATTTCATTAATTTGATCTTCAATCACTGATATCCTTTCTTCTGCTTGATCAAATTGGCATTGAAGCTTGTGTATGCTTCACAAAGTTCTTGTACTGTGATTTTCAGCTCCGTCAGGTCATTTAAGCTCTTCTCTACACTGGTTATTCTAGTTAGCCATTCATCTAACATTTTTTCAAGGTTTTTAGCTTCCTTGCAATGGGTTAGAACATGCTCCTTTAGCTCAGAGAAGTTTGTTATTACCGACCTTCTGAAGCCTGCTTCTGTCAACTCATCAAACTCATTCTCCATCCAGTTTTGTTCCCTTGCTGGCGAGGAGTTGTGTTCCTTTGGAGGAGAAGAGACGTTCTGGTTTTTGGAATTTTCAGCCTTTCTGCTGTGGTTTCTCCCTATCTTTGTGGTTTTATCTACCTTTGGTCTTTGATGTTGGTGACCTACGGATGGTGTTTCGGTGTGGATGTCCCTTTTGTTGATGTTTATGCTATTTCTGTTTTTTAGTTTTTCTTCTAACAGACAGGCCTCTCAGCAGGTCTGCTGGAGTTTGCTGGAGGTCCACTCCAGATCCTGTTTGCCTGGGTATCACCAGCAAAGGCTGCAGGACCGCAAATATTGCTGCCTGATCCTTCCTCTGGAAGCTTCATCCCAGAGGGGCATCCACCTGTATGAGGTGTCTGTCGGATCCTACCGGGAGGTGTCTTCTGGTCAGGCTCCACAGGGGTCAGGGACCCACTTGAGGAGGCAGTCTGTCCATTATCAGAGCTCGAATGCCATGCTGGGAGAACCACTCCTCTCTTCAGAGCTGTGAGGCAGGGACGTTTAAGTTGGAGAAGCTGTCTGCTGTCTTTTGTTCAGATATGCCCTGCCACCAGAGGTAGAATCTAGAGAGGCAGTGGCCTTGCTGAGCTGCGGTGTGCTCGGCCCAGTTCAAGCTTCCCAGCCACTTTGTTTACACTGT
Organism: Pongo abelii; assembly: GCF_028885655.2. Taxonomy (NCBI): domain Eukaryota; kingdom Metazoa; phylum Chordata; class Mammalia; order Primates; family Hominidae; genus Pongo; species Pongo abelii. The sequence goes on from NC_071995.2 coordinate 55,969,688, forward strand.
GAACATAGAACTGCCTATCCCAGCCTCAGCAATAGTGGACACCCCTCCCCCCACCAAGCTCCAGGGTCCCAGGTTGATCTCAGACTGTTGTGCTAGCAGTGAGCAAGGCTCTGTGGGCATGGGACCCACTGAATCAGGCACAAGAGGGAATCTCCTGGTCTGCCGGTTGTGAAGACTGTGGGAAAAGTGCAGTATTTGGGCAGAAGTGTACTGTTCCTCCAGTTACAGAAACTCATGGCTTCCCTTGGCTAGGAAAGGGAAATCCCCCGACCCCTTGTGCTTTGTGGGTGGGGCGATGCCCCACCCTTCCTTGGCATGCCCTTTGTGGGCTGTACCCACTGTCCAACCAGTCCCAGTGAGATTAACCAGGTACCTCAGTTGTAAACGCAGAAATCACCCGTCTTCTGCATCAATCTCACTGGGAGCTGTAGACCGGAGCTGTTCCTATTTGGCCATCTTGGAAGCCCATAATATCATAATTATAAATGGTGTAGATCGTTGTAAAAATGTAACAAAATCTTGAAAAGGATATTTGATACCTATAGAAAATAGGGTATTCCAAAGGATTATAAATCATGCTGCTATAAAGACACATGCACATGTATGTTTATTGCGGCACTATTCACAATAGCAAAGACTTGGAACCAACCCAAATGTCCATCAATGATAGACTGGATTAGGGAAATGTGGCACATATACACCATGGAATACTATGCAACCATAAAAAGGATGAGTTCATGTCCTTTGTAGGGACATGGATGAAGCTGGAAACCATCATTCTCAGCAAACTATCGCAAGGACAGAAAACCAAACACCACATGTTCTCACTCAGAGGTGGGAATTGCACAATGATAACGCTTGGACACAGGGTGGGGAAGATCACACACTGGGGCCTGTCCTGGGGTGGGGGAGGGGGGAGGGATAGCATTAGGCGATATACCTAATGTAAATGACGAGTTAACAGGTGCAGCACACCAACATGGCACATGTATACATATGTAACAAACCTGCACATTGTGCACATGTACCCTAGAACCTAAAGTATAAAAAGAAAAAAAAAGAATCAGAACACACACACACACATACACACACACACAAAAGAAAATTGGGTATTAGGAAAATGTATTCTCAATAATAGCATTGTTTCCAGACCAAATGATTTTTTTTCCTGAAAAATTAATAAAGATGTTCAACCAATGGTACATACAAAATAAACTTTTGGTGGGTAAGCTTCTGTCTTACTGCTACTAATAATGATTTTTTGAAATGCCCAAGACTATACAAAAATGTGTATGCTAGTCATTTGTTTAGAGTTAGGTAATAGACCTAATAAGCATTTCAAAAGAGGTTGTTTTCATTTGAATTTTAAAATGTGTCTGCTACAGGAATGTATCATACTCCAATGAAAACAATTGATATTGCCTGAAAGACACTGCTTATTGGTGTGGCCACTTTGGGAATCAGATTTAAAAAACTCAACTCTTTACTATATAAGAATTTCAAACATATAGGAGAGTATACAGAGAGAGAGAGAGAATAATGTTAGTGTCCATTAAAATAACCTGGAAGGCTCATAAAAACAGATTGCTGAGATTTATTCCCAGAGTTTCTGTCAAGAGATATGAAGTGGGGCTTGCAATTTGCATTTCTAATAAGTTTCCAGGTGATGCTGATGCTGCTGGTCCAGGGGCCACATTTTGAGAACCACAACTATAATGAATTCCCGTTTCCATTCTCAGCTAATAATCAACACATGACCAACTTGGTTTCATTCATACTCTCCACTCACATTCCCCTCCTTTCCAATGTAAGGTTTAGGAGCAAATTCCACACATTTTATACTTTCATCTATAGGCTCTTCTGAATGTATCTCTGAAACAGAGATTGGCAGAATTCATGGAATTGCCTGTTTTTGCAAATAATATTTTATTGGAACACAGCCACACCTATTTGTTTATGTGTTTATGGCTGCTTTCAGGCTATAAAGATATAGTTGAGTAGTTGCAACAGGGACTGTAGACACACTGTATTTTCATGCTAAAATCCGTTTTCGTGCTGCTGATAAAGACATACCTGAGACTGGGCAATCTACAAAAGAAAGAGGTTTATTGAACTTACAGTTCCACATGGCTGGGGAGGCCTCATAATTGTGGTGAAAGGTGAAAGGTGAAAGGCACATCTTACATGGTGGCAGACAAGAGAATAGAGCTTGTGCAGGGAAACTCCCCTTTTTAAAACCATCAGATCTTGTGAAACTTATTCACTATCATGAGAACAGCATGGGGAAGACCTGCCCCCCCATGATTCAATTACCTCCCACTGGGTCCCTCCCACAGCACGTGGAAATTCAAGATGAGATTTGGGTGGGGACACAGCCAAACCATATCAACACAAAGCCTAAAACATTTGCTATCTGGCCTTTTTAGAAAAGGTTTGCTGACCTAACCAATAAATATCAATGTCTCTTTTTTTTTCTAAAGAGAGAGTGTCACTATGTTGCCCAGGCTGGTCTCGAACTCCTGGCCTCAGGCGATCCTCCCATAGTGAATCCTCCCAAGGGCCTCAGCCTCCCATAGTGTTGGTATTACAGGCATGAGCCATCCTACCCAGCCATAAATGTCTTAATATCATCAAATATCTAGCAATATTCAGTTTTCCTTGATTGTCTCATACAAATTGAAAAAAAGCTGTTGGTTTGTTCAAATTAGGATTCAAATCAAGTCTACGCATTGCATTGATCTTTTTCTTTTAAGATTTAAAAATCTATAGGTCCCCTCTTCTATTTCATTTTTTAAGTAACGTATTTGTTGGAGAAAGTGCATTATTTGTCCTGTAGACATTCCCCATTCTGGATTTTGCTGATTGCATCCTCAGGGTGCCCAATAACCTGTTCTTCTGTTCCTGTAACTGGTAGTTAAATTAAGAGGCTTGATCAGATTCAGTTTGACATTTTGACAAGAATACTTTATAGATGGTGTTGGATACTTCCTACTGTATCCCATCTTTTTATGATGTTAGGATTGATCAGTGGGTTTAGATGTTATTCACTTGGTCCATCTATTCTAGGCCAGTGCTTTTTCGATCTAATTGTTCTAGTAGCCATTGGTGGGCATTGCCTGTATCAGCAGTGTCAACCTTTGCTTCTCACTATAACCACCTGAGGAGAGTTTAACCCTCCCCATATCTCATTGGTAGGCCACCTTTAGGGCAATCAGACCAGAATCTCTGGGTGTGGGATCCAGTCATCATCAGTGTTTGGCCAAGCTATGATAATGTATCATTCCTACAAATTATTAGCTGGAATTTTTCTATAAAGAACTTTCTCCCATCAACTATTTGATTACTTTGAGGTGCAGGTTATACAGGAAAGGCAAAACAAGTGCTTCATTTTTTCCTTACCAGTTTTTAGAATAATGAGTTCTAGGGATGATAATTTTGGCCATTATGGTCAGGTGGTGGTCCACCTACTCCAGGAATTTCTGGATTATGACAACACCTGGAAATTTTTCTGTTTGGATCATATAAAGACAACAAAAGGACTTACTTGATAGGATGACACTCATACTGTAGTGTCTATGAGTACAAATTAGGCCAAATTCTAAATTCATATTTAGATTCTGATGATTCTTTGTGCTGTCTCCGTTTCTGTATTGCTCGGTCCCCTTACAAACTCTCTCCCTCTGTTTATTCTTGAAGTCCCCCTGGTGGTGTCACCCATCCACCTCTTCATTCAACAGGTGTTTGTCAAGTACCTGCTCTGTGCCAGGCATGTATACATAAGAACAATTCTAGTTCTGCTGCTACTGCTGCCTGCCTTGACAAGGAGCCTCATCATTGTCCTCTGGTTGTTACCCTCCTTCAAAGTGCTAGTTTATGTGCTGAGGCTGCTGTCTGTCATTGCTTCCAAACCTAGCAGTCCTGGTTGTGTCAGGTTTTGGACAGCAGTGGGAAGATTTCTCCTATCTTGGTTGCTGTCATTTATCATGTGGATTCTGGTAGAGTACCACTTGGTAACCTGAGTCTCACTAAGTCTTTCAGGAAACAAAGCTTCTTCACCTTTTGACTTCCTAATTTTTTCTACTGGGGCTTAAAACACATAATCCATTGTTCTTGTCTCCTCTTTTCTTTCCAAACACCCACACACCAAACCCCTTATTCTTTAGCAAATTAAACCAAATCACAACTGCAAACAAATCAAACAAAGCAACCTTTCCATCCATCCTTATGTCAATTTATAAAAATAAGTTTCTGGAGGGGTCACTAGCTTGTCAATTTCACAGTAAGATCATTGCTTCCCAAACTTTAATGAGGAGATTTACTACCTGAAAGTATCTCGTTAAAATTATCAAAAGACAAAATTACAACTAATTAAGTTTAAAGATCTAATTTGCTTTATTAGCGATTCATGAATCAGGCAGTGTCTCATCTATAAAAATAGATAGGTGCTCCGATGAACTGAGCAGATGAGGTTGGCTTTGTAGGCAGAAAAATACTGAAGAAAGCAGAAACAGGGAACAAAAGGCAAATTGGTCATTTAAAAGTTACTTTCCTTATACGGTTAATATAGAGGTTACTTCCTTATCATGCTGGCTGAGGTAACTGGGCCCCTTCTGATTGGTTGCTGTGAATTTCCTGGTTTTGGAAAACTGGTCGGTTTCAAAGTCCAGTTTGATTACATGGCACCTAGCATAAGTGACTCCATTCTGGTTTGGGCTGTTCTATTGGGCCTAGTGCAGGAGCTCAGTCCAAAACAATGGCCTTCCATGAATTTCACTGAATGAAATGCAGATCCTGATTCAGCAGGACTGGGATGGAGCTGATACTCTGCCTTCTTAACAAGCTCCCAGGTTATGCTGCTGTTGCTGGTCTAAGGACTACATCTTGGGAGTAGCGAGGAGCTAGACTTTGCATTCCAGTTGTGGCTCAGCTGAGACACTCTACTAAACAATCAACATACATGGAAATTCATAGCAAATTGTATATTTTGGGTCACATTTGGGTGTTGATACAAAACCCAAATTCCCCAGTAAGAGGCCAACACAAGATGTGACTGTGCTGTCCAGAGTCTGCTGATCTTCATCTATTGATTTGCTCTGGGAGGTTTCTTTCTGCAAACAAGATCCTAATCTACAGTCTCTGTTTATGAACTTTCTCCATGTTCCCAGTCAGCTGTTCTCAGTCCTGGCTGTGTATCAAAGTCCCTGCTGGAGTTCTTAAAAGAATACAAAATCTCTAGGGGTGGGACCCAGGCATTTCTGTTTCTATTCGGATGATTCTAATGTGCAGCCAGAGTTGAGAATCAATTTTGTTGTTGTTGTTGTTGTTTGTTTTTGAGATGGAGTTTTGCTCTTGTTGCCCAGGCTGGGGTACAATGGTGCAATCTCAGCTCACTGCAACCTCTGCCTCCCGGGTTCAAGCAATTCTCCTGCCTCAGCCTCCCGAGTGGCTGGGATTACAGGAGCCCACCACCATGTCCGGCTAATTTTTTGCATTTTTAGTAGAGATGGGGTTTCACCATGTTGGCTGGGCTGGTCTTGAACTCCTGACCTCAGGTGATCCACCTGCCTCGGCCTCCCAAAGTGCCGAGATTACAGGCATGAGTCACCGCGCCTGGCCAGAATCAATGTTTTAAATATGAAGTTTTTTGTTTCAGTGTTGCTAAGGTGATTTGCTCCCTCAAAAATGGCTCTACAAAAAGCCCGCTGTTAATCCTTGTGAACTTGGGAACCCTACTCCATTTGTGCAGCACCGTGGTTCTGCTTTTTTCCAGTGCTGAGCTCATTGAGGACATGGATTCTGCTCTCTTTTTATACCTGCTGCTCAAATGGAAAGATGATTTTATTTCACCATCTTTCACAAGATGAACAACTTCTCTATTGTGGTGCAAGCTGGAAACAGGGTCTTCCCATTAGGCAGAAACATGGAAACCCAGAAATGTCCTGAGCTGTTAAAAGGTTGGTTGGGTATTCTCAAAAGGTTTGCATTGGGTGTTTTTCCTGATATTAACAGTAGACAGAGCTTTTAGGCCTGTCAAAACAGAGGCAGCAAAGTCTGTTGCAGACTTCAGCCAGGAGGAGGAAAAGAGGAAGGGAAAAGGCCAGTTGCTGTTTAGGATTTAAAAAGCTTTAAAAGGTTGCCAACTGAGAAATGAGTTGTGCTGTTGCCCAATTATCCATCTACCTTCTCTGGTCCACTGGTTCCCTGGTATTTGTGCATTGAGAGAAATAAATGATCCTAGGGCAGAGATTTGAAAACTAACCTTTAGAACTGTTTGCCAGATTCTAATATTAAACATGCTGAAATTCAGCCCTTTTCAGTTACTGGAGGCATCCCTTTTTGTACTGAGCACTGGGTTTAAATGCTTTTTTTAAAAAAGTGAAATACGTACATTCCGGCTCTATCCCTTTCTTTCCTAGGCCAAACAAACAAACAATATATATATATGTGTCTATATATATATTTTTACATATATATACACACATATACACATATACATGTATACATATATACATACATATATACATATATACACACATATATATGTGTGTATATATGTTTTTTCCAAACCTTTCCCTCACCAGGAAAAAAAGAAAAACCCTATTAAAAAAAAAAAGGATAAGAGATTGACTCTGAGATCCTGCTTAATTTAAACTGTGCTTGTAACTGTAGGTCTCTGAAAAGAACAAGTGTTAAAGTCATTTCGGGTTTGAACCATATGATTTGAACCAGTGGTTAATGGCTTCTCCGTTCCTGAAGTGGCATTGTGAAGTAAAAGGTGAGGTATAAATCACCATCAACCTGGACATGCCCATTCACTGAGGGAAAGCATTGCTGTACGGTCAGGGCTGAGAGGAGCGGAGTGTGTGGAAGTGTACGGTTAAGCAGAATTGAAGTGAATCCAATGATTAAATGCTGGAGGCAGGGCTGTTTAGACCTGTGAGAAAACTGCTTTAGAATCAAGAAGTATCATAGCTTCTATTAAATAAATGGGGTCCAACCTTGGGAGTTAGGCCATGTTCCAGTCACACCCGACTCAGAGGTTTCATTATCCAGAATGTTACAGTATTTTCCTAGTTTTCTGTGAAAAAATACCTGGCCAAACAACTCATATAACAAAATGGGAAGGAGAGTGAGTTCCTTTGTGGGGAAGTGACATGCCCCTTGACATTCTCTCTCCCCACAGAATTTCCTTGTGCAGCTGTCTGCCATTTGCAGTCTTAGAAATGCCAAGGTAAGGGATATAGGGGTGGGATGGGGGATGGAACATGTAGGAGAAGGCTGGAGGAGATCAAAACTTGCATAAGAAACTGACTTTGCTACACTAAGGGAAAGAGAAGGGACTGAGCATTTATTGAGCATCTGTTATATTTTTGGTGCTTTATAAGTTATTGTATTAATCCTTATATAACCATCTGAAGTTGATGTTAAGAAACATTAAACAGCAATTTTAATATAAGACTTTTCATATTTTAATATGAAACTTAAATTGAAAATGAATGTGGCAGATGGGACATTTTGTTTTTTCTCTTTCCCATTTTCATCTAAGGATGTCAGAGCAGAATGGCTTTGCATGGCTGTGAATGTCCAAGTATTTGCAGAATGGCCATTCATTTTATCTTCCCAATGCTCCAAGGAATTTCTTTAGCAATTCCTTCTCATTTCCTAACAAACACCTTCTCTTCCCTCTTCCTTCATTTTCCTGATAGGCACTAGCTTCACTAATATGGACAATGAAGGTCTAGTAACTGCTTTCCTCAAAGAACAATGGAAGACCCAAGTCAAATTTTAAATCATGGACTATCAAAGGAGATAAAGTCTCTGGACAAGACAGCCCCAGAAACCTTTTCTTCCCATTTGTTATATGGGTTGTTGGGCCAGGTATTTTCTCACAGAAGACTAGGAAAATATTGTAACATTCTGGGTGATATAATCTCTGAGTCAGGTGTGTCTGGAACATAGCCTGACTCCCAAGGCTGGGCCGCATTCATTTAATAAAATCTAAGATATTTCTTGACCAAACATTTTTGTCTTTTTTAAACCTCCAAAGACTCTGACAACTAAAAGGAAAGCCTAGACTCCTGGAGCTTTAAATATTATTATTTTACCAATGCAGAATCTGAGGCTCAGGAAGGTTATGTAAAGTGGCCAAGTGAACATCATTGGTGAGAGATGGAGTTGGAGCTGGAGCCCAGACGTGTCTGACTGTGCGGTCTGTGCTCCTTTACATCACATCTGATGTTGTAGGATCATTTTAAGGTGAGGCATCTTGAAGTCATGGTTTGGGCTAATTTAGACTTCTAAGTCTTTTTTACTTTATTCTCCAGAAAATATTAAGACCCATCAGGTATTTTAGAGAAAAATCAAGATGTCCTACCTGACATGCTTCTTGTACTTTGTTATTCTGCTAGTCTGATTCTGTTGAAGACCATATCTAAACCTACCCACACCCACAAATAAGCCCCCATACACAAAACCAAACTTACACACAAATATTATATCCACAAACACTATTTGAATTCATTAAGTACAAACCTAATAAAACCCAGGTGACTTCAGGCAACAGCTTTTCCTTAGTAATTACCCTTGTAGTTAGTAGTTACACTTGATTCCAGATAACCTGTGCAATCAAACCTGTATCAGTTATATTCTGCTGCCTAACAAATTATCTAAAAAACCTAAAGGTTTAAAACGGGGATCAAAATTTATCCTTTGTAGTTTCTGTTGATCAGGAATTTGAGAGTGTGTGATGGCTTTGGGATGTGTCAACTTGGTGAAGTTGAACAATATTCCTCAGAATTCCCTTTCTAGTGTGTTTCCAGATAGAGTGGGCTGCTAGAGATATTGTCTCATGAGAGTGGGAGGACAGAAAAGAAGCAGCAGCCATATTGTAGTGTGCACACACACACACACACACACACACACACCCCACTTCTCCCAGTCATTCAGTCAAACACAAATCTAGGTGCTGCTGTGAAGGGATTTTGCAGATGTAATTGAAGTCCCTAATCAGTTGACTTTAAATTGGGTGGGCCTGACTTAAACAATTGGAAGGGCTTAAAAGAGGGCTTAGGACTTTTCTGAAGTTGGGGGAGAGGGGAGAAAGGGAGAGAGAGATTTCCATTTGTGGATAACAGCTTTGGCCTGTGCCCATGGAGTTCCAGCTTGCTTGTTTGCAATCTTCCCTCATTGATGGCCTGTGGACAACAGCCGGGGTTCCAAGCCAGCTTGCTGGTGAGCTTCTCTTTCTGAAGGCCGCTCTGTGGACTTCAGACTTGCTAAGCCAGCCCCCACCCCCAATTTCATAAGCAAATTTCTTGTAATAAATTCATATATTGCCAACTGGTTCTGCTTCTCTTTCTGAACCAAAATTATAATACAGAGCAGCTTAGCTAGGCTATTATGGTTTGGAGTGTCTCATGAGGGTGTAGTGAAGATGTTGGCCAGTGTTGTAGTCATAAAGGCTTGACTGAGACTGAAAGATCTGTTTCCAAGATGACTCATTCATATAGCTGGCAAGCTGGTGCTGGCTATTTTCAGGAAGCCTTAGTTCCATGCCACTCAAACCTCTCCATAGACCTACTTGAATATTATCATGGCATGGCTGCTGGCTTCCTCTACAGTGAGTAATCCAAGAGAGCAAAGCAGAAGCAGAAATGTCTCTGCTCATCTAGCATTGGCAGTCACACACCATCACTTCCACTGGTTTCTTTTGGTCACCCAGAGCAAGCCTGAAATGATATGGAAGGTGACTATACAAATGCATAAGTACCAGAAGGCAAGGATCAATAGCAGTCATCTTGGAGGCTGGCTACCACAAAACCTTTCGCATTTCAATTCATTATTTTGGTGTCATGTAGACACAGCTATAGTGTAATGGCTAAAAATATTTTATGATTAAAAATTTTAAAAATTTAGATAGAATTTAATAAATTTTAAATAATCCATTTTAAAGATCATTTAAATAAAACAAAACATTTCTATATAGAAATTTTAAATCAAAAAGTAATGAATCTGTCACCGAGATTAACCACATTTAAAGAGTTGGCTAATTTTGTCTTATCTATTCCTTTTACTCCACTTTTTTTTTTTGCTACAATATTTAAAACAAATTCCTAAAATCAAGGTATTTCACCTGTAAATATTTTCTTTTTTTTCCCTTCCAACTTTAATTTTAGGATTGGGGGTACATATGGAGGTTTGTTACATGTACAAATGTAAATGTAACATTGTAAACATGTATCACTGGGATTTGTTGTATGCGTTATTTCATCCCCCAGGTAGTGTGCATAGTATCCAATAGATAGTTTTTCGATGTTCACACTCCTCCCACCCTCAACCGTCAAGTAGGCCCTGGTGTCTATTATTCCCTTCTTTGTGTTCATGTGTACTCCATATTTAGTTCCCACTTATAAGCGAGAACATGTGATATTTGGTTTTCTGTTTATGTGTTATAATAATTTGCTTAGGATAATGGCCTCCAGCTGCGTCCATATTGCCGCAAAGGACATGATTTCGTTATTTTTATGGCTATATATAATAGTATTTCTTGGTGTATATGTACCACTTGTTTTTATTCAATCCACAATTGATGAGCACCTGGGTTGATTCCATGTCTTTGTGACTATTCAGTATTGTGAATGGTGCTGTGATGAACATATGCATGTGTATTAGTCAATTTTTACACTGCCATAAAGAACTACCAGAGACTGGGTAATTTATAAATAAAAGAGTTCTAATTGACTCACAGTTATGCATGGCTGAGGAGGCCTCAGGAAATCTCCTGAGTGGCAGGAGAGAGAGAGAGCAAGTGGGGAAGTGCCACAATTTTAAACAATCAGATCTCATGAGAACTCCCTATCATGAGAATAGCATTGGGGAAATCCACTCCCATGATCCAGTCACCTCCCACCAGGCCCCTCCCTGACACGAGAGGATTACAATTCAACATGAGCTTTGGGTGGGAACACAGAGCCAAACCATATCATTCCTCCACTGGAGCCTCCCAAATCTCATGTCCTTCTCATATTTCAAAATACAATTATTCAGTCTCAACAGTCCCCCAGTCTTTTTTTTTTTTTTTTAAATGGAATCACAACTTTAATGAAAACTTGTTTTAAGTAGCTGCCTATTTTGTGCCAGATGTTTTGTCAGGTACTTTGAATGTCTTTTTAAATTTATTATTTTATAAAACCAGTGAAGTGAGTATTCTTCTTCCCATTTTACAGATAAAGACGTAGTCTCAGAGAAAGTTTGTGGCTTGTCATTTACACACCTAGGAACTGTCAGAATCAATTAGAACCCAGGTCAATTTGAAAGTTCTTTCCACTACATCACCCTGCCTCTCACATTTTAGATACTGAGTAATAAACATTCAATATTAAAACACAGAAGCATAATACTGTAGACATTAGAGTAAGAAAAGCATTATTTCATATAAATATAACCCTTCTCCTTTAAAGGAACTCTCAAATTATTCTTAGGTTTGATAATTTAACATAATCCTATTTTTGATTCTTTTTTCTTTGTCTTTGTCAAATTGGGTTAATTCAAAAGCCTTGTCTTCAAGCTCTAAAGTTCTTTATTCTACTTGTTCAATTCTATTGTTGAAACTTTCCAGTGTATTTTGCATTTCTCTGTGTTTTTTGTTTCTAGAAGTTGTGATTTTTTAATTTATGATATCTATTTCTCTGGAGATTTTTTCATTTATATCCTGTATTTTAAAAAATTTCCTTAAGTTGTTTTTCACCTTTCTCTGGTGCCTCCTTGAGTAGCTTAATAATTGGCCTTCTGAATTATTTTTCTGGCAATTCAGAGATTTATTCTTGGTTTGGATCCATTACTGAGGAGCTAGTGTGAACTTTTGGGGGTGTTATAGAACTTTGTTTTGTCATATTATGAGAACTGTTTTCTGTTCCTTTTCATTTGGGTAGACTATGTCAGAGGAAAGATCTGGAACCAAGGGTTGCTGTTCAGATTCTTTTGTCCCATGGGGTGATCGCTTGATGTGGTGCTCTCCCCACTTCCCTAGGCTTGGGGCTTCCTAAGAGCTGGGCTAAAGTGATTGTTATTGCTCTTCTGGGTCTAGCCACCCAGCAGAGCTACCGGGCTCTAGGCTGGTACTGGGGAGTGTCTGCAAGGAGTCCTGTGATGTGATCTATCTTCAGGTCTCTCAGCATAGATACCAACACCTGCTCTAGTGGAGGTAGCAGGGGAGTGAAGTGGACTCTGTGAGAATCCTTGCTTGTAGTTTTGTTTAGTGCACTGGTTTTCTTAAATGCTGGTTATGCTAGCAGTGAAGTTGTTAAGTGGACAGACTCAAGACCTCTGGTTATCCAGGTGGTTGAATTAGCCATTGTTTTCTCTTTCCTTGGAGTTGAGTTGGTTGGCCTTCTCTTTCCTTGGAGTAGAGTTGGTTTCCTAATGACTTGAGTTGGTTGGCTTCCAGCCAGGAGGTGGTGCCTTCAAAAGAGCATGAGCTGTGGTAGTATAGGGGGGATTCAAGCTTGCCCTAAGGTTGCCTGGATAAGTATTTGGGTTTCTCAGGTAATGGGCAGGGTCTTAGAGTTCCCTTGAGTTTATGTCTCTTGTCGTCATTTTGTCATCAGCTACCAGGGTGGGTAGAGAAAGACTATCAGGTAGGGGCAGGGTTAGGTGGGTCTGAGCTCAGACTGTCCTTGGGTGGGGCTTGCTGTGGCCATTGTTGGGGATGGGGTGGTTCTCAGGCCAATGGAGTTATGTTCCAAGGGGGATTATGGCTGCCTCTGCAGCTTCATACAGGTTCCCAGGACAGTTGAGGAAAGCCGGCAGTGACAGGCCTTACCCAGCTCTCATGCAGCCAGCAAAGCTAATCTCACTCCTGCTGTACTCTCCCAACAGCCAACAGAGCTGAATTTATATCCAGGCCACCAGTGTGCAGGGCTGAGATCTTGCCCCAGGCTACAAGCCTCCCTGCTGAGAAAGCAAGCAGGGCTTTCAGCGCTTGCTACTCCCTGCCTGCCATGGCTTCTGTGCTCATATCTGTACTTTCTGTTTGACCCCTGGCTACTGCCCAGGAAAATTCATGCTTTGTCAAAATTATTACAAAGTTCAGCTTAAAGTCTCCTTTTCCCTGTGGCTTTTCCCCAATTCTACTGGCTGCTCTCCCTAGGACCCCCATGAGATAAAGTTAGAAATGGCTTCCCTGGCGACCAGGAGTGCCTACAGAGCTCTTCCTACTGCTGCTTTTATTTTATATTTTGCTTGGCTCTCTAAATTCATTTCAGCTCTAGTTAAGGTTATATCCTTCTCCTGTGATCTGAATTTTCAGGTTCCTCAGGATGTGTGTTCAGAGGCAGACTTTTCCCCTCTCACGCTTTGGGCACTTGCAGTTTTTTGGCTGTCTCATGGAGTTTGCAGCAGCAAGCTGCTTCTTTCAAAGGGTCTATGAATTTTTTTGTTTTCTTGGTATGTTCCTGCAGTGGTTCTTGCAGCAAAATTTTACATTGTGAGTCTCCACATACTGTCTGTCTGAGTGGGAGCTACAAGTTAGTCCTACCTCCTTTCCAGATTTTTTTTTCTTCTTTCAGTCTCCCAGTCTTAACTCATTTCAGCATTAACTCAGAAGTCCACAGTCCAAAGTTTCATCTGAGACAAAGTAAGCCTTTTCTACCTATAAGCCTGTAAAATCAAAAACGAGTTAGTTACTTTCAAGACACAATGGGAGTACAGGCATTGGGTAAGTGCTCCCATTCTGAATGGGAGAAATTGGCCAAAACAAAGGGGCTACAGGCCTCAATGCAAGTTCATAATTTAGCAGGGCAGTCATTAAATCTTAAAGTTTCAAAATAATCTCCTTTGACTCCACATCCCACATCCAGGGCACACTGATGCAAGGGGTGGGCTCCCAAGGCCTTGGGCAGCTCCTCCCCTGTGGCTCTGCAGGGTACAGCCCCTGTAGCTGCTTTCACAGGCTGGTGTTGAGTGCCTGCAGCTTATCTAGGTGCATGGTGCAAGCTGTCAGTGGTTCTATCGTTTTGAGGTCTGAAGGACAGTGACTTTCTTCTCACAGCACCACTAGACAGTGCCGCAATGGGCTCTCTGTGTGGGGGCTCCAACCCCACATTTCTCCTCTGCCCTGTGCTATAGAGGTTCTCCATGAGGGCTCTGCCCCTGCAGCAGACTTCTGCCTGGACATCCAGCTATTTCCATACGTGCTTTGAAATCTAGGCGGAGGTTCCCAAACTCTTGCCTTCTGCATACCCACAGGCCCAACACCACATGGAAGCTGCCAAGGCTTGGGGCTTGCACCCTATGAAGCAATGGCCTGAGCTGTACCTTGACACCTTTTAGCCATGGCTGGAGCTGGAGCAGCTGGGACACAGGGTACCAAGTCTGAAGGCTGCAGAGAGCAGCAGGGCTCTGGGTCTGGCCCATGAACCCATTTTTCCCTCCTAGGCCTCCAAGCCTGTGATGGGAGGGGCTGCCACAAAGATCTTAGAAATTCCCTGAAGACATTTTTCTCACTGAATTGGCTATTAACAATTGGCTCTTTGTTACATATGCAAATTTATGTAGCTGTCTTGAATTTCTCCCCAGAAAATGGGTTTTCTTTTTTGCTACAGGGTCAGACTACAAATTTTCCAAACTTTTATGCTCTGCTTCCCTCTTAAATATAAGTTCTAATTTCAGACCATCTGTTTCTTCATGTATATGAACGTACGCTTTTAGAAACAGCCATGTTACATCTTGAACGCTTTGTTGCTTAGAAATTTATTCTGTCAGATACCTTAAATCATGTCTCAAGTTCGAGTTCCACAAATCTCTAGGGCAAGGGCAAAATGCTGCCAGCCTCTTTGCTAAAGCATAGCAAGAGTGACTTTTACTCCAATTCCCAATAAGTTCCTCATCTCCAGATGAGATCACCTCAGCCTGGACTTTATTGTCCATATCACTATGAACATTTTGGTCAAAACCATTCAACAAGTCTCTAGAAAGTTTCAAACTTTCCCACATCTTCCTATCTTCTTCTAAGTCCTCCAAACTGTTCAAACCTCTGTCCATTACCCCATTCCAAAGTCATTTCCACTTTTCTGGTGTCTTTATAGCAGTGGTTCACTCTGCTGGTACCAATTTTCTATATTAACCAATTTTCACACTGCTATAAAAAGAACTACCTGAAACTAGGTAACTACAAAGAAAAGAGTTCTTTTTTTTTTCTTTTATTATTATTATTATTATTCTTTAGGTTTTATGGTACATGTGCACAATATGCAGGTAAGTTACCTATGTATACATGTGCCATGCTGGTGCGCTGCACCCACCAACTCATCATCTAGCATTAGGTATATCTCCCAATGCTATCCCTCCCCCCTCCCCCCACCCCACAACAGTCTCCGAAGTGTGATATTCCCCTTCCTGTGTCCATGTGTTCTCATTGTTCAATTCCCACCTATGAGTGAGAATATGCGGTGTTTGGTTTTCTGTTCTTGCGATAGTTTACTGAGAATGATGATTTCCAATTTCATCCATGTCCCTACAAAGGACATGAACTCATCATTTTTTATGGCTGCATAGTATTCCATGGTGTATATGTGCCACATTTTCTTAATCCAGTCTATCATTGTTGGACATTTGGGTTGGTTCCAAGTCTTTGCTATTGTGAATAATGTGGCAATAAACATACGTGTGCATGTGTCTTTATAGCAGCATGATTTATAGTCCTTTGGGTATATACCCAGTAATGGGATGGCTGGGTCGAATGGAATTTCTAGTTCTAGATCCCTGAGGAATCGCCACACTGACTTCCACAAGGGTTGAACTAGTTTACAGTCCCACCAACAGTGTAAAAGTGTTCCTATTTCTCCACATCCTCTCCAGCACCTGTTGTTTCCTGACTTTTTAATGATTGCCATTCTAACTGGTGTGAGATGGTATCTCATTGTGGTTTTGATTTGCATTTCTCTGATGGCCAGTGATGGTGAGCATTTTTTCTTGTGTTTTTTGGCTGCATAAATGTCTTCTTTTGAGAAGTGTCTGTTCATATCCTTCGCCCACTTTTTGATGGGGTTGTTTGTTTTTTTCTTGTAAATTTGTTGGAGTTCATTGTAGATTCTGGATATTAGCCCTTTGTCAGATGAGTAGGTTGTGAAAATTTTCTCCCATTTTGTAGGTTGCCTGTTCACTCTGATGGTAGTTTCCTTTGCTGTGCAGAAGCTCTTGAGTTTAATTAGATCCCATTTGTCAATTTTGGCTTTGGTTGCCATTGCTTTTGGTGTTTTAGACATGAAGTCCTTGCCCATGCCTATGTCCTGAATGGTAAT
Source organism: Pongo abelii (assembly GCF_028885655.2). Classification (NCBI taxonomy): domain Eukaryota; kingdom Metazoa; phylum Chordata; class Mammalia; order Primates; family Hominidae; genus Pongo; species Pongo abelii. The sequence goes on from NC_071995.2 coordinate 55,985,986, forward strand.
GCCTAGGTTTTCTTCTAGGGTTTTTATGGTTTTAGGTCTAACATTTAAGTCTTTAATCCATCTTGAATTGATTTTTGTATACGGTGTAAGGAAGGGATCCAGTTTCAGCTTTCTACATATGGCTAGCCAGTTTTCCCAGCACCATTTATTAAATAGGGAATCCTTTCCCCATTTCTTGTTTTTGTCAGGTTTGTCAAAGATCAGATACTTGTAGATATGTGGCATTATTTCTGACGGCTCTGTTCTGTTCCATTGATCTATATCTCTGTTTTGGTACCAGTACCATGCTGTTTTAGTACCAGTACCATGCTGTTTTGGTTACTGTAGCCTTGTAGTATAGTTTGAAGTCAGGTAGTGTGATGCCTCCAGCTTTGTTCTTTTGGCTTAGGATTGACTTGGCGATGCGGGCTCTTTTTTGGTTCCATATGAACTTTAAAGTAGTTTTTTCCAATTCTGTGAAGAAAGTCATTGGTAGCTTGATGGGGATGGCATTGAATCTGTAAATTACCTTGGGAAGGATGGCCATTTTCATGATATTGATTCTTCCTACCCATGAGCATGGAATGTTCTTCCATTTGTTTGTATCCTCTTTTATTTCCCTGAGCAGTGGTTTGTAGTTCTCCTTGAAGAGGTCTTTCACATCCCTTGTAAGTTGGATTCCTAGGTATTTTATTCTCTTTGAAGCAATTGTGAATGGGAGTTCACTCATGATTTGGCTCTCTGTTTGTCTGTTATTGATGTATAAGAATGCTTGTGATTTTTGCACATTGATATTGTATCCTGAGACTTTGCTGAAGTTGCTTATCAGCTTAAGGAGATTTGGGGCTGAGACAATGGGGTTTTCTAGATATACTATCATGTCATCTGCAAACAGGGACAATTTGACTTCCTCTGTTCCTAATTTAATACCCTTGATTTCCTTCTCCTGCCTAATTGCCTTGGCCAGAACTTCCAACACTATGTTGAATAGAAGTGGTGAGAGAGGGCATCCCTGTCTTGTGCCAGTTTTCAAAGGGAATGCTTCCAGTTTTTGCCCATTCAGTATGATATTGGCTGTGGGTTTGTCATAAATAGCTCTTATTATTTTGAGATATGTCCCATCAATTCCTAATTTATTGAGAGTTTTTAGCATGAAGGGTTGTTGAATTTTGTCAAAGGCCTTTTCTGCATCTATTGAGATAATCATGTGGTTTTTGTCTTTGGTTCTGTTTATATGCTGGATTACATTTATTGAATTGCATATATTGAACCAGCCTTGCATCCCAGGGATGAAGCCCACTTGATCATGATGGATAAGCTTTTTGATGTGCTGCTGGATTCTGTTTGCCAGTATTTTATTGAGGATTTTTGGATCAATGTTCATCAAGGATATTGGTCTAAAATTCTCTTTTTTTGTTGTGTCTCTGCCAGGCTTTGGTATCAGGATGATGCTGGCCTCATAAAATGAGTTAGGGAGGATTCCCTCTTTTTCTATTGATTGGAATAGTTTCAGAAGGAATGGTACCAGCTCCTCCTTGTACCTCTGGTAGAATTCGGCTGTGAAGCCATCTGGTCCTGGACTTTTTTTGGTTGGTAAGCTATTGATTATTGCCACAATTTCAGCTCCTGTTATTGGTCTATTCAGAGATTCAACTTCTTCCTGGTTTAGTCTTGGGAGGGTGTATGTGTAGAGGAATTTATCCATTTCTTCTAGATTTTCTAGTTTATTTGCGTAGAGGTGTTTGTAATATTCTCTGATGGTAGTTTGTATTTCTGTGGGATCGGTGGTGATATCCCCTTTATCATTTTTTATTGCATCTATTTGATTCTTCTCTCTTTTTTTCTTTATTAATCTTGCTAGCAGTCTATCAATTTTGTTGATCCTTTCAAAAAACCAGCTCCTGGATTCATTTATTTTTTGAAGGGGTTTTTGTGTCTCTATTTCCTTCAGTTCTGCTCTGATTTTAGTTATTTCTTGCCTTCTGCTAGCTTTTGAATGTGTTTGCTCTTGCTTTTCTAGTTCTTTTAATTGTGATGTTAGGGTGTCAATTTTGGATCTTTTCTGCTTTCTCTTGTGGGCATTTAGTGCTATAAATTTCCCTCTACACACTGCTTTGAATGCATCCCAGAGATTCTGGTATGTTGTGTCTTGGTTCTCGTTGGTTTCAAAGAACATCTTTATTTCTGCCTTCATTTCATTATGTACCCAGTAGTCATTCAGGAGCAAGTTGTTCAGTTTCCACATAGTTGAGCGGTTTTGAGTGAGATTCTTAATCCTGAGTTCTAGCTTGATTGCACTGTGATCTGAGAGACAGTTTGTTACAATTTCTGTTCTTTTACATTTATTGAGGAGAGCTTTACTTCCAAGTATATGGTCAATTTTGGAATAGGTGTGGTGTGGTGCTGAAAAAAATGTATATTCTGTTGATTTGGGGTGGAGAGTTCTGTAGATGTCTATTAGGTCCGCTTGGTGCAGAGCTGAGTTCAATTCCTGGGTTTCCTTGTTGACTTTCTGTCTTGTTGATCTGTCTAATGTTGACAGTGGGGTGTTAAAGTCTCCCATTATTAATGTGTGGGAGTCTAAGTCTCTTTGTAGGTCACTCAGGACTTGCTTTATGAATCTGGGTGCTCCTGTATTGGGTGCATGTATATTTAGGATAGTTAGCTCTTCTTGTTGAATTAATCCCTTTACCATTATGTAATGGCCTTCTTTGTCTCTTTTGATCTTTGTTGGTTTAAAGTCTGTTTTATCAGAGACTAGGATTGCAACCCCTGCCTTTTTTTGTTTTCCATTTGCTTGGTAGATCTTCCTCCATCCTTTTATTTTGGGCCTATGTGTGTCTCTGCACGTGAGATGGGTTTCCTGAATACAGCACACTGATGGGTCTTGAGTCTTTATCCAATTTGCCAGTCTGTGTCTTTTAATTGGAGCATTTAGTCCATTTACATTTAAAGTTAATATTGTTATGTGTGCATTTGATCCTGTCATTATGATGTTAGCTGGATATTTTGCTCGTTAGTTGATGCAGTCTCTTCCTAGTCTCGATGGTCTTTACATTTCGGTATGATTTTGCAGTGGCTGGTACCGGTTGTGCCTTTCCATGTTTAGCGCTTCCTTCAGGAGCTCTTTTAGGGCAGGCCTGGTGGTGACAAAATCTCTCAGCATTTGCTTGTCTGTAAAGTATTTTATTTCTCCTTCACTTATGAAGCTTAGTTTGGCAGGATATGAAATTCTGGGTTGAAAATTCTTTTCTTTAAGAATGTTGAATATTGGCCCCCACTCTCTTATGGCTTGTAGGGTTTCTGCCGAGAGATCCGCTGTTAGTCTGATGGGCTTCCCTTTGATGGTAACCCGACCTTTCTCTCTGGCTGCCCTTAACATTTTTTCCTTCATTTCAACTTTGGTGAATCTGACAATTATGTGTCTTGGAGTTGCTCTTCTCGAGGAGTATCTTTGTGGCGTTCTCTGTATTTCCTGAATCTGAATGTTGGCCTGCCTTGCTAGATTGGGGAAGTTCTCCTGGATAATATCATGCAGAGTGTTTTCCAACTTGTTTCCATTCTCCCCGTCACTTTCAGGTACACCAATCAGACGTAGATTTGGTCTTTTCTCATAGTCCCACATTTCTTGGAGGCTTTGCTGATTTCTTTTTATTCTTTTTTCTCTAAACTTCCCTTCTCTCTTCATTTCATTCATTTCATCTTCTAGGGCTGATACCCTTTCTTCCATTTGATCGCATCGGCTCCTGAGGCTTCTGCATTCTTCACGTAGTTCTCGAGCCTTGGTTTTCAGCTCCATCAGCTCCTTTAAGCACTTCTCTGTATTGGTTATTCTAGTTATACATTCTTCTAAATTTTTTTCAAAGTTTTCAACTTTTTTGCCTTTGGTTTGAATATCCTCCCATAGCTCGGAGTAATTTGATCGTCTGAAGCCTTCTTCTCTCAGCTCGTCAAAGTCATTCTCCATCCAGCTTTGTTCCGTTGCTGGTGAGGAACTGCGTTCCTTTGGAGGAGGAGAGGTACTCTGGTTTTTAGAGTTTCCAGTTTTTCTACTCTGTTTTTTCCCCATCTTTGTGGTTTTATCTACTTTTGGTCTTTGATGATGGTGATGTACAGATGGGTTTTTGGTGTGGATGTCCTTTCTGTTAGTTTTCCTTCTAACAGACAGAACCCTCAGCTGCAGGTCTGTTGGAGTACCTGGCTGGCCGTGTGAGGTGTCAGTCTGCCCCTGCTGGGGTGTGCCTCCCAGTTAGGCTGCTCAGGGGTCAGGGGTCAGGGACCCACTTGAGGAGGCAGTCAGCCCGTTCTCAGATCTCCAGCTGCATGCTGGGAGAACCACTGCTCTCCTCACAGCTGTCAGACAGGGACATTTAAGTCTGCAGAGGTTACTGCTGTCTTTTTGTTTGTCTGTGCCCTGCCCCCAGAGGTGGAGCCTACAGAGGCAGGCAGGCCTCCTTGAGCTGTGGTGGGCTCCACCCAGTTCAAGCTTCCAGGCTGCTTTGTTTACCTAAGCGAGCCTGGGCAATGGCGGGCGCCCCTCCACCAGCCTCGCTGTCCACTTGCTGTTTGATCTCAGACTGCTGTGCTAGCGATCAGCGAGACTCCGTGGGCGTAGGACCCTCTGAGCCAGGTGCGGGCTATACTCTCCTGGGGCACTGTTTCCTAAGCCCGTCGGAAAAGCACAGTATTCGGGTGGGAGTGGCCCGATTTTCCAGGTGCTGTCTGTCACCCCTGGAAGGGAACTCCCTGACCCCTTGCGCTTCCTGAGTGAGGCAATGCCTCTCCCCTGCTTTGGCTGGCGCACGGTGTGCTCACCCACTGACCTGCGCCCACTGTCTGGCACTCCCTAATGAGATGAACATGGTACCTTAGATGGAAATGCAGAAATCACCCGTCTTCTGCGTCGCTCGCGCTGGGAGCTGTAGACCGGAGCTGTTCCTATTCGGCCATCTTGGCTCCTCCTCCCAAGAAAAGAGTTCTAACTTACTTACAGTTCCACATAGCTGGGGAGGCCTCAGGAAACTTAGAATCATGGCAGAAGGTAAAGGGAAAGCAAGGCACATCTTACATGGTGGCAGGAGAGACAGAGTGAGGGGAGAAGTGCCACACTTTTAAACCATCAGATCTTGTGGGAACTCAGTCAATATCATGAGACCAGCATGGGGAAATCCACCCCCATGATCTAATCACCTCCCATCAAGTCCCTCCCCTGACATGTGAGGGTTACAATTTGACATGAAATTTGGGTGGGGACACAGAGCCAAACCATATCAGCATGTATGTGTCATTATGTAGTATGATTTATATTCCATTGGTCATATACCTAATAATGGGATTGCTAGGTCAAATGGTCGTTCTATTTTTTTAATTTTTATTTTTTATTATACTTTTTTAGGGTACATGTACACAATGTGCAGGTTTGTTACATATGTATACATGTGCCATGTTGGTGTGCCACACCCATTAACTCATCATTTAACATTAGGTATATCTCCTAATGCTATCCCTCCTCCCTCCCCCCACCCTACAACAGGCCCCAGTGTGTGATGTTCCCCTTCCTGTGTCCATGTGTTCTCATTGTTCAATTCCCACCTATGAATGAGAACATTGTTCTTTGAGAAATGTCCAAATTGCTTTCCAGAGTGGTTGAACTAATTTGCATTCCCATCAGCAGTGTGTGTTTCCTTTTCCCTGAACTTTGCCAGCATCTGTTATTTTTTGACTGTTTAATAATTGCCATTTTGACTGGTGTGAGATGGTATCTCATTGTTGTTTTGATTTGCATTTCTCTAATGTTTAGTGATGTGCAACATTTTTCAAAATGTTTGTTGGCTGCCCAAATGTCCATCAATGATAGACTGGATTAAGAAAATGTGGCACATATACACCATGGAATACTATGTAGCCATAAAAAAGGATGAGTTCATGTCCTTTTTAGGGACATGGATGAAGCTGGAAACCATCATTCTCAGCAAACTATTGCAAGGACAGAAAACCAAACACTGTGTGTTCTCACTCATAGGTGGGAATTGAACAATGAGAACACTTGGACACAGGTTGGGGAACATCACACAATAGGGCCTGTTGTGGGGTGGGGGGAGGGCGGAGGGATAGTATTAGGAGAAATACCTAATGTAAATGACGAGTTAATGGGTGCAGCACACCAACATGTCACATGTATACATATGTAACAAACCTGCATGTTGTGCATATGTACCCTAGAACTTAAAGTATAATAATAAAAAGAAAATGTTTGTTGGCTGCTTGTATGTCTTCTTTTGAGAAGTTTCTGTTCATGTCGTTTGCCCACTTTTTAATGGGGTTGTTTTTTGTATGTTGAATTGCTCCTTATAGATTCTGGATATTAAAACTTTGTCAGATGCAAACTTTGCAAATATTTTCTTCCATTCTGTAGGTTGTCTGTTTACTCTGTTGATAGTTTATTTTGCTATGCAGAAGGTTTATTAGGACTCACTTGTCAATTTTTGTTTTAGTTGCAATTGCTTTTGGTGTCTTTGTTATGGAACCTTTGCTAGGGCCTATGTCCATAGTGATATTTCCTAGGATTTATTCTAGGATTTTTATAACTTTAGGCTTTACATTAAAGTCTTTAATCCATCTTGAGTTGATTTTTTTTTTTATACGGTGAAAGGAAGGGATCTAGTTTCAGTCTTCTGCATATAGCTGCCAGTTATCTCAGCATCATTTATTGAATAGGGAATCCTTTCCCCATTGCTTGTTGTTGTTGACTTTGTCAATGCTCAGATGGTTGTAGGTGTGTGGCTTTATTTCTGGGTTCTCTAACCTGTTCCATTGCTCTATGTGTCTGCTTTTGTACCAATACCATGCTGTTTTGATTACTGTAGCCTTGTAGTATAGTTTGAAGTTGGGTAGTATAATACCTTTGACTTCGTTCTTTTTACTTAGGTTTGCTTTGGCTATTCAGGCTCTTTTTTGGTTCCATATACATTTTAGAGTAGTTTTTTTCTGACTCTGTGAAAAATGTCCATTGGTAGTTTGATAGGAATAGCATTGAATCTGTAAATTGTTTTGAGCAATATGGTCATATATTCTTCCTATACATGAGCATGAAATGTTTTCCCATTTGTTTATGGCATCTCTGATTTCTTTCAGTAGTGTTTTGTAATTCTCATAGTAGAGATCTGTCACTTCCCTCATTAGCTGTATTCCTAGGTATTTTTTTTTTTTTGTGGCTATTGTGAATTGGATTACATTCTTGATTTGACTCTCAGCTTAGAAATTGTTGGTGTATAGAAATGCTACTGATTTTTTGTACATTGATTTTTTTTGTCCTGAAGATTTGAGGAAGTTGTTTATCAGATTTAGGAGCCTTTGGGCAGAGACTATGGAGTTTTCTAGGTATAGATTTGTATCATCTGTGAAGAGAGATAGTTTGACTTCCCGTCTTCCTATTTAGATGCCTTTTATTTCTTTCTCTTGCCTGATTGCTCTGGCTAGGACTTTCAGAACTGTGTTGAATAGGAGTGGTGGGAGTAGGCATCCTTATCTGTTCCAGTTCTCAAGGGGACTGCTTCTAGCTTTTGCCTGTTCAGTATGATGTTGGCTGTGGGTTTGTCATAGATGGCCTTTATTATTTTGAGGTATGTTCCTTCAATGTCTAATTTGTTGACAGTTTTTATCTTGAAGGGATGTTGAATTTTATTGAAAGCCTTTCCTGTGTCTATTGAGATGATCATATGGTTTTTGTTTTTAGTTTTGTTTAGATGGTGAATCACATTTATTGATTTGCATATGTTGAACCAACCTTGCATCCCAGGGATAAAGCCTACTTGATCATGGTGGATTATCTTTTTAATGAGCTGCTGGATTTGTTTTGGCAGTATTTTTAAAAAATTTTTTATTATACTTTAAGTTCTAGGGTTCATGTACACAATGTGCAGGTTTGTTACATATGTATACATGTGCCATGTTGGTGTGCTGCACTCATTAACTCGTCATTTACATCAGGTATATCCCCTAATGCTATCCCTCCCCACAATCCCCACCCCACAACAGGCCCCAGTGTGTGATGTTCCCCTTCCTGTGTCCAAGTGTTCCCATTGTTCAATTCCCATCTATGAGTGAGAACATGTGGTGTTTGTTTTTTTGTTCCTGTGATAGTTTGCTGAGAATAATGGTTTCCAGCTTCATCCATGTCCCTACAAAGGACATGAACTCATCCTTTTTCATGGGATTTGGCAGTATTTTGTTGAGGATTTTTGCATCTATGTTCATCAGGAGTGTTGGCCTAAAGTTTTTTAAAATTTTTTTGTCTCTGCCAGGTTTTGGTTTCAGAATGATGCTGGCCTCATAGAACGAGGTATGGAGGAGTCCCTCCTCCTAATTTTTTTTTTTGAAATAGTTTTAGTAGGATTGATACAGTTCTTCTTTATATGCCTAGTAGAGTTTGGCTGTGAGTCTGTCTTGTTCAGGGCTTTTTCTGGTTGGTAGGCTTTTTATTACTGATTCAGTTTTTAAACTCATTATTGGTATGTTCAGGGTATTAATTTATTCCTGGTTCAATCTTGGGAGGTTGTATGTTTCCAGGAATTTATCCACCTCTAGGTTTCCTAGTTTGTGTGCATAGAGGTGTTTGTAATAGTCTCTGAGGGTTTCTTGTATTTCTACGGGGTTGGTAGTAATGTACCCTTTGTCATTTCTGATTCTGTTTATTTGGATATTCCTTTTTAAAATTAGTTTAGCTAGCAATCTATCTTATTTATTCTTTAGAAGAACCACTTTTGATTTTGTTGATCTTTTGTATGGTTTTTCACATCTCTGTTTGGTTCAGTTCAGGTCTGATTTTGGTTATTTCCTGACTTTTGCTAGTTTTGGGGTTGGTTTGTCAGTTTCTTATTTTTAAAGTTCCTCTAGGTGTGATGTTAGGTTGTAAATTTGAGATCTTTATAACTTTTTGATGTGGGCATTTAGCACCACAAACTTTCCTCTTAACACTGCTTTAACTGTTCCAGGGATTCTGGTATGCTGTATCTTTTTTTATATTAATTTCAAAGAATTTCTTGATTTCTGCTTTAATTTCATTCTTACCCAAAAGTCATTCAGAACCAGATTGTTTAATTTGCATGTAATTGTATGGTTTCGAGAAATCTTCTTGGTATTGATTCTATTTTTATTGTGCTGTGCTCCAGGAGTGTGGTTGGTGTGATTTTGGTTTTCAAAAAGTTGTTGAGAATTGCTTTATGGCTGGGCATGTGGTCAGTTTTAGAATATGTACCACATTTAGATGAAAAGAATGTATATTCTTTTACTGTTGGGTTGAGTGTTCCCATAATCTGTTAGGTCCATTTGGTCAAGTGTCAAGTTTAGGTACCAAATATCTTTGTTAGCTTTTGCCTTGATGATCCACATAATACTGCCAGTGGGTTGTTGAAGTCTTCTGCTATTATTGTGTGGTTATCTAAGTGTCTTCAAATCTCTTCTAAGAACTTGTTTTATGAATCTGGGTGCTCCAGTATTGGCTGCATATATATTTGGGACAGTTAAGTCTTCTTGTTGAATTGAACTCTTTATCATTATGTAATGCCCTTTGTTGTTCCTTTTGATTGTCATTAAAATCTGTTTTGTCTGAAATAAGAATAGCAACTCCTATTCTTTTGTGTTTCCATTTGCTTGAGAAATTTTACTCCACCCATTTACTTTGAGCCTATGGGTGTCGTTGCATGTGAGATGGGTCTCTTGACAGCATACATTTGGGTCCTGCTTCTTTATCCAGCATATCACTCTGTGCATTTTAAGTGGGGTGTTTAGCCCATTTATGTTCAAGGTTAATATTGATATGTGTGGATTTTATCCTGTCATCGTGTTGTTATATACTTAAGTGTATTTTTGTGGTGGCCGGTAATGGTCTTTCCTGTCCATGTTTGACATGACCTTAAGGACCTCTTGTAAGACAAGTTTGGTGGTAATGAATTCTCTTAGCATTTGCTTGTCTGTAAAGGATTTTATTTCTCCTTTGCTTATGACACTTAGTTTGACTGGATATAAAATTCTTGGTTGGAATTTTTTTTTCTCTTAGGCTGCTGAAAATAGGCCCTCAATCTCTTCTGGTTTTAGGGTTCTGCTGAAAGGTCTATTATTACCCTGATGGAGTTCCCTTTGCAGGTGAAAGCCTCTTCCCTCTGGCTGGCTTTACTATTTTTTCTTTTGCATTGATCCTGGAGAATCTGATGACTATGTCTCCTGGGGATGGTAATCTTATATAGTATCTCATAGGGGTTTTCTGAATTTCCTGAGTTTGAATGTTGACTTCTGTAGCAAGGCTGGTGACATTTTCATGGGCAGTATTCTCAAATATGTTTTCCAAGTTGCTTGTTCTCTCTTTCTGTCTTTTTGGGATGCCAATGAGTTATAGGTTTTGTCTGTTTATATAATTCTGTATTTCTCAGAAGTTTTGTTAATTTTTAAAACTTCATTGTTCATTATTTTTGTCTGACTGAATTTATTTGAAAAACTGGTCTTTGAGCTCTGAGATTCTTTCCTCAGCTTGGTGTATTCTGCTGTTAATACTTCTGATTATATTACAAAATTATAGTAATAAGTTTTTCAGCTCTATCAGATCAGTTTGGTTCTTTCTTAAAATGGCTGTTTAATCTTTCAGCTCTTGAATCATTTTACTGGATTCCTTAGATTCCTTGGATTGGGTTTCATCTTTCTCCTGCATCTCAGTGCTCTTAATTGCCATCCAGATTCTGAATTCTATGTCTGTCATTTCAGCCATTTGAGTCTGGTTAAGAACCATTATTGGGGACCTAGTGAAGTCATTTGGAGGTAAGAAGACACTCTAGTTTTCTAGCTTTTAGAGTTTCAGAGTTTTGTGCCTTTAAAAAAAATATATACGTTTGGGCTCATGTTTCTTTAATCTTTAAAGTTGCTGTTTTTTTGGATGGGGCTTTTTGCTTTCATATTCTTTGATGCACTTGAGGGTTTGATGGTAATATAAGTTGGGTTTAGCTGACTGGCTTTGTTTCTGGATGATTTCAGGCGGCCAAGGCTCAGCTCAGCATTCTTGTACTATGTGCTGTGACCCTGGGGGTCTGGGACTAGGTCCATGGCTTTGTTCTCTGTCTCTTTGAGGTTAAGCACCTACAGCACTGCAGGGGCTGAGATATTCCTGGTCTTCTGGTAACAACACTCTGACTGGGGAAGGTGCTGGCAAAAGTACTTTGTCAGGGCAGTGACAGCAGAGCCTGTGCTTACATACACATGCCAGCAATAGCAGGGTGGTTGTGTGGTAGGGTCTGCACCCATGCACTAGCGGCAGTGGTGTGGTGGGGTCCCCATGTACATGTCAGTAGCAGTAGGATGATGGGGTTTGTGTGTGGACACATGTACCATCAAAGCAGTGGAGGGAGGCTGAGAGTGAGTGCATGTTGGCAAAGTGGTGGTGGTGGGGGTGGCTGTGGGTATGTGTGTGCTGGTGGGGGCCCATCTGCAGAAGCTTTCTAATGGTTAGACAAGATCTGCCTGCAAAAGAGTTATAGCAGTGACCACTGGGAAGCACCCTGGTTGGGCATCTTGAGGCTGCACTACAAGTGGGTGCAGCCAGGCAGGGCCCCTGGCAGAAGCCAGCAGATAGAGGGGTGCTTAGATCAGACTGGCCCCATCTCATGGGCAAGATAACTCTGTTCTGTGCAAATCCGACAGTTAACAAAGGCGAAATCCACGTAGAAGAGCCTGATGAGCCTTGGGGATACGTGTCCCTGGCCATGCTCCACTGCAACCATTCCTATGCCAAACTCTCTGGGCTCCATGCAGTCCAATCTGACATATTGTAATACATGTTATATGAATAGGTACCATGGGGTGGAGTTTCTGCAGTGACAGGAGATCTTTAAGATGGGTTACCACTATGTTACATTGTAGACAGAATTCATAGAAGTCAGATTCTAGTCATGGCTAAATCTAGGCAAAATTGAAGTAGACATTATTCTTTTGTCTTTTCCCAGTTTCCTTATCTATGCTTTTCCCCCTTTCCTGAGTCTTCAACTCTGCTTGTTCAGGGTTTGCAGATGCTAATTTATTTCTTCTCACTTAGGAAAAAAGCTCATTCACATTTATGTTGTTACTGATGACCATCCAAGCGAAACAGTATGTTGTAGGGGAAAAGAGCAAGAGTTTTAAGGCAGATGAAACAGGGTTTCAATCCTGTCTCTGCTTGTTGCATTTTATAAAAAGAATGCCTGGAAATGCCTGGATTGAGATTGCCAAACCCCAAATAATGTGTCACTAATGGAGAACTTTCAGGCACTGGGAAGGAAGATATTTCTGGGTTGAGGAAACTTTTCACATGTCTCTCAAATTCTTCATTTAATCATTTAATTTTACATTTGGCAAGAAAATAAGAACTCTTTACAAAGTTTTATCACATAAAAGAAAACATATTTGTAGGTGTTGAAAACAAAACAAACCCTTACAAATATCTCCTCATGTTGACAGGCATTACTACGTTTTTGTAGAAAGACTTTCAGAAGATGGAAAACCATACATCCTGTACATCCAGGGGTTAAAGCAGACAGGACAGACTTTTTTTTGGCACTGGAGTAAGTATGTCAAGTATGGCCATATTTGCATATGCTGTATTTTAAAATCATGTTTAAAAATGTCTCGTATATTCTGAATCTGGCAAGTGGAAGGCAAGGAGGTCACCTGTACAGCTGGTGCAGGTAATAGAATTCCCATCAGGCACATTTTGAAGCTCCAAAGTAATGTAACAAATGGAACACTCCATCTGTTGGGAGCCCATTGAGATGAGCACCAGCTCCACAGACACTTTAATATGGGTAGAATATTTTGAGGGCAACCATTTATATTAAGTCTCTTTAATTTCATTTACTTTCTGTGTAATTATTCTAGAAGTAGTCACAAATATGAACTGTACAGAAGCACATGTGCTGGCAAGAATATATAATATTTCTGTCTTAATGATACTACATGAAGAAAAATAATGGAAACATATTTCAACACAAGACACTTTATAAATCATGTGTTATTAAAAACTGTTTAATCAAAGCTTGGTGGCAGTTTACTCATAATATTCAAAATGAATATGAACAACTACCTGAAGAATATTTAAGATAAGAAAATATAATAAACATTCTCTAAAACTTGCTGTCATTTTAAACACTTTGGGTCATTAAAGAAAAAACATAGGTAATTAAACAGAAAAATTCTTTTTAGTGAATTATTAAATGTAATACATAACTGGATCTAGGTTTTCTGAGAAGGGGCAGGAAAAAAAAATTTATCTGAACATAGGTGTTAGGATAGGTGAGATCACTGAAACTTCTACTAATAATTAACACTTAGCTTCAATATTTATACTGAACTCTGGTAGCCCTCATTTGGAAGCAGCAGTACTCAATCAAGATATGTCCTTTGTGAGGTGTGTCACAAGTAATTTATTATTAATAACAGTTACCCAAGTTTTAAAATGAATTGCTTGTTAGAAATTATAGCAAATTCAAAGTGATCTGCATGATGATGTCACCCAAGGACATGGGTCTCTTTGGCACTTCTGTGAGTCTTCAAAGATGCGAGTGAGTTGGAGAAGGGGAAATTGTACACAACCTGCAGCACATAATATCTGTTCCAAAGCCCTTAATCTTGGTGCTACACATGAATGCCATTCATCATGTACATTGCAGTGGGTATTATAAGATTGGGAGCTGCCAAATACCTGATATGCAAAGGTTGATTATGGTGCTACAGATCCCTCGGGGGCTGGCCTGATAACCCCCCTGCTTCTTGCTTAGCTCTTCATAATAAGGGATGATGCTTTATGTTTCTAGAGGCTAGTGTTTCTGTTACTGTCTTTTAATTAAATGTCCTTCTACAACATTTGTGTGAAGAATGCTCACAAAGGAGAGCTCCTGCTTGGCCAGGAATGTATATTTTCCTGGATTATGGAGTCAGAGTCCAAGAAAAGCAAAATGTAACATCATTAGACAAAAGTAAGAAATAAAGCAGTGAGAAGCAATAATGGGCTCTTTATTGAGCTCTTTTTATGATTGATAATATTACATATTATTAAGTGCTTTAAACATACATTAACTGTTTCAACACTCCTCTGAAATAGGTATTACTATCTCCATTTTACCGATGGGGTAACTGAGCCTCAGGGAGGTTAAAAACCTTGCTCAGGATCCCAGCCAGTGAGTGACAGAACCGGGTTGAAACCCATGACTTTGTGACAGTAATGGCCATAGTCATGTCTGTTATGACGTATTGTTGCAAAGTAAGAGAAGTTCCCACACTCCATGAGTGTACCAGTTCAAAAGATGTAACAAAAATTGTCATTCTGTAATAACATTGACTTACGCTTAAAAAACCTATTATGGATTTCAAAACTTTTCAAAGTTCTGGAAGAAAGTCAGGAACTTTACAAATTATTGGTTTATAGTCCATACATTCAGTCTTCACAAAGTCCTAATTAGGCTTTCAGTATAGGGGACACTTTGAGGAACAAGAGATAAGTCATGAGTTTGACCTCCAAAGATCAAGTTGTGGAGGTATCATGTATGATATATTTATGTGTGGAAATAACTTGAAACATCAAACCACAAGTTGAGCTTTCCTTCTCTTGTGACCATCCACCCATGTATTACCCAAGTCCAGACCCAATGGCAGTTTGCCAAGTGTGAGCCAAAATGAGTGTGGTCCCAGAAGAACTGGTTCATCTTCCTCCGGTCTGGAGGGGAAATACAAAGCCAGCAGAAGAGGCTTCTTTGAGACAGCAGAGTTCATGGAGTGTTACATTAGACACCTGGTCCCTTACCCTTTCTCCTTTCTGCAGGGGGTATGCAGGGTACTCGACCTGTTCTCTCTGCAACCCCCACCAGTCCAAGGGGTCCCAGGAGAGTGTTCCACGGGGTTTAAGAGTGATTCTAGAACATGGGGCTGCACCTACTTCTTGCCAGGAACTCTCACAAAGACTGGGGGCTGACAGTTTCACAGTACAGTAGCTGAATGGGAAACAACTGTGGAGTGGTGGAGCTGAGAGAGCTGGTGAGAGTGTGTGGCTCCCACCACATGGTATGGCAAGGATACCTGAGTTTTCTGCAGGCTCAGAACCACCTTCAGGGTTAGTGGGTCAGTGGCTGGTTTGCAATCCTGCCATTTCCCCCAGGATGTAGAGTCAGCAGGAAGGAAGAGAAAAATGCTGGAAAACAGATTTGGATGACATTGACTGTGATAGTAATTCCTAAACTAGATTAGAAAACACCACTGGAAAGACTTCAAAATAGCTAACTAGAGGCACCTGGTACTGGCCTACCCCACAAAGAAGAACCAAAATAGTGAGCAGCTAATCACACTTCAAATAGATCATCTATGAGAGAATTCTGGAATTCAGCAAAGAAGTGACAGGAAACACCTAAAGCAAGGAAGGAGAGGGAAGTGAGGCAGCCTGCTCAGTTGGGATCAGATGGGAGCCTGGGAGAGGGTTCCCAATGCAGGTAAACCGAGAGACCCACAGGACTCCACATTCCAACCATGGACTTTCTTTCTTTCTTTTTTTTTTTTTTGAGATGGAATCTCGCTCTGTCACCCAGGCTGGAGTACAGTGGTGCGATATCAGTTCACTGCAACCTCCACCTCCGAGGTTCAAGTGATTCTTCTGCCTCAGTCTCCCGAGTAGCTGGGACTACAGGTGCACACCACCACTATTTTTTTTTAGTAGAGACGGGGTTTCACCATATTGGTCAGGCTGGTCTTAAACTCCTGACCTCATGATCCACTGGCCTCAGCCTCCCAAAGTTCTGGGATTACAGGTGTCAGCCACCGCGCCTGGCCCATGGACTTTCTAATACTAGAAGTCCTACCTAGAGCAATTAAACAAGAGAAATAAATAAGAGGCATCCAAAGTGGAAAGGAAGAATAAGCCAAATTATCTTTGTTTGCAGATGATATGATTTTAGATATGATCTCAGATATCGTATCATCTGCAAAACTAAAAAAAACCTAAAGAAAAAAATCTAGGAAAACCTAGACTCTACCAAAAAACTATTAGAACTGATAAACAAATTTAGTACAGTTTCAGGATACAAAGTCCACATACAAAAATCAGTAGCATTTCTTTATGTCAACAGCAAGCAGTCTGAAAAAGAAACCAAGAAAATAATCCCATTTACAGTAGAACTAAATTTTTAGGAATAAACTTAACCAAAGCAATGAAACATCTCTACAATGAAAACTATGAAACATTGATGAAAGAAATTGAAGAGGGCACAAAAAAATGGAAAGAGATTCCATGTTTGTGAATTGGAAGAATAAATATTGTCAAAATGTTTGTACTAACCAAAGCAGTCTACAGATTCAATGAAATGTCTGTCAGAATACCAATGACATTCTTCACAGAAATAGAAAAAAATCCTAAAATCTATATGGAACCACAAAAGACCCAGAATAGCCAAAGCAATCCTGAGCAAAAATAACAAGGCTGGAAGCATCACATTACCTGACTTCAAATTATACTACAAAGCAGTGGTAACCAAAACAGCATTGTATGGACATAAAAACAGAAACATAGACCAATGGAACAGAATAGAGAACCTAGAAGTAAATTCATACATTTACAGTCAACTCATTTTTGACAAAAGTGCTAAGAACAAACATTGGGAAAATGACAGTCTCTTTAACAAATGGTGCTGGGAAAACTGGAGGTGCATATGCAGAAGAATGAAACTAGATCCCTGTCTCTTGCCATATACAAAAGTCAAATAAAAATGGATTGAAGACTTAAATCTAAGACCTCAAACTATGAAACGTCTAAAAGAAAACATTAGAGGAACACTCCGGGACATTGGTCTGGGTGAAGATTTCTTGAGTAAGACCTCGAAACCACAGGCAAACAAAACAAAACTGGACAAACAGGTCACATCAAGCTAAAAAGTTTCTGTACAGCAAAGGAATCAACTAACAAAGTGAAAAGCTAATACACAGAATGGGAGAGAATATTCACAAACCACCTGTCTGACAAAGATTAATAACCAGGATATATAAGGAACTTAAACAACTTAAACAAATAGCAAAATCTGAATAGGCATTTCTCAGAAGAAGACATACAAATGGTCAACAGGTGTATGAAAATCTCCACATCACTAATCCTCAGGAAAATGCAAATTAAAACTATAGTGAGATATCATCTCACCCCAATTAAGATGACTTTTATCCAAAAGACAGGCAATAATGAATGCTGGTGAGGATATGGAGAAGGGGGAATCCTATACTGTTGGAGGGCATGTAAATTAGTACATCCACAATGGAGAAGAGTATGAAGTTTCCTCAAAAAAACTAAAAAGAACTGACACACAATCCAGCAATCCCACTGCTGGGTGTGTATCTGAAAGAAAGGAAATCAGTATATTGAAGAGATATCTGCATCCTCATGTTTATTGCAGCACTATTCACAACAGCCAAGATATGGAATCAACTTAAGTATCCATCAACAGATGAATGGATGAAGAAAATGTGGTATGTATATACAATGGAATATTATTCAGCCATTAAAAGAATGAAATCCTATCATTTGCAACAATATGGATGGAACTTAAGGACATTATATTAAGCAAAATAATCCAGGCACAGAAAGACAAGTACTGCATGTTCTTGCTCATATGTGAGAGCTCAAAAAGTGGATCTCATCGAGGTAAAGAGTTGATTGATAGTTACTAGAGGCTGGGAAGGGGAGATGAGAAGAGGTTGGTTAACAGGTATAAAAATATGGTTGGATAGGAGGAAAAAGATCTAGTGTTTGGCAGCACAGTAGGGCAACTATAGTTAGTAATAATTTATTGTATATTTCAAAAATAACTTAAAGAGTAGAACTGGAATGTTCCTATCAAAGAAATGATAAATGCTTGTGGCTGGGCATGGTGGCTCATACCTCTAATCCCAGCACTTTGGAAGGCCAAGGTGGGCGATCATTTGAGGTCAGGAGTTCGAGACCAGCCTGACCAACATGGTGAAATCCTGTCTCTACTAAAAGTACAAAATAATCAACGGGGTGTGGTTGCCCATGCCTGTAGTTCCAGCTACTCAGGAGGCTGAGGCAGGAGAATTGCTTGAACTCGGGAGATGGAAGTTGCAGTGAGCTGAGATTGCATCACTGCACTCCAGCCTGGGCGATAGAATGAAACTCCATCTGAATAAAAAAAAAAAAGAAAGAAATGATAAATGCTTGAGATGATGGATACTCCAATTACTCTGATTTGACAGTTATACATTATATGCTTGTATCAAAATGTCATGTGTATTCTGTAAATATGTACACCTATTATGTATTCATAATAGTTAAAAATAAAAAATTAAAATCATATTAAGTATCTTAGACCACAATGGAGTAAAACTAAGAACCAATAATAAGAAGAACTTTGGAAACTTTACAAATACATGGAAATTAAACAAAATGCTCCTGAATGACCACTGGTCAAGGAGGAAATTAAGGAGGAAATAAAAAATTTATTTAAACATGTGAAAATCAAAATATAACCTACCAAGACCTGTGGGATATAGCCAAAGCAGTGCTAAGAGGAAAGTTTATAGCAATAAATGCTTTCATCAGAAAAGTAGAAAGATTTCAAATAGGTAATCTAATGCACCTCAAGGAACTAGAAAATCGAGAAGAAACCAAATCCCAATTTAGTAGAAGGAAAGAAATAATAAAGATCAGATAAGAAATAAACAAAACAGAGATTAAAATCAAATAAGAGTCAACAAAATGAAAAATTGTTTGAAAAGATAAACAAAATTGATAAACTGCTAGCTAGACTAACCAAACAAAAAGAGATAAGACCCAAATAAAATCAGAAATGAAAAAGGAGTCATTTCAACTGATACCAAAGAAATATAAATGATCATTAGATAATATTATGAACAACTACACTAACAAACTGGAAAACCAAGAGGAAACTGATAAATTCCTGAACACATATAACCTACCAAGATTAACTGAGGAAGAAGTAGAAAATCTGAACAGACCAGTAATGTGTAATGGGATTGAATCAGTAATCAAAAGTCTCCCAACAAAGAAAAGTCCTGGACAGGAAGGATTTACTGCTGAATTCTACCAAACTTTCAAAAAAGAACTAACACTAATTTTCCTCAAACTATTCCAAAAAATTGAAGAGGAGGGAATTCTCCCTAACTCATTCTATGAGGTGAGCATTTACCCTTATACCAAAACCAGACAAAGACTCAACAACAACAACAACAAAAAAAAAAAAAAAAAAAAAAAAGAGAAAACTACAGGCCAATATCCCTGATGAACAGAGACCCCAAAACCCTCAACAGAATACTAACAAATTGAAACCAATAGCACATCAAAAAGATAGTATATCATGATCAAGTGGGAGTTATCCTAGAGATGCATGAATGGTTCAATATACAGAAATAAATAAACATGATACATCACATCAACAGATGAAGGACAAAAATCATATGATAATCTCAGTAGATGCAGAAAAAGCATTTGATAAAATTAACCCTTTATGACAAAAATGCTCAACAGACTAGACACAGAAGGAACATACCTCAACATACTAAAGGCCATATGTGACAAACCCACAGCTAATATTTTATGGAATGGAGAAAAGCTGATAGCCTTTCCTCTAAGAACAGGGATAACTTTTACCACTCCTATTCAACATAGTCTAGAAGTCCTAGCCAGAGCAATCAAGTAAGAGGCAGAAATAAAAGGCATCTAAACTGGAAAAGAGGAAGACAAATTGTCCATCTTTACCCTCTTTGCACATGATATGATCTTATATATAGAAAAACCTTAAGACTCTCCCGAAAAAGTCTTAGATTCAATACATTTGGTGAAATTGTAGAATACAAAATCAACAAACAAAAATGAGTAGCATTTCTGTACACTAATAATGAACTAGCTGAGAAAGAAATCAAGATGGCAATCCCATTTACAATAGCTACAAAAATACATGGAAATGGCAGTTCCAAGATGGCTGAATAGGAACGGCTCCAGTCTACAGCTCCCAGTGTGAGTGATGCAGAAGACGGGTGATTTCTGCACTTCCAACTGAGGTACCGGGTTCATCTCACTGAAACTTGTCAGACAGTGGGTGCAGGACAGTGGGTGCAGCCCACCGAGCATGAGCTGAAGCAGGGCGAAGCATCACCTTACCCAGGAAGTGCAAGGGGTCAGGGAATTACCTTTCTTAGGCAAGGGAAGCTGTGACAGACGGCACCTGGAAAATCGGATCACTCCCACCCTAATACTGTACTTTTCCAATGGTCTTAGCAAACGGCACACCAGGAGATTATATCCCATGCCTGGTTTGGAAGGTCCCACACCAATGGAGCCTCACTCATTGCTAGCACAGCTGTCTGAGATCAAACTGCAAGGCGGTAGAGAGGCTGGGGGAGGGGCTCCTGCCATTGCTGAGGCTTGAGTAGGTAAACAAAGCTGCCAGGAAGCTCGAACTGGGTTCAGCCCACGCAGCTCAAGGAGGCCTGCCTGCCTCTGTAGACTCCACCTCTGGGGGCAGGGCATAGCCAAACAAAAGGCAGCAGAAATGTCTGCAGACTTAAACGTCCCTGTCTGACAGCTTTGCAGAGAGTAATGGTTCTCCCAGCATGGAGTTTGAGATCTGAGAATGGTCAGACTGCCTCCTCAAGTGAGTCCTTGAACCCCAAGTAGCCTAACTGGGAGAAACCCTCCAGTAGGGGCAGACTGACACCTCACACGGCCAGGTACCCCTTTGAGATGAAGCTTCCAGAGGAACGATCAGGCAGCAACATTTGCTGTTCAGCAATATTCACTTTTCTGCAGCCTCTGCTGCTGATACCTGGGCAAACAGGGTCTGGAGTAGACCTCCAGCAAACTCCAACAGTCCTGCAGCTGAGGGTCCTGACTGTTAGAAGGAAAACTGATAAACAGAAAGGACATCCACACCAAAACCCCATCTCTATGTCATCATCATCAAAGACCAAAGGTAGATAAGACCACAAAGACGGGGAAAAAACAGAGCATAAAAGCTGAAAATTCTAAAAATCAGAGTGCCTATCCCCCTCTGAAGGAATGCAGCTCCTTGCCAGTAATGGAACAAAGCTGGACGGACAATGACTTTGATGAGTTGAGAGAAGAAGGCTTCAGACAATGAAACTTCTCTGAGCTAAAGGAGGAAGTTCGAACCCATCGCAAAAAAGCTAAAAACCTTGAAAAAAGATTAGATGAATGGCTAACTAGAATAACCCATGTAGAGAAGTTCTTAAATGACCTGATGGAGCTGAAAACCATGGCAAGAGAACTATGTGATGAAGGCACAAGCTTCAGTAGCCGATTCAATCAACTAAAAGAAAGGATATCAGTGATTGAAGATCAAATGAATGAAATGAAGCATGAAGAGAAGTTTAGAGAAAAATAGTAAAAAGAAATGAACAAAGCCTCTAAGAAATATGGGACTATGTGAAAAGACCAAACCTACATCTGATTGGTGTACCTGAAAGTGATGGGGAGAATGGAACCAAGTTGGAAAACACTCTGCAGGATATTATCCGGGAGAACTTCTCCAACCTAGCAAGGCAGGTCAACATTCAAATTCAGGAAATACAGAGAATGCCACAAAGACACTCTTCGAGAAGAGCAAATCCAAGACACATAATTGTCAGATTCACCAAAGTTGAAATGAAGGAAAAGATGTTAAGGGCAGCCAGAGAGAAAGGTTGGTTTACCCACAAAGGGAAGCCCATCAGACTAACAGTTGATCTCTCAGCAGAAACTCTACAAGCCAGAAGAGAGTGGGGGCCAATATTCAACGTTTTTAAAGAAGAGAATTTTCAACCCAGAATTTCATATCCAGCCAAACTAAGCTTCATAAGGGAAGGAGAAATAAAATCCTTTACAGACAAGTAAATGCTGAGAGATTTTGTCACCACTAGGCCTGCTCTACAAGAGCTCCTGAAGGAAGCACTAAACATGTAAAGGAACAACCAGTACCAGCCGCTGCAAAATCATGCCAAACTGTAAAGACCATCAATGCTAGGAAGAAACTGCATCAATGAATGAGCAAAGTAACCAGCTAACATCATAATGACAGGATCAAATTCACACATAACAATATTAACTTTAAATGTAAATGGGCCAAATGCTCCAATTAAAAGACACAGACTGGCAAATTGGATAAAGAGTCAAGACTCATCAGTGTGCTGTATCCAGGAGACCCATCTCACCTGCAGAGACACACATAGGCTCAAAATAAAAGGATGGAGGAAGATCTACCAAGCAAATGGAAAACAAAAAAAGGCAGGGGTTGCAATCCTGGTCTCTGATAAAACAGACTTTAAACCAACAAAGATCAAAAGAGACAAAGAAGGCCATTACATAATGGTAAAGGGATCAATTCAACAAGAAGAACTAACTATCCTAAATATATATGCACCTAATACAGGAGCACCCAGATTCATAAAGCAAGTCCTTAGAGACTTACAAAGAGACTTAGACTCCCACACAATAATAATGGGAGACTTTAACACCCCACTGTCAACATTAGACAGATCCACGAGACAGAAAGTTAGCAAGGATATCCAGGAATTGAACTCAGCTCTGCACCAAGTGGACTTAATAGACATCTACTGAACTCTCCATCCTAAATCAACAGAATATATATTCTTCTCAGCACCACGTCGCACTTATTCCAAAATTGACCACATAGTTGGAAGTAAAGCACTCCTCACCAAATGTAAAAGAACAGAAATTGTAACAAACTGTCTCTCAGACCACAGTGCAATCAAACTAGAACTCAGGATTAAGAAACTCACTCAAAACCACTCAACTACATGGAAACTGAACAACCTGCTACTGAATGACTACTGGCTACATAACGAAATGAAGGCAGAAATAAAGATGTTCTTTGAAACCAATGAGAACAAAGGCACAACATACCAGAATCTCTGGGACACATTTAAAGCAGTGTATAGAGGGAAATTTATAACACTAAATGCCCACAAGAGAAAGCAGGAGAGATCTAAAATTGACACCCTAACATCACAATTAAAAGAACTAGAGAAGCAAGAGCAAACACATTCAAAAGCTAGCGGAAGGCAAGAAATAACTAAGATCAGAGCAGGACTGAAGGAGATAGAGACACAAAAAACCCTTCAAAAAATCAATGAATCCAGGAGCTGATTTTTTGAAAAGATCAACAAAATTGATAGACCGCTAGCAAGACTAATAAAGAAGAAAAGAGAAAAGAATCAAATAGATGCAATAAAAAATGATAAAGGGGATATCACCACCGATCCCAGAGAAATACAAACTATGATCACAGAATACTATGAACACCTCTATGCAAATAAACTAGAAAATCTAGAAGAAATGGATAAATTCCTCGACACATACACCCTCCCAAGACTAAACCAGGAAGAAGTTGAATCTCTGAATAGACCAATAACAGGCTCTGAAATTGAGGCAATAATTAATAGCTTACCAACCAAAAAAAGTCCAGGACCAGATGGATTCACAGCTGAATTCTACCAGGGGTACAAGGAGGAGCTGGTACCATTCCTTCTGAAACTATTCCAATCAATAGAGAAAGAGGGAATCCTCCCTAACTCATTTTATGAGGCCAGCATCATCCTGATACCAAAGTCTGGCAGAGACACAACAATAAAAGAGAATTTTAGACCAATATCCCTGATGAACATTGATGCAAATATCCTTAATAAAATACTGGCAAACCAAATCCAACAGCACATCAAAAAGCTTATCCACCATGATCAAGTGGGCTTCATCCCTGGGATTCAAGGCTGGTTCAACATATGCAAATCAATAAACATAATCCAGCATATAAACAGAACCAATGACAAAAACCACATGATTATCTCAATAGATGCAGAAAAGGCCTTTGACAAAATTCAACAGCCCTTCATGGACTCTCAATAAATTGGGTATTGTTGGGACATATCTCAAAATAATAAGAGCTATTTATGACAAACCCACAGCCAATATCATACTGAATGGGCAAAAATTGGAAGCATTCCCTTTGAAAACTGGCAAAAGACAGGGATGCCCTGTCTCACCACTTCTATTCAACATAGTGTTGGAAGTTCTGGCCAGGGCAATCAGGCAAGAGAAAGAAATAAAGGGTATTCAATTAGGAAATGAGGAAGTCAAATTGTCCCTCTTTGCAGATGACATGATTGTATATTTAGAAAACCCCATTGTCTCAGCCCCAAATCTCCTTAAGCTGATAAGCAAATTCAGCAAAGTCTCAGGATACAAAATCAATGTGCAAAAATCACAAGCATTCTTATACATGAATAACAGATAAACAGAGAGCCAAATCATGAGTGAACTCCCATTCACAATTGCTTGAAAGAGAATAAAATACCTAGGAATCCAACTTACAAGGGATGTGAAGGACCTCTTCAAGGAGAACTACAAACCACTGCTCAATGAAATAAAAGAGGATACAAACAAATGGAAGAACATTCCATGCTCATGGATAGGAAGAATCAATATCGTGAAAATGGCCATACTGCCCAAGGTAATTTACAGATTCAATGCCATCCCCATCAAGCTACCAATGACTTTCTTCACAGAATTGGAAAAGACTACTTTAAAGTTCACATGGAACCAAAAAAGTGTCCACATTGCGAAGTCAATCCTAAGCCAAAAGAACAAAGCTGGAGGCATCATGCTACCTGACTTCAAACTATACTACAAGGCTACAGTCACCAAAGCAGCATGGTACTGGTACCAAAACAGAGATATAGACTAATAGAACAGAACAGAGCCCTCAGAAATAATACCACATATCTACAACCATCTGATCTTTGACAAATTTGACAAAAACAAGCAGTGGGGAAAGGATTCCCTATTTAATAAATGGTGCTGGGAAAACTGGCTAGCCATATGTAGAAAGCTGAAACTGGATCCCTTCCTTACACCTTATACAAAAATTAATTCAAGATGGATTAAAGACTTACATGTTAGACCTAAAACCATAAAAACCCTAGAAGAAAACCTAGGCAATACCATTCAGGACATAGGCATGGGCAAGGACTTCAATGTCTAAAACACCAAAAGCAATGGCAACAAAAGCCAAAATTGACAAATAGGATTTAATTATACTAAAGAGCTTCTGCACAGCAAAAGAAACTACCATCAGAGTGAACAGGCAACCTACAGAACGGGGGAAAATTTTTGCAATCTACTCATCTGACAAAGGGCTAATATCCAGAATCTACAAAGTACTCAAACAAACTTACAAGAAGAAAATAAACAACCCCATCTAAACGTGGGCGAAGGATATGAACAGACACTTCTCAAAAGAAGACATTTATGCAGCCAACAGACACATGAAAAAATGCTCATCATCACTGGCCATCAGAGAAATGCAAATCGAAACCACAATGAGATGCCATCTCACAGCAGTTAGAATGGCGATCATTAAAAAGTCAGGAAACAACAGGTGCTGGAGAGGATGTGGAGAAATAGGAACACTTTTACACTGTTGGTGAGACTGTAAAGTAGTCCAACCATTGTGGAGGACAGTGTGGTGATTCCTCAAGGATCTAGAACTAGAAATACCATTTGACCCAGCAATCCCATTACTGAGTATATACCCAAAGGATTATAAATCATGCTGCTATAAAGACACATGCACACGTATGTTCATTGCGGCACTATTCACAATAGCAAAGACTTGGAACCAACCCAAATGTCCATCAATGATAGACTGGATTAAGAAAATGTGGCACATATACACCATGGAATAGTATGCAGCCATAAAACAGGATGAGTTCATGTCCTTTGTAGGGACATGGATGAAGCTGGAAACCAACATTCTTGGCAAAGTATCGCAAGGACAAAAACCCAAACATGCGTATTCTC
This sequence comes from Pongo abelii, assembly GCF_028885655.2. NCBI lineage: Eukaryota > Metazoa > Chordata > Mammalia > Primates > Hominidae > Pongo > Pongo abelii. The sequence continues at coordinate 56,011,856 of NC_071995.2, forward strand.
ACTCATAGGTGGGAATTGAACAATGAGAACACTTGGACACAGGAAGGGGAACATCACACACTGGGGCCTGTCGTGGGGTGGGGGTGGGGGGAGGGATAGCATTAGGGGATATACCTAATGTAAATGACGAGTTAATGGGTGCAGCACACCAACATGGCACATGTATACGTATGTAACAAACCTGCATGTTGTGCACATGTACCCTAGAACTTAAAATATAATATAAAAAAAAAAAAAAGAAGGAAGTCCTGGAAAGGGCCCAAATTTCCCTTCGGAATCTCCACCACGGTACTCATCTAATTTTCAGTCCTTAATTAAATCTGCTTTCCGCTGTGGTTTTCATTCACCATTTAGTAAAAATGAAAACATTTCTTAATAAATTTCAGAGATGAGAGATTAAATTACTTACATAAATGCTAATATGGCAATGGAATTTTTTACTAATTTTTTTCTTGTAAATACATGATATGGCATCAATATAAATGAGTATGAATGAGTTTATTGGGCTAACCTGGGTACCTACCTCCATTTATAATACCATTTTTATGAGCAAATGCGTTCTATCTTCAAGCAAACAGACTTGCAAGCTGATTTCTGGAAATCTAGTTTTCGAAAGTTGAACACTGTTTAATTCAATAAAAATATTCTAATGAGAATAAAAGCTAGACAGAGGCATAATAATGCTTTTCCTAATTTTTCTACCTTTCTTTTAGTTACCTTTTTAGTTATATGAATAGTCTACAGCAAAATAGCTAAGTGAGGTTAAAGTAGAAGTTAGCTGGTCATTCTGGCATAAGTGAAAATGTAGAACTTAGAGTGTACCTTTGCTTAAAGTCAGTTTTCTTTCAGGAATTCATTTTAATATTGTGATAGTAGAGACCATGGAAAAAATATGAAAAAACTCGAACAAGAAAATAATCTTTAAAGAAAATTTGAGAACCTTCATTTCCAAACTTTTGTAAGTAGTTTTTACCAAAGACGTGCCCATTAAGCTTTGCCAGGCCACTGTCAGTAGAGGATACTACATGATTAAATCCACCACATGGCATTTCTTACACTACATGAGTTATGGGATGCAGAATGACAGAATTTATGCAACCTTATGAAACATGCCAGCACAATGTAGCACTTAAGCTAAGATATTTTAATGACCCAATTTGTTCAGACTGCTTGAGGATAAAAAGTGATTTCACAGGATTTGCTACTATTAATCACAGCAGCTTCTAGTATTTAGTACACAGTGGGCAGGTGTTTTCAGGATTATACTAATAAGAAGAAAAATAACAGAATATTTTTTAATAGTCAAATTATAATGAGAGACAATTAATGTAACATTTTAAATTAGTATAAAAGGGCAGGGTTAGCATAGTATAAAGTATATAATTAATGTGTTAAATGCAGATGAAATAATCTTAATTCATTTAGCAGTTACTCATTCTGCTTGCAATAAGTAACAGATTCAGATGGAACTTAACTGGAAGAAAATAAAAGGCATTGTTGCTTAAATCCTGGTGTCTAGGAAGGAGGGAGAATACACTATATTTTAAGAGACCTTTGAAAAAAGTTCATTTACAAAAATGCCAGGACTCAGGTTTATTATTATTCTCCTGGGGCACACAGTTTGAAATGATATTTTCACACAAGGTAGAATCTGAAATTTGAATCCTGTCAGAGCCACAAAATGCAGAAAGTCCAGTTCTCACAGGGAATAACATTTAAATATTAAATGTCTATGTCCAAGGCAGAGATGACAAGAATAAAAATGACTCAATTTCAAGTAAAATCTCTATCTTCTTTGTTTTTTAAACTGGGTCAAATTGGCATTTTTTGTTCAGTTTGGCCTGAATCATATTTATTTTGTATTCTTTCAGGCCAAACTGAAAAAAAAAAAAAAAAAAGAGTTTGCAACTGTAATGTTTACATAGTTAAAAAGATTCTCAATTTCACTGAAGGCTCTCCTTTGCATGGAAGCTTAGGATTGTTATTTATAGGCTGTGAAACCAAAATGAATGGTCCATCAGTCAAACTGGAAGCTTAGTGCAGTGGAAAAAACCAAAAATTTGATTGACTGAATTTTTCACTTCACAACAAATTGTTTTGGTGTCAGAGAGGTCTTATAGTCATTGCTGTTTCGTTCTTCCCTTCATTTTTAGGATTGATGTTTTACACATGTCAGTCACTGGATATCCTGAAGAGCTTCAGCCTTATGGGTCTACTGTTTCCTTAAATATTTAAATAAAAATAGCCAGAGTCCCCACATCCTTTGTGTTAAGAGTATTTGAGGAGCACACAATAAACAGCCCCCTTTTTTTTTTTAACTCAAGTTCTAAATTAGTGGAGAAAAAAATGCAAGTGATTGTATATCAAGTGTACATTCAAATGATTGCTGATAGAGGCCAAAATGTCACCCAGAAAGAGGTCCAGGTTGCTGTGCAAAGTGCTCTGCTATATTACCTAGCCCATCCAATGGTGCTCAAAGTGTCTGAATAGATTGGGATGTGTGTGGAGACTGTGGCAGGCTGCTCCAGGTGAATCACAGTGCCTGTCTTTAGAATTTTGGAGCAAAGCTCTACCATCCTTTTTAGATGGCTATTCTTTGAGAAACTGCTTATGGATTGCTCCTTGCCTTGGCAGAGACTCAGCACTTGGTCATGGGCCACCAAATGAACAGGAGCTGTGGACAATAAACTGGGTATTTTTGGCCCTCTCAAAAAAATAAAAATGTTGGGGATGCAGTACAGCTTAAGTAGATCCTGAAGGCATGAGTAAGTTGCTTGGCAAGTTGCCCAGATGCCCCTCCTCATGTTATGTTGCCTCCTCTCTCTCAACCCAAATAGTCAGCCCTCCAAATCTGAGGGTTCTGCATTATAGAGTCAACCAACTGAGGATTAAAAATATTTTGAAAAAAAATACAATAATAAAAGTCATACAAAGAAAGAAATAACTATTTACACAGCATTTATATTGTGTTAGTTATTATAAGTAATCTGGAGATGATTTAAAGTATACGGGAGGATGTGCAAAAGTTGTATGCAAATACTATTCTATTTTATATAAGGGACTTCCACATCTGTGGATTTTGGTATTTGAAGGGCTCCTAGACTCAATCCCCCATGGATATCTAAGGACAAATATATATGGCTTATGGGGGGTTGCCTATGGCAAATATTGACTGAGGAAGAAAACAATTCAGGCCTGGTTTATAGATTGGTATGCTATGCTGGCACATCCTAAAAATGGATAGCTCAGCACTACTGCCCCACTCTGGGGTGGCTTTGAACTAAGTGAAGGGAGCTCCTATTGTTGGACAGTACTTCAAGGAGTACACCTACTTATTAATTTTTCCTGGAAGAGGAGATGGCCCCAGGTACGGCCTTATACTTGCAGGCAGTGGCTAATGGTTTGACTAGATGGTTTGTGTTATGGACTGACTGTTTGCATCCCCCCAAGAAAGAACACAACTAAACAATTGGTGACAAGGTGTGTGGATAGATCTTTCTGAATGGGCATAGAGAGTGAAGACGTTTGTTCCATGTGATTGCTCATCAAAGAGCAACCTCAGTAAAAAAGGATTTTAATAATCAGATGAACAAGATGCCCTGCTCTGTGGACATCAAGCAGGCTTTCTCTGCAGCCATTCCATCCATGCCCAATGGACTCATGAACAAGTGGCCATGGCAGCAGGGGTAGAAGTTACATATGGACTCAGCAACATGGACTTCCACTCACTAAGGCTGATCTGTCTATAGTCACTGTTGAATGCCCAACCTGCCAACAGCAGAGTACAACTTTGAGCCCCTGACGTGGTACCATTCCCCAGCAGGCTGAAATACCTGCTGGTAGGTTGGTTGCAATGGACCACATCCATCTTAGAAGAGGCAGTGCTTTGTTCTCACTGAAAGAGACATTTACTCTAAATATGGATTTGTTTTCCTTGCCCTCAAGGCTTTTGTCAAAATCACCATCTGTGGACTTACATAGTATGATTCACATCAAGGTATTCTTATAACACTGCTTCTGACCAAGGAACTTACTTAACAGCAATTGTGGACTCATGCTGATGGAATCTACTGATATTACCATGTTCCCCATTACCATGAAGTAGCTGGTCTGATATAATGCTGATATAGCCTTTCAAAAATTTAGTTTCCATGCCAGCTGGGAAGGAACATCTCACAGGTTTGAGATAAAGTCTACAGGATGTGGGAAATACTGTAAATCAGTGACCAATATACAATGCTCTCTTTCACAGAGGTAGGATCCATGGATTCAGGAAAGCTGTGTGAGATGGGAGTTATTCCTTTCACTATTACCCACAGTGAGCCACTCTGTGTGGAAGTTCAGTGTGGGGTACCAGGCACTCTTGAAGTTCATGCCTGTTGTCCCTGATCTGTTGCTCATCCTGTTAGCACAAGGCAGCAGCCAAGCCCACAGCTCCCCAGCCCCTGCTGGATCACCTCCTTTAGCTTCTCCAGATCCTAAGCTGAGTGTGTGGATGGCTCTGTGGTGAAGTGTGCCAGCTCCTTCTGTGCCATTGAGGCTGGAGATAGAGAGAGGGAGATGAGGGTTCCAGCTGGTCTTTGTAGGTTCCAGTTTGTCCTTGTCCTGCCTTTTAAATGTCCAGCTGTTCTTACCAACTGCTGGTACTGAGAAACTCTACAGAGCCTGCAGGGCTATAACAGACAAGGACCGACAGCCTCCCATAGGGTTCCTCAATAGCTCCTACAATTACATAAGGTGGAATTCCTACAGCAAATCCCATATAGTGGCTCTGCTTGTCTGACAAAGCCTAAATGACACAGCATCTGTCTACTATCTCTGAAGATTCTCGGGGAGGACTTCGTCCTCTTGGTCATTTATTGGCCTAATTTTCTGCTCCTCAGAGTTTTCAAATTTACTGTCGCCTTGACTCTTGTGTCTGTTCCCCTTTCTATGCCCCAAGTCAACCAAAATGTGGAACACAATGCCTTTTCCTTAGTTTACCTCAAATACCACTCATAAAAGCAAGGAATTTCACAGAGGTTCTATGGTAAAAATGGGAGTTGCATTAGAGCAAAATACCTATAGCAGAAGATTACTTAAAATTGAATATTAGTTGCCCCATTTTGAAAAGTCCAGTTCCTTGGCCTCCTGCCAACTATCAGTTTTCTTTCTCTTCTCTCGTCTGTCTCCCTCATCTGTCCTCCTGCATCTTTCTGGCAACTCAAAACTCCTTTCATTAAAAAAAAAAGTAGAATAATTCAGCTCTCTCATTGTCTTCTTCTTGATCATTGATATGGTTTGGCTGTGTTCCCACCAAAATCTCATCTTGAATTCCCACGTGTTGTGGGAGGGGCCTAGTGGGAGGTAATTGAATCATAGGGGCAAGTCTTTCCCATACTGTTCTCGTGATAGTGAGTAAGTCTTACGAGATCTGATGGTTTTAAAAAGAGGAGTTCCTCTGCACAAGCTCTCTCTTTCTTTGCCTGCTGCCATCCATGTAAAAGATGACTTGTTCGTCCTCGCCTTCCACCATGATTCTGAGGCTTCCTCAGCTGCGTGGAACTGTAAATCCAATTAAATCTCTTTCTTTTGTAAATTGCCCAGTCTTGGGTGTGTCTTTATCAGCAGTGTGAAAACAGACTAATACAATCATGTTATTGCATGCTTTCATTTTTATAACCAAAGGCCATCAAAGAAAAGACATCTTTCTCCTGAAGAGGAAGTTTGCTGCCAGTTGTAAAACATAGGCCCTTCCCTCCCTGCTGTATCTTGAACTATCTTACATTAGATCTCAGTGGAGAGGGATGCCATATTCTATACCATCCTGTCACAGATTTACTCAAAATCAATTTTATAAAACCAAAACCTTAAAAGATTGGCAAAAACAATTGTATTAGGAGAAGTAGGTCCTGCTAAGAAACAGCTTTGAGAAAGTTTTGAATTACAGGCAGATTGTAACAGCTGTGGATTGCAACATTTTCCCTGGTGAGTTGTTTAGCGTGTCATTGTGTATAAATTTCAAGCTATACTTCTAGAAGCTTTCATTTAGAAAGTTGATTTTTACTTCTTTAAGGGTATAAAAGGAAATTGCAGGGTGTGCCTTGGTATGTGAACTACGGGCAAATTGCAGCATGTCAGTCTCTCCTTTGGAGACATGTATGTTTGCCAGTTTTTAAAATACAATTTAAGGAAGCAACAGAATTGTAGTGAGATGGATATTTAAATTCAGAGATGGGAGAAAATATAGAAGGAAATGGAGGAAGGTAGGAGAGTTATTTTTTAAAAATGTATCAAGACATGAATACAAGCCCTTTGTCTTAACAAAAGGACTAGTTGTAGCCATGCTGAATTAATCATTCTAATTAGATTTCCAAGATATTTGAAAAAAGACTCTCCATATTGAGAGACTGATAGTTTTTCATTGACACTTTGCTATTTTTGTATTACTGGTCCAGAGCCTCATAAGTTTAGAATTTTTAATTCAATAAATTAGAATAAAAAGTGAAAGAGAAAATTACTTCTTTTTGACTAGAGAGATTCTAATCACAGGTTTTTATGTTCTCAGTGTAGGGATGTCTTATCTATCTACTTTTTTTTTTCTTTTTTCTCTCTCTCTCTCTCCCTCTCTCTCTTTTTTTTTTCTATGTGCAAGATAGGAAGAGGTGTTTTGAGGGAGAGCACACTTGTGGGAAATGCCTTCAGCAGCAGCTATGCAAGAGAACAGATGAGAGAAGGCCTTGTAGGTTTGGTATCCACAGTGCTTTTGACAACCAGTTGACTTGATGTTTCCAGTGATATGGCCAGAGCACCAGGATTCAGGGTATGACCAAACCACTATCGGATTCTACTTCTGGAGTTCATTTCCTTGGACATTGCTCTGAAGCAGTAGTTTCTTAACCTTTTTTGGTTCATGGAGGTGTATGAGGTCATAGACCCTTTCCAGAGAAAAATGCACATATGTATACAGAAAAATTTGCCAACAATATTAGAAGATTATAGGCCCCATGAAACCTACCCAAGGACTATAGGCTATAACTCCCATTCTAAATCACTATCTTTTGGAGAATTGTAAAGGCCTTTCTATTCCACATTGAGGTTCCTTTTCAGATCTAAGCCTGAGTGTCACTCAATTCTTCTGTGACTTAGCAGAGGATGATATAGATTCTTATACCTCACAGTTGTTTAACACAAGGCTAGATAAATTCTAAAGTGAGGGCAGCCACAGAGAAGCCACATCTGTGTCTTATTTACTGTTATATTCCAGGAACACAGTGGGTACTCAAGAAGTAATTGTTGAAACTTTTGCTTTAGAGTATAATGTGGTGGTAAAGTGAGGTGAGAAATTAAAGTGGGCTTTGTGTACTCTTGGAGCAAGAGGAGTGCTCAAATGATAGTTAGGATGTGCAACTGGGTCTCCAATAAACCAATTAACAAAGGACTCCTTGCCTTCCTTTAGTATTGCTGGTCATAAGAGGAAACTTGGGGCTGCATAAAAATTTGAGCTGTGGGTAAGGCTGCTGGAGGACCTGCCTGCCAAAGAGAATTCTGCATTTGTCTTCTTTGTTTCCTCTTGCCTAAGGAAGAAGAATCCTTACCCCTTGAGAGGAGAGCAGATTTATGTAATAAGGGGAAGAGATTGCTGGAGGTGGAAGAAAGAGAGAAAAACCACAGGATTAAGAGAAGTTTTTGGAGAGAGACCCTCTGGAGAACACACACTTGCAAATATGCATTTCAGATGATTTCTTCAGGATCGATTTCCCAAAGTGAAATTACCTGGTCAAATGGGGTAGATGTTTTTAAGACTCTTGATGACAAAGTGCTTTTGAGAGAAGTCAATCATTTAACCTCCTCTATTTTCCATTCCTGAAACATAAGAAGGTGCTCATATGTTGTCAGTATTTTTTACATTTTATAACCAAGGAAACAACATTTTGGAGAATGTAAATACTTGCACAAGTTGGTAAATACTCTATTTGTTCAATTCCAAATGACATGCTTTCCCTTGCACAGCACCATGGTTCAGTTTTGAGATCCATGGAAAATGTGACAAGGTTGGCCTTTGACTCAGGCCTAGCAGCCCTGAGAATAGGGATAGGGACTGAGAGAGAGAGACAGCAAGAGCTAGAGAGAGCTGTGGATCCAGGCTTCAGGGATGCAATGAAGCCTGCAAACACCTTTCTCTCAAAAGGCTCAAGAACATCCAGTCACCTCCCTGACCACACTTCTCAGATCTGCTTTTATCTGACTTTCATGTTCTCAAGGTTAACCTTGTCAGGCTTGATGATCAACAAGGTTGCAATGAGTATTCATAGAAATTGGTACAGAAGTTAATGTCCAGATCCACATGAAATGCAGGCAGAAATGAAGACAGTGACACTTACCAATCTTGACAGAAGGGACAAAAGCCTAAACTCTACAAGGAAACATTTGTAACCCTCATCAGCATGGTGCTGCATATTGTAGACAATACATGCACTTTAAAAATCACAGGATCTAAGCATTATGGAAATGACAATGACAACTTAAGGAGACCTGTTGTCACTGGGAAAGGATGCTTAGAAATACGCACTGCTTTTCAACATCATTAGGAAATCTCGAAGTCCTTGGTTTTAGGTTAATTTCTTTTGTAAGTTTATAAGATATAGCTCTCAAATTCTTTCCAAGTCTTATTAGTTCCCGGATATTTACGATCAGTTATTCATTAAGTGGAAAAATGAAAGGAGGGGAGGGAAGACAAATGAGTTTCCAGTTTTTACAAATATTGTTTCCTTTTTTGTTCTGATTCCTGAAAATAATAATATGGGATACATTCATACAGTCCAGAGGATGATCTCTACTGAAGACACAGAGAAGAATGGATAAGCACACAGTATACAAAGTGAACAAATTCCCCTTAATGAATATTCAAAGCCTGTCCACCAAAACTTCCCAGTTTTCTGGTTTCAGTAGGTTTTGGAGGTTTGATTTTGTAGGTCAGACCTGGTAGGTAGGGCAGGGACTGAGTTATCTGTGCTTTTGTTCTTCACTAGTGTGGGCCTGCCTTATCAATGCATCCCTAGAGCCAATTAAGGACAAGATGAATTTCTGGGGCCTCTCTTGTTACCTTTCTTAAGCTTCCACAAGAAAGGTAACTTCTAGTACCTTTACCTGATCTTGCTTTAAAAGTCAGGAGAATGCTATGGTCTGAATGTATATGTCCACCCAAAATTCATAAGTTGAAAACCTAATCACCAATGGGATGGTATTAGGTGGGGTCTTTGGGAGACGATTTGGTCATGAAGTTGAAGCCCTCATGAATGGCATTAGTGCCTGTATAAAAGAGGCCCCAAATACCTGTCTTGCCCCTTTCTACCATGTCAGTTTACAGCAAGGAGACAGCCTTCACCAGACACTGAATCTGCTAGTGCCTTGATTTTGGACTTCGCAGCCTTCAGAACTATGAGAAGTAAACGTTGTTTATAAGCTATCCAGTCTATGGTATTTTGTGATAGTAATGTACATGGACTAAGACAGAGGCTGTTACCAAAATTATAGGAAATGTATTTAGAAAAATTATTTTAAAATGCCAGATATTTATTCATATGGAGAAAAGACTCTTCTCTTAGAGAAGTATTATGGCCCCTAAAGGCTGTACTTATTCATATATATGCTTTTTCATTTAATGTTGACAGCAACTCTATGAGATAGACATTATTATTATCTCTCTTTTATGGGTGAGGAAACTGTGGCTTGGAGGGGTTTAGGTGACTTGCTCCTGGCTACACACCTAGTGAGAAATGAAGAGAGGAGGACTCACACATAGATATTCTGAGATGAAATTGTTTGCTCTTTGTGTTACTTCATGTTCCTTTGGTTTAAACCAGGGTGTATTATTGAAGTAATCATGGTTATATTTATCTTTCATCATTAGTATCCCTCATCATCCATGAAGTGGCTTTCATCTTGTAGGTCAAATACTGGGAGGTATTTCCAGTTAAAAATCAAAAAGTCAAGAAGTCTGAAAGTACAACTCTGAGCTTTGGCCATTTGAATGTGAAAACAGCCCAGTTTCATCAAAATTAAATGAGAAAAAAGTGAACAGTGTATCAAGTAGGAGTGCATTTGGTTGTAAGTAATAGAAAAATGGAAGAATCTGGTCAGAGTAGCTTAACCAAATAAGAATATATATATTTTTCATAACAAGAAGTTTAGAGGTGGGCAGTCCATGGTAGGGAATAGCCCCACATGCATCAGAGTCCCTGCTACTCAAATCCTTCCACTCTGCCATCCTTAGCATGGGACTTCTGTCTTCAGGTTTGTTGCCTAATGATTGTAAATTGGGTTTTCCATCTTTAGCTCCATATCCACATTCCATATTGGTAGAATATGGGCACAATCTGTTTGCCTTTGAGTCTTTCTTCTTGTTTGGAAAGGGATGTTCTCTCTGAAGACTTCCTTGTGTCAATTGGCCAGGGCTAGGTCTCAGGACCACCCTAACTACAAGGGAGTGTAGGAAGGTGAATATTTTCAGCTAGGCCCACTTTCATACTGGAAAAAACATGGATTATGTTAGAAAGAAAAAATAAAAGAATGAATGTAAAGTGAATTTTTTGGAGGGATTGGGAGTGAAAGTTGTGAATGGATAGTAATGATTAAAAATCATTTAAACCAAATGCTCAGTTGAGATAGGCTTCTGAGGAGGAAACTAGAACCTTGTACTTGGGTGTGTTCTAATGAATGAGGAACTAGTTGGGACAGCCTAGGCAGCTAACTGCATTGAAGAGCAGGCAGAGCTAAGTGGCTGGAATGGTGGTGAGAGATAATGACAGCGAGGTGGAGCTCAATTACAAAATGGCCAGAAAAGATTAGGACAGAGAGAAGATGCCAAAATTTATGGGGTCATACTTTTTAAAAAAATTATACTTTAAGTTCTGGGATACATGTGCAGAACGTGCAGATTTGTTACATAGGTATACACATGCCATGGTGGTTTGCTGCACCCATCGACCCATCATCTACATTAGGTATTTCTCCTAATGTTATCCCTCCCTTAGCCGCCCACCCCCTGACAGGCCCTGGTGTGTGATGTTTCCCTCCCTGTGTCCATGTATTCTCATTGTTCAATTCCCACTTATGAGTGAGAACATGCAGTGTTTAGTTTTCTGTTCTTGTGTTAGTTTGCTGAGAATGATGGTTTTCAGCTTCATCCATGTCCCTGCAAAGGACATGAACTCATCCTTTTTTATGGCTATATAGTATTCCATGGTGTATATGTCTCACCTTTTCTTTATGCAGTCTATCATTGATGGGCATTTGGGTTGGTTCCAAGTCTTTGCTATTGTGAACAGTGCCGCTATAAACATATGTGTGCATGTGTCTTTATAGTAGCATGATTTATAATCCTTTGGATATATACCCAGTAATGGGATTGCTGGGTCAGATGGTATTTCTGGTTCTAGATCCTTGAGGAATCACCACACTATCTTCCACAATGGTTGAACTAATTTACACTCTCACGAACAGTGTAAAAGTGTTCCTATTTCTCCATATCCTCTCCAGCATCTGTTGTTTTCTGACTTTTTAATGATTGCCATTCTAACTGGCATGAGATGGTATCTCATTGTGGTTTTGATTTGCATTTCTCTAATGACCAGTGATGATGAGCTTTTCTTCATATGTTTGTTGGCCGCATAAATGCCTTCTTTTGAGAAGTGTCTGTTCATATCCTTTGCCCACTTTCTGATGGGGTTTTTTTTTTTCTTGTAAATTTGTTTAAGTTATTTGTAGATTCTGGATATTAGCCCTTTGTCAGATGGGTAGATTGCAAAAATTTTCTCCCATTCTGTAGGTTGCCTATTCACTCTGATGATAGTTTCTTTTGCTGTACAGGAGCTCTTTAGTTTAATTAGATCCCATTTGTCAATGTTGGTTTTTGTTGTAATTGCTTTTGGTGTTTTAGTCATGAAGTCTTTGCCCATGCCTATGTCCTGAATGGTATTGCCTAGGTTTTCTTCTAGGTTTTTATGGTTTTAAGTCTTACGTTTAAATCTTTAATCCATCTTGAGTTAATTTTTGTATAAGGTGTAAGGAAGGGGTCCAGTTTCAATTTTCTGCATATGGCTAGCCAGTTTTCTCAGCACTATTTATTAAATAGAGAATCCTTTCCCCATTGCTTGTTTTTGTCAGGTTTGTCAAAGATCAGATGGTTGTAGATGTGTGGCATTACTCCTGAGTCCTCTGTTCTGTTCCATTGGTCTATATCTCTGTTTTGGTACCAGTACCATGTTGTTTTGGTTACTGCAGCCTTGTAGTATAGTTTGAAGTCAGGTAGCGTGATGCCTTCAGTTTTGTTCTTTTTGCTTAGTGTTGTGTTGGCTATATGGGCTCCTTTTTGATTCCAATGAAATTTAAAGTAGTTTTTTCTAATTTTGTGAAGAAAGTCGGTGGTAGCTTGATGGAGATAGCATTGAATCTATAAATTACTTTGGGCAGTATGGCCATTTTCATGATACTGATTCTTACCATCCATGAGCATGGAATGTTTTTCCATTTGTTTGTGTCCACTCTTATTTCCTGGAGCAGTGGTTTGTAGTTCTCCTTGAGGAGATCCTTCACATCCCTTGTAAGTTGTATTCCTAGGTATTTTATTCTCTTTGTAGCAATTGTGAATGGGAGTTCACTTACGATTTGGTTCTCCATTATTGTTGTATAGGAATGCTTGTGATTTTTGTACATTGATTTTGTATCCTGAGACTTTGCTGACATTGCTTCTCAGCTTAAGGAGATTTTGGGTTGAGACCATGGGGTTTTCTAAATATACAATCATGTCATCTGCAAACAGAGACAATTTGACTTCCTCTATTCCTGTTTGAATACCCTTTATTTCTTTCTCTTGCCTGATTGCCCTGGCCAGAACTTCCAACACTATGTTGAATAGGAGTGGTGAGAGAGGGCACCCTTGTCTTGTGCTGGTTTTCAAAGGGAATGCTTCTAGCTTTTGCCCATTCAGTATGATATTGGCTGTGGGTTTGTCATAAATTGCTCTTATTATTTTGAGATACGTTCCATTATTACTTAGTTTATTGAGAGTTTTTAGCATGAAGGGGTGTTGAATTTTATTGAAGGCCTTTTCTGCATCTGTTGAGATAATCATGTGGTTTTTGTCATTGGTTCTGTTTATGTGATGGATTATGTTTATTGATTTGGTATATTGAACCAGCCTTGCATCTCAGGGATGAAGCCCACTTGATCATAGTGGATAAGCTTTTTGATGTGCTGCTGGATTTGGTTTGCCTGTATTTTATCGGGGATTTTTGCATTGATGTTCATCAGGGATATTGGCCTAAAATTTCCTTTTTTGTTATGTCTCTGCCAGATTTTGGTATCAGGATGATGCTGGCCTCATAAAACAAGTTAGGCAGGAATCCATCTTTTTCTATTGTTTGGAATAGTTTCAGAAGGAATGGTACTAGCTCCTCTTTGTACCTCTGGTAGAATTTGGCTGTGAATACATCTGGTTCTGGGCTTTTTTTTGGTTGTTAGGCTGTTACTGCCTCAATTTCAGAGCTTGTTATTGGTGTATTCTGGGATTTGACTTCTTCTTGGTTTAGTCTTGGGAGGGTGTACATTTCCGGGAATTTATCCATTTCTTCCAGATTTTCTAGTTTATTTGCATAGAGGTGTTTATAATGTTCTCTGATGGTAGTTTGTATTTCTGCGGGATTGATGGTGATCTCCCCTTTATCATTTTTTATTTTGTCTATTTGATTCTTCAGTCTTTTCTTCTTTATTAGTCTGGATAGTGGTCTATCTATTTTGTTAATCTTTTCAAAAAACCAGCTCCTGGATTCTTTGATTTTTTGAAGGGTTTTTTGTGTCTCTATCTCCTTCAGTCCTGCTGTGATCTTAGTTATTTCTTGTCTCCTGCTAACTTTTGAATTTGTTTGCTCTTGCTTCTCTAGTTCTTTTAATTGTGATGTTAGGGTGTTGATTTTAGATCTTTCCCACTTTCTCCTGTGGGCATTTAGTGCTATAAATTTCCCTTTAAACACTGGTTTAGCTGTGTCCCAGAAATTCTGGTACATTGTATTTTCATTCTCATTGGTTTTAAAGAACTTATTTATTTCTGCCTTAATATCGTTATTTACCCTGTTGTCATTCAGGAGCAGGTTGTTCAATTTCCATGTAGTTGTGCAGTTTTCAGACAGTTTCTTAATCCTGAGTTCTAATTTGATTGAACTGCGGTCTAAGAGATTGTTTGTTAGGATTTCTGTTCTCTTGCATTTGCTGAGGAGTGTTTTACTTCCAATTATGTGGTCAATTTTAGAATAAATGCTAAGAAGTATGTATATTCTGTTGATTTGGGGTGGAGAGTTCTGTAGATGTCTGTTAGGTTTGGTTGGTCCAGAGCTGAGTTCAACTCCTGAATATCCTTGTTAATTTTCTGTCTTGTTGATCTGTCTAATATTGACAGTGGGGTGTTAAAGTCTCCCACTATTATTGTGTGGGAGTCTAAGTCTCTTTGTAGGTCTCTAAGAACTTGCTTTATGAATCTGGGTGCTCCTGTATTGGGTGCATATATATTTAGGATAGTTAGCTCTTCTTGTTGTATTGCTCCCCTTACCATTATGTAATGGCCTTGTCTCTTTTGATCTTTGTTGGTTTAAAGTCTGTTTTATCTGAGACTAGGATTGCAAACCCTGCTTTTTTTTGCTTTCCATTTCCTTGGTAGATCTTCCTCCATCCCTTTATTTTGAGCCTATGTGTGTCTCTGAATGTGAGATGGGTCTTCTGGATACAGCACTCTGATGGGTCTTGACTCTTTATCCAATTTGGCAGCCTGTGTCTTTTAATTGGGGCATTTAGCCCATTTACATTTAAGGTTAATATTGTTATGTGTAAATTTGATCCTGTCATTGTGATGCTAGCTGGTTCTTTTGCCCATTAGTTGAGGCAGTTTCTTCATAGTTTCAATGGTCTTTACAATTTAGTATGTTTTTTGCAGTGGCTGCTACCGGTTTTTCCTTTCCATGTTTACTGCTTTCTTCAGGAGCTCTTGTAAGGCAGGCCTAGTGGTGAAAAATCCTTCAGCATTTGCTTGTCCGTAAAGGAGTTTATTTCTCCTTTGCTTATGAAGCTTAGTTTGGCTGGATATGAAATTCTGGGTTGAAAATTCTTTTCTTTAAGAATGTTGAATATTTGCCCCCACTCTCTTCTGGCTTGTAGGGTTTCTGCAGAGAGATCCATTGTTAGTCTGATGGGCTTCCCTTTGTGTGTAACCTGACCTTTCTCTCTGGCTGCCTTTAACATTTTTTCCTTCATTTCAACCTTGGTGAATCTGACAATTATGTGTCTTGGGGTTGCTTGTCTCAAGGAGTATCTTTGTGGTGTTCTATGTATTTCCTGAATTTGAATGTTGGCCTGTCTTGCTAGGTCTGGGAAGTTTTCCTGGATAATATCCTGAAGAGTGTTTTCCACCTTGGTTCCATTCTCCCCATCACTTTCAGGTATATGAATCAAATGTAGGTTTGGTCTTTTCACATAGTCCCATATTTCTTGGAGGCTTTGTTCATTCCTTTTCATTCTTTTTTCTCTAATCTTGTCTTCATGCCTTATTTCATTAAGTTGATCTTCAATCTCTGATACCCTTTCTTCTGCTTGATTGATTCGGCTATTGATACTTGTGCATGCTTCATGAAGTTCTCGTGCTGTGTTTTTCAGCTCCACCAAGTCATTTATTTTCTTCTCTAAACTGGTTATTCTGGTTAGCAATTCTTCTAACCTTTTTTCAAGGTTCTTAGCTTCCTTGCATTGGGTTAGAACATGCTCCTTTAGCTCGGAGGAGTTGATTATTACCCACCTTCTGAAGCCTACTTCTGTCAATTCATCAAATTCATTCTTTGTCCAGTTTTGTCCCCTTGCTGGTGAGGAGTTGTGATCCTTTGGAGGAGAAGAGGCATTCTGGTTTTTGAAATTTTTAGCCTTTTTGCGCTAGTTTTTCCTAATCTTTGTGGATTTATCTACCTTTGGTCTTTGATGTTGTTGACCTTTGGATGGAGTTTCTGTGTGAATGTGGATGTCCTTTTTGTTGCTGTTGATGCTATTCCTTTCTGTTTGTTAGTTTTCCTTCTAACAGTCAGGCCCCTCTGCTGCAGGTCTGCTGGAGTTTGCTGGAGGTCCACTCCAGACCCTGTTTTCCTGAGTGTCACCAGCAGAGGCTGCATAACAGCAAAGAATGCTGCCTGTTCCTTCCTCTGGAAGCTTCATCCCAGAGGGGAACACACCAGATGCCAGCCGGAGCTTTCCTGTATGAGGTGTCTGTTGACCACTGCTGGGAGGTGTCTCCCAGTCAGGAGGCATGGGGGTCAGGGACCAACTTGAGGAGGCAGTCTGTCTCTTAGCAGAGCTTTATTGCTGTGCTGGGAGATCTGCTGCTCTCTTCAAACTGGTAGGCAGGAATGCTTAAGTCTGCTGAAGCTGCACCCACAGCCGCCCCTTCCCCCAGGTGCTCTGTCCCAGGGAGATGGGAGTTTTATTTATAAGCCCCTGACTGGGGCTGCTCCTTTCTTTCAGAGATGCCCTGCCCAGAGAGGAGGAATCTAGAAAGGCGGTCTGGCTACAGTGGCTTTGCCAAGCTGTGGTGGGCTCCACCAAGTTTGAACTTCCCAGGGTCTTTGTTTACCCTATGAGGGGAAAACTTCCTATTCAAGCCTCAGTAATGGCGGACTCCCCTCCCCCTACCAAGCTCAAGCATCCCAGGTCAACTTCAGACTGTGTGCTGGCAGCAAGAATTTCAAGCTAGTGGATCTCAGCTTGCTGGGCTTTATGGGGGTGAGATCTGCTGAGCTAGACCACTTGGTGCCCTGGCTTCAGCCCCCTTTCCATGGGAGTGAACAATTGTGTCTCACTGGTGTTCCAGGTGCTACTGGGGTATGAAAAACCCCTGCAGCTAGCTTGGTGTCTGCCCAGATGGCCACCCAGTTTTGTGCTTGAAACCCAGGACCCTGGTGATGTAGGCTTCTGAGGGAATCTCCTCATCTGTAGGTTGTGAAGACCATGGGAAATGCATGGTGTCTGGGCTGGAGTGCACCGTTCCTAACAGCACATTCCCTCATGGCTTCCCTTGGCTAGGGGAGGGAGTTCCCCAACCCCTTGCCCTTCACGAGTGAGGTGACACCCCATCCTGCTTCAGCTTGCCCTCTGTGGGCTGCATCCACTGTCTAGCCAGTCCCAGTGAGATGAGCTGGGTACCTCAGTTGGAAATGCAGAAATCACCTGCCCTCTGTGTTGATCTCGCTGGGAGCTGCAAATGGTAGCTGTTCCTATTCAGCCATCTTGCCAGCCACCCTGGGGTCATACTTTTAAAGCCAAGTCAAATAGTTTCTGGAAGCATAGACTCTACTTTTCTAAGAGGAAGAACTTACTTGTCTTAAAGTGGCCTTGTTTTTCAAGCCACCTACTTACACCACAACTCGGAGTGTCTCAGGAAGTTGGAGTATTGCTTAGCAGAAAACCCCCACATGCTGCCATTTTTTTGGTAGTACTTTGATTATTTCAAGAGCAACACAGTGATAGTGCTAGATTTTGAGCAAGAAGACTATAATTATCCAATGCCCCTTCTGTTAGGGAGATTATGTGACAAGCCCATGGCTTGTGGAATGTGCATCTTGGGGTTTTTGTCTTAGCCACTAATTGGCTTCACTTTTTCCTTTTGTTCTCTGTAACAACATTAGGCTTCTGCAGCACTGCTGGCCATTTATTGGTGATACATCTGTGACCATAGAATGGTGAGGCTGCCTGGGGTCTTTGTGACTTTGTTCGCTTTAGGCTCATGTTAAGGCCATTAGAGTTACATAGAAGTACACTAGAGTCCACTGCTACTGGAGCTCTTGCCCTAGAGTGAAAACTGGGGCCACGAGGATACAGCCCCACTGACAAGCTGGCTGGGGCCTGTCCTATGAGTAATATATGAGAGCATCAAGCCGCAGGCTGGGTTTAAAGATGATCAGCAGCACCATGCTGAAGGAGAAGCCAGGAAGGAGAACTCAGGTATAGAAGCCAAGTGGAAGAGGAGAGTGCTGTGGTTAGTTAAGCTAATAAAATGGAATAAACAGAGAAGATACATTTTGTAGAAGCCAATGTCTAGAAATATCAGAACTCTTGGAGGTCAAGGCAAGGGATGGGCACTAGGCCCCAGAAGGCACAGTTCTGAGACAGAGTCAGGTGGCATGAGTGTCAGCTAGGGTGGCAATGGTGATTGGTACTGGGCCAAGTGGGGAGGGGTGCTGAGAGAATGTTGTTGAAAATGCACACATCTGGTTCTCCCAGTCCTGAGTCTTATCTGTCTTACAATAGTGGTCTGAGACTGGCCACTGTGAAAATGTGGTACCTGGACCTGATCAGCAAAGGCTTGACACTTGGAATTTCTCAAAAGGGATTGTTGGAACCCATTTCCATTACCAGAAAACTGTTTTCTAATCTACTTGGTGCAAGGTGTGGTCCAATCTCTATACGCCTTTTCTTTTCCATTGTTTAAAATGGAGACGTTTCCTAGTTTGTAGCCTGGAAGAGATGTTATGAGTCCAAATGAGATTATGTAGTTCTTGGAATTCCACTGAGGAAATAGCTATGTAAATTCAATGTGTTGTTATTCATGACATGTATGGTTGAGCTGAAAACTCTAGCTACTACCCAACCATGCAAGCCATAAAATTAGACTTCCTATACTGTGCACAGTAATTCTCTTTCTTACAATAGAAACCATAAACCAATTTTGCCTTACAGAAATGTGCTCTCATCCAAAATTTTTAATGCACATTTTAAAAACCAGCTCAGTTTTACTGTGGAGTCACATCTGAGGAAAGTGACATAGTCAGGGAAATGTCTGTCTTACATACAGGAGGAGCATACATATTTTATAAGCTTACCAGGAGCTGATTATGAAGATCACGCATCAAAATGATCTAACAACTTTCATTTTCACATCGCTAGTTCAATTAAGAAATAATTTCCAATAATATGAATCCAAATATATTTTCATTTCTGGACATATATGCACCCATGCTGTGGGCTTTATTTCATTTTTTTATTACTCTTTAATTCTTTAACAGTTGCATTTTTTTTCTTTGCAAGTGCATAGTGGGTAATTTATGTTGTTTTGATAGTTTGTTTCTTTGATATAATTTGCAATTCTGCACCCAGAGTTGTAATATACAGTATATTACAACCCAGAGTTGTAATATACTACAGTTTATCTAAACTACAGTTTAGATAAATGACATGGAAATACAGAGGTTATCATGTAAAATGATTCATTTTCAAAATAGGGACTTCTGTAAAATGAAAAAAAAGATATTGCTATTAATCACATTTTTTGTATGACTTTTTTCCTTCACTGAGATTTGTTGCATTTACTATTGTAACATATTTCCAAAACACATTAGTTAAATGGGGCTGAAAATCACACTTACATATTTTATGGAAAAAATGTGCAGATATATTTTCAATTTTAACCTATAAACTATGGCTTTTTTTTGATGATTAAAATATTCTGGCCCATTAAAATGAGCTACATAATAAAAGTGATGTGCAATAATAATTTTACAGTGCTTAATAATATAAAGTACTTTATCTGAAAGATGCCTTTTAAAATACTTTATGCATAATTCAAGCACTTTTGTTCTCTTCTGTAAAGAAAATAAGTGAGTGATATGCAAGTGAAATCAGAAATTGAAAAGAATTTAAAAAATAAAAACTGGACAGATTTCTGCCTCTGCTCAAATTAAGAAGTAGTGACATGTTAAAATGTTTTATGCTATTGGCAACTGGGGAAAGTAGGGCAGAGTGACACAATAGAAAACATTAGGCCCAAACTTTCTCTAATATAGGTTTTCTGGCTTTAAAAAAAGGGGCACAAAGGGTCATTGAAGTTTGTTCAATATGCTTCTTATTGTCAATTCATGTCGCTAAAGAGAGTTTGCCCTTGCTCACACAAGAGAGGAGCTTTCAGATCTTCAACCAGATACCTGACAGGAGTATCTTTAACATGCAAACTAGCCCAGGGAGTTTGCCTGCCTACCAGTCACCATCAAAGCACAAGCACCTGAAGAAAAAGTGCACACGTCCTCCTAGTGCTGCCCCTGAGCTATCCCTAAAGAAGACGCAGGAAAACCAGGTTAGGGAATTGTAATGTGTTTATTAATGAAGGCTGGGCTATTGTTCACTTAGAATCATCCAAAAGTTTAAAATAATTTTGAAAGGGGCTTACGGTATAAAAAGAGGTGTGGAAAATCAGCCCCAGTAGGAACCAATTAATTACTAATCCACAGTGGAAATCATGCTCCACATTTTTAAAAAAAATCTGAAGACATGGTAAACTATAGGTAGATTTTTAAAAATTACATATGAACTGATGACTAGATTGTGAAATGTAATAAAGTGCCAGAATACCCAGTTGCTTTGGTACAGAATTCCGTATATTGTTTGTAGGTTTTATCCACCTAACAACACAATTTTGTTTGGGTGAATTTTTGTTTGTACTTGATAAAGGTTTTGGTTGTATTGTCTGGCTTATTTGAGTCGGGCAGCCTGATCTTTTGTTCTGACTTAATCTCCCATGAACAAATTTCTAAAAGGATGGTTTTACTATTTATAAATTTGGATGCTTCTCAGATGTCATTTAGAAATTAACGTAATTAAAAAGGCATAAATGAAACAGGAACCTGTTGACCTGCCCTAGATATAGTCTTACCAGAAGGCAGGGTTGTTGTGTGGTTTGTTTTTGTTTTTGTGGGGTTTTTTTTGGTGGGAGGTATTTACTTGATTATAGCCTTAGAAAATTCAGACAGAGCTTTGTAAATAGTGTCCTGAAACCTTGTTTGTAAGAAAAGTTGGTTACTCTGGCTTCTATGGTCTCACTCTATTCTAAAATCTTTCATGATAAGCATGTCCTAATAGGTCAAGGTAAAGCTTTGCTGTCCTGGTAATGGGTGGGAAAGACATACAGAAAAAGAGCGCATAGATATGCTTTCATTTCCCTCTATGCTTTCTTGCCTTCTGGATTTGGCCTTCTCCTTGCTCTCCAACATCTTTATGTTGAAGGGCCTACAGAGTAAACCGTGGGACTCAATAAACATTTGTTACTTGGTTTATTTTAGAGAAAATTTGAATATAGCCTAAATAGACACAAGATTTTGTTTCGTTGGGGCAATATTTACAGAGTGTCTCACATAGCATAAAGAGTAAAATGTATTTTAATGTGGGTTGTCTTTGGTTCATCCTTCTATAAATTAAAACTAGACATTTCTGTTGAGAATCACTTTGTTCCCTCTACTCTTTGTGTATGACATTCACTTGTGAAACAACAAGACTTTCTAAAATCCTTAGCCAAGTTTAAATCAATTCTGAAAAATCAATTAATACTGTGTTTTATTTTTTTTTTGCCATCTGCTGTCATTTATTCTGGTTTTATTTTTTTACCCAGAGCAACTCCTTAGAAGAGTATTACATGGGTAGAAATAATTGTTGGTTAATTGCTTATGATTGGAGAGTATGTGTTCTGAAGTTGGAGGTTAAATAAAGCCAACACCACAGGTCTACATAGAATATATGTATGGTTGATTTGATAGAGAAAAAACCCAATTCACTACAGAGAGGGCCAGGTGAGATGCCTTGAGGGCCTTGGACAACACTTTTGATTTCTAATCTACACAGATTACTTTGGAACTGACTATAAACTAGTTAAACGATTGGCTGGTGACAAAAAAAAAGATGAAGAAAGTAATGAATGCGTACTAAATGGCACAGAAGATTTAGATGGATTTGTATTAGCTTTGTAACCAGACTGACATATGGGAAATAAAATTTATTGTTACTAAACATTGAACATTACTCTTGAGCACTAAAATAATGAACACAGTAAAAATAAATAGCATTGAACTAACTAGAGCAGTAAGACTTTCAAAAGAACCCTCCAGAGAGAGGAAGGAAGGGTTTTTCTTTCACATTGTGTAGATAATATAAAGCGCACATCACCTATGCAATAGCATTAGGCTAATTATTCCCAGATAGCTGGTCAGAGTGTCTAGTTATGCCCAATTTATTGACTCTTTCCTCTTAAATTCCTAAGGAAGCATCGATATTTCTTAAAATATACATGTCAAGATTTCAAATCCCCAAGCTTTTAAAAACATAGCAAGAAATCATAATACAGTTTGGATTAGAAAATGATTAGAAAAGTTTCAACTTAGCATCTGTGTTGAGTGTTGAATAAACCTATTAGAACTTGATATATTGCCTTGGAAAACCTAAATGACAACAAAAATTATTCGTTTAGGGAGTAGCCTTCCTGAAAAGAGTTAGAAACTCTTATCACTAGAGACATTCAAAATGGCCATAAAATGTGTCAAGGAAATTATTTTCCCTCTGATGTTATTCTGAGCATACATAATGAAAAAAATTCTTTTTATCAGTGTGTTTTTTACAAGCATACATAATGAAAAAAATTATTTTATCAGTGTGTTTTTTACTCTCAGTTTACCATTAAGTGCATTACAAATCAGTTCTGAATTTCACAGTAAACACACTCATGTTTTTCAGGGTCTCCTCAATAGGTCCATATAGTCATAGATTAATTGCTTAGGACAGTATCAGGTTTGTCACTTACCCAGGTACTGACTTTCAAACTGTACCTCTCTTTAGGAATAAGATTAGTTTTGTTGTTGTTGTTGTCGTTTTTTCTTCCTACTAACTGCATTTGTCCCTCTTCATCAAAGCACACTCTGAATAGCCATGCTTTTGCATCTTAGTGATGCACAGAGGTTGATCAGTTGGATTGAAAGACAGAGCTCGAAAGGTGTTGTAATGTTTTGTTGGCAGCACCAGATCAAGGTGGTATGCTGTGGAGGGGATTCCAGCTTTAGCTCTGCCACTAAAAAGCAGCTGGACTTTAGGTCAGTTGATTGGCATCCATAGGTCTTGGTTTCTTCATTCACAAATTAAAAAAAAAAAAGTCTTTGCCCCTGTTCCAGGATGCTCTCAAAACTATTTTTTATCCATCTAACCACCAGGCTTTATTCCATCCAAGGGAGAACAATATAAACGAACAGTGCTGCTTCTGGAGGTCTCATCTAATGAGGGGCTGAAAAACTTTTAAGGGGCCAGAGAGTAAATATTTCAGATTTTGTGAGGCAAAGTTGAGTGAATTATGTAGGTATTTATGTAACATTTAAAAATGTAACCATTAGAAAATGTAAAACCCATTCTTGTGGGTGGTATAAAAACAAGTGGTGGGTTAGATTTGGCCCTGCTGTGGTTGTCCACCCCTGCTCTAGAGGAATAATATACACAGATAATCACACCCCAATGTGCAAGATAGAAGTAAGAGGCAAAAAAATTCATCTGAACCGTTTCCTTCCTTGACCAGACACTTTAGTTAAGACAGCCTTTCTTGGTTGTGCAAGAGCCCTTTGCCTCACTGGGGGCCATGGAGAGCCCTCCTGCCCATTCTTTTCATCTCTCTTCTTATCTTTCTTTCTCTTTGTTTTCTTTGACCTCAAACTACCATTCCCATTTGCTTCAAGAGCTTTTTTATTGAGACAAGATGAGGAGGCCTGGGGGAAGGGTGGAAGGGAAGGAGGAGGCCAGCAAGAATTTTAATTTCCCATGCGCCAACATAATTACAGAGCAGATACAATTGCCTCCAAATCTTTTGTGCTGCTTTATATGCATTGATTATTTTCCTCATCTTTTTGTCACCAGTCAGCCATTTAACTAGTTTACAGTCAGTTCCAGGGAAATTTATGTAGATTAGAAATCATCGACCTTAACTGAAGCCCTGAAGACATCTTACCTGTTAGCATGTCGATAGATATTGTGTTTTAATAAATTCAGTTTCTCTATCAGAAACTTTGTGTCAGCTGCAAGCCTCTCTTATCACAGAGGCATCTGAACTGCCCTAAGTATGAAATATGGACAATCAGAAAGCCTCATCTCAGATTGTTCTGGAGGTTTACTCCAGAGAGAGTCCATCATTTTGGAAATTCATTTAAATAGGTAGAAGGAAAATATCAAGAGCCTAAAAAATGCATGTAATGCCATTGCATTTTCGTTTTAAGTTCCCCTGGGAAATGTTACCCTTTGAAGTTGTAGATGAATTAGAATTTTTCTCTCAGAATTATTAACACATACCATTTCTGACAAGTAGTGTGTTTCCTTTAACAATCTTTGATTTTTCTCACATTTAAATGCAGTTAATATTGAATAAATGGCCTGTTGTCTTTCTTAGTATTTATTGTTAATGTGACTTGAACACTTGCAGAATTTCCTTTTTGAAATGTGTAAGGATATATACATGTTCCAAGATAAGACTTTATCTAAAACATTCTGACCAGTATTGAGTATGTATCAAAAATGATGTGCTTCTTAATTTGAAGTCCAGTAAAGACAAAATGAAAAGTGGTGGGATAAGTCTGGTAAATTGCAGCTTAAGCCCAAACAATGACTATTATGGAATATAAACATGTATAAGCTTGTCTGTCAAACTGGTGGTGCACTGCTGCAATGAAGCCTTTTTTGATCACTACAGGTACTGGATGAGCACTCATTCAGAGAGAAGGAGCCAAGCTTGAAAAGCTTCATCCATTATCAAAACCATAGTCACAGCCAGTGTATGTGTGGATGACACATGGGACAGATGCCCACCACTTAGCCTTATACCTGGCCAGTCCCCCATGGACTCAAATCTGGGCTGTAGAAGAGAGAAGACCTTGACTAGATTTTCTGTGTATGGAAGGTGATACGGCGGAATCGGAATCTGTGGCGGATGCTGTTAGTTGCCCTTCTAACCCCGATAGCCATTTCCCCTCCTTTTTGTAAGCACAATCTTGTTTTCTTTGAGGGGGAGGGGGTAGCCTTATGCCCCACTATGAGGGCTAAAATCATGATTGGTTTAAGTCATTAATGGCAATTTCATTACTTTGACAGTCTCCCTTTCCCAGGGGTCCCAGAGCTATGATGACCATGTGACCTAGTTCTACTCAATGCTGTGCAAGGAGAAGGGTGCAGCTGGGCTTCTGGGAGAAACTCTCCTACCATTTTGCCCACCTGATATTGTGTGAAGATGTGCAGCTTATATCTATGGCAGTCATCTTGTGATCAAGAGGTGGCATGTCCAAGAATGAAAAGCTCACAGTTGAGAATGGCATGGTCGAGGCAGAAAGAAATTAGATGATGGATGGTGCTGTGGAGCTGCTGCATGAAACTTGGAGCTCCACATCTTCAGAATTCTTATATCACGAGATCAGTAAATGCTTTTATTGCTTAAGCCACGGTGAGCTGGGTTTTCTCTTTCTTTCAGCTGCTTGAAATCAAATGAGTGTAACATCAAAATGGATTAATGCATTTGTTTAATTCACCACAAAGCTTGGAGGACTTTCAGTAATTCGAGGGCCCCAGCCGAAGAGGTAGCAGAGTTCAGGAAGAGTGAGCGTGTTAAGCCAGAGCATCAGTACCCAGAATAAGCAGTGGAAGTGCCAGTGGAGGCAGCGGTGCCCAGAGGCTATGGCAATAATGTCTGGCAATCGTGGCAGAAGAAGCAGATGTGCCAGACTGAAGTAATGTGAGTGGGGAAGCCCAGCAGATGTAGCAGTCCCTGGTTGACACTGGGGTGCCTGATGTTGCAGAAATAGAAATAAAGAAACTATGGCACAGAGTAGCTTTCTGGATACCTGATTTTACTTGTTTGTAGGCATATCTGAGGCATCATTTTGTATATTAAAGAGGATAATCTTCTGCCTCATATATGCCCAGAATGTTTAAAGGCTCAAACACAACAGGAGTTTGTGTTCTGCTCATATAACAGTGTGGTGGCCAGTGGATGGTTCTCTCTCTTTCTGGTGAATCAGGGGCTTTGGAGACTTCCATTTGAAGATACTGAAGTTCCTTGGGACCTGGTTGTCATGGCATTCGGCTGGTAGAAGAAAAAAGAACATGGGGGAGATATGGCTGCTTCTTAAAAACCTCAGTCTAGAAGTGGCACAAATTACCCCCCTTCTACTTCACAGTGGAAAGGAGTTATATGTTTCTACCTAACTGCAAATGGAGTGGTCAATGGGTTTCCCTGGCTTGGCAGCTGCTCCAGGTTATATCCTGAAATAGGAGAATGAAATATGATAGGCAATCTCTGCCAGCCAGGTACTCCTGGAAATATGATACTTGTTTAGTGGTGAGATTGGGGTGGGGCAGATACTTTGCAGAATCCTAGGGTTCTGAGCTAGCTGGTGGGGTAAGCTGCTGACACAGAGGTAACAAGGCCAGTGATTTACCCATGGATCTTCTAAGTGTTGCCAATTAAAGTAGCTTAGGCAGAAGGGGCATTTCCCCCCCATTCCTTGGAATTATTTGCTTGACTATATCAAATTACTGAATAATTGAAAAACCCTCTCTTTTGTCTAACTACAGTCATGTGTTGCTTAACGACAAGGATACACTCTGAGAAAAGTGTTCAATAAGTGATTTTGTAATTGTGTGAACATCAAAGAGTATGCTTACAGAAACCTAGATGGTGTAGCCTACTACACACCTATGCTATAACCTATTGTTCCTAGGCTACAAACCTGTACAGCATATTACTGTACTCAATACTGTAGGCAATTATAACATGATATATTTGTGTATCTAAACACATTTAAACATAGAAATGGTATAGTAAAAACATGTTATGATCTTAGGGGACCACAGTCATATGTGCAGTCTATCACTGACCAAAACATTGTTATGCAGGGCGTGACTATATTTAGATCTGGTATGGCCATAGTACTGAATTTCATTTATGGTTTAACATAAACCAAATACTGACAGTCTAAACTCTAATATATACACCTGCCAGTCCTTTTATTATTGGAAGCAAAGCACTTAAAAGCATGTGGTAGTTTTTTCTTTTTAAAAGTATTTCTGATGACTGCATGGCCTACGACTACTAAGAAATAGAATTTCAAAATGAGCATCAGACTTATTTTTCAAGTGCCTTGTCATAAATGCATTGCTACCCATGTAATAAAGTAATTTTCCCTTGTGAGATAAATATAGCACTAAAGAAGAATGAGCCTTTTCTGATAAAATGGCTTTTATTAATCTTCTAATGTTTTTATTTTGTTCTAGAATTATGATTAGTTTCAAGAGAGTAGCAAACAGGTTATGATCAGAGTTGAGTATTATTGCTATCCAGATATATTTGGTTAATGCCTGCTGTTTATTTCAAAAACAAAATGTTCCATTAAGAAAAATCAATGATAGTGGTTAGACTTTATTATGAAGAAATTATACCTGTTATGTAAACCTTGCTAATTATAAGTGCTTGGATTCATTTGGGTGATATAACAGATGAAAAAGGCCATTTATTAGGAGAAGTACTTGGCATTTGTACCAGGTACCAGCATAATAAAACTAAAATAATAAAACACAACCCAAGGAAAGAAAAAATGTTAATGAGGAATGGAATTTGCCCAGGAATGAATTATACCAGGAGACAGCATGGAGTGTGGGATTAACACTGAGTGCTTCATCCTGGATATCAATTTCCTATAACACCTCAAACAGCTTGTCCTTGTCTTCTCCTCCTTCCACTTTACTTCTTACTTTTTCTGGCTGAGCTCATGCACGTACATGCTTCAGCTTCTATTAATTCCTAAGTATTTGTAACTTCAGCGCTGACCTCTTGCCCATGGTTCAGTCTGCCCTCTGGCTATCTCTGCCTGGATGTCTCCTAGGAACCTGAACTCTACATGTTCAAATAGAGTTTATCTTTCATGCTCTTCTTCAATATCATAGTGACAGCCCTCACTCCTCCCTCCCTCACACCCATATCCAATCAGCCACCCCTTTTTGTTTCTAGCCAGAAATTTCTCTCTCAAGTCTAGATTCCACATTTGCTCCTACTCCTACCGCCTTAGTCTGGGCCATCATCACTTTTTGTTTTAATGACTATAACCTATACATCTAACCAGCAGACTCATAAGATGTAGTCACTAGAGCAATTTTATTTTTTGTCTTCTGTAGTCGTTTATTTTAAAATTGTTCTCGCAACTTTTAATTTTCAAATATTTCAAATCGGCAGAAAAGTTGAAATAACGAAACAATAAACACATATATAAACCTCACCTTCTAGATTGATCAGTTGCTAACACTTTGTGAGCTTTCTTTGTGTGAATCTCTCGCTCTCTCTCCCTGTCTCCACTCCTCTGTCACTCTCTCCTGTAATCCATTTTCCATATCTCTGCACAGAACCCAACCCTGCTTTGGCTCCTTAAAGATGGTGGCTTGGGAATGGTGTGGACACTGGCCTTCCCATATGTTTCTGATGGTCTGACTCCAATAGTAAAAGGTGTTTCATTTCAGACAGAAGCAGAGGGAGACAGCAGAAGAAAAGGGTTACTATGATGAGAAATGTCATGAACCTTGGCAAGCCATGTGCTTGTATGTCTGGGTGTCAGCGTTTGCAAGGAGTCCATTTTCTTAGATGCAGGTTGGCCACATGAGGGCTCAGGGTGGGGCCAGAATGTTGTGTGAGACTGTGGACCTCAGAGAAATGTCCTCATAGATGATACTGGCAGATATGGCTGGGCCCAGATACCTCCTTGAAGTGGCTGGCTCTTTGTTAGTGGACGTTGAAAGCAGAAGGTGTGAACAAACTTGTTTCCGGACTCAACACTTGGAGATTCTCAGAATGGGTAAGACTTTAAGGCTGAGGAGGTGAAGGTGGCTACAAAAACCTTATGAATGCAAGTAGTGGACATAAAACAGCAAGATGTGAGCACTGTTGTTATGGTGGCCTCACAGGCTAGTGAAGCCTGATGACATTTGGATTACATAGGGATAGGAAAAAAAGATACTGAAAGAAATACATATATTTCAATGAGAACACTTCCTTTACCCTATAGTTCTCCATGGCCCTAACTGTGTACAAGTTATCCATCATTCCACCCTTGCATTTTGATGGTATATATGTGATATAAACACATGTGACAATCTGTTTGGCCAGTAGATCTACAAAGCCACTGAGGATTATTAGTGCTGATTTTATTTTAATAGAATAAAATATTTTTTTGTCTGAATTAACTACTCTGCCTTTCAAGTCATTAAAGCAAAACTCAAATCCTTACTGTTTCAAAAATATTGCTAATTGGCTTATTTGTTAAAAAACATCTGTTTTTCATCAGAGGCAACTGAGGCAATATGTTGCAGATTGTGTTTTCCAAAGATGATGACAATGGTCGCTCTTACCTCTTGTTCTCTTATGATGTGACTGTGACATTTCACTTATAAAATAGTGGAGCCTGTGTCCCTCCTCTTGAACGTGGGTGGATGTTGTGATTGCCTTATCAATAGCGTGTGGTGGAAATGACTCTCTGTGACTTCCAAAGGTAGATCATGAAAATGCCATGCACCTCTGCTTTGCTCTGTTGGCACATTTGTTCTTGGCATCTAACCACCATGCTATAAGAAAGCCCAGCTAGCTCACACGCAGAGGCCATATGAAAAGGCCATGTACAGGTATTTCAGCCAACAGCCTAGCTGAGATCCCAGCTGACCACCAGCATCAACCACCAGACATGTGAGCAGGCCAGATGATTCCACTCCTCGGCTGTTGAGTAACCCTCAGTCTTTGAGTCTTCCTCCGTGAATACACAGCTATCAGAGGTCAAAGACAAGCCCTCCCTCTGTGCTCTGTTCAAATTTTTGACCCACAGAATCTGTGAGCGTAATAAAATGGCTATTCTATACCACTGAGTTTTAGGGTGTTTGCTGTGCAGCAGTAGCAACTGGAACAGCATGTAACACCTTTTTCTGGTTTGGTAACAACTCAGTGATTTTTGATCATCTAAAAATGTTTTATAAATGAATCTATTTGAAGACATTTTCTTTATCCTATATCATCAAGGTCCTAATTTGAGAAATATCTCTGTGAAGTCTTTTAATACAAGCATGCCTGGGTAGTCAGAAGAGCCTGCCTGCCAGGTAATTTCTCTAGGAGTGTTTGTATGGAAGACCAACAAACCTTTTGAGAAAGAACTCACCCTGAGCAAAGAGACTCTCTGCTCAAGAAGTTGGTGCCAGGGTAATGGTCTAATGTTCCAGGGCTGGTCAACTTTGAGAATAGTCCAGTACCATCACTTGACTTACCTTCCAGCCCAGCCACCATAGACCTATCCCTGAATCCCACAGAGAGAGGAATTACAGTGCAAGAAAGAGGAAAAGAAGAGTGCTTCAGTTGCTCTTCCTTGGGGCATTGGGAATATAAGTCAACGGGTTCAGCAGCACTGGTATCAACTGCCTTGGCCACATAAGGAGGCATCTGACCTAGGATGTTGGGCACTGGGTGCCCCATTGTTGATTTTGGTGGACTTGGCAGAAAACCAGAGGAGAGGGGCAAATAGTGCTTGCTATGTGGAAGCTGGGAGGACCATATTCACCCATTTATTAATTCACTCTGTGGTGGGCAGTCTTAACTGTCCATGACTTATGTTTTTCTTTTCTGTAATAACAAAATTGTAGTTGGCATGTGGCTGCCAAGGTATCCTATGTTTTTCAGCTTCCCTTGTAGTTAGGTGTTGTCATGTGGAATGTGAGAAGTGATTTGTGCTTCTTGCAACGCTGGGACTTTATACACCCAATATGCATCTTCATGCTCTCTTTTTCCTCTCTACTGGCTGGAATTTATCAACTCAACCTTTGGGTCTCTGAATGACTCATATCATGGGTCTCTGAATGACTATGTGGAGCAAAGCCACCCACTGACATGGAATGCTCACCACTAATTTTTAGGTAAATAACAAGCTATCTTTTCTCAATCTTTGAATTATTGTTGAGTTTCTTTGTTTTATCATTTTACCCTTAACCTAAATATGCTTATCTATCCAACAAATATTTACTGAACTATATATTAGGTTCTGTGAAAGATGATGAGGATACAATGGCAAGCTTAAAATTCACCAGGGGAAGCAGACAAAATATAATTACAATTGTGATCCACGCTAAATCCTCTAGAGGAGAGGTGCATGGTGAAATGAGTGTATATAGTCAGCAGAATTGATGCAGTCATGGGCATTAACAAAGTCCTCTGTGAAAAAAATAATAATTGATTGTAGTCTTCAGGAAGAGTGAGATTAATTTGTGGGTGGGAGGCAATCAGCAGAGATCCTTCTAGTCAGAAAGGATAGCATATCCAAAGGCCTTGGAGTAACAGTTTGCACGGTCAGGCTGGTCTTGGACTCCTGATCTCGTGATCCGCCTGCCTTGGCCTCCCAAAGTGCTGGGATTACAGGCGTGAGCCACCACGCCGGGCCAGATCACATAGTCTTTGATGTGTAGTTCAGTCTGCCGTCCTCTGCACTGGCAAGGGCCTACTGAACGCTTTCCATAGTGAGTGTAGGTCACCTTCTGGCTTGTTCCACACACAGATGTGAGTGTGGAGCGTGCAATCCTTATAACGAGAAGAATCCAGGAATACTATATTCCATTAATAACAAAGATTTGTGTAAAAATGGCAATTTGATCCTGACATAAAATGCTTGCCAGTTGTTTCTATTTCCCCTTTCCTGCCTTTTGTAGCCGTCCAGATCTTCTGACTGCATCATGGTGTGGATCTGTTTACTCTAGCATCTCTCCTCGCTTCCGAGGAGGCATTTCTATTTTAAAAAGAGCGGTTTGCTGAGGGCAGCTATCGCAGCAGGAGAGTGACTGGAAATAATTGCTAGCACTCTCCTGGTGGCAAGTGAAAGAAACTGAACTAGAGAAAGCGGAAAAGAGGATTTACTGGTTAATGGAACTGGAAGGGAGGGGCGATGTCAACATTAGGGACAACTGGAACCAGGGACTTGAACATTGTGAGGAATTCTCTTCCTGCTTGTCTTGGCTTCTTTGAGCATCAGCTTGTCTGCGCACATTGGCTTCTCATGTGGCTGGAGCCATGGTTGCTACATCTCCAGCCTCCCACGTTTACAGTTCCAAGACTAGAAAGGAAAGGTCCTCTCTCCTAAGCTCAAGTTTGAAAAAAAACAGAGGATAATCCTGATTGGCTGGATTGGGGGGGGGGTCACGTGTTTATTCCTGGGCCAATCACAGTGACCAAAGTGTGAGACTTTGTGATTGGTCCAACTGGATCAAGTGCCCACCTCTTGGCACATGTTGGAAACGCTCACCAGAACCACCTGGTTTGAAAAGGCATCTACCTAAAGATGCTGTTCTGGGCACTGTTTTAATACATTTTTTTCCTTGAAGTTTTCCTTCCCTCTATTTCCTTATATTTATGTATTTGTAAAATGACATCAAAGACAGAGCCTCTCTTAGGTCCTAATCTCTCTGAATAACAAAGGAGGTAGCGTCTGTGGCTAATGTCTCTTTTAACAAGGAGGGTGTGCTTAGGGCAGGCGCTCCAGGAGCCCAGGGCAGGGCTCAGGCCGGGTAGCCCTGAGAAGCAGGGCCCATTGAATATGTGTGAAATGCAGAACACACAGTAAATGGGCTGCAGTGGAAATCCCGCATCTGTGATACTGGAGGGGTTTGTGTATTTCTGGCTGCTGGTAGATAAGAACCAGAAATTTCTGTGTGCTGAAAACTAGAGCACAGAAAGATTGGTGCTTGTTATATGAGGTGAGAGATGGAAAGAGAGAGAAACTGTGCCGATCTTGTTTCTGAACCTGGGCTCACCACCTTCTTTTCTTTTTTGGCATGTCTCTCAACTCGGAAGTTTGCTTGGGGACTTCCCCAGCCAGTTCTGTGCTCCTCAAGGCAGGAAACCATGCTTGCCAATCTTTTGGACTCATTTTTAATCGGCTTGGAAATTTAATCAGAATAATGCCAGGTACATGCAATTGTAAAAAAAAAAAAAAATCTATTAATTAGCTACCCACAGGCTTGCCTTCTCAAGTTAAATTTAAATCCTGAGGAGAAAATGACATACAGCTGTGTTCTATACCGCCAGGTATGGAAACCACCGCCTGGGATTAAAGCATCAGTGAAGATGCTGCTTAGGAGGAATTCAGATTTTAGAGAAGAAACGAGGTCATGAGAGCTCATTACTGGATCACTGAACTGGTAAGAATTATAAAGAGCTCGCCTTTTTCTTTTCTTGTATATGTGCATTACATTCATTTTTTTGGTGTGACAACAGTGTTTATAAAGGACCAAACATTCACTTTGCTAATGACAGTTGACATTTCTAGTCACCCAAGAAACAAGGATGCTTAATTTCAAGAGATGTGCATCAAGATGGTACCAATGGGTACACAGTGTAGACTCTTTGGGGAACTGCACACTCAGAATGGACACAGGTTTAATTTAGCTCAAAACACACTTAACATATGCAGTAGGACAGTTTGTCTGCAATGCCTAACTATTCTTTATGCCCTATAACTTTGGTTCATTTATCTCCCCGGAATTCGATCAGGAGTAGCCTCTTGCCACAGTGGTGGCAAGTCTGCTGCCAAGCGGCTAGCCTATTACTGGGAACCTTGCTAAAACAAAGATCTTGATTCAATAGTGCAGGGGTGGAATCTGAGACTCCGCATTTCTAACTAGTTTCCAGGTGATGCCAAGGCTGCTCGTCCCAGGGTCACACTTTGAGTAGCAAGGTACCAAGTTACAGAGACAGCAGGAGTTAAGAGCCCAGACACCTTAATTGTGTAGCTGATGTGAATATCTGGGAGCTTCTGGTGCAGAGGATCCCAGACAAGCCCTAATTTGTCCTCTGAGCCCTGTTTTTCCCATTTTTATTTTCCCCCTGCACTTCCATGGATTCCACAAGAGATGTGTCCTTTGAACAGAGTCCCTTTTCTGAGCTAATTTGAGGGGATTCTATCCTGTTCTTGCAGCCAGATGAGCCCTTGCTAGTTCAAGAAACAGATACATCAGTATTTAGAGGAGTCCACAGGTTAGGTGTGTATGAGGTACAAATAACCGGACTCTGCCTCCCCCTGACTATGGCCTGGCAACTTTCTCTTTCTTCCTTCCTCTCCATCAGCTGAACACTTCAAGTCTGTGCCTTCAGGGCAAGACCTTCTTTTGACCTTGTTAATTTGCTCATTTATCTAATCAACTCGTTTAGTTAAGAGATGTAGTTTCAAAATGGAAACACCTCCAATACTGCAAAGTGAAGAAAGCAGAACATTCAGCTGTTTCATATAAAAACAATCTGAAAATACAGTAAATGAATCCACGGTTAAAATGCTAAACAGTAAATTTATTTGCAAAGTGAATCACACATCTGTTGTGCTTTTACTGTAGCCCAGAATAATTTCTAGTTATAGCAACACTAAATAGAAAATAGCTTGTATTCTATTATTTAAAATATTCATGAAGTGGGGAGAAGACTAGAAAGAACTGAATGTATAAATGTGACCTTTATGGGGCTGTTTTAATGCTTGGCCTTGTATGGCATCCACGCCCAGTTTGGCTCAGGCGATGAAAATGAAATGGACAAATATATTTGGTGACATAAATAACAGTAAAGTTAATAGGTTTTACTCAGTACTTGGCATGTGAATGCAAAAGGAACCCAAATCCTCTGGGGTCACTCAAGATATACTGAGCACCCGCTTTTACGCAGGGAACCGTACTAAGTGTGGTGGGAGTTCAAAAGTGAGCAAAATGCTTCTTCTTTCCCTTTGGCTCTTATAGTCTGGGAAAAAAATGACCAACAATGTTTTTTTCTCCTCCTTCCATTTTCTATTAGCTGACAACTACATGGATCCTCTTTTCCTTATCTCTAGTGGTGAAATCTTAGTGTCAGCATCAGG
Source organism: Pongo abelii (assembly GCF_028885655.2). NCBI lineage: Eukaryota > Metazoa > Chordata > Mammalia > Primates > Hominidae > Pongo > Pongo abelii. Next base: position 56,046,607 of record NC_071995.2, read on the forward strand.
CCAAGGAGTGAGGTATTTTGAACAGACATTTTCAGTGTTCCTCAGATCCCATGATGCAGATGATAGTTCCCTCTTAAGGCCAGCCCCTTAGGAGTCCATCTTTTCAGTTTACTCCACCTTTCCTAATCAGAGCCATTCTTTGCTCAGATAACTACAGACACTTCTGGAGAAACAGCCCTTTCCCTACTCTTTCAACCCCTACAACCTCCCTGAGAAATTTCTGCCTTGGCCTCTGTAAAGGGCCCACCTGACAAAGCGATATTAGGAGGCACATTGCATAAAGGACACAGCCTGTGAACTGGGGGAGCCCTGCTACTCACCAGCCACTCTCCCAGCACAGCTTCTTCGAAACTTTTTTGTTTGAAAAGATGTTGTGTCATGGTGAATAAGAGCATCAATGTGCCAGGGCCAGGGGTGCCATAAACTAAATGGTGTCCCATCCCTAAATTCATATGTTGGAGCCCTAACCCTTCATGTGGGCTATACTGGAGATAGGGCCTTGAAGAAAGTAATGAAGGTTAAATGGGGTCATAAAGTTGGAGCCTGACCTGGGAGAACGGGTGCTCTCAGAAGAAAAGGAAGAGATACCAGAGCTCTCTCTCACCATGCGAGGGCACCGTGGGAAGGCAGACATCTGCAAGCCAGAAACAGAGCCCTCACCAGAATCCAGTCGTGCTGGCTGGCTGATCTTGGACTTTTAGCCTCCAGAACTGTGAGAAAATAAATTTCTGTTGTTCAAGCCAACAGTCCCCAACTTTTTTGACACCAGGGACCAGTTTTGTGGAAGACAATGTTTCCATGGACTCGGGGAGGGGGTGAGATGGTTTTGGGATGATTCATGCACATTACATTTACTGTGCACTTTATTTCTATTATTATTACATTGTAATACATAATGAAATACTTATACATCTCACCATAATGTACAATCAGTGGGAGCCCTGAGCTTGTTTTCCTGCAACTAGATGGTCCTATCTGGGGATGATGAGAGACAGTGACAGATCATCAGGCATTAGATTCTCATAAGTAATGCACAACCTAGATCCCTTGCATGCACAATTTACCATAGGGTTTGCACTCCTATGAGAATCTAATGCTGCTGCTGATCTGACAGGTGGCGGAGCTCAGCTGGTAATTCATGCAGTGGGGAGTGGCTGCAAATACAGATGAAGCTTAGCCCACTTGCCTGCAGCTCATCTCCTGCTGTGTGACCCAGTTCCTAACAGGCCACGCAGGGACTGGTACCGGTTTGTGGCCCTGGGGGTTGGGGGACCCCTGGTGTAAGCCACCAGTCTGTGGTACTTTGTTAGGGCAGCAAGAAATGACTAATTAATACAAGGGAGACTCAGGGATGGGGAGGCAAGCTGAGGTGGGCAGAAGGAGAGAGGTGGGCAGAAGGAGAGAGCGAGGCAGCTGTGCTTGCTGCAGGTTGGGAACTGAGATGGCTCCCAGTAGAGGTCAGCTTCATTCATTTCTTCAAACAGTTTAAAATCCACGTCTGAGAACCATTTCACTTCTTATGGATGGGCAGCAAGAAAAGCTGCCTGCAACAAGATTTAATTATAAGACTTCTAGTAAGACCATTATTTTGTTTTAAACTACAAAGAACATGCAGCTCTTATGATACAGATAGTGAAAGAGTCACATAAAAATAGGCATTTGGCCTCAGAACCACAGTCTTATGGCAGTTTAAGTTTGAATCCTGAAATTAATTTTTGACAGCCCCAATAAACTGCACATTGAGACCACACTTCCCAATGACTGATCTGATCATTAGAGTTTCTATTTCTCAGGAATTATTAGGAGGAAAACCAACTATATCCAAGCTACTGGGAGATGCACAACCACTGATAATTAGAAAGAATAAAATCGATGACTAAATGAATGTGCAGTTTACATGCAAAGTAACCTTTTATTCTTTCCAATTAGGCTTTCTCCTTTAGGCTTGGCAGATGAGGCTGTGTTATAAATAGAAGTGGTATTTTGTAGGGTTCTTCAAACTGAAGTGTACATGAGGTCAAATTATAATCAAGGTAATATATATAAGTAATGAGCTGAGTCCACATTCCCAGGCATTTATACATTTAGTGGTAATAAATGAGCAAAGATGAAAAGAGAGCTTCCGGACAAACGTAGCAAAATAGTTACTTGTGCGGTTGGAGCACAGCAACTTATCTCTTTGTAATGAATGCTTGCCAGTGATAATTGACTTCATTTGTTAATTGTATTCATGATATTAATGACATCATTAGCATAACAGTCACATCCTATTCTCCTGTGGTCAAAGTCTAGGGAATTACAAGTTTTGCACACCTTGTTGCTATAGATATACTTATGCATGCCAATGATGTACAAATTCAAATGCCATCTGTGCTGACTTTTACAAGGACACCCTGAAATAATTCCTTGCCTGTTTTTAAGGGGGCTTCTGAGAATTTGGGAGAGATCTTTTTTCCTCAGGATAATGAGTTTCATATTTATGAGAAAGATCCAAATTTAACTCCTGTCATCTTTTTCTCCCCTGAATTCTACTTATTAGTAAGACCTAGCCATGAGCTAAGAACCTGGGAGGAGGAGGAGAAAGTGGCAACAGCCTAGTCTCAGTAAGAGAGGAAAAGGAAGTGATGGGGCACAGAAACATCAAAATATGGCAGCCTGGCATTTGAGAAAACTGCAGAAGTGGAATGTCTCCCTCACCTTACCCTTCCCTCTCTCCCCTGAAGCAGGTCATAAAACCCAGGAAGGGCACTCTCTGACTTTCTCGGATCCTTCTTCCCTAAAGCAGGTCATAACATCCTCATTCAGGAGGTAGCCTCCCTATACCCGGAAGAAAGGAACATCCTTATCTCTGAAGACACAGAAGAATCTGAACAAACAAACCTGCCTTACTAAGTTCCTCCAAGTTTATTCCCATTAAGTCATACCTCCTTTGTCCAGTCATACTTCTCCATGACTGTCCATTCTTCAACAAACTCAAGTGTAAAAATATACAGGTTTTCCTGTTTCTCTGGGTCTTCATTTCTGAAGGCCCTCATGTCACATAAAACTTATATTAGATAAACATGTGCTTTTTTTTTTTGTTAATCAGGCTTTTCTTATAGGTGCCTCAGCCATGAACCTGGTGAAGAATGAGAAAAGAAATCTTTCTTCCCCTACAGAAGTAAGTGAAAGTTTACCCCTTCTGGCGTGGGGGATTGTGGGAAGAAAAAGATAGAGGTTTGGGAGGCAGTGGGGAGATGGGTATATGGGATAAGACATTCAAAAATGGGGTGGGGGAGATTTGTTTCAGTTTAGGTGTGAGACTCTAGAAGGGAACTGGATTACTCTCTTCTCCCAGGCAACTCTTGTACCAATTCATGTGTTGAGGTGTGGAGGAGACCCAGATGTGCCCATGTACCTCTCCCAGCCCCAGGAGGGATAGTGAAAGGGACTGGACAAGATGCAAACAAGCCTGCTTTAGAACCCAGCAAGACGTGAGGAAGGTGACCCCCAGCAGGTGGTTGAAGGATGTGGCAGAGCTTGAGTGAGTAGCCAGAGAGAATCACCAGGCCATTGTGGAGATGCAAGGGGCCAGCCCGGCCCAGTCCAGCCCAGCCTAGCTTCTGCAGGAGACACTAACACTCCTCCAGATGTTGGCTGCTCCATGAGGGTCACTCTCCAGAAGCATCCCAGTCTAGGCATTTTGCTGCAAGGGATGCCATGTGGAATCAAGGACCTTTCCCTTCCTTGAACATCATCTTGAGGAAGAGAAGGAAGGAAGGAAGGAACGAAGGAAGGAAGGAAGGTCGGGCATCTGAAAGACTGAATGACATTAGGCAAGTCACCTAAATGAACCACAAGGATAAGGCCAGCATATGGGCCCTGCCAGGCAGCTGAGGACATGCAGTGGCTTTTATCCCAAAGACATCACATTACCTAAGGACTCTGTTCAGATTTTGGGATGGCCTGTAATTTTAGAATCGAACTAAAATCTCTAGTTCCCTCTTTCTGATTGCAAGGGGAATGGGGAATTTAGAGAGATTAATTTATAAGAAAACACTGAAACTTCATTTTCTTTTTTTCTTTCTTTTTTTTTTTTGAGATGGAGTTTCGCTCTTATTGCCCAGGCTGGAGTGCAATGGCATGATCTCAGCTCACCACAACCTCCGACTCCCGGGTTCAAGCAATGCTCCCGCCTCAGCCTCCCAAGTAGCTGAGATTACAGGTGCACACAACCATGCCTGGCTAATTTTTGTATTTTTAGTAGAGATGGGGTTTCACCATGTTTAGGCTGGTCTCGAACTCCTGACCTTGTGATCTGACCCCTCGGCCTCCCAAAGTGTTGGGATTACAGGCATGAGCCACCATGCCCGGCCTGAAACTTCATTTTCTCTGGATTTATGAAGGTAGTGTAAGTGAATTGCAACCCTGCTACATATGAAATTGCTATCAAGAGGCAACTTCTTTTGGTCCTGTTACCTCTCCAGGGCCATTCCAATTATTTATAATAATTGCTCAGTATAATTATGTATGGAAAGGCCAGCAGGTCTGGAAATGGCTCCATGACTGCTCTGTCACCATGAACTAGTTCTCAGGCACCATCTGAAGTTCTGAGATGTGGCCCTCCCCTGATTATCTCTGTGGTGTCTCCTTACCTGACCCTTTCTTCCTGATTCTGCTTCGCATCTGGGATTCCTCTGCTTTCCCCTATGACCTTGACATATGCCTGGTGGGGAAGCCATGCCATGTCCTCAGCTGCCTGGCAGGGCCCATATGCTGGCCTTATCCTTGTGGTGCATTTTTCAGATGGGCACAAGGAGGCTAGGTGACTTGCCTAATGTCATGCAGTTTGGCTTTGCAGTGGCAAAGCCAAGGTTTGAACTCATGTCAGGTTTTATGGTTTCTGTGCCTAACTCTACCCTCTCCTTTGAATCCTGTACTCTTCCAGATGCAGATTTTCCTGCACCCATTTGGTTGGAAAGGAAGCTAGTACACTGACAACTTAGCAAAATATTTCAACCGACATGGATACATTTTGCTTTGAAGCCAGCTTCATTGATACCTAATTTATTCACTGTTAAATTATATTATCCATTTTTTTTTTATGATCAAAGTCTAAAATTCAGGGCAGGACTCTCAGGCAGCGGGTGGAACTTGTTCAGACTGTGGCCACTCCAATGATGGGTAAGTCCCTTGTGATCCCCAAATCCATGGAGGAAAGGTACAAGAATGAACTTGTTCTCACAATGCTGAGCAGTTAGAGTAAATAACTCCAAATGAGGTGTTTTCTGTATAACTCTCCTTGCATTCTTGAGTTGACAGTCCCAAATGTGGAAGTGAGAAGGTGTTTTTTTTTAGTGTCCAAGAGCACTCCTTCCACAGCTTGATGGAAACCAAGTAGTGCTTTATAGAAGATCTTCAGATCCCCCTGATCCAAGAATGTCACATCCCAAACTGAAAAGTGCCTGACCAAATGGGCCTTCAGCTCATGGCTGTAAAAGACAATCCAAACTTTGTGAGGTTTCTCATACAGGACACTGCCAAATCCTTTCACACTATCCCTACAGATAGGAGGTTTAGTAAGAAGGGCCTGAGAGAATGTGTAGGCCAAATGAGTCTGCTATTCTACCCCCACCCCTATTGTTGTTTCCTTCACTGGGTGCTGGTGTGTTTAGTGGGTCCCTGGCCGTCACCATGTAAAAGGGGCCTCTCAGGCTGGTCCTGCTGGGCTACTCCATGTCCAAACATTTCCCTGTCTCCCCATTACCACCTTCTCTGAGTCTTTTTACCTGTTTTGATGGATGGATGCTGTGATAGTTAATTTTATGTGCCAACTTCGCTGGGCCACAGTGCCCAGATACGTGGTCAAACATTATTCTGGGTGTTTCTGTGAGGCTGTTTTTGGATAAGATAAACATTAATTAATTATTTATTTATTTATTTATTTATTTTGAGAGACAGATTCTCGCTCTGTCAACCAGGCTAGAGTGCAGTGGCGTGATCTTGGCTCACTGCAACCTCTGCCTCCTGGGTTCGAGTGATTCTCCTGCCTCAGCTTCCCAAGTAGCTGAGACCACAGGTGTGTGCCACCGCCCCTGGCTAATTTTTGTATTTTTAGTAGAGACAGGGTTTCACTGTATGTTGGCTTGGCTGGCCTTGAACTCCTGACCTCAAGTGATCTGCCTGCCTTAGACTCCTGAAGTGCTGGGATTATAGGCATAAGCCACCGTGCTAGGCCAATATTAACATTTAAATTGGTGGACTTTGAGTCAAGCAGGTTGCCCTCCCAAATTTCGGTAGGCCTTATCCAATCAGCTGAAGGCCTAAATAGAACAAAAAATTGACCTCCCCCAAGCAAGAGGGAATTCTGCCATGGCCTTTGGACGTGAACTGCAATATCAGCTTTTCCTGGGTCTCCAGCCTGATGGTCCACCTTGCAGATTTCAAACTTGCCAGCTTAATTACATGAGCCAGTTTCTTAACATAAATTTCTTTCTATGTGAATTTGTACCCTATTAGTTTTGTTTCTCTGTAGAACCCTCACTAATAGAGATGTATATAGCTTAAAACAATGGTTGTAAAAGAATTGTACTGGGGCTGGGCGCGGTGGCTCACGCCTGTAATCCCAGCACTTTGGGAGGCTGAGGCAGGCGGATCACAAGGTCAGGAGATCGAGACCATCCTGGCTAACATGGTGAAACCCCATCTCTACTAAAAATACAAAAAATTAGCCGAGTGTTGTGGCAGGCGCCTGTAGTCCTAGCTACCCGGGAGGTTGAGGCAGGAGAATGGCGTGTACCCGGGAGGCGGAGTTTGCAGTGAGCTGAGATCGCACCACCGCACTCCAGCCTGGGCGACAGAGCGAGACTCCGTCTCAAAAAAAAAAAAAAAAAAAAAAAAAAAGTACTTCAGTGTAGTGGTTAAGAATGTGGGCTCTGAAATGAGATGCCTGTGTTAAGATCCCTGCTCTTCTGTGAGATCTAGGATAAGACACTCAACCTCTCTGTGTCTTTTTACTCATGAGATAATATTAATACATGCAAGGCACTTAGCACAATGCCTGGCAGATAGTAAGTGCTCAACAAATTACATAACTGGTTAGTGGTGGAGCTGGGATTTGAACTCAGGTAGTCTGCTCCAGATCATGAGCCCTTACCATTATGTGATATGTCCTGAGGAAAAAAAACAAACTGCTTTTCCTTCTGTCATCCTCATTGCAGAATACTTCCCCTCTGGTCACCAAAATATGTAGGGATTTCTCCCCACCAGCCAGAATCAGTTTTCCAGTGGACACCAGCTTGATGTTCTATAATTCAACTCTGACACTGTCTATCCACAGTTAGCATCAGATCCAACAGCTTAGCCCCACAAGACTGCCCCACACTTCAGATGCCAAGCACAAGTCCCAGGTTGTGACCTGTATTTCTGACCAACTGGCTTTATATAAATTGGGGGTTCTCACTGCCCTTTCCCTGGATTCGATTAGTTAACTAGAGTGACTCACAGAACTCGGGGAAAAACACTTAGATTTACTTATTGTCTCAGTCTGTTAGGGCTGCTATAAAAGATACCTTAGATTGGGTAATTTATAAATAATAAACACTTTTTTTTTTACAGTTCTAGAGACTGGGAAGTTCAAGATCAAGGCACCAGCAGATTCAGTGTCTGGTGAGGGCTACTCTCTGCTTCCAACATGGCATTTTCTTGCTGCATCCTCACACGGTAGAATGGGCTGAAGGGGCTGGGCACTCCCTTCATTTTCTTTTATAAGGGCATTAATCCCATTCATGAGTGTACAACCCTCTTGACTTAATCACTTCACCAAAGATCCCACCTCTTAACACGATTACCTTTGAGTTTAAGTTCCAGCATATGAATTTTGGAGGGACACATACATCCAAACCATAATACCTACTTATTATAAAGGATATTACAAAGGATACAGATGAGCAGCCAGATGGAAGGGATGCATAGTGCAAGGTATGTGGGCAGGCATGTGGAGCTTCCATGCCCTCTCCAGGCACCTCTACATGCTCAGCATTCCAGAAGTTCTCCAAATCCCATCCTTTTGAGTTTTTATGGAGGCTTCATTATTTAGGCATGATTGATGACATCATTGGCCATTGGGGATAGACTCAACCTCAGCACCTCTCCCCTTCCAGGAAGTCACGGAGTGAGGCTGAAAGTTCCAACCCTCCAATCACATTGTTGGTTCCCCTAGCAACCAGCCCCCACCAACTGTTACCTCATTAGAACAGAAGATGCTCCTATCACCCAAGAAATTCCAAGGGATTTTGGATCTCTGTGCCAGAAGCTCCTATCACTCAGGAAATTACAGAGGTCTTAGGAGATCTGTGTCAGGAACTGTGTTAGAGACCAAATATTAGCTCCAGAAATGGGGACAGAGACCAAATATATATTTCTTCTTGTATCACAATATTACACTTCCTCTCTTGTTCTGATGCTGTTTTTCTTCTCTTGAGGACCCCTTTGTAACTTGAACTAGTTAGGGTCCACTTTCTCCCCACTCCCTTCAATTTCAGTAGATCCACTTTAATCTCTTTGGGGTTTCCTAAAATATTTTATTTATTATTTTTATTAAAAAAATTAAAATTCATATTATATTTAATTGGCCAATCATAACTGTATATAAAAGTACTTTATTTAAATAAAGGTTTCTGTGGCTAAAATATTTGAAAAATGCTGGCATAACATATTATTTTCCCAGATAACATATTTGAATTAAAAATGTTTATAGTTCTCCAAACCTCAGTGACTTCTAGTACAACCTACAAAACATAACTTAGTGAGAGGTTAAGGCCAGTCTAGGCTGGACCTCCATGGGCTGAACTCTGAGGGCATTGCTAGACAGGCCCTTAGGTTTGCAGACTTGGAGCACCTTTTCCATCCCTACCCCAATCACACAAATAAAATATATATTATTATGTAAGAATACATGTTTATCTTCAAAACCAGCAGCATAGCATCTTCAAATCTCTCTCTGCTTTTGCTGTCACATCACCTTCTCTCACTTTAACCCTCCTGCTTCCCTTTATAAACACCCTTGTCATGACATTGATCCCATTTGGAGAACCAGGACATCTTTCTGTCTCAAGATTCCTAATCACATCTGCAAAGTCTCTTTTGCCATGACAGGTAATATATTAACAGATTCTAATAATTAGGCATGGACATTTTTGGGGGACTGTTTTTTTTTAGCCATATAGAACTTACGCTAGGGTCTGGATAATAGATGGGAAGAAAGAAAGAAAGGTATTGGACATGAAGGGAATAATTAAAGCAAGCTCAGAAAGTCATAAGTTGAAAAATATGAGCATACAGATAAGCTCCACCTGGTTACAATGGGAGGCTTGCTCTCTTCTTCACTTCCTCATCTCTATTCCTAAAACTTACAATATATGTGGATGTGACTTCTATGTCTGCAAACAATAATTCATATAAAGTTTGAAGCAATGAGTTAATACATTTGCTCAAAGCCATACAGCTTGTTCATAAGATTATAACACAAAGTTAATGGGGTGCTAAGCTGCTGCTTAGCTCTTAAGTCCCACTAACAATGCTCATACTGCTTGTAGCATTATTTATGTACCTAGAGCACAAATAAAAATGTAATTCTGAACAACTAAATACATATAAATAGAGCAAGGTCCATGCATCTCTTTTGATATACTTGTATTCCTCTATCATATATTTGAAAATCTTCTCTATTTTCTTGTTTCTTCCTTTCTTTCTCTTTCCATGGTCCCAGCTTGAGTCCTAGGTTTTCTCCCCCACCCCAGGATTTAAACATGTCTGGGGCACTGCTGAGTCATGGAGCCAGAGCTGTCTGAGTCCATTTTTTTTTTAACCATTGTACGTACAGTCAGCATAGTGCCTGACACCTGATGGGCCCTCAATACTTGTTGAACAAATTAGGGAATGATCCTATTTGCAGCAGAAACTGTGCAGTCCCATGAGAAAGAACTCAACCCAAGGGAACAGGGAGTCAGGCACACAATTTTAGTACCATATGAAAATTCCAGGCCAGGTGCAGTGGCTCATGGCTGTAATCTCAGCATTTGGGGAAGCTGAGGTGGGACAATTGCTTGAGCCCAGGAGTTGGAGACCAGCCTGGGCAACATGGTGAAACCTGATCTCTACAAAAAATAAAAAATTAGCTGGGTGTGGTGGCACGCGTCTGTACTCCTCGGTACTTGGGAGGCTGTGGTGGGAAGATTGCTTGAGCCCAGGAAGTTGAGGCTGCAGTGAGCTCCAGCCTGGGTGACAGAGCAAGACCCTGTCTCAAAAAAAAAGAAAAAAAAAAGATTCCAGGCAAGGAGATCACTTGGAGTCCAGTTTTTGATCTGTCACTCAGTTTGCCCTCTGCCCCACTGTGAACTGTGTCCTTGGAAGGAGAACCTGAAATTAGAATTCATTAAAGAATTTGGATGACACAGGAGCACCTGGGAACACTGCTTTGGAGACTGTGGTATTAGACACTCAGCCCAAAGTGGCCACATCTTAATGTGGCAGGGATGCAGGTGGTGCTGCTGTGTTGGGGCACCATTGACCTAGCATCATGCTTTGTAGCTTTGGCCTAGCAGGGTAGCATTAAGGTGCTGTAGCTTTGGCTAAGTGACTCTGAGGAGCACAGTGGGAGCTTGACACCAGCAACAACCATAAGGCTCCTTCTACGAGTCTTGGGAGCCTCAGCTTCAGTTATTACTACATGGCTACTGGGAGGCCTGAGATCTTGGGCACACACAGGACACCTCCATGGCTCCTGGAAACAGTTGGGAAGACACCAAGGGGAAGTGAAGGGGCCACAATAGTGTGTGAAGGAAAAATCAGAGAAATACTGTTCACTTTAATGCGATCTTATTTTTACCTTTCAGACCAGGCTTGGGAAAGCACAGGTAATGCATAAACAAGATAGGTATTGGATGTGCAAATAATATTTACTCATAATAGCAATATAGGTAGATTAAATTATATATATTATATATTAACATTAATATACACACATAAGCAGTATTATATATATTATAACCATTATCAGATATATGCCTGTGTATGTGTGTGTTGTGTGTAAACATTTGCATAAACAGAAATCAATTGATTGGAGTTTTTATTGTCATAGATACTGATCATGTCGGTCACATGCAGAAAAATGTGAAAGCAGTAAAGGTCAATAAAAAGCAACAAATGGCCCAACCTAATTTGAATATGGTCAGGCTAATATCATAAAGCCCATTGCACTTGTGGAGAGCGTAAAAAATAGCACCAGAAGATATTGTAAGGCAGTCAGGTGTTTTTTTTTTATTGTTGCTTTTTCTTTTTGTTCGTTTGTTTGTTTTTTTTTCAGTAAGAAAGGATAGAAGAAAAATAGTAAAAACTACATTGGGTGCCAGGATTTATTGTGTTTATTCAAAGTAAAGTTAACACTCTTAATGGCTCTGTTTCTCTCAGCCTGAAAAGAAATATATGATAACTTTTCACAGATGAGATGCCCAAAGGTATTATATTGTTTCCTTATTAAGAAGAAGTTAATAAAACCTTTAATATCAAGAATTACAGAATATAATGAATGGTATTTCCATAGTTAATTCAGAAAAATGTGGCCTTTTGTTTTGTTTTGTTTTTCTGTTTCTTTCCTAGTTTCCAGGGAAAGAAGTAAGAGTTTTAATTTTGAGGTGTGTTTTGGAGGGAGGATATTTGTCTGGCAGAGGGAAGACAACCCCATCACTGTGTTTTGAATTTGGGAGGTCAGTGTGTTTGTGTGAGTGTGTGGATGTGTGTAACTATTTGTGACTGTAGGGTATTTGGAGATTTTATATCATAAAGGTAGAGGAGGAGAATGGCTTGTGTGTGGTTTGATTCCCAAGAGTGTGAAGAGGAATGGAGGGCTGGAGATTCTGAGGGTGACAGAGACATGAGCCTTCCGGAGCAGGGCACCCAGATGTGGCAGAACCTCGTGTAGTGTGTTAGTTTTCTATTGCTGCTTAGACTGGATTACCATAAACTTAATGACTTAAAGCAATACAAATTTGTTACCTTACAGTTCTTCCATATGCCAGAAGTCTAGCGGGCTCACCTGAGGCTCTTCAGGCTAAAATCAAGGTGTTGGCAGGCCTGCTTTCCTTTCTGGAGGCTCTCAGGGAGAATCTGTTTCCTTGTTCATTCATGTTGTTGGCAGAATTCAGTTCCTTATGGTTGTAGGACTGAGGTCCCCAATTCCTTGTTGGCTGCCATCTAAAGGCTGTTAGCTTTCAGAGGCTGCCTGCATTCCTTGGCTCCTGGTTCTATGCCTCCATCTTCAAAGCCAGCAATGGCAGGGCAAGTCCCTCTCAGGTTTTGAATCTTTCCTGCCTCTTTTTCCACCTTACCTCTGATGAACTGTTCTGCCTTCCTCTTTCATTTTTAAGGGCTCATGTGAATACATTGGAGCTGCTGGGTAATCCAGGATAATCTCCCTATTTTAAGGTCTGCAACCTTAATTTTATCTGCAAAGACCCTTTTGCCATATAATGTAACACACAGGTATAACACCAGGTGGTAAAGATCTTGGGAGTCAAAATTTTGCCTGCCACACATGGGAATTACTATTTGGGTTACTTTTTAGACCGAGGCTTTAAGAACCTCAGTGATCATCCCTTTGGCCAAACTTGGTACAGAGGTTACAAAGTTGTCAGTGGAGCTGGAGACTCTTGAATAAATCTCAAGGGCCTGGGAAGGAGTCACAGCAGTGGTGGCCTCAAGCCCCAGGATTCTTCTCTGATCCAAAGATAGAGGATTCTGAAAAATGACTGGTATTGGACTTCTGGCCAAACTTGGAGAGCTGTGGTATGTACCAGTTATAATGCTTTTAGCTACAAATAACAAAAGCTTGGGTTCAGCTGGCTTAACAATAATAACTTCTGTTATTGTAGACAACACAAAGTGCAAAGGTCGGGCGGCTAAAGAGTTGGTTAACCCTGTGGCTCAAAAATGCCACCAGGGACCTAGATTCTCTCTTTCTTCTCTGCCATCTTCAACTGACTGGTCTTGTCTTCAAGCTGTGGTCCTTTGTGGCTTTAGGTTGCTGCCTTGATTTCACATCTAGAGATGCCTGTATCCAATGGAGAAGAGACCATCTCATTCTGCGTCTCCTTGAAAGATGGAAGGAAATGTTTCCCAGAAGCTTTCTGCTTTCCTGTGTGTCTCAGGCCAGAATTGCACCCCATCCTCCTTCTGACAAGGTGCTCTGTTGGGACTACTCAGGATTCACTCACCTGGGCTAGAGCTGGGGTGGCAAATGATGGACATCTGAACAAAAATCAGGGCTCAGCTAGGGAGAACATTGGAATGGATGTTGTGCAGGCCACTGGTGGTGTCCCTGACAGGGAGAGGGTCAGATATAATTTGATTTCGGAAAATGAAGAAAAATAAATGTGACATTTATTACATTCTGTTTCCACACAGCATCAATGATCACATTAATCTTACTGCCATGAGCAGGGAGGCCTGGTCAGAGAGTTTAAGAGACTTGCTCAGAGCTACACAGCAGGTAAATAGAGGGTCATGGCTTGGACCCAGGTTTTCTGACTCAAATCTACTTCTCTTTCCACTACCCTGGAATTGTGTTGTAATAATTGAATAGATCCTTCTTTAATACCAAAATTATACCATATGCTTCAACTATGCATTTTGATTTCTGGCAAAAACATGCCTATTTCTAAACCACCTATTATAGTTTTGCCTAGTTCTTAAACAGATATCAAATTAATACATTGGAAGGAGATAAATTTCTCCCTGCCTCAAACACTGTATATTCACATTAGGAGAGATGACTGCAGAAGAGACAGTCAAGACATTTGTGGATCTTTAGTTCGGCATTCAGTGTGACATTGATTTAAACTTCTCATTTTTTTCCTCAAGAAAAAAAATTTAACAAGAAGAGGCAAAACTACTGAATTTAAAATTGCATTTAAAAATGTCATCCTCAAATAAACGAAAACAAAGCTGTAGGCAAATGGATTTTCTAAACTGTTTGCCTCAAATCACATCTAGCTGAGAAGAAAATGGGAGAAGTTTTAGCATAAAATATAATTATTTGGGAGCCAATATGATGCAGAAAACAAAGGTTAAGTAAGAAAGGACATTCTGAGCCAGAATAGTAATAAGTAGAAGTAGCAAGTCAGTGTATTTCAGCAAGAATACGTATGATTTTTTTTTTTTAAGAGACAGGCTCTCGCTATGTTGCTGAAGCTGGACTTGAACTCTGGGCTCAAGCGAGCCTCCTGCTTCAACCTCCTGAGTAGCTGGGACTACAGGCATGTGCCCCTACACCCAGCTCTTGTATGGAATTTTTATATGGAATGTGTAATACATAAACTATTCAAATCACTGAATGCTTGTGGGGTATCCATTGCACCTGGAAATTAAACCAGGCTATCTCTTCATACAAAAGTGGAGAAAGCACTAAACAGGCTAAAGAAAATTACCTCTCTACTCTTGCCTTCTGTTTTCTGTTAGTCTTATATGAAGCTTTTAAGGGATAGTCAACTGCACAAAAGCAACATCTGCTTGACAGATTTCCTTTAGTCCTGGAGCCCACCATTCCGTTCTACCTCACTGAACATGTTTATTGGAAAGTATGAGAAGATTCCAGTGGAAGCACAGATGCATTTATTTAACTAGCTGCTTGTTTCTTTGGAACTGCTCTTTTAAAATGGAGGCAAGAGTTTTGGGGCTGGTTACAATGAGTGGCAATGTCCACTTGTGGGAAATACTGAATGATGGATAATGTAACAGCTGCAATGAGTATTTGGCAGAATGGAAAATGTTCTAGATTTAGCTCCCTTGCATGCATGTCCAGGGAATGATTAGCATGTTGGCACGATGAGGTCAGTGTCATTTTTAGCCAAAACACACTCCAAGGTCAGAAAGTTAACTTTTGATTGTCTGTTGTGTTTTTAAAGATCTGCTGGCACAGGTCTTTGGGTTTTCCTTTTGAAGGTCATTTTCTGAATTAATGGGTTTCTAACTGTGTCTATGGCTAGGAAAATGGATTTCAGTGAAAATCAAGAAGATTGTATTTTTTAAAAAGACATTTATTGATTAGTAATATATATAAATTGTTAAGATACCTGTCTTTTCCCATATTGGTAGCAACTATCAGGTTGCATATATATAATTGCCAATAGTTGACAATTTTTACCT
Source organism: Pongo abelii (assembly GCF_028885655.2). NCBI lineage: Eukaryota > Metazoa > Chordata > Mammalia > Primates > Hominidae > Pongo > Pongo abelii. The sequence goes on from NC_071995.2 coordinate 56,061,787, forward strand.
TAAAGAAGGCAATTTTATATGGTCCAACTGAATATATACTATATTTCAATTCAATCTAACACTTTAACAAATATTAAGTTCCTGCTGAGGTACTATGTTAAGTGTTGAAGCTACAGGGATGAACAAAATAGTCATGGGTCTTGTCTTCACAAAGCTTACAGTCTAGAAGGGGTGGCAGACAATTAAATCATTGCTTTGATAGCAGAAGGACAGTTACTGTGTGAATTCAGAGCAAGGGAAGCTAATCCATTTTAGAGTGGTCAAAAGAATCTTCCCAGAGGAATGAAAGCTAAGCTGAGCTTGAAGGATGAGTGAGAGTTAAATGGAAGAGTAGAACAGAGGCGAAGAAGCTCCTGGCAATGGGAACAGCAGTGTGAAGACAGGGAGGTAAGAGCAATAGAGCAGGGGTGTGTGACATGACGGGAGCTGAGCGACACTCAGAGTGGAGGGGGGCTATCTAGACAGATGATGCTGGGAGGGAAGAAAGGCCCCATGGTGAAGAGAAGAATCTGGTAATTCTGTAATAAAATACTTACCTGTCTATTCTGAAGGCATCAAGGAACTACTGGACAAGGAGTGACGTGATCATGACGGTGCTGTATAAAAAGGGCCACGTGGTTGCTGTGTGGAGCATAGGTTGGAATCTGGGAAGTCACCTAGGAGGCTGTTCCTGGAATCCAGGCAATAAAAGATGGTGGCCTGTACTGGGGCAGTGAGCATGGGGATGAAACATGGAAGACTCCGTGAGCTGCTTGGGAGGCAAATTGATGGGTCTTGGTGATTCCAAGATCAGTGGGGAGGGGGCAGGGATGGGTGACAGAGAGATGGGAAGGAGAATTGCTCTCTGAATGTAGAACTGCTTCTGGGTCACTGGAATTTTCACTCGCCACAGTGGTTTGACTTCTTAAATGACTCAGTGGACTCCAGTATCACAACTTGCCACCAGGTGCTGCTCTCTAACATCTGAATTCTAGCTTAAAAACTCTCTAGGAGGTTTTGGGCTATGTAATAATTATTAGATTTTAGCTTTAACAATTCCAAAATGTGTGCATGGAATTTATTTAACATGGAGGAATACCAGCAGAGTTTTGTTACTTAAAATCTGATGATAAAAGTTTCATTTTATAGTTCAATCCTATGGACATTGTAAGACTTTGGTCTTTAAATCAGTTCCATGTTCTGCTTAGAGATAGTGTGGATTTGAATGCAGTAAAGCTAGAAAAGGGGTGAAGCTGGTTCATTGTTAGAAGACTGATTTTTTTTTTTTTTTGAGTTTTTACACAAGCCTTTTTTGTATTCAGTGTTGTTTATTGAGGAGTGAATGAGAGACTACTGCCAGACATGCCAATGACACTTCACATTCAAGGGCTGGAAACTGGGAAGCTTCCCAACTAAGTCACTGTATAAGCCTTCTGGGAAAAACAACCAAAGTGACATCAAATATGCCATCTTCATGCTTGTTGTCTGTCATCAGTTTTTTTCAACTTTTGGGTCCACTGGTTTGCTGGGTAGTAGGAGAAGACTGATTCTTCAAAAAAAAAAAAAAAAAAAAAAAATAGGGCCTGGATTTTCATTTTGACAGACATCAGCTCAATTAGATCAGTGCTTTCAAGATGGTTCTTTCCTCTAGACTAGGAGGAAATGTGAAGAGAACACTTATTTGTTGAGTACCTATTTTTTTCACATACTTTAAATTTTAATTTAGTCCCCAACCTTTTGAGGTAGATCTTTGTATCTCTATGTTATAGATGAAGAAATCTAGGGCGAGGCAGATTAATTGACGTGCCCAAGGTTACATAGCTGCCAAATAACACAACTGAGGCTTGATTTTAAAGCATACTTTTGCCTTCCACTTTATGGTGTCATCTCTGTCATGTCTCATACCCACAGTATGCCATCATGCCCATCATGCACAGATGCATGATTAAAATAAAAGCTCTTTGATATCCAACTTCAATTTCATTTAACTGTCTTCTAACACATTCGTTTAATCAGCTATGGTAGCAATCTTATTCAAGTAAGGTTAGTAGACTCATGTTGATAATGAGCTTGATAAATGAGTTGGTAAAAGGATACTGTTGCAACTGAAGACATTTTTGAAGTGGTTATTTGTATGTTTTAATGGATAAAAAGCAATTGTTACTATAGGATCCTTTTTGGGGCCTCAGTGCTCAGGGCAGATGGAATCCTGTCAATCAAACTTTCAGATAATAACAATTTAGCCACCAGAGATAAAGGAGCAATGCCCATATTAATATACAGTAGTTTATAGGGCCACCAAACAGAAGCTATTATGGCTGCTTGTAGGACCACTGAGTGGGAAAGCCTGCCATGTTGCTGTTATGGCAGATATGATTATCTGGAGGCTGTCTGCAAGGAGAATCCACCTGTAAGTGATTCAGAAGCTATCATATTCTATCGAGGAAAAAAAAATGTGGCTGGAGTCATTTGGGCCTCTTGAACAAAGAGGTCAGAACATGGTCACCCATTTTCAATTTCTTAGCGTAGACTGTAATAAAGTCCACATGATTAGAAAAAGATGATGTAGCAATATTAAGTCAGACAGAAGAGGCTTCAAGAAAAAGAGTATTAGAGATGAAGAGGGTTTCTACATAACAATAACGGTTCGATTCACCAGGGAGATATAAAAACTTAAATTGATATACACTAATATCATTTTTAAATACATAAAACAAAAGTTGACGGAACTGTAAAGAGACAACCATGCCAGACATATCTGGTAGGTGAGTGGGAAATTTTAATCTACTTTTCTCAGTAATTAATAAAGCAGTTAAAAAATAAAAAGGATATAGAAAATTTTAATAACACTAATTGTGTTATTGGTCCAACAGACATTCACAGATCACTGTACCACCAGTCTTAGGAAATTTTGGAACATACTTTATGTAATTTATGGATTAAAGCAAAAATTATAGTGAAAAACAAAATACTGAGCAATAATGAATATACAACAAATAATTTACAAGATGCATCAAAACAACACTTTGAAGAAAATGTACAGCCATGAATGTATATATTAAAAAAAGAAGAAAGGCTAAAAATTAAAGAACGAAGCATGCAACTTAAGACATTAGAAAAATAGTAGCAAAACAAATTTCTTCAACAAGAAGGAAGATTATAATAAAGATAGCGTATATTAATGAAAAAGAAAATAAAGATACCACAGAAAGACTCAAAAAAGATAATTGTTGTATTTTTGAAAAGATAAATAAAATTAACAGTCTTCCTCTGGGAAGAACAATCAAAAAAGGAGAGAAGGCACAAATAAAAGTTGCTTGGGTGAACAAAACAGCATAACCATAGGTGATGTGGAGATTAAAAAGAAAGTTTAAGAATGTAACGAACAATATTTTGCCTATAGATTTTTTTTAGCCAAAATAGATCTTTTTTTGTTTGCTTGTTTTTTGTTTTTGTTTTGGAGAAAAATAATTTGTTGGCTCATGTAACTGGATGTACAAGAATGGACTTAAGGCACGGCTGAATTCAGGGACTTATGTCATTATATCTGCTCCTTTCTCCATCTCTTGAGTCCACTTAAATTTTATTTTATTTTTTATTCAGGGAAAATATTCATATGAAATTTGTCATCTTTACCATTTCAAAATGTACTGTTCAGTGACAGTAAATACATTTATAATCTTTTTTTCCATTATCATCTTCCCCCTTCCCCTTCCGGGCCTCTGGTAATCACTAATCTCTAATTCCAGGAGATTCACTTTTTTAGCTTGCACGTATGAGTGAGAACATACAATATGTGTTTTTCTGTGCTTTGCTTATTTCACTTAATATGATGACCTCCAGTTCCATCCATGTTGCTGCAAATGACAGAATTTCATTTTTTATGGCTAAATAATATTCCATTGTGTGTGTGCATGTGTGTATGTACATATACACACATACATACGTACATATACATACATTTTCTTTATCCATTCACTTGTTGACGGTCACTTAGGTTGATTCCATATTTTGGCTATTTGTGAATAGTGCTGCAATAAATATGAGAATGAGATATCTCTTTGATATATTAATTTTCTTTCTTTCTTTTTTTTTTTGAGATGGAGTCTTGCTCCTTTGCCCAGGCTGGAGTGCAATGGCACGGTCTGGGCTCACTGCAACCTCCGCCTCCTGGGTTCAAGTGATTCTCCTGCCTCAGCCTCCTGAGTAGCTGGGATTACAGGTGCCCGCCACCATGCCCAGCTAACTTTTGTATTTTTAGTAGAGATGGGGTTTCACCATGTTGGCCAGGCTGGTCTCAAATTGCTGACCTCGTGATCCACCCACATTGGCCTCCCAAAGTGCTGGGATTACTGGTGTGAGCCACCGTAATCCCATTAATTTTCTTTATTTTGGCATTAATTTTCTTTATTTTGAATATATTCCCAGTAGTGAAATTGCTGGATCATCATATGAAAGTTCTATTTTTAGGTTTTTTGAGAAACCTCCATACTGTTCTCCATATTGGTTGCATGAATTTACATTCCCACCAATAGTGTGTGAGGGTTCCTCTTTTTCCACATCCTTACCAGCATCTATTGCCTGTCTTTTTGTTACAAGGCATTTTAAGTAGAGTGAGGTGATATCCTGTTATGGTTTTGATTTGAATTTTCCTAATGATTAATGATGTTGAGTATTTTTTTCATGTACTGTTGGCCATTTGTATGTCTTCTTTTGAGAAATGTTCAGATCTTTTGACCATTTTTTGATTGAATTATTTGTTTTGTTTTGCTTTTTGCTATTGAGACAAGGGTAATTAACTGGCACAATATGTAACGACGGATTGTTAAAAAATTCTGTTTAAAAGACAAAAATGTACACTATTACCACTTCTATTCAACTTTATATCTTGTCTAGTCTAGCAGGCCAGAAAAGAGAAATAAAAAGTATAAAAATTTGAGAAGATATAGAAAGATTAGAATTATTTTTAAATGATATAACTTAACTTCCAAGGGTCTGTAGACAAATTATTAGACTTAATAAGAGTTTTACAAGGTTCTTTGATGTAACTATTATATAAAAATCGAATACACTTCCATACATCAACAATGAACAGTTAAAAAACAAACTTTTAACATTTAGCATTTATAATAGCTTACAAAATAAAAGGTACCTAGGTAAAAATCTCATCAAAGATGTGTGAAATCTTTATAGAAAAAATCATGAAACTTTATTGAAAGACATTTAAAAATGAACGGCCATATCATTTTCAAAGACAAGAAGACTCAATATCATTAAGAAGTAATCTATCTCCAAATTAGTCAATAGATTTAATAAAATTTCAGTAAAAAAAGAAAGGTGTTTTTGTGAATCTTGAAAAACTTACCCTAAAATAGAAATTGAGAAGCAAAGAACCAAGAATAGCTAATATATTCCTGAAGAACATGAGGTTGGGGAACTGATTGTACTGTAATATTGTAGATGATGTGACATTGGTACATCGGTAGACAAACAGGCCAATGCAACAGAATAGAGAGTCCAGAGACAGACACATCTATATAAGGAAAGATATAATAAAAAAGATGTATTTCAGATCAGTGGTGAAAAATGAAGCACTCAGTGGGAAATGCTGTCCTTGTGGGAAACAGTGCATTACTACTCTTATCATACACAAAATCAGTTAAGGACCTAAATGTTAAAGATGAAAGTTTAAGACTTTTGGAAAAAAATATTGGAGGATATTTTTATTTCCTCAGGGTTGGCAAGGTTTTTTAAAACAAGACACAGACAGCATGTACATAAAGGAAATGACTGATAAACTATACATTACAAATAACTTCTGTTCATTAAAAAGCACACAAATAGGATGAAAAGGCAAGACACAACTTAAGAGAAGATAATTTCAACTCTACATAACTGGGCAAAGGCTTTTTTTGCAGTTCATATAGAATTCCTAAAATCAATAAGAAAAATATGGCTCAAGTCATTCAATGATTCTTGAAGTGTCCATTGCAGACCCCTATAGATAAATACTACTGTAGGCCTTTAGGGTTTTGAAACAAAGCTCTGCCATCCTCTTCCAATAACCAGTCTTCTTTTGAGAAACACCTGGCTTCCTAGTGGGCCTTAGTAGAAATTAAACATTGACCGTGGGTCACCGAGATACTACGTGATGTGAAGTACCCGCCATGAACACTATGAGGAAGTTGCTGTGATTCTGCTGCTGTTCCTGTTATTTGTTTCCTGGTAAGCATGGTCCTGTGTTTTTTTTTTTTTTTTTTTTTTTTTTTCTTTCCATCATGGCAGCTTAGTAGAAGCCTCAAAATCTCTTCTCTAACTTTATGAGTGTTGAGAAGCAGGATGTGGTGGCTCAGACAGTATCAGAAGATTCCTTGAAGCCAGCAGTAGAGGTGGTGGCTATCCAGTCCCCCACTTCCTGATCATGCAGATTGTAGCTTTTTGGTGGATCAGTTTTGTCCCATTGTTCAGGGAGTTGTTCCTGGAAGTTTAGTGTGTCAGTTCAGGTCAGCTGAGAAGCAGATGTCAAGATGGAAATTTCTCCCAATAAATGTGAGAGATTTATGGAGGAAAATGCCTGTGAAGAATAAAGCCAGGAGGGAGCAGGAGTGCGCAGGGAGATGAGGCTCTGACATCACCCATAAAATGAGAGGGGAAGGAAGGAGGATTGAGCAGGAAGAGACCTGGATTGCAGTGCAGCTCTGAGAAAAGTCTCGGCTAGGCTGATGGGCAGTACCCAAGCACAGCCTGCTTGTCAGAGGGGTCCTGCACTGGGCAGGAGGAGCCTGGCTCTAGAACTCCCACTGTACTAACTACTCACTGGCTTGGAGTCACTGGTTTGGAGCAGGCTGTGTAAGGTGTGGCCTCGTGTGGATGCTGGGGTAGGTGCTGAAAGTGGCAACTGCCAGCCAACTGATCTCAGAGCAGGTTCTTTCTCAAAGAGAGATCTGGGCAGCACAGTCCCAGGGTTGTCTAACTCAGCCTGGAGGCTTCTCCTGTTTTTCTAATGATTTTTTTTTTTTAGAGCATCAAAATTCTGTTTCAAATCACTCACCTTAAACTAGCTTGTACAGTTTCTGTTACTGGTAGTTGAACCCTGACTACTATAACCCTTAAGCTCAGCAGAGTATCTGATGTATTGTAGAGGATCAATAATATTTCTTGTATTAATTAATTTAAGCAGAATGGCTAAAGGTCTTTTAAGAACAGAATATATATTTTTTATTATACTTTAAGTCTGGGATACATATGCAGAATGTGCAGGTTTGTTATATAGGTATACACGTGCCATGGTGGTTTGCTGCATCCATCAACCCATCATTTACATTAGGTATTTTTCCTAATGCTATCCCCTCCTCTAGCCCCCAACTCCCCGACAGGCCCCGGTGTGTCATGTTCCCCTCCCTGTGTCCATGTGTTCTCATTGAAGAATAGGATATTTAACATTTAATTGCTGGTTGTTTGCATTGCTGCAAATAATCCTTTTAGCAAATTCTGATAGACCCATAAAACCATATTTAGGGGTGATGTGGCTGCCACCATTCATCAGTCTGCTGATGCTTATGTTGGGGTAGCAGGAGGGATTGTGGTCCAGGAGTTCCAGGCTGTGGTTGGTAGCGAATGAATTATTCCTGATGCAGAGAAGCAGCTACAACTTGAATTCCTTGCAGGAGATGATGAAAGGAAAAATACAGTGCAGGGAGGTCACTTTAGAATGGGTGGGTAGGTGGCATGTGGAGGCTGGTATATGGGTTTACATGCAAAGCAATGAATTCCATATATATCTTTATAGTTCTTCCTCAGATTTAAACATCAGCCATCAGAGCCACCTCCTTTTCTCTCTCTTGCTGCCATCCCAAGTTCTTTATTAAAGCTAATCAGCTCTCTTAAATGGAAGGATTAAAGCAATCACCCTAATTCAGTCTACGCTCAGGAAGGCTCATTGTGTTTATAAAATCTTAGCTGTTTTCTGAGAACTATGTTTACTAAATTTTGAACTCTACCATCAAATTCCCCCAAAATATTGAATATAATGAAGAAAAATATTTTTGAAAGAAGTTGATGTCAACAGTTTTACAGAAAAATTCTTGGGCAAAGGGGAAACACACAACATATCAAGACTTCTAAAATTAAAATTAGTCAGCACTTCTCTAAAAAAAGCTCACCTTTTTGGTGGAAAGAGCTTCGGGGAAACACACTTAACTTACTGAGACTTCTAAAATGAAAATTTAGTCAGCACTTCCCTAAAAACACTCACTTTTTTTGCTGAGAAGAACTGCAGGAAACTTAGGTGGAGGTGGTAATTTGTCCAGGTAATAAACACATTAAGAACGAGAGCAGCAATCAAAGTTTTTCCTCAATCATATCTCAGGCTAATGGAGCTGAGTGCTTTCTGGTTGGGCATTTTGCATTCTGCATCTGGAACCACCCAGGCTGATGAAAGAAACTGATCTATAGTAGTATTTAGTTTTGCCAAGCAGTGTTTAATATTCCAAATGAAAAGCTGTGGAATCTCACTTGAAAAGGAGGACAAATTTAAACCAGTGTCTAATTCTCAGCCTTCTTTTTTCATTTCATCATGGTGACCTGGTACTCCCTGCTGTCTAGTGCTTTGGTTCATTATTGTGTCTGTACAGGGACTGCACCTGCCATACAAAAGCACTTAATTTAAGCATTTGGGAAGATGCCATTAATAGACTTAAAGAAAAATGTTATATGTATAATATATGTACGGATATTTGGACCCACTGATAATTTATTTAATATTTTAAAAACATTTATTTAAAAATAACAATTCTTTAATATCATAACACATCTAATAAATTATATATAATAAATTTTAAAATTTATTAGCTATGATATTAAAGAATTGATAAAGATATCTAAAAAGGATATCTAATACATTTTAAAATTTATTTATTAAATAATTGTTATCTTACTCTTTGTTTAAATAGTGTTACTTTTTGCTTGAGTCAGGATGTCATTAAGTTTCACACATTGTGATGGATTGATGTGCATTTAAGCCTCTTTTAATCTACAGGCTCTCCCCATTCCTATGCCTCTCTGTCTCGATGTCTCCTCTTGCAGTTTTATTGGTTGAAGAAATGAGGTCATTTGTTCTGCAGAGTTTCTTACAGTCTGGATCTTGCTGACTGCATCTCTGGGATGCCTTTTAGCATGTTCCTCAGTTCTTTGTATTTCTCAAGAATTAGTAGCTGGATGCAGGCTTGATCAGATTCATGGTTGTCTTTTGGCAAGACTCCTTCATAGACAGTGCTCTGTGTTCCCATCAGGAAGTACATGATGTCTAGCTGTGTGTGTGTGTGTGTGTGTGTGTGTGTGTGTGTGTGTGTGTGTGTGTGTGTGTGTGTGTGTGATGGAAGCAACTACAGACTACAGGGGAGATCACTGACTAGACAGATTATTAATTCAAAATAAAAAGCTGCTGACTTTTTATTCTGAAATAAACTCATAGGAATTTGGAAAAATAGTATACAGTCACATGTACCCTTCACCTACCTTCCCTTATCTATGTAAGGAACATGTAACCCTAGTTCAATATCAAAACAGGGAAATTGACACCAGTACAATAATCATACACTTTTAAATGTGTTCTGATGAGAATATTTTTCTTTTAAAAGTCCAGTGAAAGAATCATAAAAAACTTCATAATTTGGTTAATTACATGTGACTTTCATAAATTTGTTCCACCTCAAAATAAGAAAATTAATCTCTGAAAATTAATTTATGAACCTAGGTTAAAATACATCAAAGCTAGCTTTATTTTGAGCTGAAGATAGAATTGGCACTGTCTGATCCTGTTCCAGGACACTTATTTGTAATTCAGTGGTTTAAGTGTGGATTCTGGGTGTCCAGAAAAAAATAATGCCAAAGGCCCAGTTTTGTTAAATGCAAAAGAAACAACCTCAGAGATGAGGTCACCTTCCTTTCCCTTGAAATGCAGGCAATGCACTTACATAATGAGTCCATGGAAAACTAGCATAGAACAGAGCTAACAGGAATGACAAAAACATTTTTAGTACTTTCTAATTTACAAAGTACTTTAGTTAAATAAAACTACCCTGTAATGGGATGTCTGAACCTAAGAATCAGTGGAGGTCATGTCTTGCTTAGAATATGAATTCCTTCTTTTGTGATAGCAGAGAAAAACTTGGCAATTTTGACATAGTGACAGTGTTGCTTACAGCAGTTTAAACGTTTGTTGGAATATTTCTGAGGATTCCTTCTTGTCTAGTTTTGAAATTTAAAATTATTATTTAGGTTCATAACTTGTAAAAATTGGGAGAAAATTTTGAAATCAATTGCGGTATCTACTCAAGATACACATGAGAAACTGAGGTCTAGAGAAGTGAAGTACAGTCATCCCTCGGTAAGCTGGCGGGATTGGGTCCAGGATCCCATGGATACCAAAATCCACGGGTGCTCAAGTCCCTGATATAAAATGGTGTTGTATTTGCACATAACCTATGCACACTCTCCCATGTACTTTAAACCTTCTCTAGATTACTTACATTACCTAATACAATGTAAATGCTATATAAATAGTGGTTATACTGTTTTGTTGAGGGAATAATGACAAGAAAAAATTCAATAATGACAAGAAAAAAGTCTGTACCTGTTCAGTACAGATATAATCCTCCCCACAAAATATTTTCAATTTGCCATTGGTTGACTCCATGGATAGAGAGTACTAGGGATAGCCAGGTATGTCTTCTAAACCCCCACAGTACAGAGGGCTGACTGTAATTTGCTTAAGGTCACCCAGTGAGCCTTTGGCTGGGCCAGCAAAGTTATGTCTCTTCACCACTAAGCCAGGATTTGGGGCAGATGAGGAGCATGTGTGAAGGCCCAGAGGCCGAAGGGATCTGTTTCAGCCATGAGCATGACTGTGGCTTCTTGTTCCCTGTAGTATCCCCAAGTTTTCTGCAGCATCTGACATGGAAAGGAGAGTTTGGCATGTGAGTGTCCAGTGTGGCTCTGGTGCAAGATTAATATGGGGGAGTGACAGGAGATGAGACACTGAAGAGGCTGGCAGGGACAAACCCTCACACACTTTGTACACCGTGTTAAAGGGTTGGAACTTTGGGTTGGTAGATAACAGCCCTGAAGAATTTTAAAATAACATAATCAAATTACGACTTTAGGAAAATCATTTGGCAACAGATGAAAGATGAACAGCTACAAGCCGATGAGACTGGAGTGGAGACAGCACACAGATCCCTGGTGGAAAGGAAGGGGCTGATGATAGGGATCCCACTAAGGCAGTGACATGGAGGATGGCGTTCACAGAGTTGCATTTGGAAGATGCTCAGTGGTGGGCTTAGTTAAACGGTGACAGAGGAGTGAAGGCTGACTCCTGAGTTCCTGCAGTGGGTAAAGTGGTTGGTGGTCTTTTGTTTGCTAAGATAAGGAATGCAAGCTGCCTGGGTGAGAACCAGGAGATTGACTCTTGAGATGATGGATGTGGGTCTGGAGCTCAAGAGAGAAGCGCCAGCCCCTCAGGGAGGAGACAGTGTAGTGGAAGTTCACAAATTTAACATTTTTTTTCTTTTCTTTCCTTTTTTTTTTTTTTTTTTTTTTTTTGAGATGGAGTTTCGCTCTTGTTCCCGGGGCTGGAGTGCAGTGGCGCCATCTCGGCTCACCGCAACATCCGCCTCCCGGGTTCAAGCAATTCTCCTGCCTCAGCCTCCCTAGTAGCTGGGATTACAGGCATGCGCCGCCTGGCTAATATTTTTGTTATTTTTAGTAGAGACGGGGTTTCTCCAAGTTGGTCAGGCTGGTTTTGAACTCCCGACCTCAGGTGATCCGCCAGCCTCGGCGTCCCAAAGTGTTGGGATTACAGGCATGAGCCACCGCGCCCGGCCTAACATCTTTTAAAGAAGCATTTTGGGCCGGGCGGGGTGGCTCAAGCCTCTAATCCCAGCACTTTGGGAGGCCGAGGCGGGCGGATCACGAGCTCCAGAGATCGAGACCATTCTGGCCAACATGGTGAAACCCCGTCTCTACCAAAAGTACAAAAATTAGCTGGGCATGGTGGTGTTTGCCTGTAGTCCCAGCTACTCGGGAGGCCGAGGCAGGAGAATTGCTTGAACCCGGGAGGCGGAGGTTGCAATGAGCCGAGCACGCACCACTGCACTCCAGCCTGGTGACAGAGTGAGACTCTGTCTCAAAAAAACAAAAAAAAACAAAAAAAAAAAAAAAAGAGAAGCATTTTGTCGACACAATACAGACCTCAGTGTGTTTCTGACACTAAGACACCCAGTCTGTATCTTTGCAGCAGTGATGAAAATAAAAGTGCTTCTGGTGGTTTCAAAACCTTAAAACATGACGTTAATCTCTGCTGTTGCTTTTTCCACGCTTGTTTGGAGAAGCTGAGGTTTTCAAAGGTGAGCCAAAATTCGAACCAGCAGCGGGCAGCGCCCCAACTTGCACGCTCACTCAGCAACCTTGGAGGCATGTACTGAGGTCCAGAGGCGGCTGAACAACCGCCTGGTGCCACTCAAGTTTGCTCCCTGGTTCCCATCGCTCTCCTCACCCCCACTGCTCTCTCCCCAGAGCAGCTTAGCCAAGTATTTCTTCTAACTTCTAATATTCTCCCGGAGAGGGGTTCAGGGAAATACAATTTTCTCTGTCTCATTACATTTTCAGATTTTTAAACTTGGTTATTGATTTTATTACATTCATCTATTTTTACTTCTGTATCTCTTACCAAATTATAAGTTGTTTGAAGGGAGGAAATGTAACTTATTCCTCTTTTTTGGAACCCAGATCCAAGTTTGGATCTTAGTACAGCTCTTAATAAATGGAGTTGAAATGAAAGTATTTTAGTTTCAGGTTTCTAATTTTTTTTTATAAAATAAAGTTTCCATAAGAATTGTTACAAGAACTTTTATAAAAGAAACAAGTGCCCTACTCTTTCTCATTTGGTTCATTCAGATATCTTTCTTATATTAACAAAAGTACTTAGAATATAGAAATATTCTATAAAAACTATTTTTTGAACTCCAGAGATAGTCTACTTTAGTTTTTTTTGGCACTTGGATTTTTTAATGCCTTTGATTTTATACACATGACTTTAAAAATGGGCAATGGTTGCCTTTTGGGCATATTGAATTTAAGCAAATGTGTTTAGGTCTCTCATGGGTGGTGGCAAAGGTGAGTTTAAGATAATGCATTTTGCAACAAACAATTCAAATGATAAATAAGCTATTCTCTGAATTAGCCACTTAGGAAAGGCTGGGGTGTATGGAAATTAATTCTGTGTAGCTGAACATTCTTTTTTTTTGTATTAAAAAATGGTTAGTCTTTATTGAAAGCTTATATATGAAGTGTTTTTGTGTGTATATATATATATTTTTATTTTTTTAAGTTTTACTTTAAGTTCTGGGATACTTGTGCTGAATGTGTGGATTTGTTACATAGCTATACATGTGCCATGGTGGTTTGCTGCACCTATCAACCCGTCATCTAGGTTTTAAGCTTGGCATGCATTAGGTATTTGTCCTAATGCTCTCCCTCCACTTTACCCCAACCCCCTGACAGGCACCAGTGTGTGGTGTTCCCCTCCCTGTGTCCATGTGCCCTCATTGTTCAGCTCCCACTTGTAAGTGAGAACATGGGGTGTTTGGTTTTCTGTTCCTGTGTTAGTTTGCTGAGATGATGGTTTCCAACTTCATCCATGTCCCCGCAAAGGACATGAACTCATTCTTTTTTATGGCTGCATAGTATTCCATGGTGTATATGTGCCACATTTTCTTTACCCAGTCTATCATTGATGGGCATTTGGGTTGGTTCCAAGTCTTTGCTATTGTAAACAGTGCTGCAATAAACATACGTGTGCATGTGTTTTTACAGTAGAATGATTTATAGTCCTTTGGATATATACCCAGTAATGGGATTGCTGGGTCAAATGGTATTTCTAGTTCTAGATCCTTGAGGAATCGCCACACTGTCTTCCACAATGGTTGAACTAATTTACACTCTCACCAACAGTGTAAAAGCATTCCTGTTTCTCCACATCCTCTCCAGCATCTGTTGTTTCCTGACGTTTTAGTGATCTCCATTCTAACTGGCATGAGATGGTATCTCATTGTGATTTTGATTTGCATTTCTCTAATGACCAGTGATGATGAGCTTTTTTTCATATGTTTGTTGGCTGCATAAATGTCTTCTTTTTAGAGGTGTCTGTTCATATCCTTCAACCACTTTTGATGGGGTTGTTTTTTTCTTGTAAATTTGTTTAAGTTCTTTGTAGATTCTGGACATTAGAGCTTTGTCAGATGGATAGGTTGCAAAAATTTTCTCCCATTCTGTAGGTTGCCTGTTCACTCTGATGATAGTTTCTTTTGCTGTGCAGAAGCTCTTTAGTTTAATTAGATCCCATTTGTCAATTTTGGCTTTTGTTGCAATTGCTTTTGGTGTTTTTAGTCATAAAGTCTTTGCCCATGCCTGTGTTCTGAATGGTATTGCCTAGGTTTTCTTCTAGGGTTTTTATAGTTTTAGGTTTTATATTTAAGTCTTTAATCCATCATGAATTAATTTTTGTATAAGGTGTAAGGAAGGGGTCCAGTTTCAGTTTTCTGCATATGGCTAGCCAGTTTTCCCAGCACCATATATTAAATAGGGAGTCCTTTCCTCATTGCTTGTTTTTGTCGGGTTTGTTGAAGATCCGATGGTTGTAGATGTGTGGTGTTATTTCTGAGGTCTCTGTCCTGTTCCATTGGTCTATATGTCTGTTTTTGTATCAGTACCATGCTGTTTTGGTTACTGTAGCTTGTATTGTACTGTATTGCCTCCAGCTTTGTTCTTTTTGCTTAGGATTGTCTTCGCTATGTGGACTCTTTTTTGGTTCCATATGAAATTTAAAGTAGTTTTTTTCTAATTCTGTTAAGAAAGTCAATGGTAGCTTGATGGGAATAGCATTGAATCTATAAATTACTTTTGGCAGTATGGCCATTTCCAGTGAAAGTGTTAGAAGCATGGAAGTTTACAAGAGAGAGAGGATTTCAAAGGGAATTTCTGTTTTAAAGGCCTGGCAATGGACAAACAAAGCCTCATGTCTGAAAAATTCTGTTTTCTTCCTAGCAGCCAGAAATTAATTGGGTTATAGAGAAAACTTTTTTAACCCCTTAATGAAAGAAAAATAGACCTTTTGTATCTCATGTTTGTGTTCAGTTCTTTCAATTATACAGCTTTCAATTTTTTAATGAAAAGTAAATTTTTAAAGAAGCAATCCACAAATTATTCTATGTTCTTAAAAGTTCAAATAATACAGAAGTATATAGAGAGAATTAAGTTCTTTTAGCACGTCCTGCTAGTTTACTACCTCCTCCTCAGCAATGACTACTGTGAGTGATGCAGACTCCTCAGCCCTTGTTCTGTGTATTCACATATATACGTGCACCCATGCAAGCTTGTAGTTTTTATTTTTATAACATAAATAGGAATATTACATATATTGCTTTGTAATTTGCTATTCTTTTCTGAATAATAGCTCTTTGGCATTTTTTTTCGTGTTACTACGTATAAATCCACGTTATTCTGTTTGACTTTTGCCCAGTGTTACATAACACGTGTGGTAGATAGCATGGTTATATATGCTTTTCCAATAATCCCTCGATTTGCCAGGCAGAGGGCAGATATCCCTTGATCTCAGGGAAGGCCTTTTTTCCAACCAGTCATGGTCCTTTATGCAGGGTATTTACTTCCAAACCTCCGTAATAGCTACAGTGACCATGTGACAGGGTTCTGGTCTATGAAATGTAAGGGAACACCAGCATACAGGCTTCTGGGAAATTTCAGTGTTCTTTGATAAAAAAGCAAGAGTGTTACAAAAAAAGGTTTTTTTCTGCCCTGGCTGCCCTCCCCACACCCCTAACTTCCTGCCTTTGAATGCAGATGTGATTTCTGGAGCTTGAAACCATCTTGAGACCACAGGCCACAGGCTTAAGGTTGGAAAGTCAACACGCAAAATTTGTTGGTTAGTTTTGCTGTCTAACAAACAACCTCAAAATCTCAGTGGCTTACAACAAAAATATTTATTTTATTGCTCATGGGTATTTGAGTTAGCTCTGGCTCTGCTCGGCTTATCCAGGATTGGCTGGGCTTGGCTCTAACCTGTGAGTTCGGTTCAGCTTTGTATTTCTTCATTCCTCTTGGGTCAGAGGTTTCCTAAGAAATAATTCTTTTCATGGATCACAGGAGTGCAAGAGAGTTGGTAGAAACATGAGATCCTGTTAAGACCTTGTCCTGGAACTGGCACATACACAATTACTTTAACCCACATTCAGTTGGCCAATGCATGTTGCAAGGCCAACTCCAACATCAGCCCATTCTAGCACACTGCAAGGTTATACTGCAGATAAAAGGGGTAGAGAGCTGAGAACAATAATCAAATTGAAATAAAAGGATGGAGGAGCAGAAGGATGAGACCCTGGGTCCTTAATGAGAACATGGAGCAGCTGTGCCAACAATGGCACTAGTTTTTTCTAGGCTTTTTTTTTCTTTTTATTTATTTATTTATTTATTATTATTATACTTTAAATTTTAGGGTACATGTGCACAATGTGCAGGTTAGTTACATATGTATATATGTGCCATGCTGGTGCGCTGCACCCACTAACTCATCATCTAGCATTAGGTATATCTCCCAATGCTATCCCTCCCCGCTCCCCCCACCCCACAACAGTCCCCAGAGTGTGATGTTCCCCTTCCTGTGTCCATGTGTTCTCATTGTTCATTTCCCACCTATGAGTGAGAATATGCGGTGTTTGGTTTTTTGTTCTTGCGATAGTTTACTGAGAATGATGATTTCCATTTTCATCCATGTCCCTACAAAGGACATGAACTCATCATTTTTTATGGCTGCATAGTATTCCATGGTGTATATGTGCCACATTTTCTTAATCCAGTCTATCATTGTTGGACATTTGGGTTGGTTCCAAGTCTTTGCTATTGTGAATAGTGCCACAATAAACATACGTGTGCATGTGTCTTTATAGCAGCATGATTTATAGTCCTTTGGGTATATACCCAGTAATGGGATGGCTGGGTCAAATGGAATTTCTAGTTCTAGATCCCTGAGGAATCGCCACACTGACTTCCACAATGGTTGAACTAGTTTACAGTCCCACCAACAGTGTAAAAGTGTTCCTATTTCTCCACATCCTCTCCAGCACCTGTTGTTTCCTGACTTTTTAATGATTGTCATTCTAACTGGTGTGAGATGGTATCTCATTGTGGTTTTGATTTGCATTTCTCTGATGGCCAGTGATGGTGAGCATTTTTTCATGTGTTTTTTGGCTGCATAAATGTCTTCTTTTGAGAAGTGTCTGTTCATGTCCTTCGCCCACTTTTTGATGGGGTTGTTTGTTTTTTTTCTTGTAAATTTGTTGGAGTTCATTGTAGATTCTGGATATTAGCCCTTTGTCAGATGAGTAGGTTGCGAAAATTTTCTCCCATTTTGTAGGTTGCCTGTTCACTCTGATGGTAGTTTCTTTTGCTGTGCAGAAGCTCTTTAGTTTAATTAGATCCCATTTGTCAATTTTGGCTTTTGTTGCCATTACTTTTGGTGTTTTAGACATGAAGTTCTTGCCCATGCGTATGTCCTGAATGGTAATGCCTAGGTTTTCTTCTAGGGTTTTTATGGTTTTAGGTCTAACATTTAAGTCTTTAATCCATCTTGAATTGATTTTTGTATAAGGTGTAAGGAAGGGATCCAGTTTCAGCTTTCTACATATGGCTAGCTGGTTTTCCCAGCACCATTTATTAAATAGGGAATCCTTTCCCCATTGCTTGTTTTTCTCAGGTTTGTCAAAGATCAGATAGTTGTAGATACGCGGCGTTATTTCTGAGGGCTCTGTTCTGTTCCATTGATCTATATCTCTGTTTTGGTACCAGTACCATGCTGTTTTGGTTACTGTAGCCTTGTAGTATAGTTTGAAGTCAGGTAGTGTGATGCCTCCACCTTTTTTCTTTTGGCTTAGGATTGACTTGGCGATGCGGGCTCTTTTTTGGTTCCATATGAACTTTAAAGTAGTTTTTTCCAATTCTGTGAATAAAGTCATTGGTAGCTTGATGGGGATGGCATTGAATCTGTAAATTACCTTAGGCAGTATGGCCATTTTCATGATATTGATTCTTCCTACCCATGAGCATGGAATGTTCTTCCATTTGTTTATATCCTCTTTTATTTCCTTGAGCAGTGGTTTGTAGTTCTCCTTGAAGAGGTCCTTCACGTCCCTTGTAAGTTGGATTCCTAGGTGTTTTATTCTCTTTGAAGCAATTGTGAATGGGAGTTCACTCATGATTTGGCTCTCTGTTTGTTTGTTGTTGGTATATAAGAATGCTTGTGATTTTTGTACATTGATTTTGTATCCTGAGACTTTGCTGAAGTTGCTTATCAGCTTAAGGAGATTTTGGGCTGAGACAATGGGGTTTTCTAGATATACAATCATGTCGTCTGCAAACAGGGACAATTTGACTTCCTCTTTTCCTAATTGAATACCCATTATTTCCTTCTCCTGCCTAATTGCCCTGGCCAGAACTTCCAACACTATGTTGAATAGGAGTGGTGAGAGAGGGCATCCATGTCTTGTGCCAGTTTTCAAAGGGAATGCTTCCAGTTTTTGTCCATTCAGTATGATATTGGCTGTGGGTTTGTCATAGATAGCTCTTATTATTTTGAGATACGTCCCATCAATACCTAATTTATTGAGAGTTTTTAGCATGAAGGGTTGTTGAATTTTGTCAAAGGCCTTTTCTGCATCTATTGAGATAATCATGTGGTTTTCGTCTTTGGTTCTGTTTATATGCTGGATTACATTTATTGATTTGCGTATATTGAACCAGCCTTGCATCCCAGGGATGAAGCCCACTTGATCATGGTGGATAAGCTTTTTGATGTGCTGCTGGATTCTGTTTGCCAGTATTTTATTGAGGATTTTTGCATCAATGTTCATCAAGGATATTGGTCTAAAATTCTCTTTTTTGGTTGTGTCTCTGCCCGGCTTTGGTATCAGGATGATGCTGGCCTCATAAAATGAGTTAGGGAGGATTCCCTCTTTTTCTATTGATTGGAATAGTTTCAGAAGGAATGGTACCAGTTCCTCCTTGTACCTCTGGTAGAATTCGGCTGTGAACCCATCTGGTCCTGGACTTTTTTTGGTTGGTAAGCTATTGATTATTGCCACAATTTCAGCTCCTGTTATTGGTCTATTCAGAGATTCAACTTCTTCCTGGTTTAGTCTTGGGAGGGTGTATGTGTCGAGGAATTTATCCATTTCTTCTAGATTTTCTAGTTTATTTGCGTAGAGGTGTTTGTAGTATTCTCTGATGGTAGTTTGCATTTCTGTGGGATCGCTGGTGATATCCCCTTTATCATTTTTTATTGCATCTATTTGATTCTTCTCTCTTTTTTTCTTTATTAGTCTTGCTAACGGTCTATCAATTTTGTTGATCCTTTCAAAAAACCAGCTCCTGGATTCATTAATTTTTTGAAGGGTTTTTTGTGTCTCTATTTCCTTCAGTTCTGCTCTGATTTTAGTTATTTCTTGCCTTCTGCTAGCTTTTGAATGTGTTTGCTCTTGCTTTTCTAGTTCTTTTAATTGTGATGTTAGGGTGTCAATTTTGGATCTTTCCTGCTTTCTCTTGTGGGCATTTAGTGCTATAAATTTCCCTCTACACACTGCTTTGAATGCATCCCAGAGATTCTGGTATATTGTGTCTTTGTTCTCGTTGGTTTCAAAGAACATCTTTATTTCTGCCTTCATTTTATTATGTACCCAGTAGTCATTCAGGAGCAGGTTGTTCAGTTTCCATGTAGTTGAGCGGTTTTGAATGAGATTCTTAATCCTGAGTTCTAGCTTGATTGCACTGTGATCTGAGAGATAGTTTGTTATAATTTCTGTTCTTTTACATTTGCTGAGGAGAGCTTTACTTCCAAGTAGGTGGTCAATTTTGGAATAGGTGTGGTGTGGTGCTGAAAAAAATGTGTATTCTGTTGATTTAGGGTGGAGAGTTCTGTAGATGTCTGTTAGGTCCACTTGGTGCAGAGCTGAGTTCAATTCCTGGGTATCCTTGTTGACTTTCTGTCTCGTTGGTCTGTCTAATGTTGACAGTGGGGTGTTAAAGTCTCTGATTATTATTGTGTGGGAGTCTAAGTCTCTTTGTAGGTCACTCAGGACTTGCTTTATGAATCTGGGTGCTCCTGTATTGGGTGCATATATATTTAGGACAGTTAGCTCTTCTTGTTGAATTGATCCCTTTACCATTATGTAATGGCCTTCTTTGTCTCTTTTGATCTTCGTTGGTTTAAAGTCTGTTTTATCAGAGACTAGGATTGCAACCCCTGCCTTTTTTTACTTTCCATTTGCTTGGTAGATCTTCCTCCATCCTTTTATTTTGAGCCTATGTGTGTTCTGCGTGTGAGATGGGTTTCCTGAATACAGCACACTGATGGGTCTTGAGTCTTTATCCAATTTGCCAGTCTGTGTCTTTGAATGGGAGCATTTAGTCCATTTACATTTAAAGTTAATATTGTTATGTGTGAATTTGATCCTGTCATTATGATGTTAGCTGGTTATTTTGCTCGTTAGTTGATGCAGTTTCTTCCTAATCTCGATGGTCTTTACATTTTGGCATGATTTTGCAGTGGCTGGTACCGGTTGTTCCTTTCTATGTTTAGCGCTTCCTTCAGGAGCTCTTTTAGGGCAGGCCTGGTGGTGACAAAATCTCTCAGCATTTGCTTGTCTGTAAAGTATTTTATTTCTCCTTCCCTTATGAAGCTTAGTTTGGCTGGATATGAAATTCTGGGTTGAAAATTCTTTTCTTTAAGAATGTTGAATATTGGCCCCCACTCTCTTCTGGCTTGTAGAGTTTCTGCCGAGAGATCTGCTGTTAGTCTGATGGGCTTCCCTTTGAGGGTAACCCGACCTTTCTCTCTGGCTGCCCTTAACATTTTTTCCTTCATTTCAACTTTGGTGAATCTGACAATTATGTGTCTTGGAGTTGCTCTTCTCGAGGAGTATCTTTGTGGCGTTCTCTGTATTTCCTGAATCTGAATGTTGGCCTGCCTTGCTAGATTGGGGAAGTTCTCCTGGATAATATCCTTCAGAGTGTTTTCCAACTTGGTTCCATTGTCCCCGTCACTTTCAGGTACACCAATCAGACGTAGATTTGGTCTTTTCACATAGTCCCATATTTCTTGGAGGCTTTGTTCGTTTCTTTTTATTCTTTTTTCTCTAAACTTCCCTTCTTGCTTCATTTCATTCATTTCTTCTTCCATCGCTGATACCCTTTCTTCCAGTTGATCGCATCGGCTCCTGAGGCTTCTGCATTGTTCACGTAATTCTGGAGCCTTGGTTTTCAGCTCCATCAGCTCCTTTAAGCACTTCTCTGTATTGGTTATTCTAGTTATACATTCTTCTAAATTTTTTTCAAAGTTTTCAACTTCTTTGCCTTTGGTTTGAATATCCTCCCATAGCTCGGAGTAATTTGATCGTCTGAAGCCTTCTTCTCTCAGCTCGTCAAAGTTATTCTCCGTCCAGCTTTGTTCTGTTGCTGGTGAGGAACTGCGTCCCTTTGGAGGAGGAGAGGCGCTCTGCTTTTTAGAGTTTCCAGTTTTTCTGTTCTGTTTTTTCCCCATCTTTGTGGTTTTATCTACTTTTGGTCTTTGATGATGGTGATGTACAGATGGGTTTTTGGTGTGGATGTCCTTTCTGTTTGTTAGTTTTCCTTCTAACAGACAGGACCCTCAGCTGCAGGTCTGTTGGAGTACCCAGCCGTGTGAGGTGTCAGTCTGCCCCTGCTGGGGTGTGCCTCCCAGTTAGGCTGCTCGGGGGTCAGGAGTCAGGGACCCACTGGAGGAGGCAGTCTGCCCGTTCTCAGATCTCCAGCTGTGTGCTGGGAGAACCACTGCTCTCTTCAAAGCTCAGATGGAAATGCAGAAATCACCCGTCTTCTGCGTGGCTCACACTGGGAGCTGTAGACCGGAGCTGTTCCTATTCGGCCATCTTGGCTCCCTGCCTCTAGACTTTTGTTATAAGATAAAAATGAGCCCCTGTTTATTTAAGGCACAATTTCTACTTGCTGTTGAAAACATTCCAAAATGATAAAATGCAGTTGTATTCTAATTTAACTCTTTCTTTATTGATGGGCATTTAAGTTGTTTCTAATTTTCCAAATAATGCTACAACGAATATCTTATATAAAACTTGACCAACTGTATGTGTGTTCTAATCAGGTAGATTCTTAGAAATGAAATTGTTGGGTGGAAGAGTATTTACATTTAAAGTTTTGATAAATAATATCAAATTGCCCTCTACAGGACTTCATCCATTCATTCTTCATATTCTTACTAATTCTGATAGTATGTCATTTTAAAAAATGCTTCCAGTGTGGTGGGTGAAATATAGTTCTGTTTCATTTGCATTACTATGATTAGTGAAGTTGAATGTCTTTTCATATATTCATTGGCCATTTGTATTTCTTATTGTGTAATCACATGTTCATGTCCTTTGCTCATTTTTCTCTTGTGTTTTCCTTTTTTCTTAGTAGTTGGCAAGGGATAATTTTGTTTTATGCTTTTCTTGTCTGTTTTACACTTGATAAATATGGTCATTTATTTGTCTTTCCTTTTTTAAAAATAATTTTAATTAGATATTACAGAGGTACAAAAGAGTATATATGAAATAACGCTTGAACTCTAAAAAATGAGAATACAATAAATTACCAAGAATTCATCATCCAAAAAATTTGTACATTCTCATCGCCTTTGAAGTCAACTTATTTCCTTCCACATTCAGAGTAACTGAAGCCCTGAAATTTGTGTTTATCATTCTCATTTTTCTTTATACTTTTACTACAAACATATGTGTCCAGAAACAGTATTTAGTTCACATATTTTGACCTTTATATAAATGGAATCATACTATAAGTATCCTTTGGTGACTTTTTTCATTCAACGTGTTTTTAAGATTCATCCACTTTGTTGCATGTAGCAGTAATTCACAGTGGCAAAGAATTCTATTATATGAAATAACAAAACGTATTTATCCCCTCTTATTTTTTAAACATAGTAAACGTACTTGTCTGTTTGTTGCAATATCTGAAGTACAGAGGTTAGTTTATGTTGTCTATTGCTTCTGCTGGCTCTTAGTCATGATGCCTCATATGTTTCTGTGGTTTGAGATTTGCTATGGTCTGAAAGCGTCTGTCTTCCCTCAAGTTTTGTATGTTGAAAACCTAATTACCAACGTGAAGGTATTAGGTGGAGCCTTTGGGGAGTGATTAGATCAGAGAGTGGGCCCTCATGAATGAGATTAGTGCCCTTATGAAAGATACCCCAGAGAGCTGCCTTGCCTCCTTCCCCCATGTGAAGATGCAATGAGAAGGTCCTATCTATGAGGAATGGGCCTTCACTAGACACTGAAGCTGTTGGCACCTTAATCTTGAACTTTACAGTCTCCAGAACTGGAGACTGTCTTGAAAGATAACAATAATAATGTCGCAGGGGAAGATGAGCTCAGCTCTCAGGTCTGGTGATGAGAAATGATGCTGACATGTGGCTACCCTACATTTGAGTTTGGTCAGTGGGAATACAAGAGTTCAAATCCCAGTGGACATTTCAGAAACTTCTTTTCTTTTTTTCAAATGTCAAAGCCCAAACTGCATGAAGGCTTTGGGGAAATTTTCTACCCCCAGAACTAATCAAGGACATTCTTTTTTAATGCATATTTTAGGGGTTTATTTTTATTTTTATTATACTTTAAGTTCTTGAGTACATGTGCAGAACATGCAGATTTGTTACATAGGTATACACATGCCACGGTGGTTTGCTGCACCCATCAACCCATTATTTACATTACATATTTCTCCTAATGCTATCCCTCTCCTAGTCCCCCACCCACTCACAGGCCCCGGTGTGTAATGTTTCCCTCCCTGTGTCCATGAGTTCTCATTGTTCAACTCCCACTTATGAGTGAGAACATGCGGTGCTTGGTTTTCTGTTCCTGTGTTAGTTTGCTGAGAATGATGGTTTCCAGCTTCATCCATGTCCCTGCAAAGGACATGAACTCATTCTTTTTTATGGCTGCATAGTATTCCATGGTGTATATGTGCCACATTTTCTTTATCCAGTCTGTCATTGATGGACATTTGGGTTGGTTCCAAGTCTTTGCTATTGTGAACAGTGCCGCAATAAACATATGTGTGCATGAGTCTTTATAGTAGAATGATTTATAATCCTTTGGGTATATACACAGTAATGGGATTGCTATGTCAAATGGTATTTCTAGTTCTACATCCTCTAATCAAGGACATTCTAAATGGTGGCTTTGATCCAAAAAAAATTTGTTTATTATTGTCATTATCTATATAAATTGCTGATCTTTCATCTATAGTTGAAGATCAGTTCAATTAACTTCAATTACTTTTGTACCAACATAGTATCTCCATTGCACAGACAAGAAAACTTAGGCACAGTGAGGTTAAGTAATTTGTCTAAGGTCACGATAGTGGTGGGGACAAGATTCTAATTCAGGTGGACTGGCTCCAAAATCCATGCTTTTAAGCTTTATTGTCTTAAGATTGTCTTTTAATTATAATGGTATGAACATTCATCTTTCATCTATAGTTCCTGCTACTTTTGAATGCTAGTAATGGAGATTGCTTCAGGTTGTATATGTGAATGCATGTATCAGATATATATCTGTGTATCACTTAGGGGTGGTATCTATTTTGTCTTTATACTTGTTTCTTTCCTAAACTTGATTAGAACCTTGGAGGCAGATCACCTGGAACCAGTTTCCATTAACTTTCCCCTGGTTTATTCATTTAAAAATATTTGAGTATGTCCTGTGAGCCCAGGGCTGTGCTGTGTGTTCATTCAAGTTAATGAGTGTTTATTGCACACTCTGTGTTTGCTAGATACTACCTGAATGAATAATGTGCATTCTTGGCACAAGAACATCACAGTTTAATTAGATATAAAATTTTCAATTTTAGGAGAAATCATTTGGCAGTTTTACACTGACACAAAATATTGGATATAGCCGCTTTGACTTGCTGCTTGTGAAAACTACACTTTGTATAATTATGTGACTGAGCTGCAACCCCAGTGGTTTTGAGAAACAAGAATCAGCAGAATTTTGCAGCTTTAATAGAATGTACAAGCAACTAAACTATACTTTATGTAATTATTACACTTTGTGTAATCACTTACTCCAAGTGAACTAGGAAAATATTGCTTTTTAAAATTCATTCTTCTATTGTACTTCTTTCTGAAACAGAGTAAGGTATAATGTCTCTTTTCCCTTTAGCATTTAACAAATAAGATGTAAATATGATTTCCAATATACAGAAATGGCCCATGCCACAAACAAAGGAACTTTATCTTACATCCCTGCAGTGGGGGATGTTGCACATGCTGCAATTTTCCAAGATCAGAAAAGGATTTGGCTGAACAAAAAGGAACAAGGCTCAGGCACTGGTTGAACAGCCTAGGGTTGACTTTAGACACCAGCATAAATAACTGTGGGGAAAGTAATCTATGGAGAGAGTTTGTGTGTGTGTGTGTGTGTGTGTGTGTGTGTGTGTTTTTAAAGGAATGCAGTTTTCTTACTTTCAAAGACACCTAATAATGTAAATGAAACGACACAATAAGGAATTACTAGAATCTGCTAAAGATTCTAAGGAAATCTGCTGGACTGACTCAGTATGATAGAACTGTAACTAGTTTGTCACTTTGTTAAAATAATGATGCTTTTAGATAATAATAATAACAACAATAATAGCTGGTACCACTGAGTGTTTATTGTGTTCCAGGAACTTTTCTAAGTGCATTGTTAACTATAAATTTTATGACAACCTGCTATGAAGAATACACTATTATATTGCCATTAGTTTTAATGGCAAAAACTTCAATTACTTTTGTACCAACATAGTATCTCCATTGCACAGACAAGAAAACTTAGGCACAGTGAGGTTAAGTAATTTGTCTAAGGTCACGATAGTGGTGGGGACAAGATTCTAATTCAGGTGGACTGGCTCCAAAATCCATGCTTTTAAGCTTTATTGTCTTAAGATTGTCTTTTAATTATAATGGTATGAACATTCAAGCTTTTAATCTTATTTTTCATAACATTTTTACCCCATTAATTCACTCAGCAAATCTTTTCTTCATAAATTGTGAAAGTGCCATCCAAGACATTGTCTAATTTATTAAAAGTTAAGATTAGCAGGGTCCAAATTTACACATTGCAGGATAGGATTGTTTTTTACTGATGGTGGCTTATATTCTAAAATAGTAGTTATGTGTATTTGTATCTCTAAAAAATATTACTAAAAAAGCAAAAAAGAGGCAAAAACCTCATGTACACACGAAAGTCCACGGTGGCAGACTGGATAATTCACAATGGTGTATAGTCCTTTTAGAGAAGGATTATTTTCTTCTAGTCTTTGAATGTTCACACTTTTATTTAGTGCAGTGTATCCTCATTAACCCCTTCCATTAGATGGTGGTCAACAATTATGCTTCTGCTGTGCTTCTGTTCTCCCTTGGGGAGAGAGAGAGATGATGGATTCAGCATCAAGCTGGACTTCACTGTATTAGTAAGTAGCCTGACTGCTGTGCACATCAAGATAACTTTCATGATACGTAGAGGTAACACAATGGAAATCACGGTTTAGAAATCCAATTTATCTTGCTGTGAATAGAATTGCCTTCAATACAGACACCAATTAGTTTTGTTCCATAACACTGTTATAGAAATGTGACATTGACAAACTACTTGCAAACTACTAAAGCATTCATCTACCATGAGTTCATGTCATGGAGGGAAAAATGTTAATTCTACTTATGTGAGAAAGCATAAAAGGGTTTTTTACAAAGAGCAGCCACAAGGTCAGAATACGACTCTGAGGTAATGAAGTGAAGACTTCTCTGAAACTTTTAGTTGCTTATACATTCTATTAAAACTGCAAAATCCTGCTGATTCTTGTTTCTCAAAACCACTGGGATTGCAGCTCAGTCACATTATAGATTAAGTGGAGAGTGATGCCGACCTTTAATGTTTCTTCTTGAACTGCATCCGGACCTGCTGCTGATGCTCTTGGCTGGCCTTGGTTCTCTTCCTTGGCTCCAGCATCCTCTGACTCTTCCTGTAATCACTGGTCAGTTCACTACTTAGACCATTTATGGCAAAGCCTCGAAATGTACCTTCACATTCATTATAAGAATAAAAAGGCCCAGCTAGAGTACTCTAGAAGTTAAAAAAACTGAAGTGTAGCTAACATTTTCCCATTCATCTGTAGACAAGCACACATCGTAAGAACATGTCTATGGTTTAATAAGATTGGACTCAGACATATTACAACTCAATTGTACACATACTTATTGATCATGCACAAGATAAAAGACATTGTTTAGGAAAAGCATGATATGGTGGAAAGAATATAAGAACTGGAGCAGGACGGACTGGGGTGGGAATTCAAGCTCCACATTTACCAGCTCTCTGGGCCTGAGCCAGTACTTAATATTTCTAAATTTTGGCATACTTTTTGTTAAATGGAGATAATAGCTACCTTGCTTGTATGGTTAACTGAGAATTAGACATTACGTATACAGAGTGCCTGAATATAATGTGTTGAATGATAACTATTATTACTAAGCTATGTGGGGGTAATTAAGGTGAGACATGGTTCCCATCTTTAAGGAGCTTGTTCTAGAATGAGAGAGAAAACATATGAACAAATATTTGTGCTTCAAGCAGAAAAGATAAAGGCCATAAAGGAGCTTCAAAGTGCCTTGATGAGAGTGCTATGAAGGGAACCTATTGGCTGGGGTATTGCAGCAACCTCCTAATTGGTCTCCCTGACTACTGTCTTGCCCACTCTAGTCTACTCTTCATTAACAGCTAACATAGTCTTTCTTAAACGCGGATCTGATCACATCAATCTCATGGTAAAATACTGCTGTGACATTTCATTCCCTTTGTGACAAAGTATTTAGTATGTGAACTCCGGCTTAAATTTCCAACTTCATCTCTCTCCTTCCTTCTGCCTTGCCCATCTCCAAAAATACAGTTCATGGGCTAGCCCTACTAAACCTTTTTTTGAGTTCCAGGTTAGTTAGGGTTCTACACAGAAACAGAACCAATAGGATATATATATACATGTATATATACACACATATGTGTGTGTGTGTATATACATATACATATATGTGTGTGTATATATATATACATATACATATGTGTGTCTGTATATATATATATACACACACATAAAATAAAGAATTGGCTCACACAATTATGGAGTTTGAGAAGTCCCAGGATCGGCAGTTGGCAAGCTGGAGACCAAGGACAGATGGTTGTAAGTTTCTGTCTAAGGGCAGAAGAAGACAATGTTCCAGTTCAAGTGGTCTGGCTGGCAAAATTCCCTCTTGATCAAACTTTTGTTCTATTCAGGTCTTCATTTGATTGAATGAAACCCACTCACATCAGGGAGGGCAATCTGCTTTATTCAGTCCACCAATGCAGATGTTTATTTCATCCAGAAACACCCTCACAGATACACCCACGATAATGTTTGGTTGAATGTCTGGGCATCCTATGGCCTAGTCAAGTTGACACACAAAATTAACCATCACAAATTCCAAGAGCACGACATGTTCTGTTTTACATCTGTCCCTTTGCACATGCAGTTCCCTCTGCCTAAGCTACTCTTGGTCTCCTGACCCCTGGTCCACTTCTACTGGCTGTTCCAGTCTTAGTTCACAAATCTAACCCTTCCAGACTTGGCGAGATCCCTCTCCTATGGTACCCTTCAGTTCCCCTATTATAGCATGCATCTTTGTATACTGTAATTTCTTATTTACCTGTCTCTGTCACGTAGACTGTCAGCTTACAGAGAGTCAAGAACTTGTCTTTATTGTGTCCACAATATCTCCTGTGTCTAGGACCAGATTCAGCATGCTAAATCATCCAATAGCTATTCGTTAAACGAATGAATAAATAGATTTAGTGGAGCAGGTGGCAGCTAATATAGGTCTTAGAGGAGGAAGACTTTGGAAGAAATTTAACACCCAATTTGGGAAAATCAACAATAAATAATACCAAAATATTCATTTTGGGATTAAGACTTCAAACACTTGTATAGTGAGTCTGAAGACTAACGGTTATTTCACTATACCAAAAATAATTGTAGCTATGATGAGATACTCTCCAGGAGGTAAGGGGCTTTGTTTTTCTTCATATTTGAAGAACATTTTTTATTATGAGAAAACAGAAGTTGAAAATAGTATAATGAAGCTACACATGCTCATCTTAAATACCTATTAACATATCATCATATTTGTTTTTATTTTTGTTTTTGGTTGAAGAACTTTAAAGCATATCCAGGAAAATCTGATACTTTTTGTGCTTAAATAGTTCAATACATTTACACATCTTTAAAAATAAGGACATTTTCCCAACAATGATAGACTGGATTAAGAAAATGTGGCACATATACACCATGGAATACTATGCAGCCATAAAAAATGATGAGTTCATGTCCTTTGTAGGGACATGGATGAAATTGGAAATCATCATTCTCAGTAAACTATCGCAAGAACAAAAAACCAAACACCGCATATTCTCACTCATAGGTGGGAATTGAACAATGAGAACACATGGACACAGGAAGGGGAACATCACACTCTGGAGACTGTTGTGGGGTGGGGGGAGGGGGAAGGGATAGCATTGGGAGATATACCTAATGCTAGATGACGAGTTAGTGGGTGCAGCGCACCAGCATGGCGCATGTATACATATGTAACTAACATGCACATTGCGCACATGTACCCTAAAACCTAATGTATAATAATAAATAAATAAATAAATAAATAAATAAAAAATAAGGACATTTTCTTCATAATCACTATACTACTGTAGAACCCAACAATATTAGCAATATTTCTATAATATTATTTAACACCCAGTCCCTACTTGGAATTTCTCCAAAGTGTCCTTTTTTTTTTTTTTTAACAGTTAGTTTGTTTGAATCAGAGTGCAAATAAGGTACACACATTTGATTGCCATGTCTCTTGACTCCTTTTAATCTATAACGGTACTCTTACAGTCACCACTCCTTTTTAACACATGCCATCAATATGTTGAAGACTGGGTCATTTGTCGTGTAGAATACTTCTCATTCGGATATGTTTGGTTGCTTCCAAATGATGTCATTTAACCTATTCTTCTTTCCCTTGTATTTCCCATGAATTGGAAGTTAGAGCTAGAGTCTTGATTAAGTTCAGATTCAACATTTTTGACAAGGATACTTCATAGATAGAGCTGGGTACACCATATTACAACCTATCAGAAGTACATGCTGCTTTCTAGTTTTAGGGATGCTAAGAGTGATCATCTCGTACTTCTGTAATAAAGTTGCACCCCCCCACCCCACACTGCCACCACTTACTTATGCTTATGTCAAATCAGTGGTTTGTTACTTTGGTACAGTTATTGTGATCCTTTCATCTAATTGTTTTTAGCAACTATTAAAGGTTGCTTGAGCAATTATTTCATTAGGGATTGCAAAACAGTGATTTTTTAATGCAGTAATTCTTGCTACATTTATTAGTTGAAATTCTTCTACAGAGTTTTTTTCTACCTAAACTAGAACTATTTGGTGTTCTGAAATAGTTTTTTTTTTTTTAAATAAGAAAGACAAGATGAGTTCTAAATTCATTCTCTTTAAAGAGATTTTCTTTTGTCTTTTAAAAAAAGATTCATCATGGATTTTTATATATTCAGTGTATTCCAACCAATCACAATCATTATTCATTTTGATGCTCAAGTTGTTCCATCTCTGGCCAGTTGAAGCCCCTTTAAGCTGCTTTCAAAGACTTTTGAAGAGTCTCATTAAACTTTGATAGCTTCCTTACTTTCTGGAGCACAAAATGCTCCAAGCTCATCTTATATATTTCATGCCCCAGACCTGGAAACAGCTTTTTCTTTTCTTTTTTTTTTTTTCTTTACTTTAAGTTCCAGGATACTCTGCAGAATGTGCAGGTTTGTTACATAGGTATACGTGTGCCATGGTGGTTTGCTGCACCTACTCAACCTGTCACCTAGGTCTTAAGCCCCACATGCATTAGCTATTGTCCTGATTCTCTCCCTTCCACTGCCCCCTCAATAGGCCCTGGTGTGTGTTGTTCCCCTCCCTGTGTCCATGTGTTCTCAGTGTTCACCTCCCACTTATGAGTGAGAACAAGTGGTGTTTAGTTTTCTGTTCCTGTGTTAGTTTGCTGAGGATGATGGCTTCTAGCTTCATCCATGTCCCTGCAAAGGACACAATTTCATTTCTTTTTATGGCTGCATAGTATTCCATATGTACCACATTTTCGTTATCCAGTCTGTGATTGATGGGCATTTGGGTTGGTTCCATGTCTTTGCTATTGTGAATAATGCTGCAATAAATGTATGTATGCATGTATCTTTATAACTGAATGATTTACATTCCTTTGGGTATACACCCAGTAATGGTATTGCTGGGTCAAATGGTATTTCTGGTTCTAGATCCTTGAGGAATCACCACACTGTCTTCCGCAATGGTTGAACTCATTTACATTCAGTGTAAAAGCGTTCCTATTTCTCCACAGCCTCGCCAGCATCTGTTGTTTCTTGACTTTTTAATAATCATAATGATCCTCATTGTCACTGGCATGCAATGGTATCTCATTGTGGTTTTGATTTTCATTTCTCTAATGATCTGTGATATTGAGATTTTTCTAAAATGTCTTCTTTTAAGAAGTGTCTGTTCATATCCTTTGCCCACTTTTTGATGGAGTTTTTTGTTTTTTTTTTCTTGTAAAATTGTTTAAGTTCCTTGTAGATTCTGAGTATTAGCCCTTTGTCAGATGGGTAGATTGCGAAAATTTTCTTCCATTCTGTAGGTTGCCTGTCCACTCTGATGATAGTTTCTTTTGCTGTGGAGAAGCTCTTTAGTTTAATTGGCTCCCTTTGGCAATTTTAGCTTTTGTTGTAATTACCTTTGGTGATTTCATCATAAAATCTTCGCCCATGCCTATGTCCTGAATGGTATTGCCTAGGTTTTCTTCTAGGGTTTTTATGGTTTTGGGTTTTACATTTAAGTCTTTAATCCATATTGAGTTAATTTTTGTATAAGGTGTAAGGAAGGGATCCAGTTTCAGTTTTCTGCATATGGCTAGCCAGTTTTCCCAGCATCATTTATTAAACAGGGAATCCTTTCCCCATTGCTTGTTTTTGTCAGGTTTGTTGAAGATCAGATGCTTGCAGATGTGTGGTCTTATTTCTGAGGTCTCCGTTCTGTTCCATTAGTCTATATGTCTGTTTTGGTACCAGTACCATGCTGTTTTGGTTACCGTAGCCTTGTAGAATAGTTTGAAGTCAGGTAGCATGATGCCTTCAGCTTTGTTCTTTTTGCTTAGGATTGTCTTGGCTATGTGGGCTCTTTTTTGATTCTGTATGAATTTTGAAGTAGTTTTTTTCTAATTCTGTGAAGAATGTCAATGGTAGTTTCATGGGAATAGCATTGAATATATAAATTACATTTGGCAGTATGACCATTTTCATGATATTGATTCTTCCTATCTATGAGGATGAAATGTTTTTCCATTTATTTGTGTCCTCTCTTACTTCCTTTAGCAGTGGTTTATAGTTCTCCTTGAAGAGGTCCTTCACTTCTCTTGTTAGCTGGGGAATCAGCTTTTTCTTCAAGGAGTCCTGGTTCCTTTCAGTGGTATATAATATTTGAATCCCAAATCTGGTCAGTAAACATGCTCATTCCTGAGCTGTTATTGCTTTCAAGCCTTTTTAGTAGACAAGAGCTAGGGAATCTGTATTAAAACACTCATAAGTTCATTGTGAAATTTCCAATTCCAATTTAAATTTAATAGGATTTTTACTTAATTTAAAAAATTATACATTTGCTTCTTTCCTTTTCAGTGAAAATCTTAATTCCTAATAACAAGATATTTTTATAGCTTTATCTTCCATATATATAAAATGTATAAGTATAAATAGTTAAAAATAATAATACCAATACTACTACTAACAGATTACTAAATTAAGTTTAAGGTTTTGTGGGGTTTTTTTGCCCTTAAAAATAACTCATTAAATAAATATGGCCCAAATACTGTGTCTTAAAGCCATTTGAGTTATTTCTTTTTTCTGTGTGGTAAATTATCTTTTCTAATGACTTATACAACACAACTAATGAGTCCTCATTATACTTGAAAAAGCAAGGTTTTCATTCTAATAGACCTGGTTCCTCTGGGGGAGAGGTGCTAGAGATTAGAGTTGTGTTCTAAATTAATTAGTTGAAGCAACAAAAACCAGAGGAAAATCTGTTAGGTAAATACATGGTCACAATGGACTTTATCTTGAAGAAACTTGTCAGAGAGTGAATAGCAGATGCAGAATTTTTCTGCCAAAATGAGTTGTTGGGCTGTCAGCTTCTGTAAATTTTTAAATACGATCCCTCAGCAACCTATGGACAATACCAGATTTCCTATCACCTACTTGATTTTCAGGTCATTTTTGGTATAAGCATATACTCAGTGGAGGGTTAAGAAAGAAGTTGGATTAGAGCCAAAGAAGGCAGTTGCCTTTCACCATTGTTGAAAGTGGGGATGAAGAAATTCTGCTGCTTCAATAGTGTTTCTTTTGAGTACAATTGGAATAGTAGGAGTGAAAGAAAAGGCAGATTTAGGGAAAGGAGATGGAAAGATAGGAAGAGGGATAGGAAGATAAAGATTATAATAGCTCTTCTCTCCTATACCAGACACAGTGCAAGGCATTTTAATAAATTTAAACAACTCTCAGAATGCAACTTTCACCTGATCTCTGTAGGATGAACTGAAGGCTGTGTGTATCACCACAATTTTAGCAAAAGGTTTTAGCTTCTTCTTAGGTCTGGTATAATGCAGTGATCTGTTGATTAAAACATTTTAATAGACTAAATGTGTACTTTGGTTTGAGGTTGAGACCAAGTTTTTCACTCAGTGTTTTTGTAGAGAAATAATTAGGAACATCAGTAATATCATCACTTTCATTTTATTTTCTCAAGCCTGCTACTTAGGGCCTGGCACATAATAAGTGCTCAATAAATGTTTGTTGAGTGATTAAATCACTCAATTACTTTTCTTTCCTTCCAACCCTAGATGGAATGGAGAACTAAAAATATATTATGAAATTTTATACCGGCAAACAATTTATATAAGGAAATATAGTGAATGGAAATGCCATAAATGTTGAAATAAGCCTAACCACTCTACTGTGGTAAAAGTAAAAGGAAAAATCAGGGAAATATGTGGATAATATAATAAGGTTTCAGTGCTAAAACGAGCTTTAGAAATCATCTGAATCTCCATTTTGTAGATGAGGACTATGAAGATCAGACATGGTTGCAACTTGTGCAGAGCCACACTCTTGGTTAGGGGAGTCAGCTGATCCTGGTTTTCTAATTCCTTCCTCCAGGTGTATACCCTACCCTTACATCACACCCAAGGCCCAACAAAGACAGAGAGTGGGACTTGACTTCCAAGTTCATTGAATCCCAAGCAATTACTTTAAGAACCCTGAAAGAAATCATTTTGGGACATTTACCTGAGATAAGAATGAAGCCCATAATGCAATTCAGAAAACAAACAAGGGAGCTTAGCAGATCACACAAGCCTGTTTACGTTGAGAACCAGATAGAGAATAGTTTCTCAAGAGACTAGACAGAGTCTGCAATATTAGGGACATTTCTGTAGTGATGACATAAAACTATTGGGATGTCTGGGGGAGAGTGAGTCTTCCATCCCACCGAGAGGTTGGATAGACTGATTGGTTCTATTTTCAATTCTCTTCATTTTCATTATCTGTGTTTGGGATGGACAATCACAATCATAATGATTTCTTTTTGGGGTAAGGGTGGAGGGCAAAACTAATGATGTCACCAGAGAAAGCACACAGAGAGTATTTACCATCCTGGAGATCAGTCAACTGAAAATTTTGCTAGCACATCAGTCCTAGGGTGATGAGCTCCATGGGAGCTGAGAGTAGCAATGAGTTGTGCCAGCTACCCACTGAGGGTGACAGTTTAAAAACAATGGACTGAAAAATGTTGTAAATTTGAAAAACAATGAACTGCCTGGTGTCAGTGTTTAGAGATTGATGGGACTGGTGCCTGGAAAGCCAGATAGGAGTATTGAAATTCACACCATTTTAACATTCAAAGTGTCCCTTGAAATGATTCATTAAGAGCCATATAGATATAAATGCATATCTATGTATATAGATTTATATGCATTTGTACACATACACACATGCACATTATTTATATTGTTCTCTCTCTGTGTTTAAAATGCTCAGGAGTTGAAACTTGTTTGGAAATATTCAGTCAAGCGAAATGTTTCCTTTTGCAGTATGCAGTTCGTCTTGGTAGCTCATGCTGCCTTTAACTTTCTTTTCCCTTCCTCCCTATATAATTAAAGGTGAAGGGCAAGCAGGAGAGAGAGTTTTTACTTATGCTGGTGCTCTCCTGAGTGCTGCTGCATGTGGCCATACAGGCTCTGCATTGCACAACATATAGATTATGATGGGGATGGCACCTTCCAAAGTGGTGTGGCAAGGCTGTCAGTCCAGTGCTGTAGCCAGATGGGAATTTGGGGTTTGAAAATGTGTTACTTAACTATTGCTACTTGATATCCCAAAACTTTGTGGTTTAAAATAATAATTTCATGAGTTAAAGGATCACCTGGGAGGTTCTGCTGACAGACTCTGCTCTGCATCTCTGTGGTCAGCTGATGAATAGACTGGTGGCGGTGGGTTTAGGATGACCTTGACAGAGACAGTTCATTTGTCCTCCATGTGTTTTTCACATCCTCTAACAGGCTAGCTAAGGCTTATTCTCATGTTAGTGGTAGTTAATGTGCAAGTGTTTTTTCACTTTTTTATCTCTGGGATATGGTTTGGATATTTGTCCCCTACAAATCTCATGTTGAAATGTGATTCCCAATGTTGGAGGAGAGGTCTGGTGGGAGGTGATTGGATCATGGGGGCGGATCCCTCATGAATGGCTTAGCACCATTTCTGTGGTGATGAGTGAGTTCTTGCTCAGTTAGTTTGTGTGAGATCTGGTTGTTTAAAAGCATGTGGCACCTTTGCCCTCTTTCTCTTGCTCCCACTTTTGCCATGTGACATGCCGGCTCCTTGTTGCCTTCCACCATGTTTGTAAGCCTCCTGGGACCTCACTAGAAGCAGATGCTAGCACCATGCTTTCTGTAAAGCCTGTAAAACCATGAGCCAATTAAACCTCTTTTTAAAATAAGTTATCCAACCTCAGGTAGTTCTTTATAGCAATGCAAGGACAATCTAACACACTCTGCTTTGTCAAGTTTGCTGCTTTTTCATTGGCCAAAGCAAATCACATGGTGAAGTCCAAAGTCATGTGGGAAGGTAGTTTCAAAGGGTGTGGATATAGAGAGATACAAAAAATTGAGACTCTTAATGCAACCAGTTTAACACAGAGAGTGAGTTAGCAAATAAAAGGCTCAAAGAGAGGATCATGAATGTTGCTCTGGTTTGAATGTCCCCTCCAAAACTCAAGTTGAAATTTAATTGCCATTGTGATGGTATCAAGAGGTAGGACCTTAAAGAGGTAATTAGGTTATGAGGGTGGAATTGTTGTCATGAGAATAGGTTAGTATTGCTGGAGTGGGAATCTGATAAAAGGATGAGGTTCAGCTCCCTTTTTCTTTCTGTCTCGTGCACTCTTATCCTCTCTTGCCATATGATGCCTTCTGCCATGGGATAGTAACAAGAAGACCCTCACCAGATGCAGCCCCTTGATCTTGGGCTCCCCAGCCTCCAGAACCATGAGCCAAATAAACTTCTGTTGTGTATTAATTATCCAGCCTGTGGTATTCTGTTACAGCAGCAGAAAACAGACTAAGACAAATATCAACAGTCATTGTTGTTCAAATCAGTACTATTTTTCTTTGAAGTTTGTATTTATTCATTTATTCATCCATCCAGCTTTTATTAGGTCTACCACATTTAGACACTATTCTAGAGACTAAGACAAACTTTGTGCTTAAAATGGTTACCTGGTGAAAGAGGCTTTTCTTTGAGCTCCACATCTTCTATTTCTTCTTCTCTCATCTGAGATATGAAGGGGGTCTTTTGTAAAATGGAATATCAAAAACTTGCTCTATAAAGCAGGTCATGTTAACTCGAGAAAGATTGACAAGTCTTGAAGCTTGCTCATCAGAAACATTGCCTCTCCTGCAAGGAGCTGGGACTCAGAAAGAGGGAAAGGAAGTAGAAAGAGGCCAAGGAGATAGGGTAGAGGAGAGAAGGAGGGAAAACGGAGGAAGTCCAGAAAGAAAGAGAGAGAATTTAGATGCTTATCTCAGGTGAACTGAATGAACTTAGGGGTGACAGTAAAGACATTTTGCCTCTTTCTCTGGGTTTTGTGTGTGTACATAACTGGCTAATGCTTTTCTGTAATGGCCTGTCCTAATGTTGTCTCCCAGATACTGTGGGGGGTAAGTAAGCATTTCATTATGTAGAAATATGGAAGATGAATAATCATTTATCTTGCTCTAATCTTGCCTTCAGGACTACCCAATCTTCTCTTTATTCTTGTCATGTGCCAGTCACCATTACCTTCTTTTTGGCTTCAGGAGCCTGCCCACTAACCTGGACTTCAATTATTAATCATTTAAATGTTGCATTTTGTGGAATTCTAGAAGTCTCATCTTTTTTATCATGATTCTTCAACAACATTTCCACATTGTAGCTCCCAGCATATTACTTTGATTCTAACGTCATCCATTCATGGAACATTTAGAGAGCTCCATTGTTCATCCATTCGTGGTGGAACATTTAGAGAATTCCATTGCTCATGTGTGACAGTGTAGCTACAAACAATACTATGAAGATAATAATTGAATACTTACTATGTGTAAGGCCTTATTGTAGCACATTTACTTGTGTAAACTTTATTTTGCAACAATACCATCATTGTCCTCATTTTACAGATGAGGACATGGAAGCATAAAGAGATCAAATCACTTACTTGAAGTAACAGAACTGGGAGTTGAATCCAAGTGGGAAGCCATAAATACATTCGATAAATAAGGCCCATTTCTGCTCTCAGGGAGCGACGATACCTTAGTTTTCTTCTTGTTTTGTTACTAACCTCTTACTGCTTCAAACATTTTTGGCTTTCATCCATTCTTAAGAAAATTTCCTTCACTTTTCAAACTATTTAATATTTCTATGGTATTTTAATTCCTTTTTTTACTGTTTTCCTTCCTCTTGTTCTCACATGCTCTGAGACAATGCTTTTTTCATTACCTTGACTTTTACTTTGATCTTCATCTTTGCTAGCTCCTTTTCCTCAATAAACAAACAGGCTGAACATTAAAAAAACCCTCTTATCCTCTAACTTGTACTTCCTTGAAGCACAAAATTAAAAAAAACATGTGGATCTTTAATAATCCACCTCTTGATGGGCTCTTCTCTCATGGCGTCCCTGAAACTATGTCTTTCCCGTCATGGCTGTCCTTCACTTCTCTGAATATGCTCTCCTACGTCTCTGAGTGTGCTTTTCTGTCCCCATGACTGAACTTTACTCCTTCTCCTCTTGTTCATACATTGGCATTGCCTGGTGTTCTGTCCTGTAGGCTTGTCTCTAATCTTTTTACCTTCTTTCTCAGTGATAGGGTGGCCATAGAATTTATTGCCCAAACTGGGACACTATTGTCTGGACAAATGCCAAACTGGATGTGATGCCAGGGCAACCAGAATAAACCAGGACTGAGATTTTTCCCAAATCTTCCTAGGTTCCACATTTCCAACCTTTGCTGGTGGTTTCTACTTGTGTGTTCAGGGCTTTCAGCTTTAGATATCCTAACTCAGACTCTTTTCTTTTTTTCTTTTCTAATCAACAATTCCTGAATTCCCTGCTTCTGAGGGAGCTGCCATCCTGCAATGCCTGAGATGTGACAACCTGGGTCATTTCTGAATGTCTCTCATACTCACTGTCCATGGCATCAGTCTTCAGGTCTATTTATTTGGCTTTTATAATGTTTTACTTCATTTCTTCTTTTTGACTTTCAGTGCTGCTATTTAGTTCAGGACTTTATTACTTCAAGCCAGGATTACTGTGGTAGTCTGATCCCAACCAACTTTTTATCTGTATCTTCTCCTACTTGTTCTAGAACTCTATGCATATCTAATATAGACCCTTTCCTGTCTCCTGTCCTGCATGGATTACTTTGGCTTTTGTTTGAATATGATGTGTCTTTATATGAATGTGTTTGAGTTTGTCCTACTTGAAGTTCATTGAGCTTCTTGAATGTGATTAATGTATTTTTCATCAAATTGGGAAAATTTTTGGTCATTAGTTCTTTAAATATTCATTCTTTTTCTTGCATCCTTCTGAGATTCTCATTATGAGTATATGGCTATTTTTGGTGGTATTCTGTAGGTCTCTGAAAGTTTTTATATTTATATTATTTTTCATTTCTCTTCCTCAGACTAGAAAATTTCAACTGACCTGTCTTTGGGTTCACAGATTCTTTATTCTGCCAGCTCAAATTTACTATTAAGCCTCTCTAGAGAATTTTTCACTTTAGTTTTTGTACTTTTTTTTTTAAACTTTTGTTTTAGGTTCAGGGGCACATGTGCAGGTTTGCTATATAGGTAAACTCATGTCATGTGTGTTTGTTGTACAGATTATTTTATCACTCACGTACTAAGACTGGCATCTAATAGTTACTTTTTTGGATCCTCTCTCTCCTCCACCCTCAGCCCTCAAGTAGGCCCCAGTGTTCCCTTCTTTGGGCCCATAAATTCTTATCATTTAGCTCTCACTTATAAGTGAGAATATGCAGTATTTGGTTTTCTGCTCCTGTATTAGTTCGCTAAGGATAATAGCCTCCAGTTCCATCCATATTCCTACAAAAGACACAATCTCTTTCTCTTTTATGGCTGCGTAGTATTCCATGGTGTATATGTATCATATTTTCTTTATGCAGTCTGCTATCCATCAGCATTTATGTTGATTCTATGTCTTTGTTATTGTAAATAGTGCTGCAGTGAACATTCACTGCATATGCCTTGAAGGTAGAATGGTTATATTCCTTTGGGTATATACCCAGTAATAGGATTCCTGGGTCAAATAGTAGATTTGTTTTTAGCTCTTTGAGGAATTTCTGCTTTGCTTTCCACAATGGTCAAACTGATTTACACTCCCATCAACAGTGTGTAAGTGTTCAATATGGCCATTTTAATGATGTTGATTCTTCTGATCCATGAGCATGAAAAGATTTTTCTGTTTGTTTGTGTCATCTCTGATTTCTTTGAGTAGTGTCTTGTAGTTCTCATCGTAGAGCTCTTTCACCTCCCTAGTTATCTGCATTCCTAGGTATTTTATTCTTTTTGTGGCAATTGTGAATGGGATTGCATTCCTGATTGGCTCTTCGCTTGCCTGTTATTGGTGTATAGGAATGCTAGTGATTTTTGTACATTGATTTCATATCCTGAAACTTTACTGAAGTTGTTTATCAGCTGAAGGAGCTTTTGAGCTGAGACTATGGGGTTTTTCTAGCTATAGAATCATGTCATCAGCAAACAGGGGTAGTTTGAGTTCCTCTCTTCCTATTTGGATGCTCTTTATTTCTTTCTCTTGCCTGATTGCTTTGGCCAGGACTTCCAATACTATGTTGAATATTTGTGGTGAGAGAGAGCATCCTTGTCTTGTGCTGGTTTTCAAGGGGAATGCTTGCAGCTTATGCCCATTCAGTGTGATGTTGACTGTGGGTTTATCTTAGATGGCTGTTATTATTTTGAGGTATGTTCATTCAATATCTAGTTTATTGAGAGTTTTTAACATGAAGGGATGTTGAATTTTATTGAAAGCCTTTTCTGCATCTATTGAGATAATCATGTGGTTTTTGTCTTTAGTTCTATTTATGTGATGAATCACATTTATTGATTTCTGTATGTTGAAACAACCTTGCATCCTGGGGATGAAATCTACTTGATCATGGTGGATTAGCTTTTCGATGTGCTGCTAGATTCAGTTTGCAAGTATTTTGTTGAGGATTTTTGCATTGATGTTAATCAACGATATTGCCCTGAGTGTTTTTCTTTGTGTGTGTGTGTCTGCCAGGTTTTGTCATTTCTGATTGTTTATTTGGATCCTCTCTCTTTTCTTATTAGTCTAACTAGTGACCTATCTATTCCATTATTTTTTGCAAAATACCAACTCCTGGATTTGTTGATCTTTTGAATGGTTTTTCATGTCTTGATCTTCTTCAGTTCAGCTCTGATTTTGGTTATTTCTTGTGTTCTGCTAGATTTGGGATTGGTTTGCTCTTGCTTCTCTAGTTCTTTTAGTTGTGATGTTAGGTTGTTGTTAATTTGAGATCTTTCTAACTTTTTAACGTGGGCATTTAGTGCTATAAAGTTTCCTCTTAACACTGCCTCAGCTGTGTCCCAGAGATTCCGGTATGTTGTATCTTTGTTCTCATTAGTTTCAAAGAACTTCTTGATTTCTGCCTTAATTTCATAATTTACCCAAAAGTCATTCAGGAGCAGGTTGTTTAATGTCCATGTAATGGACATTACATGGTTTTGGTGATTTTTTAAGTCTTGATTTCTATTTTCATTGCACTGTTGGTCCAAGAATGTGTTTGGTATGATATCAGTTCTTCTGCATTGGCTGAGGATTATTTTATGTCTGATTGTGTGGTTGATTTTAGAGTGTGTGCCATGTGGCGATAAGAAGAATGTATAGTCTATTGTTTTTGGATGGAGAGTTCTGTAGAGGTATATCAGATCCATTTAGTCCAATGTTGAGTTCAGGTCCTAAATATCTTTGTTAATTTTCTGCCTCAGTGATCTTTCTAATACTGCCACTGGGGTGTTGAAGTCTCCCACTTTAAAGGGACATCAGATTTCCTAGATTTTCCTTTTAAGTTTTTTTCAGCCTTTTATTTGTCTTGTTATTGTCACCTATGGCAGCTATAATGCTAAACAATTGCTACTGATTATTTTTGATTGATGTTGCAAGGGGAAAGGCTTTTTTCACTTGATGATCTCTGAGTCAGGTCAAATAAAGATGAGCCTTGGAAGTGGGGGTTTCCAGGGAACTTCTAGACAGGTCAAATAGTGGGATGTGACTGTCCAAAAGTCTGTCCAAAAGTCCTAAAATATTCTGTTCCTTCCAGTAGGTGCTAGGTGGCTGGTTTTCATCACTATTGTGATTGTGAGGCTGCTGGTTTTCAAGGCTACTGAAGAGCAGGGGTTGGGGGGAATGAGATGTGGGTACGTTAAAGAAATGACAAACCTCCTTGTTCTTAACAAGATTCAACCACTTTTCTTGAATAAACACTTTTTGGATTGTTACAAGCCTTTGACTAATTTCTAGAGTTCTTAGAAAGTTGATTTTGATCATTTTTCCAGTATTCTCATTACTTTTATGAAAAGAGCAGGTTTTTGGAGGTCCTTATCTCATCATTCTAAAACAGAATCACTATATGGAATACTTTGACTTTCAATTTCTACCTAACAAAATCTTATTTGTTAATACTGAATTTCTAAACACTTCTCTCACCATAACAGCTTAATTCTATGGTACATTGCATATACCACTTACATAATTTTTCTGAGATGTAGGTGCTCATACAAATAACCCCCAGAAATCTGTATTCTGGACATCTATGGGGGGGGGCCCAAGGATCTGCATTTTAAACAAGTTCTAGGGGATTTGGAGTGTTAGTGGCTCATGGACCAAATTTTAAGAAATGTCCATCTAAATGATATTCACAGTACTTACCATATACCAAATTTGTATTACCTATATATCTATAGTTGTTATTGCTATAATTTTTGCATATCCCTGTCTTCCCTACTGGAATAATAACTCTTCATGGACAGAAGGAATTCCTGTACCCTGTGAATCCCCAAGGGCTTCAATTTTATATAAATATATAAAATATAAATAAATATAGTCATATTTGCTGAACGAGTCAATAAATAAGAGCATTGTTTTCTCTTGCTTCTCTAGCTCTAGAGCATTGGGCAAATACATTCCCAATTACAAACTGCTGAATGACCAAAAAAACCTTTTGGAGTTTGAGAACTCATTGGTAAATTGAAAATTGCCAGCAAGAAACTAAGAAAGCACTTAATTTTGTAAATATTTAAACTTAAAAGCATCACCTCAATTGTTTTCACAAAAAGTGCTAAGTAGTCAAACTCCAGGAAAATGTGTAAATGAAAAAACTTTAATCTTGAATGCTTTGAAAGGATAGAAAACATTAAACTGCGTAAACATATATATGTACTGCAAGGTATTCATTTCTTACTCACTGGAAATGATCATTTTAGGCGAGTGAAATGTCAGCAGTTTTGTCATCATTCATCTTTTTAGTCTCAAAGACGATAATTTACAGACTTTCTCTGCCATATGGCCATCTGCCTTTTGTGTACAAAATAGATATGGGTTGCTAGGACTGGTGAGTGTGACTCAGACACAGACAGTGATGTTATCTCTGGTCTCAGATGGTCTCTGGTCCTGCTGCAGTGTGGAGTATTTCCTGGTTGGTGAATTAACATTCTCTTGCCTGAGAAGCTGTGAGATTTTAAATAAATCTTCTGGAAGAGAAAGGCGTGGTAGGATATTAGACCACATGGGCACCATTCCAGTTCTCCGCCAGAGAGAAATAGATTGTTAAGCTGTGAGCTCAGCAAGTCTTCAGTAGAATTCAATTAATTTGCTTTCTCAATGAAAGGAGCTCATTAGAAATTGGTTAGGTGGTCACAGGTTCTCTCTCGATGCATCGTATAAATAGATCTCAGTATTGGTGTATTTAAGATGATAGCAGTAAACAAAAAACACATAACATTTCTTTCTTTCTTTATTTCTCCTTCCTTCCTTCCTTTCTTTTCTTTTCTTTCTCCTTCTTTCTTTCTCCCTCTCTTTCTTTTCTTTTCCTTCCTTCCTTCCTTTCTCCCTCCCTTTCCTTTCTTCCTTCCTCCCTCCCTCCCTCTCTCTCTTTCTCTCTTTCTCACTCTTTCTTTTCTTTCCTTCCTTCCTCTCTCCCTCCCTCCCTCCCTTCCTTTCCTTTCTTCCTTCCTCCCTCCCTCCCTCTCTCTCTTTCTTGCTCTTTCTTTTCCTTCCTTCCTTCCTTCCTTTCTCTCTCTCTCCTTTCTTTCTTTCTTTTTCTTTCTTTCTTTCTTTTCTCTCTCTCTCCCTCCCTCCCTCCCTCCCTCCCTCCCTTCCTTCCTTCTTTCCTCTTGCTCTGCTGCCCAGGGTGGAGTGCAGTGGCACGACCTCGGCTCACTGAAACCTCCACCTCCTGGGTTCAAGCGATTCTCCTGCCTCAGCCTCCGGAGTAGCTGGGATTACAGGGGCCTGCCACCACACTAAGCTAATTTTTGTATTTTTTAAGTAGAGATGGGGTCT
This sequence comes from Pongo abelii, assembly GCF_028885655.2. Classification (NCBI taxonomy): domain Eukaryota; kingdom Metazoa; phylum Chordata; class Mammalia; order Primates; family Hominidae; genus Pongo; species Pongo abelii. The sequence goes on from NC_071995.2 coordinate 56,106,277, forward strand.
CACTATGTTGGCCAGGCTGGTTTCGAATGCCTGACCTCAGGTGATCTGCCCTCCTCGGCCTCCCAAAGTGCTGGGATTACAGGGATGAGCCACTGTGGCCGGCCAAAAAACCATAATATTTCTAAGTTGTGTTTATGCTAAACATGTTTATTAGAAATAGGGAGTCTCAATTGTATGATTCAGGAAGCAGAGGGTAACATCATGGGGAGTTTATAATTAATTGATAAAAACTATTTAGATATAATTGATATATAATAAACTGCATATATTAAATAAACTGCATATATATAATAAACTGCATTATTTTAAAGTGTACAGTTTGGTAAGTCTTGACATATGTATATACCAAGGAAGCCATCACTAAAATTAAGATAGTGACCATGTTCCTACCCCTAGAAGTGCCCATGCTCCTTTGTAATTCTTCCAAACTGTTTCTTTCTTCCCTTCCAGGGAGCTACTGATCTGCATTCTGTCACTATAGATTAGTTTGCATTTTCTAGAATTTTATAGAAATGGAATTATAGAGTGTGTACTCTTTTTTGGGGGGGGGTCCGGATTTTTTCACTCAGAATAATTATTTTGAGATTCCTTCATGTCATAAAGTTTATCAATAGTTCATTCCTTTTTTTTCCTTGAGTAGTTGTATTAATCAGGGTTCCCCAGATAACTTGGAGATTTATTATAAGAAGTTGGCTCACAAGACTATGGAGGCTGACAATTTCCAAGATTTGCAATCAGTAAGCTGGAAACCCGAGAGAACTGATGTTATAGTTCCAGTCCAAATGCTGGCAAACTTGAGACCTAGCAAGAGCTGATGTTTCTGTTGTGTCTGAAGGCAGGAAAATACCAAAGTTCCAATTCAGGGCAGCCAGGCAGGAGGAGCTCCCCTTTACTTGCAGGAGGAGAGGATGGTCCCTTTTTTTTTAGCCAGGCCTTCAACTGATTGAATGAGGCCCATCCAAATTAGGAAGGGAAATTTTCTTTACTTAGTTTACTAATTCGAATGTCAGTCTCATCTAAAACACTCTAAAAGACGCCCACAAAATTATGTTTAACCAAATATCTGGGCGCCTCATGTGTAGTCAAGTTGACACATATAAGCCTACCCATTGTTAACTTGGCACCCATACACATTTTTAAAATCATACTTAATCTCCAAATGCATGCAATAACAAACAAGTTCATAGTTACATCAAATATGATACAACTGCCCTGTGTACAGTTGAAAATGCCCTAACTCTTCCCCAGAAGAGGAGGTAGTCTTTGAGTGATGGTTACTCTTTTCCTGGTATCTCATAACTTAAATACTATGATATAAAATTAACCATACTTAAATATTATTCCATATAGTCAATACATCTCATGTTCTTACATGGTAAGGGAATAATGGAATACAACAAAGGTATTTTATGCACACACACATATTCATAACAAAATAAGGAGAAAAGACTCATGGTAATTTTAGTCCTCATTTCTATTCTGAAGTCCATTTTGCTATCTCTACACATAACCTCCATCCCTCCCATCACGGCCACTTTGTTTATGAGCTCATTGGGTGAGGACAAGGGTGGATGGGAAAAGAAGCTGATTGCTATCCACAGAATGGGCCATTCTATCCACTTGATTATGAAAATTCTCCTCTGCTGAGGTCACACTTGGGTGAGCATTCACATGGGTCACAAATATCTTTATATTTTTTACGCATTCAGAAAGGTATATCCACATACCTCTTCCCTCAAATCTTTGTGACCAGTTTTCCAATCACATTTTTTCTAAGTCTCTGACCATCCAGCCAAATCACTGGCTACAGCCCATTAATTGGTATACAATTGCATATTAGTCCATTTATTGTAAGATCAAGCTTATAGTAATTCACTGTCATTTCAAGCAAAGTGCACAACCAGGTGTACTGCCCAGATTTCTGCCCACTGGGAGGATTTCCCTTCACTACAATTCTTCAGGGGTATCTCAGAAAGTGGCTGTAGTGCTGTGGCTGTCCACTTTTGAGTGGTGCCAGCATATCGTGCAGAACAATCTGTAAGATAGGACTGAGTCTTCTCTTTCTCTGTTAACTGATTGTAGGGAACTCCTTATGAGGCCATAAGTGCAAGTGGGAGAGAGAGAGACAGGAGTGGGGACCATAAACATTCAGGCCACTTTTTCATGCAACATTTTTGTGCCATTAGGGCTTGCTTGAGGCTGATCACTTAGGTGCCATTTCCATTTGATGACTGAGTGTTCCTATGCATGCCTATTTTTATGGCTTGGTAGGTCAGATAATACTCAATTCATGAAGGGCAGCTCAGGTCACATGTTAACTTGATGGCTCATGTCAAGTGTTCAGTCTCTACTCAGGCCCAGTAGCAGACCAAGGGCTGTTTCTTAAAAGGAGAGTTGTTATCTATGGTTGATGGTAGGGTCTTGCTCTAAAATTCTAAAGGCATGATCTGTGATTCACCTATAGGGCCCTGCCAAAGGCTCCAAATAGCATCCCTATCTGCCACTGACTCTGCAAGCACCACTGGATCTGCAGATCATATGGCCTAAGTAGCACAGCAGCCTGCACAGAAGCCTAGACCTATTATAGAGTCTTTTCTTGTTCTGGGCTCTGCTCAAAACTAGCAGTTCTTTGGGTAATTTGGTTAAATGGGCCAGAGTAACACACCCAAGTGAGGGATATATTGCCTCCAAAATCCAAAGATACCTACTAGGTGTTTATCCTCTTTCTTGGTTGTAGGAGGGACCACATGCAACAATTTATCTTTTTTTTTTTTTTTATTTATTTTTTTTCTTTTATTATTATTATTATTATTATTATACTTTAGGTTTTATGGTACATGTGCACAATGTGCAGGTAAGTTACATATGTATACATGTGCCATGCTGGTGCGCTGCACCCACCAACTCGTCATCTAGCATTAGGTATATCTCCCAATGCTATCCCTCCCCCCTCCCCCCACCCCACAACAGTCCCCAGAGTGTGATGTTCCCCTTCCTGTGTCCATGTGTTCTCATTGTTCAATTCCCACCTATGAGTGAGACTATGCGGTGTTTGGTTTTTTGTTCTTGCAATAGTTTACTGAGAATGATGATTTCCAATTTCATCCATGTCCCTACAAAGGACGTGAACTCATCATTTTTTATGGCTGCATAGTATTCCATGGTGTATATGTGCCACATTTTCTTAATCCAGTCTATCATTGTTGGACATTTGGGTTGGTTCCAAGTCTTTGCTATTGTGAATAATGCCGCAATAAACATACGTGTGCATGTGTCTTTATAGCAGCATGATTTATAGTCCTTTGGGTATATACCCAGTAATGGGATGGCTGGGTCGAATGGAATTTCTAGTTCTAGATCCCTGAGGAATCGCCACACTGACTTCCACAAGGGTTGAACTAGTTTACAGTCCCACCAACAGTGTAAAAGTGTTCCTATTTCTCCACATCCTCTCCAGCACCTGTTGTTTCCTGACTTTTTAATGATTGCCATTCTAACTGGTGTGAGACGGTATCTCATTGTGGTTTTGATTTGCATTTCTCTGATGGCCAGTGATGGTGAGCATTTTTTCATGTGTTTTTTGGCTGCATCAATGTCTTCTTTTGAGAAGTGTCTGTTCATGTCCTTTGCCCACTTTTTGATGGGGTTGTTTGTTTTTTTCTTGTAAATTTGTTGGAGTTCATTGTAGATTCTGGATATTAGCCCTTTGTCAGATGAGTAGGTTGCGAAAATTTTCTCCCATTTTGTAGGTTGCCTGTTCACTCTGATGGTAGTTTCTTTTGCTGTGCAGAAGCTCTTGAGTTTAATTAGATCCCATTTGTCAATTTTGGCTTTTGTTGCCATTGCTTTTGGTGTTTTAGACATGAAGTCCTTGCCCATGCCTATGTCCTGAATGGTAATGCCTAGGTTTTCTTCTAGGGTTTTTATGGTTTTAGGTCTAACATTTAAGTCTTTAATCCATCTTGAATTGATTTTTGTATAAGGTGTAAGGAAGGGATCCAGTTTCAGCTTTCTACATATGGCTAGCCAGTTTTCCCAGCACCATTTATTAAATAGGGAATCCTTTCCCCATTTCTTGTTTTTGTCAGGTTTGTCAAAGATCAGATAGTTGTAGATATGTGGCATTATTTCTGAGGGCTCTGTTCTGTTCCATTGATCTATATCTCTGTTTTGGTACCAGTACCATGCTGTTTTGGTTACTGTAGCCTTGTAGTATAGTTTGAAGTCAGGTAGTGTGATGCCTCCAGCTTTGTTCTTTTGGCTTAGGATTGACTTGGCGATGCGGGCTCTTTTTTGGTTCCATATGAACTTTAAAGTAGTTTTTTCCAATTCTGTGAAGAAAGTCATTGGTAGTTTGATGGGGATGGCATTGAATCTGTAAATTACCTTGGGAAGGATGGCCATTTTCATGATATTGATTCTTCCTACCCATGAGCATGGAATGTTCTTCCATTTGTTTGTATCCTCTTTTATTTCCTTGAGCAGTGGTTTGTAGTTCTCCTTGAAGAGGTCTTTCACATCCCTTGTAAGTTGGATTCCTAGGTATTTTATTCTCTTTGAAGCAATTGTGAATGGGAGTTCACTCATGATTTGGCTCTCTGTTTGTCTGTTATTGATGTATAAGAATGCTTGTGATTTTTGCACATTGATTTTGTATCCTGAGACTTTGCTGAAGTTGCTTATCAGATTAAGGAGATTTTGGGCTGAGACAATGGGGTTTTCTAGATATACAATCATGTCATCTGCAAACAGGGACAATTTGACTTCCTCTTTTCCTATTTGAATACCCTTGATTTCCTTCTCCTGCCTAATTGCCCTGGCCAGAACTTCCAACACTATGTTGAATAGAAGTGGTGAGAGAGGGCATCCCTGTCTTGTGCCAGTTTTCAAAGGGAATGCTTCCAGTTTTTGCCCATTCAGTATGATATTGGCTGTGGGTTTGTCATAAATAGCTCTTATTATTTTGAGATACGTCCCATCAATTCCTAATTTATTGAGAGTTTTTAGCATGAAGGGTTGTTGAATTTTGTCAAAGGCCTTTTCTGCATCTATTGAGATAATCATGTGGTTTTTGTCTTTGGTTCTGTTTATATGCTGGATTACATTTATTGATTTGCGTATATTGAACCAGCCTTGCATCCCAGGGATGAAGCCCACTTGATCATGGTGGATAAGCTTTTTGATGTGCTGTTGGATTCGATTTGCCAGTATTTTATTGAGGATTTTTGCATCAATGTTCATCAAGGATATTGGTCTAAAATTCTCTTTTTTTGTTGTGTCTCTGCCAGGCTTTGGTATCAGGATGATGCTGGCCTCATAAAATGAGTTAGGGAGGATTCCCTCTTTTTCTATTGATTGGAATAGTTTCAGAAGGAATGGTACCAGCTCCTCCTTGTACCTCTGGTAGAATTCGGCTGTGAATCCATCTGGACCTGGACTTTTTTTGGTTGGTAAGCTATTGATTATTGCCACAATTTCAGCTCCTGTTATTGGTCTATTCAGAGATTCAACTTCTTCCTGGTTTAGTCTTGGGAGGGTGTATGTGTTGAGGAATTTATCCATTTCTTCTAGATTTTCTAGTTTATTTACATAGAGGTGTTTGTAATATTCTCTGATGGTAGTTTGTATTTCTGTGGGATCGGTGGTGATATCCCCTTTATCATTATTTATTGCATCTATTTGATTCTTCTCTCTTTTTTTCTTTATTAATCTTGCTAGCGGTCTATCAATTTTGTTGATCCTTTCAAAAAACCAGCTCCTGGATTCATTTATTTTTTGAAGGGTTTTTTGTGTCTCTATTTCCTTCAGTTCTGCTCTGATTTTAGTTATTTCTTGCCTTCTGCTAGCTTTTGAATGTGTTTGCTCTTGCTTTTCTAGTTCTTTTAATTGTGATGCTAGGGTGTCAATTTTGGATCTTTCCTGCTTTCTCTTGTGGGCATTTAGTGCTATAAATTTCCCTCTACACACTGCTTTGAATGCATCCCAGAGATTCTGGTATGTTGTGTCTTGGTTCTCGTTGGTTTCAAAGAACATCTTTATTTCTGCCTTCATTTCGTTATGTACCCAGTAGTCATTCAGGAGCAGGTTGTTCAGTTTCCACGTAGTTGAGCGGTTTTGAGTGAGATTCTTAATCCTGAGTTCTAGCTTGATTGCACTGTGATCTGAGAGACAGTTTGTTACAATTTCTGTTCTTTTACATTTATTGAGGAGAGCTTTACTTCCAAGTATATGGTCAATTTTGGAATAGGTGTGGTGTGGTGCTGAAAAAAATGTATATTCTGTTGATTTGGGGTGGAGAGTTCTGTAGATGTCTATTAGGTCTGCTTGGTGCAGAGCTGAGTTCAATTCCTGGGTATCCTTGTTGACTTTCTGTCTCGTTGATCTGTCTAATGTTGATAGTGGGGTGTTAAAGTCTCCCATTATTAATGTGTGGGAGTCTAAGTCTCTTTGTAGGTCACTCAGGACTTGCTTTATGAATCTGGGTGCTCCTGTATTGGGTGCATATATATTTAGGACAGTTAGCTCTTCTTGTTGAATTAATCCCTTTACCATTATGTAATGGCCTTCTTTGTCTCTTTTGATCTTTGTTGGTTTAAAGTCTGTTTTATCAGAGACTAGGATTGCAACCCCTGCCTTTTTTTGTTTTCCATTTGCTTGGTAGATCTTCCTCCATCCTTTTATTTTGAGCCTATGTGTGTCTCTGCACGTGAGATGGGTTTCCTGAATACAGCACACTGATGGGTCTTGAGTCTTTATCCAGTTTGCCAGTCTGTGTCTTTTAATTGGAGCATTTAGTCCATTTACATTTAAAGTTAATATTGTTATGTGTGAATTTGATCCTGTCATTATGATGTTAGCTGGATATTTTGCTCGTTAGTTGATGCAGTCTCTTCCTAGTCTCGATGTTCTTTACATTTCGGTATGATTTTGCAGTGGCTGGTACCGGTTGTGCCTTTCCATGTTTAGCGCTTCCTTCAGGAGCTCTTTTAGGGCAGGCCTGGTGGTGACAAAATCTCTCAGCATTTGCTTGTCTGTAAAGTATTTTATTTCTCCTTCACTTATGAAGCTTAGTTTGGCAGGATATGAAATTCTGGGTTGAAAATTCTTTTCTTTAAGAATGTTGAATATTGGCCCCCACTCTCTTCTGGCTTGTAGGGTTTCTGCTGAGAGATCCGCTGTTAGTCTGATGGGCTTCCCTTTGATGGTAACCCGACCTTTCTCTCTGGCTGCCCTTAACATTTTTTCCTTCATTTCAACTTTGGTGAATCTGACAATTATGTGTCTTGGAGTTGCTCTTCTCGAGGAGTATCTTTGTGGCGTTCTCTGTATTTCCTGAATCTGAATGTTGGCCTGCCTTGCTAGATTGGGGAAGTTCTCCTGGATAATATCCTGCAGAGTGTTTTCCAACTTGGTTCCATTCTCCTCGTCACTTTCAGGTACACCAATCAGACGTAGATTTGGTCTTTTCACATAGTCCCACATTTCTTGGAGGCTTTGCTCGTTTCTTTTTATTCTTTTTTCTCTAAACTTCCCTTCTCGCTTCATTTCATTCATTTCATCTTCCAGGGCTGATACCCTTTCTTCCATTTGATCGCATCGGCTCCTGAGGCTTCTGCATTCTTCACGTAGTTCTCGAGCCTTGGTTTTCAGCTCCATCAGCTCCTTTAAGCACTTCTCTGTATTGGTTATTCTAGTTATACATTCTTCTAAATTTTTTTCAAAGTTTTCAACTTCTTTGCCTTTGGTTTGAATATCCTCCCGTAGCTCGGAGTAATTTGATCGTCTGAAGCCTTCTTCTCTCAGCTCGTCAAAGTCATTCTCCGTCCAGCTTTGTTCCGTTGCTGGTGAGGAACTGCGTTCCTTTGGAGGAGGAGAGGTACTCTGGTTTTTAGAGTTTCCAGTTTTTCTGCTCTGTTTTTTCCCCATCTTTGTGGTTTTATCTACTTTTGGTCTTTGATGATGGTGATGTACAGATGGGTTTTTGGTGTGGATGTCCTTTCTGTTAGTTTTCCTTCTAACAGACAGAACCCTCAGCTGCAGGTCTGTTGGAGTACCTGTCCGGCCGTGTGAGGTGTCAGTCTGCCCCTGCTGGGGGGTGCCTCCCAGTTAGGCTGCTCGGGGGTCAGGGGTCAGGGACCCACTTGAGGAGGCAGTCAGCCCGTTCTCAGATCTCCAGCTGCGTGCTGGGAGAACCACTGCTCTCCTCACAGCTGTCAGACAGGGACATTTAAGTCTGCAGAGGTTACTGCTGTCTTTTTGTTTGTCTGTGTCCTGCCCCCAGAGGTGGAGCCTACAGAGGCAGGCAGGCCTCCTTGAGCTGTGGTGGGCTCCACCCAGTTCAAGCTTCCAGGCTGCTTTGTTTACCTAAGCGAGCCTGGGCAATGGCGGGCGCCCCTCCCCCAGCCTCGCTGCCGACTTGCTGTTTGATCTCAGACTGCTGTGCTAGCAATCAGCGAGACTCCGTGGGCGTAGGACCCTCTGAGCCAGGTGCGGGCTATACTCTCCTGGGGCACCGTTTCCTAAGCCCGTCGGAAAAGCACAGTATTCGGGTGGGAGTGGCCCGATTTTCCAGGTGCCGTCTGTCACCCCTGGAAGGGGAACTCCCTGACCCCTTGCGCTTCCCGAGTGAGGCAATGCCTCGCCCCTGCTTCGGCTGGCGCACGGTGCGCTCACCCACTGACCTGCGCCCACTGTCTGGCACTCCCTAGTGAGATGAACACGGTACCTCAGATGGAAATGCAGAAATCACCCGTCTTCTGCGTCGCTCGCGCTGGGAGCTGTAGACCGGAGCTGTTCCTATTCGGCCATCTTGGCTCCTCCCAACAATTTATCTTTTACCTTAGAAAGGATATCTTGACATGCCCGACGCCTCTGGGCTCCTATAGAAATGTGACCGAGAGAGAAGACCCATAAATTTTAGTTGGATTTATTTCCCACCTTATGACACACAAATGTCTTACCAATAAGTCTAGAATAGTTGCTATTTATTGCTCACTAGGTCCAATCAGCATAATGTCATCAGTGTAATGAACCAGTGTGATATCTTGTGGAAGAGAAAGTGATCAATATCCCTGTGAAGTAAATTATGACATGGGGCTGAAGAACTGATATGCCCTTGAGGCAGGACAGTGAAGGTGTATTGCTGGGCTTGTCAGCTGAAAGCAAACTGCTTCTGGAAGGCTTTATGGACAAGAATGGAGAAAGGGCATTTGCAAGACCAGTAGCTACATATCAGGTACCAGGGGATGTGTTAATTTGCTCAAGCAATTAAACATCTGGTACGGCAGCTACAATTAGTCTCACCACCTGGTTAAGCTTACAATAATCCACTGTCATTCTCAAGCATCTGTCTTCTGTACAAGCCAAATAGGAAAGTTGAATGGGGATGTGGTGGGAAACAACACCCCTGCAATTTTCAAGTCCTTGTAGTGGCATTAACCTCTGAAATCCCTCTAGGAATGTAGTATAGTATAATATACTTTCTATGTAGATGCAGTTCTTTTTTTTTTTATTTTTTATTATTATACTTTAGGTTTGATGCAGTTCTAATGGCTTCCACTTGGCTTTTCTCATCATAATAGCACTCACTCTACAGGTCAAGAAATCAACGTGGGGATTCTTCCAGTGGCTCTGCCTATTTCAATTATGCATTCTGGAACTGGGGAAATAACCACAGGATGGGTTCAAGGATCCACTGAACCTACTGTGAGATGGACCTGAGCTAGAACTCTATTGACCACCTGACCCTTCACAAGCCTCTACTCTGACTGGTGGGCCATAGTAATGTTTTGAGTTTCCCGGAATTAGTGTCAGTTCAGAGCCAGTGTCCAGTAGTCCCCAAAAGGTCTGATTATTTCTTTTCCCCAAATGCACAGTCACCCAGGTAAAGGGTCCTATGTTCTTTTGGGGAAGGCTTAGAGAAAGATTAACAGAATAAATTTTTTGTAGTGTTCTAAGGTCTTTCTTCAAGGGGGCCTGGCCTCCTCTACCTTCAAGGGGTTCTAGGTCTGTAAACTGGCTTAAGTCTGGGAATTGATTGAGGGGCCCTGACACTCAGTTTTTATGATTTGAATTAGACTTCTATTCACTTAGCCTAGAACGTTTCTGCTAATACAGATCAAACAAGAATTTAGTAGACTTCCTATCTGCTTCACTTCTGGGAACACGATGATCAACTAGACAATGTCACAGTCTGTGTGAATCAGACTATTCTGATTGCTGCTTCAACTCTGCTGTCCATTATGGTAACAACACTCACCTTGACTTGGTGGTTAAGTCCTGCCATTTGGCTCCTGCCACCCCAGGATATAATTACTCTATGCATTTAGGTTTCCAGATTTAGTGATTCCTGTTCCCACTGTAGGTTCTGTCCTACAGAGAAGAGTAATCACAGAGATCTTCGAAGATGTTGGGCTCCTCTCATAAATTTATTTCTCACAGCAGTGGTGAAAGTCATGTCTTCTGAATCCTCTGAGTATGGCTGAGTATATCTTAAATGATAGTTCTGCTGTAACATTCCAATCTGCCTAAGCCTTGAATCCCTTCCTCTATGTTAAACCAAGGCATGTCCAGCATTTCTAATTTGCTCACTGTGGGCCATCTTCTGATCCATATTTCAGCCAAACAACCAAAATGTTAGCGCCATTTCTAGCCCTCAGAAGTGCAACATTAAATATAGAATCTTTGCTTAGTGGGACCATATCAATAAATTTGGCCTGATCTAACTTATGAAAGTTGTCATATTCAGAATGGATTCACTTATGTTACAAAACAAAATAAAACAAAACAAAGTGAAACAAAAACAACTCTGACAAATAGAGTGGAGAAGCCCATGAAGAGAAGGGTTCTCATGTACAAATGCCCAATAACAAAAAACTATCAAAAAGGCTCTGCGAAAAGTGCGACCTTGCACAAAGGCTACCATGACATTACACAAAAAATACTTCTATGAGAACATCTGTCCAGCCACTGCCTGTCCAACCTTGGACTGATGTTACCCCTTGTTATTGATCCTGGTAACCAAGTATAATCATATCAAAACAATTATGTAATCCTTCTCATTTTTCCTTTAAAAACCTTTGTCTTCCTTTACCTCCCTGAATACACACATAGTTTATTATGGCTCATGTATTCACATTGCAATGCTCTATTCCTGAATAAATATCATTTTCTTTTAGAGAGCCTCTCTCTGTTTGTTCTTTCAGGTTGACAAACTTTATGTTACTTTCACCATTATCCTACCCCCCCAATATCCATTCCCACACATGTTCCCCAGATTTCTGCTCATATGAATTGGAAAACTCAAGTAGTTCTTTTGTAGTGTGGCAAACCTCTTCATGGGTCTTACTTGTACCTCACTTTTAGGGACCTGCTTGAGTCTAGTTATAGGTCTAGAAGCAAAGGTGGGGTGGTGGGGTTGGGTCCTGAGGAGAATCAATGTTGTCTTGCATTCTTCCATGACAACTGCCCTGGGGGAAGCCATTACCATTTCCTCAGGCAATGAAGGGTTAATTCCCTTCACATTGAGGTGTAAAGACTGATGCACTGGTGGAAGAGGGGCCAATACCACTGAAGTGGAAAGACCCTGCCACTGGGTGGGAGTGTGTGCTGCCACTGAGTTTGAGAAGGCCTCTGCTGGGAGTGGTGAGGCCAATTTTACTGCTAAAGACTCATCAGCATTTAGGAGCTCAATGTCTTCAGCTTCATCAGGTTCTTCCCACACATCCCCATCACAACTATAGATCCAATTCCTTCCAAACCAATGCCCCCACTTTAATAGTAGTCACCGTGCAAGGATAGGAGTTTAACTTGCATTGCAATTCAGCCTATCACAGGATCAGGTTCTGCATTTGATTTTCAGCAATTTCAGTACTTTTTCTATAGGAGATAAGGGACTCCCTCACGGCACGTATAGAAGGTCTTAGGTCATTTATATAGAGATCAACCTAGGAATTCAAATCCCTGAGCTCATCCTTTTCACTCACCATTTTGTCCAGCAACTTTAGGAGCAACCAACCAACATCACTGTATTCATTAGTTTTAAAAAAATGTTCCAAAATATATACAGGGTCACCTAGTTACTTGCTTCTTATAAGTGGTTGATTAGAGTTTCCAATTGCAGATATTTTGCATGTTTTTATAAACAGTTCACACTATGGACTATCAGTGCTCTCTTTACTACTGGAAATAGAGTCATTAGCATCTTTAAATCTAAGCAGATTAGAGAGCCAATTACAGAAATCCTAGAACTAACTTAGAAAACTCATCCTTAAAATTCTGTTTTTCTTGAACTATTCTCAGTACCACCATCTATATTAATCAGGGTTCTCCAGGGAAAAAGAACCAAAAGGGTCTATATAGATTTATAGAAAGAGAAGTATTATGAGAGACTGACTCAGGTGATTACTGGGGCTGAGAAGTTCTGCAATTTACCATCTGCAAGCTGGAGGCCTGGGAAAGCCAGTGATATACTTCCAATTCAAATCCCAAAGCCTGAGAACCCAAGGAGCCAGTGGTGTAAGTCCCAGTCCAAGTCCAAAGGCTCGAGAACTGGGGAGACAATGGTGTAAGTCCCAGTCTGGGTCTGAAGGCCTGACAAACAGGAGCACTGCTCTCCGAGGGCAGGAGAAGATGGACAGCAAATTCATCCTTCCTTGCTTTTTGTTCTATTCAGGCCCTTAACAGATAGGATGCTGCCCAGCCTCATTGGTGAGGATGATCTTTACTTACTCTACTGATTCAAATGTTAACCTCTTTTGGAAACACCCTCACAGATACACCAAGAAATAGTGTTCTACCAGCTGTCTGGATAATCCTTATCCCACTCAATTTGACACCTAAAATTAATCACCTCAGTGGTCTGTAGTTTTTCTCAGGTTTGAAAAAATTTTGTCTACTATTTCTTCAAATTTTTTTTCCTCTAGCTTCTCCACTGAGGGATTCCACTTGAAACTTTCCCACAGCTCACTGATGCTGTGTTCATTTTTAAAAATTCACTTCTCTCTGTGTTTGATTCTGGATAGTTTCTATTTAGTTGTTTTCAAGCTCACTAAACCTTTTGTTCTGTGATGTCTAATTTGCCATTAATTTCATCCAGTGCATTTTTCATCTCAGACTTTGCAATACACATCTATAGACATTCAGTTTGAATCTTTTCAGATCTTCACTTCTCTACTTAACATTTTGAACATATGGAATACAGTTATAATAACTTTTAAATGCCTTGTCAGCTAATTATATCGTATATGTCAGTTTTGGCTTGGTTTTGATGGATTGTTCTTTTTCTTCATTTTTGGTTGTATTTTCCTAGTTCTTTTCCTGTCTGGTAATTTTTTTTCACGGGAAAGAAAATATTGTGACTTTTTCCTTGTTGGGTGCTGGATATCTTTTTGTTCCTATTAATATTCTTGAGTTTTGTTTATTGGCATAGTTAAGTTACTTGAAAACATTTGGTATTTTTTGGTCTTGCTTTTAAGGCTTATTTTCAGGGATGGAGAAGTATTTAGTCTAGGGCTAACTATTCCACACTGTTGATGAAAGTCCCTTCTGTGTATACGTTACCCAGTGCCCTGAGAATCGTAAGGTTTTTCTGTCTGGCTGGTAAAAATAGGCACCAATCCCACCATGTGTAAGTTCCAGACACAGTTACCTTTAATCCTTTCAGGTGATCTTCCCCTGGCAACCCAGGCAGTTTCTTCACACACATACACTGATCAGTACTCAGCTGAGTACTAGGGGGGGACCATTTGCAGATATCTGGAATTATGTCTCTCTGCATAACTCTCCTTTCCAATGCTCTGTCCTTCAAACTCCAGTTGCCTCAGTCTCCCCACATGTCTAGCTCTGTCTGGTTATCTCAGGGAGTCTGCTAGGCTCTGTCCATATTTCCCATCCCAGTGCTGGGGCCTGGAAACTCTTTCAGGCAGTGAGTTGGAGCGATCATACGTTTCATCTCAATGTCTTCTTTCAGTGACCAGTGCCCTTTGTTGCCTTATGTCCCATGTCTTAAAAAATTTAATTCCACATTCTTGTCAATTTTTGGAGTTATTTTAAGTGGGAAGGTAAATCTCGTCTCTGCTATCTAATCTTGGCCAGCAGTTGGAGTCTCTGAGGAGTGTTTTGAAACACGAACTTGCTTCATTAGCCTTGTGACCAAACCTGAAGACTAAGTTACATGTAGCTCCTAAGCAGACCTTTTCTTCTCTCAACATAATAATCCATTAATTTTTCACTTTTATCACTTGACATCCATGATTATCTTGATATTTTCCTGTCTTTATTAAATCAATTTGCTCTTTAGCAGGGGGCCAGTTGAGTGGATTCTACCTTTAATTGGAAAGATATTATTGTGGCCATTTTGAGAAGAAGAAAATTACTCTCTTTTTTGGAAGAACATCAATGTTTCACTTCCATTTAATATGTGGGAGTGAAAATCTATTCAGTGTACTGGCCTCAGTTGAAAGAGTTCACCTGTCACTAGAGAGTGGGAAATTATCCACTGGTTTAACTGAGCCCCCAGTTTTTCTCACTTTTTCTTGAATATCTCCCTCCATTTCTGAGAAGATAAAATATTATTTTATCATACATTTGTTGTGGCAGAATGACATAAAAGAAAAAGCATCAGAGTGGGACTCAGGAGAGCTGATTCCTATACCTAGTTTTGCCCATAATTAACCATTTAACCTAGGGCAAGCTAACAAACTTCTCTAAGTCTCACATTCTTAATCTGTAAAATAAGGTTGAACACTAATTTCTAACATTCGAGGACATATCAAAGAGTTTTGGGACCTATGGTTCACAGTACAGATTTTTAAGAACACATACAAAAGAATAAGTCTTTTGACACACCATGAAGGTGAACTAATTCCTTGGATGAAGATGAATTAATTCCTTGGACGATGTGGATACCCACATGGTCAGCACCCTACTCAAGAGGCAAACAGGAAATTTGCCTCTTTCCAGTCAGTTTCTACTCGACTTCCCTTGAGCTTTATACAAATGTAATCATACAGTGCATTTGCTTTTGGGCCTGGCTTTGTTCACTGAATGTAATCCTGCTGTTGTGTGTATTAGTAGTGCTTTCTTTTAAAAATTGCTGTTACTGTTCCTTTCTGTGAATATACAATGATCTATTTACCTATTTACCAGTTGATCAGCTTTTGGGTTGTTTCTAGTTTTTGGCTATCATGGTTATGAACATTCTTTTGTGTGTCTTTTGGTGGACATATGTACTCATTTCTCTTGGGTAAATAATCAGGGATGCAATTGCTATGCCATAGGGAAGGTTCATGTGTGGCTTTAGTAAATGCCGGCCTGGGCCTGATTTGAGGATTTAAGTAGCTTTGGCATTCTCATTTTCCAAGAAAAGAATCACTTTGAAAGAATCACAGAAGCAGAGGGTTAGAAAGTAAGACCTAAAGAAGAGAAGTACAGAGTGATTTTGTTTAGGCTTAGTGTATGCTTGCTTGTTAGATGATGACAGGTGAGAGGTCTAGGTCAGACGGGTAGGAGGGATCAAACTTGGGGAAAATGTAGGCTTGGATCCCCAGAGAGAGCCCCGGACATAAGCAGGGGCTGTGGCAATGCTGAGTGCATCTGAGAAGTCCTTGCATAGGTTGAAGGGTGTGACTCTGCAAGGACAGAGATGGGGGTGGACCCAGGGGATAGCCACACAGGCCCTGTTTAGTCTCCCAAGAGGAGAGTGATATGGTTTGGCTGTGTCCCCACCCAAATCTCATCTTGAATTGTAGCTCCCATAATTCCCACATGTTGTGGGAGGGATCCAGTGGAAGATAATTGAATCATGGGGCAGTTTTCCCCATACTGTTCTCATGGTAGTGAATAAGTCTCACAAGATCTGATGGTTTTATAAGGAGTTTCCACTTTCGCTTGGCTCTCATTTTCTCTTGCCTGCTGCCACATAAGATGTGCTCTTGCCTTCTGCCATGATTATGAGGCCTCCCATGCCATGTGCAACTGGCCACGTGCGTCCAGTCTTTTCTTTATAAATTACCTCTTTTTCTTTATAAATTAAACCTCTTTTCTTTATAAATTACCCAGTCTCAAGTATGTCTTTATAAGCAGTGTGAAAATGGACTAACACAGAAAGATATGGGGAATGGAGTTCAGGTCAGAAACTGGAGCCACATTTCAGGGTCCACAGCAGGGAGGCTGCCTCACACAGAACAGCTGGCTGCTCTGTGTTCTGCCTTGGTTTCCTATGGCGTATAGAAGTTCTGCAGCTTTAATATGCAAAGGCGCAGGGTCTGTCCATCAGTATTTTTTGAAAGCCAAGGATACTTAAAAGAAGAGGAAGAGAGATCAGAGCACTCTCCACTAGCTGAGAACAGCATGAAGGCAGCCATCTGCAAGCCAGGAAGAGAGCTCTCACCAAAACCTGACCATATTGGCAACCTCATTTCGGACTTGTAGCCTCCAGAGCTGTGAGATAACTTCTGTGGTTTAAGCCACGTAGTCTGTGGTACTTTGTTAAGGCAGTGCCAATGAATATAGTCAGGGCTGAGAACTGCTGAGATGAGTGTCACTTGCATACTCTGAGAGACACGGAGTTTGCCATAGAACCTCCAAACTGGTTTGCCAAAGCTCTCCAATTTGTCGCAGGGGTTTAAAAATATGCCCTGAGTTGGTTCTAGGTGTGCCAAGGTATTGAGTTTCCTCTTAACCCTGGAGGTGGCTGAATTGCCAGAGTAGTTATTAATAACGTCGTAAATAATGTTCTCTGTTTATTTTCAGTGTATCAGACAAATGTTATCATTTTCTTTAGGTCCTATGAAAGTGAAAAAGGGTGGAAGAAGTGAGAACACTCACCCCTGCTGCTGCTTAATGTGGAGCTTAGCCCTGTCACACAGGATTTCTAGCTGAGCACCAGGCCCGGTTATGTGTGTGTTGGCTGAGGTGGGGGAGTGAAGATCCCATTTCTATAATAAGAAGCCAGAAGAATAATTGTATTTAGACTCTTTGTACATTGGGTTGCTAAATGATGAGAGATGGGAAATAGATGAAATTAGAAGTATTTGTCAGCTAAAAATGGTCAGCTTAGGTTAAGAAATGAGTTAGTCTTTCCAAACCATTTCTCCTTGATACTTGTATCAGACAAGTAGGCTTACAGCTGATTGTAAATGCAATTCATTAAGAAATTAGGTCTACAACGTATTATCTCTAAAAGAGATCCCAAGGAGTAAAATGACTAAAAAAATTGCTTGCATAATTCTCTCTGTTCTATGAATATCATTAAAATGGAAAGGAGGAATTCCCTAGGGAAAAATCCATCAGTTTTCAACTGTTACCAATCATGACAGTGCAGATTTCGTGACCCCTTCCTATCCATTCTCTTCCACCTGCCAATCTCAAAGAGAAAGCTCCAAGCAAGGATGGATTCCTGGGTGGTCTGGAGTTTGCACCTGGTGCATCCAGGAGGCAGGTTACTCATCATGAAGGGAAGGATAGGAGTTCGGTGTGGAGAGGTTTTACGAAGAGAAAAATACCGTAGGTTCTTTCCCTCTCAGATTCGTGGCACACAGTGGGAGAAATGCATGAGCAAACATGAAAAATTGTTTTGGGAAATATTCTTAGGTAGAATATGCCTGGCACTAGAAAGAATTTTTTCTAAAGTGAGTCTTGAGAAACACTTGTTTCATTCTTCTCAGAATGTTAATAGGTGTTCTATGAAAAATATGTGTTTAAGATGGGTGCACAGTATTAGCTCTTTCCAAACTTGTTTAACTACAGAACCATGTTTAGTGCTTCATGGAGTGCATGTTAAGAAACCACGTGTTAGAGACACATGAAAATGGTGTAGACTTTAGATCGTTTTCTAGAACACTCCACCTAAAGCCTCTCAAACGCCAGCGGTGGAAAAGATCCGAGTTATTCCGAGTTACTCCAAGTTGCCAGCTGCGAATTCTTATGGGTCTGCAGCAATTTCAGCTCTTCGCCCCCTCAGAAGAAAGAATTCAACTGAGGGGTATAAGGCAGGGGAGACTGAGGCAGGCTTCAGAGCAGGAGTGAAAGTTTATTGAAAAGCTTTAGAACAGTAACAAAAGGAAGGAAAGAAAAGAAGGAAAGTACAACTTGGAAGAGGGTCAAGCAGACGACTTGAGGAACCAAGTGCACAGTTTGACCTCTTGACTTGGGGTTTTATATATGTTGGCATACTTCTGGGATCTTGCCTTAACCTCTCCCCCACTCCTGAGATCTTATTGGAAAGCTGCTCGTCAGTTTCAGGTGTTTTCTATCTAGTAGGAGACGGCCTTTCCCTGGTGCTGGCTGTGAGCAATTATTATTTTAGAGAAACAGTTAACCACACCCTGACCATCACCTGATGGTCATCCAACACTCTTGGTATGTGTGTGTGGGGAGCCGTCTCCTTTCCTGCTGATACGTGACTAGCTACCTACTGTAACAAAATCGGGATGCAGGAAACTTCCTTTTCTTTCCAGTTTTCTTTTCTAATTTCTTTCTTCAAGTCCTTGCCAAACAGAAGTTCTTTTTTTTTTTTTTTTCTTATAGAGAAAAGGATTTTCTCTGTCACCCAGGCTGGAGTGCAGTGGCAGGATCCTAGCTGAACTGCAATCTAGAACTCCTGGGCTAAAGTGATCCTCCTGCCTTAGCCTTCCAACTCTCTGGGACTATAGGCACATGCCACCATGCCTGGCTAAATTTTATTTTTTTTTCTTTTTGATAGAGACAGGGTCTTGCTATGTTGCTTAGGCTGGTCTTGAATTCCTGGTTTGAAGCAATCCTCAAGTTTCGGCCTTCCAAAATGCTGGGATTACAGACTGAACCACCACACCTGGCCATGAACAGTTCTGAGTCAAGTCATTGTAATGTACCATGGCACTTAAAGAGAAGGAAGACAAGTTATTTGCTTGGTCTGGATCTCAGTTTATTCATTTGTGAAACAGGAAGATTGAATTATGATTAATAATGTCTCTCCCACATCTTTAATTCTACGCTTTTTTAATTTAAAAAGCATGATCCCTGATCCCAAGGTGATAACTGCCCAGATTGGGGTACAAGCCTATTGCAAACAACATAACTAGCCAGCAATTGAAATGGCACATATCTGTGTGTCAAATTGTGTGGTGCAGATTAGAGGGGCTATACAAGTGCAGAGAGGGGAAACCAATGAGGCTGGTGCATTTCTAGCTCTCTATTTTTTCTTGCTACATTAGGCACTCAATAGAGCCCCTAAAATAATGATTTAATGAGAATGCATTTGGCTATAGAGATTTAAAATGCATTTACTACATGGAAAGACTTTGTTCTATGTCTACTTAAGCTCCCTTAATAACATTGCAGAGGTTAGCTACAATGTGAGATTAATGAAAAAGTCTCTGTCAATGTAAGCATTTAATGCTTATTGAAATAATCATTAGATTACTAATGCCTTTGCAGAACTTGAAGACTTGAACTAAAAAATGTTTCAGGCTGAAGGCATGAATAGGATCCTAGCATGTTAGAGCTAGAAGAGTCCTAAGGGATCATTTAAGTCTAGGGTCAGCAAACTTTTTCTTTAAAGGGCCAGATAGTAAATATTTTAGGCTTTGGGGGCCATTAGATCATGCTGCAACTATTCAACTCTGCCGTTGTAGCACAAAAGCAGTGTAGACAATATGTAAATAACTGGATGCGGCTGTGTTCCAATACAACTTTATATACAAAAACAGGAGGCAGGCTGGATTTGGCTTGTGGGCTGCGGTTGTTGAACCTTGATGTGAATGCAATCCAGGTTAGTGAAGGGGGTTGATCAAGGTCACACAGAGCTATGGACTGAATTGTGTCTCCCAAAAAACCACGTTGAAGCCCTACCCCACAATGGGGCAGTATTTGGAGATAGGGCCTACAAAGAGGTAATTTAAGTTAAATGAAGGTGTAAGGGCAGAGCCCTGATATGATAGAATTAGTGTAGTTAGAAGAAGAGACACCAGAGCATTCTTTGTCTCTTTCTGCCATGTGAGCACACAGTGAGAAGGTGGCCATCAACAAGCCAGGAAGAGAGCCCTCCCCAGACTATGCTGGCACACTGACCTCAGACTTCCAGCCTCCAGTACTGTGAGAAAATAAATTTCCGTTGTTTAAGCCACCAGTCTATGGCATTTTGTTATGGCCGCCTGAGCTAACACCCACAGCAAGTTAGGGGCAAAGTGAGGTCTGGCATCCAGATCTTCTGAAGGCATTTCAAACAGCATTGGGTGGGAAAAGAATGAGCATATTGGCTTACATTTAAAAAGGAAAGCATTTAATTTTTCCCATTTCGCCTCTTAATACTTTGGCCCAATATATAGGTTAATAGATCAAATAATTAGATCTTCATTTTGGAAAGCTGAAGTGTTGAGTTGGATATAAAATAAAACCCTTTAGGAGATTAAGCAAGGGATAGATAAAAGTTGGGGACTTAGACCACATTTCTAACTTTGCCTCCATCTCCTTTGGGGACTTAATCTCTCTTTGGCTACTTCTATTATCCATGTGCTTCTCATTTCCTGCCCTTTGCTACATGTCCGTGTTCATCTTTAAAGCTTCATGAGAGTAGAGTCACATTTTGTTTACATGAACTATAGTGCTTAGCTTGTGCCATGCATTGCATGTGAATGGAATTTAACAGTCATGGATGTTACAAGTCATTCATTCTGTCACCAAATATTTGTTAAGCATCTATTAGGTGCCTGGCTCTGTACTAGATGCTGAGGATAATGGCAAACTAAAAAGAGACCACCCTTGCCCTCATGGAGCTCATAGACTGGTGGGGAAGACTGATTCAATAACACAATCGTTCAATTGAAAATTCATTTACAAATTATGGTAAATAATATAAAGAAAAGGTACTGATATAATGAAGGTGTAAAATAGGGAAACCCAAGAAGGTTTTCCTAAGCAAGTGATGTTTGTGGCAAGATATATATAAAAAAAGTGTTAATCAGGTGAAAGAAAGATGTGGGGTGGAGGGAAGAACATGGCCAGAGTCATGAGATGAAAGAAAGTGGACGCACTTGAGGAAGTGGTAGGGGCCAGGAGGGCTGGAACACAGATACACAAATGAGTCTGGAGAGAATGACAAGGGCCTGGTTACTTGGAACCTTGTAGACCAGATTTGGGGTTGTTCTAAGCATAATGAGAAGCCATTGCAGAGCTTTTAGCATCTTTAATATAACTTAGGTTGCATGCAATATATTGTGGAGAACAAAAGTGACTGGGAGAAGGCCAGTTCAGAGAGTCTTACTGTATGATGGTGGTTTGAATCAGGGATCTCAGCGTTAGTTGAGATAGATAGGAGAAAATGGAGTTGAGACACTTTGAGGAGAACTTGGTGAGGATTGGATACAGGGGTGAAAGAGTGCAAGGTGTAGATAATTCCCCAATACTTGGCTTGTGAAACTAGAGATGTAGGGTGTTTTTTCCATAGGTTGGCAACACTAGAGAACTGGGTTTCAGATAGGAGCAGGTGGGAATGGGTTGTGGTTGAGTCTGAGGTACCCATAGAGATGCTGAGTAAGCAGTTGGGCAAATGGGCCTTTGTTAGGCTCTACCTTAACCATAATTAAAATTTGTAGTATCTTCAAAGGGTAAAGAGAAAGCAGAAGCATTTTCGGTGAAAAATGAGTACAGAAAAACTAATCCATGTGCCTCTGATTCATGATCCTGGGGAGCTGTGTCTGATAGAAAATCCCAGTGCTGGGGTTGGCTTGAAGTAAAATAATAGAGACCATGACTCTTCAATGCCCTCCTACTGAAGGAGAGATCATCCTTCTAAAATCTTATAAAATCTTATAGATCTAATGGTAGCTTCTTCAGGCTGTAATACTGCATCCTTTAGGATTTTCCTATTCACATTTAAAAGATCCAAACTTTCTTCTCACAAGATCTTGCATGATTTGGCCTCAGCCAACCTCCCTAATGTCATCTGGCACTCTTCTTCCTAGATTCTAGCCAGGCTGGCTTCCTCCTGGTTCCTCTCACAATCCCGACTTGCTTCTGCCTCAGGCCTTTTTAACTTGAAGCCCTCTTCCTGATGTGCTCCTCTCTTGCACTCTTTCTGGCAGCTTTGTGTGAGGTTTGTGCTTAAATCTCACTTCGTCAGTGGGACCTTCCCTGTTCACCCAATTTAAGTATTCAGCCCCATTACATTCTATTCCATTACTTTCCTTTATTTTTACCCAAGGCCGTGGGTGCCCACCTTTTCCATCAGTGTGCCCTGTATGTGAGACATGGAGTCAAAGGAGATTATTTTGGAGCTTTAAGATTTAACGACTGCCCTGTTGGATTTCAGACTTGCATGAGGCCTTTAGTGCCTTTGTTTTGGCCAGTTTCTCCCATGTGGAATGGGAGCATTTATCCAATGCCTGTACCCCCATTTGTATCTTGGAAGTAACTAACTTACTTTTGATTTTATGAGCTCCTGGGTGGAAGGGGCTTGCTCTGTCTCAGATGAGACTTTGGACTTGGACTTTTGGGTTAATGCTGGAATGAGTTAAGACTTTGGGGGACTGTTGAAAAGGCATGAGATTTGGGAGGGGGCAGGGATGAAATGATATGGTTTGGCTCTGAGTCCCCACCCAAATCTTATCTCAAATTGTAATCCCCACATGTCGAGGGAGGGAGGTAACTGAATCATAGGGGTGGCTTCCCTCATGCTGTTCTCATGATAGTGAGTGAGTTCTCATGAGATCTGATGGTTTTATAGGCATCTGGCATTTCCCTGCTTTCACTTCTATCTCCTGCCACCATGTGAAGAAGGTTCTTGCTTCCCCTTCCACCGTGATTGTAGGTTTCCTGAGGCCTCAGCAGCCATGTGGAACTGTGAGTCAATTATACCTCTTTCCTTTATAAATTACCCAGTTTTGGGCATTTCTTTATAGCAGTGTGACAATGAACTAATACAATTTTTTTATTGATCTTTTACCAGGTGAAATTGAGTTTGTATGTTTATTCATCTATTTCTCCCTATTGAATGAAAGTTTTCATGAGAATGGGAACCGAGTGTCTTGTTCAGTGCCTTATCACCAGCACCTGTTCCAGTACCTGTTCAGTTGGAGGTGCTCAGAAAGCTTTTGTTTAATGAATGAGGTTTCTATTAGGCACTGGGAAAACACAGATAAATATTGAGAAGGAATGCTAAGCCTCACAGGCTGCGAATGTCAGACAATGGAGAAATGTTGGTGCTTTGGAGAGGAGTAGGGTGTGGGGGACAATTTCTGGGCAGAGATGTTACTGGTGGAAGGCATACTTAGTTATCAGTGGTAAATCCATGAGGGTTTATAGCAACCTCAATTCTTGTCTCCTCAGAAGAAAGAATTCAACTGAGGGACATAAAGCAGAAAAAGACTGAAGCAAGTTTCAGAGCAGGAGTGAAAGTTTATTTAAAAAGGCCAAGTGGTCACCTTGAAGAAAAGTATGATGTTTAACCATGATTCAGCACTTTACAGGCTGGCCCTTTTCCTGTGATTTTTCCCTTAGCGTGGGTGGATTGCATGCACAGTGCCCCCCTTACCCTTGAGAAGTGAACATGTGCAAGGTGTTTAGGAAGTTGTACACTTGCCCATCTGAGGCTTTCTTCCCTTTTCTAGTGGACTGCCCCTGGAAGGTCTAGTCTGCCATTTTGTCTGTTAATGCACATGCCCAGGAAGTTGCTTCTCACTGGCATCTGCATTCAATTAACATTTTAGTGCAACAGGTGTAGACCATCAGGAAATGGCCTCTTCCTGATGCTGGCTGCCAATTTATCAGTTTTAGAGAGGCAATGTGATAATTGCAGAACCATCACTCAACATTCCTAGTGGGTTGGGAGAGCCCTCTCCTGCCCCACTTATACCTATCTGTGACAAAGACGCTGAGGACAAATAGTTCAAATAATCCCACTATTCAATCAGCATGTCATAGTCCTGGCCACTAGTTGACAAAAGCTTTCAACTCTATTAGGAAGTTTAGAGAAAACTCTCAATTTTATCATGGCATTCAAGAGGAAAATGGGATTGATTTTTTAAATATTTACTTTAAAGTAAACTTTAGGGAGAAAACCCATAAGTGAAGGATTTTGAATTCAAAATGGACAATCTTACAAGGTTTCAGAAGATGACTTCATTTAAATAAGGATTCTGACTACATTACCCGGAGTTTTCTGCCCTTTGAAGAGGTCTGGAAATCTGTGTAAAGAATCCCACTTCCTTGGAAATCAGTGGTTTTACTGTCTGAATGATCACTATATAGTTCTACAGTCCACATTCAAGCTCCACTCCAGTAGAGCTCATTGTCATGTGTTGTAAAGTGTAACCTGTTTTTCATGAACCCCAAACAATGCAGGGGCTATTTATTAGTGATTTGAAGGAAGTGCATACAGCTCATTCCTCAGTGTGTGAAGCTGCTGCTATTGCATATTGAAACTTGCTTTTGAGGGCAGGTGGATTTTTAAATATGAAAGCTGACCTCTATGCAGGTGGCTAACTGTAGTGAAGCCCTTGCCACACAGCTGTGCTGGAACTGCATTAAATAAGCCAGACTTAGGGACCTGAATTACTAATTGCCCCCCACTAATTGTGGCAAAAGAAATGAGGAATTTTGAAGAGCATTACATTCAAAATGGTAGGTAAGAGTTTAGTCCATTTCTGGTTTTCCACCTAAGTAACCACACAGTGTTGAATGAGATCAAGTTCCTGCCATTATGGAGGAAACATCACCACTAACAATAATTATAATAATAATAAATATTTATTGAAGAATTCCTATGCACTAGGAACCCCTCCAACTGATACAAATGAACTATCTCACTTAATTCTCCTAATAACTTCGAGGTAGATTCCGTTATTATGATTATTTTCCAGATGAAGAAACTGAGACACAGAGCTGTTACATAACTTGCCTAAAGTTATGTGACTTGGAAGTAGCAAAGCCAGGTTTTGAACTCAGATGTCACAGTGCACTCTCTTAGCCACATACCCTAATGGGTAATTACAATATGTAAGTGCTACACGGTAAGTACAGTGGAAGCATTCTTAACCCTCCCTAATTGACCTACTGCATTAGCCAACACTCTTCTTCCTCATGTAAAACATACTTACAGTTGTCTCTAGCACCTTGAAAACTACAACTGGAAGGCTACTGTATAGCACACTTGAACACTGTTATTGCCAACAGGTAAGCTGTTTGTAGAGACAATATAAGCTCCCTCTTGGAGAAATAAAATATACAATTAAAAACATGAATCTCTTCTAAGAAGGACATCATCTTAAATTAAAGGGAAACTAGCAAACCATCTATTGGACCTATATTACTTAGTTTCTGTGTGCTATTAAATTTGATTTATGACTTAGTAAACCAAACAAAGGGTTTTGGGTAGCGCAATAATTAAGTGAGATGAAGATTTTTGAGGAAGATTGAAATTTGATTATAATTTCTGTCCTCTTCCATACGGTCAATTTTCTTCACTGGGTTTTTCTTCCATGTAATATAAAGAGATAAGGACTGTCCTGCTGTCAAATTGTCTTGTTACAAGACTCAACTTCTATGCTTGTAAAGCCTATTTTAATCATTGCAGAAATCATAAAACATGGCTGGGGTAGAAGATAATTAATTACAGGTTATAAATTTTACCCACTTTAATCAAGTCAGATACAACTGAACCTACAATGAACTTTCTAGCAATAAAGTAAAGAATGAACCAAAAAATGGAGAGTTTGTTATAATCTGAATCCTTAATAACCTCAGGTAGTGATAGTCTGCTGTGGTTTTCCCTGGTACCAGCCAGGCAAGCTCTTAAGCTGAGGCCATTTCACCCCAGATGGCACCTGGAAGGTCACTTTCAATGTTTGTCTCTTTGATCTGTTTATATGCTTCAATCCTTGACCAACTCTCTATGATTGAGGTACTCTTTTAAAAATTCCATCTTTTTTTTTTGAATATAAAAGTTACATGTATGCATTGTAGAAAATACAGACAAATATAAAGATGTTAAACATTTTCATAACATATGTTCAAGAAAAAAAGTTAACATTGGGTATATTTTAACCCAGGCTAAGTTGTTTTCTTTTTAGAAAATTTGCATTATAATGTTTTTGTTTTACTTAATATATCATGAACATTTCCCCTGACATCTTTGGGTTTTTCTTTGTGAAAATGATTTATAATGGCCCTACAACATTCCGTTATTTAGATGACCTAATTCCTCTACTTTTGTGCAAGTGAATTGCTTTCAATCTCTTTCCCTTCCTTCTTTCTTTGAATTTTGTAAACCTCAATTCAGTTATTCCTTATTTTCAAGATGGCAGATTGGGTTACAAATTTAAATTGTAACTTGAAAATCTTTAATAACAAGCATTTAATTAAAATAAATTTATTCATAAGTAATCATGGAAAAAACAAAAAATATAGAGTGAGGAGGGGTAGGAGAGACACTTGAGTAAGTATTGTCAAAGTCTACATTTTCATTTTTAGGAAAGTTAAAGTTTAGTTTCAGTCCCAACATTATACAACATTATACAGAGAAAGATTTTATTGTCATACAGTCTAGTTTCTAATTAGTCCACAAACTAATTCCTGCTCTCTTGGGTAGGCTGAGATGCATTTACAGAACCTTCTTTCTTTGCAGCTTTAAATCTGAATTGCTATCGTCATTTGTCTCCTTTCCTGCCAAGCTGAGACAATGCATTTTTACTCTACCCATTGGCCATGTGATTCTGTTCCTTTTGGTACGTCATATTCTGCACCGAGTTCTGTTAGCTCAGGCAATTCTGTGCTTTCTTGTATTCTTTATTATGCAGCCATTTTTGGCAAGAGTCCTTCAAGAACAGGAGAAATATTTTTCTTATGGACATCAAGCAGTGAGCATCTGAAGCAACGCCTGCTGTCTTTTCCAAAATGACTAAATCCTGGATGTGTTTGATTGAAGCTTGTTTCACTCTGCTAGCTAGGTGAATTGTTGCTGACTGATTTTATCAGTGAATTCTAGATAGGATCCCTATTTTTTCAGCTACATAGATGAGCAACACAATGTTACTGTGGTAGAGAAAGTCATCAAAATAACAACAGAAATTTCTTCGATTAGAAAATACATGATAAACCCAGTACAAAGCATGTAAGGTGCTGGACTTCAGTTTTAGGATGAAGCTGGAAAAAATCCTCAGGGATCTCCTTTCTTGTTATTATTCATCTACTTTTCCTCCATGTTCAGGAAGAGGTGATAACAGGTGAGATATGACAGCCTGGTGTAGCAGAGCCTTAGTCTTTGATATAGTTTGGCTGTTTTCCCACCCAAATCTCATCTTGAATTGTAGCTCCCATAATTTCCATGTCATGGGAGGGACCTGGTGGGAGGTAATTGAATCATGGGGGCGGTTTTCCCTGTGTTGTTCTTGTGATAGTGAGATCTGATGGTTTGTAAAGGGGAGCTCCTCTGCAAACGCTCTCTTGCCTGCTGCCATGTAAGATATGACGTTGCTTCTTATTTGCCTTCCACCATGTTTGTGAAGGCTCCCCAGCCATGTGGAACTGTGAGTCCATTAAGTCTCTTTCCTTCAGAAATTACCCAGTCTCTGGTATGTCTTTATTAGCAGTGTGAGAACAGACTAATATAGTTTTCTTTATTCCCGTTTCAGGGAGAGCTGTGCTCTTCAGGGAGGAAGCTGCAGTGGTGGTAGCAGACACCAGACACGTGGGACAAAACAGTGAGAGTCCAGGCAGTGGCCGCAGTACCCTTGTGGCCCAGATAGCATAACCAGTCAGCTGTGGTGCTAAGATGGCAGCTTCTCACTTTTTTAATCAATAATTTTTATGAATTTCTTTGGTAGGTTAGAGTTCTAGAAGTATTTGGCAAGACACAAGTGTTCAATCTATTTTTCATATGAAAACTTAGCTTATTCTGTGTTGGTGGAAGCCCCGTGGTCAGTCCTTGGGAAGAGCCCTGTAGAAGTCAGGTGAGAAGCCTGAGCTCACAGCACCTGTGACCAACGGTGCAATACTAGGCCGAGGGCAGGGCTCTGCTTGTAGCCAAAATTTCCCTGTAGAAAACATTTTTCCTTGCTCAGGCCTCATTTTTTAACATTGCTGCAAGTTCAAGATGCAATCAGGATGGAAACGGGTCCCTTGGACCTGCATCAGGAGTGAAGAGGAGTGGAGGGTGTGTATGATTACTGGTGGTGGCATCCTCACAGGATTGATTTTGTATATTGATGGAAGTCCTTCCTGACCATGTTATTATTCATTGCAACAATTTTAGTTAGTTAATTATTTATTACATTGTTCTCCCTAGTAGATGTAATGGAACAAGAATCTTTATACAAGGACTATACAAATGCTGTCCTTCTACCTTATATAATGGAAGGCACTTTTGCCAGTTCAAGATAATTGCTATCATTAAATATTGATAGAGCATAGCTGTTTTTTTTTTAATTTCTAGAAGTAGAAATAGAGGAAATAACTCTGGGAAATATAATCAATGTGTCCTGGACTTATCATCCAATGGGCACCAGGTCTCAAGGAGGAAGAAAATTATTTGGGAGAAGAATGCTTTGCTTTTTGATTTTTAATAAGAGACCTCCCAGGTGCTGACTATTGTCTGAGCTGTGAGAGAAAGGAGACATTTTACAAGGCAGAAGGGAAGAAAGAACAAGCACTTTTAAAGATCAAGCCAGAGTACAACTGTGTGTGTTCTTTAACCTTGGGCATGCTGCCCAGAAAAGGATGCGGAAGGAAAATATAAGTTGGCTTCTGCAATTGGAGTAAGACTAATTAGAAGAAGGAGGCAGAGATCTTTGACATCACTATACGGAATGGAGTCTCAGGCCGAACGATTAAATCTGAAACAACAGCAGGCCTTGGACAGATGAAAGCAAATCAAATTCTGAGTGGGAGTCAACTTTGCCTCAAGCAGGCTAAAGAACAGAGAAGGCAAGTCATGGGGTCCTCTCCAGCGGGGCCCTAGCTCCCCTGGAAAAGGCAGAGTTATACCCTCTTCCTCCTTTCCCAGAGCAATTGGAGTGGTTTTATTCTCAGAAAAATAAAATGAATGTACTCATTCACTTTCTCTTTCCAAAAACGGTTTGAAGAGTTCATAGAACATTAAGGGCAAGCTTAAACAAAGGCAAACAACTCACAAAGGCACAATGTGGGGGTCTCAAGTAGGAGTTTCTGCCCTAGGACCGGTGGAGGGGATGGATTTGCCTCGTTGCTTTGGTGATGGCGTGCGATGGCAGCGGTGGGAACAGGAGCTGTTTAACGTGATCGCTGTGTGTGTGTGTGTGTGTGTGTTTGTGTGTAGGAGTGGTTTGCCTTAACCACCTATCACTAGGCTTCACAGATTTGGAAGGGAATATGTGTTTCACTTAGGACCAAGAGAATGGGGATATATGGGGTACTTCCCTAACATTTAGACGCCCTGCTGGCTCCTAGTCTGGTCATGAATGCTTCTGCGGAGGTCTCAGGACGCTTGACGTCACCAGGTGGAACCACGCACGCGCACTTCCTCCCTCTGCCAGTTCTCCAGTCAGCACAGCCCCGGGCCCCCACGGTGTGGAAACACCACCCCACTGGTTCTCCTAGGGCAGTGTGGACATTGTTTGGCCATCTTTTTCCAGCACTCATTTTTTTTCTCGGGTGCATCTCGATGAGATGAGACCCAGCAAAAGAAAAGAAATCTCAACTTGGGATCGAAAAAAAGCATTTGAAATAAAATAAATCATCTTAGAATCAGGGCGTGGCAAATGAACACTCAGGACTGTGGGTAGTGGTAGGACACACTCACATGTCTCACAGATGTGCAAAGCAAATAGAGTTGGGTTTGTTTCTTAAAACTTAACGCGATCTTCGTTACCGACCGCACTCTCCTGGATGGTAGCAGTTAGGGAAAGATGGGGAAACCAACTTTAAACTTGCCAATTAACGCCATCCCAGAACCTTGGGATTTAAATAGTCGCTCTCCGATGACTTAGTTTCTTTTGGGTAAGTGTTTAGTCGTTTATATTTCCACCTCATGCCCCTCCGTCTCTATGATGGTCCCTGGATAGATCAGGGTGTGGGGCATGTGTGACCTCACGTTAGCAGGGTAGATACGGGAGTTTCCGATGCATGCGGGGCCGTTTGCGTCCTCACTGGTCTTTACTGAGTGATAGCTGAACTAGTCTGTTCCCTGAGCTGGTGTTGGAGATGGGCCTATCTGGCTACTTGGAGATCAGGTACCTAGCACCGAGTTCATGCTTTTGCCTCTGGCCATGTAGTTCTTGGATGCTGTAACCGTTTTATCCTGATTGCAATCCTCCACAGGCCCTTCTGTCCTGGAACACCTGATCCAGGGCCGACAGGAGGTCCCAGATCTCTTGTGAACCTTCCTGGGCCTTGGGAAGCCAGGAGCCCTGCCAGGGCTCTTCTGTTTAGCCTCCTCTCTCTACCAGTCTGAACTTTTGTTCCCATGCTATTTGGGATGAGGCCCTGGGTATGTTTACTCCTGTGCCTTGCAGGCTCCCCAAATTATGCCGAGGGGAGCTTGCCAGTACAAATCCCACTAACAGCTCATGGGCTCACCCATATCTACCTGGATGCTTCTATCGTGTCTTTTCCTCCCAGGGTTTCGCTTCAGAGGCGATAAGTGAAATCATGAGTATTTTATCTGTTATTGCTTATCTCTCCTCCCCATATTCCACTGGGGTTTGAAACATGAAGGCTTTCCATTTTCTCTTCCTGTCTGATCGGAACTTTCTTGACCCCATACTCTCCTTCTTGAGGGGGCATGTACTTTCCCTCCCACCACAGCATAATGATGAAATGACTGCCAGGGAACCCTCATCATACATCAGTAATAGTTTCACAAATATTTTTCCCATTATGTGTATCAGGAGACAGTGGTGAGCCCCCTTTGTCCTTACAATTGTTATGGAACTTTTCTTTTGTAACAGTTGTCCAGGAATGGAATAGGACTGGCGATTGCTCAAATGCTATTTATGGTTTACTATTCAAACATTAAAACTATGAATGTGGAAACAGAAACCTTTGCCTCTGTAAATTGAGCATCTGCAATTTTTGTGTTACAAACTACCATTAACCCTCTTTGTTTTCAGAGCTTGGGATGTTGCAAAGGTCCTGAAAAAAATTTTTGCAGTTTGGCTGGAAATGTTCATGCTTGATTTCAACACATTCACAGAGCACTCACTGGAAATAATTGCAAGTTCACACAATATGCTCTGTGGGTGTGATTCGGATCAGCTCTCAAGAGCACGGAATGAAGGCTTTCAGCCATTTAGGCAAAGAAACATTAAAATAATGATAAAAGGATCCCACTGCAATTGAAGGGAGTGAAAAAGAATTAGATAGTAAGGCACACATTTTATCTTCCTTGGGATCAAAAGCTGCTGGGCACACCAGTGGATCTGAATTCTATTATATTGAGAAGTATTCTTAGGGTTTTAAGGATTTGAGCCATGTTAGTTTTGTTTGTTGAATCCTGGTCATAGTAACATTTCGCTTTGTGGGGGAATAATAGGAGGTAGGAGCAGGGAAGGCTCACAGAATGGAGCTTACTCTTTATGAGAAAAAAAAATATGCTAAAGATTTGAGACTTTATTGTTACCAAATGTGGAAGAAAGTATTTTTATGAAGCCAGTCTTGTCTCCTGAGACCTCTGAGTTGCTAAACATTGATCTAAACACTGTGAGGGCTGAACAGGAAAATGCGAGATGGGACCCTTACCTTAACATTCATATGAGCTGTTTTGGGGGGTAAAACATGCTTCTGTGGAAGGACTAAATGCAAGTTAACACAAATTAAAGTGTCCCCAGCCTAAGAAACAGAAATCTGAAAACCTGAACACAGAAGAACGAAATCTTAGAGTATATAAAACAGTGATTTGCATAGCCAATGATCAAATATAGGATACACTAAAAATGTAAATATATGCTTCAATTTATTAATAATGATAGCTTGCATCTGTGTTGCCCTTGACTGTTTTCACAGCATTTTCATATACTTATTTTCACACTTCTCACTACTATTGACCTATTGACCCATTTTTCTGGGACGCAGATATAAGGCAATTGTTAAAGTGTCATGCAATTATTACTCCATAGAATCATCACTACTATTTCCTTTTCAGCTGGTTTTTAAAACAATTTTTTCTTTTGGTAGACATCTCGCTCTGTTACCCTGGCTGGTCTTGAACTCTTGGCCTCAAGCAATCCTTCCGCCTTGGCCTCCCAAAGTGCTGAGATTATAGGCTTGAGCTACCATGTCTGGTCTGATTTAACTTAGTAAGAATATTGCTTTTACCATAACACTGTACTTCAAAAATCCTATGTCTACTACAAAAGTTTTTATTTTCACTGTTGAATTTTTTCATGAGATAGACAGAAATATTGGAAATACTGGAGCTATTTTTGGAATTAACTGATATTGTATTTGAAACTTCAGTGATGACAATGATATAAAACTGACAGTTTTTAACTTTTGAAGTTTTTTTCTGCTTATGGAGTCACTCCATACAGCTTTCACTTTACCTTTTGTATATGCACAGAAATATTTGGAATAAAAAGTAAGTGAAATTTATTTAGAAGAACAGTCATTTGATATAAATAAAAAGTCATGCCTCACAGAATAATACACAAATACATGTTCTGCAGCTGAAAGTGCTAAATCTTCATCTCTGGGCATAGTCGTCTTAAAATAATTAACTTTTGAAGTAGATGAGGATGCTTCTTAGGTTTGTCTTCAGGTTTTCACGTGGTCAGTGATATCACGATGGCCCTCATGGTGGATGGTAAGTAAGTCTTAACAAATGTTCTTGAGACATAGAAATTCAGTATTTAATTTTTTATTAATAGGCACTTTTAAAAAGATCATTGCAGCTGAAGAGTTTATTACAAAATAAAAAAATTACTGAATACCATATTATAAATGACAAAATCACTTTGGTAAGAGCTTTCAGACTACTTTCTATGATACATTCTATGGTGAAACTGTTCAGACTGTACTGTGATATGTAATGTAATTTCCCACATTTCCCACTCAATGGTTAGCTGGGAGCCTGGCGTCTCTATGCATTTAGGCATTTCACACAGGCTGGTCCACCCGGCTTATTAATGAAATCGCCAGCAGAGGGAGGAATGATGACTAGTCGCCTACCACCCGACACTGGAAGTTCACGAGTGCTTGGATCTGAGTATCTTTTGTCATGTGGGCTTGTATCTGAGTGTCTTGTGTCATGTGGGCAAGCATGCACCGTGCATGCTGTTCTTCAAACTGAGCTATTAATCACGTTGCCTCTGAAAAGGGCTGGGAAAAGAGAGATGGATTGTTGATCATCTTTTGGTTTTAAACCACGTGTTAAAGTTAGATCTCTGTTCACTGCCCTGTGTGCCTTACACAAAGCCAAGTAAGAATTATGGCAGAAGCTGGAAGTACAAAGTGGAAGTCTACCAAACCTATCCTGACTTATTTTAATGCAGCTTTAATAAAAATTCTTCAAATGGGACAAATGCTAAACTAGTCCTGGGTCAACAGGCATAAGCCAGTGCTGGCCCAGGGACGAGGAGAATGATATTCACTCTAGTTAAGGAGAAGTAACCTCTTTTCTTTACCACATCTTATCCCTTCACATTTGAAACTTTCTTCTCTGCCCCAAATGGATCTCTTCTCTAAGTCAAGCATCCTTAGTTCTTTCCTCTGTTCATCATATGAGGTGGATCCCTGCATTGTCCCCTTTTTGGGTGAAGGGTAGGACTGCTCAGTGTCCAGACTTTAACTTCATGTTTGATGAACTGTTCAACTAGTTGTTTCTACCTGTGTGGATTAGCTTCTCTGGCTCTGCCCTTTGACATGATGAGCTTAAGAGGGGTTTATAGGAAGAGAAATTGAGGGACCAAATAGGCAACCATTTCGTGTTCCCAGTTCTACCTGAAGAACAAGTGTGATCTCATCCTGTTCATTTTACCTCTATCCTGTACTGTCTTCTTCATCTGCTTCCTTCATGACATTTCAGAGCTCTCTGTGCATCTGGGTCTGTCTCACGTTATGTAAAAGCAGGTGTAGAGGCCACTGAGTCTGCTTTCTTTATCTAATCACAGTGGTCTAGCTCACCTTCATGCTTCCTTTAACCTAGGGGATAGATATGCTTACCACATCCTGTATTTTTTTTTTTTTCAAGACTTGACCTCCCAGCCTCAAGTGAGTTTCCTGCCTCAGCTTTCCAAGCAACTGGCACTACAGGTGTGCACCATGATATCTGGCTAATTTTTTGTATTTTTGTAGAGATAGAGTTTCGCCATGTTGCCCAGGCTGGTCTCAAACTCCTAGGCTCAAGCCATTCATCTGCCTCAGCCTCCTAAAGTGCTGGGACTACAGGCATGAGCCACCATGCCTGGCCCTTTGTTGTTCTTATAGAACTCATGTATTACTGTAAATGAGCACCCTTCTAATGATACAGAAAGAGGAGATATACTTTGTTCTAGAAACAGAATTAAAATAATTTCTTAGATTTCTTCTATGGCTTATTTCCACAAAATGTGATCCATGCCCTTATGCAACTACTGGTTGCTCTTTAACTTAGATAACTGTTGTGTGAACCACCAGGCATGAAGAACACACTAGTTCTCTAATCTCCTGCTAGAGATGCTTCCCTAGATCTCCTTTCCCTACCTCATCTGTGTTCATTACATTCTCCCCACATCGCTCCAGGCAGAAGGTGAAAGCATCGGAGCAGGAGATAGCAAGGAGATGAGCGCAAGACTAGACAACTTCACAAAGTGATTAGACAGAGCAGAGGACTATAGGTGGTGAAAGTGATTCCTGTCCCACTCTTCACCCATAAAAATGGTGCAGAACTTAGATTTGTCAGTAGGATCATAGGATGCTGCTATTACTGATCAGAATCTTTGCAATCATATGGTTCCAATCCCTTCATTTCATAAAAGAGAAATAAGAAGTTGAAGGAGGCGTCAGTCTGGGAGTAGAATATGGGTCTGTTATTTCTGTTCATCATGATATCTTCTTATTCATGGGTACCTGGCATAGCAAAAGCTGGGGGGCAGAGGAGAAAAGATTAGGAGTATTGGAAAGAGTATTGTTTTGGGAGTCAGAAAATTTATGTTCTAGTACCAGCTCTGCCATCAAATATCTTGTAATTTTAGGGAGTCAATTTCCCTTTCTAAACATTAGTGTTCTCATTTATAAATTGATAATATCTAAAGTCTCTTTCATTTCTAAATCTCCACTGAATTGCTGCTTTTCTTCTAGCATTCACTAAGATTTACTTTTAGCTAGATCCTATTCTAAATACATAATCATATTTAACCTGTAAGGAATTCTGAGGTACATTCTGTTATTATTCTATTTTACAGATGAGGAACCTGGAAAGCAGAGAGGTTAAGTAACTTGCTCCAAGTCATGGGACTAATAAATGCAAGACGAAACATGACTCCAAAGCCCACTCAGTGGGTGAAAGATAAATGTGTGTGTGTGTGTGTGCACAAATGAAGGAGCTTCTGAATCTGCAATATTCACTGAGGGGGGTGTCCAGTAATAAAGAGCTGAGAAGCATCGGCTTGAGTCCTACAAGCCTATGTAAGGTATATATTTTGGATACATTTATGGACTGCTGATACCAATTGAAGTCTTTGTGCAAATTGTCAAAAATGAAAGCATTTTCTTATTGAGCAACCAGGCACAATTGGCATAGCTCTTAATTCTTAGATCTCAGAACACTTACCAATCACTCTGGCTTCATAAAATGCCTTTGTTCACCTTGGCTTGCAATCACATTTCCCTGATTCCTTCTTTGAGTTAAAATATTTTTCTCTACTCTTCTGAAAAAGAGGCTAAAAATAATAGACAATATTATAACAGGCAATTCATAATCAGAGAATTGATTTAAGACCTATTATGACAGGTAAGCAAAAGTGAAATTTTAATGAGGGCTTGGAACAACACTTTTTCCTCTTTGATTCCTTAAATGACTGATGGTTTGTCATTTTTAAAAGGGCTTATATTTTACACTGTCATTATGCTAGGTATAATGCCATATATTCTCTCCTATGGGGTGGTTTCTCAAATAGAACATACCTGAAGTTTTCCATCTCCCAAGGAAAAATGCTCATAGCTTACTTCTTGAAGTGCATAGTTCTTATAAAACAGTAATCTTCAAAATCGTTTGCTTTATTGAGAAATAATTTACATACAGTAAAATGCACAGACCTTAAGTTCAATGACTTCTGACAAATATATGCACCCATATATCATTATTGAAATTGAGATACAAAACATTTTTATTATCCTCTAAATTTTCTATGTGGCCTTTTTAGTCAAATTCTCTCACTAAAGACAACCACTATAGATATGGTGTTTTGTTTTGTTTTTTTTTTTTTGCATTGTCTTCAACTTCACTTAAATGAAAGAATACAATATTTACTTTTTTTACTGACTTTTTTTTCCCATTCAACATACTGTTTTGAGCTTCACACAGGTAACACATCACAAGGTGGTGAGTTATCACAGTCATGGACATGGTGCCAGAGAAGCAGCAGATAGTGCACAAAACCACCTGTGTGGGTTAGGCAAGGTCTCCTAGAGGAAGTGATGCTGAGTTGATCCCTGAAGACAGGTAGTACTTCAGGAGGTGGGCCTTTGGGAAAAATCCTTTATCTGTCTTCTGACCTACACATATATGTCAGCACTGAGGCCTAGGGCAGAAAAGTTGCCATTAAAGGTGGGGAAAATGGGAGAGAGAGCAGATAGGTTTTCCCATCATACACCTGTGCCTGATATTAGCCCAGGTGAAAATGAAGCAGGCTGTCTGAGGTGGGAAGATAATGGCAGATTGTTTTTGAAAGTAAAGATCACAAAGATGCAGAATCCACAGGGTGCCAACTTCCGGTGAGAGGAATTTCAGGGTCCTTGGGGCCTGGGAGGCCCTGACACCACTGAGTGCCATTGCTCTGCACTAGGGCTGCTCTCTGGATTCAGTGCGTCTTTGAACATGGCTGCACAGGATCACTGATTATGCCATTGAAAGGTGTGTTAAGCAATTTTCTAGTTCTCTAATTTTAGAGCGGAAGAAACCGAGGGACTCGCCCAATACTACACCATAGAGTGGGGACTGGTGTGCATGCTTTCTTGGCTAGCAGTCTGGACTGAAAGTGACAGTGATAAAGGCAAATGACTAGCCATTTGGTCTGTGGCACTTCTGGAGAATGAAGGAGGGTGGGAAAGGGGTTGGATTTTGTCGATACTTAGGTGTTGAGGAGGGTGAATCTGGCAGGGACCACACATCAGCATCAGCAATACATTGCCATTATCTTTCATTTTCACAATTGTGCTTACTGTGGGCAGAGATAGATCTTTGGGATCTTGACTACCCTTTTCATCTGGCTTAAAGCCTCTACCTCCAAATGGTAAACACATTTCTGGAGCCCTATATCAGCCTGGTTCCAGGCTGCTGCAGGTTTCTCCTCCTAGGTATTCCAGGGAGCTAATGCTACATTGAGGAGGCAGTGCTTCTGTGAGCCTTACACCTCCCTGGTAAGGTTTATTGTTTAGACTGTTCCTCTGAGCTGACATTCCGTGGGAGTAACAACATTGGGAAGATAGAATCCTAGCATTTTAGAGCTGGAATCCAGGCCATGTGAAAGTGATATAAATAAAAAGAGAAGAGGTTATATACATTTACAAACTGGGACACTCAAGGTACATTTGGGAAGGACCTGGTTTGCTTTTTGTTTGTTGGGCTATAAATCCCTCTTCTCCCTCCCTTCATTCTTCACCACCCCAATGAGATATATGCTTGGATGGTATTTTATAAACAACAACAACAAATGACAAGAATAGAGTTGTATAGAAAGCTAAAATATAACAGTAAAGTA
The DNA here is from genome assembly GCF_028885655.2 of Pongo abelii. NCBI lineage: Eukaryota > Metazoa > Chordata > Mammalia > Primates > Hominidae > Pongo > Pongo abelii. The sequence continues at coordinate 56,144,121 of NC_071995.2, forward strand.
CAGAAGATATAAGCTTATTTCTCTGTCTGATCAAGTCTGGGTGGCTGGTTCAGAGGTATGCCACTCCACGGTGTCAGAGACCCAGGCTTCTGCTATCTTGTTGTTTGACCATGTGTGACTGCAACCTCGAGATCCAAGATGCCAGGCTTGTATTCTAAGTTGCAGGAGAAAGAGACAAAGAACAAGCAAAGGGCACCCTCACATGCTTTCTCTTAAGGATGTTGAATGACAACTATCGCCTGACTGCTCTCTGCTTTCCATGGCCATGATAGTCACAGGCCAAGACTCCACTGAAAGGGGGCCTGGGAAATGCAGCATTTATTTCAGGTGGCCCAGTGCCTAGCTTAAAATTGGGAGCCCTTACAGCAATCATCAGCCACATGTACCTTATGTCACATGATCCTCACATTAGCTCAGTCAGATGGACATAGTTGACCCCTTTTTACAAATAAGGAAAGCAAACATCAAGGAGGCCATGCAGGAGGTGCCTGAAGCTGAGCCCAGGTTTTCTGATTATTAATACTGCATCCATCCCAAATGGGATACATGGCCCCTAATGCTTAGCAAGTGCTTCACACGTAGTAACTATTCAGTAAATGATAGTTATTTTTATTTCTGTAACCATACATGGTATAAAACAGACCTCTTCTCTTGGTTTGGATTATCTTAGGACTCTTTTTAGTTCCTGGGGTCCCAGTCTTCTGTAGTATGTACCTGTCTCATATCGCAGGATAATTTCAGCCCTATGACAAGAGCATGTCTCTCCCAGACAGAAGAGTCTACTTAAATATTTGAATTGCTTGGATCTGCATTGCTTTCCAAAGTGAATCAACCCAATAGTGTATGAAGGGCAATGGATACACCCAAATCTTAATAATTAGATGGGTTTTCTCATTTTGGTCTCGTTAGTCAATTCAGTGCAGTACAATTAAATCAGGAGAGAGGAGACATTCAGGCAAACCGCTTCTCTTCCAGCCTCCAGCCTCTCTTTCCTGTGCTGGAACACTGTGGGATGAGAGATTTTCTTTCTTTCTGCCTGAGGTAGCCAATGTGCAGAAGCTTAATAGAGTTGTATGAGTTTTGTTTTCATGGGACCAAAGGTTATGAGATTGTATTAGGAAAAGGATTAATACAGGTGGTGAAATTATTGAACTAATCGACTGATTAAGTCATGTAAATCTGGCCTTAGAGGTGGCTCATAGCAATTGAGTGTTATGTGAGCTATACTATCTCTTTATTTTGCTTTTTAAAATAACCTTTTCCTATGCCTGAGAATGGACCATGGACACCAAATTTAATATTAATTCTCTACAATTCAAATGTATTGTCTTATACTTGTTAATCTTACAGCCACTTAGATATTATCTGACTAAAAGAAAGGTCTTGCAGTTTGTATATATTTAAAAAGCCATTTTATATGGTTATAAGATTTTTCTCATCATAAGATTTTCTTTCCTCTTTATTGCCCCTTTATGGCTTAGCAAAGAAAATACAAGTCTAAGAGTGTTTTGAACAAAAAAGAACATGAGTATATGAATGGAATATCTATTTATTCAATTGAATCATTCACCTCTACCTCCCAAAATACTTTGCCAAGAAGTGTGTTATTCCAAACCTCAATTAGTAAAGCTACTTCTGAAAGCCTCAGCCATTGCTTTACACAGACAGTGGGAATATGCAGATGAGAGCGCAGTCTCTGTGAGAGCTGGTGTAGAATGGTGATGAAGACTCTGGCCCTGGCCCCAGCTTGGCTGCATTTGAATCTCAGCTCCTCCACTTGCCAGCCATGTCACCTTTACTTAATTTCCCCATGTCTCAAATTACTATCTGTAAATTAGGGTTAACAATAATAATAGTTAACTTGCAGGGTTTTGAGGATTAAAAATAAACCTGTATTATATTTTACAGTGCCTGACACAAAATAAATGCAAACATCAAGAGCTGGCTATAATTATTTGGCATTCTTCTCTAAGGCGTGGTTTTCACCTGATGTGAACATTAGTGAAAGACATACAGCACCCCTAAGATGGCCTGAGATATATACAGCATCCCGCCAAATGGCCTGAAGTAGTCGCTAGTTGTGCCATTTATCTCTCAAGATGGCTCACGTGAATGGAGACTGGGGTGGTGGTGCCACCAATGAGGGCTTTGGAGTCAAACAGCTCAGGAATTAAATCTCAGCTCTGCCACTTGTAAGCTGCATGACCTTGAGCAGATCACTTACCCCTTCTGAGCCATGGAAACGATCACCTGGGGGATTGAAGAGGGCTAGGATAGCACTTTGCACTTTACCTGGTCTATGGTAAGTGCTCAATAAAAGGTAGGTTTTTATTATTGTGGCTAAGTCCTAGAAGGAGACAATCCAAAAGATTTGAGTAAAAATGAGTAAAATATTTTTTCCCTGTTATTTCTGTATTTTCTCTGAGTGTAAGGTTAAAAAATACCCAAACAAATCATTTGCTGAAATAATGTCTTAAAAAGTTACTAATGTTAATTGCATGTTAGCTAGTTAAATTCAATCATTCAGAGTATGTGGGAAACCTTTTGACAAATTAGACCAAATTACAGCTGAACTATAAGAACATGAACATTCCAGTTCACAGCATGTGCAAAAATATCATTATAGGGCTGTGTCTATGCACATACAATTAAAAAATCTACATTTTCTTAATCACCAGTTTGATGAAATTGTTTTGCTTTTCAAACAGTTGACTTGTTACCATGTTACTCAAACTAAGGTATAAATTAAGCTATATACATATTTAAATACAAAAATCACTATTGTGGATAATTTGTCCGCAATTTTGTGTGTCACACTGGTAAACTGTTGTGAGGTGAGAACATAATTACATGTACAGTATTGTATACAGCTGTCTTGTAGCTGTAACAACCACTATATTTTGCATATTGTATTACATTAACAAATATTGATTGCATTTAACATGCAATGTAGCTTGATAAACTCAGAAGGAACCTTAAGGCAATTCTCCCAAAACTTGCCTTAAATAAATAGCTTTTTATTTTAACCCAGTTCAAACAATTACTCAATAGTGAAATAAACTCTCTCTGATAGTTTTTCACATGATGTGAAAAGGGATGGAGAAAGCAATTGAGCTCCAACAACCTGAGAACAAAGCTCTGGCCCTCTCCTCTGCCCTTGGCTCCCCTGGGTACCCACAGGCTCTGGGGCTCCATTATTCCTGCTCCAGAAAGTACATCAACTTCATGGAGAAACCACTTGGTCCCTCTCAGTGGCTCCCTGTGGGTTGCTGGTCATTTGGGACAGACATTAGTGGCAAGATTTTGCCAGTCCATCTAGGCTATTCAATGAATGCTAACTATCATAAGAAGATTTTATTAGAGAGTTCCTGGTTTTCGTTTCATTGTAAGTCTTTCTACATGAAAATTATAAAAAGAAAACAGATTTAAGAGATTTATTGTAAAAAAATATTAAAAAATGAATGTAAATAGTACCCACAATCACACCTTTAATTCATAAATATTATATCATAGTATATATCTTATTATGAGGACTTTAAAAAAACATATGGTCTTGGAACTAAGAGAAAACCTGGAATAGTACCATATTGCTTTAAATGAAAAATGCTGGCCAGGCACAGTGGCTCATGATTGTCATCCCAATAATTTACAGCATTTTGGGAGGCTGAGGTGGAGGATCTCTTGAACCCAGGAGTTCAAGACAAGCCTAGGCAACATAGTGAGACCCTCTCTCTACAAAAAATAAAAAAATTAGCCAGGCGTGGTGGCACACGTGCCTGTGGTCTCAGCTATTCAGGAGGCTGAGTTAGGACGATGGCTTGAGCCCAGGAGGTCAAGGCTGCAATGAACTATGATTGCACCACTGCACTCTAGCCTGGACAACAGAGACAGACCCTATCTCAGTTAAAAAAAAAAAAAAATCTGGAATTGAGTTCTTAGGATTAACTGGTCTTCAGTTCCAGCCTTTTCTGTACCTCAGTCCCATGCACTACTTGGCACATATTGCATTCCCCACCTCACTGTTTCCCAGTCAGCATTTTAAGTTTAAATCTAACTTGCTACCATAACACAATAATAGTTACCATTTATTGTTAGCTAACTATATACTAAGCACTACATTAGGCTTTCTGACATTTCATTCTTACAACTACTCTACAAGGCAGGTACCCTCATTTCACAAATTAACAAAAGATGAGGTGTAGTGAAGTGATGAACTTGTCCAAAGTCACATGTTAAGTGGCAGAGTGAGAAAATCAAACTCATGCCTGATATTTAAATCCTTTTTCCAGCTGGATCCTGTTAGGAAACTCCTCACTCTGACCCTGTAAGTCTATTTACTGTTCTCCAACCTCTCCATCAGGATTTTGTGTATATGCTACCACTCTGTAAGATCCAGTTAAGTCCATCTTCACTCATTTACCCATTCATCCATTCATTTAACATTGCTTGCATACTGCAGGCACGGTGCTAGATGCCACTAGGAATCATTTCCCAGTCTATGCTGACTGTTTCCTGATTGCCATATCATCTATTGTATATTTATCTTCCTCTAGATTATAAACCAATTGTTCTGAACCAGTGGTGGTGCTGTCACTTTAGAGAACACTGGAAAATATATGGCAATCTTTGTTATTATAATGACTATCATGTATATTATAATGAGGTGCCACTGGCATTTAGTGTCCAGAGGCCTGGAGTATTAAATATTGCCCAACGTGCGGGATAGGCCTGCACAATGGAAAATTGTTTCACCCAAAATGGTTATAGTACCCTCCTCCAGAAACACGGTTGCAAACGGATCTAGGGCAAAATCTTTTTATAAACTTTCTGTATCTTTATCAAGCCCGGTATCTTGCTTATAGAGAGTGTTGGTTAGCTGAAATGATGACGTTCTTTTCATTAACCAAAAATTTTAAGCAGCATTTTCAGAGAGAGATTCTTTAATTGGAGATGTGGAATGTGATGTGTTTTCTAAGATTTATTTAGATAAAAGAAAATCATGTTTTCTAAAGCAAATGGAAACCCCTCTCCGCATATGTGAAATCTTGACATTATAGGAGTACAAAAACTCCTTCCTTGACTCATGAATCATTCCCCCATAATATTCCCATAAATTTCTTAAATAAGCTGGTAGAGTTCACTGCTGTTACTAGAGTTACATCTACTTGTTTTCTAGGCCATGAACCAGAACTACGACCCCTTTAAGATCCATTAACTTTAAGAAGATTAATGAGATGATAAAAGATAGTTAAGAGAAACTATATATTCATCTGTAGCGGACATTTGTCATTTTCATTTGGTCGTCTAGTATCTACTCTCCTTTCTTATTTTTGGAGAATCCCTCATTAGATGTAGTCTTGGTGGGAGACAGGATTTCCATTACACCATTCTTGGATGCCAGGACATAAGCACATGAATTAGGCATGGGCAATCAGATACTGTGGCCCAGGACTCTGGCTGTCATGTAAGTGACTAAAAGGATAAATAGACAGCTAGAATTTATTCACGGCAGTAGGAAGCAATGTATTATGTTAGTGACGGTAGTGCTCTTAGGGACCCCAGCTGACTGTTCTTCCTTAAAGATATTGTTTCTTCTTCTTTGTCATCGAGAGCTTCCTGGGTTACTGTGGCAGAGACTGCCAATTCTCCCACATCCATTCCCCTTTTTTCCTTTCTGAAATAGACTTCGTACACCCCAAATATTAGCTGGGTATTTAGCTACCTAGCTAGTGACTAGATTTTTCTGGCTCCCTTGCAGCTAGGGGTGACCATGTGACTATTTTTGGCCAGTTGGCTGTAAGTGGAAGTAATGTGAATAACTTTTAGGTCCCATCTTTAAAAGGAAGCAGTTTACTCTTTACTTCCTCTTCTTTCCATGGGCTGGAGCCTGGATGTGATGCTGGTGATGCAGCCAGGCAAATGAAAACAACATCTTAGACAATGAAAAGACAGGTGGAAGGGACCCAGGGAAGAACAGCCCACACCCCTTGCACCCTTTCTCCTAACATGATCCAGAAGTGAATCTTTTATCTTGTTTAAGTCACTGTTATTTGGCCTCTGTTGAAGAAGCAGAATTAATATCCTAATTAGTACAGTATCTATTTATTTTCTAAGCCTCATACTCCAACCTCCTTTTGTTCCATGAGCCCTCAATAACTTTCCAACAATTTCCCTTTTTATTTAGGATTGTCAAAAACTACTTTTGTTGTTTGCAACTGTTAATGTATTTGAAGTGAAGACACCTAGAAATGTGGAATTGGCTGAACCCAGGAAGTTGAGTGGACTGAAGGTCTCACTATTCAAGTCTGGAAAATTATCTGTTCTTATTTCTAGTAGTAGAATAGCTGACTGACCTAAGGCTTGCTGTAGTTTGGTGCTTAGATCTTTTGCCTATAAAGGCAGTAGTATGCTTAGCCTGAAATCGAAAAGAAAGGGAAAAAAATCCCACAACTTTGTGAAGAGAGACCTTTTATGCAGTAGTCTATAATCCAAAGTGGCTTAAGGTCTAGCAGTCTGAAAAGCTTCCTTTCCAAGCTAAAGTTAGTGCAAGCAAAAGCAAAGAAAGTAAAACACTCAGCTGAAGATAAGGTCAGAGCTGAGAGAAGCCTGATTCCTCCAACTCCTCTCAGGAACCTCTGCTGTGTTCTCCCTACTGAGAGCAGAAACGGTGATTTCTTTCATGAAGCTGCAGCAGGATGCAACCTTCGGGGATGTCTTTTAGTGGTGCCTTCCCCGCACAGTCTACTTGAAATTGGCCCAGGGTAAAGACCATTAAATAAAGGACTATAGAAGATTGTTAGAACAGAAAAATTCCCAGTCTTAGACTCATAGTCTATGACTTGACAAGATCTCTGCCTCGGTTACTAGTCACATTGGTTGGTTCTGGGTTAGGAACAGGATTCACACCAAGAAGAATTAAAAAGAAGTTTCTGAAATCTTCTGGAAGGGGAATTTACCTGATGTTCTGTGGGTGGTACCTAGAAAGCTGCTGTTTGTCCCTGGGTTTACTAAGCTAGCATGTAGCCCTAGAAGCTACCTGTGACAATGAGGGAAGCAGGCTTAGGATAAAGTGGACTCTGTGAGAGGCAGAGAAGAGAGATGGCAAGAAATTGGATGTTTTGTGATATAGTTGAGCTGTTATATATCAAGCCCAACCTAAGCCCCTGTTTATCTCTGAACTTTCTAGTTAGGTGAGCTAATAAATCTTCTTTGCTATTTAATCCAGGTCCAATTAAAATTTCTGTTAGTTGCAACATAAAGTATCATAAGTGATACATCTTTTTGTCAATCACCTAATTTAGAAGGTGGGCCTTTTAACATTTGAGATTCTGCAAGGTCTATACCAATATTACCCAAACTGATTCCGACAAGTCTTGTCAATGAGAGATTTTAAGTGCTGAAAATCTGACACCAAGTCCAACCTTATCCCCAAAATTCAATATCCTCTTAGTTAAGATCTGAGTGGTTCTTGTAGATATCTCTAAAACCCCAGGTACCTTCTCTTTCACCTTTATAGCTATTCCAGTCAACCCTGTTAATAACAATCTAATTTCAGGTGCCTCCTGGGGCAATGTCCTCCCCAAAGGTTTGCCCTCAAACATTCCATCTTCAGTGAGAACTTCTGCTACCATTTGTTCCAGGAGCCCTTAGTGAAGTCACCATAAAAATCACCATATTTAATATTTCCCACCTCTTGGGAAAGATTTGGAGCTAACAAACTGTTGTCATATAAGTATCACCAAAATTGGTTTGTTCCTTTTTCGAGAGATATACGTCATTGCACCAAATGACATATATAATACTTGCAAAATTACTGTGAAAAATCTTGTTCCCAAAATGGTGCCAGATTTCTCTTTAACATGGTTAGCAAAGATCAGCAAGGAACATGATTCATTCAATAATTCTTGAATGGGGTGACTGAGTTATGACTGGAGTTCATCACAGCCAGTCATTTCTGTCTAAACAGATTACAAGGGGCATTGGATCAATTTCTTTTTCAAGCAGGCACTTGTCTAAGGGCTAAATCCTCTACATCTACTTACCAGGGTGAGAGGTGGAAATCTGCTTGTTCATATGAGATAAAGAATCACCTCACAGAGGGCTTAGACAAGGGTGGTAATACCTGAAAGCTGTGTAAGATTATTTTGAGGAAAGAAGTAAGGATAGAATAATTCTTGACTCACCTCCAGGTCTTTTGGTCAGTCCTGAAATTTCTACCTCATTGCTTATTTATTTATTTATTTATTTATTTTTTGAGACAGAGTCTTGCTCTGTTGCCCAGGCTGGAGTGCAGTGGCACTATCTCGGCTTATTGCAACCTCTGCCTCCCAGTTTCAGGTGATTCTCAGGCTTTAGCCAACCGAGTAGCTGGGATTACAGGTGTGTGCCACTACATCTGGCTAATTTTTTTATTTTTCATAGAGAAGGGGTTTTGGCATGTTGGCCAGGCTGGTCTTGAACTCCTGGCCTCAAGTGATCTGCCTGCCTCGGCCCCCCAAAGTGCTGGGATTACAGGTGTGAACCACCACATCTGACCTTCATTGCTTATTTTTAAAGAACCTAAAACTAGGTCTAACCTTAGAAGAGAATCACCAAGTTGTAGCAGGCATCTATTGCACCAGTGAAAATCCTCTGGCAGTGGAGGTGATGTGCCTTCCTAATCTCTAAGAAATAAAGGATACGCCACGGGTGTTGTTTACTCTGTTTCGGATCTCAACAAAGTTAGTATTTATCCAGTGATTTTAAAATGACTTGATGAGAATACACTTTGGAGTAAGTCATCCTGTATGCAGAAAGGAAATGCATTTTGCTTTGACACCTCTTCTTCTGCTCAGAAATTATGATCTGTGCCCTAGGCTATCAAACATCAGTACACAAAATTATTCACAAAGGGTTTATGGTTCAAGTGGTAAATCTAGGCATTTGCAAAATGTTGACCCAAGTGAGTCAGCACAGAAAGCTTGATCTTTCAGTTTGATGAAAATGTAATTTTATGGATGTCAAGTTGAAGTTCAAAAGTGACATATCATGTCACACAGATAAATAGTTTTGCCAAAAGCAATGCCATAATTCATAAGCACTTGTCTGGCCAATGGTAACTATCAGGCTGATTAAGCGAAGTGCTTGCTAATAAATGCAGTCTTTATCCTCTATTATACATTAGTCTTTTCTGAATAATAAAGATTGCCCTATTTAAGAACTGAAATTAGTACTGCAAGCCAATATCCAACACAAAAATACTTATATATGTGCTTCTTTTTCCCTCACAAGATTAATTTTAGAACAATGCTAAGTAACAAAATGTAAGTTTCTGATATTATTTCCCTCCTTGGCTCCCCACAGACCAACTGGATAATCATGCTGGAGGTAAAAAAAAAGAAAAAAGTGAATACAATCATAATAATAAATTATAATAAATAAAATAGCTGCTGTTCTTGAAATGCTTTTAGTGCTGAGGAGGAAACAGACTTGAAAAATAAATAATTCTTACATTCTGGCCCAGACCAGCTTTCCTGTAGATCTTCTGTTACCACCCTGCCTCCCCAATAGCTCACAGACATTTCTCCCAGCTCTCTGGCCCAGCCAGCCACACAGAGCTCCCTGCTGCACTCTGGATGCCCCACACTCTGCAAATTTTGATGGTTGTATGCATGGAATGGCCTTTTCTCCCACTCTTCTGGTGGGACTTTTGTTCCTCTCTCAACACTAAACTTAGTTTCTGCCTTTTGAAAACATCTCTAATTTGCAGGGGAGAACCATTTTTCTCTTTTAATTTGATTACACTGTTACCACCATCATCCCTTTGTTTTCGTATTTTTTTAATGAAAAGAAAATTTCTGGATTGATTCCAAGATAGCCGAATAGGAACAGCTCCGATCTACAACTCCCAGCATGAGCGATGCAGAAGATGGGTGATTTCTGCATTTCCATCTGAGGTACCAGGTTTATCTCATTAGGGAGTGCCAGACAGTGGGCGCAGGACAGTGGGTGCAGCACACTGTGCACGAGCCGACGCAGGGTGAGGCATTGCCTCACCAGGGAAGCGCAAGGGGTCAGGGAGTTCCCTTTCCTAGTCAAAGAAAGGGGTGACAGACGGCACCTGGAAAATTGGGTCACTCCCACCCCAATACTGCGCTGTTCTGATGGGCTAAAAAAATGGCGCGCCAGGAGATTATATCCCGCACCTGGCTTGGAGGGTCCTACGCCCACAGAGTCTCACTGATTGCTAGCACAGCAGTCTGAGATCAAACTGCAAGGCAGCAGCGAGGCTGGGGGAGGGGGGCCCACCATTGCTCAGGCTTCCTTAGGTAAAAAAAGCAGCCAGGAAGCTCAAACTGGGTGGAGCCCACCACAGCTCAAGGAGGCCTGCCTGCCTCTGTAGGCTCCACCTCTGGGGGCAGGGCACAGACAAACAAAAAGACAGCAGTAACCTCTGCAGACTTAAATGTCCCTGTCTGACAGCTTTGAAGAGAGCAGTGGTTCTCCCAGCACGCAGCTGGAGATCTGAGAACGGGCAGACTGCCTCCTCAAGTGGGTCCCTGACCCCTGACCCCTGAGCAGCCTAACTGGGAGGCACCCTCAAGTAGGGGCAGACTGACACCTCACACGGCCGGATACTCCTCTGAGACAAAACTTCCAGAGGAACCATCAGACAGCAGCATTCGCAGTTCACAAAAATCCACTGTTCTGCAGCCACCGCTGCTGGTACCCAGGCAAAAAGTGTCTGGAGTGGACCTCTAGCAAACTCCAACAGACCTGCAGCTGAGGGTCCTGTCTGTTAGAAGGAAAACTAACAAACAGAAAGGACACCCACAACAAAAACCCATCTGTACATCACCATCATCAAAGAGCAAAAGTAGATCAAACCACAAAGATGGGGAAAAAACAGAGCAGAAAAACTGGAAACTCTAAAAAGCAGAGCACCTCTCCTCCTCCAAAGGAATGCAGTTCCTCACCAGCAATGGAACAAAGCTGGACGGAGAATGACTTTGACGAGTTCAGAGAAGAAGGCTTCAGACGATCAAACTACTCTGAGCTACAGGAGGAAATTCAAACCAAAGGCAAAGAAGTTGAAAACTTTGAAAAAAATTTAGATGAATGTATAACTAGAATAACCAATACAGAGAAGTGCTTAAAGGAGCTGATGGAGCTGAAAACCAAGGCTCGAGAACTACGTGAAGAATGCAGAAGCCTCAGGAGCCGATGCGATCAACTGGAAGAAAGGGTATCAGTGATGGAAGATGAAATGAATGAGATGGAGCAAGAAGGGAAGTTTAGAGAAAAAAGAATAAAAAGAAACGAACAAAGCCTCCAAGAAATATGGGACTATGTGAAAAGACCAAATCTGTGTCTGATTGGTGTACCTGAAAGTGACGGGGAGAATGGAACCAAGTTGGAAAACACTCTGCAGGATATTATCCAGGAGAACTTCCCCAATCTAGCAAGGCAGGCCAACATTCAGATTCAGGAAATACAGAGAATGCCACAAAGATACTCCTCGAAAAGAGCAACTCCAAGACACATAACTGTGAGATTCACCAAAGTTGAAATGAAGGAAAAAATGTTAAGGGCAGCCAGAGAGAAAGGTCAGGTTACCCACAAAGTGAAGCCCATCAGACTAAGAGCTGATCTCTCAGCAGAAACTCTACAAGCCAGAAGAGAGTAGGGGCCAATATTCAACATTCTTAAAGAAAAGAATTTTCAACCCAGAATTTCATATCCAGCCAAACTAAGCTTCATAAGTGAAGGAGGAATAAAATACTTTACAGACAAGCAAATGCTGAGAGATTTTGTCACCACCAGGCCTGCCCTACAAGAGCTCCTGAAGGAAGCACTAAACATGGAAAGGAACAACTGGTACCAGCCACTGCAAAATCATGCCAAATTGTAAAGACCATCAAGGCTAGGAAGAAACCGCAGCAACTAATGAGCAAAATAAACAGCTAACCTCATAATGACAGGATCCAATTCACACATAACAATATTAACTTTAAATGTAAATGGACTAAATGCTCCAATTAAAAGACACAAACTGGCAAATTGGATAAAGAGTCAAGACCCAATCAGTGTGCTGTATTCAGGAAACCCATCTCACGTGCAGAGACACACATAGGCTCAAAATAAAAGGATGGAGGAAGATCTACCAAGAAAATGGAAAACAAAAAAAGGCAGGGGTTGCAATCCTAGTCTCTGATAAAACAGACTTTAAACCAACAAAGATCAAAAGAGACAAAGAAGGCCATTACATAATGGTAAAGGGATCAATACAACAAGAAGAGCTAACTGTCCTAAATATATATGCACCCAATACAGGAGCACCCAGATTCCTAAAGCAAGTCCTGAGTGACCTACAAAGAGACTTAGACTCCCACACAATAATAATGGGAGACTTTAACACCCCACGGTCAACATTAGACAGATCAATGAGACAGAAAGTTAACAAGGATACCCAGGAATTGAACTCAGCTCTGCACCAAGCGGACCTAATAGACATCTACAGAACTCTCCACCCCAAATCAACAGAATATACATTTTTTTCAGCACCACACCACACCTATTCCATAATTGACCACATAGTTGGAAGTAAAGCTGTCCTCAGCAAATGTAAAAGATCAGAAATTATAACAAACTGTCTCTCAGACCACAGTGCAATCAAACTAGAACTCAGGATTAAGAAACTCACTCAAAACCACTCAACTACATGGAAAGTGAAAAACCTGCTCCTGAATGACTACTGGGTACATAACGAAATGAAGGCAGAAAGAAAGATGTTCTTTGAAACCAACGAGAACAAAGACACAACATACCAGAATCTCTGGGATGCATTCAAAGCAGTGTGTAGAGGGAAATTTATAGCACTAAATGCCCACAAGAGAAAGCAGGAAAGATCCAAAATTGACACCCTAACATCACAATTAAAAGAACTAGAAAAGCAAGAGCAAGCACATTCAAAAGCTAGCAGAAGGCAAGAAATAACTAAAATCAGAGCAGAACTGAAGGAAATGGAGACACAAAAAACCCTTCAAAAAATTAATGAATCCAGGAGCTGGTTTTTTGAAAGGATCAACAAAATTGATAGACTGCTAGCAAGACTAATAAAGAAGAAAAGAGAGAAGAATCAAATAGATGCAATAAAAAATGATAAAGGGGATATCACCACCAATCCTACAGAAATACAAACTACCATCAGAGAATACTACAAACACCTCTATGCAAATAAACTAGAAAATCTAGAAGAAATGGATAAATTCCTCAACACATACACCCTCCCAAGACTAAACCAGGAAGAAGTTGATCTCTGAATAGACCAATAACAGGCTCTGAAATTGTGGCAATAATCAATAGCTTACCAACCAAAAAGAGTCCAGGACCAGATGGATTCACAGCCGAATTCTACCAGAGGTACAAGGAGTAACTGGTACCATTCCTTCTGAAACTATTCCAATCAATAGAAAAAGAGGGAATCCTCCCTAACTCATTTTATGAGGCCAGCATCATCCTGATACCAAAGCCGGGCAGAGACACAACAAAAAAAGAGAATTTTAGACCAATATCCTTGATGAACATTGATGCAAAAATCCTCAATAAAATACTGGCAAACAGAATCCAGCAGCACATCAAAAAGCTTATCCACCATGATCAAGTGGGCTTCATCCCTGGGATGCAAGGCTGGTTCAATATATGCAAATCAATAAATGTAATCCAGCATATAAACAGAACCAATGACAAAAACCACATGATTATCTCAATAGATGCAGAAAAGGCCTTTGACAAAATTCAACAACCCTTCATGCTAAAAACTCTCAATAAATTAGGTATTGATAGGACATATCTCAAAGTAATAAGAGCTATCTATGATAAACCCACAGCCAATATCATACTGAATGGGCAAAAACTGGAAGCATTCCCCTTGAAAACTGGCACAAGACAGGGATGCCCTCTCTCACCACTCCTATTCAACATAGTGTTGGAAGTTCTGGCCAGGGCAATCAGGCAGGAGAAGGAAATAAAGGGTATTCAATTAGGAAAAGAAGAAGTCAAATTGTCCCTGTTTGCAGATGACATGATTGTATATCTAGAAAACCCCATTGTCTCAGGCTAAAATCTCCTTAAGCTGATAAGCAACTTCAGCAAAGTCTCAGGATACAAAATCAATGTACAAAAATCACAAGCATTCTTATATACCAATAACAGACAAACAGAGAGCCAAATCATGAGTGAACTCCCATTCACAATTGCTTCAAAGAGAATAAAACACCTAGGAATCCAACTTACAAGGGACGTGAAGGACCTCTTCAAGGAGAACTACAAACCACTGCTCAATGAAATAAAAGATGATACAAACAAATGGAAGAACATTCCATGCTCATGGGTAGGAAGAATCAATATCATGAAAATGGCCATACTGCCCAAGGTAATTTATAGATTCAATGCCATCCCCATCAAGCTACCAATGACTTTCTTCACAGAATTGGAAAAAGCTACTTTAAAGTTCATGTGGAACCAAAAAAGAGCCCGCATCACCAAGTCAGTCCTAAGCCAAAAGAACAAAGCTGGAGGCATCACACTACCTGACTTCAAACTGTACTACAAGGCTACAGTAAGCAAAACAGCATGGTACTGGTACCAAAACAGAGATATAGACCAATGGAACAGAACAGAGCCCTCAGAAATAATGCCACATATCTACAACTATCTGATCTTTGACAAACCTGAGAAAAACAAGCAATGGGGAAAGGATTCCCTATTTAATAAATGGTGCTGGGAAAACTGGCTAGCCATATGTAGAAAGCTGAAACTGGATCCCTTCCTTACACCTTATACAAAAATTAATTCAAGATGGGTTAAAGACTTAAACATTAGACCTAAAACCATAAAAACCCTAGAAGAAAACCTAGACATTACCATTCAGGACATAGGCATGGGCAAGGACTTCATGTCTGAAACACCAAAAGCAATGGCCACAAAAGCCAAAATTGACAAATGGGATGTAATTAAACTAAAGACCTTCTGCACAGCAAAAGAAATTATCATCAGAGTGAGCAGGCAACCTACAAAATGGGAGAAAATTTTTGCAACCTACTCATCTGACAAAGGGCTATTACCCAGAATCTACAATGAACTCAAACAAATTTACAAGAAAAAACAAATAACCCCATCAAAAAGTGGGCGAAGGACATGAACAGACACTTCTCATAAGAAGACATTTATGTAGCCAAAAAACACATGAAAAAATGCTCACCATCACTGGCCATCAGAGAAATGCAAATCAAAACCACAATGAGATACCATCTCACACCAGTTAGAATGGCAATCATTAAAAAGTCAGGAAACAACAGGTGCTGGAGAGGATGTGGAGAAATAGGAACACTTTTACACTGTTGGTGGGACTGTCAACTAGTTCAACCCTTGTGGAAGTCAGTGTGGCAATTCCTCAGGGATCTAGAACTAGAAATACCATTTGACCCAGCCATGCCATTACTGGGTATATACCCAAAGGACTATAAATCATGCTGCTATAAAGACACATGCACACGTATGTTTATTGTGGCACTATTCACAATAGCAAAGACTTGGAATCAACCCAAATGTCCAACAATGATAGACTGGATTAAGAAAATGTGGCACATATACACCATGGAATATATGCAGCCATAAAAAAGGATGAGTTCATGTCCTTTGTAGGGACATGGATGAAATTGGAAATCATCATTCTCAGTAAACTATCGCAAGAACAAAAAACCAAACACCGCATATTCTCACTCATAGGTGGGTATTGAAGAATGAGAACACATGGACACAGGAAGGGGAACATCACACTCTGGGGACTGTTGTGCGGTGGGGGGAGTGGGGAGGGATAGCTTTGGGAGATATATCTAATGCTAAATGACGAGTTAATGGGTGCAGCACACCAGAATGGCACATGTATACATATGTAACTAACCTGCACATTGCACACATGTACCCTAAAACCTAAAGTATAATAATAATAAATAAATAAATAAATAAAAAGAAAATTTCTTTAAATATTTTTATTGTTTAATTGCAAGTTGATAAATTATGGTTGTAAATATTTATGGCTCACAAAGTGATGATATGATTCATGAATACAATTTGGAATAATTAAAATAACATATCCATCACTTCAAATACTTAACATTTTTTGTGATGAGAACATTTGAAATTTACTTTCTTGGGATTTGGAGACATACAATACATTATTATTTGCAATATTCACTACCCTGTGCAATATATCTGAAAATTTAAAAAGCCCATACTCCCTCTGGGTAATTGAGGCTTTGGACCATTTGACCACCATCTGCCTCCTCTGCCTCCCACCCCCACCCCACCCAGTCTCTTGTAACCACCATTCTACTCTCTGCTTCTTTGAGTTCGATTGTTTTAGATTCCACATGTAAGTGAGATGATACAGTATTTGTCTTTCTGTGCCTGGCTTATTTCACTTAACATAATGTTCTCCAATTCCATCCATGTTGTCACAAATGGTAACATTTTTTCCTTTTTAAAGGCTGACTAGTATTCCATTGTGTATATATACCACGTTTTCTTTACCCATTCATCAGTTCATGGACACTTAAGTTTATTCCATAACTTGGCTATAGTGAATAGCATTGCAATACATATAGAAGGGCAGATATCTCTTTGACATACTGATTTCAAATCTTTTGGGTAAATATCCAAAAGCGAGATTGCTGGATCATATGGTAATCGTATTTTTAGGTTTTTGAGGAACCTCCATACCGTTTTTTACAATGGCTATCCTAATTAACATTCCTGCCATCAGTGTATGATGGCTTCCCTTTCTCCACATCCTCGCCAACTTTTGTTACCTTTTGTTTTTTTCATGATAGCCATTATGACAGATGTGAGGTGATATCTCATCGTGGTTTTAATTTGCATTTCCCTAACTATTAGTGATGTTGAGCATTTCTCATATGTCTGTTGACCTTTTGTATGTATTCTTTTGAGAAATGTAAATATCTAATCAGATCTCTAGCCCATTCCTAAATTAAATTATTTGTTTTCTTTCTATAGAGTTGAGTTCCTACTACTTTGCATATTAACCTCTTATCAGATGTGTGGCTTGCAGATATTTTCTCCCAATCTGTAGGTTGTCTCTTTATTCCATGAATTATTTCCTTTATTGTGCAGAAGGTTTGAATTTTGATTGTCTATTTTTGCTTTTATTACCTTTGCTTTTGGGGTTAAATCTAATATCCAGACCAATGCCATGTAGTTTCCCCCCTTGTTTTCTTCTAGCAGTTTTACAGATTCCAGTCTTGTATTTAAGTTTTTAATCCATTTTGAATTGTTTTTGTATGTGATGTGAAATGTGTCCAATTTTATTTTTTTGTATATGAATATCTAGTTTTCCCAACACCATTTATTGAGGAGACTGTCTTTTCCCCAGTATGTATACTTGTCACCTCTGTTGAAAATCAAATGACCATACATATGTGGGTTCACTACTGGGCTTTTTATTCTATTCCATTGGTCGATGAGTCTTTTTATGTTAGTAACATGCTGTTTTAATGATTATCACTCGTGGTATAGTTTGAAATCAGGTAGTGTGGTGCCTGTAGTCTTGTTTTTTGCTCACAATTTCCTTGGCTAGTCAGGTTTTTTTGTGGTTCCATATGAATTTGAGGATTAGTTTTTCTATTTCTATAAAAATGACGTTGGGAGTTTTGATAGGGATTGCATTGAATCTGTAGATTGTGTTGGGTAGTATGGACATGTTAGCAATATTAATTCTTCTGATCCATGAACATGGGATATATTTTCATTTATTTGTGTTTTCTTCAATTTCTTTCATCATCATTTTATAGTTTTCAGTGTACAAGTCTTTTGTTCTTTGGTTAAATTTATTTCTAAGGTTTTTTTGTAGCTATTATAAATAAGATTGTTCTCTTGGTTTCTTTTTAAGATAGTTCATTTTTAGTGTATAGAAATGTTACTTATTTTGTGTGTTCACTTTGTATCCTGTGACTTAATTTTATTTATTAGTTCTAATAATGAAATCTCTAGGATTTTCTATATATGAGATCATGTCAGCAAACAATAATAATTTCACGTCTTTATTTCTTTTTTTTCGATGCCTTTTATTTCCTTCTCTTGCCTGATTGCTCTGGCAAGAACTTCTAGTACTATATTGAATAGAAAAGGTGAAGGTGGGCATTTTCATCTTGTTCTGGATCTCGGAGGAAAAAGTTTCAAATTTTAACTATTGAGTATAATGTTAGCTGTGGGCTTATTATATATAGCCTTTATTGTGTTGAGATGCATTCTCTCTGTATCTGATCTGTTGAGTGTTTTGTCAAATGCTTTTTTCTGCAGCTGATGAGATGATCATATGGTTTTTGTACTTTATTCTGTTAATGTGATCTATCATATTTATTGATTTGTGTATGTTGAATCATCCTCATATCCTAGGGATAAACCACATTTGATCATGGTGTATGATCTTTTTAATGTTTTGTAGAATTCAGGTTGCTTGTATTTTGTTGAGGACTTTTTCATCTATATTCATTGTGAATATTGGCCTGTAGTTTTATTTTCTTGTGATGTTCTTGTTTGGCCTTGGTTACAGGGCTTTGTAAAAATAGATTGAAAGTATTTCCTTCTCTTCAATTTTTTGGAGGAGTTTGTGAAAGATTGATATTTGTTCTTTAAATGTTTGGTAGAATTAAGCTGTAAGACCATTAGGTCCGGGTCTTTATGGGAGACTTTTTATTATTGTTTCAATAACCTTACTTGTTATTAGTCTGTCCATATTTTCTGTTTCTTCATCATTCAGTCTTGGTAGGTTATACGTGTCTTATTTATTTATTTCTAGGCTATCCATTTTTTTGGTATATAATGTCCATAATAGTCTCTTATGATCCTTTGTATTCTGTGGTATCAGTTGTAATATTTCCTTTTTCATTTCCGGTTTTATTTATTTGAGTCTTCTTATTTTCTTAGTCTAGCTAATTTTTTTTCTATTTTGTTTATTTTTTCAAGAAGCTAACTCTTCATTGGCCTTTCCCTCCCATATGTAATTTTATTTATATAAAATGTCCAGTACAGGGAAATATAGACAAAGTAGGTTGTTTGTTGCTTAGGTCTGGGGGAGTTGGTTGGAGGGAATAGAAGTGTGATACTTAAATAATACAGGGTTCTTTTGAGGTAATAAAAATATTCTAAAATTGCCCATGGTGTTACTTGCATATACAAGAGAGTATGTAAAAAATACCATATTGTATACTTTATTTTTTTAACTTTTATTTTACGTCCAGAGGTCCACGTGAGGGTTTGTTACATAGGTAAACTCCTGTCATGGGGGTTTGTTGTACAGATTATTTTTTCACCCGGTGTTAAGCCTAGTATCCAACAGTTACCTTTTCTGCTCCTCTCCCTCCTCCCACCCTCCACCCTCAAATAGACCCCAGTGTCTGTTGTTTCCTTCTTTGTGTTCATAAGGTCTCATCATTTAGCTCCCACTTATAAGTGAGAACATGTGGCATTTGATTTTCTGTTCCTGTGTTAGTTTGCTAAGAATAATGGCCTCCAGCTCCATCCACGTTTCTGTAAATGACATGATTTCATTTTTAAGGCTGCATACTATTCCATGGTGTAAATGTACCACGTTTTCTTTATCCATTCTGTCATTGGTGGCATTTAGGTTGATTCCATGTCTTTGTTATTGTGAACAGTGCCACAATGAACATTAGTGTGCATGTGTCTTTATGGTAGAATGATTTATATTTATCTGGGGTGAATGGGATTGTATGGGTCAAATGACAATTCTGCTTTTAGCTCTTTGAGGAATTGCCATATTGCTTTCCTCAATGGTTGAACTAATTTACACTCTCACCAACAGTATATAAGGTTCCCTTTTCTCCACAACCTTGTGATATTGAGCTTTTTTTATATGCTTATTGGCTGCATGTATATCTTCTTTAGAGAAGTGTCTGTTCATGTCCTTTGCCCACTTTTTAATGGGGTTGTTTGTTTTCTTGTAAATTTGTTTAAGCTCCTTATACATGCTGGATATTAGACCTTTGTCAGATGCATAGTTTGCAAAAAGTTTCTCCTATTCTGTAGGTTGTTTACTCTGTTCATAGTTTATTTTGCTGTGCAGATAAACTTAAGTTTAATTAGATCCCACTTGTCAATTTTTGTTTTTGTTGCAATTACTTTTGGTGTTTTTGCCATGAAACCTTTGTCCATTCCTATGTCCGGGATAGTATTGCCTGGTTGTCTTTCAAAGTTTTTATACTTTTGGGTTTTACATTCAAGTCTTTAATGTATCTTGAGTTGGTTTTTGTATATAGTGTAAGAAAGGGGTCCAGCTTCAATCTTCTGCATATGGCTAGCCAGTTATCCCAGCACCATTTATTAAATATGGATTCTTTTCTCTATTGCTTGTTTTTGTCACCTTTATTGAAGTTCAGGTGGTCAGAGGTGTGTGGTCTTATTTCTGGGCTCTCATTTCTGTTCCATTGGTCTATGTGCCTGTTTTTGTACCAATACCATGCTGTTTTGGTTATTCTAGTCCTGTAGTATAATTTGAAGTCGAGTAACATGATTCCTCCAGCTTTGTTCTTTTTGCTTAGGATTGCCATAGCTATTCGGGCTCTTTTTGTTGGTTACATATACATTTTAGAAATAGTTTTTCTCGTTCTTTGAAGAATGTGGTTGGTAGTTTGATAGGAATAGCATTGAAGCTGTAAATTGTTTTGAGTAGTATGGCCGTTTTAATGATATTGATTCTTCCCATTCATGAACATGGGATGTTTTTCCATTCGTTGGTGTCTTTTCTGATTTCTTTGAGCAGTGTTGTGTAGTTCTCATTGTAGAGATCTTTCACCTCTGTAGTTAGCTGTATTCCTAGGTATTTTGTTATTTCTGTGGCAATTGTGAATGGAATTGCCTTTCTGATTTGGTTCTTGGCTTGGCTGTTGTTGGTATGCAGGAGTGCTAGTGGTTTCTATAAACTGATTTTATACCCTGAAACTTTGTGAAGCTGTTTATCAGCTGAAGGAACTTTTTGGCCAAGACTGTGGAAAGGCCCCAAGCTTAGGTGAAGTTACTGATTGGGATGCACAGGACCAGTTGCCTTCTCTGTGGAAATATATTATTGAGGTTTGCCTCCTTGCCTATTTGGAGTCTTAGGGTGGGCTTTGAGGCTAGCTGAAGACTGTTTAAACTCCTGTGTCTGGCAGACTTAGCTCTGCTCTTTGCCAAAATTCTCTGTGATAGTTGTCTCCCTCCCTGGGTGGAGTCTGGGGGTGGACTTTGAGGTTGCATGGGGTGCTATGAAACTCCTGAGTATGGCACAACTACCTCTTGCTCTTTTCTATAATTTGTTGCAGCAGTCATTTTCTTCCCTGGGCAAGATCCTGAGGTAAGATCTAAGGCTGGTCTTGGAGGCTAGTTGTCTAGGGATTCAAACAAGGTAGCACTTCCCTCTGCTTCTGGGAGCAACCAGATCAGCTTTGTGGGTGGGCTGTGTTCTTAGCTAGAACTTCTGATTGGACATGGTTGCTGTCAGGTACATAGAGCTGTCACCAAGATCTGCATGCTACTGTAAGCTCTGCCTCCTTGCTTTGTTTCTACCTGAACCCAGGTGGTCTAGCCATGTTATTTTTTCTTGTGTTTCCTTTGAGGTACAATGGGAGTGGGTTTCCTGGGAAGTATCTTGGAATACTAGGGAAGCTGGGTGTCCACCTCTGGTTCTCTTTTTTCTTTGTAGAAACCATGGGCCCTAGGGAATTCTTGTGTGTGTGTGTGTGTGTGTGTGTGTGTGTGTGTGTGTGTGTGTGTACGTGTGGCACTGTGCTGACTTGGGGGTTGAGATGAGAGAGGTGACATAGTCAAAGTGAGACCATTTCTCCTACACTTTCTCTGTGGTTTTTATTCCATTTGTGGATCATGCAGGTGATTCAGGGTTATTTCTATTTTTTTTTAAATTGTTTTCACCAAGGTGTTCTTGTCTTTGGATAGTTACTAGTTGAACTTTCTTTGGGGGTATTGAAGCCTGGGACTTCCTATTCTACCATCTTGCAGATGTCACTCCCCCACTACCATTACTTTAAATTTGGGAGATTCACTCCTACTTCCCTCTTTGAGGTTAGGATTCGGGTATTTTACTTTCTGTATTTTTATAACCCAGCACAGTGACTGGCACATACTAAGTAGTGAATGAACAAATGAGAGTTAATTTAAAGAGACAATTTAGAAAGGTGAGCAGAAGGTCATAGAAAAGCAAGATTTTGATAAGCTACTCCCCTCTAGACTCAATTTAAAATCTGACTTGTTCAAAAACCTTTCCCAGAATAACAGCCTGCCTGCTCTCTAATTCTACAGAAATCATTCTGTTATTTGTCATTCTCCCAGCTATTAGAGACACTCTTTGTATCAAATGGTTTTGCCCTTGTAGATATACTACTTTGCATTTTTAACATCATTTTATTAATAATTTTGTCTTCAGAGGCAAGTTCCTAGTACTTCTTAAAAAAATTTTGCTTCCTCAAAGTGAAGTTTTCATTTTATTTTATTTTTCTTAATTCTCCTCCTTCATGTTATATATAGCACAGTGTGCTGCTTTTAGGAGAAACTGCATACACACTTGTTGAAGAGATGAAATTAAAGAGATAATCAGGTATATTGAAATTTTATTTCTTTTGTTCTTCTCTCATATGATTATTTACAAGAAATCAAAATGGCAGTAGGCACACTTTTAATTTTAAAAAGTTGATTTATATTCAAAAAGTTGTATGGTTATTATCTTGAACTTATAAGGAAAGGTGCTCTTTGAATTTCTGTGAAAAGTAAAGGTCAAACCATAAATAATTAGGTGTATTAATGCTGGCTATTCCTGTCAGAAATGAAACAGAGAGGGAATGCATATATTTTCTAAGGAAAGACCTTTTGGTCACAAATCACTCTTTTTAGACATTCTTGACAAATTGATAGCAAGGACTTTTTTTTTTTAAATAGACTTGCTGAACGTTTTTTAAAAAAGAATTATATTTGTTGCATTTCTTGAAATAATACAGGTGAATTTCTTAATTCCTAACTGATCTGATCTTTGAAGGTGTGAAGTAGCTCGTGAACAAGGGAGGGAGCCATTGTAATATCATCACAGAGAAATGATTTATTTACTTGAATGTAGGCAATTCAATATTATCATATTTCCTTGGCACACTGAAAATACACATCTTATGCATTAATAGCAGATTTGGTGCAATTCTGAGACTTTCTTACAAATAAGAGTAGAGACTCTTCTGAAGTACTAAACTCACATTGTGGGAGAGGCTGCCCATTGACAACACAGACTTTGTACTTGACATTTAGTGTCTGCTAGGTACGTATTGACAGCAGGGAAGATTTCATCTCATTATCCTAATATGTATATGTCTTCTTTTCTTTTTTCAGAGACATGATCTCACTGTCAGATAGGCTGGAGTGCAGTGGTGCTATCATAGCTCACTGCAGCCTCCTACTCCTGCGCTCAAGCAATCCTCTTGCTTTAGCCTCTTGAGTAGCTAGGATTACAGGTATGAGCATCGTGCTTAGCTGTCCTAATATTCCTCTTATGTAGTTGTTTTCCTTTGACCTTTTTTCAACCTTTGGAAGCTCATAAAAATGCTCTTTTCTTATTGTCCAAATAGATTACACAGAAGCATTTCCACTTTAAGGGAATATTTTCATTATACTATACTGTCTGTATTAATTAACTCAACAACTTGTGCTACAAATATTCCACTGGATCAGTAAGCTCTAGGCTTGGTGAGGGCTATGACATGTCTATAACTCTGGAACCAATCTAGCTTCTCACTAGTTTCATTCATCGCTGACAGAAATGTTACTTATTATGAATATGGACATGCTTAAGAGGATCCTTTAGTTTCAAGTGTTTTATCTTATTCACAACTTGCTTTTTGCTTTCAGTTAAACACATGTTATTATATATTGGTTGAAGTTCAACATGTTGACCTTGCCTCATTCTTATTTCCAAAAGTATTGTGTGGGAGATTTCATGTTTTTTTCTTTGCAAAATTTTTCTTGAAACAATTTTCTACTATTTGAAAAGCCCGATGTGTAGATTTTGCCCTACAAAGCACTTAACAATTTAAGGTATATGTAGTTCAAGAAGTGGAATTGAAATAGCTAAATTTGTGATGTTTTGTTTTGGGGATTTTAAAAAGTGGTTTTAATTCTATCTGTATCCAGAACCATTTTTTCCCTGACATGTCCTTTCCTTTGTGTGTTTTGGTAAGTTATTTCCTACAAAATACAGAACCACTGTGTTTCATTTCAGCATTCTATTTTATATTATTTACCTTATCACAATGATTGGAGCATGACATCAAGGCTCTCTGGGTTGATCCAAGGAGCAAGCCCTTTTGATCAGGTGGGAAACAGCGTGCTGCTATGAGATAACTGCCTCTCCTCCTATGTAGGTCTCTCCCAGTCTCACTTCTCAATGAAGCTGCCTCATGTCTTCAATGACCTACTGAAGACCCAGTCAGCAATAAAATAGCCAAGAGGAAGATTACACCTAGTGGGGGAATTTAGCAATCTTACAGATCACCGAAATCAGGGGGAAACTATCTTCCCACTATCCCTCCCCTTTCAAAAGAGAAGCAAAATAAAGTAAATGACAAGGAAATGCATAATAGGCCAAAAAATTAGAAAAGCCAAATAAAGCTGACAGAGAAAGAAAAGGTACTTGTTTATTTAGCTTAGTCCTCATCATTAAAAGTGTTCACTCGCATTAGGCACCTTAGAGAGTAGGTTCAGAGAGCATAGTTTTTGTCATTTGAGGTTTTAAACATGTAAACAGACGAATAAGAGATTTGCCAACAATTAAACAATAAACATTGAACAAATAAAAGCATAAATATTCATATTTGATGGAATGGTTAACATGCTTATGTAATGCCTCTCATGTGCCTGTCACTATTCTCACCATTATAGGTTGTAATTCATTTAATCCTCATAACAACTCTAGAGGTAAGTATAATTATTCTTCTTTCCCTGCATGGGGAAACCGAGACACAAAGCACTTAAGCAACTTGCTCAGATCACTCACCTTGTAAGGGGCAGGGCCAAGATTGAACCTAGACACTCTGGGACTCAAGAGGCCAACGCTTAATGACTGTGCTGTGCTCCCTCCAGATGTTTCAGAGGCATTCAAATGAGGAGTTCCAAAGCTGATGTGGGCAATGTCAATGACATTGTCTGTGACTTCTTAATGACACCACCCTGATTGTGCTTTATTCCTATCATGGAAAACTTATTTATTCCTATCTGGATATAGCGCATATTGAAATTTGATTTATTATATAAGCTATTTGAGATATTGACAACCTTGCTAAGACAAGAGAGGGGACTGGAGAAGTGAGCAAAACTAGATCATGGTGGACCTCGTGTGCCAAGGCAAGAAATGTCGGCTTTATCCTGAAAATAATTAGAAGTCATTAGAATTGTCTCTCTCTGTGTGTGTGTGTGTGTGTGTGTGTGTATTTATAAATTATAAATACATGTGGAGAGGGACTCTAAATATATATAGCAGCTAAAGACTATGTATTAGGGTTGATAGTAAGAAAAACTAATTTTCAAATAAATATTTGTACATAGAATTATAAATGTATGCCTTACAAACCACTTAATATTCCACCAAAATGCATGTTTTGACACAGGCCTCTGCCTTTGAACATTACTCTGTCTCCGTGGAAAAATTTTCCTATTTTTTCCCAACCAGTTAACTTATCTCTCAAGATTCAGTTATAATAGTTTCTTTGGGAAGAATTCTTTGACTTTACCCTCTCTCTGCCACCTATGGAATAACTCAGGAGCAGCCCATCCTCTGTGTCCCTACAAGACCCTGTGAAGCCCTTTCATTGTACCTGCCACATTCTTTGGCAATCCCTGGATTTCTTGCTTGCTTTTTTCCCCACTGGACTGTGATTGGAAGACAGAGATGGAATATTTTAGCTGTGTCTATCTGGGGGCTCCAAGTGTCTGGCAAAGTGGCAATCCTCAATGCATGTTAGTTGAATAGATGGACAAATGGAATACGGAGCTCCTATTTATTCTACAGGTTGTGATTAGATATGGGAATCAACCCTCTTCAGCATTAGTTCAGGAACTATTGTGGAGGAAGAATTTCTAGAACGGAGTCAATGGAGGGGGAGAGAAAGAAAGAGAGGAGAGAGAGAGGAGTGGAGGTGGCAGGGCTGAGACCTGACCTGTCTTATAGAATGAATATCATGTAAAAGAAAACTGAAGAGTTTGAGGAACAATCAATAACCTCTTTGTTGACTGAAAATTCTTGTTCAGTTGTTACAGCCCAGGCATTATGGAGGATACCGACTAAAAGGAATAAGTTCCAGTTCTCCAAAGCTCTCAAACGTAAGACAAACAACAATTTTAGGTTGAAGCACCTGAATTTTGGCAGTTTCTTTTACTTCAACCTGTTCAAGGCAGGGTAAGAGAGTAAACACAAGAAAGTTTGGGAGTTCAAGGGAGAATGAAATCTTATTCAGGTGGAGAAACCAGAAGGGTCTTCATGGGGTAGACAGCCTTTCAAATGAGGGTGAAAAGAGGGCAGGATATCAGCTGCAGAGACAGCATCAAGAGGGCAGCTTAGGCCAGTTCTGCAGAAGTGAGAACCCCTAGGGCATGTTCTGGAAGAAACAATAAACCATTCTGGCTGTATCTTAGTGGGGACAGGGGTTGCTGATGAGGACTTTGAAAGTGAGGCCAATGGTGGGCAATGTGGAGCCCTTGATAATTTCTGAGCAGAGGAAAGATTTGACTGGAATTTCTTTTATTTTTCATTTATTAATTTATTTTTTAAAATGGAGATAAGTCTCACTGTGTTGCCCAGGCTGATCTTGTACTCCTGGGCTCAAGCGATGCTCCTGCCTCAGCCTCCCAAAGTGCTGGGATTACCAGCGCGAGCCACTCTGCCTGGCCTGATTGGAACTTGTTATAGGAAGAATCTGATGTCAGTTTGAGAATGGATCAGTACGCTGTACCTCCCTTTGCCTCTGCTTTTCCCTTTCCTCTCAACTGGGCTCATGAATATGACACGTTTATTAAGCCTCTGCTGCATGGATACTGTGCTGGGATGTAGGATATCAGGAATAGAGACATATAATCCTTGTGTTCAAGGAGCTTATTCTGATGCTCACCAAGTCACTTCCCAAATTGGTGCCTTCCTCTGGTTTGCCTTCAATACAGTTAGGCAGAATTTATGTGGCATTCTGTGGAGTATATGTATTGGTATCTTTATGCATCTAGAAAGAGATTTATTATAAGGTATTGGCTCACATCATTATGGAGGTTGAGAAGCCCCACAACCTGCTGTCTGCAAGCTGGAGACTCAGGAGGGTGGATGGTATAGTTTGAAGGCCTGAGAGCTAGAAAGTCGATGGTGTGAACTCCAGTCTGGATTTGCAGGCCTGAGAAACAGGCACACTGAGGACAGGAGAAGATAGATGTCCCAGCTGAAGCAGTCAGGCAGAGAACAAATTCAGCCTTCCTCCATCTTTTTGTTCAATTCAGGCCCTCAATGAATTGGATGATACCCGACCACACTGGAGAGGACCATCTGCTTTAACTTAGTCTACCAATTCAAATGCTAATCTCTTCCAGAAATACTCAGAGACATGCCCCCGAATAATGTTTAACCAGAGATCTGTGCATCCCATAACCCAGTCAAATTGACATATGAGATTAACCATTGGAGGCAGCTATTGACTTGGTGCCCCTCAGTGTTGTACAATGCACTGGCAGTGTTCCTAAGCCTTGAGAGAGGCAGTTTTCTCTGGCTCTGAACCCATTACTGCTGATTTGCTCTTGATGTTGACCTAGAAGTAAATGTGGTATCATCTAAACTAAGAGTTAGATGGTCTGTGTTCTCAGCCTGACTCCACCACTAACTAAAACTCTGACCTCGTGTCAATGCCTTAACCTATCTGAGACTCAGTTTTATCATTCTTAAATGGGCATAATGCCACCAGCTGTGTCTACCTGGCAGAGCTATAGTGAGCTCAAATGAGACATGTGTAAGTGTTTGTGTTTTGACTGTTAAAAAGTCCTATGCACTTTTATTGTCACTTTTATATTTACCATCGGAGAAGACTGTCCTGGAACTTATCTGCTGTGTTATTGCATAAAGAATGTTGCTTAATTTTAAGGCTTAAAAAATATCTAGTAAACCACCCAGGAAATCTTGAATTCACCTCTAGTGTCAGAGATACAGACTCAAAAAAAAAAAATTAAAGATTTAAATCAAAACTAGGCCAAAGCTTAGCCCTATAACTGGTGATAGAGCTTGCGCGATAAGGCCACTGTAGTCAGTTTTCCTGCACTGAACCTGCTAAAAGCAATTTCCTGTTTTTAACACAAGTAGACAGCCCTGGTCCCCAAGGGGTTCATTAGCTTGGTGTTCCATGGGCAGTCTCTTTCCTGTTATTTGTTAGCAGCACGAAGGCACAATAGCAGATGGGAGAGGTTCAGCCTCACCTTTGTTGTTAATACTTACAATCTTATTAAAGGCTAAAGAAATACATGATCAGCTAACTCCTGGTATTTCTAAAACTGATTTACCAGCATCACATCAAATATTTACCTTCCCCTAAGCTACCAGTAATTACAAGCTGATATTGTTCAGGCTCAAACAAACACAGCGTAATGAATTTCTGCTAATTATTAGGCACTGATGAAAAATGTGATTTGCCCACCCTCAGTCTTATCCTGGGCATCTCATCTTTCTGCACAAGGGAAAATTTCAATTGATATGATATATTCTGTGCTGCCAGAAAGCACTTCAGTGGTGTCAACCAGAAGTAATTACCAGTGTATCTGGAAAAGTGATTAAAATGGCTTAAAATTAAGATTTTGGTTTTCCATAGTTATTTCTATGCAAATATGTCATATTTTTCAACTGACATGGGTGTCTTAATTAAAAACAGCCTAAAGTTTTAGAATAACAAGAGATTTTTAAAATCCACTAAACCTTACACTATAAAAATAATGATTCCAGCCTTAGCTGCAAATGAAAGTAATCTTTCTTCTTGTTGTAGATCTTGCTGGGCTTTTAAAAAAGTTACATTGCACCCTGTTATTGAATCATGCATTTCCTGATGAAGTACTCAAATATTTCAAATGCTTTTCTTCACTCTGCAGGAAGAGGAGTGAATCTGCTCTCTGTCTGTTCTCTCTCTTGAGAGCCAGGTGATGGTTTCTTATTTTTCCCTATGGTTGGCACCATCAAGGGGCATCCAGAGATGACTGTTTTTTTTCCCCTCCTAACTTGAAGGGAGGGTGAAAAGAGTACAGAAACCTACCATGGGCCCAGACCCCAAAGCTTGAGGCCTTTCTTCTTTCTTTGCAGTGAATATTTCTTGCTTCTGTTTCCCTTAACTCTTCAAGGGGATCATATATAGAGTGTCCGAAAGATACATCAGGGAGTCTTTAATTCTCTGTAATTCCTTTAGGCCCAACCTGGGGAATTAATTATAAACCAAGGGTTTTTAGGGTGTTCACATACTCAATAGGTAGCACCTGTTACCTCATTCCATTTCCCCTCTCTCCTTTTTGGAAGTTATGTGGTCTAAATCCATTCACTCAGTGGTTATCCTAGCCATTTTAACATGTATATGCAAAGTTTAAAATTACGTATGTAACATCTGTATTACTTTAAAAAGCCTTTGGTGTCTTAACCCAAGGCAGGAGTGTGGTGAAAATTCTAGTAGTTGTTGCAAGATCAGCAGGGAAGAATTTACACTAGGGAGAACTCCACATGAAAACAGCTCCATTCTCCATCTTCTTCTCTCCTTCCTGGACAAATGCAGTAATTCCTAGGGCTTCAGTTATCCCATATCTGTGCACCTTTCAAAACCACTTCTCCAGCCCACACCTCTCTTGAAAGGTTCAGATCCTGTTATCTGCTGGATACTGCCACCTCGGTGTCAAAACATGTCCAGAACTGTATCTATTTCCCACCCTTGCCTTCCTTGGGACAATCATCAAACTGCTCATATTCTTGATCTTGGTTATTGGTACTACCATTCAGCCAGCTGCTAGAGCCAGAAGTCAGAGCACTGTCCCTAACTACCCAACATTTCTCATTCCCAATTTCTCCAAGTTATGCTTCTAACCATAATGTGGTGTCCATCAAATTGTGCCCTCCCACCCCCAGCATCCATTTACTCTTCTAGTATCAGTAGCACCGTTACTGACTCTCTCTTTATGTAAAATTAGAGCCACAGTGAAGCCAGGTGCAAAAGGAGAGATCAGTAATATGGATCCTGTCTTTATTTAAAATTTTGATATTTTGTTCATCACAGATTTCCTTGCATTAATTTAGATTTTAAAAAATATCACACTAAAATAATGTTTATTTTGATTACAGAGTTTTTGGGTGCCCCTTCAAATTTTGTGTATGATGTGGCCAGTGCCTCACTTGACTTACCCTAGTCCGGGTCCTGGGTGTGATTCCGGAAATTTCTATGTGGAATCTGAAAATGAAGGCAACCCAGATGAAGACTGGGGAGAACTTAAGCCCTGATGCCATCATTTGAACCGTGACTCGAACTGTGCCTAAAGCCTACACTTGGATCTTTCAGTTTCATGAAACAATGAATATCCTCCTTTTAGTTATTTATTTTTATTTTTGCTTAAACCAGTCTTTTTTACTTACAGCAGAAAAGTTCTTGAATGATAAATTGGGCATTGAAGGTTCCTTATGACATGGCCACTCCTTGTACTTCCCTGGCCTCATCCCTCACTAGTTCATGGGAGCATCCCATGCCTCTGTCACATTGCAAATCATGCTGGTCACTGAACACACTGTGCTGTCTTGTGCTATCTTCCTCTGTGCACAGTGTGCCCTCTCCTGTGGACATTCTGGAATGTTCTTCCTCACCTGGTCTATCTGATGAAAACCTACTTATTTTTAAATACACAGTTTAAATGTCACCTCACATGTGACTGAATTACATCCATGGTTATTTTCTTTTGTTCCAGGGCTTAATTTTTTTCCCCCAAACATATAACAAGTCATCCAGTTGTAATGCTGTTAAATTCCCCACTCAATCTATTCTCCTTTGCAGAGTTAGACTTTTTTTCCCCAAATGAAATATAATGCAACTTAACTGTGGAAATTAAAAATGTGGAGCACTCTGATAAGTAGTGCCAAATTCTAGATGTCTCTTCAGAGAGGCCCTAAGTGCCTTCTCACTCTTTCTGTTAATACACACTGGCTCAATAATGGAATTTTTCTTCTTATAAAATAAATATGGTATTTAATAACATAAATGGGGAGTGCTGGGTTTTCTATATTTTAGCCCATCCCAAGAGCCTCATTATTAGGAAAAGGAAATGAACAAAGGAAATAGTTTAGTAGACCCCAAACTTCCAAGACTTAAGCACCCTCTTCCATGGTATTTTTTTGTTCATGAATCCACAATTAACGCAGGTTGTCGTCTCCTTGGAAAAGCATTTTTTCCCTTCTAGCTTTGATTTTACACTGCATGCTTGACAGCTTCAGAACATATGCTACCTCTGCTATACGGGGAAAAGAGTCATCACTTTACAAGGTTAGAGCCCAAAGTGCCATTCCAGATATAATCAATCTACCTTCTTTCCTACAGTTCTGAATTTTGCACTTGGATTTCCTAAGCTATGGAAGGGTAATGAGAACAAAAAAGACAAAAGCAAGGCTGGCACTTGAAGATCTTTCCAGGGTTCTTAGCGATTGAAGTTTGAGCATCCAAGTTTCTGCTATATGGTACACATGCTCAGTCCTTCAAGGCTCCTGTCCCTAGGTGTGAACCTGTTAGGATCCTGGGCTTCCTTGGGAAAACGTTCCAGGCATGAGTCTCTTTGACCCTTTCCAAGAGCCTCCTGTCATCACAGCTAATGGAATGTGAGGGAAGGCAGGTGATATGGTTTGGCTTTTTGCCCCCACCTGAATCTAATCTTGAATTGTAATCCCCATAATCCCCATGTTTTCAAAGGAGAGACCAGGTGCCAGTAATTGAATCAAGGAGGTGGTTTCCCCCATGTTGTTCTCATAATAGTAAGTGAGTTCTCGGGAGACCTGACGGTTTTATGATGGGTCTTTCCCCCTTCTCTGGGCAATTCCTCCTGCTGCCTTGCGAAGAAGGTGTCTTGCTTCCCTTTCGCCTTCCCCAGGATTGTAAGTTTCCTGAGGCCTCTCTGCTGCACTGAGTAAGTTAAACCTCTTTCCTTTATAAATTACCCAGTCTCAGGTATGTCTTTATTAGCAGTGTGAGAACAGACTAATACAGGGAGCTGGGGAGAAAGGACAGAATTCACCTTAGGGAATATTTTGAAGAAGGCTCCTTCTCAGATCTGTCTCTGCGCCCCCGTTTCCTTGCCACTTAGAGAGCCCCGTTGCCCCATCCTCTCATGCTGTCTCCTGCATACATAAAGCTCCCAATTCCAAGGCTCCCTCAAATCTGCTTTCCTCAAAGAGGCCCATGCTCCAAAATCACCTCCCCCGCTTTCTGGAGCAGCCTTACATATTCATGCCAAAGGATATCTAAGGGATCACGTTGTCAATCCACAAACATTTCCCCATTAAGATAGTATTTGCTGTAGGCTTTTCATCTCTTTATCAGGCTAAGAATGCGGTCTTTGATTACAAATATGTTAGGTGTTTATTAAAAATCATGGATTGATGTTAAATTTTATCAAATCATTTTCTGCATTTATTAAGAGAGTTATGTGGTATTTCTCCTTTAATGTTGTAAACTCTATGGATTTTCTAAGATGAAAATTGGGAAAACCCTAACTTGATAATGACATGTTGGGGGATATCTTGAAAATATTGCTGTATTGTCTTATATCCAATGTAACTGTTGAAAAATCAGATATCAATCTTTCTTGAACTTTTCTTATACTGGTTGCTCATTCTTTCTGTAAGATTTAGAGTTTTTTTTCTTGTGTCGACATCCTCAAGTTACACTAAAAGAGACTTTTTTTTCCTCTCTCTCTGCCCATTGACACCCTACCCTATGGCACTTTCAGTCTAAGGTCTTTTTTTTTTTTTAATTTCAGGAAATTTATTTTCATTATTTCTTCAAATACTTCTAATCACCTTTGAAAAACATTTTATCTTTGAAACTTCAAACCCACACAAAAATTGAAATATCTTCTTCATTTTCATGTTTTTCTCTGTCAGAGATTCCTATTATTTGGATATTAGCACTTCTTGTACCTTCCATTTTTCTTAGCTCTGTTATATTTTCCATTGCTTTGTCTTTTCTTTTTTGCAGGAGGTTGCCACAATCAATTCTTCAGCTCTCCAATTGGTCCCCTGGCTGTTTCCATCCTGCCATTTATTTTTCTATTGCATTCTTTATTTCACTATTATGTATTTTATATCTCATATTTCTTCTTGGTTTTATGTTTTCCCCTTACCCACAAAACAACTCGCCAGGTCAGAACTTCACCCTTTTCCCCTCCCCATATAATAAGCTACCTTAGGAAGACACTCTCCCTCCAGGGTTATTCATAGCCCTGGGGCTGTTTTGGCAAGGATGGGGAAACAACTGCCAGGAGCAGTCAGTCTTCACCCATTTTCCTTCGCTCCTCTTGTAAGCCTAGGGGTTCCATTCGGCCTTGATTTTACTCCATTAGACACCTGGGCCAGGTGTGGGGCAGGCACTGCGTCCTAGGGCGGTGGCAAGGAGGGTGTGGGGTAGTCCAGAGCAGGGCTTCTTCCTCTTACCCCAGGGTCTCTCAGGGCTTCTCCATTTTCTCACGGTAGTTGCCGCTCTTCAAGGGCAGGACTAGCAGATAGGCTGGCTCAGCACTTTGGTCCATTAGCTGTTCCTTTGCTCTGCTTCACTGTCTAACTCCAAATGGGCTTGTTCAGAGGTTGAGAAAAGCCGCAGGCCAATTTTTAAAAGATCTTTCTATATTAAGAAGTGAAGAAGCCAAATATGACTAAGAAAATTGGACTAAGAAAACACTTGAAAGTTTTACTTTTAATACATTAACACTTTTCATGTAACGTACACTGATTATGCTTTAAGCTTAATTTGGAGACCGCACACCAAATCTAAATTGGGGCCCTTTCTTAGATATGAAACAGCTCTCTTTTTTTCACCTGTCTTAGCCCTGCCCCTTTCTGGCTGGAGTCTGGCATTGGGCCATACAATTAAATCATTTGGCTCCCCCTTTTTACTGAATCTCAGTTGTTAGCACTTAAAAAAAAATCCGAGCCCCTCCTAATTGATTACAGCCAATTTCTCATTAGGGAGCCTACAGATTTTCCTTGGGGGTATATGAGACGGCTATTTGAAACTGCATGTACTTTCGTACTGTTACAGTTCTTTAGTTACTGGCAAACAATAGCTACAGACCAAGACTGTTCACTGAACTTTCTCTTCCCTCTGGTTGAGTTCTTTCTGTCCCAGGTACAGCAATCAGGGGACTGCTTCCTGATGACTTGGGAACCAGAAACTGGGGAATAGCCTTAGTCCAATCTGACCGGTCATTGTCTCTCCCAGGCAGCTAAAGAGGCTGCATGTTAATACCTAACGTGGCCTGACTCAAGAACTTCCCTGGATTTTCAGTGGGTACTGAATCTAGGCCAGGGATCAAACTCAGATGCCCTAAGGTGCAAAGTTTGAGAAAAGTTGGTAGGTGAAAAAATAGCAATTGTGAAGACGAGATTTGCCCATGCACTGTCAATTTATAATTTCTGAATCTTGTGTTCTACATTAATAAAAAAAGAAAGCTCAGAGAGGTTGCAACAGAAGTAGTAAAACTGTGCTAGGTCTTAAAAGCTGTGAATGAGAAGAAATCACTCAAAATAATTATTTCAGAAGGCCCATCTAATTTTCTCAAATAGATGGAAAAAAGTACAAACAACTCTATATTCCTAAAACTGCTGACCACTAAAATTGTGTCTTGTTTATTTGCTGGTAGAAAAACTCAGGGAATCTTCAGGGAGAAAAATATATTTTTCCTTAGCATCTTAACATTTCTAAATATTCAAGCATGAAAATTTTATGAGCAAGAAACTTGTACATAATTTGTTTTTATTTCTGCATTTAAACAGTGATTTTATGACTATCCTGATAATTTATAAGTCTTTATTCACAAATTTCTCTTAAAAACTCTCTCAATTTTCTTAAAAAATTTCTCAGCCCACACACCAATGGTTCCAAGACTTGTTTCTCCTTTATCAAAATCCCTCTTGAACTGACATTTTTTATATAAGAAAATAATCTGATAAATGTACGCTTCCTTTTTGACTATTACACAAGGTGTTTCTGCTTAGCCTAATGAGTCTCTAATGGGTCAAATCTCTATCACATGGTAAGAGGCTGTGTGTGAAAATAGGTAGCCATAGGTGCTTGAATTATAGATGGAGGGTTTTGGGAAAGGCATTGGAGCAGGATTTCTCAATCTCAGCACTATTGACATTTTGGGCCAGACCATTCTTTATTGCGGGGGACTGTCTTGTGCACTGTAGGATGTTTAGCAGCATCTCTGGCCTCTACTCAGTAGGCCAATAGATGCTAGGAGCAGTTTGCCCACACTCCAGTTGGGACAATAAAAATATAGGCCAAATGTCCTTGCAGGTGTGTGTATATGTATGTGTGTGTGCATGTATGTGTGTGCAAAATCTCCATCGGTTGAGAACCACTACTGTTATTTGTTATAACAACAAAAGAAAACCAGTGGTAGCTGCTTTATGGAATATTTTATTAAATATTTTATTGAGTATATCCATGAGACAGGTGCTATACTAAGATCTCTGTGTGTGTGTGTGTGTGTGTGTGTGTGTGTGTGTGTGTGTGTACATAATCTCTGTGGTTCTCAAAGTGTGGTTCCTAATTTAACAGCATTAGTAAATTCTAGGCCCTACCCACCAAAGCGGAAACTGGAGGTTGGCAGGGAGGAGTGGGCCCAGAAATCTTTTTAGCAAGCCTTCCAGGTGATTCTGATGCTTAATTCAGGTTGAGAGTTTCAGAACCTTAGAGAGATATATATGTATATGAAATATATAATGTACAATATATAATATTAGTCTGTTCACACACTGCTATAAAGAACTGCCCAAGACTGGGTAATTTATAAAGGAAGGAGGTTTAATTGACTCACAGTTTAGTGTGGTTGGGGAGGCCTCAGGAAACTTACAATCATGGCGGGAGGTGAAGCAAACACATCCTTCTCATGGCGGCAGGAAGGGGAAGTGCCGAGCAAAATGGGGAAGCCCCTTATAAAACCATTAGATCTGTGATAACTGGCTCACTATCACGAGAACAGCACGAGAACCCCCATGATTAAATTACCTCCCACCAGGTCCCTCCCATGACACACGGGGATTGTGGGAACTGCAATTCAAGGTGAGATTTGGGTGGAGACAGAGCCACACCATAGCAAATATATAAATCTATTTAAAATCTTGTTTCATGCTTAGGCCTAACCTGAGTGGTGTTTTGTATTCTTTATAGATGTTGACACTGAGGCCCAGAGAGATTAAGTAATTTGTCCCATGTTACCAGGTGGATAACCAACTTGTCCAAGGTGACATTGCTAATATCAGAATTTATACTTGGGAGTGTTTAAGTTCAATAAATAATATTCCTTTTTCCTGCCTGAGTTCCAGGTAAGACAAAGGAATGGCAGGTGGAGGCCAGATGATCATCTTAATTACTAATAAGGGCAAGGTTAGAAAATATGGCTTATTGTGAGAGCCAAAGAGACCTGAAGACTGAATGCACAAATTGGATAGACTAGCCCTTGTAGTCATGGCAGCCATGGGCCTGGAAGACTCAGTGTTTGAGGAAAAGCGGTAGAGAATACTGCATCCTTCAAGCAGCTTGATTCCCATGAGGAAGCAGAGCAGAGCATGCCTTGATTTCCCCCAATTTACCAATCAGATCATCCCTTCAGCTCTCTAGAGATGAAGTGAATACAGAGGCACAGAGAGTCCAAGAGTTACACTATTCAGCTCCCTTCCCATAGACAGAATAGCCAGAAATAAAGAAGTGTTTCCCCAGCAGCTGCCTTGACCTAACATAGGCTCTTAATATTTATAAGATATCGACTCAGTTTCTGTTTTCTTGCTTTGTTAAGAATCTGCTTCTCTTTCTTGCCAGCTGATCTCTCCTGACAGATGTTTGTTTTGGCAACTTTAGATTCTTACCAGCCAGCTGGGGTGTGTGTGTGTGTGTGTGTGTGTGTGTGTGTGTGTGCACGCACACATGTGCAGGTATGCATATTGTGGGTAGTGCTGTGATGTCAAAAGCACATGGGAAGCACCTGAGAACATTTGTTTCATATCTGACTGATATTTGTAAGCTACTTAGCTTTTATGACTTTTTTTAAAAAAAATCTAGAAATAAAGGGTCAATAGTAAAGCGACAGCACAGGTTTCTGTGAGAATCAAAATAAGCAAATGCTAATAATATGGCTATCAGTCATTGTGTACATCCTTCCATTTCTAAATTATCACTGTGCTACAGTAACAATTGTTATATTATTAAAAGTGTAGAAAAACTCTACAGATGTGCTGTAGCTTCATTGTGCATGCACTATAGTTGTTTTCTCAGGATTTAAAACAATTTAGCAGAACTAAGGAAACCTATTGTGAGTGAGACACTGAGGAGAAAAAGATGAATATGAGATCAGAGTCCATGTAAACATAATTCAGTGCATTTTTAGGCATTTGCAGATGACAGGTAAAAGTGAGTGTGTGTTGGGGTCTGGTCATAGGGATGTGTCTCCTGCTCTGAAAGCCCAGAGACTCCCTTAATGATGACAGCACTTCATGAACTTTAGCACTTTTAATCCATTAATCACCCTATATGGAAGAACTAGTGTATACATTTTGTCAATGTGTAAAACAAGACGTAAGGAAGTTAAAACTTGCCCAGAATCATAGGCATAGTGAAAGGTGGAACTGGCATTTGAATCTAGCTCTGTATGATTTAAAATCTTGT
Organism: Pongo abelii; assembly: GCF_028885655.2. Lineage (NCBI taxonomy): Eukaryota > Metazoa > Chordata > Mammalia > Primates > Hominidae > Pongo > Pongo abelii. The sequence continues at coordinate 56,182,133 of NC_071995.2, forward strand.
AGTCTTCAGCACTAGGCTCTATCACCTCTCTCTCTAATCAGTACCGGAAGGTCACCAGGCCCTGAGTGGCTGGCATTTATTAATTAGAATGTACCTGGGGCTGATTGGGGCACCAGAATGTCAGTTTACTAATTTACAGTGAGAAGGAGCTTCACAGGAGCCAGAGTGTATGATTAGGTCCATATGAGCAGATCATTCCCCTCCGCCCCCCGCCTCCCCATTTTTGGGTACCAAATCAGTAAGCAGGTCAAAATGAAAGAAATGTAGTTAATCACAGGGTAACATCCCTTAACGATATTGCTCCAGGGGCTCCCCACTTCTAGAGGCAGCTGTGATGTGGGCCAAGGTACTCCAGGTCAGCAGCTGCTCTTTTTTTTTTTTTTTTTTTTTCCTCTATGGGACAGTTCTGAATGTTTTCTATGGAGTTTTTCTCTATTTCTCTCTTTTTCTGGACTTTAGATATTCCACAGCTTTAACATAATAATAATCTTTTTTGAGTAACCCTCCAATTACTTAATTTGAAGAAGTTCTCCAGCTACTATGACAGATAATTTCTCCCAGCAAAAGTTGATTTCGTAGTTTAACCCTCAGAGGCAGATCTTATTTCTCTTATTTCAAATTCTTGGGAGATAGCTTTCCGCAGTCTTCCAGTATCAATGAGATTAGCGGATAAAATATAAATACATTTAAATATTTATTGTATTTCTTTTAATGGCCAAAACTGCAATTACTTTTGCACCAAACTGTAACTCAATTAAAAAGCATATTTATTATTATAATGTCTTATAAATATTAAATTTATTTTGACAAACTCTGTGAATAAAGGCACACATGAAAATTCCAAACATTTATTGAACTTTTATTAATAACAATTTAGCCAGTATGCTGTGGTATAATCCTAAAATTTTATTGCTGGTATGTGTTCTGATTGGTAGGTGACTATGCCATATTGATGGTAAAATATTTTGAATGTCATCCCTGGCTTCTATCAGGTTCTGGGCACTGTTCTAAGTGCTTTCACAAAAGTTAGTCATTTGGGTTTCAGTATTAAATTATATTTTCTCCTACAATCCTGATGGCTATAGCTCTGGCACTTTTGAAAGTTTAGGATCTACTCAAAATCTATAGTAGTGTTTTGTTGTTGTTTCCAACTTTTATTTTGGGTTCAAAGGGTACATGTGCAGGTTTCTTGCGTGGGTAAATTGTGTGTTGTGGGGGTTTGATGTACAGATACTTTTGTCACTCAGGTAATCAACATAATATCTCATAAGGAGTTTTTCAGTCCTCACCCTCCTCCTACCCTCCACCCTCAAATAGGCCCTAGTGTCTATTGTTCCCTTCTTTGTGTCCATGTGTACTCAATATTTAGCTCCCACTTATAAGTGAAAACATGTGGTGTTTGGTTTTTTGTCCCTGTGTTGGTTTGCTAAGGATTATGGCCTCTATCTCCATCCATGTTGCTGCAAAGGTCACGATCTCATTTTTTCTTATAGCTGCATAGTATTCCATATTGTATATGTACTATGTTTTCTTTATCCAGTCCACCATTGATGGCCATCTAGGTTGCCTCCATGTCATTGCTATTGTGAATAGTGCTATGATGAACATATATGTGCAAGTGTCCTTATGGTAGAGTGATTTATATTCCTTTGGGTATATCCCCAGTAATGGAATTGCTGGGTGAAATGGTAATTCTATTTTGAGTTCTTTGAGAAATCTCTGGACTGGTTTCCACAGTGGCTGAACTAATTTACATTCCCACCAGCAGTGTATAAGTATTCCCTTTTCTCTGCAAGGTGGCCAGCATCTGCAATTTTTTGACTCTTTAATTATAGCCATTCTGACTGGTATAAGATAGTATCTCATTGTGGTTTTGATTGGCATTTTCTTAATGATTAGTGATATTGAGCAGTTTTTCATATGCTTGTTGGTCATGTGTGTGTCTTCTTTTGAGAAGTGTCAGTTCATGTCCTTTGCCCATTTTTTTTTTAGTGGGGTTGTTTTTTGCTTGATTTGAGTTTTTTATAGATTCTGGATATCAGACCTTTGTCAGATGCATAGTTGGCAAGTATTTTCTCCTATTCTGTAGGTTGTCTGTTTACTATGTCAAGTTTCTTTTGCTGTACAGAAGCTCTTTATTTTAATTAGGTCCCACCTGTCATTTTTTGTTTTTTTGTTGCAGTTGCTTTTGGAGTCTTCGTTATAGAATCTTTGCCTGGGCTGATGACTGGAATGGTATTTCCTAGATTTTCTTCTATGGTCTTCATAGTTTTAGGTTTTACATTTAAGTCTTTAATCCATCTTGAGCTGATTTTTGTAAATGGTGAAAGATAGGGGTCCAGTTTTCACCTTCTGAAAGATAGGGATCCAGTTTTCACCTTCTGAAAGATAGGGATCCAGTTTTGACCAGCTGCATATGGCTAGCTAGTTATTCCAGCACCATTTATTGAATAGAAAATCCTTTCCCTGTTGCTTGTTTGTGTTGGATTTGTCAAAAATCAGATGGTTTTAGGTGTGTGGCTTTATTTCTGGATTCTCTAAAGTGTTCCATTGGTCTATGTGTCTGTTTTTGTATCAGTACCATGCTGTTTTAGTTACTGTAGCCTTGTAGTACAGTTTGTATTTTAGTTACTGTTTGTGTTTTAGTTACTGTAGCCTTGTAGCATAGTTTGAAGTTAGGTAGTGTCATGCCTCCGGCTTTGTTCTTTTTCTTAGAATTGCTTTGGCTATTCAGGCTCTTTTTTGGTTCCAAATGAATTTTAGAATAGTTTTTTTCTAATTATGTGAAAAAGGTCATCGGTAGTTTGATAGAAATAGCACTGAATCTGTAAATTGTTTTGGGCAGTATGGCCATTTTAACAATATTGAGTCTTCCTATCCATGAGCATAGACATTTATATGTGTTGTCTCTGATTTCTTTCTGCAGTGTTTCCTAATTCTCATTGTAGAAATCTTTCACCTCCCTAGTTAGCCATATTCCTAGGTATTTTATTCTTTCTGTGGCTATTGTGAATGGGATTATATTCTTGATTTGGCTCTCAGCTTGGATGTTGTTGGTGTATAGAAATGCTACTAATTTTTTACATTGATTTTGTATCTTGAAACTTTGAAGTTCTTTATTGGATCTAGGAGCCTTTGGGCAGAGACTATGGGGTTTTCTAGGAATAGCATCATATTGTCTATGAAAAGAGATAGTTTGAGTTCCTCTTTTCCTATTTGGATGCCTTTTATTTCTTTCTCTTGATTGGTTGCTCTGACTAGGACTTCTTACAGTAGTTGGAGGTTAAAAGTCAGGAATTGTGATGGTTAATCTTATGTGTCAACTTGATAGGGCTAAGGGATGTCCACATAGCCAATAAAACATTATTTCTGGGTGTATTTGTAAAGGTGTTTCTGGAAGAGATTAGCATTTGAGTTCGTGGACTGAGTAACTCAGGCTGCCCTCCTCAATGTGGGTGGGCATCATCCAGTCTCTTTAGGGCCCACATAGAGCAAAAAGGCAGAAAAAGAGCAACTTCTCACTCTGGTGGAGCTGGGATATCCATCTTCTCCTCCCCTTGGACAGCAGTGTTCTGGGTTCTTGAGCCTTTGGACTCAGATCAGAACTTGCACATCGTTCCCCCTGATTCTCAGCCTGCAGACATGGAACCAAATTACACCACTGCCTTCATGGTTCTTCAGCTTGCAGGTGGCATATCTTGGGACCTCTTGTCCTCCATCATCATGTGAGCCAATTCCTATAATAAATCTTCTCACATATATCTCTATATATGCCATTGGTTCTGTTTCTCTGGAGAACACTAAGACAGGGGTAAATATGTGTATGTGTGTAAGTGTGTGTATGTGTGTGTGTGTGTGTGTACATATGGGAGTACAAAATACATGATAGATTTAAATAGAACCTAAAGTTTAAGGGGCCCTCCAGAGAGCATCCATGTCACCTCTCTAACTATAGAAAGGAAAAACTATATTTTATTTTATGTGGTGACCTGCCCTAGGTTCAAAACACTTGAGGGATTAACATCCCACCTGGAGACACATTAAGAAGCATTTCTTTACATCTGGACCAAATGCTTTTACTGAACTTTTTTTATTCAAAGGGCATTCAAAATACATAGTGGAATTTACATTTTGGGCTCTAGCTCTGGAAATAAGATTGACATTTGGTTGCACAAGAATTTGTTCCCTCAATTTACAATGCAAAACCTGTCATCTAATTTAAATACAGTATTCAAAACAAGAAATCAGACTTTTAGAGATGGTAGAGATGGGTTGTACCATGTAGTGGAATTGCTTGACAGCCTCTCAATTTTCTCTGGAGACAAAACAGCTCTTCTACCAGCAAGAAAGTTTCAAGGAGATGGTAATATCCATAGCTATATTTCAAATTATGGTTGATAGAGTTATTTTTCTCAAACTGAATTTAAAATCATATATTTGTTGATTTAAATTGTCCTCATTCTCATATTATTTGAATTAAATGATAAGCTTTTCAAAACATGGGAGACAGATAAAGTCTAGGAAACCTTAATAAGAAATCACAATATGAAAGAAACAATGTCATTTGAACTGATATGTGAGCCAGTCAGTCACAGACAAACACCTCTGCTTCAACACAGCTTACTGAGTTGAAGAGGGGTAGTCAGGGAGAATGATTCAAGACATTCTTATTGACACTTTTATTATTTTACAATAATTTATAAAGGTAATATATGAACACTATAGAAAATTAATGCATTGAAGGGATATATGAAGTAAAATAAAAAGTGATTCCTGCTTCACTTTTATTCCTTCACTCATGAGGGTAAGCATTGTTAATAATTTGGTATATGTCATTTCTGTTTATTTTCAATGCACTTAGAAATATATGTGCACATTTATTAGTATGTATGTATTTATGCATGTATATTGTATATAAAAATGAAATTATACAATATATTTAGCACATTCTCATTTACATTAAGTGTGTTAGAAACATATGTGGGTCAGCTTTCAAGACTGGACATCAGACAGCAAAGTTCAGGGATCCTGGAAAAACAGGGAAAAGATGAAGTAAATTCTGTTTTCGTTTGTTTGTCTGAGGTAGGGTCTCACTCTGTTGCCCAGGTTGGAGCACAGTGGTGTGATCATGGCTCACGGAAGCCTCAAACTCCTGAGCTCAAGTGATCTTCCTGCCTCAGCCTCTTGAGTAGCTAGGACTACAGGTGCCCACCACCACATTGAATTATTATTATTATTTTTTGTAGAGATGATCTTGCTATGTTGCCCAGGCTAGTTTTGAACTCTTGGTCTCAAGCAATCCTCCTGCCTTGGCCTCCCAGTGTTGGCACCTCCCAGTGTTGGCATTACAGGTTTGAGCCACTGCACCCACCCCAGATGGGGTGAATTCTATAATTGCCCCAACTTTTTGTCTTTGGTGGCTGTTCAAATCTTTGGCTCACTTACTGTGTCACAGATATACATATAAATATGAAAAGATGAAGGAGAAATACTTTTTTTATATTGAATGAAGAAGGCCTTTCTTAGCATGGCGTTAAAAGTAGAAGTATGAAAGAATGATTTAAAACTTTTGTAGAATGACATATTTCACAAGCAAAATTAAGGTCCAAAAGAAGACTTTAAAACAATATTTGCAAAAGCTATTATAAATATAAGAAGATTCATATTAGAACACTTTAATATATCTTGTTCAGAAATTAATGGATTAAATAAATTAAAAAGAAGTGGGCTATACATGCCTGGAATGATCAAATAATCAATTTTCATACAATTTATATATTTGTCCAATAAACTAAGAATAAATATTTTCAGATGCCTATGAAGCATTTTGCATTGTCCATGAGAAATGATACTGATGATAATGATTATTGTGATAGGCAGTATTTATTGAGTGCTGACTATGGGCCAGCCACTGGGTTAAGCCTGTTACATGTACTTCTATTCCTCATGAACTGAGGTAATTATTGTTATTATTCCCATTTTATAGATGAGGAAATCAAGGATTAAAAAGATGAAATAATTTCCAAAGACAACATAGCATCACAGTTTTCCTTTCTGTATAATAAAATATCAAGTAAAGAATAATGTTCCATTTTCATTCTCTTTCACAGGAATTCTCTGTGAAAATCTAATGTTTAAATTCTCCCACATTCTTAAGCAAATGGCCATTTCCTTACTGACTTACGCTTTACATCTCATCCCAGGCTCTTCTGTCCTCAAATTCCTTGAGTAGCTTTGAACAGCTATGAATGTATTCTGTTTAAGTGTTGGGTCTAATATGTCTTAGCCAATTCTATTCCATAAATAATTGCTTACTGTGAGCAAGCCTGTTATCCAGTGTCCAGTAAAAGGCCCGTGGTTCACCTCTTAATGCTTCTGGGCTTGGATCTTGGCTCTCTTCTCCTAGTTCCATGGCTTTCAGCACCATCTATGTGCTTATGACTCCCAGATCTGTGTCTCCATTCCAAACTTATATAAACAATTTTACTTGGTACTCATCTTGGACACTTGGGTATCTTACAGGCATATCGGACTTAACCCATCCAAAATGGAATACTTGATTCCTAATGCCTCACCCCCATCCCTAAAGCTTTCATCCTCCACTGCACTGCATCTTCATCTGAGTAAATGGTACATCTTCCACTTAAGTGCTCCGCTAAAATATCTAATGGTCATTTTTGATTTTTCTCTCTCCTCATGCCCCACAGTCAATCATTCAGCAAGTCCCATTGGTTCTACTTTCAAGACATATCTCAAATCCAACTCCACTTTTTTGTCTTCACTGTCCAAGTGGCATCTTCACCTATTAGAATTATGGTAATAGCACTGAATTATTCTACCAACTTCAATTCTCTTGCTCCATTTTCCATTCTCTGCAGAGCAGCCAGAGCAATAGTCTCAATGTTAATTCAATTCACTCCACTTACTTGAAAACTTTTAGTGACTTCTCATCACATTTTTAATAAAATAGAAACTGCTCTCCTTGGCTACTGAGCTCTTCTATGCTATGGCTTCTACCTACCTCTTCCTCTTCATTCCTCACCACTTGGCCCTCCTCTCTAAGCTCCAGCTGTGCTGGGCTCCTTTCTGTTCTCAGACACTCTGAGTGCATTCCAGTTTCAGCACCTTAGCACTCACTATTGCAGCTTCCTTGAACTCTTTCCCCAGGCTTGTGTCATGGTTGAATCCTTTCATCTTTCTTGTCTCAGCTCAAACATTACCCCTTCGAGGGTTCTTCCCTGACCATCCTATTTAACATAAGATTATTCATTCCCACTTACTTACCTTCAAATTATCTTATTTCCTTTTCAACACCCCAATTTGAAACTTTTGTCTTGTTTTTCATTTACTTGATTTTTAAACTTGATTTTTGTTTTTAGTAAATATGCACACATAGTTTAAAAAGCTAAATAGTAATACAAGATCTAGGTCAAAAAATGGTAATCCTCTCATCCTCTCCTCCATTCTTCCTCGTACCTTTTCCTTAGAGGCATATACTTAGATTTCTTGTATTTTCTTTCAAAATTCTAAATAATCTTACCTGATGATTTTGTAAATATTGTTTCATAACTGATCTTCAAAATGTAAAGACCAGATTTCCTTTCTTACAGAACCATGAGCTTTGCTTTTTTTTTCATTTGATTTATCCCCTAATTTAGCCTCTAAATGTCTGGGGGAAAAAACAAAACAAAGCAAAACCTACAAATGTCCTCTCAGAATAGGCAAATACATCAGGCACTCTTAACTCATTTTTTTTTCTCTCCCCAGCTTGGAACTCTCCATGATGGAGTCCTCTCTTTTCCTGCCCAATTTGTGTTGTTGGTCAGTTGTGGTTCTGGAACTGCCTTTTCTGTCATTCTAGACATTTCCTTTACCTCTTTCCTAGGTTGGAATTTTTGTTTTCTAAATTCCATTGCCATCTCTATTGTTTATGTCTTCATTTCAGCGAAGCACATCTTTTAATATCTTAAGAACAGTGTATGAAAGGCACTATTATATCTTGTGATGTTACATGTCTGTAATCTACCTTCATTCTTGATATTTTAGTTAGTTATAAAATTCTAGATTGGATGTACTGCCCCTCAGAACTCTGAAGTTACTGAGTTCCAGTATGGCTGTTGAAATTCTGTCATCTGGATTCCTGACCTTTTATAAATAACTCCTCTTCTTCCCTTATGTTCTGAAACTTCATCGCATGTGCCTTAATGGAGGTCTTTTCTACTAATTGCACAATGCATTTGCTGGGCCTTTTCAATCTGGTAATTTATGTTGTTCAGTTCTTAGAATATCTTTTATGTAACTTATTTCTCAAATACTTTCCTTTCTGCCATGTTCTCTGCTTGCTCTGTCTACAACTTCTGTTAGTCCTGGATTGATTCACTAATTTCTTTATCTTTTATCAGCTATTTTCCATCTCTTCAGCTTTTGTTTTTCTTTCAGGGAGAGTTTCCTAATGTTGTCTTCAAATCTTTGATATTTTAACATTTTAGCTTTAATATATGTAATTTCTAAAGAACACTTTCTTATTCCCTGAATGTTTTTCTGTAGTGATTTGTTCTATTAATGGATGTGATATCTTCTCTTATTTCTTTGAAGCTATTCATTATGAATTTTAAAAAAAAATTTTTTTCTGTCCCCTGAATTGTTTAAACTTCTTCCAGTTTTTTCCCTGTTTCTTGTTTAATTTCTGTCTTCTATGATAGACAATTTACTTAAGTATCCTATGATCTTTGGCTATCTATTTATGCCTAAGTTTTCTGTATCATTACTTTAGGGGTGAGGCACTAAAACTCAAATTGGCAGTTATGCTTGCATGGGCAGAGTTTGCTAACTGATAGATTACCTATGGTTTTATTGGGACACTCACTAATGACAGTATCTGTAGTTCTTTTCTATTGGTGGGCTCGTTTTCCCCAGAAAGGAATCATCCAGCCTTTGCCTGGGATGTTTGAGGCCAACTGCCAAGGTTCTGGGGGCTGATCAGGGGAAGGGAACTGGGACCTCGCTGTTCAGTATGCCTACTTTTACTCAACACCCATTTTCAATATAGTGCCTCTGCCCTGCTCCAGATTTTGTCCCTGAGTCCAGACTCTCTCTGCTTCAACCTCTGCAAAGCGTAAACCACTGTTTCCTGGCCAGAGGAGAAGTGGAAGCCTGGGGAATGAAATCTAGAGATGGCTGTCTCACTGCTCCTTCAACTTTCAACCCAGCTCCTGTTTTCAGTACCCCCCTGAAGCTCAACCTTAAGAGATGCCCTGTGCTTCCATCCCAAGACTTTCTGGGGCTTTGAAACTTGCTTCTTATTACTTTTCACACTGTAAGCAATTGGGTTTCATATTTCTCAGCTCTTCTAAATCAGATACCATTTGTCTATCAGTTTTCCATAGTTAAAATTTTTGTCGTCATGGCTTGTCTGGGGTTATTTTTTGTTTTGTTCTGTTTGTCCCTTCTTTTTAGACCTTTTAAGTCCTTGGCAGTCACTTTACTGGAATTTGGGAGAGGGTGGCATACCAAAGGGCCTGTGTTAAATTCACTGTGTTTATCTAGTTCCTTGAGATTTTACTTATTGTCTGCTCTCCATCTCCCTAAAGTATAAACGCCTTGAAGGCAGGAATTTTGTTGTGTTTATCATTTTGTACAGATCTCTAACATACTTGGCACAGAGTGGGGACTTAAAATATTTGTTGAATAAATAGTTAAGGGAATTTCATAGGTATAGTAACTTTGTGACTTTTTAAAAAAGTTCATTAAAATGTAATTTACGTATCATATAGTTCACCATTTAAAGTGTAGAGTTGGATGGTTTATAGTATATTCACAGAGTCATATAACCACCACCATGATTAAGTTTAGAATATTTCATTATCCCCCAAAGAAACCCTGTACTCATTAGCAGTCATTTTCCATTTCCCCCAAACCCCCGGCCCTAGGCAAACACTAATCTACTTTCCGTCTCTAAAGATTTTCCTATTCTGGATATTTCGTATAAATGAAATCATACCATATGTGATCTTCTGTAACTTGCTTCTTTGACTTAACATTTTCAGGTTCATCTAAGTGGTAGCATGTATCAGTACTTCATTCTTTTTAATGGTCTAATCATATTATGTTGTATAGATAAACCACATTTCATTTATCCATTCATTAGTTGATGGGCATTTGGGTTGTTTCCACTTTTTGGCTATTTTAAATAATGCTACTAAGAGCATCGAGGTACACATTTTTATTTTTATTTCTTTTGGGTATATTTATAGGAGTGGAATTGCTGGGTCATTTGGTAACTCTGTGTAACATTTTGGGGAAGTGACAAACTGTTTTCCAAAGAGCCCACACCACTTTACATTCCCACCAGCAGTGTATGAGGGTCCCACTTTTTCCAAATCCTCTTATATTCACACTTGTTATTATCCGTCTTTTTGATTACAGCCATCCTTGTGGGTGTGGAGTAGTATCTCACTGTGGAATCTTATGACTTTTAACTCAAACAAATAAACATTTGCTGAATACTAATACATGCTGCACACTGCGCTCTGGAAGATTAAACTATAAATGAATGAAGAACCTGGCTTCCTGCAGAGAGGGAAATGCATGGTATCTGAGCTGGGTGGTCCTGTCTTCTTTTCAGTTCTTCCTCAGTTACCTTTTCTTCTTTTGCTCCTTTTTTCCCCTTTCATTCATAGCTAAATACAACCTTTGTTATGACTGAGGAGCATGAGCAATGCTGGTGAAATATCTGTACGAAGCAAAAAGGGAAGCTCTGCATTCTCAAGTGAAATGAGAAATAATTAGTCCCCGAGAGTACTCCAATTCTCATCAGAATAACTTCAACGTGTTTCTGTCTCCTGTCTGGGGTGATATTCCTTTCTTCATTTTGTAGAATTAGAAGTCACCTCGACTTCTTTAGTGTTTAGGGCATATCTGTAGGCTTCTCATTCTGTTTTCTTGTCATCCTCCCACCCCTCCAGGCTTCTGTAGCTTCTTGGTGGCAGGCTGTCAATCTGGTGGAAACCAGGATATTCTTGTTAAATGAATACTTATTAAAACTGCTTTTCTTTAACTATCAACATTCAAGATAATGGAAATGTGAAACTTTACTTTGGAATAGATTGTTTTTCTGTTTTCTCCAAATTGTTAATCATGAGAATTGCAAAAATATTGCTTTTTACTATATTTTCTATAATATAGTAAATGGTATTGCAGTTTTATAGTAATTTAAATATATTTCTATGAGTTGTCTTGGCACCAACCCTCCACTTCTAACTTGTTTCTGTGGGAACAATGCCATTCAAATTCTAACCCACTGCTTTGACAAGATTGTGAGCACAACTTGGTTGTAATGCAGAAGTCCTTAACAGGTAAACCAGGGTATGAGCATAGTATCTCTTTAGTAGAAAAAGGTGAAGCCAATATGTCAGAGCCTGTGGTCTTTTAGTACCAACAGTAAAGGGGTGCCCTGGGAATGGCATTTTACTTAGCAAATTTCAATCTGAAGTCCCTGTTGTGTACTGGAAAGAGCATCTCTAAGGAAAGAAGTGACCTTGGGCAAGTCGTCAATGCTCCTTGGATCCCACCTCCCTCATCTGTAAAATGAAAGAACTGGATGAGATGATATCAAAGGACTCTTTAACTTTAACAGGCTTCAGTATATAAAAGCCAAAATCACTATGTTAAGTTGTGATTTTTCATTCCAAGTTTAAGATCTTTTAATAATTGATTCTTCATTCCTCAAACAGACTCATAAAAACAGCACTGAAGGTAAAATCTGACTCCAGCTGAATTGAGGTCATACCCTACTAGAGTAATTCAGAGCTGCTGGATATTTTCCATTTATTTGCTATAGATGTCTCTTCCAGCTTTATCCTTGAAGTCATTGGACTGCTGACCAAAGTAATGAAATCCGAGTGTACAATTCACCAAGTTTGCTTTTCCATAATAAAAATATAATAAAAATCAATAGTTTCTTCTCATGGATGGACTACACTGATATATTTACCTTGTCTGGGAAAGGGTATGTTAGGAATGTTAACTAAGTAAATCATGAATTCAAACCACAGACTAAGGTTCTGGAGAAGAGCAAAGTTGCTGGGTATTGAATGGGGATGTGGGCTGCCAGTATTCCTCTGATATGGCAGGTGTTTCCAGGACCTGTTAGAAACTTCCCTTTAATATTGTGACCTCAGTATTAGGGACCCTTGGGATGTTTTTAGTTGCATTCTTTTTTTCCCTCTGTTGAAAGCCTGAGGGGATTAGAATTAAGGTACTTTCTGTATTGCAGCTGTGTTTTGTTAAGCTGCTAATTGTGTCCAACTTCTTCCCTGAGGAAGTTCTTGGACTTTGGCTTGGCAGATGACAGTTAATTTGTCAAAATGTTTGAATGCTTTATGTAAACAAGACCAAAGTGCTGTCTACACACAGATAAAATTTCTTGAAAAATATAGCATTCAGTCAAACACTAGGCTCTTTGGAGAAATACTTGTTAATGACCATTTGCATTTTAGTTCTTTGAGTAAAACTATTTCTGAAGAGTAGCCTGAAGTAGCGTTTTTGAATTTTCATGGGTAGTCATTCTTGGGTTATTTAAATTTTCTAAAGTGCTTTAGCCCTGGGTACTTTAAAAAAAAAAAAAAGCCAAGACACAGTGAGATTCATACTCTAGGTACTGAGCTCCTCAAGTCATGGCCAGAGGTGTTTGGGAAGGAACCTATGAGTTAAATGTGGCCTTATACAAAGCCCCTCAGGCCTCCATCTATAGGAATGGGTTCTAGACCCATAGTCCCAATTTGCTCTAAACCCAGTTGTTGCCCCCACTTCCCAAGGTGAATTGCCCAGCCCTGATCCTCCTATGCAGCCTTGACACCATCATACTGCCACTCCTGTGACTGCTGGTCTCTCTGCACTCCTGCACATTTGGTCTTGTTAGGGCTCTCTGGCCTCACTTGGTGCATTCTGGAGACCCATAACATCTGGTATTCCAAATAATATTAGGTTGGTGAAAAAGTAATTGCAGTTTTTGTCATTGAAAGTAATGGCAAAAGTGATACATTGAACTAAAAAGTGTTACACCAAAATACAAAGTAATACGTTGAAACACAAAGTAATACAGTGAAAGTAATACAATGAACAGCTGTGAGCTGGGTATGGGCCTGTGTGTGTGTGTGTGTGTGTGTGTGGTGAAAGCACATATTGGTTATAAATGTAGAGGTCCTTAAGAGTTAAACCAGGGTACTGAGCATAGTGTCTCTTTAGCAGAAAAGAGTGCATATCCACTTTTCACATCCTGAGAATCCTACTTCGGTCAACTTAGCTTTTTCTAGTCCTGTGCTTTGGATGCCAAATTTCCACAAGAATAAATTCTTAATTTTTTTCTACTCTCCTTTTCCTTTTCTTTTCTTTTTTTTTTTTTTTTTTAAACTAAGTGGTGGTTTTATTTTGAACTCTTCTCCAGAATGACATTAAGGTGCTCATGGCTCTGGGGAGTGTTTTTTCTTTCTTTCTGTCTTTCTTTATTATTATACTTTAAGTTTTAGGGTACACGTGCACAATGTACAGGTTTGTTACATATGTATACATGTGCCATGTTGGTGTGCTGCACCCATTAACTCGTCATTTAATGTTAGATATATCTCCTAATGCTATCCCTCCCCCCTCCCCCCACCCCACAACAGTCCCCGGTGTGTGATGTTCCCCTTCCTGTGTCCATGTGTTCTCATTGTTCAATTCCCACCTATGGGTGAGAACATGTGGTGCTTGGTTTTTCGCCCTTGCGATAGTTTGCTGAGAATGATGATTTCCAATTTCATCCATGTCCCTACAAAGGACATGAACTCATCCTTTTTCATGGCTGCATAGTATTCCATGGTGTATATGTGCCACATTTTCTTAATCCAGTCTATCATTGTCGGACATTTGAATTGGTTCCAAGTCTTTGCTATTGTGAATAGTGCCACAATAAACATACGTGTGCATGTGTCTTTATAGCAGCATGATTTATAGTCCTTTGGGTATATACCCAGTAATGGGATGGCTGGGTCAAATGGTATTTCTAGTTCTAGATCCCTGAGGAATCGCCACACTGACTTCCACAATGGTTGAACTAGTTTACAGTCCCACCAACAGTGTAAAAGTATTCCTATTTCTCCACATCCTCTCCAGCACCTGTTGTTTCCTGACTTTTTAATGATCACCATTCTAAAGGGTGTGAGATGGTGTCTCATTGTGGTTTTGATTTGCATTTCTCTGATGGCCAGTGATGATGAGCATTTTTTCATGTGTCTTTTGGCTGCATAAATGTCTTCTTTTGAGAAGTGTCTGTTCATATCCTTTGCCCACTTTTTGATGGGGTTATTTGTTTTTTTCTTGTAAATTTGTTGGAGTTCATTGTAGATTCTGGATATTAGCCCTTTGTCAGATGAGTAGATTGCAAAAATTTTCTCCCATTCTGTAGGTTGCCTGTTCACTCTGGTGGTGGTTTCTTTTGCTGTGCAGAAGCTCTTTGGTTTAATTAGATCCCATTTGTCAATTTTGGCTTTTGTTGCCATTGCTTTTGGTGTTTTAGACATGAAGTCCTTGCCCATGCCTATGTCCTGAATGGTAATGCCTAGGTTTTCTTCTAGGGTTTTTATGGTTTTAAGTCTAACATGTAAGTCTTTAATCCATCTTGAATTAATTTTTGTATAAGGTGTAAGGAGGGGATCCAGTTTCAGCTTTCTACATATGGCTAGCCAGTTTTCCCAGCACCATTTATTAAATAGGGAATCCTTTCCCCATTTCTTCTTTTTCTCAGGTTTGTCAAAGATCAGATAGTTGTAGATACGCGGCATTATTTCTGAGGGCTCTGTTCTGTTCCATTGGTCTATATCTCTGTTTTGGTACCAGTACCATGCTGTTTTGGTTACTGTAGCCTTGCAGTATAGTTTGAAGTCAGGTAGCGTGATGCCTCCAGCTTTGTTCTTTTGGCTTAAAATTGACTTGGTGATGTGGGCTCTTTTTTGGTTCTATATGAACTTTAAAGTAGTTTTTTCCAATTCTGTGAAGAAAGTCATTGGTAGCTTGATGGGGATGGCATTGAATCTGTAAATTCCCTTGGGCAGTATGGCCATTTTCATGATATTGATTCTTTCTACCCATGAGCATGGAATGTTCTTCCATTTGTTTGTATCCTCTTTTATTTCATTGAGCAGTGGTTTGTAGTTCTCCTTGAAGAGGTTCTTCATATCCCTTGTACGTTGGATTCCTAGGTATTTTATTCTCTTTGAAGCAATTGTGAATGGGAGTTCACTCATGATTTGGCTCTCTGTTTGTCTGTTATTGGTGTATAAGAATGCTTGTGATTTTTGTACATTGATTTTGTATCCTGAGACTTTGCTGAAGTTGCTTATCAGCTTAAGGAGATTTTGGGCTGAGATAATGGGGTTTTCTAGATATACAATCATGTCAGCTGCAAACAGGGACAATTTGACTTCCTCTTTTCCTAATTGAATACCGTTTATTTCCTTCTCCTGCCTGATTGCCCTGGCCAGAACTTTCAACACTATGTTGAATAGGAGTGGTGAGAGAGGGCATCCCTGTCTTGTGCCAGTTTTCAAAGGGAATGCTTCCAATTTTTGCCCATTCAGTATGATATTGGCTGTGGGTTTATCATAGACAGCTCTTATTATTTTGAGATACGTCCCATCAATACCTAATTTATTGAGAGTTTTTAGCATGAAGGGTTGTTGAATTTTGTCAAAGGCCTTTTCTGCATCTATTGAGATAATCATGTGGTTTTTGTTGTTGTTCTGTTGATATGTTGGATTACATTTATTGATTTGTGTATGTTGAACCAGCCTTGCATCCCAGGGATGAAGCCCACTTGATCATGGTGGTTAAGCTTTTTGATGTGCTACTGGATTCGGTTTGCCAGTATTTTATTGAGGGTTTTTGCATCGATGTTCATCAGGGATATTGGTCTAAAATTCTCTTTTTTTGTTGTGTCTCTGCCTGGCTTTGGTATCAGGATGATGCTGGCCTCATAAAATGAGTTAGGGAGGATTCCCTCTTTTTCTATTGATTGGAATAGTTTCAGAAGGAATGGTACCAGCTCCTTCTTGTACCTCTGGTAGAATTCGGCTGTGAATCCATCTGGTCCTGGACTTTTTTTGGTTGGTAAGCTATTCATTATTGCCTCAATTTCAGAGCCCGTTATTAGTCTATTCAGATATTCAAATTCTTCCTGGTTTAGTCTTGGGAGGGTGTATGTGTGCAGGAATTTATCCATTTCTTCTGGATTTTCTAGTTTATTTGTGTAGAGGTGTTTATAGTATTCTCTGATGGTAGTTTGTATTTCTGTGGGATCGGTGGTGACATCCCCTTTATCATTTTTTATTGCGTCTATTTGATTCTTTTCTCTTTTCTTCTTTATTAGTCTTGCTAGTGGTCTATCAATTTTGTTGATCTTTTCAAAAAACCTGCTCCTGGATTCATTGATTTTTTGAAGGGTTTTTGTGTCTCTATTTCCTTCAGTTCTGCTCTGATCTTAGTTATTTCTTGCCTTCTGCCAGCTTTTGAATGTGTTTGCTCTTGCTTCTCTAGTTCTTTTAATTATGATGTTAGGGTGTCAATTTTAGATCTCTCCTGCTTTCTCTTGTGGGCATTTAGTGCTATAAATTTCCCTCTACACATTGATTTGAATGTGTCCCAGAGATTCTGGTATGTTGTGTCTTTGTTCTCATTGGTTTCAAAGAACATCTTTATTTCTGCCTTCATTTCGTTATGTACCCAGTAGTCATTCAGGAGCAGGTTGTTCAGTTTCCATGTAGTTGAGCAGTTTTGAGTGAGTTTCTTAATCCTGAGTTCTAGTTTGATTGCACTGCGGTCCGAGAGACAGTTTGTTATAATTTCTGTTGTTTTACATTTGGTGAGGAGTGCTTTACTTCCAACTACATGGTCAATTTTGGAAGAGTTGTGGTGTGGTGCTGAAAAGAATGTATATTCTGTTGATTTGGGGTGGAGAGTTCTGTAGATGTTTATTAGGTCTGCTTGGTGCAGAGCTGAGTTCAATTCCTGGATATCCTTGTTAACTTTCTGTCTCATTGATCTGTCTAATGTTGACAGTGGGGTGTTAAAGTCTTCCATTATTATTGTCTGGGAGTCTAAGTCTCTTTGTAGGTCTCTAAGGACTTGCTTTATGAATCTGGGTGCTCCTGTGTTGGGTGCATATATATTTAGGATAATTAGCTCTTCTTGTTGAATTGATCCCTTTACCATTATGTAATGGCCTTCTTTGTCTCTTTTGATCTTTGTTGGTTTAAAGTCTGTCTTGTCAGAGACTAGGATTGCAACCCCTGCCTTTTTTTGTTTTTCATTTGGTTGGTAGATCTTAGATCTTCCTCCATCCCTTTATTTTGAGCCTGTGTGTGTCTCTGCATGTGAGATGGGTTTCCTGAATACAGCACACTGATGGGTCTTGACTCTTTATGCAATTTTCCAGGCTGTGTCTTTTAATTGGAGCATTTAGCCCATTTACATTTAAGGTTAATATTGTTATGTGTGAATTGGATCCTGTCATTATGATTCTAGCTGGTTATTTTGCTCATTAGTTGATGCAGTTTCTTCCTAGCCTCGATGGTCTTTACAATTTGGCATGTTTTTGCAGTGGCTGGTACTGGTTGTTCCTTTCCATGTTGAATGCTTCCTTCAGGAGCTCTTGTAGGGCAGGCCTGGTGGTGACAAAATCTCTCAGCATTTCCTTGTCTGTAAAGTATTTTATTCCTCCTTCACTTATGAAGGTTAGTTTGGCTGGATATGAAATTCTGGGCTGAAAATTCTTTTCTTTAAGAATGTTGAATATTGGCCCCCACTCTCTTATGGCTTGTAGAGTTTCTGCCGAGAGATCAACTGTTAGTCTGATGGGCTTCCCTTTGTGGGTAACCGGACCTTTCTCTCTGGCTGCCCTTAACATTTTTTCCTTCATTTCAACTTTGGTGAATCTGACAATTATGTGTCTTGGAGTTGCTCTTCTCGAGGAGTATCTTTGTGGTGTTCTCTGTATTTCCTGAATCTGAATGTTGGCCTGCCTTGCTAGATTGGGGAAGTTCTCCTGCATAATATCCTGCAGAGTGTTTTCCAACTTGTTTCCATTCTCCCCGTCACTTTCAGGTACACCAATCAGACGTAGATTTGGTCTTTTCACATATTCCTATATTTCTTGGAGGATTTGTTTGTTTCTTTTTATTCTTTTTTCCCTAAACTTCAGTTCTCACTTCCTTTCATTCATTTGATCTTCCATCACTGATACCGTTTCTTTCAGTTGATTGAATCGGCTATTGAGGCTTGTGCATTTGTCACGTAATTCTCGTGCCATGGTTTTCAGCTCCATCAGGTCCTTTAAGGACTTCTCTGCATTGGTTATTCTAGTTAGCCATTCATCTAATCTTTTTTCAAGGTTTTTAACTTCTTTGCCATGGGTTCGAACTTCCTCCTTTAGCTTGGAGTAGTTTGATCATCTGAAGCCTTCTTCTCTGAACTCGTCAAAGTCATTCTCCGTCTAGCTTTCTTCCGTTGCTGGTGAGGAGCTGCCTTACTTTGGAGGAGGAGAGGCACTCTGCTTTTTAGAATTTTCAGTTTTTCTGCTCTGCTTTTTCCCAATCTTTGTGGTGTTGTCTACCTTTGGTCTTTGATGATGGTGATGTACAGATGGGGTTTTAGTGTGGATGTCCTTTCTGTTTGTTAGTTTTCCTTCTAACAGTCAGGACCCTCAGCTGCAGGTCTGTTGGAGTTTGCTGGAGGTCCACTCCAGACCCTGTTTGCCTAGGTATCAGCAGTGGAGGCTGCAGAAAAGTGGATATTGGTGAACAGCAAATGTTGCTGCCTGATCGTTCCTCTGGAAGTTTTGTCTCAGAGGAGTACCCGGTCATGTGAGGTGTCAGTCTGCCCCTACTGGGTGGTGCCTCCCAGTTAGGCTACTTGGGGGTCAGGGACCCACTTGAGGAGGCAGTCTGTCCGTTCTCAGATCTCAAGCTGCATGCTGGGAACACCACTACTCTCTTCAAAGCTGTCAGACAGGGATGTTTAAGTCTGCAGAGGTTTCTGCTGCCTTTTGTTTGGCTATGCCCTGCCCCCAGAGGTGGAGTCTACAGAGGCAGGCAGGCCTCCTTGAGCTGTGGTGGGCTCCACCCAATTCGAGCTTCCTGGCCGCTTTGTGTACGTACTCAAGCCTTGGCAATGGCGGGCGCCCCTCCCCCAGCCTTGCTGCCACCTTGCAGTTTGATCTCAGACAGCTATGCTAGCAATGAGCGAAGCTCCATGGGCATAGGACCCTCCAAGCCAGGTGCGGGACACAATCTCCTGGTGTGCCATTTGTTAAGACCACTGGAAAAGTGCAGTATTGGGGTGGGAGTGACCCAATTTTCCAGGTGCCGTCTGTCACCTCTTTTCTTGGCTAGGAAAGGGAATTCCCCGACCCCTTGTACTTCCTGGGTGAGGCGATGCCTCGCCCTGCTTTGGCTCATGCTCGGTGCGCTGCACCCACTGTCCAGCACCCACTGTCCAGCAATCCTCAGTGAGATGAACCCGGTACCTCAGTTGGAAATGCAGAAATCATTCGTCTTCTGCATCACTCACGCTGGGAGCTGTAGACTGGAGCTGTTCCTATTTGGCCATCTTGGCTCCACCTCCTTGTTTTTTCTTATAAGAAAACAATAATCAGTTTGAGAATGGAATTTTTCTACTTACACACGCACAGGCATGCATGCACACACTGGAGTTGGGAGGGTTTGTGTCTTCCATTATCTGAATGCAGTAGAGGATTGGGTAGCTGACCTCTGTTTTCATCTAGAGTTCCAGCTAATAATAGAAATCCACCACAGGGCTCACTGGGCCAGGCTCTTTTTCTTTCATCATCTCTTTTCTTCTTTCCAACAACCCTGTAAGGGTGGTACTGGTAGTCTCCCTGCTTTATAGGCAAAAAAGCAAGGATCAGAGAAGTTGTGACTTGCTGAGGTTCACACAGCCAGTAAGTGGATATCCATCTGTCTTACTTCAAATTGAGGCTTTTAACTATTGTGCTCACTGCCTGTGACATCCTAAGAAGCCTGAAACCTCCTTTTCTTTTTCACTGGTTGATTCTCACTTTCTGCAGGGAAGTATGAAGGGTGGGGGTGGGCAGGAATGGCTGGGTGTACAGACTTTTCCTTCCCATCCTCAAGATCCATTGATTTCTTCCCTTGGCCAATCTTCTGCTACTGACACTTCCTGACACTACTTTAATTTCTTTCTTTATTGCTCTGTTTATTCTACTTTGAATGTATCTCTAATTAAATCTTCCAAGGGGCATAAGGAGTAAGGAAATGACTTTCAAGGTGTTGAATGAAACTTCAGATATTGGCAGCAGCTGACAAGAGAAAAGGAGAGAGTGGGAGTCTTGGTCATTGGATTCATAAATGCAAATCACACTTTGTAGTTTAATTTTAGACCTTTCCTTTCTATAGAAACAGCTCTTTCAAAGGTCATCAGTTTGATGCAGAATCCTTACTGCCATGTGCTAGGCTCTGCCCAGTGTGGAACTAATCAACTGCCTTGCAGATCTATTGCATCTTGCGGCCCAGGAAGCCAAATGCCAGATCTGGAAGACAGCAGCCCTTTTCTTCCTTTGCTGGGGCCCCACCTCCACCTGTTGATATACTCACCACCTGACCTATCCCAAATGGTGACCATGGGGTCATCATTACCTTTGAACACTTATATATCTTTATGACATGTATGTTGCTTTATCTACAATTGCAGTGATTAGTGTAATTGATCTATCTCTCTTATTGGACTGTGGGATCTTGGAAGGCCAGGACTATCTGAGTCCACTCCAGATCTCCAGTGTGTTATATAGGGCCTAGTTCTTGGCAACTACTCCGGAGACTAGAGACAGATATTGAATTGGGGAAAAGCCACATTGTAACAGGTGTCTGATTGTGCTGATGAATGTGTTGTTTATTCTAGAATCATGACCCTACATTCTCTATATTTTTCCTTTCTACTGGTTTTAGGTAAAAGAACAGGCATTCACAATAAAGGAAGGATGCCTCTAAACTTTAATGTTTGGTTTACCTTCACAAGGAAGATAGCCCTACATCACCATCAACAGAGACTTATTTTATTTTTAGATGGTTTTAATAGTAGTTGCTTTGAGTGGGATCTTGTTCCGGAAAATACTCTAGAGTTCATCATGTAATATATGGTTAGATGAAGAAGTATTATAAATCATTTTGTGGTGCTGTAATTCCATGGTAAACTAGATAATTTGCAAGTTTTAATTTATGGCCTCATAATTGGGTTGAAATCTCCCAGGGTTTTTGTGGACTAAATATTTGGGAAAAACATTGATTATCTCCTCTTAGCTTCTCCTTGTCTCCTCCTAGGTATCACATTATATCTGTCCTCGCAGGCTTATGACAAGAAAGGCTCAATTGAAGCAGGCCACATGGTGTAGTGAAAAGATCATCCCCTTTGGGGTCAGACTAAATACAAACTTTAGTTCAACCACTTAGGGATGTCACTCTGATCCTCAATTTTTAAATCTGTAAAATGTAGAGTAAAATATTCATTGCAGATGGTTATGCAATGAGATAATATGTTAAAAGTGACTGACAAGCCCCAGTCAGTGCCCAATTAATGTAAATCCTCTTCCTCCTCATTAGAACTAATATTATTTGGTATCTAAAATGTAAGAAATTCATCTGCTGTATTTAAATGGCAACATTTACATGATCCATCATAATGATGAGAAGGATTTATATGAGTATAACAAAAGCTGCTTTTAAAATCTGGGTTTATTTTATGAAGATAGTATTTAAACCTTTTATAAACTTTACTATGGATGTACATAAATTTGTGAATATGCTGTTCTTTCCTTTACAAAAGGTTGAGTATCATGAGTTCCTTATTCTTAATGTAGTTTGTTTTTATATTGTCATTTTTATCTTTAAAGCTTTAGCATTTTTTATTTCTTTTTCAGATTAATATTGTCAATGAAAACACGTAACCATTAAGAAGTGTAGTAGTAGGAATCGAAGACTTGAAAAAACTGTGAAAAGCAAAAGGCCAATTTAATTGCCTGGCTAGTGGGAATATAAATAATGAGCTAACATATTGAATTCCTCATTTTGGATGCTTTTGAAGGTGAACACTGTACACATTAGTCATATAATAGATTATAGATAGGAAACACCTAATTCCTTAGAGCTGAACCAAATCAGAAACATTTAAAAAGTGATTATCTTGCTATCCAAAAAATACTGTATTATGGAAATAGTATTTAATTATTTTCATTTAATAACTACATATAAATCTGAAGTGAACTTTTAAGGAAAAATATAGAAAATTATCTACCTTATCTCTTTCATTTGAAAGATCTGGTAGTAGGCTAATGAAAGAGAAAATAGCAGAACTGGCATATAAAGTGAAGTGAAAGCAATATAACCACAGAGAAGAGCAATCATAGAGAAGACATATATTCCCAATTATAAGGAAGCAGTCTCATTTTAATTTTGGCAAAAGTTATTTGCTATGATTAGCTCAAGGCTAAAGTAACTTTTTTTAGAACTGTATGATACCAGGATTCTAGAAAGCCATTCCTTGCAGAATTGGTCAGAGCTAGCTATCTGTACTAGCATGTATTGAATGCCCTGCTGTGGGTTATTGTTGGAACTGAGATGGGGCATATTCAGTGTTCTGCTGGTCCAGCCAATCTGCATCCAGAATTCAGATGACAGGAGAATTCTGTGCAGGTTTGATGATGATCCTTCCCCTTTACACTTTGGGCCTTAAATGATGGGCACTATTTAGGTAAGCTATTATGGTTGGAGGGCCTTTATTGCAGAATGAACACAATCAGCAGAGGTAGAAAGATGAGAAAACACGTGGCTATTTGGGAAAAAATATATTTAGAAGTGAAAAAGCTATGTTATAAACTAAGAAGATTATCTGTTTGAATTTGGGAGTTGAGTACTAAAAGGTGTGTAGTGACAAAACTCAAAATTGTGTTGGAGTGACGGTTGGAAAAGCCCTGAATTAGGCACATAGAAGGCAGCAGTTTCCATGTTTACCATGTGCATATCCAAAGATTCCTGATGCTATTCTCATCACCCTTCCAGATCTCAGAGCTGCAGGTTCAGGGAGAAGTTATAGAGTAGGGTAAGTTTATCTTTAGTTAATGCTGTGTCCTTCCTTTTTGCTTCCTCCCTCAGCAGACACCCATTGTTCTGTGCTGGCCGTCCAGACCCTTTCACTGGCGTGTCCACCTAACTTTGTCCTTACTAGCAGTGTGATGTCTTGAATGTTTGGTTATGGGAAAAGCTGTCTCAAAGAGTGTCTCATATGTGGCAGGCCATCAGGGGAGGCAGCTTTGGCTGAGGGGGAGGAAGAACGTGGGCTCCTCTTAGAACCAGCCATGCATTCAGGGGAGTGTTGGGGCATCTCCCCAGGAGGAGTCATGGTCACAGTGGGTGGTACATTTCTCTCCGTGTCACAGGAAAGAGGCTGTTCATTCCGTAGGGTGAAGTTCATCATGTGAATGAGCATGGCTATTTTTTTGTCTGTGATGTACCATCCTCTGAGCCTGATGGTGGGAGGACGAAGCTAAGAGCCTGGAACAGAACTTGTCACCTTGAATACCCAATAGTAATTGGTAGCCAGAGTGTATTTTGTGTTTGAGACCTATTTGATATTTGAGAGATTTTGGAACATAAGTGTTTTTCAGCTCTTTGTCTTGATAGACTGAGATGATTAATGATATGTGATGTTTAAGGAGCTAAAATGAACAAGGCTAGAATGCATGCAGTTTTCCTGACAGGGGACTTTTAGAAGGCATTGGAGAAGCATGAATATGTTTTTCTAAGTGACACCTTGGTGATTTGTCTTTCATCCTGAATGACAAATAAGAGACCTCCCAATCTCCTCACGAGAGTATTCTCTGGAGAATAAACTGATTGCACGTTGCAATAGGCATGGCTCAGATTTAGGATTCTACTTACTTTTAAATCAAGTGGAGCTTTAGTTTCAGTTATTTCACTGTGAAAACTGAAAAACTGTGTTTGGAAAAGATTTCCTCCCTTCTATTTAAATGTCCTTTTCTCCTTGAAAGTTAAGCTTATTTTGAAAGAAAAAAATGTTTAAGCCTCATGATAAAGAAATTTTTCTGTAATTCTATGACTACTTTGCTGGAGATTAAAAACCTCTTATTTGCAAAGAAACTTCATTAACCAAGGTAACAATCTTGGTGGAAAGCTTTTGAGAAACCCATGGAGTTAATAATTATTAGCATGGAAGTTCCTTTCAGGTGATCATCAGTCATTTTGGGTGTAGCTGGGAAGATGAGCAACATCATCTGCTAATTGGGAGTTTCTCCCAGTTACAAACTGTGCCATTATTCTTAAGTTAGGAAGAATACTAAAATGTCCTATTTTAATTTGTTGCCTCTGAGTGGAATAAATGAGATTCTTGAGGGGTTCCTGTTCATGTTTCTTGATTATACCAGTTATTCCACTCTCACCCCTCGGAAAAAGAATGTTTCTGTGATAGTTTCCTGGGGAAAGGATAACGCTCTTATGGGAAATTTCACATATTCATCTATTCACACACACACAAATTATCAGGTGCTTCTATTTTGCTGGGCACCATGTTAAGTGTTGGGGCGAATAAAGAGGAAGGAATTAAGTTAGAAGCT
The DNA here is from genome assembly GCF_028885655.2 of Pongo abelii. NCBI lineage: Eukaryota > Metazoa > Chordata > Mammalia > Primates > Hominidae > Pongo > Pongo abelii. The sequence goes on from NC_071995.2 coordinate 56,206,824, forward strand.
GGGGGCTCTGGGTCAAGTTTATACAAAGAGATCACACTTAGCTTTTGTTACTTTACAAAGTCTCATTTCAAATATGTAATCCTTTCCTCTTTCCATATGTATATATATTTTACATCCTACATTTTTGTCCTTAGCGATTGAATTGGTAAGAAGATTGAAGATGTCAGTTTCAGGGCCTGCCAGCCTTGCTACTAAAGCTAATTATTTTACAGTGTGCAAATAATATGATTGGGGTGGGGGAGCGAAGAGAGAAAATGGAAAATCATCTCAAGATGTGTAAGTATTCTTGGTCATCTCCATATATCTTTTGCCTTTAATTAAAAATCAGGTTAACTTTATTTCTGGTATAAAATCAATCTTTTTTATTTGGCAGTTATTGCTGAATTCTCCAATTTCAACTTACTCTTTTTACGGGCATCACAGTTAGACTGATGCTAGACTAACGTGTGTGAAATAGATTTCTGGCAACTGAAATACCTAGGCCCATTTGGGAGAATATATTTTCAGTATATGTATGTTTCCCCAAATGTAACGCAGACTTCTATATTTAAAATACATAAAAGGCAGTTCCAAAAGCACACTGCAAAAGTGGAAAGGGGGAAAAAGTCAACAGTCTATTTATTAGCTATAACATCACACAGAATTTCTGTTCATAGATAAGAAAAAAAATTCCTGCCTTTGGTACAAAAAAATTAAGAAGAACAATAACAAAATTAAAAAAAAAGGAAAAAATCCCTCTTTGATTTTTTGTCTTTTGTCAAAATAAATAACTAGCTTTGCTTTAAAATAATTTCCCTTCTTCCACATGTAGTTCTTGAGTCTTTAAAAATGCATACAAAATGATAAAACAGTAAAAAAAAAATTAACACCATCAATAAATTGCAATTATCATGTGCTACAGTTTTTTAAATCAATTATCTAATACTGTCTGTGGAATAAAAAGCAGATCTTAAGTGAACACATTAAATTCAACACAACTTTGCTATTCAAGAAATTAATATTATAAGGGCTACTTTTCTTTCATTGTCAAAAGAAAGTGGCTATTCAAATTTGAGGAAAAGAGTGTCCAGAGAATATTGTCAAATTATTGGCTAAATAGGCTTTTGCTTCTTTCTGTCTTAATCCAAGTTGCCTCCATAGAGAAGGATGTAGATTTGGACACGTGCTGTGTAGGGAAGGGCTCCTTCTCATACAGCATTAAATCAGCTTCCATTTATCCCATGCCTTTTCTTTCCTTCTGTTCTCTTTTTTTCCAGGTGTTACTTAGATTAGCAGAGTGATTGCACTGGGTGAGGAAGGAAAAACAGAGGGAGAAACTGATGGTTCTTCTTGCCTTTGGCTTTTTAGCCAGGAGAAACCAGCAAAGGAGATCTTCTGAAATTCATTATAAACTTTGAGAAACTTAGTAGTTTGCTGCCAAGGCAAATAACTAAGGCATATTTATATATTTTATGTTGCATATTTGACAATTTGGTGAAATAAGTATTTTAAATGATCACATTTTGCTTTTGGTAATGTCTTTCCTGTTAATACATTCCAAAATTTATAGAAATTGGAGCAAAGTCCATGGATGACTAAGATCTATCTTAGGTCTTGGTTGGACCATCTGGATGGCCCTAATGAGCTTTCTGAAAGTCTTATAACAGGACACAGGTGCATAAGACTGGCCAGGGGTACCCTTATTTCAGACCATGCCTGAGTAGATAGTAAACCTCACGGCAAGAAAAGAGGTGACACCCTCACTGCCGGGACAAGCTAGCTAATCGGTAATTCCCAAACATCTTGGTTCCGTTCTAACTATTGCAGGAGGAAAAAAGAACACATGACAAGAAATATTTAAAATGATGTAAATGCTTTATATTGTGAGGGGGAAAAACCAGCAAAAATATTCTTAAAGCACCAATGTCTTACTTTTTTCTTTGAGTGGAGATTTGTTATTGGGACTATTTTATTCATTGGCAATTACAGAAAAAGTACTTAATGAACAAGTACTTTTCAAGGGTCTAAAGCTTAAATAAGCTTTTCAAGAGCCTAGAAAATAGTTTAAAAATTTTATTTTATTTTTTAAAAATTTTATTTTATTATAATTATACTTTAAGTTTTAGGGTACATGTGCACAATGTGCAGGTTAGTTACATATGTATACATGTGCCATGCTGGTGTGCTGCACCCATTAACTCTCATTTAGCATTAGGTATATCTCCTAATGCTATCCCTGCCCCCTCCCCCCACCCAACAACAGTCCCCGGAGTGTGATGTTCCCCTTCCTGTGTCCAAGTGTTCTCATTGTTCAATTCCCACCTATGAGTGAGAATATGAGGTGTTTGGGTTTTTGTTCTTGTGATAGTTTACTGAGAATGATGATTTCCAATTTCATCCATGTCCCTACAAAGGACATGAACTCACCATTTTTTATGGCTGCATAGTATTCCATGGTGTATATGTGCCACATTTTCTTAATCCAGTCTATCATTGTTGGACATTTGGGTTGGTTCCAAGTCTTTGCTATTGTGAATAGTGCCGCAATAAACATACGTGTGCATGTGTCTTTATAGCAGCATGATTTATAGTCCTTTGGGTATATACCCAGTAATGGGATGGCTGGGTCAAATGGTATTTCTAGTTCTAGATCCCTGAGGAGTTGCCACACTGACTTCCACAATGGTTGAACGAGTTTACAGTCCCACCAACAGTGTAAAAGTGTTCCTATTTCTCCACATCCTCTCCAGCACCTGTCGTTTCCTGACTTTTTAATGATTGCCATTCTAACTGGTGTGAGATGGTATCTCACTGTGGTTTTGATTTGCATTTCTCTGATGGCCAGTGATGGTGAACATTTTTTCATGTGGTTTTTGGCTGCATAAATGTCTTCTTTTGAGAAGTGTCTGTTCATGTCCTTCACCCACTTTTTGATGGGGTTGTTTGTTTTATTCTTGTAAATTTGTTTGAGTTCATTGTAGATTCTGGATATTAGCCCTTTGTCAGATGAGTAGGTTGCGAAAATTTTCTCCCATTCTGTAGGTTGCCTGTTCACTCTGGTGGTGGTTTCTTTTGCTGTGCAGAAGCTCTTTAGTTTAATTAGATCCCATTTGTCAATTTTGGCTTTTGTTGCCATTGCTTTTGGTGTTGTAGACATGAAGTCCTTGCCCATGCCTATGTCCTGAATGGTAATGCCTAGGTTTTCTTCTAGGTTTTTTATGGTTTTAGGTCTAACGTTTAAGTCTTTAATCCATCTTGAATTAATTTTTGTATAAGGTGTAAGGAAGGGATCCAGTTTCAGCTTTCTACATATGGCTAGCCAGTTTTCCCAGCACCATTCATTAAATAGGGAATCCTTTCCCTATTGCTTGTTTTTCTCAGGTTTGTCAAAGATGAGATAGTTGTAGATATGTGGTGTTATTTCTGAGGGCTCTGTTCTGTTCCATTGATCTATATCTCTGTTTTGGTACCAGTACCATGCTGTTTTGGTTACTGTAGCCTTTTAGTATAGTTTGAAGTCAGGTAGTGTGATGCCTCCAGCTTTGTTCTTTTGGCTTAGGATTGACTTGGTGATGGAGGCTCTTTTTTGGTTCCATATGAACTTCAAAGTAGTTTTTTCCAATTCTGTGAAGAAAGTCATTGGTAGCTTGATGGGGATGGCATTGAGTCTATAAATTACCTTGGGCAGTATGGCCATTTTCACAGTATTGATTCTTCCTACCCATGAGCATGGAATGTTCTTCCATTTGTTTGTATCCTCTTTTATTTCATTGAGCAGTGGTTTTTAGTTCTCCTTGAAGAGGTCCTTCACGTCCCTTGTAAGTTGGATTCCTAGGTATTTTATTCTCTTTGAAGAAATTGTGAATGGGAGTTCACTCATGATTTGGCTCTCTGTTTGTCTGTTATTGGTGTATAAGAATGCTTGTGATTTTTGTACATTGATTTTGTATCCTGAGACTTTGCTGAAGTCGCTTATCAGCTTAAGGAGATTTTGGGCTGAGACAGTGGGGTTTTCTAGATATACAATCATGTCATCTGCAAACAGGGACAATTTGACTTCTTCTTTTCCTAATTGAATACCCTTTATTTCCTTCTCCTGTCTAATTGCCCTGGCCAGAACTTCTAACACTATGTTGAATAGGAGTGGTGAGAGAGGGCATCCCTGTCTTGTGCCAGTTTTCAAAGGGAATGCTTCCAGTTTTTGCCCATTCAGTATGATATTGGCTGTGGGTTTATCATAGATAGCTCTTATTATTTTGAGATACGTCCCATCAATACCTAATTTATTGAGAGTTTTTAGCATGAAGCGTTGTTGAATTTTGTCAAAGGCCTTTTCCGCGTCTATTGAGATAATCATGTGGTTTTTGTCATTGGTTCTGTTTATATGCTGGATTACATTTATTGACTTGCGTATATTGAACCAGCCTTGCATCCCAGGGATGAAGCCCACTTGATCATGGTGGATAAGCTTTTTGATGTGCTGCTGGATTCTGTTTGCCAGTATTTTATTGAGGATTTTTGCATCAATGTTCATCAAGGATATTGGTCTAAAATTCTCTTTTTTGGTTGTGTCTCTGCCCAGCTTTGGTATCAGGATGATGCTGGCCTCATAAAATGAGTTAGGGAGGATTCCCTCTTTTTCTATTGATGGGAATAGTTTCAGAAGGAATGGTTCCAGTTCCTCCTTGTACCTCTGGTAGAATTTGGCTGTGAATCCATCTGGTCCTGGACTCTTTTTGGTTGGTAAGCTATTGATTATTGCCACAATTTCAGAGCCTGCTATTTGTCTATTCAGAGATTCAACTTCTTCCTGGTTTAGTCTTGGGAGGGTGTATGTGTCCAGGAATTTATCCATTTCTTCTAGATTTTCTAGTTTACTTGGGTAGATGTGTTTGTAGTATTCTCTGATGGTAGTTTGTATTTCTGTGGGATTGGTGGTCATATCCCCTTTATCATTTTTTATTGCGTCTATTTGATTCTTCTCTCTTTTCTTCTTTATTAGTCTTGCTAGAGGTCTATCAATTTTGTTAATCCTTTCAAAAAACCAGCTCATGAAGGGGGAGGAGCCAAGATGGCCGAATAGGAACAGCTCCGGTCTACAGCTCCCAGCGTCAGTGATGCAGAAGACCGGTGAGTTCTGCATTTCCATCTGAGGTACCGTGTTCATCTCATTAGGGAGTGCAAGACAGTGGGTGCAGGTGAGTGGGTGAGTGCACCGTGCACCAGCCGAAGCAGGGGCGAGGCATTGCCTCACTCGGGAAGCACAAGGGGTCAGGGAGTTCCCTTTCCAGGGGTGACAGACGGCACCTGGAAAATCGGGCCATTCCCACCCGAATACTGTGCTTTTCTGATGGACTTAGGAAATGGTGCCCCAGGAGAGTATAGCCCGCACCTGGCTCAGAGGGTCCTATGCCCACGGAGGCTCGCTGATTGCTAGCACAGCAGTCTGAGATCAAACAGCAAGTTGGCAGTGAGGCTGGCGGAGGGGTGCCCGCCATTGCCCAGGCTCGCTTAGGTAAACAAAGCAGCCGGGAAGCTTGAACTGGGTGGAGCCCACCACAGCTCAAGGAGGCCTGCCTGCCTCTGTAGGCTCCACCTCTGGGGGCAGGGCACAGACAAACAAAAAGACAGCAGTAACCTCGGCAGACTTAAATGTCCCTGTCTGACAGCTTTGAGGAGAGCAGTGGTTCTCCCAGCACGCAGCTGGAGATCTGAGAATGGGCAGACTGCCTCCTCAAGTGGGTCCCTGACCCCTGACCCCCGACCCCCAAGCAGCCTAACTGGGAGGCACCCCCCAGCAGGGGCAGACTGACTCCTCACACGGCCGGCCAGGTACTCCAACAGACCTGCAGCTGAGGGTTCTGTCTGTTAGAAGGAAAACTAACAGAAAGGACATCCACACCAAAAACCCATCTGTACATCACCATCATCAAAGACCAAAAGTAGATAAAACCACAAAGATGGGGGAAAAACAGAGCAGAAAAGCTGGAAACTCTAAAAAGCAGAGTACCTCTCCTCCTACAAAGGAACGCAGTTCCTCACCAGCAAAGGAACAAAGCTGGATGGAGAATGATTTTGACGAGCTGAGAGAAGAAGGCTTCAGACGATCAAATTACTCTGAGCTACGGGAGGATATTCAAACCAAAGGCAAAGAAGTTGAAAACTTTGAAAAAAATTTAGAAGAATGTGTAACTAGAATAACCAATACAGAGAAGTGCTTAAAGGAGCTGATGGAGCTGAAAACCAAGGCTCGAGAACTACGTGAAGAATGCAGAAGCCTCAGGAGCTGATGCGATCAAATGGAAGAAAGGGTATCAGCCCTGGAAAATGAAATGAGTGAAATGAAGTGAGAAGGGAAGTTTAGAGAAAAAAGAATAAAAAGAAATGAGCAAAGCCTCCAAGAAATGTGGGACTATGTGAAAAGACCACATCTACGTCTGATTGGTGTACCTGAAAGTGACGGGGAGAATGGAACCAAGTTGGAAAACACTCTGCAGGATATTATCCAGGAGAACTTCCCCAATCTAGCAAGGCAGGCCAACATTCAGATTCAGGAAACACAGAGAACGCCACAAAGATAGTCCTCGAGAAGAGCAACTCCAAGACACATAATTGTCAGATTCACCGAAGTTGAAATGAAGGAAAAAATGTTAAGGGCAGCCAGAGAGAAAGGTCGGGTTACCATCAAAGGGAAGCCCATCAGACTAACAGCGGATCTCTCGGCAGAAACCCTACAAGCCAGAAGAGAGTGGGGGCCAATATTCAGCATTCTCAAAGAAAAGAATTTTCAACCCAGAATTTCATATCCAGCCAAACTAAGCTTCATAAGGGAAGGAGAAATAAAATACTTTACAGACAAGCAAATGCTGAGAGATTTTGTCACCACCAGGCCTGCCCTAAAAGAGCTCCTGAAGGAAGCATTCAACATGGAAAGGCACAACCGGTACCAGCCACTGCAAAATCATGCCAAATTGTAAAGACCATTGAGACTAGGAAGAGACTGCATCAACTAATGAGCAAAATAACCAGCTAACATTATAATGACAGGATCCAATTCATACATAACAATATTAACTTTAAATGTAAATGGACTAAATGCTCCAATTAAAAGACACAGACTGGCAAATTGGATAAAGACTCAAGACCCATCAGTGTGCTGTATTCAGGAAACCCATCTCACGTGCAGAGACACACATAGGCTCAAAATAAAAGGATGGAGGAAGATCTACCAAGCAAATGGAAAACAAAAAAAGGCAGGGGTTGCAATCCTAGTCTCTGATAAAACAGACTTTAAACCAACAAAGATCAAAAGAGACAAAGAAGGCCATTACATAATGGTAAAGGGATTAATTCAACAAGAAGAGCTAACTGTCCTAAATATATATGCACCCAATACAGGAGCACCCAGATTCATAAAGCAAGTCCTGAGTGACCTACAAAGAGACTTAGACTCCCACACAATAATAATGGGAGATTTTAACACCCCACTGTTAACATTAGACAGATCAACGAGACAGAAAGTCAACAAGGATACCCAGGAATTGAACTCAGCTCTGCACCAAGTGGACCTAAGAGACATCTACAGAACTCTCCACCCCAAATCAACAGAATATACATTCTTTTCAGCACCACACCACACCTATTCCAAAATTGACCACATAGTTGGAAGTAAAGCTCTCCTCAATAAATGTAAAAGAACAGAAATTATAACAAACTATCTCTCAGATCACAGTGCAATCAAGCTAGAACTCAGGATTAAGAATCTCAGTCAAAATCGCTCAACTACATGGAAACTGAACAACCTGCTCCTGAATGACTACTGGGTACATAACAAAATGAAGGCAGAAAGAAAGATGTTCTTTGAAACCAATGAGAACCAAGACACAACATACCAGAATCTCTGGGATGCATTCAAAGCAGTGTGTAGAGGGAAATTTATAGCACTAAATGCCCACAAGAGAAAGCAGGAAAGATCCAAAATTGACACCCTAACATCACAATTAAAAGAACTAGAAAAGCAAGAGCAAACACATTCAAAAGCTAGCAGAAGGCAAGAAATAACTAAAATCAGAGCAGAACTGAAGGAAATAGAGACACAAAAAACCCTTCAAAAAATTAATGAATCCAGGAGCTGGTTCTTTGAAAGGATCAACAAAATTGATAGACTGCTAGCAAGATTAATAAAAAAAGAGAGAAGAATCAAATAGATGCAATAAAAAATGATAAAGGAGATATCACCACCGATCCCACAGAAATACAAACTACCATCAGAGAATACTACAAACACCTGTATGCAAATACATTAGAAAATCTAGAAGAAATGGATAAATTCCTCAACACATACACTCTCCCAAGACTAAACCAGGAAGAAGTTGAATCTCTGAATAGACCAATAACAGGAGCTGAAATTGTGGCAATAATCAATAGCTTACCAACCAAAAAAAGTCCAGGACCGGACGGGTTCACAGCCGAATTCTACCAAAGGTGCAAGGAGGAACTGGTACCATTCCTTCTGAAACTATTCCCATCAATAGAAAAAGAGGGAATCCTCCCTAACTCATTTTATGAGGCCAGCATCATCCTGATACCAAAGCCTGGCAGAGACACAACCAAAAAAGAGAATTTTAGACCAATATCCTTGATGAACATTGATGCAAAAATCCTCAATAAAACGCTGGCAAACAGAATCCAGCAGCACATCAAAAAGCTTATCCACCATGATCAAGTGGGCTTCATCCCTGGGATGCAAGGCTGGTTCAATATACACAAATCAATAAATGTAATCCAGCATATAAACAGAACCAAAGACAAAAACCACATGATTATCTCAATAGATGCAGAAAAGGCCTTTGACAAAATTCAACAACCCTTCATGCTAAAAACTCTCAATAAATTAGGAATTGATGGGACGTATCTCAAAATAATAAGAGCTATTTATGACAAACCCACAGCCAATATCATACTGAATGGGCAAAAACTGGAAGCATTCCCTTTGAAAACTGGCACAAGACAGGGATGCCCTCTCTCACCACTTCTATTCAACATAGTGTTGGAAGTTCTGGCCAGGGTAATTAGGCAGGAGAAGGAAATAAAGGGTATTCAATTAGGAAAAGAGGAAGTCAAATTGTCCTTGTTTGCAGATGACATGATTGTGGATCTAGAAAACCCCACTGTCTCAGCCCAAAATCTCCTTAAGCTGATAAGCAACTTCAGCAAAGTCTCAGGATACAAAATCAATGTACAAAAATCACAAGCATTCTCATACATCAATAACAGACAAACAGAGAGCCAAATCATGAGTGAACTCTCATTCACAATTGCTTCAAAGAGAATAAAATACCTAGGAATCCAACTTACAAGGGATGTGAAGGACCTCTACAAGAAGAACTACAAACCACTGCTCAAGGAAATAAAAGAGGATATAAACAAATGGAAGAACATTCCATGCTCATGGGTAGGAAGAATCAATATCATGAACATGGCCATCCTTCCCAAGGTAATTTACAGATTCAGTGCCATCCCCATCAAGCTACCAATGACTTTCTTCACAGAATTGGAAAAAACTACTTTAAAGTTCATATGGAACCAAAAAAGAGCCCGCATCACCAAGTCAATCCTAAGCCAAAAGAACAAAGCTGGAGGCATCACACTACCTGACTTCAAACTATACTACAAGGCTAAAGTAACCAAAACAGCATGGTACTGGTACCAAAACAGAGATATAGATCAATGGAACGGAATAGAGCCATCAGAAATAATGCCACATATCTACAACTATCTGATCTTTGACAAACCTGAGAAAAAGAAGAAATGGGGAAAGGATTCCCTATTTAATGAATGGTGCTGGGAAAACTGGCTAGCCATATGTAGAAAGCTGAAACTGGATCCCTTCCTTACATCTTATACAAAAATTAATTCAAGATGGATTAAAGACTTAAATATTAGACCTAAAACCATAAAAACCCTAGAAGAAAATCTAGGCATTACCATTCAGGACATAGGCATGGGTAAGGACTTCATGTCTGAAACACCAAAAGCAATGGCCACAAAAGCCAAAATTGACAAATGGGATCTAATTAAACTAAAGAGCTTCTGCACAGCAAAAGAAACTACCATCAGAGTGAACAGGCAACCTACAAAATGGGAGAAAATTTTCGCAACCTACTCATCTGACAAAGGGCTAATATCCAGAATCTACAATGAACTCCAAGAAATTTACAAGAAAAAAACAACCCCATCAAAAAGTGGGTGAAGGACATGAACAGACACTTCTCAATGTCCTCATTGAACAGACACTTTCTCTGATGTCCTCACTGGCCATCAGAGAAATGCAAATCAAAACCACAATGAGATACCATCTCACACCAGTTAGAATGGCAATCATTAAAAAGTCAGGAAACAACAGGTGCTAGAGAGGATGTGGAGAAATAGGAACACTTTTACACTGTTGGTGGGACTGTAAACTAGTTCAACCATTGTGGAAGTCAGTGTGGCGATTCCTCAGGGATCTAGAACTAGAAATTCCATTTGACCCAGCCATCCCATTACTGGGTATATACCCAAAGGACTATAAATCATGCTGCTATAAAGACACATGCACACGTATGTTTATTGCGGCATTATTCACAATAGCAAAGACTTGGAACCAACCCAAATGTCCAACAATGATAGACTGGATTAAGAAAATGTGGCACATATACACCATGGAATACTATGCAGCCATAAAAAATGATGAGTTCATGTCCTTTGTAGGAACATGGATGAAATTGGAAATCATCATTCTCAGTAAACTATCGCAAGAACAAAAAACCAAACACCGCATATTCTCACTCGTAGGTGGGAATTGAACAATGAGAACACATGGACACAGGAAGGGGAACATCACACTCTGGGGACTGTTGTGGGGTGGGGGGAGGGGGGAGGGATAGCACTGGGAGATATACCGAATGGTAGATGATGAGTTAGTGGGTGCAGCGCACCAGCATGGCACATGTATACATATGTGACTTACCTGCACATTGTGCACATGTACCATAAAACCTAAAGTATAATAATAATAATAAAAAAAAGGACAAAAAAAAAAGAGAATGAAAAAAAGCAAACAAACAAACAAAAAAACCAGCTCCTGGATTCATTAATTTTTTGAAGGGTTTTTTGTGTCTTTATTTCCTTCAATTCTGCTCTGATTTTAGTTATTTCTTGCCTTCTGCTAGCTTTTGAATGTGTTTGCTCTTGCTTTTCTAGTTCTTTTAATTGTGATGTTAGGGTGTCAATTTTGGATCTTTCCTGCTTTCTCTTGTGGGCATTTAGTGCTATAAATTTCCCTCTACACACTGCTTTGAATGTGTCCCAGAGATTCTGGTATGTTGTGTCTTTGTTTTCATTGGTTTCAAAGAACATCTTTCTTTCTGCCTTCATTTTGTTATGTACCCAGTAGTCATTCAGGAGCAGGTTGTTCAGTTTCCATGTAGTTGAGCGGTTTTGAGTGAGTTTCTTAATCCTGAGTTCTAGTTTGATTGCACTGTGGTCTGAGAGACAGTTTGTTATAATTTCTGTTCTTTTACATTTACTGAGGAGAGCTTTACTTCCAAGTAGGTGGTCAATTTTGGAATAGGTGTGGTGTGGTGCTGAAAAGAATGTATATTCTGTTGATTTGGGGTGGAGAGTTCTGTAGATGTCTATTAGGTCTGCTTGGTGCAGAGCTGAGTTCAATTCCTGGATATCCTTGTTGACTTTCTGTCTCGTTGATTTGTCTAATGTTGACAGTGGGGTGTTAAAATCTCCCATTATTATTGTGTTGGAGTCTAAATCTCTTTGTAGGTCACTCAGGACTTGCTTTATGAATCTGGGTGCTCCTGTATTGGGCACATATATATTTAGGATAGTTAGCTCTTCTTGTTGAATAATCCCTTTACCATTATGTAATGGCCTTCTTTGTCTCTTTTGATCTTTGTTGGTTTAAAGTCTGTTTTATCAGAGACTAGGATTGCAACCCCTGCCTTTTTTTGTTTTCCATTTGCTTGGTAGATCTTCCTCCATCCTTTTATTTTGAGCCTATGTGTGTCTCTGCATGTGAGATGGGTTTCCTGAATACAGCACACTGATGGGTCTTGATTCTTTATCCAATTTGCCAGTCTGTGTCTTCTAATTGGAGCATTTAGTCCATTTACATTTAAAGTTAATATTGTTATGTGTGAATTGGTTCCTGTCATTATAATGTTAGCTGGTTATTTTGCTCGTTAGTTGATGCAGTTTCTTCCTAGCCTCGATGGTCTTTACAATTGGGCATGATTTTGCAGTGGCTGGTACCGGTTGTTCCTTTCCATGTTGAATGCTTCCTTTAGGAGCTCTTTTAGGGCAGGCCTGGTGGTGACAAAATCTCTCAGCATTTGCTTGTCTGTAAAGTGTTTTATTTTTCCTTCACTTATGAAGCTTAGTTTGTCTGGATATGAAATTCTGGGCTGAAAATTCTTTTCTTTAAGAATGTTGAATATTGGCCCCCACTCTCTTCTGGCTTGTAGAGTTTCTGCCAAGATATCAGCTGTTAGTCTGATGGGCTTCCCTTTGTGGGTAACCCGACCTTTCTCTCTCACTGCCCTTAACATTTTTTCCTTCATTTCAACTTTGGTGAACTGACAATTATGTGTCTTGGAGTTGCTCTTCTCGAGGACTATGTTATTCTCTGTATTTCCTGAATCTGAATGTTGGCCTGCCTTGCTAGATTGGGGAAGTTCTCCTGGATAATATCCTGCAGAGTGTGTTCCAACTTGTTTCCATTCTCCCCGTCACTTTCAGGTACACCAATCAGACGTAGATGTGGTCTTTTCACATAGTCCCATATTTCTTGGAGGCTTTGTTCATTTCTTTTTATTCTTTTTTCTCTAAACTTCCGTTCTTGCTTCATTTCATTCATTTCATCTTCCAGGGCTGATACCCTTTCTTCCATTTGATCACATCGGCTCCTGAGGCTTCTGCATTCTTCAGGTAGTTCTCGAGCCTTGGTTTTCAGCTCCATCAGCTCCTTTAAGCACTTCTCTGTATTGGTTATTCTAGTTATATATTCATCTAATTTTTTTCAAAGTTTTCAACTTCTTTGCCTTTGGTTTGAATTTCCTCCTGTAGCTCGGAGTAGTTTGATTGTCTGAAACCAACTTGTGAAAGTCATTCTCCATCCAGCTTTGTTCCATTGCTGGTGAGGAGCTGTGTTCCTTTGGAAGAGGAGTGGCGCTCTGCTTTTTAGAATTTCCAGTTTTTCTGCTCTGTTTTTTCCCCATCTTTGTGGTTTTATCTACTTTTTTTCTTTGATGATGGTGATGTACAGATGGGTTTTTGGTGTGGATGTCCTTTCTGTTTGTTAGTTTTCATTCTAACAGACAGGACCCTCAGCTGCAGTTCTGTTGGAGTTTGCTACAGGTCCACTCCAGACGCTGTTTGCCTGTGTACCAGCAGTGGTGGCTGCAGAACAGCGGAGTTTTGTGAACCACGAATGCTGCTCTCTGATCGTTCCTCTGGAAGTTTTGTCTCAGAGGAGTACCCAGCTGTGTGAGATGTCAGTCTGCCCCTACTGGGGGGTTGCCTCCCAGTTAGGCTGCTTGGGGGTCAGGGGTTAGGGACCAACTTGAGGAGGCAGTCTGCCCGTTCTCAGATCTCCAGCTGCGTGCCGGGAGAATCACTGCTCTCTTCAAAGCTGTCAGACAGGGACATTTAAGTCTGCAGAGGTTACTGCTGTCTTTTTGTTTGTCTGTGCCCTGCCCCCAGAGGTGGAGCCTACAGAGGCAGGCAGGCCTCCTTGAGCTGTGGTGGGCTCCACCCAGTTCGAGCTTCCTGGCTGCTTTGTTTACCTAAGGAAGCCTGAGCAATGGTGGGCCCCCCTCCCCCAGCCTTGCTGCTGCCTTGCAGTTTGATCTCAGACTGCTGTGCTAGCAATCAGTGAGACTCTGTGGGTGTAGGACCCTCTGAGCCAGGTGCAGGATATAATCTCCTGGTGCACCGTTTTTTAAGCCTGTAGGAATAGCGCAGTATTAGGGTGGGAGTGACCCGATTTTCCTGGTGCCATCTGTCACCCCTTTCTTTGACTAGGAAAGGGAACTCCCTGACCCCTTGCGCTTCCTGAGTGAGGCAATGCCTTGCCTTGCATCAGCTCGTGCATAGTGTGCTGCACCCACTGTCCTGCGCCCACTGTCTGGCACTCCCTAATGAGATGAACCCGGTACCTCAGATGGAAATGCAGAAATCACCCGTCTTCTGCGTTGCTCACGCTGGGAGCTGTAGACCGGAGCTCTTCCTATTCAGCCATCTTGGCTGCCCTCCCTTCAGTGGAACTTTTAAACTCAGGCATTAAATACATGAGGACACAGCCAACGGTGAGTAGCCTGGAAGCTTTCATTGTAAGGTCATAACACTAAACAGCTATATAGAAATGCTCAGATTTATAACTATAGACAATGTTAACAGAGCCAAGAACTTATTAACAGTGGAATTCACATAGTATGCATATAAACAAAAAGTAGATAAATACCAAGAAGTGGATTAGGCCATAATAAGTGCTCAAAAATTGATTAACTGGATATTTATACATTGTTTAGGAGGTCTTGTTAAGTCCATTTAAAAAAGCAATCACATAAAAGAAAGACTCTTGAATGTTTAAAAAAATTGGAATTAGGGGAAAATTCACCCCTTTTGTGGGTCAGTGAAAAGGTCCTAATTTTGGGAGCCTGGAGGTCTGTACCATCTTTGCCATTAACTCACCACATAAAGGTGAATGAGTCCCTTGAAAATGTTGATTCTCAATTGCCTTTTGGTAATTAGAAGGGGTTAGACTAATTCTCTGAGGCTCTTCCAGCTCTCACATTCCAGTATACACCAAGATTCAAATTTATTGTGACAGTTCTCTTCACCTCATAAAGAAAAAGATAATAATTCACTTCTTTCCATATTCATGAAGATTAATGTCATAACGGTACTCAGTCTTCACGTTCATTCTGTTTATGAATTGCAATCCCAGAACTTGTGCTATGCTGTATTCATGGAAAAACAAATGACTTTCATGCATAATGAGGCTCATATCTTGCTAATCTGTCTTGTATAAACTAAGTCCCTAAGGTATAACAATCATTTTTAACTACACATTTGTTTAGATTTTCTGACATGCAACTGTAGTCATTTAAAAAGGGGCTTATGCTTTTATAATACTGAAATAAGACATTGATTTGTTATTATTACTTTTCCGGAAATGATTCCATCTATTTGCAAAACCACAATTGAACTGAATCACCTTAAATAATATAAATAGGTATCATGAATAAGGTAAAAATTCAACTGCCCCTTAAAACATGCCTTATTTTCTAGTAAATTTATGTTTATATGCCAATTAAGATGTGAGGTCAAAATTTATTTCATAACCCCAGAAAAGAGCTGAGGAATTGTAGCTAGAAGTGCAAACTGCCAAACATAAGCTCTGACAGCTAAATGTAACCTCCTCCCTCTCCCTCCCATCCTCCCCATTCTGTTCTCTGTGCTTGATCATGCAGGGCTCCATGGGGGAGGAAATGAAAGCTCTCAAGTCCCAGGCAGCCCCGTTGAGACTGCTTCACAGGACATTTCTGAGGAGATTTTGTTTGTGAGCCACAAAATTGGATTCATAACAAGATCCATAAGCAGGTCACTGAGAGGGAAACAGAAGCCATGGACTTGTAGGGCAGACTAAAGTGCCTGAAAATCCTTTATGGAGGAAAGACTTCATGGAGTTGAATGAAGCAAGAAATAGAAGAGTGGACCAAGCAAAATGATTGAGGTATAACTTGGCCTTATTTGGTTTTTAAAATAGATCAATCCCTGTAAGTGTTGGGTAACTAAAAATAAAAGTTCTCTTCAGAAAGATCAGCCATTAGCAATTCCATTCCAGTAGGGCTAAAGCTGGGTCTCTCAGGTGGTATTTCAGTTGGGCTTCCCATTATGGGCTCCTCTGTTTTGCTCCCTTAGGGATACTTCTCATTGTAAACCTTTCACATTGTCCCTAACTTCCCTATTTTTCAATATTCTCTTCCATGTTGTCCACTGCGGAGGCCAAAGCAACTCCATCTTGGAAGCTAATCTGTCCACCATGTTGGCTTCCAACTAATTCTTGTTCCGGGAAGGCCTTTAAAACTTCCAGTTTATCTACTGTTCCTTGTGTAAGAGCAGGTACTGTAGATCCTTCCCTTAGGTAAAATAATCTTGACGTTATCATTATCATACTTCAATTGCCCTATAAATCCCTTCTGGATCATTCTTTTCCCTGTGGTCTATAACCCTGGGTCTAGGGGGTAGTTGCGGGGATCCATCATCTTGTCTTGCAGCTGCCTGAGACCAGACATGGCCTCCATTCATAAATCCCTATTAAATATTTCTTCCTAAGAAACTGGAGGCCAGAATGGTCATCTTCCAGTAACTCACCAAAATGACGAACACAAAGGAAAAGAGGAGAGGCATCTGTATATGTTCTGTATAACATGGAGTTGTTTAGAAACATGGAGTTGTTCCTTTGGCCATGTATATGTGAATTTCTAAGAAAGATGATATTGTAGACATAAGGGAATGTGTACTGTTTAAAAAGGAATGCCCCACTAATGCTACCGTGGCAAAACTGGAACACTCTATAATGCTACCCAGAATGCTGTTGGCATTGTATAAAAAACAAGTAAGGGCAAGATTCTTGCAAAGAGAATTAATGTGCATATTAAGCACATTAGGCACTCTAAGAAATGAGATACCTTCCTGAACTGCATGAAGGAAAATGATCAGAAAAAGAAGGAAGCCAAAGAGAAAGGTACCTGGGTTCAACTGAAGCACCAGCGCGCTCCACCTAGAGAAATGCATTTTGAAAGAACCAATGGGAAGGAATCTGGGCTGCCGGAACCTAATTCTTATGAATTCATGACATAGTAGGTGTAAAAAAAAATAATAAAAGACCTCTGGACTGCAAAAATGTTTCTCTTCATCAAGTACAAGTGTGGTGTTCCATCCCCCAAATAAATATTTAAAGCAAATTTTAATTGTTTTCTAATTCATTAATGTCTTTACCATTCAAATTTAATGTATTTCTCAATGAAAGATGTGAGGTGGCTTATTGTGCAAAAAATTACTCAATTGGTTAGAGAATGGCCAGATATTATTTATGAAATATTTATACTGGTTTGAAAGATAGTCCCTCTTGGGACTAAATCATCATGGAAGTAATAAAATAATTACAGAAAAAACCCTTAAAAAACAAAAAAACTGAATTTGTCAGCCTCTTTCTTTGGCCCCTCAGCTTCCTCAGACTTTTAGGGGTAGGTTTGCATAGACCTCCCCACTGCAGAACACCCTCCATGAACATTAGTAATATTTCACATTTTATCAAAGACCTCTTTATCATTTTGCCTTAAGATTCTGACTACCTATCAGCCATGTCACTTAACAAAAGAACCTATTATACCCTAATTGTTTCCCCATGAATATGAATGCAGTATGCAGTTTGTGGAGCAGAAGATAAATGTCCCTCAAAACTGAGCTCAAGAAGGCTTCTTAGAAAGTTTCTCTGACCCAGTGTGGCTGCAGGCTCGAGGCCATGTCAGCTCCACCTGCCCGGAACCCATCTGCCACCAGTGCTGGCTTGGAAGACAGGCTTGCTGTCTTCTCTGGGTCTTGGGAAACCTGTACATCTTAGGACTCTTTCAGGATGAGCATGTTCTACTCAAGGACTTCTTCAGGAAAGGCACTGCCTCCCAACTAAAGGAACATTCCTCAAAGCAATCTGAGAAGCGCATCCCATCCGCCTCCAGCTGGGTGGCCGCAGACACCTCAGGCTCCCACCTCCCTGCATTTTCATGCCCCACAGCAAAAAACATTGGGGGGTATTTCTTTCCAGTTATGCCTTGAGTCAAATGTTGAGCTCTTCTGCCCAAGAAGGGCAAAATTCTAGCACCAGCAGGGGTGCAACCCAAGGGGTGGCTAGGGTTCTCACTGCCCTTGGCCATGGGGCAGGCTGGTCTAGACAGAAGGGGGATGTTTTCAGGGTGGAAGTTTCCCCCCACCTAGTCCTGAAGACATAAGGCACTGGAGCACCTGTGTTCCCATGAGGCCAGTGTGGGCCACTCATGACTTCAAAAGGCCCTTGAGGTTCAACTAAATGTGCCAGTTTCATTCTGAACATGCTGCTCTAAAACACATCCCTGCTGAGCCACAGGAGGATCAGATACTGTGACCTTCTGGTCTGTTGATGCCCAAGAGCCAGGGCATGGGGGGAAGACTCCGGAACTCCTAACTCTTGCTAACCTTACATCTGGGATTCTTATGCCCTCAGCTGAAGAATTTGATGAATTTCAACTTTGAAGAGGTTCTTCTAACAACTTGGCCATTTCAACCAAGCTTTGCTAAAGTCCTCTGAAATTGCGGGACTGAAAGCCAATTACATGGATCACAAGTTGCCTGTGAAATCTGCAAGGACCTGCTGTCAGGGCTCATTAAATCCCAAAGTAGGGCACCTTGGCATGCAGGCTACTCTGACCCAGAGGAGACTGGAAGGCCTCAGTAGCCAGGTTTTTGTCCTTCCCTCCTGGTTCCTGCCCCTTTTACTCCCCCAAAATGAGTCACAGAAACCAGAATTATTTTTTTCCAAGGCAGGTCATAGAAACTAGAACTCCTCTCTCCCAAAGCCAGCCATAAAACCTAGCAAGGTCACTCTCTCCCTTCTCCCTGGAAGACCTTATTCCCGAGGAGTCCTGCCCCATACCCAGGGGAAGGGGAATTGTACAGAACAGCCTTGCTGGGAATCCTCACTCCATCACCATTAGGCCAGATCCTTTGTGTCCAATCACATTTCTGCATGGCTGTTCATTCATCAAACCTAAATATAAAAATAAAGGTTTTCCCTGGGTGGGGGGTGGGAGGGGGTGAGGAAGTTTCTCTGACCTCTTCAGGGAGTGTAATTGTAAGAGCTACATTTATTAAGGTACTTACAGTGTTCTAGTCACCAAAATTTTGATGGATTAAATCACTGAAAACTTACAATGGCCTCATGAGAGTAGTACTATTATTGTTTCCATTTTATAGATGGGGAAGCTGAGGTACAGGGAGGTTAAGAAATGTGATCAAACTCACATAGCTGGTAGGGGTAGGGCCTAGCTTTCCAACTACACTGGTTTAGAGCCCTTTCTTCTCCTCTGCCACTTGGGTGCTAGACTTAACTCTTGATTTTGGCCTGGTGTCACCTGACTTGTCATTGGAAACTCTTCTCAGTTTTGGTGACCTAGCTTTTGCGTGAACCACTTGGCTTATGGATTCCATGTACATTTGGATTTGTTTTCAGATTATTTTCTTGGCTTGGTGATATAGCATTGCCCATGGCTAAAATTAAACATGACCCCTTTTTTTCTCTTTCTTCCCATAGCTTTATATTATTGCCTGGCCCAACTGTATAAGGGAGCAAGTTTGGATAGTATCCATTCATTCCCACTTTCTAGGGCAGAATGCTGGCAAGAACATGATCGGAGTTGGGTCAGATGATTTGATTTCAGGGTTGAGCCAAATGACTTAGGATCGAGGATGGAGTTCTAGAACCTGTCCGCCTAACTGAAGGCACCATGAGGACATGTACTGTCTCAGCTTTGTTTACCTTTCTATCCCCAGCACTGGCATGTGCTTGGCACATACTGAGTGCTCAATAAATGTTTATTGAATGAAGACATGAATTAATGACTGAAGAGGAGGAGGCAATGGTATTGGGCGGACTATGGGGTGATGTGTCAAAATAAGGCCACTTAGATGCTTAGGCTCGGTGCCTTATCAACCAGGTGCCAGGTCTGTTGGATAAATCCACGAGAGGCGGGAAAAGCACCACTAGATGGTGGAAGACCCTGGATATACTTCCTACTCCTGGTGTCGTCTAGTGTAACCGAGAGCAAACAGGTTTGTGGGTAGACTTTGTAGAAAAGACAAAGTTGGGAGAACTGGTCAAAACTCACTAGTCTGCCATTCTTGGAGGCAGATCTCTTGTAGCTGTTTTATAGTCTCCCTTTAGCTTCTTTACAGGCAAGGCTAATCATTTGCTTCAGCCTTGCATGGAAGCCTAGACTCTACACACATGCAGGTCATTAGCTGTGGGCACATTTGCCCCATTTCCTTTTTTTTTTTTTTTTTGAGACAGAGTCTTGCTGTGTTGCCCAGGCTGGAGTGGAGTACAGTGGCATGATCTCAGCTCACTGCAAACTCCGCCTCCCGGGTTCATGCCATTCTCCTGCATCAGACTCCCGAGTAGCTGGGACTACAGGTGCTCACCACCATGCCCGGCTAACTTTTTGTATTTTTAGTAGAGATGGGGTTTCACCGTGTTAGCCAGAGTGGTCTTGATCTCCTGACCTCATGATCCGCCCGCCTTGGCCTCCCAAAGTGCTGGGATTACAGGCATGAGCCACCGCACCCGGTGGCCCCATTTCTTTAACTCAACAAGGCACTGTGTACTGAGGTAGCTGGGCATCTTCCTTAATCAGCCTCTATCATCATGCTACTGAAAACCATCACTGCTATCACTTATTGCCTTCTGTGGCCTCTCACACTCTCACTAGAGATCATGTCTGTAGTAGTCTGTTCTCACACTGCTATGAACACACACCTGAGACTGGGTAATTTGTGAAGAAAAGAGGCTTAATTGACTCACAGTTCCACAGGCTGTATAGGAAGCATGTTTGGGGAGGCCTCAGGAAACTTACAATCATGGCAGAAGAAGGGGAAGCCAGCACACTGTCTTACATAACAGGAGCAGGAGGAAGAGACTGAAGGGGGAAGTGCTGCACACTTTTAAACAACATCTTGTGAGAACTCACTATCACAAGAATAGCAAGGGGGGAAATCCACTCCCATGATCCAATCACTTCTCACCAGGTCCCTCCCCCAACATTGGGAATTACACTTCAACATGAGATTTGGGTGGGGACGCGAATCCAAACCATATCAATGTCTTATTTCATATCTGTATCCTCAGTGCCTAGCGAAGTGCCCAGCTTTGGATAGAGTTGATGCTCAAGAAATGCTTATTTCTTGAATAAATGAATGCATGGGAGACATACCACGTGGGCACATACTGATAGGGTCAAAAGGGAAAGTGCTAAGCATTGTGTGTCTCTGACACCTTTTTTTTTTTTGCATGCAAACATATCACCATTTCTATTTTTATTCTCCATTTTATGTTTTGTAAATTGAGTTCTCAGGACTTTTTATTTCATTCTTGTATTTCATTGCTATGGATATATTTTGTGCTTGAATAAAGGCAGGCATTAAAGATATTGAGAATTTTAACCACAAATTTTTTAATAAATAGGGGAAATTTTGCATTTCACCCTTAGAAACATAAACCTTGAGAGAAAACCTGGAGTGAATAAGTAGAATGGATCATCTTGATCCTTCCAAAAATAAAAAATTAAAAAAAATTTTTTTTTTTTTTTGGGGTTTATTTATTTATTTTTCTTTTATTATTATTATTATTATTATTATTATACTTTAGGTTTTATGGTACATGTGCGCAATGTACAGGTAAGTTACATATGTATACATGTGCCATGCTGGTGCGCTGCACCCACCAACTCGTCATCTAGCATTAGGTATATCTCCCAATGCTATCCCTCCCCCCTCCCCCCACCCCACAACAGTCCCCAGAGTGTGATGTTCCCCTTCCTGTGTCCATGTGTTCTCATTGTTCAATTCCCACCTATGAGTGAGAATATGCGGTGTTTGGTTTTTTGTTCTTGCGATAGTTTACTGAGAATGATGATTTCCAATTTCATCCATGTCCCTACAAAGGACGTGAACTCATCATTTTTTATGGCTGCATAGTATTCCATGGTGTATATGTGCCACATTTTCTTAATCCAGTCTATCATTGTTGGACATTTGGGTTGGTTCCAAGTCTTTGCTATTGTGAATAATGCCGCAATAAACATACGTGTGCATGTGTCTTTATAGCAGCATGATTTATAGTCCTTTGGGTATATACCCAGTAATGGGATGGCTGGGTCGAATGGAATTTCTAGTTCTAGATCCCTGAGGAATCGCCACACTGACTTCCACAAGGGTTGAACTAGTTTACAGTCCCACCAACAGTGTAAAAGTGTTCCTATTTCTCCACATCCTCTCCAGCACCTGTTGTTTCCTGACTTTTTAATGATTGCCATTCTAACTGGTGTGAGATGGTATCTCATTGTGGTTTTGATTTGCATTTCTCTGATGGCCAGTGATGGTGAGCATTTTTTCATGTGTTTTTTGGCTGCATAAATGTCTTCTTTTGAGAAGTGTCTGTTCATGTCCTTCGCCCACTTTTTGATGGGGTTGTTTGTTTTTTTCTTGTAAATTTGTTGGAGTTCATTGTAGATTCTGGATATTAGCCCTTTGTCAGATGAGTAGGTTGCGAAAATTTTCTCCCATTTTGTAGGTTGCCTGTTCACTCTGATGGTAGTTTCTTTTGCTGTGCAGAAGCTCTTGAGTTTAATTAGATCCCATTTGTCAATTTTGGCTTTTGTTGCCATTGCTTTTGGTGTTTTAGACATGAAGTCCTTGCCCATGCCTATGTCCTGAATGGTAATGCCTAGGTTTTCTTCTAGGGTTTTTATGGTTTTAGGTCTAACATTTAAGTCTTTAATCCATCTTGAATTGATTTTTGTGTAAGGTGTAAGGAAGGGATCCAGTTTCAGCTTTCTACATATGGCTAGCCAGTTTTCCCAGTACCATTTATTAAATAGGGAATCCTTTCCCCATTGCTTGTTTTTCTCAGGTTTGTCAAAGATCAGATAGTTGTAGATATGTGGCATTATTTCTGAGGGCTCTGTTCTGTTCCATTGATCTATATCTCTGTTTTGGTACCAGTACCATGCTGTTTTGGTTACTGTAGCCTTGTAGTATAGTTTGAAGTCAGGTAGCGTGATGCCTCCAGCTTTGTTCTTTTGGCTTAGGATTGACTTGGCGATGCGGGCTCTTTTTTGGTTCCATATGAACTTTAAAGTAGTTTTTTCCAATTCTGTGAAGAAAGTCATTGGTAGCTTGATGGGGATGGCATTGAATCTGTAAATTACCTTGGGAAGGATGGCCATTTTCATGATATTGATTCTTCCTACCCATGAGCATGGAATGTTCTTCCACTTGTTTGTATCCTCTTTTATTTCCTTGAGCAGTGGTTTGTAGTTCTCCTTGAAGAGGTCTTTCACATCCCTTGTAAGTTGGATTCCTAGGTATTTTATTCTCTTTGAAGCAATTGTGAATGGGAGTTCACTCATGATTTGGCTCTCTGTTTGTCTGTTATTGATGTATAAGAATGCTTGTGATTTTTGCACATTGATTTTCTATCCTGAGACTTTGCTGAAGTTGCTTATCAGCTTAAGGAGATTTTGGGCTGAGACAATGGGGTTTTCTAGATATACTATCATGTCATCTGCAAACAGGGACAATTTGATTTCCTCTTTTCCTAATTGAATACCCTTTATTTCCTTCTCCTGCCTAATTGCCCTGGCCAGAACTTCCAACACTATGTTGAATAGAAGTGGTGAGAGAGGGCATCCCTGTCTTGTGCCAGTTTTCAAAGGGAATGCTTCCAGTTTTTGCCCATTCAGTATGATATTGGCTGTGGGTTTGTCATAAATAGCTCTTATTATTTTGAGATACGTCCCATCAATTCCTAATTTATTGAGAGTTTTTAGCATGAAGGGTTGTTGAATTTTGTCAAAGGCCTTTTCTGCATCTATTGAGATAATCATGTGGTTTTTGTCTTTGGTTCTGTTTATATGCTGGATTACATTTATTGATTTGCGTATATTTAACCAGCCTTGCATCCCAGGGATGAAGCCCACTTGATCATGGTGGATAAGCTTTTTGATGTGCTGCTGGATTCTGTTTGCCAGTATTTTATTGAGGATTTTTGCATCAATGTTCATCAAGGATATTGGTCTAAAATTCTCTTTTTTTGTTGTGTCTCTGCCAGGCTTTGGTATCAGGATGATGCTGGCCTCATAAAATGAGTTAGGGAGGATTCCCTCTTTTTCTATTGATTGGAATAGTTTCAGAAGGAATGGTACCAGCTCCTCCTTGTACCTCTGGTAGAATTCGGCTGTGAATCCATCTGGACCTGGACTTTTTTTGGTTGGTAAGCTATTGATTATTGCCACAATTTCAGCTCCTGTTATTGGTCTATTCAGAGATTCAACTTCTTCCTGGTTTAGTCTTGGGAGGGTGTATGTGTTGAGGAATTTATCCATTTCTTCTAGATTTTCTAGTTTATTTGCATAGACGTGTTTGTAATATTCTCTGATGGTAGTTTGTATTTCTGTGGGATCGGTGGTGATATCCCCTTTATCATTTTTTATTGCATCTATTTGATTCTTCTCTCTTTTTTTCTTTATTAATCTTGCTAGCGGTCTATCAATTTTGTTGATCCTTTCAAAAAACCAGCTCCTGGATTCATTAATTTTTTGAAGGGTTTTTTGTGCCTCTATTTCCTTCAGTTCTGCTCTGATTTTAGTTATTTCTTGCCTTCTGGTAGCTTTTGAATGTGTTTGCTCTTGCTTTTCTAGTTCTTTTAATTGTGATGTTAGGGTGTCAATTTTGGATCTTTCCTGCTTTCTCTTGTGGGCATTTAGTGCTATAAATTTCCCTCTACACACTGCTTTGAATGCATCCCAGAGATTCTGGTATGTTGTGTCTTGGTTCTCATTGGTTTCAAAGAACATCTTTATTTCTGCCTTCATTTCGTTATGTACCCAGTAGTCATTCAGGAGCAGGTTGTTCAGTTTCCACGTAGTTGAGCGGTTTTGAGTGAGATTCTTAATCCTGAGTTCTAGCTTGATTGCACTGTGATCTGAGAGACAGTTTGTTACAATTTCTGTTCTTTTACATTTATTGAGGAGAGCTTTACTTCCAAGTATATGGTCAATTTTGGAATAGGTGTGGTGTGGTGCTGAAAAAAATGTATAGTCTGTTGATTTGGGGTGGAGAGTTCTGTAGATGTCTATTAGGTCTGCTTGGTGCAGAGCTGAGTTCAATTCCTGGGTATCCTTGTTGACTTTCTGTCTCATTGATCTGTCTAATGTTGATAGTGGGGTGTTAAAGTCTCCCATTATTAATGTGTGGGAGTCTAAGTCTCTTTGTGGGTCACTCAGGACTTGCTTTATGAATCTGGGTGCTCCTGTATTGGGTGCATATATATTTAGGATAGTTAGCTCTTCTTGTTGAATTAATCCCTTTACCATTATGTAATGGCCTTCTTTGTCTCTTTTGATCTTTGTTGGTTTAAAGTCTGTTTTATCAGAGAGTAGGATTGCAACCCCTGCCTTTTTTTGTTTTCCATTTGCTTGGTAGATCTTCCTCCATCCTTTTATTTTGAGCCTATGTGTGTCTCTGCACGTGAGATGGGTTTCCTGAATACAGCACACTGATGGGTCTTGAGTCTTTATCCAATTTGCCAGTCTGTGTCTTTTAATTGGAGCATTTAGTCCATTTACATTTAAAGTTAATATTGTTATGTGTGAATTTGATCCTGTCATTATGATGTTAGCTGGATATTTTGCTCATTAGTTGATGCAGTCTCTTCCTAGTCTCGATGTTCTTTACATTTCGGTATGATTTTGCAGTGGCTGGTACCGGTTGTGCCTTTCCATGTTTAGCGCTTCCTTCAGGAGCTCTTTTAGGGCAGGCCTGGTGGTGACAAAATCTCTCAGCATTTGCTTGTTTGTAAAGTATTTTATTTCTCCTTCCCTTATGAAGCTTAGTTTGGCAGGATATGAAATTCTGGGTTGAAAATTCTTTTCTTTAAGAATGTTGAATATTGGCCCCCACTCTCTTCTGGCTTGTAGGGTTTCTGCCAAGAGATCCGCTGTTAGTCTGATGGGCTTCCCTTTGATGGTAACCCGACCTTTCTCTCTGGCTGCCCTTAACATTTTTTCCTTCATTTCAACTTTGGTGAATCTGACAATTATGTGTCTTGGAGTTGCTCTTCTCGAGGACTATCTTTGTGGCGTTCTCTGTATTTCCTGAATCTGAATGTTGGCCTGCCTTGCTAGATTGGGGAAGTTCTCCTGGATAATATCCTGCAGAGTGTTTTCCAACTTGTTTCCATTCTCCCCGTCACTTTCAGGTACACCAATCAGACGTAGATTTGGTCTTTTCACATAGTCCCACATTTCTTGGAGGCTTTGCTCGTTTCTTTTTATTCTTTTTTCTCTAAACTTCCCTTCTCGCTTCATTTCATTCATTTCATCTTCCAGGGCTGATACCCTTTCTTCCATTTGATCGCATCGGCTCCTGAGGCTTCTGCATTCTTCACGTAGTTCTCGAGCCTTGGTTTTCAGCTCCATCAGCTCCTTTAAGCACTTCTCTGTATTGGTTATTCTAGTTATACATTCTTCTAAATTTTTTTCAAAGTTTTCAACTTCTTTGCCTTTGGTTTGAATATCCTCCCGTAGCTCGGAGTAATTTGATCGTCTGAAGCCTTCTTCTCTCAGCTCGTCAAAGTCATTCTCTGTCCAGCTTTGTTCCGTTGCTGGTGAGGAACTGTGTTCCTTTGGAGGAGGAGAGGTACTCTGGTTTTTAGAGTTTCCAGTTTTTCTGCTCTGTTTTTTCCCCATCTTTGTGGTTTTATCTACTTTTGGTCTTTGATGATGGTGATGTACAGATGGGTTTTTGGTGTGGATGTCCTTTCTGTTAGTTTTCCTTCTAACAGACAGAACCCTCAGCTGCAGGTCTGTTGGAGTACCTGGCCGGCCGTGTGAGGTGTCAGTCTGCCCCTGCTGGGGGGTGCCTCCCAGTTAGGCTGCTCGGGGTTCAGGGGTCAGGGACCCACTTGAGGAGGCAGTCAGCCCGTTCTCAGATCTCCAGCTGCGTGCTGGGAGAACCACTGCTCTCCTCACAGCTGTCAGACAGGGACATTTAAGTCTGCAGAGGTTACTGCTGTCTTTTTGTTTGTCTGTGTCCTGCCCCCAGAGGTGGAGCCTACAGAGGCAGGCAGGCCTCCTTGAGCTGTGGTGGGCTCCACCCAGTTCAAGCTTCCAGGCTGCTTTGTTTACCTAAGCGAGCCTGGGCAATGGCGGGCGCCCCTCCCCCAGCCTCGCTGCCGACTTGCTGTTTGATCTCAGACTGCTGTGCTAGCAATCAGCGAGACTCCGTGGGCGTAGGACCCTCTGAGCCAGGTGCGGGCTATACTCTCCTGGGGCACCGTTTCCTAAGCCCGTCGGAAAAGCACAGTATTCGGGTGGGAGTGGCCCGATTTTCCAGGTGCCGTACGTTACCCCTGGAAGGGGAACTCCCTGACCCCTTGCGCTTCCCGAGTGAGGCAATGCCTCGCCCCTGCTTCGGCTGGCGCACGGTGCGCTCACCGACTGACCTGCGCCCACTGTCTGGCACTCCCTAGTGAGATGAACACGGTACCTCAGATGGAAATGCAGAAATCACCCGTCTTCTGCGTCGCTCGCGCTGGGAGCTGTAGACCGGAGCTGTTCCTATTCGGCCATCTTGGCTCCTCCCCCCCCAAAAAAAAACTTTTAAGCCTTATTCCTTTGACTTATGATGTTGAAATTATGACCCAAAATATTAACTTGTGTTATTACCATATATATTTTTTCAGTTAATTCAGCCTGAACAATGAATTTGGATGATTAAATTTGCATGCCTGAATATGAGGCCCACTCTTGAATATGAAAGATACCGAGGGACAGGAATAGCAGAGGTAATTAAAATGATCCCCAGACCTACACCTCTAATTTCAATAATTTATCTCAGTATCTCACACCAAGATTTTTAGTAACAGGTAAGCAGTCCACTGACTTGAGTGCTGTCTTCCCTAGTCCCCATTTACCCTCCCACAGAAGTCCTGACCTGCAGTGCAGTGGCCACAGCTTGGCAGTGGGAGCTACAACAGGAAACAGATTCCAGTTAGTTCACACATTTCCCAGTCAGCTCCTGGAATAACTGAGAGTCAGCTGTAACAAATCTGGCTTTTATCTCAGAGGCAAATAATGCCAGGCATCAACTCTGTATGTGTTTTCTCTCTCAAGACCATTCCCCACTATAATATTTCATTTCTATTACTTTAAAAATAATCAAATAAAAATAAACCTTTGTTTTTTCTGGCCCCAAATACCTTGCCTTTTATCCAGAGAAATAAAAATCTTAAGAGCAGTTTGGCAATAGAGCATATTTTTTGGATTTAAGTGTGACACCTGGGATGAGTATATTTATCTTTTTTTCTGACTTTTGTTTTGCATTTAAGAAATGAAAGAACTGGTTCTGATTCATTACTTGCAAATACACTGGAGATTTACTGCTCTGTCAGGATAAATTATTTTACATAATGAGTATTTGCAATTGTACCTTCCCCTTGCCATCTATGGAGGAGGGACTTTTTTGTTCTCTTGGCCTGAAACTGGGCCTCGGTTGTGCTGAATGATGGGTGGGGAGGCGAATGGTAGCAGACAAGTTGCAAACAGGGCAGATTACTCTATGTTAGAAAAGATGAGGGAGGGGAAGGGTGGACAAGGAGATTCAAGGGCAGAGATGCAGGAAAGGAGGAGAAATATGGGGAGGGGAAGAGGGTGATGAAGAGTTGCTGATAGTGAGAGACTTTGGCTGCATCATGTGCTGAGGCTGGATTCCAGGAAGCCCAGCTTTATGCAGGTTATGCTACTAAACATAGAGGGTTCAGCATTTATAAGAGTATGACCATTCTCACTATAAATATATACAAAATCTTCATGACTTTTTTACTCACGTCTTTTCTGTAGTGTATTTTTGCATTTTTTAAATTCTCTTGAGCAACTCAAGCAACTTAAACAACAATGATAGATATATTATTTTTATAACATACAATTCTATTGAGGGTGAAATTTAATTTTTATAGTCTGGCATTAGAGTGCCTTCTTTCAGGAACTAAGTATACTTTCTCCTTTAACATATTTATATATTTATAAATTTTTATAAGTCGAGAAAGCTTTGTTAAAAAAATCAGCTAAGTCCCAGTCTGTACTCTGAAGGTACTATTACACAACAACATTAACATAATTTTGATACTATTCTAATGTGAATATCTTTTCCTTTTCCTTTTTTTTATTTAAAAAACAGATTCCAGGTTTTTTTTTTTTTGCACTGGTTTCTAACATAATTTTAAAAGTCTGTTTTTATCGTAGTTTTAAATTCATCCCTGCTTGTCATTAATTTTGTTTGTTTCAGGGAGGGTATTTTTGCTCTTACTACTGCTTAACTTGTTATTACATTCTGTAGGTTTCTATGCAATAAGGTAGCTTTTGTCTAGTGTGCAGCATAGGGCTTTGTTTACAGCAGAATAAATGTTAGTGTACTAACAGCGTTCCCTAACTACTTCTAGGGGGCAATGAGTATGACGGCTTTTTCATACGTCAACTTGGTGAGGCTGAATTACAGTCCCTAGTTATTCAATCAAACACTAATTTAGGTGCCACCATGAAGGGATTTTGCACATTAAAGCCTCTAATCAGTTGACTTTAAATTAATCAAGAGATTATCCTGGGTGACCTAATTAGGTGAGCCCTGTCAAAGAAGCCATCCCTTGTGCTTAGAGACTGCAAATGGCTACTGGGTCCACAATTTCTCTCCCCCTACTCTGAATCATGGGGATCTAGTCTGCTTATTACTTTCCCTACCTGATGGCCAATAAGCCTCAGCTGTGCCTGTGGAGTTCCAACCTACTTATGATCTTTCCTTCTCAACTGCCTGTGGAAGGAGCTTTAGCCTGTGCCCGTGGGTAACTGCTTTCTCATTTCTTCTCTAAATGTCTAGCCTATAAACTTTTATAAACTTTAGAATTGTTCAACCACCCTCATGACTGGGTAAACCAATTCCTTGTAACAAATACATATACACGCACACACACACACACACACCCCTACTGGTTCTGCTTGCTTGGTTGAACGCTGACTCAGAGAGTGGGTTATCTGATTCCTTCTCTTTTCTCCCCAATGACTCTCATTAAGTTTAGTTCTCAGTAAACTTAACTGAGAGTGAATGATTTCTGGAATCTTCAAGGTCTAAAATGCAGTCTGCCTACCTGAAGTATAATTTTAGTAAACTTATAGGCTTTGGCCAAACTAGTGTACCTTGAGAGTTCAGTGTTTTTTTTTTCATTTCAAATGTTTTCCTTTTTATTTTTTTTGTTTGCCCCCTTCTTTTGATAAAAGGAAAAGAGCTAAAGATTTGAACATATTTCTCCTAGTTTCCCTCTCATGTGAGCAAGGAGACTGTGGACCTAGAAGGGACTGCTCCTGTTGGAGCTCCAAACAGCTCCATCTCAGCCAGTGAAAGATGCTTGGGGGTTGAGGGCTGATCTTATCCGAGGGTGCTGGGACAGGAGGGTCTGTGTCACGTACTCCCATCTTTAGTGGGAGGTCAACATTCTCTCCAGCCCCCTCACTTGTCCTGTTGAGGAGATAAGGATAAAGGGCAAATAATAAAGTCACTAAATGGGTGGTATGGAAAGTAAGAAATATAGCTTTTAGTTGGAGGAATGGAGAAATTGGAAATAGTAACAATATCTTTCTGCCTGTCTGCTTTCTTTTCTTCCCTCCTCCTTCCCTCCCTGCCTATTTTTCCTTCTTTCCTTCCTTCCTTTCTTTTTCTCCCTCTCATCTTTTTCCCTCCATGCAGCAGTTATGGTGAGGTAAGTTGTGATAAGATGGGTTGGAAAATACTTCTCAATGTCAGGTTATCAGAAACTTGGAGGGCCAAGCAATATGTGGTCAGGATGAAGGTTGGGTTGGGGATTGACTGGCATGTGAGGAAAGGAAGCAGGAAGTGGACAGTTTGATCCTACTTTGATCAGTGACTTGGCTAAAGACATTTGCTTATGTTTATTTCTGCTCGTTTCTATCTTGGGAAGCTGATGCTGGGAATACCCCCAACCTAGAGGCACCCTTGGGAAGAAGTAAGACCACAGTGGGACCCAGATGGGAGGGGAAAAAAGCTGGCCATCATCCAGACCAGTGTCAAAAGGCAAGAGAGATCCTGAGCCTCATAGCTAGCTCCCACTCAGTTCACTGGGGTGGAATGCAAGCAGACTCAGGCACCAGGACCCAGAGCACATTTTCCTGGAATGTCTTCTTCCGTGGATCTCTGGGAGAATATGGGGTGGGTGAACTGCCATGGTGCTGGAGAAAGTGGCTGGCAATGGTCATGACAGACAGGTGGTCTTGGATTTAGAGACTTAGGATCCTGTCTGTCTCTTGGTTGCATGACTAATGGGAAGGTGTTCTACTTCTGGCAGATTGGCTGGGACAACAGGAAAGCCACTCCAAAGATGTCTTATTTTACTTAGTGCTAATTCTACTGCATTTACTTTATAGGAGCAAAGTAAATAGAGAAATAAGAGGTATAGAAGATTACCTAGACTTCTTTTGGGGTGCCTATTTAGTTTGGCTTGTGGTGAAGAATAATTCTGAGGAACAATCTGCTAGGGAGATTTCAGAGAGATTAAGGGGATTATTAAAATGTTCTTCCTTGGTTATAGCAGAGGTTTGTAACACTTTTAAATCACTGTCAAGAAAACAAAGGGATGTGTTACTAGGTAGTGTTGTATGGAATACATAGAGCAGGACATTTTAATATTAGATCTCTGTTTTACCTCCAGGAACACCAAATGATGGAGCAATTGTATTATGCACCCCAAAATTATAGTTTATCATAAAAGGGTCACATGCTCCATTGCCTTACAACAGAAATTGTATTTGAATTATAAGGCATTTCTAAACCTTGTGAATGATTGGTAGGAGGTGTAGTCTTTTGTAACACAAAAAGCCGCTGACTAGAATTACAGTTCCCATTACCAGGAGTGTAAGTGAAATAATTTTGTTTCAACAGTCATATCCTCAGGGCGAATGGGTCATAGGAAGTGATTAAACTGAAAACATGAACCCAGTAATAATCACTATATATGTATCCCCTGTGGATGACCTCCCTTTTTTTTCCCTCAGAACTTTAGCATTCTCTGACATTTACTATTGTATAAAGATATACTGATAACAATAATAAGGTGATTGAATATGCCATTAGATTTTTTCACTATAAGAGTATTCTCAGCACAGGAAACTGCATATTGATATTCTTTTCTAAATTGAAATATTATACACAGGGCAAAAGGATTAGATAGATGTAGCAAATAATTTGATGGCAAGAAAAATACCATACATCAGTAACAATGAACTTTTGTAGTAAAAATACAAGTACGGTAATAATAAAAACAATACTATGCAAAGTTATAGGGCATATATTTGAATCAGAACAGCTCTTCAAACAGAAAATAATGGAAATGTTATGAATGTTTATTTAAACTAGTTATTCTGACTTGATAATCCTGAACAATTGGCAAAAATTGGAATTTATGCTTTAGCTCATAAAAAGGAGGTTCTACTTCAGAAAATTATATATGTCTTCAGAGCAATATGACTCTCCAAAGCTGCTTATTTCTAGTGTATTTTCAGAGTTGCTTTAGCTTGGGCTACAATGCTGCTCTGGATTTTTAATGCTAGGATTAATCCCAACATTATCTGCTCTCTCTTGTACCCTCCTTGCAGCTGGGTGAGGAGGAACACCTCCTCTGACAGATGTAACTAGCTGATTTGTATACATTACACATGTGCTAACAGTTGCCTACAGCCTTGTGTACATTTCAGGGTCAACACAGGTGTTGAGTGAGGAACAAGAGCAGGGAGCTAGGCACGGATGGAGACACAGAGATGCAGAGGCAAGCACAGCAGGCAGCTAATCTGGAAATGGCCATTCAGATGCATGGAGAAACCAAAGGCACGAGATATATCAGAATCAAGCCCCAGTGATGGAATAGAAAGAGAGGAGAGCTGTGCTAGGGGAAGAGGGTGGTGAAAGCCAGTCAGGAAACTTCCACTAGGAATCCCTTCTCCTCTACCAAGCAAATTCTTGCATAATGTAGAAGGGAGAGGTTGCTTAATTCAAGATGTTTGTTGAATAAATGAATGAGTGAATGACTTGTCATCTCCTCCTGCTCATTCTATTTAGGCATTTCCAAACTTCTGTTCTAAGCTCTCATCCTTTATCTTTCCCTCAGGTGATCACCTCTGCTTCCTGGGTTGAACTTTATGATACCATGTGTATAGCTCCCAGAACTTGTTCTTCAGAACTTATTTCTCTCTTTTGAACTTCAGATCTGAATTTCCATTTGTTTGTTGTATGTCCTAAAAGTCCTTCCAATTCATCATGCCCAAGAGGGAATTAATTTCCTTCCTCAAGTCTGATCTTCCTTTTCCTTTGTTCTGTATCTTAAATTTCATGGTCCTGCCTTTCCTTGATTAAGATTCGAAATGTTCTTATCTCCCTTACTTCTTGCATCCAGTTAGTAAGAAACCATGTTCATTTTCCCTCTTCAAGATTTCTTGACTCATTCCCTCTGTACCATTCCCATGGATAATGCCCTAGTTCAGAACTTTATTATCTCTACATTGTCATTTGAATTATCTCCTGAAACACCCATGGCCATGTCATTCCCCACACGAAGTGCTCAGCAGAGCAGCATGAGGATGCTGGCTTACCAATTCTCTGCAAAGTCCAAAAGAACCCAGTCTCTCAGGGTGAGACAGGACTCACGTTTGAGGATGTTTTACAAAACTTACTACTGCAAAATCCTTTTAAAAGTTCAATATATTCTAGAGATGGAGGTGCTTCTGACTTGATTTAGCCATGACCTAATTGTCTTGGTGAAAGCTATTAATATGCTGGAAGGAATTCCTTCAGGTCCCTTCCTTCCCATAATGAATTTTTTAAGGGCATTCGAAATCAGGGTCAGCACACAAAGGCATCACTTGCCTTATGGTACTAGTTAGAGGTTTTAAGCCAATTTGACTCTGGGTTAATGTTTTTTTTCATGTAAAAACTAGCTGCAGCTAATTTCGTTTAAAAAATCACAGTACGCATAACACAGGAGACCTAATGACATTTCCCCCCTCAAAGCAGTTCCCAATAGATGGCCATAAATGTCTGAAGTGGTGGTCCTAAGGCACTGGGCACTGGGCACAGAAGGGGTTTCTGGACTATGAACGAGCTGTCTTCTGCCTTTATACTATGTAACACTTTGTCTACTTTTCTCCATTACTGCCTTGGTTTCTTTTTCTTTTTCTTTTATTTTTTTGAGATGGAGTCTCGCTCTGTCACCCAGGCTGGAGTGCATTCATGCAATCTCAGCTCACTGCAACCTCTACCCCCCAAGTTCAAGCAATTCTCGTGCCTCAGCCTCCCAAGTAGCTGGGGTTACAGGTGTGCACCACCACATCTGGCTATTTTTTTTTCTATTTTTAGTAGAGGCAAGGTTTCACCATGTTGGCCAGGCTGGTTTCGAACTCCTGACCTCAAGTGATCCACCCGCCTTGGCCTCCCAAAGTGCTGGGATTACAGGCGTGAGCCACCGCGCTCAGCCAGTTTCTTTTTCTTTAGTGACATTTTCTCCCTTTTGGACTATCTAGCTTAGGTTAGCTTTTAAAATGTATTTGTCTCAGTAAATTAAAACATTGAATTATGTTGACTAGGGCTCTTGAGTTAAGTGAATATTATTGTATTCTAATTTTAAGAATACTGTATACATATACACAATATATTCTGGCAATTCAACCAGGCATCTAATTCTCAAACCAACAAGCATTACAAAATGTGTGCTTTGTTCCTAGTGAAGAGTAGGCATAAGTTTTCTTTTACTTTCTTTTTTTTTTTTTTTTTTTTTATGAAAGGATATTTGGGTTTGGTAAGGTGCTTGTTTTCTTTAATAATTGGAAATAGAAACTTAAGAGTAGTGAAGAAATTGGTTTAAAACAAGAAAGGAGGCGGAAGGGTCCCAGTGGAGTGAGGTTAATTCCCTGTTGTGGAATTTGGATTTCAGGTGCCTGAGGCACAGGGAAGCAGGAATGTTTGTGTAGTTTTCTACAAGTACTTGAGAGTCCCTAGGCAAAGTGGGATTGAAGGAGGGAAACACCAGGCCACCATCTGTCTGCCTTTAGGCATGTAAAATGCACCTGCTTAATTCAAGGCATGAGGATGCATATCTCATGGAGTCATGAGTATTAACACTTGCAGTCTCAGAACTTTTCTAGGAAACACACTTTATGAAGCAGAATTGTAGATTTATCCCACTTTAAACATATCACATATCAAAATCTGATTTTTACAAAACAAATTAAGCAATAATAACTTGCTTTATAAAAAGATTCACCACGATTATTTAAAATGCAAACTCTCCTAGCATATTTTATATGTGCTAGCTTTTTAATTTAATTTTATTTTACTTTATTTAAGTTCTGGGATACATGTGCTGAATGTGCAGGTTTGTTACGCAGGTATACATGTGCCATGGTGGTTTGCTGCACCTATCAGCCCGTCATCTAGGTTTTAAGCCCCGCATGCATTAGGTATTTGTCCCAGTGCTCTCCCTCCCTTTGCTGTCCACCCCCCGACAGGACCCAGTGTGCGATGTTCCCCTCCCTGTGTCCATGTGTTCTCATTGTTCAACTCCCACTTATGAGTGAGAACATACGGTATTTGGTTTTCTGTTCCTGTGTTAGTTTGTGAGGATGATCGGCTTCATCCATGTCCCTGCAAAGGACATGAACTCATTGTTTTTTATGGCTGCATAGTATTCCCATCAAGCCACCACTGACTTTCTTCACAGAACTAGAAGAAACTACTTTAAATTTCATATGGAACCAAAAAAGAGCCTGTATAGCCAAGGCAATCCTAAGCAAAAGAACAAAGCTGGAGGCATTATGCTACCTGACTTCAAACTATACTGCAACATGTAACCAAAACAGCATGGTACTGGTATCAAAACAGATATATAGACCAATGGAACAGAACAGAGGCCTCAGAAATAACACCACACATCTACAACCATCTGATCTTTGACAAACCTGACAAAAACAAGCAATGGGGAAAGGATTCTCTATTTAATAAATGATGCTGGGAAAACTGGCTAGCCATATGCAGAAAACAGAAACTGGAGTCCTTCCTTACACCTTATACAAAAATTAAGATGGACTAAAGACTTAAATGTAAAACCTAAACCCATAAAAACCCTAGAAGAAAACTTAAGCAATACCATTCAGGATGTAGGCATGGTCAAAGACTTCATGACTAAAACATCAAAAGCAATGGCAATATGTGCTAGCTTTAAATAATGACAACTACCCAGAACTTTCAGGAGCACCTTGCAGAGAGTGAGGAGGAGCTCTAGTTGCACATATGAACTTGGTACAAACTTGCTTCTATGTGATAATGGTCTGGATAAAGGCATCCTCAGATGATCCCGCAATCCCTGCTGGGCCAAGAGTTTAAGCAAAGTTTTAGAACCTGCAGTTTCTATAGAGGTATGATTTCTGCTGTTGCGACATAACCAAAAATGAGGAGTCAGGCTCTGTCAGCTAGCTTCCTTTCTCTCTGACACTCAAGAAGGAAATACTATTTTCTCCTGATTTGAACTTTTCTCCAAATCTATTAGTAAAAAAGGGTACAACAAATTATGTCTTTCCTTTGTCCTCTCTCTAGTAAAGATGGCCTGAAAGGAGATAAAGTGTAAGAAAATAAGGAAATCAAGGGTATATAATGACTGTATAAATTAATCTGAGAACTTATTTTTTAAGAATCTTAATGGTTTTATCTATGATGCACTTAAAAACTCAGATTTTTAAACTGTTTTTATTTCTCTTCCTCCTTACATTTTTAGCTCCCCAAACACTTGATCTTTTTATATTTTACTTTTTGAAATAACATTTCCTTATAATAATTATACAATACTTGGGAAACATAAACCCAAAAAGCAAAGGAAAAAACTGTAATCCTGCCATTTAAAGGTAAGCATTTTAGTATACACACTTATAATCTTTTTTGTTTTTGTTTTTGAGACAGTCTCACTCTGTTGCCCAGGCTGGAGTGCAGTGGCATGATCTCAGCTCACTGAAACCTCTGCCTCCCAGTTTCAAGTGATACCCCTGCCTCAGCCTCCTGAGCAGCTGGAACTACAGGCACATGCCATTACACTCGGCTTATTTTTGTATTTTTAGTAGAAACGGGGTTTCGCCATGTTGGCCAGGTCAGTCTCGAACTTCTGACCTCAGGTGATCCGCCTGCCTTGGCCTCTCAAAGTGCTGGGATTACAGGCATGAGCCATTGCCCCTGGCCTACAATCTTTTATTTTTAAAATCATAGAAAAATATATCAGTTAGCTATAATTTAAAAATACTACATGACAAACTACCCTCAAACATAGCGAGATACAATAATACCAATTTTATTCTTGTGTTCTTGGAAGAGTTCAGGTTAACTGCATATTGGTCAGTTTGGACTTGGCTTGGCTGAAGCTCTGCTTCACACTGCAGGTCCAATTACACCTTGGTCCTCACTGAAGCTGGACTCAGGTACGCTCCATGTATATTCACTTTTGAGTCTAGGCTTAAAGAGCAGTGTATTAGCTCAGGCTGCCATAACAAAATACCATACACTGGGTGACTTAAATAATAGAATTTATTTTCTCACCATTCTGGAGGCTGGATGTCCAAGATCAGGCTGCCAGCATGGTCAGGTTTTGGTGAAGGCTGTCTTCTTGTCTTGCAGATGACCACCATCTTTCTGTGTGCTCACATAGGGCCTTTCCTCAGTGTGTGCACTCGGGAGAGAGAGAGCAAACTCACCGGTGTTTCTTATAAGGGCACTAATCTTACCATACCAGGGCCCTACCCTCATGATCTTATCTAACCTTAATTACCCCTAAAGGTCCCATCTCCACCCCCATCACATTGAAGGGTAGGAATTCAATATGTGAATTTGGGGAGGACATAAACAGTCCATAAGAGGCAGCTCATCTAATGGCTATGGCGGAAGCATGCAAGCAACAACTCGAGCATGTTTCAAGTCTTCTTGCATCACATCTGTTAAGATCCCATTGGCCAAAGCAAATCACAGAGGAGCCAAGAGTCAAGGGGTGGGGAATAGCAAAAGTGGGAGAAGCAGCCTAGTTGCATGGCAAAAGGAGTAGAATAAGGAGGCGTGAAGAACTGGGGCCAATAATTCTATCTACTGTGTATATGTATACATTTTCATTAAAACAATGATAGCAATATTGAGAATTATGGCTAACATTTATATACTAAGCTCTGTTGAGTGCTTTAAATGAACTCGTTTAAACTTCAATCTCAGTCCTATAAACTAGGTAGTATGAATAGTCTCATGTTTATGGATAAGGAAATAGAAGCATAGAGAAATTAAGTAACTTGCTGCAAGTTCAGGGATGTGGACAATGACAGGTTTGCTGTAGACCCTGTGTTCTTAAGTACTACATTAAGTAGTAAAATCTCCCCTTTGCCCTCTTCTCACGCCACTAATCCTATTCCACTTCTCACAGGTAACTTTCTGTCAATAGTTTGGGTTATAAACTTTAGATCTGTCTATGTGCAAACTATATATACATATATTATATGTATATTTGCACATATATGTGCATATATATACAACTAATATAACATGTATGTATATATACATATACACACAACTAGTTATGCACAACTAGTTAGTTGCTGTGTATATATATATACAACTAACATATATAACTACATATATATACAACTAACATGTTGCATCTTGTATATATGTATGTTTATACAACTAACATATATACATATAGTATATATACAACTAACATGTATAGTATATATACAACTAACATGTAACATACATATATACAACTAACATGTTAGTTGTATATATACTATATGTATATATGCTAGTTGTATATATACTATATGTATACATATATACGCTATATGTGTGTATACTGCATGTATACATACATACGCTATATGTGTATATACATACACACAACTATATACATATATACACACAACTAACATATACACACATATGTTGTGTGTATGTATATTTACATGTTATAGATACATATGTATACACACACAAGTAACAAAATCAGACCATGCTATACATATTAAATATTTTTATTTTGGCAACCTTGTTTTTCATCTCCAAAAACCCTTTCTTGCTCCTTTTTCTTGATAATCTGTTGGGAATATTAATCTTACTTTTCTCTAGTTTTTGTTCTTTTATTCTAGCTTTGGAGTTTACTGCTTATTCTGGCACCCAGGGAAAGCACAGGCAAAGTTATTATTTCTTCTTCTTGGTGCATCTGTTTTCTCAAAGATTGAAAAGAAATTTATATTATTAAAACAAGCAGCTCTACAAAGTGAAATTCAGAATTACAAGTATGTTATAAAAGAGGCCTTAAAGAGGGTTAGGAGAGGGGTTGAGTGAGTAGGGAGGGTGGCCTTTGGTGTGTCCCATCTTCAGAAGCGCGGGGTCCTTCTTTTCATCCTTGCCTCTATGGGCTATTGTAGTCCATGGATCTAAGCATTTGCAGCCAAAACATTTCACTCCCAGGATGGAAGGACCTGGCCAGCCAAGGAATAGCAGGAGTGTTGTGTGTGTGGGTGGGATAGGTAGAGATGGTCTTCTCCAGCTTCTTGGGGGGCTTTGGAAGCTCCCACAGCAGCACCCAGGACTAGCGAGTCTACAGTCTTTTCTTTGGTGAGCTTGCTCCCACCTTCTGAGACAAAAAGCATGCTCCACTCTCCTCTGAATAGGCCCTCTCCAGAATCCTGCAACCATTTAGCCAAACTTCATTTGTTTCCAAGAAAAATATAGGTGTGCTTTTCCCTCTGTCAATATTTGACTTTGTTTTAGAGCCGATTTTACTAGTTTAAGCTTTGGGATTTGGGGGAAAAG
The DNA here is from genome assembly GCF_028885655.2 of Pongo abelii. NCBI lineage: Eukaryota > Metazoa > Chordata > Mammalia > Primates > Hominidae > Pongo > Pongo abelii. Next base: position 56,246,616 of record NC_071995.2, read on the forward strand.
TTTAAGAAGCAGCATATATAAAGAATATCTGCCTCTACAGAACAGGCTTAACTTAGAGGTTCAGCTCTCAAGCTTGTCAAACTTTTCTTCAGTGGATTCCAAAGTAGACAGTGCAATATCAACATGTAGTTCAGTGTAAAAATTGTATCTCATTTCCCCAGTCTTTTCATGAAATGTTTAATGATGGAGCATCACATGATTTGTCTCCCTGAGAGTGAATACCCTGGGAAGGAGAGAAAATTATAAGTCCTTCATATTACTTTTATTTTCATTTGGCCTTTTGAACAGACAAATTAAAATCTTAGGGGATTAATTGAGGTGGGGCTTAAGGAGACGGGTACAGGTGGGAGGGAAGGAAATTAACACTCAGTACCTACTGGGTGCCAGTTGTTAAATCAGTGGCTTCATAAGTGTTCACAAGATATCTTAGTCTTTACAAGAGGCAACAAGCATGCAGATTGTTGGTGTTAATGGCAGGATTCTTAACTCTTTGTCATGTAACTGTGTAGCACCCTTCCACTTGACTATATATGGGCCCTGTGTCTTGCTTTGACCAAGTGAATGCAAGCAAATGTGATGCAAGCAAGGTATGAAAAAATATTCTGTGATGGTGTGGAAGTTAATCAGACAAATTGGGTCATTCTTGTCATACCCAATTGAAATAGGGGCAAGAGACCAGGGAGAGAAAGCACTCAGGGCATGTAGCATTGATCCAAGAATGTAATTTTCTGCAAGCCTGGCTGTTGAAACTGCCTATTGTAATCTGAAACTGGTGTTATCTAATGTTACTGAAACAACCTGCTGTTGCTCTAAGACTAGTTCTATCTATGGCTGTCACTCACCAATCAGAGCTTGCCTGCTCCCTAAAACTTTACTAATGCCAACGAACTTTCTTTCAAAACAATTCATATTTCTCCTTTTTATAAAACCTCCAACTGCCTCTTTGTTCTTTGGACATATGGAAGACTACCAAGTCTGTGTGTATGCCCCAGATTATAATTTTCTTGCTTTCCAGATGAACTGTTTTAAATTTAGAGATTTGTCTCTATATTTTGACTTTGACACTGGGCTTGTTCTCTTTTAGCATCTTTGCCATGTCATTAGAACAAGCCCAGGCTAGCCAGCTGGAGGTTGGGAGACACACGAAGCAGGACAAAATGGCCCCAATTGTGCAAGCTGAGGCCATCTTAGATCAACTAGCAGGTAGTCCAGCCCCGGCAGAGCCAACCACAGACTCATGAGCAGGCCAGCCACATTGCAGGCACATAGGTGTGTACAACTAAGCCTGATTGAGCTCAGCTCGATCACCTGAAGCCCACAGACTCATGAGCTAAATAAATGTGAATTGCTGTCTGCCACTGAGGTTTGGTGGTTATTTGTTATGCAGCATTATTGGGGCAATAAATAACCAATGCTGCAAGATTTGTGTTATTAATTGTTTTTTTAATAGATGAAGACAATAAGGCTCAGAAAGGTTAATTAATATACCTAAGGTCACATAAGAAAGTGGCTGGGTCAGAGTGTGATCCAAGGTCTTCTGATGACCCCAAATTACATTCAAGGGATTAGAGCCAGGAAAGATGATATGATAAATTCATAATTTCTAAAATAATAAGCTTATGCTCCTCCTGGTCCCAATGCTGATCCTTTAAAACATAGTCAAATATGCATACAACCTAAAAGTAGATTAGCTTTGAGGGATGTAAAGCTATTAAAAAATGTAGTGTATTTCTTGCATTTACTAAATTTGTTTTTCCTTTTACATACTTTAAGTTGAAATTGCTCCTCACTCAAGTCCTCACCCCTTTCTATTTATGTGATATATGCCATGAAGACTATGTAAAAACATAAAAGGAACTCTTACTTTTCTTAGGTGAAGAAAATAAGAGTGTTATGTAGTTTTCTCTGTTGGCAGAAATGAGCGGATTAAGCATAAGTAGGAGATTCAGCATATCTCTATTTCCCTGACACAGAAATAGTGTGTTTGACCACTTTTTTGTGTGTTTTAGTATATTTTTGTCAACAGTCTTTTATTATATATGAAAAACCCCATCTCTATTCCTTATAGAAGTTTTAAAATCATTTCACAGCTGAGTGGAACCCTAAACAGAGCTATCTTAGTGTAATGAAGCAGAAAACGATTGCTTCTTAACAAGACTGGTATATGGTGACAAACAGCTCATAAAAATCCCATCTGCCACAAAATGCCTCTATTTTAGTTGCCTCAGAATCTAAATAGTATATTTCCCATTTCTTTTCAGAAACAACAGAGGAAATATAAAGCCTTCACCACCATCAAATTGTCCTGTGACAAGAAAAGCACTTAGCTCTTAATGTACTGATGTGGCTCATTCATAGGACCACACATGTCTGGTGATGCCCTTTAAAACTGTGCTGGGATTTTCTCCTTCCAGCTCTTCCATACTTGCCCCCACGCCCCCACCTCCCACCCCCACCCTCATCACCACTGCAGGCTCCAAAAGAGTCATACAATAATACGATGCCATTTTTTGATGTTTTAACATCAAAGAATGCTCTGTATATCAGTCAGCTTTAGATTTTGTTTAGTAAAAACAAAAGACAACTCCAGAGTTTGCAGAGATGAAGAAATGGGACCATTTGCAGAATCAAATGATTTTATGAAAAACCATTTGTATTTTGTGGGGAAGGTGTTGTTATTGATTTCTACTTATGGCTTTAGATGACAACTATGTGTATGTGTATATATATATATATCTGTTTTCCTTGGGTGGCTTTTTCAAAGTGTTTTCCCATCCCCTACTAATTCCACATACTTATTTCAACCAAAAAGCTTTGTTTTTGAAACATTTAAGCTCAACTTGATAAAAATATAAAATAAAAATTCCAATGGTTTTGTTTAAAACCAGACCATTCACCTTTGTACAGAAAATAAATGTACTAGAGATTTTAACAGCTTTTAAAAATGCCGTGTATCTATAGGTAATCTAGTATGACTTTTAAAATGTAAATATATTACTTTGTGAAAGATTTGTAAACCAACTTCTTTAGTTAGAATATAAAATACAATATATAGTGGCTTATTTAAATACTTATTTACTTTTAAAAGAAGCTGGGAAGTTTTCTTTGAAAGGACCAATGCAAACCGATATTTAAATACATTTAACTTTCAAGTAGAATGGCGTGAAATTTTCTGGTCTTCTGAAGATACTACTGGCTTTCATGAATTGGCAGTGAGTCAGTTCCCATCTTACTTCACACCAGGTGGAGCTTTTTCCCAAAGGATATAGCACATTTGGTTTCCATCATGATTGTAATATTCACTGAGTGATTACTATGCCACTGACTCGCAGTATCTCACTTAACCTTACAGGAAATTTCTGAGGTTGGTACTATTACACTCCATGACACTGAGGGAGATATGCAGGTTGAGAAAGGGTGAGGTCACATGGAGGCCACACCACTGGTCAGTGGCGGAACCAAGGTTTGATTCCCAGTCTCTTTCCATTAAGTTGCATTGCCTCATGGAATAGGCAGAGGGATGAATGCAGCAGAAAGAGCACTGAATTGTGAGCCAGGAAGCCTGGGCTTTTACCTTTTTTTCAGCCAATAGCTGTATAACTGTAGGAATGCCACTGTCATTTCACATTGATGAGAGGGCTGGACCAAATGCTGCCAAGGCTCCATAAAACTCATAGGTCTATGATTTAAATGGATATTGCTATATGAAAGCATGCATACTGAATTCCAGGAACTCAGTAATTATCTCCTATGTATATCAGCCAAATAAAATGCTCCAGTTCTTCACCTACTTAAAAAAGACATTAAATATTACTGAAAGTCCAAATAGTTTGCTTATTCATTCTCCTGTTGATAGACATTTTGGTCATTTCCAGTTTGGGGCTATTCTGAATAAGGGTGCTAAGAACATTCTCGTGGAAATATTTTGTGAATATGTACACTCATTTCTCTTGGGTTTACAACTGGGCGTGATATCTACTCATTCAGTACATATTTACTGAGCAACTGCTATGTGCCAGGGACTGCTGTTAGCATTAGCAATAAGATGGCGATTAAGCTGAAAAGATATCTGTGCTCATGAGGCTAACAATCTAATGGGAGCAGGTGATAAACATTATGAAGAAAATGGGGGCGATGTGAGGAAGAGTGAGTAGGTGATGGTGAGGAGGTAGTGAGGGAGCAGAAGATTGCTATTTCACACAGAGTGGTCAAGGAAGCCCTCTCTGAGATGACATTTGTATTAATTCGTTTTCACACTGCTGATAAAGACATACCCAAGACTGGGTAAATTATAAAGAAAAAGAGATTTAATGGACTCACAGTTCCACATGGCTGGACAGGCTTCACAATCATGGTGGAAGGTGAAAGGCATGTCTTACAATGGCAGCAAGCAAGAGAGAGAGAATGAGAGCCAAGCAAAAGGGGTTTCCCCTTATAAAACCATCAGATCTTGTGAAACTCATTTGCTCCCATGAAAACAGTATGGGGGAAACTGCCCCTATGATTCAATTATCTCCCATTGAGTTCCTCCCACAACATGTGGGAATTATGGGAGCTAAAATTCAAGATGAGATTTGGGTGGGGACACAGCCAAATCGTATCAACATTGAACTGAGACCCCCAAATACTGGAGGAGCTCGCCTTGTGAAGAGCCCATGGAAGAGCTCTCAGGTGGAGGAAAAAAGCATGGTACAATATGGTAGAGTATAATCAGTATTTAGCAAAGATCCATAGAATTTCAGTCCCAAGAGGGTCCTTAGACACCAACTAGCCTATGCCTTTTCACTCTGCACATGAGAAAACTTAGGCTGCATTCTCAGTTAACGGTGGGGCCAGGAATAGAACCATGTTTTCTGGGTCCAACTCCCAGCTCTTCTTCGGTTAGCCTGTTCCAGCCACCTCTACTGCATTTCTTGATTGCTTACGCTGTGCCAGACACTGTATTGAGCCTCTTACTCCATTTTCTCACATAAGCTTTACGATACCTTGTGGTATAAGCATCATCCCAACCATTCTGATTATAAAACAAAGGCTCGGAGAAAGTTTAGTAACTTGTCACGTAACTTACCAAAGAAAAGTTACTTGGAGAAAATAAAGGTTTGGGGAAGTTTAGTAATTTGTCACATAATTTTAATAAGTGGTAGAGCTTAAATTTGATCTCAGATCAGTTCACCCCAAAGTCTGGACCTTTAACTGCTGGGCTACACAGTCCTGTTAGTGTGTTACAATGCAGGAGTCTGCAACCCTCCGGCCACATGGCTGGAGGTGATCAGTGGCCAAGTAGCCAAGCAAGCATTACAGCCTGAGCTCTGCCTCCTGTCAGATCAGTGGTGGTGTCAGAGTCTCATAGAACCATGAACCCTATTGTGAACTGTGCATGCGAGGATCTAGGTTGTGTGTTCCTTAACTAATGCTAATGTCTGGTGATCTGAGGTGGAATGGTTGCATTGCAAAACCACTACCACTGCCACCCTGCCCTGTGCCAAAAAGGTTGGGGACCACTGTTTTAATGTATTTCTAAACTGGGAAAGTTAGTTGTTTTACACATTTTGTACCTTATTAAGTGAAAAAATACATCTAGAAATACCTTTACATCTAGAAATAATTTAAAAATTATTTTAAAAAATTGAGTGCTTAGACTGTTGAGTAAAATGACAGCTGATTGAAGAAGAGAATAGAAAGTGCAAAGGATTATTAAAATTAACTTTCAACAATAGGTTTAGGTACTAAATAGTTGAAAGAAGCCAAGCTGTAAAATATGAACGTATTGATTCTGTTTAGTGTAGTACACATTATTGACACAGAATATTGTATTAGCCTTGCCACAGTAATTAGGCTATAACTTCTAAAATAAATATTATGCATACTGGACAAGAGAAAGAAAAGAAAGTTGTCAAATTACCATAGTCTGAAAATAGAGTGGGGGTGGGGTGGTGATGCTCATTTGAAAGGAATGAGCAGGGGCAATGTGCTTAGTTTTCTAAGAGCTACCACGTGTTTACCAAGCGGTACCCAGCTATATTCCACATGGGATTGTTTCTTATTTTCTTAAAAAAAATAGAGGAAGGGCTCTTGGTCCACAGGGCTCAAATTCTCATTAAACATTATTTTCTCTTTTGCTATAAGAATCAAACTTTTGTGGGTTTTTTTGCAGATGTAACATATTAGTTGCTGTTTTTGATAAAAGAGTGGACAGCTGCTAGCCTCTGTAATTTTAAATGATATGATGGTAAAGGATGCACGATGTGCTGTGTGTCTTAATGTGTTCCAAACTCAGACTTTATTCCAGTTCTCTAAAATGGAAAGTATCATAGGCCAAGACTATCAAAAAATGAGGCATAAGTAAATATCCGCACCAATCATGACAGTTTATGCAGCAACAGCACAGGCTACATCAGGGCTTGGAAGCCGGTGTTCTCATTCTTTCAGGAAATGTCTGTGATAGATCTTCCCAGATTTCCTTGCCTGTTTTTCCACCCCCACAACTTCCCCTTTCCCTCTTTCTTCCTTTTTGGTGTGTGAAGGCATATTGTTCTAATTTCCTTTGTAATGAATGTAAGACTATATGATATTAAAACCATTCTTTTTAAGAAATGAGAGAAATCAGATTTTCTCCCAATTCTATTCTTCTGTCTGCTGGCTTTCATTTGAGGTTGATTGCATGTTTCATTTGCCATTGAAATGACAGGTATGTTTGGAAACGCTAACTCTTTTGCAGATGCTGTCATTCTTTATCTTTATGGGTTTCTTTGGTGGCATAAAGATAAAGACAACCATAGTTTATATTCTACAGCTTAAACCTAATGTGTTACATTAGGTGAAGGAAGCATAACATCACATTACATCTCTTGTTGGACCCTAGTATTATTCATTGCCTTATTACACTGCAATACTCTTAGGCTATATTTGTCTCAAAGTTACACAAGTAAAGCAGAAAAATATTCAACTAGGTAAAAATAAGACTTCTTTTATAAGACCATGGACACAGTTTTCTTGCATTCTATAAATGGCCAGGGTTTCCCATATGTGGCAGTAGAGATATAAGCTGACAGCAGGTGTTTCAGGTGTGAGGAAGAAGATGAAAAACAGATCACACTGAATTAATAAAATGAGTTCTTGGCTTTGAAACTTCTCCGACAGGGAGGAAATAGTATGGAATGAATATAAACATTCTGACACACACAAATAAGATATACAAATGCTGGCTAAACTCTCACTTCCACCAGTCCTAGGGACTTCCTGGCCTCTGGCTATGACATCTGACACTAATTCGTGTTTCACTTAGGAACAACTTAAGGTGAAGTAGCTACAAACTCAGAGGTAGATGATGGTGAGGAGATCACTAGCAGGCTGTTTGTACAGGCTTGTTTTGGACTTTAAAATTGGGAAAAGGTTATCTTGATAGAAACAGAAATTCAACGTATCTGGAGATGCTTAATAGCATTAGACTGTTTGAAGCGAGTTAAACAAATAAGAGGTAATAAGATCTTCCCATTTTCCACTCCTAATCTCCACTTTACTCTTGCAAATAAAGATTTTTTTTTTTTTTAACATTGCCTGTTACTTACAATGGAATAGGCCATAAGCATTTCTTTCTTTTCCTCATGCTACCACTTTTGTTTCCAGAATGAGGGACAAATAAACAACAAGCTCAGAATTCAAATATGGGTGACTCTTATGAGAATGTAAATTAAGATGGGAGCTGTCCCTTCCCAAGAGGATCTTTAAGTAGTGGGTACAGTGCATAAATAAACTAAAACACAAAATAATGTTCTTCTTAAGAAAAGCCCTATGGGAGCAGCTGGTAAATTTCACATGACATTTAGCTTAAATTGCGCAAAATGCTAAGGCTGATGGAAATATTTAGCTTAGTTTTTATTTTCTTTCCACAAATGTTGCAAATCATGCATGAGTGAAGACGTGATATAGTATGCATGTTGCTATTTAAAATGTAAGCAATGTCCACAAGAGGTAGCACTATGGAGATGTGCAACAGCCAAGGTTATTTAGATGCAGATGACAGAAACTGACTCTGGGTCAAAAGAAAATTTGTTGGAAGGCAATGAAGCAACAGGAATACTGGAAAATGGGGTTCAGAGCAGGAAAAGAACTGAGTGAACTCCACGAATCCATGGGGCAGGAACTCCTCTTTGAGCTCATCAGAGTGCTCGCACTAGAATGAATGGAGGCTCAGGGGTCAAGTTCCAGGAAGAGGCGTCTGAATGGACTACTATGGTCATACCTTCCCTCCACCTCATGGCTCTCATGGTTTCTTAATTAATGATCTTACCACATTTTGCCTAGTGGAGGAGAGATGATTTCCTAGTATAAGACCAGAGTACAGTAACCAAAAGTGGGGAGAATGCATGCTCATCAGCCCAGAGAAATAATTGTCCACTGCACAGTGTAATGTATTATTGATTTTATGTTATATTTTTTATAGCTTTATATTAGTCTGTTCTCACACTGCTAATAAAGACATACCCAAAATGGGTTAATATATAAAGGAAAGAGGTTTAATGTACTCATAATTCCATATGGCTGGGGACGCCTCACAATCATGGCAGAAGGCAAAGGAGAAGCAAAGTCACGTCTTACATAGCAATAGGCAAGGGACCTTGTGCAGGAGAACTCCCATTTATAAAACCATCAGATCTCATGACTTATTCATTACCACGACAACAGCTGTGGGGAAACTGCCCCCATCATTCAATTATCTCCACTGGCCCCACCCTTGACATGTGGGGATTATTACAATTAAAGGTGAGATTTGGGTGGGGACACAGCCAAACCATATCAAGCTGTTAGTTCACAGTCTATGTAATTTGTCAGAAGATGGGGAGGGCATAGGGAGAGAATGAGAAAATACTTTTATCATTGCATATTAGACAACTCAATGTTGCATAAGTAACCCACATAAGCACTGGGCATAAAATGGTTAAACTATCAAAACTTTGGCCTGCTGTGGTCAGCAAGATGTTGAATTTTAATACAGAGGAAGTAAGATTTCATTGAATTTTTGCCCAATGGGGAATCTGTCTTAGCTGGCATCCAATTTTTAAGATTTCTCTCTCTACCACATGGAGGAGTTAACATAATCTCTCTTCTTGTCAAGGAGTGGGACAAAACACAGAGGTAATTTAACCAGAGACCCCTAGACAGCAAAGCCACAGCCCCACAAACTGAAGAGATACAAAATTAGTGCTATGTCTGTCTTGCAAAGCATGCGGTAGGGGAGGAAAGCCTTCTTAGTAATATTGTTGGCAAATATCATGTACTTACAAATGCAGATGTAGAGAATGCTAACTTTGGACAGAAGTGCCAAGTCCCAGATACTTGGCTGTGAATGTCCCAGAGCAGGCTGTCAAATGACGAGAGCAGATGAGGCTTAGGAATACCTGAGCAAAACAAACAAAAAATCCAGAATATTTCATCATGGAGACAGTTTGGCTTAGGCAGCTGGACAAGAGTTTTCGTGGACTAAGAAATAGGCATTAATTATACTAGTAAACTCTACATACTGTTGATAATTTATTGTACTTAATATTGTTTGGACTAAAAGTATAGTAAACAGCTTGAGGTATTCATTCTATAGTGGTGGTTCAGTCTGTCCCGAGTTAGTTTCCTGCTATTTTCAGACAATTCCTGGAGGATCAGAGAAGAGCTGGGCAGATCTCCAAATGGGTCCAGAGGGCTCTACATTGTAACTTAATGGGGAAGGAGAATATAAGCAGCTGTAACTGCAAAACAGAACACGTTGGAGGATGGCACTGATGTGACGCAGAAAGAACAAGATTGGCGGAGCCTCTGGTGCTTTGATGCAACTGGCCTTAAATCTGGGTTTGCCATTTACCAGCTTTGTGACCTTGGGCAAGTCACTTAATCTCTTTAAGCCTTACTTTCCTCATCTAAAAAGTGGATATGATGAGATAGTCCTTATTCTGTGGGGCTATGGGCAGATGAGGCATATCACTGGTTGGCACAACACTTAAGTAAGAGTTCAGTATATCTGAGCTTTTAGTTTTATACAAAGGCAAGATCCTAGTAATTTATAGGTTAAAATAATGGGAAAGTAAATTTTGGGTAAAAGCTTTGGCTGTAGAGCTGGAGGCTGCTTAAATCATTGATAATTCATACCACATACATAATAATAAAACAGCTGTAAATGCCTTAACATGAATTCATGGTAAGCACTTTGTGAGCTCTATGCCTGACCTGTGTAATTTGTCTGCCTGAGACTCCAATACAATCTTAGGTTGCATCCCTGAAAGCACTATGTCCAGCTTATAAGGTACTACCTCCATTGTACTTGACTCTCATTACATGATGTCTCAGTTCTGCATTCTGAACAGTTGTGGGGGTAGAACACATTTTAAGAAGATAATTGACCATCTTGGTCAATTTCATGCTGCTATAACAAAATATCTGAGACTGGATAATTTGTAAACAACAGAAATTTATCTTTTTAATTCCTGGAGGCTGCGAAGTCTGAGATCAAGGTACCAGCCAGTTCAGCTGTCTGAAGAGGGCTGCTCTCCACTTCCAAGATGGCACCTTGACACGGCATCATCCAGTGGGGAGGAAGACTGTGTCCTCACATGGCAGTAGGTGGAAGGGGAAAAGGGATGAACCCCCTCTGTCAAGTCTTTTTTATAAGGGTACCTAATCCCATTCATGAGAGGAGGAGCTCTCATGGCCTAATTATCTCTTAAAGGCCCCACCTCTTAATACTATCACATTGAAACGCCTAAATTTGAGAGGAGGCACATTCAAACCATAGCACCGACATATTATAATAGGTTGACAGAATTGGCAGAAGGTCTTGCTATTCATGTCAAATGAGAAATGTTTGAAGGAACTGGGGATTAGTTGGAACATTTGAGACTAAAAGGAGATTTGATTGCTGTCTTCAAAAGTTGAAGGGTTGACAGTGAATGAGAAATTTGCCTGGACGAAATTGTTGAAGATAACAAGGAAGCATATTATGACTCAGAATGAGGATGCTAATAATTAGAGCTACTATAAGTTCAGATGGCTTTCTCTATAAGGTAGTTGGACTCCTGTTCCTGGAATATTCACAGGTAAGTTGTAACACAGTAATAACAGATGCTGAGGGCATTTTTTCCTGGAGTTAGAGTTGTTAAGCAGATAACCTTAGTAGGTTATTCCACCTTATTAAATCTAAAATTTAATAAACATTCTACAAGGACAGAAATAAAATATGAGCAGTCTTGAAGCAAGTGGAATCCCTAGTACTTCCAAAAATGAATGAAAAATTTCTGCAAAAGTGTGTCTGCTTCCGCTGGATCTCAGGAATAGGTGTCCTTTGACCAAGGAGGCTGTGAAAGGTGTGGCCAGACAGAGGCTGTAAGGATTGGGCACTCAAAGTAGAAAAAAGGCTGTAAGAAAAAGTGGCTGCACTTTTCTCATTGCATCCTGTTGATTGTGAATCATCCTTTGCTACTATTGACTTATGAAGTCAAGAGCATTCATGATTCTAGGATCAAGTTTCTTGATGATTGGATCAGACTTGGAAAGGACCCTATGCAGTCATTTAGCCTATTCCCTAGTTTTTTATTTTATTTTTTATTTTTTTAAACAACCATGAGGCATATCTTGTCTTTAAAAATGACTACAGAAGAATTGGGGAGAGCATCCTGTCTGTGTTCTTAACCACCATTCTATCCTGCCTGGGGAGAAGAAAAATGAGAGATTAAAGAGCAATGGCCTTCTGGAGACCAGCTCTGGAGACCCTGACAAACTCCTCCTGTACAAGGCTCAGTTTCTTTATCTCTCGAATGGGCGCAATAATAATATCCACTGTATAGGTTAATTATAAGGACTAATTAAGATAATATATAACAAAGTGCTTAGCATAATGTCCAGCACATCGCCAGCCCCCAATGAATGCTACTTATAATGAGCTTTATATCCATGTTTTCTGCTCTGTCATGGTAGGAGAAACCCAAATGGTCAAAAACTTTAATACAATTTCAAATATTTATTATTTTTATTAAGCACAGTTTAATTACTTGGGGGAAAATTAATTCAGAATCTGGAAATCTTTATTGAAAATATTTACTAAATTTTAGTTCATTTCTAGCCCTCTCAGAGCTCTTTAAGTTGTTAACATCCGTACTAAATTGTAGCACTCTAACTAGTAAAATGATGAGTAAGGTTTACTAGCAGACTTTCCTAGAGTGTACTGCCATGTTTAGACTTGAGCTGCATGTGATAGTAATTGAGAAACAGTTATAAATTATTGAAACTAGGTTAGTTGTAAATAGCTACCCTGATAATTAGTCATGGAAGCCTGAAAGTAAAGTGCTTTCAAGAAGTTCGCATATCCTTAAACACTTGTCCTGTAAGTGGGGAAGGAAAGCACTAGATTTCTTTAATAATTATTGGAAAGTCTGTGTCAGATAGACCTGTCTTTACAAGACTAATGGAAAAGGGGTCCAGCAGATCCGAGTTACATTTATGTTAAAAATTTCTTACTTCCTCTCGATAATATAAATTACTTCTTGTAAATGTGATCAAGCAAATGTTCTCTAGCCCTTAAGTCGTTATGTACTTAATTATTACAAAAGCCATATTTTACAACCAAATGGAAATTTCAAGAATTGCCATGGATTACATTATGTTGTATTTTTAAAAATTTGATTATTGTAATACTATAGTTTCTAACCGACCACCAAAAAAGAATAAAATAATACTCATGCCTAATTGAAACTCATCTATAATCAAGCAATATGAGGAATTAAATACAAAAAATGGCAGCATTATAAAATTTCATGCCCCAAATTACTTTGTGCAGGTCATGAATATTTATAACTAAACTGTCCTTTGATGTGCATTAATAATGTAACTTGGGATTACGCAAGGAATAATTCACACATATTCTGGAAGTGGTGAAGAGGCTATAATTAAATCACAGTAATTAACATGGATATTGGGTTATGATTTGAATGAATCACAAATTCTTACTACGTAGGTTGATATGTTGATTTTTACATGAGATTCAGAAGGTTGAGATTCAGCAAGTAGAAGGTAGAGATGTATGAAAGTAACTTTCTGGAAAAAGAGCTTTTCCTAAAACCTGTGCTCACAGTTCATATGAACTTGTAAAAAAGAACTTGTCACTGAGAAAGTATAGTAGGCAACAAAATTATATTCATTTATTAAATATTTTTAATATTCAGGTTGTCTGGTGCAGAGCACAATGTTAATTTCTTTATTAATTCAACCAAGTTTCACTGATGTTATGCTTTTTAACTGATTTTTTAAATGTAAATTTAAAAACCAGATATTGCCTTGTCTATTAAGAAATTGAAATAGCTTACTTTAATATTTAATTTTGATGATGTTTGGGACTCCTTTAATCTTCAGGCAGAGCAGTTTTGTCAAGATCAACTTTATTAATAATTTAGTTTTTCTTCTAGACTTGAAAGCCTTCATTGTGTGCTGCTGCTATAGAAACTGTATCAAACCACTGGGCTCCCATGAAAGTGTATTATCAACATTCAAACTGTAAATGTGAGCTGGAATTTTAATATAGAGATGTTAATTGTTATCTTTTCTGTGACATATTTATACTTATATGAATTAGGTGATTTATCACTAGTGGTTTAGGTGGTCCCCAGATCAGCTTTTTCTTCTCTTTTTCCTGTTTCGGAGAATGGCAATAGCATCTGCCCATCACGTCATCCTGATGCCTTGACTCCTTCCTTACTCCCAGTCACACACCTAGTCCTTCTATGACCTCAGTTTTCTTGAAAACATCAATTTCTTTCCATCTTCCCTACCACTGCCTTAGTCTGAATCACCATAATCTCAGGGTTTCAGCAATGGTCTCCCTTTCTCTAGTGCTGATATCTTCCAACCCATTCTCCTCATGGTAGCTGAAGGAATCTTGCTGAAATACAAAGCTGACCACAGTGTTCCATCTACTCCTTTTCAATTTTGAGTATCTTCAACATCCTGTAGATGGTTTAACGAATATTCTGGTCTTGTAGTACCTTAGCCATTTCATCTGCAATGAATATTTCCTTCACTCCAATTCAGCATTCTCTCCACTGCTCCAAGGTCAAAATCGTATGTTCATACATTTCATTCCTTGAACAAGATGTCCTATATTTTTAGTTTATTTCCTCAATTATCTATGAAAACAATTCTTTAAAGACACTGAATGCTTTAATCAATTTTCTTCCTAATCTTCAGCCCTCTCTTGTCTTCACTTTTCTTCCTTATACACTTTGAATCCACCATAATAACTACACAATTTTTATGCAAATGAGTAATTATAATTGTACTCTCGGAAATCTACACCCCTGTAAGGTCTAGCCTTCCATCTTCTCCAAGCATATGCCCACATATCCAAGTGTTGGACAGAGAAGCCATATGGCAGGCAGGTTGGAGTAAACATAAATTTGTGATCACCACCTACCTGAATGTTTGCCTTCCTCCAAAACTCATGTTGAAAAAATCCCCATCCAATGTAGTAGTATTAAGAAATGGGGACTTCGGGAGGTGATTACATCATGAGGGCAGAGCCTTCATGAAAGAGATTAGTGCTTGATATGGTTTGGCCCTATGTTCCCACCCAAATCTCACTTTGAATGGTAATAATCTCCATGTGTCGTGGAAGGGACCTGGGGGGAGGTCAGTGAAGGTCAGTGACTCATTGGAGTGGGTTTTCCTTGTGCTGTTCTTGTGATAGTGAATAAGTCTCATGAGGTCTGATGGTTTTATAAAGGGCAGATCCCCTGCCCATGCTCTCTATCTTGCCTGCCGCCATGTAAGATGTGGCTTTGCTTCTCCTTTGCTTTCCTTCATGATTGTGAGGCCTCCCCAGCCATGCTGAACTTTGAGTCAATTAAACCTCTTTCTTTTATAAATTACTCAGTCTGTGGTAGTATCTTTGCAGCAATGTGAGAACTGACTAATACAATAAATTGGTACCAGTAGAGTCAGGTGCTGCTATAAAGATACCCAAAAACGTGGAAGCAACTTTGGAACTGGGTAACAGGCAGAGGTTGGAACAGTTTGGAGAGCTCAGAAGAAGACAGGAAGATGTGGAAAAGTTTGGAACTTCCTAGAGACTTGTTGAATGGCTTTGACCAAAATGCTGATAGTGATAGGGACAATAAAGTCCAGAACTTGTTGGGAACTAGAGCAAAGGTGACTGTTGCTATGTTTTAGCAAAGAGACTGGAGGCATTTCGCCCCTGCCCTAGAAATCTGTGGAACTTTGAACTTGAGAGAGATGATTTAGGGCATCTGGCAGAAGAAATCTCTGAGCGGCAAAGTGTTCAAGAGGTGACTTGGGAACTGTTAAAAGCATTCAGTTTTATGTATTCACAAAGATATGGTTTGGAATTGGAACTTATGTTTAAAAGGGAAGCAGAAGATAAGAGTTCAGAAAATTTGCAGCCTGGTGATGTGATAGAAAAGAAAACCCACTTTCTGAGGAGAAATTCAAGCTGGCTGCAGAAATTTGTATGAGTAACAAGGAGCCAAATGTTAATCACTAACACTATGGGGAAAATGTTCCCATGTATTGTCAAAGCTCTTCTCAGCAGCCCCTCCCATCACAGGCCCAGAGGCCTAGGAGGAAAAAATGGTTTCCTGAGCCGGCCCAGGGCTTTGCTTCTTTGTGCAGTCTTGGGAATTTGTGCCCTCTGTCCCAGCCATGGCTAAAAGGGGCCAATGTAGAGCTATGGCCATGACTTTAGAGGGTGCAAGCCCCAAGCTTGTCAGCTTCCATGTGGTGTTGAGCTTGTGGGTACACAGAAGTCAAGAATTAGGGTTTGGGAACCTCTGCCTAGATTTCAGAGGATGTGTGAAAGCACCTGGGTGTCTATGCAGAAGTCTGTTGCAGAGGTAGGGCCCTCATGGAGTGCCTCTGCTAGGGCAGTACAGAAGGAAAATGTGGGGTTGGAGCCCCCACACAGAGTCCCAACTGGGGCACTGCCTAGAGGAGCTGTGAGAAGAGGGCCACCGTCTTCCAGATCCACTGACAGCTTGGACCATGCACCTATAAAAGTCACAGAAACTCAATACCAGCTGGTGAAAGCATCTGGGAGGGGGGCTGTACCCTGCAAAGCCACAGAGGCAGAACTGCCTGAGGCCATGGAAGCTCACCTCTTGTAGTGTGACCTGGATGTGAGATGTGGAGTCAAAGGAGATCATTTTGAAGCTTTAAGATTTGACTGCCCCGCTGGATTTCAGACTTGCATGGGGCCTGTAGCCCCTTCGTTTTGGCCTATTTCTCCCATTTGGAGTGGGTACATTTACCCAATGTCTGTACCCCTGTTGTATCTAGGAAGTAACTAACTTGGCTTTGGTTTTACAGGCTAATAGGTGGAAGGGACTTGCATTGTCTCAGATGAGATTTTGGAATCTTTCAGAACTGTGAGTGATGTATTTCTGTTCTTTATAAATTACCAAATCTAAGGTATTTTGTGATAGTAGCCCAAACAGACTAAGACAATGCCCTCAGTGTAAACTCAGCACTGGCATGCCATTCTGTTGCTTTTTTCTAGTAAGCTCATGCTTCTATTCATCACATGGACTGTCACATCTTTTCATTTCTCAAACTCCCACTGAAGACCTTGCCTCAAATTCACTGAGAAAACATAAATTAACAACGGGGAAATTCATCAGCCTTTCCTTGCAAACTTCCATATCTATTTTCTCTTTTCCAGAAACAATGAAAGTTTGTTTCTCCTCCACTCAAAGATTTATTTTTCCATGTGTGCCATAGCCCTTTTCCTCTATCGTCATGAAAGACTCTGTCCTTTTGCCACTTCCTCTGTTTCTTGTATTTTCCCCCAACTCATTTGGTTCATTTTCATTAGTTTATAAACATACTTGACTATCTCCCATTTTAAATAAACTGTCCCTGGACCCCACATACTGCATTAGCTGTAAACCATTTTCCTTTACTTTTCGTAGCCAAATTTTTCCAAAGAGTTGTCTATAATGCTTTCTCCAATTTCTCATCTTTCATTTATTACCTTTAGAAATTATCAACTAAAAAATAAAAGCTAACATTTATTTATTGAATGGCTACAGTGTGCCAGGCACTGTTGTCGTGTTTTACGTGTATTCGTTTGTTTAATTCACAAACAGCCCCATTGGGTAGGAAGTATTATTAACTAAATTTTACAGATGAGGAAATTGAGAAGCAGAGAGTAGCAAGATCAAGATTTGAACCCAGGCAGTCCATCCCCAGAGACTGTGCTCTTAACAGTGAAACTACTGCCTCTGGAGAACAGAACATTATATGTAAAGCTTCTCCACAGCTCCAAACATCTTCCTCCATTTTCAAAGCCACTGTTACCATTATTTTAGCACATGTCCTTCCCATAATGTTTTGACATTTTATGGCATATATATTCCATGACAAAAAATAAAGTTTTTTATGTGTTTTCATATTAACATAAATATCCATAGATTTACCATATTTATCATTCAGCCTCATTCACTTAACATTATATTTTGGAGATCTATTTATGTTGACATATAGTTCTAATTAATTTATTTTAGCTCTTCTGTGGTATTCAATTATACTTATATATCATAATTTATTGATTTATTCTACCATTTTTGGACTTTTAAGTTGCTTGCAGTTTTTTATAGCATCACAAAGACAACAGTAAACATTTTTAAAAACTATTTCTACTTTAATAACATGGTATCAGGGAATTTTTTCATTACAATGAATTCTTTAGAATTTGTTAAAACTTCTTTTTTTTTTTTTTTTTTTGAGATGGAGTCTCGCTCTGTCGCCCAGGCTTGAGTGCAGTGGCATGATCTTGGCTCACTGCAAGCTCCATCTCCCAGGTTCACGCCATTCTCCTGCCTCAGCCTCCCGAGTAGCTGGGACTACAGGCACCCGCCACCACGCCCAGCTAATTTTTTGTATTTTTAGTAGAGATGGGGTTTCACTGTGTTAGCCAGGATGGTCTCGATCTCCTGACCTTGTGATCTGCCCGCCTCAGCCTTCCAAAGTGCTGAGATTACAGGTATGAGCCACCGCACCTGGTAAAACTTCTTTTGATTTTTATTACTTGGTCAATCTGTGAACACATCATGTATACCTGAAAAGAATATGTATTTAATAGCTATGGATAAAGAATTCTTTGTTTTCCCCTTTGCTGTTTTGAAAGTTAAATATTCTATTTTTATTTTTATACAGGTTTTCCTTATAATGTATATTTACTCTTAAATTTACAGTATTTAAAATTAATCAGCATCTCTGTTTTGTTTTGGAATGACTTAAGGGAGTCTTAGAGAGTTTTAAACTTTATTCTTCAGCCTCCAGACTAATATTTCATGTGATTTTTGTCTGTTATGTTCAGTTTTGTTTTCTATACCCTTCTCAAATTAGTCAATTATTATAATAAGTAATTTAATGTTTATTTACATTTACCCACATATTTATAAATGTTTTGGTCACTATTGCTTCTTATTCTCTTATCCTTCTTTCTGTTTTCAATTTTATTTTTGCTGAAGTGTATCCTTCAGTATTTCTTTCAGGGAGGGTCTGTGAGTGTAAATGCTCTTAGTCTCTGGTATTCTGAAAATGCTTTTATTTCACATGAATTCCTTTGCCTTAATTTAAAGAAAAATAAAATTCAAGGTTGAGTTATTTCTCATGAGTACTTTATACATATGTTTTTAAAATTGACAAATAAAAATTTTACATATTTATTATATACAACATGTTTTGAACTATGTACAAATTGTGGAATAGCTAAATTGAGCTAATTAACCTATGCATTACTTCACATACTTATTGTTTGTGGTGAGAACACTTAAAATTTACTCTCAGAAACTTTCAAGAATACAATGCATTGCTATTAACTATAGTTACCATGTTGTACAATAGATCTATTGAAATTATTCCTCCTGTCTTAACAGAATTTTGTATCCTTTGACTAATATCTTCTCAACTGACTACTCTCAGCCCCTTGTAATCACCATTGTACTCTCTATTTCTATGAGTTCAACGATTTTAGATTCTTCATATAAGTGAGGTCATGCAGTATTTGTCTTTCTGTGCCTGGCTTATTTTACTTCACATAATGTTCTCCAGGTTCATTCATGTTGCCACAAATAGCAGAATTTCCTTGTCTTTTTAAGGCTGAATAATATTTGATTGTGTTTATATATCACATTTTCTTTATCCATTCATCTTTTGATGAACACACATGTTGATTTTATATCTTGGCTATTGTGAATAGTGCTGCAATGAACACGGCAGTGCAGATATCTCTTTGACATAGTGATTTTATTTCCTTTGGATATTTCTTTGGATATATACCCAATAGTGGGATGGCTGGTTCACATCTATTAATGATTTTTTGAGGAATCACCATAGTGTTTTCCATAATGGTTGTATTAATTTACATTCTTACCAACAGTCTATAAGAGTTCCCTTTTCCCCACATTCTTGCCAACACTTATTATCTTCTGTCTTTTTGCTAATAGCTATTCTAACAGATGTGAAGGGATATCTCATTGTGGTTTTAATTCGCATTTCTCTGATAATTAGTGTGTTAGTTCATTTTCACACTGCTATAAATACCTGAGACTGGGTAATTTATGAAGAAAAGAGGTTTAATTGACTCACAGTTCCCTGGGCTTAACAGGAATCTTGACTGGGAGGCCTTAGGAAACTTACAATCATGACAGAAGGCAAAGGGGAAGCAAGGACCTTCTTCACATGGTGGCAGGAGAGAGAGAGTGAGCAAAGGGAGAAGTGCTACACACTCTCAAAACCATCAGTTTTTGTGAAAACTCACTATGACCAGAACAGCATGGGAGAAACCTGCCCCTGTGATCCAATCACCTCCCACCGGGCACCTCCTCCAACACGTCAGGGTTACAATTCGAGATGAGATGTGGTTAGAGACACAGAGCCAAACCGTATCAAATAGTGATGTTGAACATTTTTTTCATATGCCTGTTGGCTCCCATGAGTACTTTTAAGCTATTATTTTATTGTTTTCTGGTTTTTATTATTGCAGATCTTGAGTCTAATTATCATTTCATGATAAGCAATGCTTTTTCTCTCTTTTTAAAAAAATTTATTTATTATACTTCAAGTTCTAGGGTACATTTGCATAACGTGCAGGTTTGTTACATATGTATACATGTGCCATGTTGGTGTGCTGCACCCCTTAACTCGTCATTTACATTAGGTATATCTCCTAATGCGATCCCTCTCCCATCCCCCCACCCCAGGAAAGGCCCCAGTGTGTGATGTTCCCCTTCCTGTGTCCAAGTGTTTCATTGTTCAATTCCCACCTATGAGTGAGAACATGCGGTGTTTGGCTTTTTGTCCTTGTGATAGTTTGCTGAGAATGATGGTTTCCAGCTTCATCCATGTCCCTACAAAGGACATGAACTTATCATTTTTTATGGCTGCATAGTATTCCATGGTGTATATGTGCCACATTTTCTTAATCTGGTCTATCATTGTTGGACATTTGGGTTGATTCCAAGTCTTTGCTATTGTGAATAGTGCCACAACAAACATACGTGTGCATGTGTCTTTATAGCAGCATGATTTTTAACCTTTTGGGTATATACCCAGTAATGGGATGGCTGGGTCAAATGGTATTTCTAGTTCTAGATTCTTGAGGAATCGCCACACTGTTTTCCACAATGGTTGAACTAGTTTATAGTCCCACCAACAGTGTCAAAGTGTTCCTATTTCTCCACATCCTCTCCAGCACCTGTTGTTTCCTGACTGTTTAATGACTGCCATTCTAACTGGTGTGAGATGGTATCTCATTGTGGTTTTGATTTGCATTTCTCTGATGGCCAGTGATAATGAGCATTTTTCATGTGTCTGTTGGCCGCATAAATTTCGTCTTTTGAGAAGTGTCTGTTCATATCCTTTGCCCAGTTTGTGATGGGGTTGTTTGTTTTTTTCTTGTAAATTTGTTTGAGTTCTTTATAGATTCTGGATATTAGCCCTTTGTCAGATGAGTAGATTGCAAAAATTTCTCCCATTCTATAAGTTGCCTGCTTTTTCTCTAGAATACTTTTAAGGTCTCTTTATGTCAACTACTGCAGTGCCAGAAGGAAAATTTTAATCTGGATTTGTTTTTTTATTTATCCTATTCAGAACTCAGTATCTTCTTTCAGTTCCTTTGAATATTGTCTTTTCTCCATATCCTATACTATCATTTTTGGAATTCTGATAAGATGTATGTTGGACCTACTCATTCTGGGTTTCCTCTCTCAAATTTTCTCTCATACTTTCCATCTCTTTTGCTTCATTCGGAGTTATTTAATCAGGTTTATTTCAACTCATTATTCTTTCTGTAGTTATACCAATCCATTTAGCCGTTTACATGTTTGTCCCATCCCCTGAGGTCTTAATTTAGTGGCTGTATTTTCCAGTTCTAAAATGGCAGTACATCATGCCTGTGCCCAGAATGCTGTTGCCTTCTTTGTTTGCATACTCTGTCTCTAGATGATCTTGTTTATTTCCAGTGGTTGATGACTTAGTTTTATATCTTTGGCCTAGATCTTTCTCCTAAGTTTCTGACTTATATAGATACCCAATTCCTTTGTGACTTATATGTTAAATAGACATCTCAGACTTAAAATATCCAAAATGAAACTCTGTATTTCTCTTGGAAGACTTTCCCCCTGACTCCTCCTCATCTCAGTAAGTGATGCTACTATTTCTCTGGAGATCAAGCCAGAGTCTGAGACTTCATCCTGAATTCCTTTTACTCCCTTTCTGCCTACAACTACCTCTTTTGCCAGCTTTAATGCTTTTAGCTTCTACTTTCTCTCTCTGCTCCCACAAAACCATTTTCATCTCTTACCTGGAAGACTGCAGTTGGCTCATAACCGGCCTCCCTGTGTCCACTTTTGCCTCTTATAATACATTCTCAACATGGCCAATGGAACAATCATCTAAAAACAGACATTAAATCATATCACTAACATGCTTAAAATTCTTCAATGGCTTGTACTTGAACTGCACTTGGTATACAATTCTCCTCCTTCGGAATTCTTTGGTCTTCAAGGTCTTGTGTGGTCTGTCCCTTGCCCATGTCTTTTCAGCTCTCTTCCCCTTGATCATATGTTCCTGCCCCATTTTAGCCATTTGCCACATTCCCCCTGTGTTACCATGTCACTTGATGCCCTCCTTACCTGAAATACTTCTCCCAAATCTTCACATAGTGGCTGTTTCTCAGTTTTTTCTTTTTTTTTTGAGACGGAGTCTCGCTCTGTCACCCAGGCTGGAGTGCAGTGGCACGATCATCGCTCACTGCAAGCTCTGCCTCCCGGGTTCACGCCATTCTCCTGCCTCAGCCTCCCGAGTAGCTGGGACTACAGGTGCCCGCCACCATGCCCGGCTAACTTTTTGTATTATTAGTAGAGACGGGGTTTCACCATGTTAGCCAGGATGGTCTGGATCTCCTGACCTCGTGATCTGCCTGCTTTGGCCTCCCAAAGTGCTGGGATTACAGGCTTGAGCCACCGCTCCCGGCCCTCTCAGCTTTCAAATCTCACTTTAAATGCTATGCCACAGTGATGCCTTCCTTAACCATGGAATTATAATAGGTCCCCTCCCAGATCTCCTCTACATCATGTTTTTCTGTGTCAGCAGACTACTTGTTTTCTTCACAGAACCAAATAACATTGGGTAGTTACTTATTTACTTGCTAGTATCTTTCACCATAGGTTTCAAGTCCTACAAGGGCAAAGCCATTATGTAATTTTTCTCACCACTACACATCCTGTATCTAGCATTGTTTCTGATAGTTTGAGATTCATTCATTTTTCTTTCATTCATACAAGTATTTATTTAGTCCCTATAGCCAGACTCTGCTAGATGTTAGAAATATAACTATGAGCCAAGACAGACATGGTTGCTGCCCTTGCAGAGCCTGTAGTCTTAAGAGTAATACAAGCAATTACAAAGTAGTACAAGTGCTTTAACTGAGGAAGTGTGGGGTAGGAGGGAACACATAGATGGAAACTTAAACCAGTCTTGATATTGCGGGGGGGGGAGGTGCATCAGAGAGGGCTTCCTGGAGGAAGTGACATTGCATCTGAGACCTGATGAATCAATAAAATTTTACCAGATAAAGTAAATAATAAAATCAATAAAAGTTTACCAGATAAAATAAATTAATAATATACACAAAGATTTGGACGTGGGAGAAACTGGTATAACTGAGGAATATAAATTCAGTGTGGCTGGAGCATAAAGGTGAGGAATACTGAGGTGTAAGTTTGTAGGGTTGTCAGTCATGCACTACCTTAATACTATGTTAAGAAATTGAAAGTTTTTCTAACAACAATAAGAAGCATTAAAGGGTTTTTCAGGAGGTGATGGATATGATTATATTTGCATTAAAAATTTCTGAGGCCAAGTTGATTGGGGAGAGATGAGTTTTCTGCTGAGCAATAGACAAGGTATCATGGGATGAACAATTGGGTAAACATTGTTCTCAGATGAATAGCAAATTTTTAAAAATGCTTATTTCATAATGTAGTTATTCACTGGTATTGTAATACAAGTAATAGATTCACTAAAATAAATTAAATTGTATAATTATGTACTCTTTTACTGGGAATAAGAATGGAGGAAGGGGGAAAGAATTATAATAGGGGAATACAGAGAAAGACATTTATAATTTATCAAAATAAAAATTCTGGCTTGTGGCTGTGATTTCTCAGATTTCAAGTCTCAGTTTAATGTTATCACTTCAGCACAATAGCTTTAAAGTTCAAAAAATGTAGATAACCAGCATTTAATTGTAATAATAAAGGTTAGTTTCTATTAACTAATTGATATACCAAGGCAAGGCACCTATGACTAGGAGCTTTCCTGCTACCCATATGCACTCTGGTCCTCTTCTCTGTCTCTGAGCCAGCCTGGCTGTCTTTGAGTGTGACACATAGAGACATCTGTGGCGGGGGAAGGGCTGTACCACCCATAGTGAGAGAGCTGGCTACAGGAGGGAGGGGAGGGAATGTTGATGGCCACAGCGACGTAGTAGAAAATTCCCAAGGAGTGATAGGTTTGAAAGGATGTTCTTGAGGAGCTGAAGTAGGCATGAAAATTCCATTATAACCTTGGAGTTACACAGTGCTTTATGGTTTGAAAGTCCTTTTTTATTCACTATTTATTTGAATGTCACAGTTTCACTTTGATGAATAGGATTATTCCCATTTCTCTGGCAAGAAAAACAAGAGTCTCATTATGTAAACAACTTGTCCCAATCACAAAATTGTGAATGGAGTAAACCAATGTAAATCATACCTTACCAGTTTCATTTTTTTTTTGCAGAAGTTCATCTCTATCTTTTATTTAGTTAGTGCTAGTAGTCTGTACTCAAATTAACCATAGGTTATAAAATGATCTTGAAAAGAAAAACAGAAAATCACTTTACAAAGCATCATTGTGGGGGAATGACACATTCTCTCAAGCTAATCGTCCAAATAAAGGTATTAAGACATTTCATTTTTAATGGAAAATTTCCAAACATGCACTTTATCATTTTCTTTTATCTGTGATAACACGGTGCCCATTTTCTTTAATCATTTTCTTTTATCTGTGGTTAATTTATTCTTTTATCTGTGGTAACACAGTGCCTAGTAGACAGAAGGTAGCCAGTATGTATTGAATTATCATCATAAACAACTGCTATTGTACATGAAACCCTCCTTGATACTTGCAAGCCTCTTTGCCTCTTTCCTGAATGACTCCAAGCTACTGCACATTTACTGGCTTAGTTATTTCTGTTTTTGCCCTTGTTAGGCTGTCACCCTGTTACAACTTTGCATTTATAACAATATCCTTCACTCCCCTGCTA
Organism: Pongo abelii; assembly: GCF_028885655.2. NCBI lineage: Eukaryota > Metazoa > Chordata > Mammalia > Primates > Hominidae > Pongo > Pongo abelii. The sequence continues at coordinate 56,271,475 of NC_071995.2, forward strand.
ACTTGCTATTTGTGATCTTCTGTGGTCTAGGAAACCAAATATTCAAGTTATTTGAATTCAAGTGACTTATTTTATTTCTTCTATTTTCCCTGTGATTGCTTTTCTAATGCTTAAAGGGAGAGTTTAAATTGTTTGCATGAGTGTTAGGATAAGGTGATCCTGCAACAGACTTACTCAAATTGGATTTTGGTATACAGACTCCCTGATGGATGCTTAATATGCTGGGTCTTGTTTCTCCTCAGGGGCTAAAGTTATGGGACCAGAACATGAGATAAACTTAACCCTAAATTATATGCTGTCTATATATTTTAATCAGAAGCTTAAAATCCCTGCAGAATTTGCTTCTGCGAGTCACCGATTTTGAACTCTGTTGCTGTGTCTGATTGCTCATGTAATATTAAACCCTAGTTGAGCCTTAATTTCAAGAAATATGAACCAAACTCTGTAAACGTGGATTTCAAGAACTGCTGAACTATGGGAAGTAGTTTTTTTTTTTTTTTTTACAGTTACTGAAAATGCAAATAATGAACAGTTTCTGAGAGATGTTTCTGAATTCAGCTGTCATTTTTTAAATGGACAGGAATTATTAATGGTTGGCATACTATACCACACATTCCATTTAATTTAATCATATCTCCATTTGAATGTCTGATAGACATTTCAAACAATGCCAAAACAGACTCTTAATTTTATCCTCCCTCACCCTGACCTATTTTCCCCAAACTTTATGTCTCAGTAGAATCATCACCAGCCACCCGTTACTCATGCCCCAAACTTAGAAGTCCTTTTAAATTTCTTCCTTTCCCTCGCCTCCTGTAAGCAACCCATCAGCAAATCTTACTGAAAAAAAAAAAAAATTCGGAGTCTTTCTTTTTCTTTCCAGGTCTTCTGCCACAGCCTTGGAGGAAGTCATCTCCCTGGTCACAGTAGCTCTCTCTTGAACTATTCTCCCCGCCCTAGAGTATATGCTTCTAACACCTGCAGAAGGTGATATATTAAAATTTTCTGAGGATATGCTGGTTGGGGAGAGATTGATGAGTTTTTTCTGTTGAGCAATTGAGTAAGATATCATGGGATGAACAATTGGGTAAATGTTGTTCTGGCCTCTCTCTGCTTCTCACTGCACTTAGAATAAAATAAACACTCCTTACCATCACCATTGGCCTTGGCAACACGGAGTTCATTAGAAGCTCCTATGAGACGTTTTAGTGGAGTTGCGAGAGTGGGCAGCAGAATGCTGAGGGTAGAGGAGCTAATAGCAGTTAGGAGTTATGGCTAACAAGTCATTACTTTCAGAAAGCTGGATATGAAAGGGAGGAGAGAGATAGGAGGCAACAAGAGAGGTTGTAGGGGTTAAGGCAGTGGGTTTTTTGTTTTTTGTTTTTTGTTTTTAGAATGAAAAGACGTAAAGACGTAAGCAAACTTCAGTGGAGAAGGAGAAAGAATAGGAAAACGTCACACATGAGGACAAAGAGATGACTGAGTAATGTCACTGAAGGGGCAAGAAGTGGTGAGTGATTTAGTCTTAGGCTCTGCAATAGCTATCTCTTGTTATGTAACAAATTACCTGAAAATTAAGCAGTTTAAAACAATATTATCTCACACAGTTTCTGGAGATCAGGAATCTGGGAGGTGCTTAGTTGGGCCGTTGTGGCTCAGGAGATCTTGGGAGGTTGCAGTCAGCCTGTTGGCTGAGTTACAGTCTCTGAAAACTGGGCTGGAGCCAGAGCATCTGCTTGCAAGCTGTTGGCAAGAAGCTTCCTCACCCCACGGGCGGAGCTCCCCATAGGGCTGCTTATGAGAAGGTTTAACCTAGAGCACGTGACCCAAGAGACAGTGAGAGAGCCAGTGTTTTTTTTTTTTTTAGATGGAGTCTCGCTCTGTGGCCCGGGCTGGAGTGCAGTGGCGCAATCTCGACTCACTGCAAGCTCTGCCTCCTGGGTTCACACCATTCTCCTGCCTCAGCCTCCCGATTAGCTGGGATTACAGGCACCTGCCACCACGCCCGGCTAATTGTTTTGTATTTTTTCAGTAGAGACGGGGTTTCACCGTTAGCCAGGATGGTCTCATCTCCTGACGTCATGATCCACCCGCCTTGGCCTCCCAAAGTGCTGGGATTACAGGCATGAGCCACCACGCCCGGCCTGCAGTGGCGTCTTTTATAACCCAGTCATGGAGTAACCGCCATCACTTCTGTCATGTTCTGTTGTTCACTCAGATTCACTTTGCTGCAATGTGAGAGGAGATTATAGAGTATGAATCCCAGGAGACAGGGATCACTGGGGTTCATCTCAGAGACTGCCTACCCCAGAACTCAAAAAGAATATCTTTGCTTTGTATGAAAGGAGTGTGAGAGAAAGGGGAGAAAGCTGAGAGAGAGGCTGGCCAGTGGCCCCAGTTTTCTCAGTGAAGTGGAAGGTAAAGTGATGTCCTGAGAGTGAGAAGGCGGGAGAGGCAGACTGAGGAGGGATAGTGAGGTTTAGAGTCACCATTCAGGAGCATGGGAAAGGCGGCCCTTTTATGTGTAGAATGGTCAGGTAGAATGGAGAGCTCAGCTGAGGTGGGAAATAAAAAATGTGCAGAAGCACCAGCGTGCCTCGTTGTGTGATTTTTCTCTCTAAAGTGTAATGAAGCAGAAATGAGGACACTGGATGATTGGTGTGATCCAGGATAGGGCTTTTGTTAAAAGGATGTGGACCAGGCAAAAAGAGCCAGGATAGTCCTAAAAAATATTGGGGAAATGATTGAGGTAATGTATCGTGGAGCTGGAAGGAAGGACTTGAAACACAAGGAAGCTGAAAGATGGTGAGAAAACGGACGGGTGGAGGAACTTAAGGTTTTGATATGGTTGAAGTCCTTTCTTCCACTGAGGACTCTACAACGATTTTTTGATTTACTAAAAGATTTTTCACTTTTCACACAAATCCATCACACATTTTATAAAATAATAAACACTTTCCAATATGGGCGTATGATGATGACATTTGACACATACAAATGGGTCTTGTACACCAATTTTACAAAGGTATTAAATGTGGATTTTTTCTCAGCGTTCCCAGTTTAGAAAATATTTCAGGAAATTAAGTTCTTATAATAAATTTTTAGCAACTGTACAGAACAGTGGTTCTCAAAGTGCGTCCCCTGACCAGCAGTATAGGCACCTCCTGGGAACTTGTTAGAAATGCAAACCGAGGGTCCCACCCAGATCCATTGTGTCAGAAACACTGGGGGTGAGGCCAATCAAGCAGTGTGCTGTAACGACCCTTCAGGTGATTCTGATGCCCACTGAAGTTTGAAAACTAGCTTAAAAGATAATAAAACAACCAAACCAAACCAAACCAAACCAAACCTCAATAGGCCTCTTCCCCCTTCCAGTTTTTAGCGTTTGCTTCAGAATTACTGACAAAAGCTGTTTTTAACTTTGCTGTAGATAGCTCAGTGTTTTAATGCTACCATTAATTACTGGTATATTTAAAAATCTTTATAGTCAGCTTCTTATAACCTACTTCCAGACACTTTTTACTAAAATTTCATAGTGTAAAGTTCACCAAACAAAGTAAAAACCTTATGCTGCAAGAAACAATTTCTCTTTATAAGACATATTTGTAATAGTTGAAATTAAGATTCAGGGCCCTTCTAGATAGTGGATTTGGTCATTCTATTGTCCATAGCAATTTACTTACCAAAGCTTAGCCCATAAAACACAGTTCAAAGAAGATATAGTTCAAACACACAATTATTAACCATGCACTGTATTGATATTGTAACTATTTGAGTGTACTGCCCTAGATATAATTGCTGGATAAACTATTTTTTCCTAAAAGCTTGTGTAAATAAAAAGTGTTGAATTTTAGTTTCCTAAAGTAGAGAAATTATTTATTCAGCAATGTTGAGGAAGGGTCTTCCATACAAATGAATTTTCTAGGAACCTAGCCTATATTTGTGTACTTTTGGCTATTTCTTTTTAGATTTTTATCAATAAAATCAGAAGATAATTTGCTTAGGTTACCAGAGTTTGATTTTTCTCGATTGCAGCTCTGTTTTGAATAAATTTTATAATCTGCTTTTACTGTAATTAAATACATGTTTGTTGAGCACCTACTATTTTCATGAATAGTATTGAGTGGTAAGATGAATAAAAAGATGAATGAGCTATGGTCCCTGCCCTCAAAGAGTTTATAATCTAATGGAAGAGTTGGCTGTGAAAACAACTATCTATAATGCAAGTCCCTAGATTTAAACCCATATTCTTAAGGATTATTGGCAATCCTAGCTTCATTTTTATTCCTGTTAACATATTTCATACTATGTTAGTTGGAATTCAATTGATTGTATGTGACAGGAAGCCAAAACCTACCGGCTTAAGCAAAAAGAGGATTTGTCACTAACATGAGAGAAGGTTCAGAGACAGGGCTGACTTCAAACATGTCCGACTTCAGAGATCAAAGGATATTTATGAGAAGGTGATTTCCCTTCATCTCTCAGCTCTGCCTTCTGTTGTGCTAGCTTCATACAGCTGCAACCATGTGCAATGAATCCAAACCTACCATCCTTTCAGGTTCAGGCCTAGAGGGAAAAAATGAAGATCCCAAAATCCCAGGGAAAAAAATTCTGTTTGTATTATTGGCTTTGATTGGGTAAAACATGCTGATTGGTATAGGCCTGGGTAATCAACTCCACTCCTGCAGAAACCACTTGGACTGAGGTGAGGAAAAAGAGTAATTCTTAAGTAGGAAACAAAAGCACCATTTCCAGAGGGAGATTGAATAGATGCTGAGAGCAAAAACAAGGGCATGCACCCGACATTCTAACCAAGATGTGGCAGTTTCCAAGTATATGTTCTTGTAACTTGTCAGCCTCTACATGACCAATACACTTTTTTCCCTATAGTTTTCAGTGCTTTAACATTTTAAGTCTTCTTGTCTCAGGCCATTTCTATAAAGTATTAGAACCCTGAATAAAGCAATTTAAAAATGTATTGTTATTTTGGAATTTCTAAATGACTATATATTTGATGATATACAGATGAATATTTACTAAGTCAAATTTTTAAAAAATCTCCATATATTACATAGCCATAGTTTTATCTACTGACTATTGTTACAGGTTCTACCTATAGTACTTTGACCTCTTTACCATTTACTTTACATGTAAATATTCTTAGTTGGGAGGACCTATCCCTAACATTTTTTCCTCAAGTGCATTACTTTGCAATGTTCCCTCTCTATCATTCTAATATAAAGTGCATAATGACACCTACATAACAGTTGCACTGGGTTTGTATTTGCTGAATAGCAATTGTTCACATAACTGAATTTGAAGGTTTATATTTGGGTCTTTACAGATGACATTCATTTTAAGCTGCATTCTACATAAATGACTGTAAAAGACCCTATCCCTATTTATCTGCTTAGCTTCAATGCTCCCTTCATTAATATTAGCTCAAGATAACCTAATTTTCTTGAACTTACCCCAATTTTCAGAGCTTTTTATTTTTTTGCAAATTTGCATGATTAGTAAGACTTGCTAGACCTCAAATGGAAATGGCAAATGCTGTGCTCCAGGGAAGCTGGGAAAAGCCAAATTTCAATCCCTTTATCACCAAAGAAAATGAACCTTATGCCAGGAAAGGGCTTAGCTGATATTGTCAGTGGTGAGGTGAGAGAGAAATGAACTATGGAATTAGAATTAAAATTCACAGCATGAATCTGAATATTAGAGAATAACTTACACATCGACCCTTCTGATGTTTAACAGAGAGAAGCATTCAATTTGCATTTCATTAAATATTAGAAATCAGATGGGATACTAGTGTTTTTCTTATTAAAAAACTTATGAAATTACCTTTCAATCATCTATTTAAGAAATTCCAGCACATTCTCCAAATTTATAAAATTGTATATGACATTTCTTATTTACAAGGGCTGTAAGAATTGATGATTATAAAGGATCAGTCTCTTAAAACTAGTTTAGTGGTAAAGTTATTCAGCTTTCATCAATGGTAACAGAAATATTATACCTTATCTTTAGCTCATGAACATGGAAGACTCATGAGACACAGTTCTAATTTATATATACACATTTTTAAAAAGTCATGTTGCCTATGATGTGCAAGTAGAATATTAATTAATATAATTTATTTGTGCTTTTCTTATGTTTTTTTTTCTTTTCTGTTACCCATAGCTATTTTTTAAAAATAAAATATGATTTAGGGGTCATAGGAGTTGTTCTAAATAATTGAGTGATAAAACACTACTATTCTTGTAACTTCAGTTTTTGTTTCTGTGTTTACAACTTGGTACCATTAATGAGCTGACACTCTGATAAATATTATAATTTTATATTTAATTAAGTTGACTATCAGAATCTAGTTAAATTTGGGAAATTTAATAATAGTATTTTACTTTTATTATATTTATACTATATACTTGCTGTACTTGGTAATTTCTTTCATTGAAACTTACTTGTTTGGTATACCTTAGCATACCTTCTTTGTCAATTGAAGGTAATACAATATAATAAACAAATTCAGTTCATATTACCTCATTAAAGGCCTGGAGTTGCTTACTCATTCATCTCACATAATATATGGACACTTTAATACTATCCTTTAAGAAAAAATGACCTAGTTTTGTTGTACAATCCAAAGGATGTCTACAGTAGGATTTTAAAGACTAGTAGAAATATAGGCTCATAACATTGCTGATTGATATGGGACATGTTTTTGTGCAGGGGTTTTGAAATACCTATAAGATTATATTATAATAAAGACTTGAGAATTATACCAGTTCTTAGGAGAATATTTGATAAATTCTTAGAAATTATATAATTCAATGCCCTTGCTTTATAAATAAGAAAACAGATATGCAGGGAGGTTAAAATGCTCATTAGTACAAGAGCTGAATCAGCAAAAATCCTGAGTTTTTAATTTTCTTTTTTGACAGGGTTATTAAATCTATGGATTGATATCTTTATCTGTTTGGAAATTTTTTTGCCATTAAATCTTAAATATTGCTTCTGTCCTATTAACTCTTTCTGAGATTACAACTAAGTGTATGTTAGACATATGCATCCTCCATGTCTTTTACCCTCTCGTCTGTATTTTTCATTCTTTTGTCTCTCTATGCTTTATTCTGGTTAGTTTCTTCTGGCTTACAGTATAGTTCACTAATTTTTGTTTGTTAATATTTAATAGGATATTAATTACAATTTTGCTAACTGTGTGATATACTCATTGGATATACTTCAGTTCATGTAACAATTGTCTTATGTTTTTTCATTTAGATTGCATTCAATTTTTCACTGTTATAAACACAATGCTAGTAAACATATTTGTGCTCAAATTATTTCATTTTAAAATCAGGATTATTAATTTAGTATGCATTCTTAGAAGCTAAATTGCTGGGTGAAGGACATGAATATTTTTAAGTCTCCTGAAACATATTGCTAAATTACCTTTCCTAAGACAAGTTAGATGTTTTAATTCCATATTCAAAATTCTCCCCACTTCTTTGCCATCTTGTTTCCTGGCCAAAATGTTTGTGTCAAGGTAAATACTGTCTTTGGAATAGTCTAATATAGTTAAGAATGACAGTGAAAGACGAATTTTTAACTGTACTGTGTGACTATAATTGAATAGTTTTCCTTAGGACGAAATAAATAATTAGGTCCTATAATGTCTTGCAATGACGTTTGCAAGATGTAAACGTCATTGCAAGATGTTATAGGACCTGATTCTGTCTTGAATTTACTGATGATCTTCTTGATAGCATTTTATAGAATGCGTTTTATTCACATCAGAATTCCCAGGGATTTTTTTTTTTTAGAAATAATTATTATGTTTTTGTATTTTTATATTTTTGGCTATTTTGCCTGACTAAATTGAGGAGGGGACTTAAATGATTAAAAGAGCTTTGGAGTAGGAAGTAGGGGATCTGCTAAGCCTTTCTTAGCCATGTAACTGTATTATAGAAAAGTCATCTCTTCGATCCTCAATTTCCTCCTTTGTGAAATAGAGACAAACTGTTTTTGTGTGCTTATAGTTGTCTGACATTGTTTAGCCATGGGCAAACTTCTTCTGTTCATGTTTGAAGGGGGGAAAAACTAAAATAAAACAGCAAGAATAACAAAAATATCCTAGTCTTTTCTTTGCAGTAAAATGGGGAAACTAAAGTATCTTAAAGTCGTGAAAGTACTTTAAATTCCTAGGATGAGAGGAAGCATTTAATAAAAAATAAAGATAGGTGAAACTATTTTTAAAATGCATAATTGGAGTAAATGCAGATTCAGACATACTAATTATCAAAGTCAAGAATATTAAGTTATTGAGTGGAATTTAATGGTACTATTTGAAAGTCATGACATTTTGTTTGATGTGCTGGGCCTAATTTATATGTAAATATAGGCTCTGTAGTATTGCCTAGATATTTAAGTACTGTCTTAATGGTTTATTCTGGGAAACTGATGTATATCTCTGCTTGAACATTGTACTTGAACTCTGTAAAACTATTTTAGCATGTATATGAAAAATACAAAGAAGAGGCACAGTGGTTTTGGAAATGCTCTGGTTGAAATAGGTTCTAAAAATGCTGAGGTATGTAATTATAATTACTTTTTGGTAAAGTTACTTTTGCACCAACTCTGGAGTTTTGTAAGAGAATTGGCAGCTGAAATGAGCACACATGAGAGTTTTATGGTGACCTGCAGTAGTTAAGAAGCCCCTGGCCAATGACAGCGTACAGAAAATGCAACCCCAAAGTGTGGGCTTCTTGGCATATTGAGTATTTTAAGCTGAAGGGTATTTAGAAAATCTCAGAGTAGAAAAGTCTCTCTGAACTTCTCTCTTATAGACCCTTATGTGACAGGGTCCCACCCTGTCCAGAGGGAAGGAGTGTTACACAGAGAGGCCGAGAAGAATCTGAACAAACAGGCCTTGCTAAGCTCCCTTCAGTTGATCATCAGTAGGTCATACCCTCTTTTTGTCCAGTCATACTTCTACATGACTTTCCATTCTTCATCAAACCCAAACATTAAAATGCATCAATACACATTGAAAGAGGCCACATATAAATATGAAATTGAGTCGTCTGTTTTCACTGGCTCTTTGGGTCTTCATCTGTGAAGGCTCCCGTGTCATGGGAAAAATTGTTCAGATAAATTTGTTATGCTTTTCTCTTATTAATCTGTGTTTGTTACAGGGGTGTCAGCCATGACCCTTGTGATGGGTGAGGAGAAGAAATTACTTTTTCTCCTCTATACCTACACGGGGATACGTAATTCTATACCCTAACTCCAAAACCTCTTGGGGGTATACTTGACATTCAACTGAATTCTGACCAATTTATAATAGAAAAAATAGAAAAATGGAGTAATAGAATTTATCATCTGTGATTACTTGATCAGACCTTTGTATTTCCCCGAATATAAAGATTCAGATCCACAGACATAGTATGGACATTTGCTTAGTTTAATGTTTCTGAACCATCTTTGTTGTGTGATAAGCCTGTGCTCTTGCTTAATGATTTCATTACTCATCACAGCTAGTTATCAATTCACCCCCCATTGCCAAAGCATCTGCTTTTTGCAGTAGTAAAAAGCAAGATTACAAAAGGGGCATTTGGGGTAACTGACATTTGTCATTCAGCTGAGGGTGGTTCTTCAAGGGTTTTGAAAGTGCCCAGGACAAGAAAACCTTTGTTTGGGATACACATACCTGCAATTGTAATTCCCAGAAATGTAACTCTATGCTGATGGACCACTGACTTTTGTATTTTTAATAAATGGAGCATAATATTAACCACAAATCTTTGTTCCAGTAACCATGTCATGAACAAACGCATCAATACACAGTGAAAGAGGTCACATATAAAGTTGAAATTAAAGTTGTCTTTGTATAGTCAAAAAATCTAAACCTGGGGATAAAAATGACACCTGTGCCCTACATATCACTCAAAAGAAAGAAGTAAGTTTCAGAAGTTAGGGGGATAAAGACGGGTATTTCAAAAATAAAGTTTGGCTGAAAATGTAAAAAGCCACAGGGACATCACGACCTGGAATGGCTGTAATTAACATGTAAAGCCTTCCACATTGACTTCTGAGGGCTGTTCTTTTATCTGCAGTCTGCAGGCTGAAGGCAAACAGTTTTGGAATGCAGATCCAATCACACAGGTCTGTAATTTTGGGGATGATTGAGGTGTTAATTGCTCTAGGATTTTGATGGCCAAATGTGGTTTAACCAGGATTGTTAACTATGCTCTCATAAGACACTCTTCTCTTTTTAGTAGAGTTGAAATTTCCCTGGGAAACTCGAAGTCAGAAATTGCTAATGAAATTCCAGTCTCTGATAAATGTCCACACAGGGGTGTAGCAACTTAAAAGATTCCAAATAGAACAAGCAGATAACTGAGGGCTGATTATTATTAAAGGATTATTTAGTTTTATGAAAGTTTTACTATGGAGTTTCTTGGATCTTCTAACAATTATCAGATACTAGGGGAGGTAGGGTAAAGACAGAGAAACTTAACCTAAAGTGTTAGAAATGATTCACATCAGGTGATCTATTGCAGATGAGAACAAAATATGCCTGAAATTAAGTGGAAGAATCAGGTTTGACATGTGCCCAATTTCCAGTAGCTAATTTATGAAGTTGAGCGCCTCCTGTAGGAAAGGCAATGTGTAACTGACCACACGATGGCACCTCTTGGTACCTTCTTTGGCCAATGTAGATGATTGTGTGTGTTACATGATTGTGATTACATAATTGTAATTGTTACATGATTGTAATTGTTACATGATTGTGATTGGCCAGGGCGATTGTTATCGTTACATGAAGACTACCGTTTGGATTCAAATTTTGGTTTTGGCCTGAGTTACTTTGGGGTAATAATTAATTATTTTAAATTGCTTTTATGTGAGTCAGTGGTAGACTTGGCTTTGTTGGTTTGGTTGCCCACCACAACCTTTGGTTGGAAAAATCTAACAAATCACAGGTAATTTCTTTTGAAAGTCCCAAATTGGTGAAGACAAATTTTTGGTAAAATCTAACAGGAGTTAAATTCATAAATTTTTCAACCTAAGAAGTATTTGCTTTTTCCTGAGGGCTTCCATATCTCTCTCATTTGAGGGCAAATAATAATTAATACTGTTTGTGTGGGGAAGAGGAATGGCTGGTGGAAAATTCTTTGGCTTTGATTTTGTTCAAGATAAGCAAAAGTCAGAAAAATTTTAAATTAATACCTTGTTCACTTCATGCAAACAAAAAAAATCCTTAAACAAATATAAAGAAAAATCCCCATGCATTTCTGTTTCCTTCACAAATATTGAAACTACAAAAAAAGTTTGAATTTTTTAATTTGACCACATTCTCTTCACTACTCCTAAGAATATATCATCTTTCCATTCCTTCTTTTAGCTTTTCATCTATGAATAGTAAAATAAGCTTCACATACTCGGTTCTGAGAGAGGTCCCTGCTTACAGGAAACAGTATAGAAAAGTTAATATACAGGTTCAATTCTTTGAAGGATGCAATAGGTTAGAAAAGATAAAAACTTGCTCATTATTCAACATAGATCTCCTTCATTTTAAAACAAAATTTCTTGGTTATATATCAGTTTTACTAATGTTTATTTTTTGTAGTTCAGAGTGTTACCCATAACACAAAATACCCATTTGAATCAGACCAATTAATTCCTCTATGTCCTGTCCATTGAAAACAGAATCACTGTCTTGGATGTTACAGAACAAAGTTGTGCCCTAATAGCCAGCAAGTCCTAGGGTGATGGGAGTAAGTACTGTTTAGAGTTTCGCAGTGCTGTTTTTGAAGTTGTATTTTGAAGCTCTTAAACTTGGGTACTCTGTCTTATTGTTTCCAAAGATGGACCTGGTGTGCATGTTCATAATGTTAAATAGCACAGTGGTGTTAAACATCAATGCATAGTGTTGCTGGGTGCCAGGGCAGGACCGCATGCTAAATATCGCTTTAGGAAAAATGTATTTACACACATGCTGACAGTTCATTTCCAGGTGGGAGCCTCATGTCTGCCCCATACACTGCAACTTCAATCTTCCCACTGTGAAATTTTAGACAGCTTGTCTGCGGAGGCTCTGCCAGACCTATTAATATTTATACATTCCATTCATACTCCAGTCAGAGCGTATAAGTTGCAGATCTTTCTGATTTGGAAGTTATTAAGATTCATGACCCCTTTAGTTATTTACTTCTCACGGTCTAGGAGCCTTTGCAATCAGCTTACATTTAAGAAGAAAGCACAAATCATTACTGTTCAAATATTGTCCTGTATTGTGACCATTTGTAGTCCATCAAAAGAGTGTTAAGAACTTTAATGCATTCATTTATCTCAAGACACAGGTTATTAGATGAGGCATTCTTCTCCTGGAAAGGGATAGAATAGCAGTGTTTCTTACACCAGAAATTGCTTTTTTAATTCCAAATTGGGGACTCTCACTGAAGCTTCATATGTTATTAAGAAGCAATAGCTAATCAATTTTTTCTTCTTGAGAGCAGACATTGATTGAACAAATGATGCAGGTGATGTACCAGATAGAACAGAACAAAAGACAATCAAATTTTTAGGTGCATATTAGGCCTGTCTCTGGAGAAGCTCTATTTTCTTAATGTAGTAAGTCTTATGTGTCTCTGGTTTACAACGTGTTGTGAAATTTGAGATAGGTCTTATATTTAATTAACTTGTGGGATTATTTGATATGTTTTATTAGTAGCTATAAGTCATTTAATCCTATTCTATAAAAATAGTCTTATTCTATTGGAAGAAAAGACTGAGAACATTAGAAGAAAATGTGTGGAGAGGAAAAAGGGGAAATTAATATTTGTTCAGTGTTTACTGTGGATGAAGCATTTTACATTTATTAATTATTTTGAACCTTACAACAGCCCATGAGGTGGGTATTATGATCCCATTTGCTGACCAGAAATGGAATCTTAAAAAAGTCAAGAGGCTTACCCAAAATCACACATTTAGTAGGGTTCGTGGGGGAACTGCAGCTCCACAGTGGCTGAGCTGGTTTTTCTTTCGGAAGAACTAGAGAAAAACAATTGTCCCACAATAGGCACAAGGCCTTAGCACCGGCCTTCTCAACTATCTCAACTAAAATAGGACACTATGGTGATTCATGTTTAAATTTATTCAGTGTTTAGTAAATTTTGTAACACGTTGAAATGGGTGAGATAAACTTGAGGGAAAAATGCTCAACAAAACAATTCCTTTTATATTAAAAATAAACCAAGAACAACAAAATAAAGCATGAAAATAATTACATATCAAAGTCAGAGGAGGCTTTGAAATGCTGTTTATTTGGGCACGTGACAAGTTTTTAATTTTTTGTTGCTTTTCAAGATTACCATCTTTTTGTCCATCTGGTTTTCTGAAGAGTGGGCAGAGGATGAAGAACTGACAAGATTAAATACAAGTTTACAGCCTCAATTTTACTTTCTATTTGTGTTCTTTTTCTGGTATCACCTGGCTTAATGAGAAGTAGCCATTTGATGAGGACAGGCTTTATTCTTGAGAAGCACTCTCTTTCCTTTCAAGGTTAAGTTTAAACACAAAATCCTTCTGTTTCATTCAAGTTCTGGCATTCACAGCCTGTGAGGTCACTTTAAGACATCTCGGGTTTTGTTGTGACAAAGAAAAATAACCCAGGTTTTGTGCACCCAGGTACAAACCTAATTTGGTGATTCCTAAAATTTTCTGTCAGCTTTCTGTAGGCAGGAGATTAAAAAAGGTAGCTGTTTAATCTCTGTTTAATCCTCAAAGTATGTGCCAAAAAAGGATTTTTCATATGATAGTGAAAATAGCTCTTTCATGCATATTTTCACCAGCAAAAGGTTTAAGTAGGATTTTGAAATATCTTCAATCACCCCTTTACCTATCTGAGTTATTCTTATTTCAATGATGCCATTGGCACCTTGTCAGAGGTGTTCGGGGACAGAGGCATTCTAGTAGGAAATTTAGAAGTAAAAGAGAGATGAGATAACTTTGTTACCCATCTGAATCATAATTGTGTTTTAAGAAGCTGATGGTACTTCAGGAACACTAAAATATGGATATCTAGCATATTGTTATTATTAGGATTATTTACCATTGTAATATTGTTAATTGCTGTCACCGAGCTACTGTGCAACAAAGCCTTAAACCCAACTCTCGTATTTCTGAGCCCAGAGCCCAAGCTTTCCTAACCACCGTATTATATTGTTTCTTTGACCCTCCTTCTCCAGCCACCCAGCCCTCACTCCAGGCCAGCTAATTGCAGCTTCTTGCAGAATTTCCTCATCATGACACATCTGTTCTGATTTGTAGCTCTCTGTATATGTGATGGTCCCACCTGCTGGGCTGTCAACTCTTTGAAAATAGGGTCAATGCCTTATATATTACTGTATTTTAAGCCATGAATGTAACAGAAATGCAGATTCGGTCACTCGTCACTTGCACAGTCTAATTAACAGCGAGGTCTGATATAAAGAAAGTGACTTTTGGCCAGTGCAGTGGCTCATGCCTGTAATTTGAGCATTTTAGGAGGCCGGGATGGGCAGATTGCTTGAGGCTAGAAATTCAAGAGCAGCCTGGGCAACATGGTGAAATCTCATCTCTACCCTAAATAAATAAATAAATAAATAAGCCAGGTGTGGTGGTGTGCACCTGTAGTCCCAGATACTGAGAAGGATCATGTGAGCCTGGGAGATGGATCGAGGCTGCAGTGAGCCATGATCATGCTACTGCATTCCAGTCTGGGCAACAGAGTGAGACCCTGTCTCAAAAAAAACAAAAACGAAAACAAAAAAAAAAACCAAGAACAAAATTAAAAACAAAGCAATTATTTATTCCAAAGCTAGCTTAGGGGAAGAAGTACAGGCTTCCTACCTTAAAGGTATTGCTTCCCTTCTGGGGCAGAAAGCAAGGGCTTTTAAAGGGGAACTTGGCATGAACGGCACACAGGGAGGGATGCAACAGGTGGGGATCTATGTGACTTCATGCCTTATCCATCGAGTGGTCAGCCTGGCGTCATCGAGGACAGAACTAGATTGTAAAGTGGCCATTGTTTCAAGATGCTCTACCAGTGGGAAAGAGTTTCATAGCAGGCTTACTTTAAGTTGTAAATTGCTCAAGGCAATTTCCTGGTGGGAGAGGTCTCAGCTCTGAAGCTTCTAAGCACACAGTTAGATGAACTTGCCTTGTAGGGAGTGTCTGGTGAAGGGAAGATAAAAGGTTATAATTACATTTCTAAAGAGCCAAGTAGGAAGTGGGGAACAGGGGAAGAGGAGGAAAGAGGAAGAAAAAAATAATTAACAAATAACTCATTCTTTTTTTCTTAGAAAAATGGGGGTTCTTGATTACATTAGTGGGTAGTTTCCATTTTCTTGGCACAGAATTGTCTCTTCATAAACGTTTGTTTAGTGAATGATTACTCTCCTGAATAGTTACTATTTTATAATTTTATTCTTTAATGCACATTTTTGGAATACAAAACTTCAGAAATAGAATGAACGTTTTTAATAATTGTCAGGCTTCACACAGAAAGAGGAGACAAGTTAAGTAAACTCATCTTTGAAAAGGACTTTTAAGACTCTCCCCCAACCAGCACAAAACACAGGAAGAGGAAGGAGTAAAGCAAACCTGTGGCTTTGGGAGACACCTACTGCCAGAAAGGATCGCAGTTTGGGGTGGAAATATTTTTGATACCCAGGTTGGTGTTGTGCCAATTGTAACAGTTGGCAAATGCAACAGTTTTCATTGTATTTGCTTTTAAGAAAATATTCACATCCCTTTGAGTACAGGTTCCCTGTAGTATCTAAATCAATAGTGCCTTTAGACTCCATGTGACATTAATCCAACAAAAAAATCAGGTTCTCGTGCACCCAGATTTCTACTTGTACCTGTCACAATCAATTAAATTGATAGTGATTACAGAGAGATTACTTGGCTTGCTGAAGACCACATGGCCAGGAAGAAGGTTCATGGCCAGAGCCCAGGCCTTTTGCTCCAGTGTACTTTACATTTACCAGCTGCCTCTGGGCTAGAAAAACTGCAGTTGTGTTTTCTGCTCTTACTTCAAGAGGTTGTTATATATCATGAGGTTAAGTACCCGATAGTTGTAGGCAGACAGTAATATATACAAATGAATAGTACTAATATTAAATCTAACAGATTAACAACAAGCTTTCCCCTCTGTAGACTCAACCAGGCAAATCTGGCCTGTTTAAGTTTGCTGAACTGTCTAATTCCAGGAAAAATCTGCCTTAAAAAATCTCAAGCACCCAAGCTGTGAAAATAAAAATTAAAAGAACTTATGTCCCATTGATGTTTAAGAATAAACAGACTTTTAGAAAACTCAGTGTTATGGCAAAAAAGAGATTGAAAAAAGATATCTGTGAGTTCAAAATTTTGGGGGTAGTTTTTTCTTTTACCTTTTCATTTCATCAGCCTGCCTCTATCCACAATGGTAATTCTTTATTTTTTTTCCCTAGGTTTAACTTTTTTCCTCCCAACTCAAGAAAGTCTTACTGAGAGAAAATGCTTTGCAGAATTGTTTAATTATCACTAGATTTCTCAAAAAAAAAAAAAAAAAGTGTGACAGGGACTAATAATTCAGATTCAATGTTCATTCTCTTTTATCTACCACAATAGAACCACCGGTTTTTAGCTGTGCACCTGGCTTCTAGAACAAAAACTCTATTTCCAAACCTACCTTTTAGCCAGGTGTGACCGTGTGACTAATCACTGGCCAGTGAGATATGAGGAGCAGAGACGTGTTGGACTTCTGAAACTCTTATCTCCTGAAAGCGGGTGGGAATAGTGTTCTCCCTTTTCTCACCCTCTTTCTTCATCCTGCTGCTCAAAATGTGGATTAAGATGAGCTACTTTGCACCAGGTAGATGAGAACAGAAACCTGAGGCTGTTGGAACCTGGGTCTTTTTTTGCATGTGACGGGGTTTTGCTCTGTTGCCCAGGCTGGAGTACAGTGGCATGATCATAGCTCACTGCAGCCCTGAACTCCTGGGCTCAAGTTTTCCATCCTGCCTCAGTTTTCCAAAGTGTGAGGACTACAGGTGTGAGACACTACATCCAGATGAGCCTAGATCTTTTAATAAATTTGCAAAACAGGGCTGTCCTACCAGCTTTCATGACTAGAAAGAAATGAACTTTCTGTCTTAAGACACTGCTATTTTAGGCCTATTAAACATGTAGCCAAATTTATATATCCCCTAATATAAATGCAGAGAAGGTGGCAGATTATTTCCAGATCAGAAATGAGTTTGAGGGCTGGGCACGGTGGCTCATGCCTGTAATCACAGCACTTTGGGAGGCTGAGGCAGGTGGATCACGAGGTCAGGAGATGGAGACCATCCTGGCTAACACGGTGAAACCCCGTCTACTAAAAATACAAAGTATTAGCTGGGTGTGGTGGCCTGTCCCTGTAGTCCCAGTTACTCAGGAGGCTGAGGTAGGAGAATAGCTTGAACCAGGGAGGCAGAGGTTGTGGTGAGCCGAGATTGTGCCACTGCACTCCAGCTTGTGCGACAAGAGTGAGACTCCGTCTCAAAAAAAAAAAAAAGTAAAGAAATGAGTTTGAAATAAAATAATGATAAGATAGAGTAAGAAAATTATCTTGTCCATATACTGACTATTCTATCGTGGCTAAACTTACAATAATGACTTGAATATCTGTTGATGGACAAAAGCAAAGAGAGAATTCAAAACTGTGAATCAAGGTTTATTTTATTACATATTAGCACCAAAAAACTAGGTATTTAAGTCTTCTACAATAATTTCATTCAGGTCAGGTCTATATTTCAAGCAATGGGCATTACTGATGGACTGTTTCATCAGGACAACAACAATCAACTATCTAATTTATCTTGTGTTTGAGAGAAGAATGCTTGCTGTTAATGAGGAATCCTACGTTTTCAAGATGAGGGCTTTAGAAGGAATATCTGACCTGTTAATAGTTTGAAAAGACTTTAAACCAATCTCAAGTCGCAGCAAATCTCAAACTTTGTAATTAAATTAAGCAAATGTTCATGCATTGTTTTTAATTTGTGTTGTATTGAAAAGCTTAGGAAAAGAAAACTATCTGAGGAGATTAGGAGCCAGGGTGGGCAAGCCTGAATCTCACAGCAAGGAAGGAGGAACCAAAGTGTGATGAATCTCACAGAGTGTGATTATAAAGTTATGAGACAGATACCCATGAGAATAAATGAACATTGACTTACAGACTAGATGGTTGCAACTTCATAGCTTCCTAGGGAATTTTACTATGTTTACTATCTTACTTACATAGTCTGTTTTTAGCCTGTGTCAACCATATAGGCTATCAAACTTGTGGCAAAGCTAGACTTTTTAATTTCCTGCCTTTCCCAAAGTAACAAGTTAGTTATTTTCCAGTCTGTATGATGGTTTGGAAAATACAATAAACTAAACATGCTCTTGCAGACACATGCGTGTGTACACACACACACACTTGCTCATCTATAGTAAATGTCTCTTGATTTTGATGAAGCACTGGATGCCGTGCTTGTACATTTCCTTACACATTCACTAATGTGGTTCCCACCACTATCTGTGAGATGGGTATTTTATTATCCCCAACTTATAGATGAAAAAACAGCGACCATTTTTTGAGTGCTCTCTATGTGTAAAGTGCTTCAAATACATCATTCCATTATTTATGTGTGTATTTTGATGCATTTAGTTTTTAATCTTTAAAGCTAGGTACATTGAGTGCTTTTTTTTTTTGAGACAGTCTCGCTGTGTGGCCTAGGCTGGAGTGCAGTGGTGTGATCTTGGCTCACTGCAACATCCGCCTCCTGGGTTCAAGTGATTCTCCTGCCTCAGCCTCCTGAGTAGCTGGGATTACAGGCTCGCGCAACCATGCCCAGCTAATTTTTGTATTTTTAGTAGAGATGGGGTTTTACCATGTCGGCTAGGCTGGTCTTGAACTCCTGACCTTGGGTGATCTGCCCACCTTGGCCTCCCATAGTGCTGGGATTACAGGCAGGAACCACTGCACTCAGCCAATTTTTGGTTTTTATGAAGGTGATTTTTGGGTGTCCTTGTGGGGGAATGATTGGTGGAGACTTCTATTCCTGTATCTTGCCAAAAATCCCCCAATTTTTAAATTGTATATATTTAAGGCATACAACATGATGTTTTGACATAGTGAAATAATTACTACAGTCAAACCAATTACTATATCCATTATCTCACATAATTACCTTTTTTAATGTCATAAGAGCACCTAAAATCTACTCTCTTAGGAAATTTGCAATATACAGCACAATATGATTAACCATAGTCTTCATGCTGGACAGGTATATCTTGTTTTATTGCACTTCACAGATATTACATTTTTTACAAAGTAAAGGTTTGTGTGGCAACCCTGCTTCAAGCAAGTCAATGGGCACCATTTTTCCAACAGCATGTGCTCACTTCATGTCTCTGTTTCACATTTTGGTAATTCTTGCAATATTTTAAACTTTTTCACTAATATTATATCTGTTATGGTTATCTGTGATTAGTGATCTTTGATGTTACTATGGTAATTGTTTTGAGGCTGCATGAACTATGCCCATTTAAGATAACAAACTTACTCAGTAAATATGTGTGTTTTGACTGCTCCATCAACTTGTGCCGCCATTCCTCTCCCTCTCCTTGGGCCTCCCTATTCCCTGAGACACAGCAATATTGAAATTAAGCCAGTTAATAACCCTATAATATCCTCTAAGTGTTGAAGTCAAAGAAAGAGCTGTATGTCTTTAAATGAAAAGCTAGAAATTATTAAGCTTAGCTTGGAAGACATGTTGAAAGCTGAGACAGGCTGAAAGCTAGACATCTGTGCCAAGCAGTTAGCCAAGTTGTGAATGTAAAGGGAAAGTTCTTAGAGGAAATTAAAAATTATATTCCAGGAAACACACAAGAAAGCAAAACAGCCTTATTGCCTATATGGAGAAAAGTTTGAGTGGTCTGAATAGAAGATCCACCCAGCTACATCATTTTCTTAAGACAAAGCCTAATTCAGAGAAAGGCTTTAACTTTCTCCAATTCTGTGAAGGCTGAGTGAGGTGAGGAAGCTGCAGAAGAAAAGTTTGAAGCTAGTAGCAGTTGTTTCATGGAGTTTAAGGAAAGAAGCCATCTCTATAACATAAAAGTGCAAGGTGAAGCACCAAATGCTGTTGTAGAAGCTGCAGCAAGCTATCTAGAAGATCTAGCTAGGATCATTGATGAAAGTGACTACATTAGACAGCAGATTTTCAATGTAGATGAAACACCCTTTTATTGAAAGAAGATGCCATCTAGGACTTTCATCATTAGAGAGGAGAAGGCAATGCCTGACTTCAAAGTGACAAAGGACAGGCTGACTCTCTTGTGTTAACTTTAAGTTGAAGCCTATGTTCATTTATCATTCTGAAAATTCTAGGGCTCTTAGGAAGTATATTAAATATATTCTCCCTGAGCTTTCTGAATGGAACAACAAAGCCTGAATGATAGCCCATCTCTTGACAGCATGGTTTACTGAACATTTTAGGCCCATTGTTGAGACCTACTGTTCAGAAAAAAGATTCCTTTCAAAATATTTCTGCTCATTGACAATGGACTTAAGTCGCTCAACAGCTCTGATGGAGATACACAAGGAGATTAATGTTTTCATGCCTGCTAACACAACACCCATTCTGTAGCTCATGAACTAAGAAGTAATTCTGACTTTCAAGTCTTATTATTTAAGGGATACATTTTATAAGACTATAGCTGCCATAAATAGTGATTCCTCTAATAAATCTGGGTGGAGTAATTAAAAATCTTCTGGAAAGGATTCACAATTTTAAATGTCATTAAGAACATACTTTGTGATTCACAAGAGGAGGTCCAAATATCAACTTTAACAGGAGTTTGGAAGAAGCTGATTTTTAACTCTCATGGATTAATTTGATGGGTTCAGGACTACAGTGGAGGAAGTACTGCAGATGCAGAAATACAGAGCTAGAATTAAACATAGAGCCCGAGCATATGACTGAATTGCTGCAATCTCATGATAAAACGAACAATTGAGGAGTCACTTCTTATGGATGAACAAAGATTTCTTGAGGTGCAATCTGCTTCTGGTGAAGATGCTGTGAACATTGTTCAAATGACCATAAAGGATTTAGAGTATTACATAAAGTTAGTTGATAAAGCAGTGGTTTGAAAGGGTTGACTCTAGTTCTGAAAGAAGTTCTACTGTGGGTAAAATGCTATCAAATAGCATTGAATGCTACAGAGAAATCTTTCATGATAGGGAGAGTCAATCTATATGGCAAACTTCATTGTCTTGTTTTAAAAAATTGCCTCAGCCACCTGAAGCTTCAGCAATCCCCACCCTCATTAGTCAGCAGCCATTAACACTGAGGCAAAACTCTCCATCAGCAAAAAGATTACAACTTGCTGAAAGACTCAGATGATCATTAGCATTTTTTAGCAATACAGTATTTTAAAATTAAGGTGTGGACATTGGTTTGTGTAGACATAATGCCATTGCACACTTAATAGGCTAAAGTATAGTGTAAATGATTCTATATGCACTAGGAAACCAAAAAACTCAAGTGACATATTTTATTGCCACATTTGCTTTATTGCAATGATCTGAAACAAAACCTGCAGTGTCTTCAAGGTATGCCTCTAGTTTAGAGCCCTAGATGTACTCATTCTACATAACTACAACTTTGTACTCTTTCACCCACTTTTTCCTATCTGTTCTTTTCTTCCCTGCCACCTCTAGTAAGCACAGTTCTACTCTGTTTTTGTGTATTTGACTTAAAAAAAGTCTACATATAAAAGAGATCATGCAGTATTTTTCTTTCTGTGTCTGGCTTATTTTTATTAACTTAACCTGTCCTCCAGTTTCATCTATGTTGTTACAAATAGCAGGATCTTCTTTTTAAAACCCGAATAATATTCTTTTTAAATATTTATTTATTTTTTAATTTCAATAGCTTTTGGGGTATAAGTGGATTTTGGTTACATGGATGAATTGTATAGTGGTGAATTCTGAGATTTTAGTGCACCCATCACCCGAGTAGTGTACATTGTACCTAAAGTGTATTTTTTTTAATCCTTGGAAAGCTGAATAGTATTTTGATATATACATGTATACACACCACAATTTCTTTATCTAGTTATCCATTAGTGGGCATTTAAGTTGTTCACATATCTTGACCTACATAAGACCTGGACTGTAAAACTCCTAGAAGAAAACACAGGAAAAAGTTCTGTGATATTAGTTTTGGCAATGATTTTTAAAATGTAATACCAAAAGCACAGGCAACAAATGCAAAAATAAACAAATGGGACTACATCAAACTAAAAAGCTTCTGTCCAGCAAAAGCAACAATCAATAATATGAAAAGGCACCCTATGGACTGGGAGAAAATATTTGTGAACCATATATCTGATAAGGGGTTAATACCAAAATGTACGAGTAACTCACACAGCTCAGTAACATAAAGACAATCCAATTAAAAATTAGGCAAAGGACATGAAAAGGCATTTCTTTAGAGAAGACATACAAATGGCCAAAAGGTATATGAAAAGATGATCAACATCCTTAATCATCTGGGAGATGCAAACTGGATATCACCTCATACATGTTAGGATGACTGTTACCAAATGACATGAGATAACAAGTGTTAGCGAAGGCACGGAGAAAAGGGAACCCTAGTACACTGTTGATGGAATGTAAATTGGTATGGCCGTTATGGAACGCACTATGGAGGCATTAAAAAGTAAACATAGAATTACTATATGATCCAGCAATTCTACTTCTTGGGTATATACCCAAAGGAAGTGAAATCAGCACCTCGTAAAGATATTTGTGCTTCTGGGGCAGCATTGTTCACAACAGCCAAGACACGGATACTTTATCCCGTTTAGTATTTACCTCTGCAGTAGTATTTACCTCTGCAGTAGTATTTACACCATTTTTGCAGACAAAAGAACACTGAGTCTGAGAGAGGGGAAGTAATGTGCCCAAGGGTGCACGATGGGATTCATCTCTGTCATCACCCAGTCTGGTGCCTCTTCACAAGCCTGCTCCTGCCTCTCCGTCATGCCTCACTACCTCATCACCCAACACAAACAGCCTCAAGAAGTTAAGGAACCAATCTGTCTCAGAATTATCTGACAGTTGAATGAAGAATTCTGACTTTGGCCTCTATCTACTTTTATAGACTGTGTTGATTATTATGTGCTAACTGAAAGCAAGATTCCACTATTATTTTTAAAGGTAGATTAAAATAGAGGATGGAAATAAATAAGAAGTAAACACTTTGGTAAATTTTGCTTGCCAACATTTATTCTGAGCTGAGAATTTCACATGCAATTGATGTCTAATAATATACACATTCAAAAGAAATAAATGAAATAAGGAATAAATGAAAAGAGCAAAATACGCATTTAACCCTGCCCAGCCATTCTTTTGGACACCAGTGGTTCGGATGCAAATATGGATCTACATGTTTCAGTGGAGTTACATTTAGGGTTCACTTATTATTTAATTTAGTATATATTAGAATTGAGCACATATTTCATAAATCACATTACATAAACACGTGAAGCTAGGACCCCTGTATGACTCATCATTGTAGTTACTAGAATGCCCAGCAGAGAACCTTGCAGGCTTGTATAATAATGAGTGAAGAAGAATGCATCTTCAACTTTCTAATTCCTGGCTCAGTTTTTTTGTTACATTTAGTTATACATGTGATGTAAAGGAGACATTTGAGATAATTATCAAAAAATAAATAATAATTGTTTCTACTCCCAATTTTTTGTAACATCTATATTATTAAAGCAAAAAATTATTTCAGGTTTTTAGTTTTTATAGAAGAAAATGTTCTTAGGGTTCTGCTTTGGTTTTATTTAGTCATTGTGAAAATTGCCTCATCTTTACTTTGTGTAGATGTCCCAGATAATTGTGAATATTTCTTTAACCAGGTCATCTGGCCAGTGGTAATGTTGAGTGATAAGGAGAGGCCATGAGAGTTAAAGAATGTTGAGTCATTGTCTTTTTTGCACTCCAGTGAATATGTTCTTAAGGATTATTATTATTTTTTGAACCTATGTTGAAAGCAATAATATAAGACCTCTAGTTATTTCTTGCTCTGAATCATGTTTGGCAAAGCCAGACATTGTGAGGATAAACACTATGCTCTATTTGTGGCTTTCAGTTCTCATCTGAAAAATTATTGAGGATTCCAGTCATGGTACATCCCAGAGCAGAAATTGTCAGCCACACTATTGTCAATGTGCCAAATATTCCTAGGAAGTCTGCAAGTTTTTTATACTGGAAAATTACATTGTGAAGAACAAATTCATCTTTTTTTTTTTTTCTACTGTGGACAATAGTTGAATTGAACCAAGAGAATCTTGTCAGGGATTTCTTGATAAAGGGCTGCACTGCTTCCACATCTAGGCTTAACCCCTTGGAGAACATCCTCGATAGATTTATGCAGAAAATGCAGGCATGCTAATGAGGTGAAACTGCAAGACATACTCAATAGAAACACAGCGAATTCTTGAGCTAATTGCTACCAGTCTGACTTAAGTAAGATAAGTGAGAGGCATGGTAGGTGCTCTTCTACCCTGAAAATCCTGTTTGCTTTTCTGAAAAATGCCAAAGTCACGAGATTATAATTTTTTTTAAAGCCCCAGCAGTGTGTCTCAAAACAGGAGGGAGTGTCCTAATTGGAATAATTTTTTCTTTTAAAATAATTTTATTTCAGGTGCCATGTTAATGACTTTCCTGTAGTAAAATCCCAAAACAATGAATAAAATTTCAGTAAGATTATTCTAAATCTATCCCCTTTTGCATGAAAAAGTGGAAAACATTCTATGGAAGAAAGTAATAGTTAAGCACAGTAATTTGTTATGCAGCAAGAAAAAAACCAATGCAACCTACTGTAGACCAAATTTTTTTTCTTGCTAAAGAAAAAATTATTTGATGATACTTATTAAAGCATGGGTAAGGCAGACTTTAATCAGGACCATCATGATTGGTATAGGGACCATAGCGATGGGATTTTACAGACAGGGAGAGAGATTGGGCTTAACTCTGAATACAGGATGGGCAAGTGGGAATTTATAGCCAAGAAGCAGAGTGGGGAGTTGTTGGATGGTAAATTTCTTTCTTTTTTTTTTTTTTTTTTGAGATGGAGTCTCACTCTGTCACCTAGGCTAGAATACAGTGGTGGGATCTCAGCTCACTGCAGCCTCTGCCTCCTGGGTTCAAGCAATTCTCCTGCCTCAGCCTCCCAAGTAGCTGAGACTACAGGTGCGCGCCACCATGCCCGGCTAATTTTTGTATTTTTAGTAGAGACGGGGTTTCACCATGTTGGCCAGGATGGTCTTGATCTCCTGACCTCGTGATCCACCTGCCTCGGCCTCCCAGGCTGGCATTACAGGCATGAGCCACTGCACCCGGCCAGTTGGATGGTAAATTTCTAAGAGGTAACACCAGGAGTAGGGGAGATTCTGGCTAACCTCACCTAGTAGGATTTTGGCTAAAGACAGGCCAGGTTGACCAGAAACCACCTGGGGGATAGTGGAGGATGAGGAACCTTGATCAGACATGGAGGGTATCAGATACTGAGGGTGAGGAGTTCTTGCTAAAACTGGATTTTATGAGGAAGTTCATAGATGGGCCTATGAGAAGATTGAGAAACCCAACTAAGGTTTGGTGAAGCAAAAAAATCCTACTCAATCTACAGCATATTAATTCTCTGCCCTTAGTAACAAGTATAATAAATTTGTTACTTGTCTTGGGGAGGATTAAGTGTCAAAGGGGATAGCATTGGGAGATATACCTAATGCTAGATGACGAGTTGGTGGGTGCAGCGCACCAGCATGGCACATGTATACATATGTAACTTACCTGCACATTGCGCACATGTACCATAAAACCTAAAGTATAATAATAATAATAATAAAAGAAAAAAAAAAAAGAAAAAAAAAAAAAAACCATTCAACCAGTAAAAAAAAAAAAAAAAAGAAAACTATTTTACACAAATTAAAAAAAAAAAAAAAAAAGTATCAACACTCTGCCCCCAGTTCTAAAGATTCTGATTCATTTGGCCTGGAGTGGAGCCTGGGCATTGAAATAAAAACAAAACAAACAAACAAACAAACAAACAAAAAAAAAATGAATTTTTAAATTTTCAATAAATATTTTGCATTCATGTAGTCATAGTTTAAGGCTACTCATTTGAATGCCAAATAGATATTTCAGAGTCATTCAAATAACTGATGGCCATTGTGAACCCCAAATATCTAAGACAGGGATCAGTCAATTTAGAAAGTTTATTTTGCCAAGGTTGGGGCACACCAATGACACAGCCTCAGGCGTCCTGTTGATATGTGCCCAAGGAGGTTGGGGTACAGCTTGCTTTTATATATTTTAAAGAGACATAATACATCAATCATTATGTGTATGATTTACACCGGTTTGATTTGGAAGGGTGGGACAACTCAAAGAGTAGGGGCAGGGCATCCAGGTCACAGGTAGATTTAAACATATTCTGCTTTCAATTTCAATTTCAATTGGTTGAAAGAGTTATTATCAGTAGAAAGGAATGTCTGGGTTTCATCATGCGGATGAAACCTCTAAGTAGAGAGAAGACTGTAAATACTTCTTATCAGACTTAAGGTTTGTGTTGAGGTTAGTGGTGGAGGGGTATGAGAACGCATGTCCAATCCCTACCTCCTGACATGGCCTGACCAGTCTTTTGGATTAAATTTTATGGTGCCATGACTGAGAAGGGAGTCCATTCAGATAGTTGTGGAGGACCTTTGAATTTTATTTTTGGTTTACACCATCAATGCATTTGTGACATTCATAGGAGGCATGGAATCTGTAAGGGACAAAGTTTGGGTAGGCCAGCATTTTGTTGAGGCAGGAAAGTTTTTAAGTGATGTGTAGCAGTTGTAATGGGAATCCAGAAACAACCACACAGGAAAGGACATTTAAATAACATCACTTGGACTGAAAGCAATTCTTTTCTCCACTTAACATTCACCATTCTAGAAGGCATTCTTGGAGTGTTCTGAGTCACAGGGAGCCTCTTGGACAATTAGGTCATGTTTCCCCAATGTAAGAATATGTTTAAGAACGTACAGGAACAGAAATAATAAGAGTATTAGATTTAGAATTACTAAATGCTTTATATAAGAAAGAGGAGAATTTGAACTAAAACAGCACAGTCATTAAGATCACTGATTTTTGGAGAGCTAAGATTGAACCATGAGAGAAGTTTTTTTAAAGTACATTATAACATCATTTTAAGACAGTTAAAATATCAGCTAAAATGTTTTAAGTCTTTGGAAAGGATTCATACTAATATAATTCATAACACTAATGTGAGTTTTATTATCCATTATGAAATTATTTGACACCATTACCAATCTAAAGGCAGGAAAAGGTTACTTCTGAAATATAATTAACCTGTTTTCACTTGGGAAGAATAGGGAGTTAAAAATAGAGTTATGATCCTCATCTGTATCTTTGGGCAGAATCCCCTCACAAATGAATGGAAATTTCATAGAACAATGGAGGCTGCCACATTACTAATTTTCTAGTAGAGCTGTTCAAATATAGATGGTCTAAAGTTCTCTTTTAATAGAGCATACATAATAGAATCTAGAGTCCATGTCTAATTTGAGAGTTATTATTTTGACTCAACTTCATTAAGGGTATTCAGGGTATTGGCTTAAAGAGAGGGCATAGAGCAAATACGTGACAAACACTTCCTGGGTACAATGACAACAGACAGTGAGGAGAAAGTGGATAGAGTGGCTGCTTCCAATTCATCTCCACAGGTCTTGAAATTGAGAGTTTCCTGACACTCTTCAATTTCTACCCTAAGGCCACAGAGATCTTTTAAAAATCCCAATTATTAAATGGAAGCTGAGACTTTTTTGTTAAAGTTCACATCAAGTGCGCATGCCTGGCCTGTCAACATCTGTCTGCTGTTGGGCCCTCTGGCCTCAGCTCCTCCTGCAGCTGCGCTCAGTCTTTGGTCATCCCTCTGGCCATTTCCAGACGTCTGCCTCCAGGCCTTCTCAGTGTTGCTGCCTCTGGCTCCAATGAACAACATTTTTCGTCAGAGTGTGGTTGGTTCAGTTGACCCTATAGGATTGACTCCTGCAGGAAGCCTACCCAGAGTGTCAGTCTAATTGAAACATCTTGTTCTGTCTGTGCTGTCCTTTCCAGCAGTACTTAGGCTGTGAGTAATTGACTCACGAACTGCTTTCCTTATTATACAGTGATTTCCCTGAGAGCAGGATTACTCACTCAACTTTGTGTTCTTGATACTAGTGTGCCTGATGCTATCCTAAAAGACTTATATTAATTTCATAATTCTTAAAATACCCTAGTGAGGCAGGTATTAATTTAATCTCCATTATATCAGTGAGGAAACTGAGGCCCAGAGAGGTTAAGCAACTTACTCAAGGCCACAGAGCTAGTAACGGGTAGAGCTAAGATATGAACACCCAGGCAGCCTGGCTTCAGAGCCTGTTCCGTAATCATATGCTCTACTGCCTTACTAGTGCTTGGCATAGTGAGTCCTCAGTGCATTATGGTTGGGTGAATGACTGGATGATAGAGGAGGGTAACACTGAGGCAGAGAGGCCCCTCTGATTGTGGGCTGGTGTACAGGCTCAGAGAGCAATTACACAAGTTTCCATTAGAATAGAGATGGTTGGAGTGAAGAGGAGATTTTCTGGGGAAGCTATTTTACTATCTCTACCAAATTCATGATTTTAGTTTCTTGTAGTTCATCATGGACTGTCCTTGAGGTCAGGAGATCCTCTGATATGTATAAGGACATGAATTAAACAGTTTGAAGAAAAAAACACACCAAGTCAAAAAAATCACTAGTTTTTCAGGTACAGAATGTTTTACTAATATACACACTTGGAAGCATGTAGTCGAGTAAAAAGAAAATATTAACACCTTCTTTGCACCCATCGCTCTTCCAAGTCCTGTGGAAGATGCACAAAACAGCAGAGGCAGTGCCTAAGTTTGACTGCAATGTGTTCCAGTGCATAAAACAAATCATTTTCACATAGAAAAAACCATGCTGTAATTGGATATGTGCTTCATGTTCAGCTCTGAGCACCATGGCATTATAAACATTATTAACAGTATGATAAAGCTAGAGCTACCATATACTTATAATCATTTCAAATAATAAAATTATAATCCAAATGCTGTAAAAATGAGCATAAATGTACCATATACTGTGATGGTAGTTGAGGCTCTAATATAGTATCAAGTACATACATAACACTTAAAAATATAATTCTCTTCTATCGTAAATTTGACTGAAAACTAATATGACAGCTTTGATTAACATTACATATTTAATTAGCAATAATTTTCTATGCCTTCTAGGAGTGTAGAAGGGCTCTGCTGGAATAATTGGGATGACCCATGTTCTTAAAAGCCCTGTCCAAGGAAGTTCTTCTAATGCCATCTTTTTTCCTTCCTGAATTTTGCTGTAGCAAGCAGAGACATTGGAAATAATTCTACTCCCTTATATTGGCCTCAAAGTACTGCAGTAGTTACTGAAATGTTGTTGAAGATTTTAAGGTAATAAGGCTGCAGTTTGTCCCACTGCAAAGCATTTAAGAAATAGTTACAATTAACCCTCACATTCTCCGCTTCCTCGCTTTCACTACTGCTTCTACCTTTTCAAAGCAATAAGTGTATTTGCTTTGATTCAGATCCACTTAAAGCAAACAGTGAGAGCTTAATCTCCATGGTGTCCTGATGCTAGTGAATGAATAACATCAGGTGATAAGAGTGGGTGGGAGTGAGGTGAAAGGTAGAGAATTCTTACAAAGTCATGGCTTCTGCTCCCAAAGTGCTTAGGGAGATTAAACAAATTCCTGGTTAACAGTCATGAACTCTGTGGTATGGAATTCAATGCAATAGGTATTGAGAAAAGGCAGGGAGGCATGTTGTTGCTGGAGTAGTCTGAAAAGGTTTTGGGAAGAAATTGAACACTGACCTGGACCATGAAAGATGAATAAAGTCTGCACATTGGCACAGGTAGAAGAAAGGCAGATAGAATTTCCAGAGCAGGACATGGCCTAAGCAGAGAAAGAGCTGCCTCAAATTTTCACTACGTGAGCTGACATTCACAGAGAGTGGCGGGATCCCATTAGAATGAACCACATCTCGGTCTAGCTGCAACACCAGAGAGATTTTATTTCTTGTCTGCCTTTGATTATGACCAGTTTTGTCTATAATTATTGCAAATGGTTACAATCTGTTTTTATGGAAACCGATTTAAGTATTAGATATTTGTTAATCTCTATTTAATTTTCTAGAATATGTTACTAATTACCATAATGCTTAGAATATTACAGCAACAAATATCTATTGTCTTACATCGTTTATAAGGGTCAGGAATCCAGGAGCAGTGTGGCTGGCTAGTTCTGGCTCTGGGTCCCTGATGAGGTCACAGTGAAGCTGTTGACCAGGCTGTAGTCTTCTGATGGCATGGAGGATCCACTTTCAAGCTCATTCATATAGATGTTGGCAGGAGGCTTCAGTTCCTCACCATGTGGGCCCCTTCATAGGGAAGGTCATGACTTGGCAGTTGAACATGCTGAGCATGTGATCTGAGAGAGTGAAAGCAAGACAGAGCAACCAAGATGGAAACTGTAGTGTCTTTTATAATTTAATTTCAGTAGTCACATAACCTCACCTATGCTTTATTTTGTTGTTCACACAGACCAACCCTGGTACAACGTGATAAGAAACTATACTGGGGGGCGGGGTTTATCAGAGACCATATTGGAGACTGGCTACCACAGACTGTATAACTTCCATATAAATTAGCATTGATACATATGTAGTGTTAAAGTAAGAAAGAGTTAGGATAGCTCATCCAACAATTGCAGACTCAGAGAGTCTTTGAAACTCTGTTCTAGTCTTGTGATTCTAATGTTCTAGGAATTTTAGGATTACAACAGAAAGCACTCACTGATTGTATTAGTCCCTTTTCATGCTGCTGGGAAGAAAAAGAGGTTTAATGGACTTACACATGGCTGGGGAGGCCTCCCAATCATGGTGAAAGGCCAGGAGGAGCAAGTCACATCTTACATGGATGGTGGTGGGCAAAGAGAGCTTGTGCCCCAGGACTCCCATTTTCAAAACTGTCAGATCTCATGAGACTTATTCACTATCATGAGAACAACACAGGAAAGACTCATCCCCATGATTCAATTACCTCCCACCAGGTTCCTCCCACAACATGTGGGAATTGTGGAAGTTACAATTCAAGATGAGATTTGGGGGGAGACACAGCCAAATTATATCATTCTGCCCCTGGCCCCTCCCAAATCTCATGTCCTCACATTTCAAAGCCAATCATGCCCTCTCAACTGTCCCCCAAAGTCTCAACTCATTCCAGCACTAACTGAAAAGTCCACAGTCTAAAGTCTCATCCGAGAAAAGCCAAGTCCCTTCAGCCTATGGGCCTATAAAATCAAAAGCAAGTTAGTTATTCCCTAGATACAATGGAGGTACAGGCATTGGGTAAATACAGCCATTCCAAATGGGAGGCATTGGTCAAAACAAAGGGGCCACAGGCCCAGGCAAGTCCAAAATCCAGCAGGGCAGTCAAATCTTAAAGCTTCAAAATGATCTCCTTTGACTCCATGTCTCACATCCAGGTCATTCTGACGCAAGAGGTGGGTTCCCATGGTCTTGGGGAGCTCTGCCCCTATGGCTTTGCAGGGTACGGCCTCCCTCTCAGCTGCCTTCATGGGCTGGCATTGAGTGTCTGCAGCTTTTCCAGGTGCACAGTGTAAGCTGTTGGTGCATCTACCATTCTGGGGTCTGGATGATGGTGGCCCTCTTCTCACAGCTCCAATAGGTGGTGCCCCAGTAGGGACTCTGTGAGGCTCCAACCTCACATTTCCCTTCTGCACTGCCCTAGCAGAGGTTCTCCATGAGGGTTCTACCACTGCAGCAAACTTCTGCCTGGGCATCCAGGTGTTTCCATACATCTTTTGAAATTTAGGTGGAACTTCCCAAACCCTAATTTTTGACTTCTGTGCATTCGCAGGGTCAACATCACATGGAAGCTGCTAAGGCTTGGGGGCTGCACCCTCTGAAGACACGGCCTGAGCTCTATGTTGGCCCCTTTCAGCCTTGGCTGGAGCCAAGGATGCAGGGCACCAAGTCCCTAGGCTGCACACAGCACGGGGACCCTCAGCCCAGCCCAAGAAACCACTTTTTCCTCCTAAGCCTCCAGGCCTGTGATGGGAGGGGCTGCTGTGAAGACCTCTGATATGCCCTGGAGACATTTTCCCCATTGTCTTGGGGATTAACATTCAGCTCCTTGTTACTTATGCGAATTTCTGCAGCTGACTTGAATTTCTCCTCAGAAAATGGGATTTTCTTTTCTATTGCATTGTCAGGCTGCAAATCTTCTGAACCTTTATGCTCTGTCTCCCTTTTAAAACTGAATGCCTTTACCAGCACCCAAGTCACCTCTTGAATGCTTTGCTGCTTAAAAATTTCTTCTGCCAGATACCCTAAATCATCTCTCTCGAGTTCAAATTTCCACAACTGTCTAGGGCAGGTATTTTCTTCTTAAAGAGTCTTTTTCAAGGTTCTTCAGTGATTAATAGAGAAAAACTTAAAAGTTCTCCTTCTAGAATGATTAGAACAATAATAAAAACTTTCTTTTCAAGTTACTCATTTGAGCACTGAAATGAAGACATTTCTGCAGGAGGAAAAACATTGAATGACTAAATTCCATAGGAGTAGGGCCCCCTTAAGTCAAAGGCATCAAAGAACAATCTAGTTCTGGGCATGAAGAGATACCATGGAAAGTGGACCAGCAAGTAGAAAAGCTTTATAGTAAAGACTGACATTTGTATCTCTAGCCTGAATCTCTTCCCCCAGTTCTAGACCTGCATGTCTAGGTCCTTTTACCCAGCAGTGTCATTTGAATTAAAGAAGCAACTCAGATTTAACATGTCCCAAATGGAACTTCTGGTCATCAATTCCAAGCTTGCTTCTCTTTTAGTCTTCATTTCAGTTCATCTTTCCAGCTATTCAGGTTCAAAACCTTGAAGACTTAGGCTCCTTTCTTTCATACCCTACATCTAATATATCTGCCAATCTTATTGTTTCTATCTGCAAATATATCCACAACTCAACATTCTCACAATTGCTACTGCTACTTTCCTGCCCTGGGTCATCATCATCTGTAATAGTTTCCTAACTGATCTTCCTACTTTTATCTCCACCTACCCACCACACCCCACTGTGGCCTCCCCATTCAGTCTATTCTCAACACAGCAGCCAGAATAATCCTTTTACAATGTAAGTCAGAGCATGCCACTTCTCTGGTCAAGACTCTGTAATGGCTCCCATAATTCACTCTAAATAAAAACCCTTACTATGATTTTCAAGGCCCTGCATGTCCTCTCTGTGTCCTTGCTATTTTCTCCTCGTTCTCTCTGTTCCAGCCACACTGGCCTGCTTGCAATTCCTCCAACATGCCAGGTATGCTCCTGCCTAGTGCCTTTGAACTTGTTCTCACCTCAGCTGTTGTTCCAAATAGTTGTCTGGTTTACTCCCTCATCTCCTACAGGCCTTTCCTCAAATGTCACCTTTTTAGAAAGATTTCCTTGGATACCTTAATCAAAATTCAACCTGTTCTAACTTCCCAACTCTCCGTCTCTCTCCCTTGCTTTATTCTACTTTTCTCCATAGTATTTATCAC
This sequence comes from Pongo abelii, assembly GCF_028885655.2. Lineage (NCBI taxonomy): Eukaryota > Metazoa > Chordata > Mammalia > Primates > Hominidae > Pongo > Pongo abelii. Next base: position 56,305,287 of record NC_071995.2, read on the forward strand.
CCCTCTAATATACTCTACCTTTTCTTCACTTTCCTGGCCTGTTCGTTCACTGCTGTATCCTCAGCAGCCAGAACAGTGCCTGGTTCAGAGTAGACAATAAATATTTGCTGAACAAATGAATAAATGACCATTATTGTTACTTTATGTGGTTGGAAATTCCTGAGGTTGGGCTTTGTCATCCTTCTTCCCCCGAGCCCCCTGATTCAGAGAGTTCATTTTAATTCCAGGTACTCCATTTCTGACATTGTGAAGGTCCTTGTCCTCATTTTCTAAAGAGTTTAGGAGACATACCCTGTTGCTCTGAGAAATGCAAGTCTTTGTTTGGAAAGTGTTGGCCAAGTACCCAAGTGAGGAAAACAACCCACAAGGAACTGTTTCTTATTTCTGCCCCTTCCTCGTGGTAGAACTTCTCCTGATTTGAGTGGACTCTGCTGAGGGTATCGTTGGGATGAGACAGCCCTGAGAAGCTTGTTTTATAGCTGGAATGGGAGACACATGCCCCTGGAATGAAGATACCATAACCCAGAAAGTAGGCATTTTATGCGAAGGGAATGGATACACGTGTGTATCCTGAGATTCATGAGTTTCCATCTCTCTTAATCAGCATATATCCACTAATACTAGAAATCAGACATTGATAGTTTCATTATCTTATAGGTGTTCCTGTGAATTAGGAGGCTGACCCCATCATTTCTCTGTACCTACCCTCCATAGAATTGGCAATATTTTGAAAATCCTAAGTTTTGTTGGGGGGGAATATTTTATAGTTTGACTTTAGATTTACAACCAATTCTCTTATTCTGAATATAAAAGATCCCACACAGCTTGCTAGAAATTTTGGCATACGCTATTCCTTACTAGGTGACACAAAAGAGGCAACAGATGATATGAAGGCCAATAACAAATAGACTGTGTAAAAGAGAACTAAATGTAGCCTGAGAAGGATTCTGTACGTCTATATTTGAGTCCTTGTGGATGAACTGCAACCTAAGTAGACAAGATTGAAAACCTAACTTAGGAGTTTGTGCCTGTAACAATACCTGAGTCTTGGCTAATCACATTAGCCATACTTCAACCAGTCATATATACTGCTGAGTGTTCAAACTGTTCAAATAAGGCAAATGCTGACCTGTAACCAATCCAGCCATTCCTGTACCTCACTTCCGATTCCTGTACATCACTTTACTTTTTTCTGTCTATAACTTTGTTCTGACCATGAGGTGCCCCTAGAGTCTCTCTGAATCTGCTCTGTTTCTGGGGGCTGCCTGATTCACGAATCGTTCATTGCTCAATTAAACACCTTTAAATTTATTTAGGCTGAAGTTTTTCTTTTAACAACTGTCACTAAATGGACTGTCCACAATTATTACATTGGTACCCTACCAAAGAGTATCATTTAGGAGACCAGTATGGTGTTTAGAAACAGAAAAGCCAAATTGGGCACGCTGTAGAATTCCGATGAAATGGAATAAAATGAACGTTTTGACAATTGAGGGTTTTGGGTGTCTGATTAAGTGCAGTTGATGTTATCTGTATTGCTGTGATTATAGCAAAACGCCATGGGATAAATATTCTAATAGCATCCCTCTTCCAAATTAATTACCACATCTCCCCTGGCTTTGGCTTTGGAGAACCTGGGTCTCATCATGACTGGCCTTTCTTGGTAGCTGGCTTTAGTCCTGGACACCTTCAGTCATCTTGGATAAGACTAAGGGATCTCACAGGTGTGGTTTGGTGGAGAGTGAGATCCAATGGCCTGAGACTGTCACGTAAGTGAACTTCCCGGGGGCTGTAGTTCCTTATACTTTATAGGGTTCTGCCTCTAGCTCAGTCTCTAACTAGTTGTGGTATCCTGGACAAACCACTTCCCCTGATTAGCCCTCATTTTTTCCATTTTTCAAATGAGTGGGCTGGATTGATTTTCTCTATTGTCTTCTGCAGTTGTAAAGTGCCAGGCTATCAGTAACCTGCCTAACAATAATGCCCACTCACCTTTCCTATTTATCATAATAATATTAATACAATAGCCTTGATCTGTATAATGCTTTATTCACTTTTAACATCCACAGAAACTGTGCAGATAGCTTGAGCTAAGAATCATTCAGCACCTCTACAAATAAATCTCCCTTTTCAGGGAGTGGTGTTTAGGAAAGCTTTACAAATGAAATGATCCCAGAGCAAGTGTTTGTAAGACATTTATACAGAGAAAGAAAGAAAGAAAGAAAGGCAAGGGGAAAAGGCAAACTGTTTTTCTTCAACAAATAATGAGAATCAGTTTGTTTACATGCTTCTTTACATCCCTAAATGCTTTAAGAAAGCTTTGTTGCTTAAACTGTAATTTCACAGTCAATTAATCTACCACATATTGTATGCTTGTATCTGTAGGTTGCTGTTCTAGGCACCCAAATCTCACAAACTGCAAATTTTTTCTTCCTTTTTAGGTTAATTTAAATGTGACTGCTGATTTGCACTAGATTTGTAGGGGAAAACACTTTAAAAACTGAATAAAAAACCAGAAGAGCCTTTTGTCAGATACAGCTCCATGTTAGATATGGCTCATGTTTGGCTCTGGTGTATCAGAATATGAGATTTGGACCTTAGATAGCAGTTCCTGCTCTCCTTTGCGGATGGATTTTTTTTTTTTGGTCAAAGTGTAGCATTATGCCAAAGGGTTCAGAGGAAACAGCATAAAAGAGTCACACGATTCCCTTCATGATTTTCATGAAAATCCATTGGGAAATAAACAAATGGAGCAATCTATGAGTTGGCTGGCTTCTGAAGGAGACAAGAGGGAAGAGTACTAGACTGTGTTAGGGTTCTTATGTTCGAGTCCCAGCTCTGCTACTTGTTGGAGTGACCTTGGGTGAATCACTGCACCTTGCTGGCCATCAGCTCCTTCTGAAAATAGATTGAGTTGATTGACTGCTATGCCCTCTATGCTTTTAATGTGCATGATTCTATGATTTGAGTCTTTCCAAGAATCTTAATTGTTATTAGAGACGTATCAGAGAGAAGCCATAGAAATAAACACATTTTCATTTCCAAGTATTTTGGAATAAACGTGCAACACATGAACAAAAATTGGTAAGTAACTGTGGTCACTGACAGAATTTTCTGTTGGGGCTGAGGACAGGGTTGTGTTGGTGGTGCTTCTGGCTTCTCCAATCACTTTGGTTGGAAAGAACATTTTAGGGGTCATCATCTAGTGTTTTAGTTTATGTCTGAATGAGACTGTAAACTTCACAGGACAGGAATTCTGTCTTTTGTGCTTTATGTTCTATAAAGTACCATATAGATTTACACAGCTCTATAAATTATAAGAATAAAAATAAGTGCTGATCTAACACATTCATCCGTTTAATATTTAGCAGATTTTAGTGATGCCTTCAATATTTTATCACCAGATATTTTATGGTGTTTGGAGTTTTTATGATGGTCTCTCAGAGACAGACTTTAAGTTTAAATTTTGCCTTTTGGAGAGGCATCAATTCTGAATGCTCCTTCTGGGGCCCATTCTTTAGCCATCAGAAGACTCGTGGCTGACTTACCTCGGGAGCCTCTTTAAGGCTATCTGCTGTTGCATCAGTGGTTCCCTTTGGGTGACATACAGCACTTTTCATTTCTATGTATACTTTTCCAATTTTACACAATTTGTGGACAGCTCTTTTTAGGTGAATCTTTCTAAAACATTGACTTCATCATACCATTTTCTTGTTAAAAACTCGCAATGTTTCTAAACTTAAGTTTTAACCTCCTGGCTTGAAATTCAAGATTCTCTATCAGCAGAGAAACATATTCTAGTATCTTTCACTTGCCAAGCAAGCAAGCAAGCAAGCAAGCAGACTAATTACCAGAAACTTCTCTTGAAGTCATCTATCACTGCTTTATCTGTTTTCTTTTTAGCAAGGTTTATTGGAAAGGTTTTCTATAATCAGTCTCCACTTTCTTACCCTCTAGTCACTCTTCAGCCCACTCCAGTCTGACCCCTGTCACTCTAGTAAAACTACTTTTTTATGGTTACCAACAATCTCCATGTTGCCAAAACCAGTGGCCACTTCCCTGTCCTCCCTACCTTGACCTCTCACCAGTGGTCAGCACGTTCCTTTGGTTTTCCTTTTGCCTCTCTTACTGCTCCTTTCAGCTTTTTTTTTTTTTTTTTTTTTTTTTTGCTACCTCTTCTACTAGACTCTGGAATACTGGAAGGTTTCCAAGCTCAGTCTAGAGACCTCTTCTCTTTCTTCACTTTTTATATGACTAACTGTACTCAGTCCCATGGCTTTAAATATCCTTTACAGGCTGATGAGTATTTTAAAAATATCTTTAATGACTGCCCTGGACTCCAGACTTCTGTAGCCAACAGTCTACTTTGAATCTCTACTTGGATATTATAGCTAAACACAGTCAGCTCTCTTCTCACTATCCACTTTTCCATACTAGAACCATAATATTGTTTGGGATAGCAATGGGCATAGCTAAGAACGATATTTTCTAGACTCTCTTCCAGTTATGGGTAGCCATGGGAGATGCCAACCAAAATCTTCTGGGGCTTTCTGGAAATTGTTTAACCTTGATAAAGACACACAACATTCCTGATATGGTTTGGCTGTGTCCCCACCCAAATCTCATCTTGAACTATAGCTCCCATAAACCCCACCTGTTATGGAAGGGACCTGGTGGGAGGTAATTGAATCATGTGAGTGGGTTTTTTCCCACGCTGTCCTCATGATAGTGAATAAGTCTCATGAGATCTGATGGTTTTATAAGGGACTTTCCCCCCTGTTGCTCTGCACTTCTTGCTGACGCCATGTGAAGAAGGATGTGTTTGCTTCCCTTTCCGCCATGATTATAAGTTTCCTGAGTCCTCCCCAGCCATGCTGAACTATGAGTCAATTAAACCTTTTTCCTTTATAAATTACCCAATCTTGCACATGTCTTTATTAGCAGCATGAGAAAAGACTAATATACTTCCTCATTTTGCTTCCTTCTTATTCCTGCCTGAAACTTGGACCAGAAGTTGGAGATAGAACACATACTGTAATCATGGGGCAGCTGTAGAATGAAAGCCATTATTTTTTTGGTGCTTGAGCAGGAAGAAAAAGGGATCCTTGAATAGCTCTATCAACCATGATGTAGTTACATCTTCCTGTTTTTTTTTTTTTTTTTTTTTTGCCATATGAGAAAAATAAATGCCTTACTGATTAGGCCCTTGCTACCAAGTTTCTGCAGGTAGTTCCTATCCGTGAGAGATATAGGTAGAAAATAGGTATAAAAAATAACATGTCTAATAAGGAACTCTCTTGATTTTCCCCTGTCCACTGACCAAATTCTTTTTCAGGTCATCCCCATTTCAGTAAGAAGTTTCACCATCTTCCAGACTGCTCAAGTCAAAAGCCTAGATGTCAACCTTGGTTCTTCTCTTTCCCTTCTTCCCTCTTCTGTCAAAATCACCAGCATGTCCTGCATGTTCTGCTTCCAAAATACACCTCTAGACTGTTCACTTCTCTCACTCTTGGGGCCACCCCCAAAGGTCCAGCCTATGTCTTTGCTACAGGCTTCTCCTGATCATGTCCCTGCTTCTTTCCTTACCCCTCCCTCCAGTATCCATTCTTCTCATAGCTACCAGTGAGCTTTAAAAAATACAAATTGCATCACTTAACTTGCTTACCAGAACTATTTGCCCAAACCTAAAATAATTTAATGAGTTTCTGTTGCAATTAAAATAAAGGGTAGAAAAGGGCTGACAGTCTGTCCCTGACTGCTCTGCTGAGGTGGCCCACCACTCTCCCTCTCTCTTTCCCTGTGTACCTGCCATGTCAGCCTTCTTTCTGTCTTTGAATATGAGCATGAATGATTTTTCCCTTCAGGACAAATGCTCTTGCTGTTCCCTCTGCCTGATACCTGCAGGTTGACCCGTCCTCATAATTTAAGTCTCAGCTCAAATGTTACTGGAAAGAGGTCCCAATTCAGACTCCAGAGAGGGTTCTTGGATCTCATGCAAAAAAGAATTTGAGGCGAGTCCATAGAGTAAATTGAAAGCAAGTTTGTTAAGAAAGTAAAGGAATACAAGAATAGCCATTCCATAGGCAGAGCAGCCCAGAGGGCTGCTGGTTGCCTATTTTTATGGTTATTTCTTGATTACATGCTAAATAAGGGGTGCATTATTCATGCCTCCTCTTTTTAGAACGATAGGGTAACTTCCCGATGTTGCCATGGCATTTGTAAACTGTCATGGCGCTGGTGGGAGTGTAGCAGTAAGGACGACCAGAGGCCACTCTCATTGCCATCTTGGTTTTGGTGGATTTTGGCCGGTTTCTTCACTGCAACCTGTTTTATCAGCAAGGTCTTTATGACCTGTATCTTGTGCTGCTCTTCTAGTTCATCCTGTGACTTAGAATGCCTAACCATCCTGGAAGGCAGCCCGGTAGGTGTCAGCCTTATTTTACCCAGCTTCTACTCAAGCTGGAGTTGCTCTGGTTCAAATGCCTCTGGCACAAAGACCGTCTCCTGAGAGTGGCCTTCCCTCAGCACCCTGATGGAAGCAAGCAGTGTCCTCTGACCTGGAATGCCTATTCTTTTATTTACCTCCAAATCAAATCAAATCAAATCTACCTGAAGCCTTATTATCTCTGAAGAGACTTTCCTGGATTACTGTGCTCCACAAAGATTTTTTTTGTTTCCTGATCTCCATAGGACTTACCTGTGCCAACTTTTCCAGAATATGAGTATACTAGACCCAGTCTTGTGCTGCTGTCAAGTTGATTGGTATGCATGCCTCATTTTCCCACATAGAAAGTAAGCTTTTTTTTTTTTTGACAGGGTCTCACTCTGGTTGCCAAGGCTGGAGTGCAGTGGCACGATCTCAGCTCCCTACAGCCTCAACTTCTTGGGCTCAGGTAATTCTCCCACTTCAGCTTCTTGAGTAGCTGGGATTATGGGCATGCGCCACCATGCTGGCTAATTTTTTGTGTTTTTAGTAGAGACGGGGTTTTGCTATGTTGGCCAGGCTGGTCTCGAACTCCTGGACTCAAGAAATTTGCCCTCTTCAGTCTCCCAAAATGCTGGATTTACAAACTTGAGCCACTCACTGTGCGCAACCTAGTGTAAACTTTTCGAAAATGGCAGATGTATTAGTCCATTCTCACATTGCTATAAAGAACTACCTGAGACTAGGTCAATTGTAAAGAAAAGAGGTTTAATTGGCTCATGGTTCCGCAGGCTGTACAGGAAGCATGGTTGGGGAAACCTCAGGAAATTTACAATCATGGCAGAATGCTAAGGGGAAGCCAGCATGTCCCACATGGCTGGAGCAGGAGGAAGACAGAGAGTGAAGGGGAAAGTGCCACACACTTTTAAATAACCAGATCTTCTGAGAACTGTATCAGGGGATAGCACTAGGGGCATGGTGCTAACCCATTAGAAACCGCCCTGTGATCCAATCACCTCCCGCCAGGCTCCACCTCCAACACTGGGGATTACAATTCAAAATGAGATTTGGGTGGAGGCACAGATCCAACCCATATCAGCAGGTTTTCAATTTTCTTTCATAACTTGAGGGCTTGCTAATAACTTGAGTGCTTGGCTCATGGTGGGGGCTTAAAAATATATATTAATTTAGTGACGTTCATATTTTCTGTAAGTGGTGCTTTTATAGAAATCATCTGCTTTTGTCTTTACCCTGGAGGGCTTTTGAGGTAAATAGTTCCCTGCTGGATTATAAAAAGAATCTACTAACGCTTTAATTTTTCATTTTGTCTCCGTGGCTAACATCAAGCTAGGCTCCCAGTATATTAGAACATAAAGGACGTTTTGCAACAATTTTCTTCCAGTTGGATTCAGAACTGAAAGTGAAGGTAGTCACGGTATTGATTGACATTTTTTTTTCCACGAATATGCATACACGTTGGTGGGAAAGGCAGAGCCCAAAAAGTGATGGTGAACTTTAGCTTTTAGAAGTTTTGTTCCAATGTAGAGAAAGTTGCATTTGTCTCTATTCAAAATGATGCTATGGATCATTTTCAGTAGGGCTGGAGTTCTGGTTGATTTTTCCAGAAGTGATTAGCAATCATGGATTTGTGCAGATTTGCCCATTATTCTTTCCTGGTATCCATGGCAACCAAAATGGTACATCTTTGAGAAGCTTAATGGGGACAATCAAGGGAGGTTTTCTTGGTGAAAAGCAAGCTGGTCAGTTTGAGCTTCCAATCCCCACCTCAGGTCTCATTAGCACCCAGTCATCATCAAGCCGAATGAACCAGCCCAGGAAATAAAAAATTACTCTGTAAGGGTATCTTATTCTCACTTTTTTTTTTTTTGAGATTTGCAATAACTGAAATTTGGTCAAAATTCAATAAAGCTAGAACTAGCCATCTCTTAAAAATTTGTTCATTTCTTGTGGCAATGAGGCTGGCAATCCTGCAAATGAACCCTGCTCAATCCTGTCCAGATCTAGCTTTGCTTTGCATTCAGAAAAGTTCAGCTGAAGTTTAAATCCAATCTATAATAAAAGAAATGAATCTTTAATAATATGAAAGATCAAAACCCAGAGAAATTTCAGTTGGGGTTATCACAGAACACTCTTTCTCTGATATAGTTACCATATTTTAAGGGGATTGTAAAATTCTCCATATGTTTACAAGCAGGATCTAAGGAGCAATAATCTCAAAACAGGCACTCAGGAAACATTAAGTAAATTTAATACCACTCTTTCTAGTAAAAGTAAAGAAAAGCTTCAAAGTAACAATTTGAAAAGTATGAAGCAAATATGTCCACACTAAATATTGTAAATCAATAGGAATTGCTCTAAATGGCACCTTGGCTATAGTTCTTAGAGAAAAGATGTCTTTTTCTTTTTACATCCCAGGGCTACATTTTTACCTTTTTGTTTTAACTGAGGTTGTATGAGGAAAATAGTTTTCTCTTTGAAATGTATCCATTGACTTGGCACCTAACTAATCCAGTTTATTCTGTGTGTCTAGGCAATATTCTGTGCATCTTGGTGAAAAGGTTATCTGCATTAACAGATCTTTGCCAAACTTCTTCTGGTGTTCACTGCTTAGGTAGTGGAAGACTAGAGGACAATGTGTATGCATGTTTTGGTGCTGAGAGTTTTCCACGAACGGATGGCAAAGCGATAAACTAAAAACATATGCACTGCATTGTAAACATTTCCTCCTGAGTGATTTGGCAGACTGACAATTATCAGACAAGAAAAGTGAGGTTGTTCAGAGCCATAGGAAAAATTTAATCCTTGAAAATAAGGAACTAGGCAGGAAGTTATTTGCATATTTAACTCTCAAAACAAAGAAGTGAGTTCCTCCAACTAAGATGTTATTTTTGAACTCAGCTGTGGGAGACCGATGATTTGTATCAGTTTGGGGTTTGATAGCTTCCTTTAATTACTCAAGAGTCTTCTGCACAGGTTTCTTTAAGAAGTTTGTTAAATAATTTATTTTTAAGTTTTATCTCGTCTCAGAAAATCCAGAGTGCTTTAATAGGGGCTGCTTTGGGGGACTCCCAAAGTAGGCCTTTCCTAAAAGAACTTTCTGAAGTAGACTCAGGAAGATCTGAAGAAAGAGACTTAGACACTGAGTTTCAGTTTTCTAAGGAAAGCTTCACAAAAGATCAAAGGAAGGGACAGGTTCCAAGAAGGATTTCTCTGAACAACCAGTCAGAGCAGGGAGGTCATTTTCCCTGTGGGCTGCCCTTGCCCCTGGTCCTCTTTAGATCTGGCACCTGAGGCTCACATCAGTTCGGAGCTCCTTTTGGCATTCCTCTGGGAAGGTACTGAGCGTTCTGTGTCCTCCACGTCACCGCTACTTTCCCGTGGAGCAATGTCTACCTCCCAGTGAGCTGTTTCTCCATGGTGAAGCCCAATTGGTGATGGGTGCTCCATCTTGTTCTGGGCCTCTTCTAAGGCCATGTGGCATCACACAAACCACAGCGTGATGGTGACACGGGCTTAAGAAGAAGCCCATGTGGAACAAGATGAAAATTAGCCTCCAGTAAACAAAATAATGGCAAAGAGGAGAGACACTGTGTCAAAGAGCATGTGGGCAGATTCTCATGAGAACTGCAATGAGGAGGATGACACATCTCTCCCAGTCCTCTGGCACCCACAACAGCTGGCTCTAGTGACCACTTCTAAGTGGAGAGGAAAACTTTTTAAAACATTTATAGACTTTGTAGAGCAATTATAGGTTTACAGAAAAAAAATAAACAGAAAGAACAGGGAGTTCCCACATACTCTGTCCCCTCCCTGCAATTTCCCCATTGTTAACATATTGCATTGGTGTGGTACATTTGCTACAATTGATGAGCCAATATTGATAGATTATTATTAAACTCAAATCCACAGTTTATATTAGAGTTCACTGTTTATGTTACAAACTTCTATGGCTTTTGCCAGATGCCTAATGATATGTTTTTACCACTTTAGTATCACATAGAATAGTTTCATTGTCCTAAAAATCCTTTGTACTCTCTCTATACAATTTATTCTTCCATCCCTCACCTACCAATCCCTGGCAACCGCGAATCGCTGATCCTTTTACTACCTCTATAGCTTTGCTTGTTCCAGAATGCCAGATAGCTGGAATCATACAGTTTCAGACTGGTTTCTTTTACTTAGCAATATGAATTTGGGTTTCATCTGTGTCTTTTTGTGGCTTGATAACTCATTTCTTTTTATGACTGAATAATATTCAGTTGTATGAATGTACCACATTTTGTTTATCCATTCACCTATTGAAGGTCAACTTGTTTGCTTCTGATTTTGGCAATTATGAATAAACTGCTATTGAGATCTGTATGCAGTTTTTTGTGGATGCAAATTTTCAGCTTATTTGGGTAAGTACCAAGAAATACAATGCTGGATAGTATGTTAAGAATGTATTTAGTTTTGTACAAAACTGACAAATTGTCTCCCAAAGTAGCTGTACCATTTTGCATTCTCACTGGCAATGGATGAAGGTTCCCGGTGCTCCACCTCCTCACATCCTTGCCAGCATTTGGTGTTGTTGATGTTTTGGGTCTTAGTCATTCCTATAGGTATGTAGTGGTATCTCATTGTTATTTTAATTCACATTTCCCTGATGTAGGGCATCTTTTCATGTGCTTATTTGCCATCCATATATCTTCTTTGGTGAGACGTCTGTTCAGATCCTGCCCACTCTTTAATGGGGTTGTTGGTCTTCTTATTGTTGAATTTTAAAGAGTTCTTTGTATATTTTAAATACAAGCCCTTTATTAGATTTGTGTTTTGCAAATATATCTCCCAGCAGGTATGTTTCTCCTAGCTTATTGCTTGTATTTTTGTTTTCTTAACAGTATCTTTTAGAGCAGGAGTTTTTAATTTGGAATTTTTTTTGGGGGGAAATTTTGAAATATTAGAGGTGCCAAAGTAGTTGTGGTTGGTGAGGGAAGAAGAGGAGAGAGGAAGAAGGAATTTTAAAAGAGTATTGCTGTGACCTACATACTTCCTTCAGAATATTTGAGAAACGCAAGTAAAGAACTTGAGTGAGTCTGAACCCACGTTGTGGTTGTTGGACTGTACTTGAATGTGAGGACTCGGCACCTGAACTTCGTGGGCACAGCTTTCCTGTGCTCTGTGACTCTGAGTGGCTGGATATGAGCATCACATGAACATATGTGAAGGGCATAAGGCAATTGGTAGGGGTGCTGTAAATGTGAGTGTGCTCTATATAGGAACACTGTGGGCACATGGGACTGCCTGAGAGCAGTCTGGACACAAACAAGGCCACCCCAAGGGGCCTCGTTGCTGCTCTTGTTCTGACTCCACCTCTTTCATTCCTCTGCATTGAAAGGGAAAGAGAAGAGTCAGCCTCACTGCAGTTTTATTTTATTTCATTTTTTATACTTTCAATTTGTATTTCAGATTCAGGGGGTACGGGCGCATATTTGTTACATGGCGTATTGCATGATGCTGAGGTTTGGGCTGTGATTGATCCCATCACCCAGGCTCACTGCAATTTTACCAAGGCTAGTTCAGAAGCTTTATTCTTGGTATCATAGTTTCCAGCTATATAAGTTTCACATACAAGAGGAAATTGTGGGTTGAGGAGTCTGAAAGAATTTAAAGCCATTAATTGCGATTGTAATTAATTCAGAGGCCAATATCCTATATTTGTGATGATTAGACAGAGTCTTGATTGAAGTGCAGTATTGTACTTTCTATAATAAAAGGGTTTTCTTTTTCTAAGTAAGTGAATAGATTAAACATGATGGCAAGGGATAAGATTTTCTCACTTTAGAAAATGCAGTCCACACAGGACAACTGATCAGGTTCCTCAAATCTTGTCTTTTCCATTTACTGGCCAAGAATTACCTCCTTTGAGCTTCTCAGGTTTCTCATCTTAAAATGGCATCAGTTACATTACTGCATTGCAAGGCTGGGCTGAGTAAGTGAAACAAAGCACATGAACCTCCTGGCACCATGACTGGGAGGGGGATGATGCTCTGCACCTGTTCTTTTCACCCCCTTTGTGTTACAAGAAGTGTGCTCTTCCAAGTCCTCTGCTGGAACAATCTACTCTCCATCCTTTAGAAAAAACCCTGTGAACTCCTGCTTCTGTAATTTTGCTTATTATTCCTTCTATCTTATGTATATCTTCCTTCTCCTCTTCAACTCTCCAATTCTTTGATGGATTCACTAGTTGCTTTTCTAGAGGGCTGGGATGCTTTCCCCATTCTCATCTCCTTAGTCGGCCATGGCATTTGGTACCCACTGCAGTGCACTGCCTCGTGTTGTTCATATGCACGCGCCTTTCAATCACCTCGATCATATCCCTCCAGCCTCACTTCTTTTGTCAGCATCACCTTTTTTGCTGGGTCCTTCATGGAGTCCTTTTAATATCAGCAAGTTGAATGTAGTAGATGCTCATTTAATAATCAATATTTGGATTAGAAATCATCTCAATGAGTTTATTAAGTTGCCCTAGAACCTTCCTTACTATGCAATGCTTTGTTAATTCTATTTGGATTTCTTTGCAAAATTTTTGTTTCTTTTAAAGTTTTTTTTAGAAAAAAGAAAGATTAAGTAAACTGTGGCTCATCAAAAAAGATGCCTGGGGAGATTTTTTTTAATACCATAGGGAAATACTTGTGTTGTCATGTTAAAATTAAATTGGAGCATGTAAAAGTATGCATATAGCATGATTACAACCACATATTCTATAGTTTAAAATATCTCTGAAACTGCTAGTAACTAAAACATCAGGTCCAAGCATAAATATGAATTATTTTTTGGGACTAAAATAACTATTATTTTCTTTCCATTTTATTTGTAGAAAGAATGTTTTTGTGGGCAAAATCATTCTCTGCATGGTTAACTACTTGCTGTGAATGAAGACCTATTCTGCTTCTTTCCACTAGAGGTCACTGTGGTTCTTTAGTTATTTTTTTCCATTTGTCATCCCTGTTAGCAGGGGTAAAAGGATTCTGTCATGGCTATTATTTTTAGCAAAGTTAAGAGAAATGTTAAAATGATAGTCTCCTTTTTTAAATACAAAGAAACATTTTCCGGAGCAATTGTACTTCTTTTCAAATTTCGTATTCCAGGCCATAACTATCAGAAACATTTCTATTTTACATTGGTGACCCAAATTTAATTCATTAGCGTGAAACATTATCACTATACCATTTATTCTGCCATTAAAACAGAATTGCACCCATGCTTTCTATGTGTGAAAAAATAGAAGACTAACCCTTTCTATTTCTGGTTCAGCTTTATTTTTTTTAAGATTGTTTCCCAGAAGTACAGAAACATGGTTTCTAGAAGAACTTGTTAGTCATGGAGTATTAAAATCGATTAATGACACATGAGATGTGCACATATAGGGACCATTCTGAAGGTGAATGCAGGATATCCAACAAATTCTACCAATAAACTACTGTGTCTTTAAAAGAATTTCTCCCTGGTAAATTCAGTAGGAATACAGGCTATGTTTTTCTGTTTGAAAAATGATTAAATATTCAGAATTAGAAAAAGGAAATATAGCTCCAAATATTAATAGGATGCATGCTGAGTGTAACATCATCCAAAATGTCTAAGCAGCATGATAACCAAGGTCCTTGGTTTTCCTACCGGAGTCAAGTCCATTTCACTATAAACCAAAAAGCTCTAAATTTTATAATGTTTTGAAAACTCTTATTTTTCCTTCTCATTCTCTTTTTGCTATTTGCAGCCTTGAAAAGTGGGGTCCCAATCACCTCACAAGACCATATTTATTTTTCATAGTCTGGGCCATTTGGTTCCTGTTGTGTTCTTATTCCTAGGGCATTCTTGCTAAATTCACAGTAATTTCCCCTAATTCAAATTGTGTCTCAATAAATTTCAAAGTTGATTATGCATTATTTATTATGGAACCTAAATTTAGCAGTACTAGAGAGATTTGGATATGTGTAGCATATTGGAAACCCACCAACCACTCCAAGAATCTACAATATGCTTTGAAAAATCTGCACAACTTTTGCTCCCGTCTTCTGACTAGAATGCACAGCTCCAGTTCCCTAAGTTTGCTGAACATACTGAGGCCCAGGCTGTAAGCAGCAGATGAGGCTGACTGCAGTGGGGCGTCCTGCTGCACTTTGAAGCCTTTCTTTTTCATTTCCTGCAAACCCAATCTCTGTTCTTGCTTTCGGAGGCAAGTTTTACAACTGGGTGTCTCTAAAGTGGAATAATTAATAATTGTCTTGATACAATTAACAAAAGATAACTGGCTGGCTATGACTTTTTTTTTGAAAAGCACTTTCTTTTTTTCCTTCAAAGGGTGTTTTCACCTTTCTGTCTTTAATCCAGAGTCCTCCATGGCTATTTAGAAATATTATTTCCTTGGGGCTCTCTGCCACTGTGGTTTCTATTATTTAGTCCAGTATTTCTCAAACTTGTAAATAATATACTTGGAAATGCATATTTTTGGCAGGGAAGGAGGGATGTCATGGTGGTTTTGGAGTCAGAAAAACCTGCTTTTGAGCCTTACTTCTACAACTTACTAGCCATATGACTTTCAAGCTTTATAACCTCATTAAATTAATTTTGGGATCTTTTTTATTAAAATGAAGATACAAACAATGGTAAATAGGATAATGTGTATAAAATGAATAGTACCATGTCTGACACATGATAAATACTCAACATGTGGTAGGGATTAATAGCAGTTCAGTTGAACCTTGAACAAAAGGGATTTGAACTGTCTGAGTCCATTTATACATGGATATTTTTCAATAAATATATTGGAAAGTTTTTTGGAGATTTGCAATGATTTGAAAAACCTTGCAGATGAGCTGTGTAGCCTAGAAATATTGAAAAAAAATTAAGAAAAAGTTAGTTATGTGATGAATGCATAGAATATATGTGGATACTAGAATATTTTATCATTTGCTACCATAAAGTACATACAATTTAGTCTATTATAAAAAGTTGAAATTTATCAAAACTTATGCATACCAACTTACAGACTGTACAAGGCACCATTCCAAGTCCAGAGAAATGTAAGCAAATGTAAAGAGGCAGCATTAAATCACAACTGCATAAAATTAACCATAGTACATACTTTAGAACTGTAATAATTTCGCAGCTCCCTCCTGTTGCTATTGCAGTGGGCTCAAGTGTTGCAAGTATCTGCTTAAAATACTGTGTGACTAATCATCTCCAGTAAGTTGCATATCATAGTAAAGTGTGACCTGTTACAGTTCTTGTGTATTTTTCATCATGTTTAGTGCAACCTTGTAAACCTTAAGTCACATTGTGGGACCCACACAAAGTGCCACTAATGATGCTGGAGGTGCTCACAAGAAGCAGATAAAAGTTATGACGTTACAAGAAAAACTGGATTCCTTAATATGTACCACAGATTGAGAGCTGCAGCTGCAGTTGCCACTATTTCAAGATAAATGAATCTAGCATAACAATTATTGCAAAAAGTCAAAAAGAAAATTCCTGAAGCCATTACTGTGGCTATGCCAGCAGACACAAAAACCTTGTACATTTTTTGAAATACCTTATAATCTCATATTAAAAATGGAGCTTTTATGTGGGTGTAAGATTGCTATAAGAAAGGCATACCTATAGAATCTAATGTGATTTGAGAAAAAGCAAAGTTATATGACAAAGTAAAGGAAGGTGAAAGATCTAAAGACAGAGAATTTAATGCCAGCAAAGGATGGTTTGATAATTTTAGAAAGGGGCATGGCTTTAAAAATGTCGAGATAACAGGAGAAGCAGCTTCTGCCGACCAAGAGGCAACAGACAAGAGTTCCCAGACACGATTGAAAAAATCATTAAGGATAAAAGATAGCTGCCTGAACAGGCTTCTAATGCAGACAAAAGTGCCCTATTCCTGGGGGGAAAAAATGCCATAAAGAACACTTATTAGTAAGGAAGAGAAGTGAGTACCAGGGTTTAAGGCAGGAAGGAATAGGTTAACTTTATTTTTTGTGCAGATGCAGTTGGGTTTATGATAAGGACTGCACTTATCTATAAAGCTGTTAACCTTTGAGTCTTGAAGGGAAAAATAAACACCAGCTGTTGGTCTTTTGGTTGCACAACAAGAAGGCCTGGACAATGAGAAACCTTCTTCTGAATTGATTGCATCAATGCTTTGTCCCTGAAGTCAGGAAGTACCTTGCCAGTAAGGGCTGCCTTTTAAAGTTCTTTTGATATTGGATAATGCTCTTGGCCTCCCCAAATCCCATGAGTTCAACCCCAAAGGCGTCAAAGTGGTCTGCTTGCCCCCAAACATAACGTCCTAATTCAGCCTCTAGATCAGGGGTCATAAGGACATTTATGGCTCATTATATGATACTCTATGGAAAGGAGTGTCAATGCAAGGGAGAGAACCCTAACAGAGAGAACATCATGCAAGTCTGGAAGGATTGTACATCATCGAAGATGCCATTGTCTTATAGAGAAAGCTGTGAAAATGATCAAGCCCCAAACAATAAATTCCTGCCAGAGAAAATTGTGTCCAGATGTTGTGCATGACTTCACAGGATTTGCGACAGAGGCAATCGAGGAACTAATGAACCAGATTGTGGGTATGGCAAAAAAAAGTAGTGGGTGGAAGCTTTCAAAATATGGATCACGGAGAAATTCAAGAGCTAGTAGACACCACACCAGGAGAGTGAATAGAAGATGACTTGATGAAGATGAATGCTTCCAAATCAGTGCCAAGAATATGCCTTTTATTTCCTTAAAAATTATTTTTCTTTGTTTTTTAATGGACACATAGGAATTGTACATATTCATGGGTTACAGTATGATATTTCAATACCTGTATACCTGTATACTGTGTGTAATAATCAAATCAGGGTAATTAGCGTATCTATCACCTCAAACAATTATCTTTTCTTCCTGTTGAAAACTCTCAAAAATTCTCTTTGCCAGGTGCAGTGGGACACACCTATAATCCCAGCTCTGTGGAAGGCTGAGATGGGAGGATTGCTTGAGCTCAGGAGTTTGAGATCAGCCTGGGCAACATAGCAAGACCCTGTCTCAAAAAAAATCCTCTCTTCTAGTCATTTGAAAATATAAATTAAATTGTTGTGAACTGTAGTTACCCTACAGTGGTATCTAACACTATCTAGCTGTAATTTTGTATCCATTAAGCAATTTCTCTCTGTCCCCTACCTCCCACCCACTCCCCTTCTCAGCCTTTAGTTACCACTACTTTTCTCTCCACTTCTATAAAATTCACTTGTTTAGCTTCATGAGTGAGTTCATTGCAATATTTGTCTTTCTGTGCCTGGCTTATTTCACTTAACATGATGACTTCCAGGTTCACCTATGTCATTGCAAATGACAGAATTTCATTATTTTTTATGGCCAAATAGAATTTCATTGTGCATATACACCACATTTTCTGTTTTCATTCATCCATTGACAGATACTTAGGTTGATTCCATATCCTGGCTATTGGGAATAGTATTGTAATAAACATGGGAGTGCAGGTAGCTCTTTGACACACTGATTTCCTTTCCATTGGGAAAGGAATACTCAGTAGTGGGATAGTTCTATTTTTGGTTTTGTGAGACTACCCAACACCATTTTCTAGTAGGTTGGTGCAAAAGTAATCGCAGTTTTTGCCATTACTTTAATGGCTGTATTACATACCCCACCCCCTACTTTTTGTTTTTTAACCAAGATAAACTATATTCACATAAGAAGTAAAGAAACATATAGTAAATGTCAGATGAGTATTACCAACAAAGGGAAGCAAGCACTTCTCACTGGGATGGTCAGTGGAGGTGGTTTCACAAAGGGGTGAAAGCAGAGGTGATTCTTGGAAAAAAGTTCCCTGGCCAGCCTGGGCTTAGAATGCAACAGGAGGAGCGAGCACAGGCTTTTCATTATAGTGACTGTGGTGAGATTCCAGCTCTGTTATTTAGTAGTTTTATCTCAGTAATTTATTAATCAGGAGATTATCAGGGGGATTAAAGAAAATAGCATATGCAACTTAGTTAATATTAGCTAACATTGATTGCGGATTATGATGAGCTCACCTAATCCTCATAATGGCTCAGTGAGATAAGCATCCTCCTTAGCATCAGTGTAGTGGAGAGGAGAGGATGGGTACGTGGCCTTTGGCATTGCGCCTCTCCTGTGAGAAGTGGTCAGCAAACGACGGCAATTATTTTCTTGCCGATATTTACTAAAAGTCAACCAGAAATTAACATGCAAATGGTGTCTCAAGGAGACTGACCAGCATTTTCCCTCCAGTGGTGCAGCGAAACTACAGCATAAATGTGAAATATCAACTTGTATGTGTGTAGGTAAGAATCAGTGGTGCAGGGGTTAAGTTGAATTTCTGTTGCCTTAAATGTTTTGGTCACAGAATGCACAAGGAAATCCACCAACTCCACCTTTTCTGTGTTAGCCAATCTCATTTTTTTGACCACACAAAGAGTACATGATTGCAAAAGCTGATATGTATTACTTTTGTGTTATCAAGAAACTATTGGCTATTAGAAAATGGGTTACATCAAAATGAAGTGGATGTTCTGTTTTGGGAGAACATATAATAATTTTATTAGTCCCAAGGGCTAGTACACTCTTTTCAGACCTTAGACTCTACATTGGCCTTTGCAAACCCCACAGTTAGTCTTTGAAAAATGAGTTTTGTCACCTTATGAACAGGTGTTTGTTTAACTTCTAATTAATCAAAATAAAATGAAATAAAAACCTACTGGCTCCTTGGGTCATAATTGCACTGGATCAAATATTCTGTTTATGCCTGGAGAAAAATGAAAGTGGAGCCAACCTATTTTGTTCTAGATGTAAATAATTTGACATGTTAAACTTCCTTAAAAAGACGAAAATAGACCCAATGATATTATAGACTAGAAAGTAGCATTCACATATTTAAGATTGAAAAATAAAACAAAACATTAAATTAAACTTTGGATTTACCTCATTCCCTTTTAGGCTGTTCTCCTAGGATGTTAAGGATTGGGTTTGATCTTTTCTTTCCTCTTAAGTGAGCCACTTTAGAAATGACAGCTTTAGGTGTTAAAACTTTATTGACCAATAACATCTGAGCTTGTATATCAGCTTATCAGTTTTACAGTACAGAGAGCGGGAATAGAGGCACAGAACTAATGGGTTTGGATGGAGGAAACATGGGAGCTGGTCAATGTTGAGAAGAGAGGGCCTTCCATGGAGATCTCTCAGCTGCTGGAGGCCAAGGACCAATTGCAGGTATTGAAGAAAGGGGCATGAACAAGGAGATAGCAAGTACTCAAGGCTTACCTTGCAGTTTGGCCACATACTCATCATATCATCTTTTGCTCAGGGCAGGCCCCCCTCCATAACTGCAGAGTGAATGGGCTCATTTTCATCTCCCTCTGAATCTTCTTTCCCTGTCCCCTCATGGTGCCCCCTTCCCACCATCATGATCTCACGAAGCTTGTTTTTCCATGATGAGGCACTCGATCTAGGTTCATGGCTTCAAAGATTCTTATGGGTTCTTACAAGCCACCTGGTCCAACCTCCTTATTTTCAGCATGTGATCAAAATAAGCCATCAGGGCCAGCATCATGGGTGTGTGACCTGTGCAGAAGCACAGGGTCCTACATTTAGAAGGCCCCCACATTTGGTGTTGATGCTCTCCTGTTGCCGTCTTCAAGTCTTTAGTTTTTGAACAAGGGACTCCACATTTTCATTTTATACTGCACCCTACAAATTATGTTTCTGGTCCCATCTAAGTCATACTGATATGCTTGTGACTTAATGAATCACGTGAATATTTGATTTTAGAAAAATGTCTTCAGGACTGTTTTTCAGGAATATGGAAGTGATAATGGTAGAGGAGATTGAGGGCTCGCTAAAGGCAACAAGGGAATTTGGGGGAGGAGAGCAGGAGATTTCCAGGGACTCCAGCAAAACAGATGTACCATGAATTTGTCTCACTTGCAGTTACAGCAGCCCTGTCTTTAGATAGTAATTTATTCCTTATCGCTGTTCTGAATTTCCACATTCTCTCTTAAAACTGATTCCCTTTTGTTCTTTTCTCCCTGCAGCTGCCGACAACTAGCCATTATCTCCTATGCACTTAAAGACCATTATAGTTACCCCTCAACCTTTTCCCAGGCTAAGAGACCCTAATTCTTTTATCCATCAGCTTGAATGCTTTTTTCTTTTAATTGATGCTTCCTCAAAGAAGAACAGCTAGCTAGTTCAGGTAGCATTGTTAAAATCAGGGCACAATTAATTTCACATCTAGCTACAATATTGCCAAGGAAAGAAACAGACAAAGACAGAGATGGCACCAATGAAAATCGCTTTTTGGAATTAAGCTAAAATTAGCTAAACATTTTGTAATTACAAAGTAATTTGAAAATCAAGCAGTTAGACTAAAACATTGATCAGGAAAAAGACGACGAGAAAGGAAAGGATGGAAAAATTCATTGAAAACAGCCTCCCCTGCAGACCAGAGGGAGTTTTTGAGAAAAAGTAGATTACTGCTTATAGAAATACTGAAGCCCATTACTTTGGGCAAAGGCTTTGAGAACAGAAAATGTGTCTTTGCAAAGGTGAGAGGACTGAGTTCTACCCAGTAAAGGCTACGTCTCTGCCTGTGCGTGAACAATTTCCATACACATATCCACAAGGAGATGTAAAGAGACCTATTATAGTTTATGTTCCAATTATAGTGTTCAAATACTGAAACAAACAGGCAACATGATTGGATAAACAAAAGGTGTAAGAAAAAGAAAGCAGTCGCAAAAGGAATGGGAGCTTGATTTTGTGTAATATCATGTATTCTTCCTGTAATTCACTTCAGAGAGACAGTGATTTAATTTCCACAAAACAGTGGCCTGAATAGATTCAAGGTAGATGCTTCAGAAAGCTTTTATTTATTGTTTTCTAAAAAAAAATTTACATTTTTCTATGTCTCCGAGGTTGACAGTCCAGGGGTTGATTGAGCAGACTGAAGGTGCCTCACTTGAGGTGGACAATGGGCCCCTGCCCGAGAGGCCAGGTGGGACACTTGCGTCAGTGGCGAGAGGACTGTGACTGTGGTTTGGCTGAGCTGAGAGGTAGGAGGCCAAATCTTTGTTGTCCACTCTTGGGCAGGTCATCTAACTTTTCTGTTTCTCAATTTTCTTGTGTACAAAAAGCACTAAAAACACTAACCTACCTGAATATTGTTATGAAAATAAAATGGAATAACAGATGGGAAAGTGCCTTGAAAAATTATAACAGATTGTTTTTACACATTGAAAATGGTCCATTAATGTGAAAAGTTTTAAATATCAGACACTTTATTGGGAGGATGGGCCTTCTCTGTGGCCGTGTGCACTCCTCTGTGGGAGATACAAACGTTTCCTCAGCACTGACATTTGCCCCCAGAAAGCTTGCAGACTAGTTGAGGGAAACAAATGCCTATATTTGCATAGCATTTTATATACCTGAAAATTGAACTGACAATACATATTCAAGGAGAGCCTATCACAAGCTCTGAAGTTAGATGGCCTTGTTTGAATCCTAGTTTACAGATGAGAAAATTGAGGCTTATGGGTTGTCAAATAGTTCGCTTCATGACAATGGTTAGGCTTTGTGTCCCCACCCAAATCTCACCTTGAATTATAATCCCCACGTGTCAAGGGAGAGACCAGGTGGAGGTAATTGAATCATGGGCGTGGTTCCCCCATGCTGTTCTCATGATAGTGAGTGACTTCTCACGAGATCTGTTGGTTTTATAATTGTTTGGTGGTTCCTCCTGCATTCATTCTCCTTCCTGCAGCCTAGTGAAGAAGGTGCCTTGCTTCCCCTTTGCCTTCCACCGTGATTGTAAGTTTCCTGAGGCCTCCCTAGCCATGTGGAACTGTGAGTCAATTAAACCTCTTTCCTTTATAAATTACCCAGTCTTGGGTAGTTCTTTTTAGCAGTATGAAAACAGACTAATCCACCTCAGTTTACTATCTGTAGACTAGGATATGAAGAGTACCACAGGGGGTTGTTGTACAGATTAACTGGAACATCATACACAAAACTAGTGGTTGACCCATACACTCAATGTGGTAACTATTATTGCTATATGTATGGATGCATATCTCCTAAATTTATTTGACCCCAGAAGATTTTTTGTTCTTTTTGTTTGTTTGTTTGTTTTGGTGAGGGGAAATCATAGAAGGTTATTTTTCCCTGAAGCACCCTTTGGGAATGAGTATATGGCTATAGGCAAGAGGTTCACTAGAAGATGGAGTGGGCACTCGGGACTGGGGTTATTAGGAATGTCTTCATAGGGGTGAAAGGGTGAGGGGTGAGGGGTGAGGGGACTTGAACAGGTACCTAGCAAAGTGCAGGATTTGGCCAGACAGTGTAATGGCAGAAGCCAGGGTGGGGGATATGAGGAGGAGAACATGCCAATGTGGGAAATAAAGCTGGAAAGACAGGATCTAATTTCCTCGACAGGGCACTTGAATTTTATTTTTTACTTAGTTATTTTTTTTTGAGACAGGGTCCCACACTGTGGCCCAGGCTGGAGTCAGTGACACAATCCCAGGCTCAAGCAATCCTCCCACCTCCGCATCCTGAGTAGCCAGGACTACTGGCACACATGGCTATGCTTGGCTAATTTTTTAAATTTTTCATAGAAATGCTTTGTTGCCCAGGCTGGTCTTGAGCTCCTGGCCTCAAGCGATCTTCCTCTCTCAGCCTACCAAAGTGTTGGGATTATAGGCATGAGCCACCGTGCCTGGCCTGGCACTTGGATTCTATTTCATGTGTAGAGGGAAGCCATTAGTGGAATTTTTAGAAAGAATACTCTGGTATTTTTATCCACAGTGAATTGACATTAAAATATGCTAAAAGTGTGTAGAGGGTGGAACACTGGCTGGGAATTTATCAAATGTGATTCAAGGCTCAGGGTGGATTTATGAGATGGTGATATGAACCAGGAGAGAGGAAGGGACAAGGGAGGCAGAAGCAAAATGAATTGGTGGCTGAATACGGGATTCAAGGGGAGGGGCAATGACTCAGGTTTTGCATTGTGGTGACTTGAGGATCACGTCCCTTAACATTGCTTTATTCATTCAGTGATTTATTTACAAAATACTTTGAGTGCTTACATGGGCAGGGCACTGTACAGGTGCTGAGATTGCTAAAAACAAAAATGCTGTTAAACTAGACTCATAAATAAAAGTAACAATGAGGAAAACTTTGAGTTAATGTAGAGTTAGAGTGTAGACAATGAATGCCCTAATGTAGACATGAAAAAAATGAACGAGGCTGGGCTGGGAAGGCCTGTTGGAAGAGGTAGCATTTGAGCAGGGTCTTGCCTATGGTTAGGGATTCCACAGGGGATGAGAAAGTGCCACTTTAGAAAGAAAGAAGGCAAGAAATTAAGTTGGTGGAGGTTGAGGAGGACATGAATTCTATTTTAGATGGACTAAATACAAAGTGAGAATGGCACACCATGGTGGAAATGTGCAGCACATGGCTGGAAGATGGAACTGGGATTTTGCAGGACAGTCAGTGCTGGAGGTCAAGATTTGAGAATCATCGGCTTTGGGGAGAATTTGTGAACCTGGAAGAGCAGATGAGACTTTGAAGGCAGATGACTGAGTCACGTGGTCTTAAAGTTGGAAGGAACCCTTGAGGACCTCTGGTCTAACCTTCTCTCGTGAGAATCTTATTTACAACAGATCTTCCTGACCACTTCCTCTGCCAGAGCTCTCCTTACCTCACAACATATATAGTTCACTATGTTGACAAACAGTTCCAATGTTCAAGTCTGAACCTTGTCCTTTAGTTGTTTGCAAGTTACTGGAAGTGTTCAAACAAGGGATAACTTGATTAAAAAGCTATTGATTAAAGAATTATTCTGTGACTCCTGTGCAGAATGATTCTGAGAAGAGAGAGCTGGCAGCTGGGAGGTAGGCAGGGAGGTCAGTACTAACAGTTTAATATTTTTTCTAATTCCACATTGACTCAAAGTTTTCCTCACTGTTACTTTTATTTATGAGTCTAGTCTAACCTAATGGGAGTAACACAGAGTATGTCTACTCTCTTTTCCATATGACAAGTTATACATTCTTTCCAAGTCTTTCCTTTTTGAAAAGAACCTTGCCCTGGTTCTTTATATGCACCACGTGACACCATTCACAGAATTTGTCATCCTGATCCATTCATTCAGGTATTATGTTTTGCATGCCTGGTTCTCCAGAAAGAAAAGCCAGAGCCAAAGCTTACGTATATGTTTTCTTTTTTATTGGAGAATATGATCTATGGAGCAGGAATGAGGGATGTGGGGGCCAAGTGGAGAAAGAGGGAGAGGCAATAAAAGATGCATTTTCAGGTTGGCCACTGCTCAGGGTAACAGAGTCCATTCATTGAATAGCAGGGCCAGAGGAGCTGTATGAAATGTATCTCAGAACTGTCTTTCCAAGGGAAGAATTTATCCATTGGCTCCCATTTCCCATTGGTGAGAAGGTTGCATAGTGGGGTTGCATGTGCGTGAGCAGAAGAGTCCCCCACAACTTTACCACTTTCTCAGAGGAGAAGCCCTGGGGAGGCAGCAAAAGGCAGAAGGCTGGGAGCTAAGAGAGGTGCTGACAGGTGTACCTGTAGGGAGCTGATCTGGTTCTATGGTAGTGGCTAAGAGACAGGTAGTCCTAAGAGAATCAGAAGTGGGCACAGGAATTATCTGAGGCATCTGCTGTCCACAAGGCTCCCTGCTGGTCTCTGGATGTGTTGCAGTCTCTCCACATCCCTTTCAAGAGCTGGTACTCATAATTAAATAAGCTCTCCAAATAGCTTCTGTCCAGAGAAGATTTCAGGGCAGACAGGAGGGAAAGAATGATGGCTGTGTTAAACAGATTTAAGATCAACCTATCACAAATATTGGCACATATGCTCTCCTGCATTCTTCAAACACACATTGCTACTAGTGAGGTTCAGCAGCAAGCACCCAGGATTCGGCAGATCCTGTGCTAGGTGCTGGAGGGCGGGGAGCATCCTGATGAATATGGGATAATCTTGACATTAATGAGGGCTTAGTCTAGTTGGAGAGACTGAAATAGTAGCCAAATAATTATAATAAAATGGTATGGGCTACAATAGAGATGCCTGGAGGATGAAGAAATGGTCCAGAGATGAATGTCAGGTGGAGCGGTCAGAGAAACCTTCAGAGAGGATGTGAAACTTACAGAGGATTCTGAGGTACCCTGACTCCTCGATATGTGTGCCTAGATGGAGAGACAGAGCATATGAGGGATCCACTGTGCCCAGACTGAGGCACAACCTGAATTACCAGCAACATTTAACAGCCCGAGGATTCCTGACAAGTCAGCTATGAAACCACTAGATGCTCCCTATGTTGGAAGCTGCATTCAATGTGTTTTAGTTTAAACAACTATTCCTAGCTTAGAAATTGCAACCTTTTACATACATGTGTATTTGAGCAATTTAAGCCATTGTCCCATCTCTTAGGAATCATATCTTTCCCATATGAATCACTGTTTTATATTTTACTCACATACTAAAAGATATCTTGATTGCAAAAGGTTAAATTGAAGATGAAGTAGGGTATTTTATTCCTCTTCTTCCCTTGGCAAGAACACCACAGAGGCTTTGTAAACAAAAGCCAGAATGCAGACAGTCTAGGAGAGGTTTCAGCTGAAAAAAGTATACTTTCTTTTTTTTTTTTTTTTTAACATGGTGAATTGAAGAATAGTTCAGGAAAATAAGGAGCAGGTGGCTGCCGCAGCCTGCAGGGCAGAAAGCCTGGTATAAAGGCAAAGAGTGCCTCCTAATCAGGGGCTCTCGGGCTGTCATGTGGTCCCACGTATCACTTTAGCTCTTGGACAGGGGGAAGCTCTAAGCCTCTGTGTCCTCTGCACCCCCAGGCCTGGGCCTCCCGGACTAACATATGGGAAGAATTTAGAGACAAGGGAAAAGCCCAGAAATCAAATGTTGAGAGAAATTATGTGGCTAACAGCTGGAATTCACGAAGTTTTATATTAAGTGAAGAATTGATAGCAAGAAATCCAAAACACCCTTTCCCAAAAGAAAGACAAATTAATAGCTTGAGGACAAAAAAGGCTTCCCAAGATTCTTGGCTTCTCTTTAAATATAACGGTAATACTTATGTTTGTTTTTATAAGGAATAGCTATGGTTATATTTGTTATGATTCTGGAATTGTTGAATTTAAGGATGAATATATTGAGATGCCCTAAATGCCAAAAAATGAATCTAAAATTGGACTGCATGTCCGTTTTAATTTCAAGTCATTATTGAGGTATGTTAATGTTAAATAAAAATAATTTATGAAGATTTTTCACCTAAGTTCTCTGATTTCATCCTTTCCCTACACACCAATAAATAAGTATTTTATAACCTTCCTCTGCTTAAGAGAAAGTGGTTGCTCAAAGAGATTAATTTGCCCAAGATCACACTGTGGCAGATGAGAATTTAAACCTAAGTCTTCTGCTCCCAGCACCCATGGTCATATTCACTGCACTGGGGTTTGTAACCTGGATGAGCTTCCAAATTAGCCCTGGAGCTTTTTAAATTGACCAATTCTTGGAGTGGGCTTTAGAATCTACATAATTAAGGAATATCTGAAGTGATTCTGATGATCAACCTGGTTTAGGACCCACTGTGTAAGGTAAACCAAATATCGTTCTCTCACCGATCAGTACAAATTCTTCTTTACCCTGGGGATATAGGCAAGTGGGTGTTTTGAAGGCCAGCAGAGCCACACCTGGGAAGCATTAGAATCCACCTAACCATGCAGCCTGCCACAATGTGGGATTAGCTGGTTTGGCTTGATGACTAGTGTCTGGAACTGTGTTATGAGAAAAAGGTAGATCATAACAGCAAAAAGCAAAGTTTCCCAACCTTTTCCTAGGCAATGATATACATGTAAAAGCGTTGGGACACATCAGGGGGCTGCCAGTGTCAAAGATGTAGAGGCACAGGTTAGGAGCCCCTGAACATACTACCACCAGCAAATGGATCCAAACAGAATTGGAGGAACCAGGGAGACTACCACCAAAATATAATATGCTTCATCTTTCAGTTTCTGGATGGGTTGAGTGGTGTAGTAAAGATGAAAAACAGCCATGTTCCTAACAGAGGCCAGGTTAATTCTTCTTCGATATTTGTGAACACAGAAAGGTGATTTACATGCCTTGATATTTGATGGGCCTAATTTTGAATCCCGGCTGTATCACTTCATGACCTTGGGTAAATCACTTAACTTCTTTGAGCATCAGTTTCCCTGTACATGTGTGAAGGGTAGTGCTACTTTTCATCATAGAGTATTAAAAGGCTTAAAATAAATAATATGTATAAAGTGGTTACTCTAGTGCCTGTAAATAGCAAGCACCATGTAAGTTACAGTGTTATTTCTGTCTCTTACATCCAAGTAATCTGAAAATTTAATCAGTAAAGGATATAAGAGCTTTAATGATATCTTAAACCAGATTTCAAATGCAGGAAAATTTATTTTAATAAAAAGCAAGGAAATTAGAGAATATATAAGATCCTGTTTTAATTGAGTCCTGCTCCAGCTTTTAGAAACTTGTGGGACAAGAAGCAGCTTGGGGCAGGGCAAGCATTTGAACATCAGAAACTGTTATCTCCACAGTGGGGTGAGAGGACAGTGAAGCCATGAATTTGAAAACAGGGAGAATAAAAGTTCCCTCTGCGCCTAGCAGGCTAGGACAAAGACATGAAAGTCACTTTTGAGAATAACTTTAAACGGAATCAGCAAAACTGGACTGTAACTTGATTAACTATATTAACATATCTAAAAGAAGAACTGATCGTTCAAAACTGCAGTTGGCCAGCAGTGGAAGAACAGAAAATGGAAAGTCAGAGGCAGATGTTGGCAAGTGTCCTCCTAGGACTATCCAGGGAGAAGGAGCCTTAGCTCAAGGACTTAGAATTTTCCTTACCCATTGGCAAGACCATCCATCGCTGTGAGATGGCTCTCTCAGGCCCTCTCAGTCCAATGTAATTATACATTCAAAACTATAACAAATTCATTTTGTATGGATTCTATACATTTCATGAAATATTGTGATCATAATTTAGTTCCCCATATAATTTGCTTATAGAGAAAAAATATATACATCAGACTGAGAATCTTATATTAGATTCTCATCTTCCCCATCCCCTTAGAATTCTTAGGGGTTCCTTGAAGTCCCCTTAGAAGCCACTGAGGGAGTGGAGAAGAAGAGGTAGGTATGAGGGGCTTAGCTGTCCTCCCTGAACTAACTCAACTGCTCCATTTTTACTCTGTGAGTAGAAGATTTTATCTAACTCAGTGATTCACATTGATTTGTATTTGTATTAGAATATATTTGACCATAATTCTTCATAATTGGAATTTAGATTAATCTATTCTGAAGTTCCATAAAGAATTATCCATAGCCAATTATGAAAGCAGATGTGTACATGATCCCTGAAATATGTAATCTTAAAATAACAAGCATCTCACTGAATCCTTTTACCTGCATATACACACACACATATAGGCATACACACGCGCACAATTGGCATGGGACAGAGAGGTGGATAAGGTTTTGCTCCACGTACATAAATTTAAGGCTGGGGTAAAAAAGCAACTTTCAGAGCCATTTCTTTAACAAAGAATTCATGGGCTGAAAAATGATTGAAAATATTCAGTCTAGATGATTTGTAAACCTCCTGGTTGGCTATAAAAGCTTATTTCTGGGGTTCTACTTTTGAACCATTATTGAGCATCTTTTGAATATATGGAGACACAAACACATATTGGGTTACATCCATCCTTTGCTCTTTACCACAGTTACCAGTTACCACTACATTCATTCTTCACCCCAGTGATTCTTTTTTATTTATTTTTTTCTTTTATTTGAGACAGCGTCTTGCTCTGTGGCCAGGCTGAGTGCAGTAGTGTGATCTTGGTTCACTGCAACCTCTGTCTCTCCGGTTCAAGAGATTCGTCTGCCTCAGCTGTCTGAGTAGCTGGGACTACAGGTGTGCACAACCATGCCCAGCTAATTTTTGTATTTTTAGTAGAGACAGGGTTTCACCATGTTGGCCAGGATGATCTTGATCTCTTGACCTTGTGATCTACCTGCCTCGGCCTCCCAAAGTGCTGGGATTACAGGTGTGAGCCACTGTGCTTGGCTACCCCAGTGATTCTTAACCATTGGTGTGTCCTACAATTATCTGTAGAGCTTATTGAAAACTCATAGGGTTGTCTATACCCCCAACCTCCTATCAGAGTCTTTGGAATTGGGACCCAGGCGTGAGTATTTTGACAAAGTTTTACAGTTGATTTTGATGTTTACCAGCAGCTGAGAACCATAGTTCTATTCTTTTCTTTGCTTGTTAAGAATTGGAAAAAAGAAGAAAAGTATTCCTAATACTAAGAAAGTCTTGTGGACACACTGATTGAGCAGCAGTGCCCTAGACCCCACACAACCGGAGACAACAACAAAATGCTATTAGGTTACAGGTGAACACATTATACATTGTGCAATGAACTTTAGCTATGCTGACAGCTACAAGGAACAATTTGACAAACAGTAGACTTGTGTATTTGTGTTGCATGTCTAAGGTGTCATTATAATAAGGTGTCGTTATCCATAGGAATGAGAAAACCAAGATAATTCAAGCAAGTTGTCTACAGTGAAACAACTGGAAAATGGCAGAGGGAGAATTTGAATGCAGGACTATCTGATACTAAAGCTCATGTCCTTTTCATATGGCATACGATGGGCCAAGATCAGGTAGATAAATGGCCTTTTGGTAGAGCACAAGCCCACAGACTAGTTATCCTAATCTTGTGGTAGTGTAATTGAGAAGCTGTGACTCCTAATTGGTATTTTATAACCTAGGACCAGTGCAGTAATAAGACGCTGTGTGTTAGAGCAAGAAAGATTACCTGGATCTCAGGTGTAGGTTGGGGAGATGTGGCTGGTGAGAAAGCAGTTTTGGTAGGCATATAAGGAGTTTCAAGGAGCAGCTGCAGGCATGGGCTTCCCAGGACATGTCAGGAGCTCCATCACAAATAGGCTGACCAGTGCTGCAGTGTGGAAGAACTGCAAGAGACATGAGAAGCTGCCCACGGAGACTCCCTAACTGATGACCTTCTTGACATAGCTTTTCCAAAAATCGATATACTTTATGCCAAATGTGGACGAGTGTAACTGGCACACAACTGCTCAAACTCAGCCTTCTGTTGGGCTCAGGGAAGCAGAAGTTATGACCAGAGTATCTCCAATAGTCTAGAAGGGCAACATAGTATTTTTAAAAGAACTATTTTATTATATGTAATACTTAAAGATTTGTTTATTAAATTGTATTTCTTTAATTTACAAATAATAAGTATATATATTCATGGGGTTCATAGTGATATTTTTATACATATCATGTACAGTGATCAGAATAGGGTCATTAGCATATCCATCATCTCAAACATGTGTCATTTCTTTGTGTTAGGAACATTCGACATCCTCCTTCTAGCTATTATTGTTAACTGTAGTCATCCTACAGTGATATAGAACATTATAGTCAAAGAAATTTACTTTCATTTAAAAAACAGTGTCATAAATACTTTGAGATTAACTTTTTGTTTAAGATTAATGATTTGACTATGTGTTGGTTTGGTACAAAGAGCATTAACCTGAAAATCAGGAGACCTGAATTCTAACCCTGATTCAATTACCAAGTGGCTGCATGAACTTGTGGAAAATACTTTACTTCCATGAATTGCTTTTGCTTCATTTGTAAAACAAGAGGGTAGAATTACTGCTTAGAGAATCCCTGAATTTTCTTTTGGAGTCACAATTTTTAAATTCTTTTATCTGTTTTGTTTACTGCTATACCTCCAGCATCTAGAACCATGCCTGGAACAGAGCAGGTGCATAATATATACTTGTAGAATGAAGGAATTAAAGCAGATCTGAGACAGAATTGGAGTTGGAATCCAAGCCTCTCTGATTTCAAAATCCATGCCCTTTGCATGATTATCCTACTGGTTGTTTAATTAACTAAAGACATTTGGATCAGAATTCCCAAGACTCTGGAAACCACAATTCTGGCCAGTTAATCTAAAGTCATTATGCCTTTTCTAAACTTCATATGGCTCACCCAATTCAATCCCTGACAAAGTGTGTTTGTCAGCCTTAAGTAATAATGAATCTCTGTTAATAGCATATGAAGAGGAACTGGGTAGTGGGCAGGAGGTTAGTACCACCTGGTAAACCACGAATACAAATGGATATGTGTAAAAAAGGAAATACTTGTAGGATGGAGAAGTGGTACAGAGAGGAGTATAATTTACTTTATGGCATGTGGAAGGGTCAGACAAGCCTTCAGAGGTGTGGTAAGGCCTGGAAAGGATCCTGAGATGGTACACATTCCTCCCCATGTGTCCAAAATGGGGAGACAGAACACACAAGGGATCTACCTAGACTGTTAGAACCTGCATTTCAGGTAGAATTAGGCAGAGCTAGAATTCCAAGTTCCTAGTCACCCATGAAACCACTAGATATTCCCTTATGTTAGGAGCTTTATTTCAATGCATTCATTAAAAATACTTTTAGCTTAATTATTGCAGCCTTTTACTTATGTGTAAGTAAAGTATTATGTGTATTTGGGTATTAAAAGTCATTGTTCTCTTTCTTGGGAATCATATGTTTTCATAAATCATTTTTTGGTGGTGTCCTAGTATGCTAAAGGAGACCTTGATTGTAAAAGGTTAAATTGAAGATGAAGTAGAATAAACCATCTAGGGTTTCTGCTGTGTAAACTTGGTGTAAGTGTTGAGTCAGCTGCCTTTACTGTTGAGTGGAATCTGCAGAGCCTGTTGCTCTGTAGCCTGAATTTGTTCCCAGTGTCTCTGGTTCCCTATTGGTTTATGGCCAATGACTAATGCTTTACCCACGAGTCATTAAACCCATTCCGCGCTTTTCTGGTTCCCTAATCTTCTTGGAATTCATCCTTGTGTCCAGTGGTCCAATGCTCTAACTTGGTATTTGGATGACTGAGTGAACAGAAATGGCAATAAAAATGTATATGTGATATAACAGTTCAAAATGCAATTCCCTTTAGAGAAGTCTTATGGGCAAATAAAATTCCTCCCAAACCATTTCAAATCATTGGAAATATTTGAAGCTTTTCAGTTTCCTTTGCACCTTCATGAAAGGTCAACAAATACAGCAAGGGTATCTGCTAGCTCTGCACACACTTACTTTGCCAAAAAATTCAGACTTCCCAGGGCAACTCTACTTTTTAAGGCTCCTGATTAACTGCACTGACGTAAGAAGGCAGAAGCATGGATAATCTAATACAGATAGCAGCTGATGAATATGCATGTGTTTGATGTTCTAGAAAACTACTTTAAAAGAACAATGAAATACCATTGATGGCTAAACTTAGGATGAGAAGAAAAGATGTCCAACTCCTGGACTACTACTCAATTCTCTGAAATCCATGTCACTCTAGAGCTGCTATTTTCACAGAAAGAGCTAGGAGTGGTCCAATAACTATGCCAGCAATGTGGCAGACTAAGTGGGAGAGAAATGACTTAGAGTGGGGAAGGAAGTGGGTATAAATAAGGCATGGGAATGTTCAGCTCACAGGGGTGGGTGAGGAGTTGGGGAGGGGGGTATAGATTTAGCTGCTTGTGTTGACTGACATTTAGCTTTACCCATCCAAACACAAGATCCAAAGGCTAAAGCCTGGCAGGAAGGCCACCTCAAACTCAAGTAACTGATAAGTATCCCACAGGGAGGTGGAGCACAGAGAAGGAGGACCTGTCAGATGTGGTGTTTGGGAGTTGAGGCAGGCAATGTCCAATCATTCTCTTGTAGATGGATGGTGTAGACAGGGGGCTAATCTGTATGGCTAGGGCTGACAATGACTAGGGTAGAGCGAGACAATGGTAAGTCAGATAAGAGAGTCCAAATTGTCTACAAGTAAAAGTGCTTGATGCCGATATTGGACACCTGAATGTGAAACCAGAGGAATCATAGCACCAAATATATGGAAGCAAGAAACCATGAGTCCAGACAGGAGGATGACCCTGGTGTATCCCTGAGACACACAGTATGTGACCCAGCTGGATTCTTTTTTTTTTTTTTTTTTTGAGATGGAATCTTGCTCTGTCACCAGGCTGGAGTGCAGTGGCATGATCTTGGCTCACAACAACCTCCGACTCCATGATTCAAGCGATTTTCCTGCCTCAGCCTCCTGAGTAGCTAGGATTACAGGCATGCACTACCATGCCCACTCAGCTGGATTTTATGTGCTATCTTTGGAGTAACATCTGGGGTTTTCAGCCACACTTAAAGGGCAGGTGATATGGACAGGCAAGTGATTAATTGTCTCCAGCAAAATCTGTTTTCAAGTTCCAGGGCACTATCTAGAGCATCCAAATTCTGCTGCCTAAACTGAAGTCCCAGGTGCCCAGAAGGTACGTGTTCTGGGTGGATTTTTTCTGGTTGGCCTGGAGAGGTCATGGACTACTTCCTAAAATGTGCCACTAAAGAATTTAGCCTTCGTGAACCCGGGAGGCGGAGGTTGCAGTGAGCCGAGATAGCGCCACTGCATTCCGACCTGGGCGAAAGAGCAAGACTCCATCTCAAAAAAAAAAAAAAAAAAAAGCCTTCAATAGTTTTTGACACTTGAAACAATAATTACTGCATTTCTTGTATGGAATTTTGTGCCACCTTTATGTTTACTAAATGAAGCTCAGTCCTGAAATATTTTCTCCCT
This sequence comes from Pongo abelii, assembly GCF_028885655.2. Classification (NCBI taxonomy): domain Eukaryota; kingdom Metazoa; phylum Chordata; class Mammalia; order Primates; family Hominidae; genus Pongo; species Pongo abelii. Next base: position 56,339,522 of record NC_071995.2, read on the forward strand.
ACTTTCTGAGGAGAAAATAATAGAGTTGTATCCTTTATAAGTCTATTTCAAAAAGGAGGCTGTAAGTTGCTCATGGGGAGGCATGGTGAAGACAGGTTCTGTACCTTTGTGGCCACAAGGCCTAAATATTAGTGAGATCCATTTCCAGAGAATGCCAACATTAATACAAAAGAGTTTAAACACCATTTACTGATATTCACCATTGGGAGAAATTAGCCTCAGGGCTTAAAGACAAAATGTGCTAATGATGAAGGGGCACATAAACAAATAGAGTATATCTTTTGAGATTGGACTTGTCTGGATGACTGCAGTCCTGAGAATTTGAGGGTATGCTTAAGATCTTATGAGTTCAGGGGTGATGTGTTTCTTGCAGGACTTCAAAAAGTCAGGTCACTTCTGTTGAGTCGTGCTCAGTCATTTTGAGCTTCTACAACTAAATTGCAAAGGGAGCAGCGTTCACACATGGTGAAACCATCGATTCACTCTTTATCCAAAGTTCTCTTTATTTGTGATTTCTCACCAGCACGTTGATGGTCACTAATCTCCTGCTGTCAAGATATAGTTTCACAAGTTCCCGAGCGAATCAATTTCAGGTATTGATCATTTGGCAACTGCTAATTGCTGTAGCTAAGAATTTAATTCAATGGTGAAAAAAGGGTCTATTTGTTCTGTCCTTGCTATATATATGTTTTTGTAAGAAGATGCTTGTTTTTGCTTTATTAGCTATCCATTCTTTAATGTAAAATCAGTAGGCAAAACCTTGTAAAAATGGTATGATTTGTTGGCATTAAAGCTGAGGTTGCCTTCAGGCTGCATCAACTTATATATCTTTAAACATATGTGAACTTTTACTTAATTCTTCTGTTTCGTTTTAATTTATCAGCTGTCTCTATGTAAGACAGGAGGCCTATTTTTCAAATAAGATTACTTTCTTTGATATTAGGCAACCCATCTTATTCTCTTGAGCACATTTTCATAGAAATAGGAGGATATATTTTTCTTAAAAATCATCAACTGTGTCTCCAATTTCATGATTACTAAGGAAGTATGCAAAGGTAAAGGACAGGAAAATGATTCGTTGATTCAAATTTTGATGAAAAAAAATCCTTCCATTGTTGGCTAATCTCTTACTAGCAGAAATCTGAAAATGTTTTCATGGGTAGAAAAGAGTAATTTTTCTTGGAAACTTACGAGATCAGCCTTTGTTTGATGCCCAGTGAGACAAGGGACAACAGTTCAGTTCACTGGTTTGCTCCTGGGAGCAGAGGCAAATTTGTCATCACATTATTCACATGAACCCAGAGCTGCGGTAGGGGAAGAGGGAGGTTTGCCCAGGAGAAGCCAATCTTGAATGTGTAAGAGCTGTGGATTTTAAAATACAGCTTTGTGGCCAGGTTTTTGACATCCTGAAATACAAGTTTTTTTTTTTTTTTTTTTGGCCTTAAGATAAAACCTACAATATGAGGGTAAACAGTGGCTATAGATTAAGACATCATCTCCTTTGCGAGATGAAATCATCCACAGTTTGGCTAAGTAGTAATGTCTTAGAGTTCAAAGTTTATAACTCCTACAGCCATTAGGAAATATTTTCTTGTATACATACATATATGACATCTGGGTTTCACACTCTACTCAGCTTCTACGATATTGTTGAAGACTATGTTGTCCAGTGTCATGACCATTAGATACATGTGGCTACTGAGCACTTAAACTCTCTCTGGGCTAAATTCGGATATGCTTTAAGTATAAAATACACACTGTATTTCAAATGGAAATGAAATTTCAAAATGGAAATATATTAATATTTTTATAAAATGGAAATATATTAATATTTTAAACATTGAGTACATATTAAAATAGTGATATTTTTGCTGGCCAGGTGCGGTGTCTTACGCCTGTAATCCAGCACTTTGGGAGGCTGAGATGGGTGGATTACATGAGGTCAGGAGTTTGAGACCAGCCTGGTAAACATAGTGAAATCCTGTCTCACTAAAATACAAAAATTAGCCAGGCATGGTGGTGGGTGCCTGTAATCCTAGCTACTTGGGAGGCTGAGGCAGGAGAATCTCTTGAACCCAGGAGGCAGAGGTTGCAGTGAGCCAAGATTGTGCCATTGCACTCTAGCCTGGGCAACAGAGTGAGACTCTGTCTTAAAATATATATATATGTATGTATATATATATATGTGTGTGTGTGTATATATATGAATATATATATATATGATCTATCAGGTTAAAGTTAATTTCATCTTTTTTTTACTTATTTGATGTCTCTAGAAAATATATGTGTATACATGTACATATTACACATATTTCTATTGGACAATGCTGGTTTAAGAATATTCACTGTGACAAATGATCCTTTGATATTCCATGGTGAGCTGTGAAAAGTTATTGGAACCCCAGTCACCAGGTCCTGACATTCAGGGATCCTATCCCAAGTGTCTCCTCTGAGCTGTAACTCCTGGCAGTATCCACTCTCCTGTCTCCTTTGCTCCATATTTGCTCTGCCCCTCTTAGCTATAGCTGCTGTTCCTGTCATTGCCTTGAGACAGGGCTTACTTTTGCTCCACTACTATCGCTGGTAAATGGGAGAGGAAACAGGGTCCCTATCTGTTACAAATGCCTTTATGTATTTATTTCTTTAAGGAACCAAATAATTTGACTCTGTTTGTTACAGTTTGCCTGATGCTAGACATTGCTCATTAACCTTCCTCTTTAAGTTTGTTATTTTGATTAGTTCTTGGAATAAATTTGCTTGGGGCAGGGTTGGAAAACAATACAAACATCCTCACACAGTGGACCATGCTTAGAGAGCTTCCTCTTTGCTTTGACTTGATTTGCTGTTTGTGAATTTCTTACTCTACCACACGTTGCCAAGAAAATGAGACCCAACCATCGGGCTCCAAGGTTTAGTCATATCCTCTTCTCTAGGAGGGGACATGTCCTGACTTTCTGGAATATGCAGATGATATCCAGCTTGGGTTCTTATTTTGGGATAATTATTGCCTGTGATGTTTAAATAATTGATAATGGGTACCAGTTGTCAAATAAGAATTCAAGTACAGTATCAGTTTTATACAAGGAAAGCTGACTTAGAGAATGGTGGCCTGACCTCTTATATCCCAGCTGAAACTTGCCTGTAAGTCCTCAGCAGAGAAGCTAGAGAATGTTGGGTCTTCTGGTGGAGGAAAGGTACTGTTTGGGGCAGGAGGCAGAGGTGGAGAGAGCACCCAGCATGAGAACAAATGAGTCAAGAGAGCAAGGAGCTTGGCTGTGTAAACTTTGATGTTGTGACCTTACTCTTGGTAAACAAGGCCCCATGGATTTCAGGAGCTCCTTGCCTCACCCATCGGATAAGTTACTCCTTCTTCCCCTGTGAGGAGTGAGTAAGGGGATGGAGACAGGGAACCCAAATATTTGTTCCTGTACTCCCCTTCCCTGGAAGTAGAGAAGTTTCTTCTGTCTCTGGAATGTGAGGGAGCAGAAGTAAGCAATCCTTATATCACACACTGTAGAAGTTAAATCATAGTATTATAGATGATCAGAGCTGGCAGGGACATGAAATGCTGTCTGGTCTGACACCATCATTATATATAACAAAACAGCCCCACAAAAGTACATTAACAGAGTCTGGGGGGAGCTCCCCTGTAAAGTCTCCTGCATATTAACACCTCTGAAAAAAAACAGGAAAAAAAACGGGCTGCCAGTTTAATATAGCTTATGCCTCAGTAGAAAGTTTGTATGCATGTTTTTGTCTTTAAATATCTGCAAAATTTTAAAATACAATTAATAAGATTGCAAATCTGGCATATGAAAGAATTTACATTTTGGTTTGGCACGTTTGGTGTAGATTTACGTGCAACAGCGGAACTAATCCAATTGAAATTAATATTTTCATTTCACTGCCATAAATTCACACAGACCTTGAGCAACAGACCCCCAAAAGTAGTCATGTCTGGGACTCAGATTGTGCTGTTCATGGACAGAGAGAATTGGGTTTACAGAATATTTTCGCCAAACTCTGTGTGTTGAGTAAGTGACCTGCTGTGAAAAATATAAAAAGCACTAACACATAGGCCAGTTCTTGTTAGTGAAAAGTCTGATTTAAAGAATTAATAATAAATAAGTCTCTAAACATGAGTATTTCAACTTTAAAGATGGTATACACAGTGACTAGCAAGTAGAATGGTTAGAGGCATGCACCTCTTAGGCATGCACCTCTTAACTTCTGCTTCCATTTATTTGTCTACTGTAACAGTTACCACACTGCATTGTAATTATTTGTTTACATGCTCTTCTACTCACTAAACACACATCAATCATCTGCCAGGTGTCAGGCACCATGTTGGGCACTGGAGAAAATTAATGATCTGCATTTTGTCTATTGGCCTATATAAAGGATTTTAGTCAAGCTGATTGAAATATTTGCATCTTCTGCTTTGTCATCTGTAAAATACTGAGTGGGGATTAACATCCCATCAAGTCCTAAGATATGTATGAAATAGAGGTTTTTGAGGTTTTGAAGGATGCTTGAAAAGTTTATCCTGTCATACAATCTGAGTCCTCCCTTTGCTTAAGACACTGCCCCAAATCGCAGTCAATGTATTTCTCTCTCATGCAAAGGAAGTGGGGAGGTAAGGAGATGAGGCTTAATGGCAGTTCCACAAGGTTATCAGGGTCCCTGGCTTGGTCATGCCCCCTCCCTAGCCATTTCTAACACAGAGCTGCTGCAGCAGAAATGCCCATCCCAAAGTGCAGGGAAGGCTGGAGCACCTAGTCTTTTAGCTGGGAGTAGTGCTGCCCTCAGTAAAATTGGATTCTAAGAGTAAGAAAGAAGGAAATGATGGACAATGGGTTAGCCAACCATTGTCTATAAAAGAAAAATTGCACCAGACCAGTTAAACAGACAAGGAAGACTTTATTCAAGACTACTGCAATAGGGGAGAAACTTGAGCTTATCTCTGCTATAAGAAAATGAGGGAAGATTCTTAAACGTAGCAGTGAGCTGGTGGAAAAGTACTGGAGGATGTTAGTGGGGATGTTGGTCAATGTGATTAAACCATCTGTGTTAGGCTTCTACTCTCCCACAGGTACTGGGATACAGAGGCTCCATCTTTCTTGGTGATTTCATTTCAGAAGGATGGCTCCCAGGTCTTTGAGAAAGACATTCCATTCCTGGGTTACAGAACACTTATAACTCAAAGGGTAAGAGGAAGAATTTACAACTGCAAGTTTTCTAAAGTAAATGCTCTAAGAAAAGGGAGGTCAAGGTCTTATAGTCAGAAAGAAGCCTGTCCAAAATTTAGTCAACCTGGGGAGAATGCTAAGGCTTCGTTATGTCTCTGCCATGGAATTTGTTTATTTTTGCTGAAATTTTGTTTACAACACTAATATCTTATAAATCTTTTTTTTCCTCATAGGTAAGATAAGCTTCAGCCCAAATTACTTTCTGAAGTATCCAGAATTCTTTGCTCATGGAATCCGGGTAGATGAAATTGTACACCATGTTGGGTAGGGGAGGGTCAGGAATATAGCTCTTTGTAGGTTAACGACCACTCGCTGCAATGTTATGAACAGTCTGTGGGACTTTATGACGTCTAGAGTCAGGTGACAGAAAGTTTCAGGTTCTTAGAGCAATTATGCCACTCACATTATGCATGAGAAACCCCATCACTCTCTGAGCCTAAGAATAGGCTGCCAAGGGCTCCTCTTTCTGGTTATTTTCAATTGAAGATAGAGCAATTCAGGTTGCTGCATGATTTGAGTCTGTTTTCTTCCCCCTAAAGGTGACAAGCTCTAATTTTATTTTATTCTTTGTAAACTTGAAAATGAAAGGTCCTGTGCGAGCTGTGTGGGAAATGCAGTGTGTGCCTTTGCATTCAAGGTGAGCAGCACATAAATGTTTTCTTAATGTGCTTCAGACACGTTCGGAGACATAAAGAAGGGAATAGACCTAGCAGGTTATTGAGTCCATGTCCCTTCTTTTGCATTGATTGAAACTGCCTCACTCGAGCATGCCTTCTGGAATTTTGAGCAAACTAATTTTCTATGTCCCCAGGAGCTGATACTTGTCACAATTCCATTTCAGAAAAATTTTTCTAACATGGGAGACCTCATTGTCAAGATATTTTTTTCATCAGTTCTATCTTATATTTTCTTGGCTAGCAAGGCCAATCCATGAAGTCAGACCCCATCATAGAGCTGAGGTAGGAGAACAAAACCCAGAGGATAACTGGGTTACCTTAGGATTTTACTCTATCGAGTTATATTTCAAGAGATGTGATTTAACACTTAATATGTCTCCAAATCCATGTAATAAGAAATTAAATTATATTTTTTACTGCATTTGCTACTAATATTTTTAATGTTTCATGTCTAGTATTTCCCCAATAGAATATCTTAAATATTTTGATTACTTTGTATTACACATTCTATTATTTCCTGCATTAAAAACCCAAACAATGTTAAGTCATTTCAATTTAATTTAATTAATATATATAGACATATATAAAGATACTTAGGTACCATGAGAATTCCTGCTTCAAAGATTCGAAGAGTTGAGGATGGTAGAATATTCTAAGTTGACTTAATACAGCACAAAACAGACACAATAGATTACAGGATAAATTTTTACCAAAAGTTGAAAACACTCAAATGTCAATACTGAAGTGGTTATACAGTCAAACTTCTAGGAGGCTAAGTCATGGGGAGGGAATATTTTATGTGCTGTGGAAGAAACGATATGGTGGGTATATTTTCATCCAATAGGGGGGAATCTGTTTTGTGCTTAGAAAATTGATTTTCTATCCAAAACACCTAATATAAAACCCCATCTTTCTGCTATGCCATGGGACTGCACCATCGTGAGAGAACGAGAAAGGAGTGAGGACAATACTATGACAACAGGCAGAGAAAAAAGCCATTCTCAGGGAAATAAAGAAAGGACATAGTTGCCATTTTCAATATTAATAGAATAATCTCTTTTTACAAGTGCCATTGACAAAGACTGCATTTATCGTACACATTGAGCAAGTGTGTAAGAAGGAACTGATATTTTTCTGTTATTGGTAACGTAGGCTCTGAAATACTATTTAATAAGAAGCAAGTATTTCTGACCAGAACAATGTGGGACATATTGAAAAGCATCAGCAGAAACTGAGGAGAGAGAATAACTAAAAGGAAAACTGTATTTGCAGCGTCTTTGTTAGAAGACGCTACATATATAATATAAAAACTTATATTTTCCACCATTTCCAATGTAGGGTGCTAGAAATTAATTTAACACTACAGTAAACTATCCATTGTGTCTGGTTATAATTGTTTAACTGGAAGGTAAACTGTTTCTAAAGTTTTCATTGCGTGTTAATAAGTTGTTCCCTTATTCACTTATTTCTTATTTTTATTGCTCATTCCTTCACTTGTTCATCCATCCATTCATTCATTTAATAGGTAAAAATTATAGTGTGCATCTAGTCATTATTTATTATTTCACTGTTTTCATAGAAACACAAGTATTTTTCTTTTTCTTATTTATCTGTACTTGGCAGACCTTTCCTGATTGTTCTAGCAAAGACTGTGATAGTCAAAAGTTAGAAAACATGGAAGGCAACACCCCTTACAGAATTCTGGGTTAACAAATGGGTACTACAGGGGACACTGGCAAGGCTGCAAGCAAACAAACACTTCAAGTACTTTTATTTATTCATTTCCAATGATCATATCTACTGCTAATCAGAAACATGACAATAATGGCTGGATCTGAAAAAGAGTAACCAGACAGTATAATTTTTAAAACTATCAGCCACCATAAACATAAGGCAAAGAAAGTTTGTGTTGTAAGGAATTAAATTCAATGTGCTATTATTTCTTCAATTCAAACAAGATAATGAGAAATTTACAACAGGCATAGGCCTGAAAAGTGTTTGCCTGAATGTAATAACAGTGTCACTCTTATCTATGGAGAGAGGATGCTCTCGTTCACTCAGACAGATGTGAACACACTAGTCAACTTGTTAATTGTTTTAGTCACTCTATTTAAACAATTTTAACACAAAGTTCCTTAGTGAACCTTATTAGGCAGAACTCTAATAAATTAAGTAACCATTCAATATGGAGTGAAAATCACATCCTCATAATGTGCTAAAAATGAATCGACTCAGTCAATTCAGTAAATTACTTTTTATTTGATGTGGAGCAGATTATTTGATTAATAGGATCTTTCACTTTTCCACCATATTTTCGTTTGGCGTTTTTGGCTACTGGAGCAGAGACTGGTTCATGTTGCCTCTGGAAAAAGGAGAATTTGTTTTAAAGATACCTAAGGAGCTGTCAGCTGAGTAGCTCTGGCTGTCACTGCTGACTGACTTCTTCTCACCCTTCCCTTCCCACATATTCTAGAGAGGAAATCAAATTGCTCCAGCTCGTCTTTCCCCAGCAGGCCATAAGCAAACCCATGGATCTGTTGACTTTGAGTATGCTGTCCAATCAACTCTGCCCGGGTGCTTGAGAGGGAGGGAAGACAGGACCACACTATGGGCAGAGCACTGGTTCTTTAGTAGAGATTGTAGATGGGCAGCTGGCCTTAGAAGGGGCTTCTGATGTTTGTTCAGTGTGGCACCCAGCAGCATCTAGCTGACAGGGCAAGAATAGGCAAACTTACCATGTTTGTGTGTGTCAAAACAGTCCCCATTATCCAGTTAGTTTTTTTCTATATTTTATAACAATGTTATTTTTATCATTATAAAATTGAAGTATCTTTATTGAAATACATTTGGAAACTAAAGAAAAGCACAAATAATAAACTCTTACTGGATTTTAAAATCGCATCTTAAAGAAGTTTAATCCATTCATATTTATTGTCACAAATGATAGGCTTGTATCACTATAATTTTATTTTACACTTTTTACATTTTATGCTTACTTTACATTTCTTTTTGCTATATAGAATATTTTTCTTTGCTCCCCTCAGTAATTTAAAAACTTTTAACCCTATTTTTATTCAGTATAGTTACTGTATATGTAGCCCAGTGTCTCTGGGTTTTGGGGTATGCACTGTGAAGAAGTACCCACCTGTAACTGTTGCTCCTTGAGTTCTCATTTCAAAAAGTTCCAGGAAGGGTCTAGCAATGCCTGAGTTGGAGATGAACTTTGCCAAACTCTCTTCATTACCATACTAAAATCTCCATACAGAAGACTTTTTATAAATATATTCATCATTTTCTATACATGTGATGTATGTAGAAGCATAATCAATGCCTTCACTGCCTTTATGCCACCCCTACATACAACGACTCAGCTAATCAGCCCATTAAAAGGCCTGTTTCCACCTTTGTTCAAGGAGACACTGCTTTGAGAACCATTCCCATGTCCTCCTTACTTATTGCAAGAAATAAAATCCCTTTGTTAAATCCTCCTTGGTTGTGGGCATCAGACTCTCACCCAACAAGTGATTAAATCCATCCTCGTGTCTATAACATAGATACCATTAATTATAATGTACTGAAATCAGTTTTTCTCTCATTTAGTATTCTTTTATTTCCCTCTTCTTTCTACCATTATTTTCTAGGTTTTCTTGATATAATATGCTATATTAGATGCAGATTTTTATTTTACACTTTTATTTTGACATCATGGCTCTTTCATTTAAAGAAATATTTTTGAAAAATGTATTACATTTTATGATACTGTTATCTATGGTTATTTAGGTATAACTATATTTAAATGGCCTGATTCAATTATATTTTTTTAAAATACCACAACACATCAATTTTTGAGATTTTTTTTTTTTTTTTTTGAGATGGAGCCTCGCTCTTGTCGCCCAGGTTGGAGTGCAGTGGCACGACCTCAGCTCACTGCAACCTCTGCTTCCTGAGTTCAAGCGATTCTCCTGCCTTAGCCTCCTGAGTAGCTGGGATTATGGGCTCCCACCACCATGCCCAGCTAATTTTTGTATTTTTAATAGTGATGGGGTTTCACCATCTTGACCAGGCTGGTCTTGAACTCCTGACCTCACCATCCACCCACCTCTGCCTCCCAAAGTGCTGGGATTACAGGTGTGAGCCACCATGTCTGGCACTTTTTGAGATTTTTCCTTTTGTTTTTGAAGCAATTATTTTTGGAAAGAGTACATGGATGTTATATAGTCTATGCTTTTTATTCTTATATTAATCAACTATTTGCATGTCTGCTGTCTATCACTTGATTGTAAGTTCCTTGGAGGGCGGGACTGTATATTACTCACTACCTTATCATTCCACTAGTGTTTAGCACAGTACTTTGCTAAATCTAAGTATTTAAATATTTGCCCAATAAATTAAAATAACTTGTTATATTGTTCCTGTTCTATTTTGCTTTCTTCTGTGTGTAGTGGACCTTTACTTTTCCTCTTCTTGCTAGTACCCCTTTTTTATTTGTGTATCCACTTGGTATGGTTTGGATTTGTGTCCTCATGCAAATCTCATGTCTGAACTGTAATCCTCAATGTTGGAGGAGGGGCCTGGTGGGAGGTGATTGGATCATGGGGGCAGACTTTCCCCTTGCTGTTCTCATGATAGTGAGTGAATTCTCATGAGATCTGGTTGTTTAAAAGTGTGTAGCACCTCCCACTTTGCTCTCTTTTTCCTGCTCCTGCCATGTAAGACATGCCTGCCTCCCCTTCACCTTCTGCCATGGCTGTAAATTTCCTGAGGCCTCCCCAGCCATGTTTCCTGTATAGCCTGCTGAACTGTGAGTCAATTAAGCCTCTTTTCTTTATAAAGTACCCAAGTACTTCTTTATAGCAATATAAGAACCAACTAACACACCAGCCTTCTGTTGGTGGCCTGTATGCATCTGGGAAGGTGATCCTATCCTTGCTTCTGGATTAGGCCCTCACTGTTTTAGGCTAAGCATCACACTGTGTAACCTGGCTACAATGTTTGGTTAAGGAATGAACAGGAGACCTAGCCTGGACCAACTGCAGTGAATCTCAAGATTATTCCTTGGAAATCTGAGACAGAGATGCCTTTTCTTTCAGGTAGGATATGGGCAACATGTGGAATTTGTTGGCAGTGATATTGCAACCACTGGGGGAGTAGCTTTCATGGGGGGGCAGGTAGTCTGCACTTAGAAACATACCCTCTACATATTACAGAACAACCTAACAATTAATGTTGGTAATGATGACCCTAGGTCAAGAATAAAATATTACACTATAACTTAATATTAACTATGATTTCATATTTTAATAAAATATTAAAACTGTGACTATGAGCATGAGGTAGACATTGTGAAAGGCAGCGTAGAGACAGAGTTTGAGTTTCCTCGTGGACATTTTTGTGCTGCTGGCTCAAACCAAACCTCAAATCCTCTTTACCCTTAGATTATCCAGGGATGGGAACCAATACATTCCTTTATTGTTTTAGCTTGTCTGTGTTGGATTTCTTTCAACTGCACCCAAAATCCTTATAACTGATGCACTATATTTTCAGCCTATTTAATCATATAAGCATTTTGACAGTCTGCTTCATTAATTTTTCTCCTTGCCTAATTCTTTATCCTGTTTCAGTTTAAATTGTTTCTTGGCTGGGTGTGGTGGCTCACGCCTGTAATCCCAGCACTTTGTGAGGCAGAGGTGGGTGGATCACAAGGTCAGGAGTTTGAGCCCAGCCTGGCCAACATGGCAAAACTCTGTCTCTACTAAAAATACAAAAAAAAAAAAAAAAATTAGCCTGGCATAATGGCAGGCACCTGTAATCCCAGCTACTCAGGAGGCTGAGGCAGACAAATTGCTTGAACCCAGGAGACGGAGGTTGCAGTGAGGAGAGATCATGCCATTGCACTCCAGCCTGGGTGACAAGAGCATGACTCCATCTCAAAAAAATTTTTTTTGCTCTTCAGCTTTCTAGTTTATATTTCAGCTTTCTAGTTTATATTTATATTATATTATTTATATTTATATTAGTGCCAATCAATTGTTTATAACTGCATAGGATCACGAAATGACCAGAGATCAGTTATTCCTGCTCCCTTATTTTTAGATAATAAAGGTAAAGATAGTGAGGCTAGATGATACAAGCTAGATTATACAGTCATAGTTTTAATATTTTATTCATGACTTTGAGTCATCATTATCAACATTAAGCATTAGATTGTCCTGTAATGTGTATGGTAGATTATTAAATGCAGACTATTTGCCCCCCTAATGGAAGTGTTTTTCTAAATAGCCTTCCATCTGTCTTTTCCAGTTAGTTGTTGCTTTTTGCTGCTGCTTTTGGGAGTTCTTTGATCATTCTTGTTGCCTCTAATCTTCTGTCTACTGTATGATAGGAAAGGAATGAGAGTCACTAAGGTTAATCATGCTTTATAAGCTGATAACCTCAACTTTACACACAATACTAAATCCGTTCACTAAGGGGTGAATTAATAACTATAATGTGACATAGATGACCACTGAAGTTGTTTTCACCAATATTCTTTAGTCTTTTTTTATTTTCACTTGCTTCTGGTTTTTGGTCATATGGGTGTCTGCAGTTGTTGACAGTATAGAAAACAGAAAATTTTTTTAAAAAAAGAGAGGAAAGAGAAAGATTAGGAAGTGTTAGTACTCTTAAAATTTTTGAAGGGTAGTTGTATGTTAAATGTTACCAAACCTCATAAATAAAACAGGTAAACCTAAGTTAAATGATATATTTAGTACATTGTGGTTCTGGTTAATTGAATTTTATAGCTTGCTGAAGTGGTATTCTGAAAATCCTTCATCTTCTTAAGATCTTTCCTTAATATAGTGTCTGTTTAGCTTTCATAATAGATATCACATATGAAAGAAAATATTTTTCCTCATAAATTTGCATCTTTCAAGGTCTCCTTCTGCATGGCACTAAGTGAAAACCTGGAGGGCGAGGGTTTTGAACTGTTTTGTAGTTTTGACACTGCTAGTTGGCACGTGTCAGACACTATTCCTACCCACTGCTGTCTTATTCTACTCTCCTTTGGGGCACATAGAAAGATTCTACTTTCTGCCACCTTAAGATTAGGCATGGCTATGTGCATTCTCTGAGGAAATAGAAACAGAAGTGATGTATGTCGCTTTAGGTCAAAGCCTTTCACAGTCAGGCTTGAGTATTCCTTCTGTGGTAATCATAGAAGCATGTGTCAAGATGGAGACTCTGCAGCATGGGTGGATAAGGCATACACTTTTATAAAGCCACTGAGATTTTGAGATTTTTGATACCACAACATATCCCAGTCTTTGGAAGGCCCTGGGTGATCCATAGGGCAGAAGTGGCAGAGCTCTGGAATTAACTCCTTCCCCCTACCCTTCCCCTTAACTGGAATAGCTCCTCTTTGTTTTGTTTTGTTTTTTTTTTAATTTTATTTGACAAAACCCTTTTTATTGCTTAAAAAGAGATTAAAAACCACCCATGTAGGAGTTTGGCCTGAATGTTCTCTGGACCCTAGGATTTAATGGATTTTAAAACATTTGCTGCTTAAGTTTTCTTGTGATTAGCTTCTCTGATAAAAGTAGATTACAGCCAAAATTTAATTAATTGAGGGTTTCAGTATATTGTGCTTTTCCCTAATGGTATACCCAAGCTGTGCTTATCAATTGACATGTCTGATGATTGTATGTGGTTTATGAAATGAGGTTCACTTGTTGATAATATATGTTATAAAGCACAGCAGTGAGACATATTAAATATATAATAGACAGTGGGAGTATTTTGTTAACAGTAGCTTATTATTTCATATTATTTTATCATTTAAGACCTCAATCACTGTTCATACTGCCTTTCATTTAAGCCAAGCATTTAGTATACTTGTAGAATTTGGACTGAACAATATTATTTGATTCCATTATTGAAAAATACTTTTTGTGAGTCTTTACTCTCTAGGACTTCAGCATAAAATTCCTGAAAATAGAACCTATTCATATGTTAATGTATATTTAAAAACACATAAGCTCATTGTCAGATGCAGACAATTTTGACTACTCAAATGAAGGGTAAAAAACACATGGATTATACCAAAAAATGGATAATTCTCTAATCATTTATAAAGTAACACAGTGATCGATAAAAATGCTGAAAGAAGGTACTCTTGGTTAATTAAAATTTTTGCTTGACAAGAGGTTTAAAGAAACAGGTGTTTTTATTTTGAAAGTTTCAAAAATGCTTCTTGATTTAACAAGTAGAGTTTCATGACCAATATTGAATCTTTGAAGATTGAAAATCTTGCATCAGTTTGGCTGTCATTAATCTGTAGAGACGGGATCTTGCTATGCTGCCCAGGCTGGTCTTGAACTTCTGGACACAGGCAATCCTCCCACCTTGGCCTCTTAGAGAGCTGGGATTACGGGTGTGAGCCACCATGGCTGGCCTGGGTGTCATTAATCTGAACATGAATAGTCAATGTAAAAACAGAGAATGTGGAGGAAGTTGGGTTGAAGTTGCACAGTTTGAGAATGTACTCTCTAATGTATTATTTTAAAAAACTAAATTTCTCCTGTGAGTGTACTAACTGCTTTTGTGCTTAAAGCAATTGCTGGGGTAGACTGTGGGACTGGCAAGTGAAACAAAACTGGTAAGTGAAGGATCGTTCAGCTGGGTTTTAGTTAAATGAAATTTTATATCATCTGCCTCTGTTATGCAGATGCAAACATCCCTCCTTAGCTTTCCTCACTCCTAATCCTGACCAGTGGTCAAGTTGCCCCTTATGTTGAGAGTTTGAGCTAGGCAGTGGTGGGGAGAGAAGTTAAGGGAGCAATTATTTGGAAGTAAGCAATTTATGTTTTTAAATACACATGGTCTGCTTCCTAATTGCAGCCCTCACAGGGTTAGGCAGTCTGACTGAGCTCCTCTAGCTGCAGCGTAAGTGGTGATTTGAGAATCTTATTGGGAAGAGACTGCTTTTCTAGTGAATTTTCAGAGTAAGCATGTTGCCAGATCTCATGTTCCAGCTTCCCCAAGAGAAACTAGAAAGAAATGATGTAGCGAAGGATTCTAAAATAAACATTCAAATTAATGCTCATAGACTGGAGTTGTAATTCGGACTCGCTTCCATCATTATGTCTCCCAAGCATTTGGTTTTGAAGAACACCTGGCAAAGAGTTATCCTGAAGTTGTGTTGCCTTATTGAACCCAGCGTAGACTATACCCTTTCTGTCTGCTGGTTCTGTATCATTGTGACTATTGTCCAGCTTCTTGATCTTTTGTATTACTTGCACGTTTCTTTAGTGAATTCATTGGTTCTGACAGGATCCATATTTTCGATCTCCACATGTCCACATGGCATTAAATCTAACTGTGGGAAATGTTATCATCACACTACAGTTATTATATTGACAAGCACATTTCCCTGAGTAGTCAGTCATGGAAATGGAGAGATTACTCATTTTCTGAAATACATGATGGTTATGAAGAGGGCAGTATAAGCTAATGGAAAGAGCTCTAGATGGATGAACATGATTCTTTTTATGACAGAAAACCATTAATTAAATGCCTTTTTCCATGTATTACTCTGCTAATCTCCACACAGAGGGTCGTACTCAGAATTTATTTTTTCCTTTGTAAATTTGCAAACTACCATATAGTAATACAACACAAATATTTATAGATTTCAAGAAAAATGTCATTACATTAACACATGGTACAAAAATATAATTGCATAAAGCTGAGGATTTATTTTGGGACTGGTGAGAAATGATGGGGTAGGAGTGGGGGGAGACAAGGTTGGAACACATTTCAGAAGAGAACCCGGAAAAGTAGCCATCAGGACTCTGTCCCCACTAGGCTGGGGAAGCAGCCAGGCCTTTTCTGGAGAATGCAGAAGGCTTGGCTTTTTGAAATGAATGAAATGGAGTAAGGGGTGTGTACAGAAACATGTACTTAGTACCTGTTTTATGACTTTGCTTTTGTTCTGTGTGCATTAGTTATTTATGTTGCTCTTCACTAGAAGACCCGATCTAAATTTATTGGAACAAATGAAGAAATGTATTCCAGTGACTCAGTGATTCAGGTCTTCATAGGTTGATGGGAGGTGAAGGGACCTGGAGTTAGAAGGAGGAACTCAAGCTCCCATTGAGAAGAAGTTGCTGTCTTTGGTTTGGAGCAGGCAGAAGGAGCAGAAGAGGAGAAAACGTGTTTTAAAATTGTCAATCAGCAAAGTGTCAATGCAGGAAGGGGTACCCTTCTAAGCAATGGCCAGCCACATATTGTTAGATAATTAATGGAAGGTCCCCCCTCCCCCACATGGCCTATGAGAAGGCATGGAGGAAGTCTGCATAGTTTTTCAGGAATAACCTCAGTAAACACAGAAGTGCCCCTACATTGAAGGGAGTCTGGAACCTGAGGACTTTGTTCTTCAGAAAAGACAGAACCAAGATTGGATTAAGTTCCACAGTCATTAAAATCAATTTATATTTATATGCTAAGCATATGAGCTATACCTTTGTTATTTTGTTTCTTTAAACTTTAAGTTTATATTATGCTCTCATAATTGTACATAGTTAATTAATTATGCTCTCATAGTTAATTGTACATAGTTAATTAAATTATGCTCTCATAATTGTACATAGTTTTCTATCAACATAGATTCATCATTAGATAATGAATTATACCTAAATTAGTAATTACAGAAGTGTCTTCTAGCTGATCCTGGTGCTCTGCAAATAGCTGTTTGGTCCTAGTTTTTACTAGAGGGGATGCAAGCTGGAGACTTGACCCAGTGTTTCCTGGAGGCACATGTCCCAGAGGGGAGAAGAGAAGAAGGAGACCTTCAGGCAGACAGTGCTGCTTGAGGCTCTTGTTTCTTAGAATGGTTGGAGAGAATGGAATGGTGGATACAGAGCCTCTTAGCTCAAATAAAATAGATATAAATTTTGACACCTGCCAGGGAAGGGGGAAGCATTTCCTCCTTAGCTTTTAAAAAGTCTAGAATTTTTTTTAAAGTTCTTGTTTCCTGATCACCTTTCAAGCAAGTGTCATATGATGTTACGTCTGAAAAAATAGTTGTGTCCCTAGGAAAATGGAGTTTAAAAATATTGAAGAAAGATGACTCTTTTGGCCCATCTTTCTCAGGCATAGGAGACCTAAGATATGTCTCTGAATGAAATCTCATGCCATCTTTATGGCCATCCTGTCCTTTCCTGTCCTTTGTGGCTGTCTTCACCATCCTCTGGGTCGTAGATGTCAGGGATTTAATCTTATAATCACTGCAAAGAAGAAATGTAGTTGGAAATCCTGCCAGGGTAGAATCTGCACAAGGCCAGTGCCTGTTAGATGAATAAGGAGCTGAGGCTGCCACTGCCCACTTCCCATCTCCCCTATGCCAGCCTCACCCCCAGAGAGACACTGGCCATTATTTCCCCAGACTAAATTCACACTAAACTCTGGTAGGGGTTTAAGAAGGTTTCAAGTGTGTATTCCAGAGCAATATAGTGCCAGAAATTTGGGAATTGTTTTTCTTTAGCCAACACATTTCTTTGTCCAAGGAATAGGATGGAAACTCACATCTCCCTTGTGCCCTGGCTTTAGCAATTTTCTCTGTAATTGGTCCCATGTTTCCCAGCAAGCTTATCTTTCAGCCCACTCTTTCTGGTATCTTTGTGCACCCTCCACTCCCACCCTATAAAATGCTTCCTTTCTCCAAAGGATAACTGTCCTGCCCTCAGTTCCTTTTTCTGTCTTGTAAACTCTGTCTCCTTAGGCTTTGACTGAGTATAAATGGATTCATTTGATTATGCTTTTATTTCTGTTATAATTTTTGGGTTTTCTTGTTCCACAGAGGGACAGGGAGAAACTCTGGGCTTGTAGTTGAGCTGAATAAGAAGTAGTGCTTTAAGTCCAGTTAACTCCTTACCAGTGATATGGCAGGTCTTCATTCATCTACAGTTAAATATGTGATATGGTGAGAATTTATCTTCTTATGGACATTGCATAGTCTGGTCTATATAAGGGATGCATAGTTCCCCTGTGACTTTGAGCCTTCTCTCTAAATAATAAATCTGACTTTATTAAATTAAAGCACTTTTCACCTCCTGACCTGGCTTTCATTAGAAAGGCTTCCCATAGGTTTTACAGAAAATGTCCCAACTGGAGCCATTTAGACAATAGTGCCCCATAATACAATGGTTTTTCTCTTACACATTAGCTTCTCCTCTATTATCAGGGATGGGGATTTTTATTCCATCTCTCTATAAAGAAAAAGTCTGCAAGCCCTCAGTCTTGAGAGTGATCAGATCTTTCTGGCATACTGATGTGTATCCTGACTGAGTGTTTAGGGTACATTTTTAGAACAGTTCTTCTTTTGTTGACAAAGGGAAATTGAGACTGAAGCAATGACATAAACTATCAGGACCAAAGGAAGAACATTGTATGAATTTTTTTTGACTTGTCATTTCTTTGTGGCTGGATATATTTGATCTGGGAGGAAATATGCATGGTTGGATACTATATTAGGGTTATAAATTATGTAATTAATTTTACAGAGTGAGACTGATACTATGAATGTACATTCATCAAAAATATTAGGAAGTAAAAGACTAAAAAAAATGTGAACGTATTTTTAACTAGATCTTTAAACTAAAGGCCAGCTTTACGGCTTCCTTCCAGCTCTGTATCTCTCTCATGCATGTTTCTTTTCAAAGCTGGCATCTTGTTCAGATCAGCTCCACAGGATACAGGGAGCAAGAGCATGTACATGTGCAGGCACACACACACACACACACACACACACACCACCATCACTGTAAAATAGTATAATAGTGAAATGTTTTTCTCTGTATCTGAACTGCTTTCTTCTTGAATTTTTATTTTACACATTTCATCTTGCTTATATAATCCAAAGGGAAATAGTCTATAGCCTATTTCCTATGAACAAATGCTGAAATGATTAAAATCTGACTGACTTCACTAACATATGCAAAGTTATTTCTGATGACGACTGCAATAGAGGCCCTATTGATGGGACTAAATTGACTTTAATTTTTGTGTGATGAATGAATACTATACTGGGCTATGTAGTCGATTTGGTTAAATTTTATTGCTTTAGTTAAATTTTCAAAAAGGAAAACTTAAGCATGCAGGTCAGTCAAGAGGCTTTGAATTGGTGTATACATTAGAGGGTAGGAATTTACTTCCCCTTGCTTCTATAAGGGGAAAGATAATCAATTACTCCTTGTATATATTTATGAAATCAGAATGCTGGTTACTAGCCAAGGTTTTTCTTTTTCAAAAACTGCAGAGAAGGCTTGCGATGAAAGCCAAAACCTTTTGAAAAGAGGCATTGGATATGTCTCCTTCTATGAATAGGAATAAAAGAAGATTTCCCCCTAAGCCTGCATGACTAAAGATAACATATCTCATTCCAATAACAGTCTCTCCCTTTTTTAGGTACTATAAAAACAACAACAACAAATAATTTGGAGGAGCTTAACTTCAAATACAATTAACACCTTGAGCAAGTTGATTTTGGGAACAATGCTGAGCTCAAGGGTGGCTTCCTAGAAGAAATCTTGACCAGTTTCAGACCTGAGTGGTGAATGGGAGTCAACTAGTCCCAGACAGGTGAAGCACAGTGCCCAGAGAGAAACCAGTCAAGGCAGAAGGTAAGGGCTTAGCAGTGAGGACAGCTCCTCTTGCACAATGTCTTCCACATATTAAGAATTCAGTAGACATTCAAATGACTGGGTCCTTTCAAAAAGTAAAACCAAGGCTGGTAGCTGTTGGGGATGGCGTTTGTTTCTTTGATATAAAGAGGTGATTGCTGAAAGGATGGAAGGAGGGTAGACAGGGAATAAAAGAAATTTACGATTTACTTCACTTACTTCACAGAATCTGGCAGAAACATAACCGAAGTGAATTCATAGCTTTGCATAAAGCTTACTCTAGAAGGAGTGACGAATAAATGAATATGGTATTCATTTTTAAACATTATTTTGTGGCCCGTTATCCACTAAATATAATTCCTATAAAAAAAGAGAGTAAAATTTATCTTTGGGATCTAGATTTGGACATACTAGGGCTATCTTTATGAAACTGTTGCCAAAAAGGAAGACAGGGAAGAAGATAGAAAATGCTACAGCTAGAAGAGGAAAGAGTTTAAGATATTTTAGGAAAGTAAAAAATGAGAAAAAAAAATTTAATGCCATACTGACACAAACAACATACAAAAATTCTACTTATTTTAAGAGTATATACTCTCAGAAGTGAAAAAACACTAACTCTCAGATGACAAAGCTGTCTTGAATACACAATGCTAGTTATTTGGTATAATTGTTTTTAGTTAGCAGTTAAATGAATATTATAAAACGGATACTTTAAAAAATAATGCTATCTATTTTCTGAAGTTTCTGTATCTAAAAAAAGAAAGATATAGAAATAATGGATTTGGGAATATCTGTAACGGAAGAGCAATTAAGAGAGTTTTTGTTACTACAGGACAAGGACAGTAACAAAGAACAATCTCACACATTTGGTGAAATATCTAGCCGTGTCTTCCCCACTCAGGAACCATAAGCCATTAAACAATTCCATTATGCTCCCAAGAGCCACTTGCATTCTAGCCAATAAAATACCTTAACCCAAAGCAAATTAGAACCAAAGTAGCTTTTCTCACCAAATGACACAGAGACATTACTGTTTCTGAAATGAGAACAGAAAGGCTATGACATGACTTCTACTGAGTCACAAGGAAGAATTCTTGGAATCCCCACTTCCTTTGCCTTCTTTCTGCCAGGCATAGCAGGAATGACTGAATAATTGTTTGTAAGACTTAAAAATACAGTTGTAATAGCATTACCTAAATAGGGAAGAAATCACCATTATATGCATTATCCACCAGTGAGAGAATTTTCACTTAAATTTGCATCCAGTACTTCACCAGCCACCTTTTCAATATTCTTCACAAAATGCACACACATATTGGTTATTTTTAATAATGAAAAGATTTCTATACTCGTGAATTTTCAGTATCACCAATTTGCACAGTTGAATCATTTTTTCAATGAGTACAGGGTAAGAATGGAGAAGGAAATTTGTTGGATTTATTCCAGTTTGGGAATTTGGTAGATATTTGCTTTAGAACAGGTTGTTGGGGATATTGGCAAGAAAGTGGATGAGTGGTAGACCATGGAGTCTAAGTTGAATATGGAAGGTTGTATACACATTTATTACCTTACAATTTCTGTGGATCAGGAGTTGGACATGGCTTAGCTAAGCCTACTCTTTAGTGTGTCACAAAGTTGTAACGAATGTGTCAGTTGGACTGCCTTTTCATCTGGAGACATAACTGGGGAAGCAACCTCTTCCAAACTCACTCAGATTGTTGGCAGAATTCATTTCCTTGCAGTTTTAGGACTGAGGGCCCCAGCTTCTTGAAGGATGTCAGCTGGAGGCCATCTTTACTTCCTAAAGTTGGTATAGTTCCTAGAACCTACTTAAGTTCCTAGAAGCTACCCATCGTTCCTAGTGGCAACTCATGGTTCCTGGATATCCTTCCCACCATGGGCTTTCCCAACGTGGTGAATTAGTTCATCAAGCCAGCAAGGAGTTTCTGGAGTGTGAGTCTGCTGGCAAGATGGAGTCTTATATAACTTAAAGTAACTAAGGAAGTAGCATCTCATAATCTTTACCATCTGTTATTGGTTAGAAGAAAGGCACATAGTTCCTGCCCACACTCAAGGGGAGGTGACTACACAGAGGTATGAATACCAGGCGGTAGGGATCTTGGGTGGCCATCTTAGACACTGTTTGCCACAATATATAAATGCTAAAAGATCAACTGATTTTTTTTTTTGCCCTGGTTCAGAGGCAATAACAATTGATCCTATAGGCTGGAGTATTGTGTTAATTGTTAACACATGGGGATTGGTAAGATTTGATATAGGAGGAGAATAGGGAGCTCTGGAGAGGAAGTGGGGACAGGAATGCTAGTGATTTAGAAATCTGTTAGACATTGATGCTGCTGGAGTGGAGTTATTCTAACTAATTTCTTTTAAAAAAGAAGCATAAATTCATAAGTCTTTGACCCTATCTCTGACTTGCTATTTTAGGCAGGCTCCATTGTAAAACAAACAAAACCAGTGTGTGTGTGTCTGTGTGCATGCATGGGTGTGTGTGCAGTTTTCTCCTCTTTTACTGAGAGAATTAGTTAGAAAATTTGATTTGAAATAGAACATAAAATGTTTATTTTTATAATCTTGATTTTAACTGCATAATAAAATACATGAATAGTAATATGGCAGGCCTTTAGAATCTAACTCTATAAACTGTGAATTTTATGGTTGAAAAGAGTAATGCATATTTGAAAAAACACAGAAGTTTCAAATGCAGGTCCTCTGTTCATTATATTCTTTTGTCCCTAAGGACTGACATACTCTCAGATCTATTTACAAGCTATAATATTTGCCCAAAACAGTGGTTGTCTCTAAGAAAAGTAGGCCACTTAGGCCAGGCGCGGTGGCTCACACCTGTAATCCCAGCACTTTGGGAGGCCGAGGCAGGCAGATCACGAGGTCAGGAGATCAAGACCATCCTGGCTAACACGGCGAAACCCCGTCTCTACTAAAAATACAAAAAATTAGCCAGGCGTGTTGGTGGACGCCTGTAGTCCCAGCTACTCAGGAGGCTGAGGCAGTAGAATGGTGTGAACCCAGGAGGCGGAGCTTGCAGTGAGCCAAGATCGCGCCACTGCACTCCAGCCTGGGCAACAGAGTGAGACTCTGTCTCAAAAAAAAAAAAAAGAAAAGTAGGCCACTTAATTGTTAGCCATCTCTTCTTTTTCATACTGTATTAACTCTCAATCTGGCATGGGTCTGTATGGCAGAATCTGAAAAACTGCTTTAATTCATATTAATATTTTTATTTAATATTTAAGTGAATTTGGTAATATTTCTCAAATTTAATTCTTCTGCTGGTTCCCTCTCTATTTCCAGAACATGATTTTCCCCACCTTGGGTGTAATTCTTGCTCCTTCTGGAATGAAAAAACACACTGAATTATGGTTACAAGTGATGACTCTGGTCAGATCTACTGACTGGATGACTGACTCATGGGTTTGAGTCTTGACATCACTTACTATTAGCTAGATGACACTGAGCAAGCTACTTAAAACTCTCTGGGTCTCGGGTTCCTCACCTGTAAAAAAGGTTGTTGTGAATATACAATGTGATTTAAACATTGATAAATTTGGGTATATAATACATGCTCAATGATAGCTATTATAATCCTATCTTTGGGGTTAATTATTTTCTACCCTTTACTTGCCATCAGCTAATTTTCTGATCTTTCCCCTATATGAAGTAAAAATATTGGCACTTGGCTTATGTCTCTTGTTCATGTCTTGGAAGTATCTTTTATTATTTGTGTCCTATTTATAGTCAATTTAGTGGCATAGTCTCAGAATTTTTTACTCTTTCCAACTCTAGCAACCTCAAACATCGCCAAAGTTCAGGCACTGACACTGCGGCCATCTAGTAAACCTTGTTGGCACAAGAAATTTATATCCATTAAAAGTTCTTAAGTGTCAATATTCCATTTGCAGATTACAACCTCAACTTCTTCCAGCTTTCTTAAATCCTCACTCCTAGTAAAACCATGATTTGACCTTAATCTTTGAATTCTTCTTTATCTTCACTTATTTATCTTTTTTTTCCAGTACTTAATCTGGATTCCATGCATCAGCCCAATAACTCTTTTACTAACATTCATCCTGTTACCTGCATTTTGAGTGTGTGGATTTGAGCTCAATGCCACAATTTACCTTCTCTGCTCCTTTAGCGGTGCTGCTCCATGCTGCTGAAGAAAATCTTACTGCCATGTGAACAGATATCTGGACACACACTTGTCTCCAGCCTCAGTAGGACCTTCATGCTTCATCATTTCCCTCTTCCATGTTTCTCCTCAGGCAATACAAATCATTTCTAAATGTTTCAAGTCATATATCTGCCCATATCTCCTAATTCTCTGCAGAGTATGTCTTTTGCTACTTTCACAAGAAAAGCAAGGTAATTAGTTGTGAAATAACTTGAACTCTCCACTCACCACTTACAGAATTGCCCCATTTGTATCTATTTTTTCTTCTTTCTTTCAGTGTCAGAGGATAGATGATGTGACCCTCTCTCCATGTGTAGTCAGTACTCCCATCCCCTCCTACCCCAGGTGTAAACTTGTGCACGCAGTGAGCCCCTGCATGCATGCACTGACTTGCTTTTAATTCTATCCCTTCCTTCTCCCCCAGAATGTTGCTGTATTATTTCCCTATTTCAAACTCTATATTTCTACTTTTTCCCATCTCGTAATCCATCCCAAAAAATAGAACCTTCCAGGCATTTAAAAGCAGTGCAATGTAGTTAGAGTGACAGGCTGCGTTGGAAAGCAAAAGGTCCAAGTCGGAAAAGCAATGCGAAGCTCAAGGGCAGAGGGTGAGGTGAATGGAATATAGGAGAACATGAGTTCTGAGGACAAAAGCCTGGAAGATAGGACAGATATGGGCCCTAGCTGGGCTGACAGACCACCTCAAAAACTCATGCACGTGCAGACCATAAGAAGCTTATAGTCGCTATTGGCAACATGAAAAGTCACATCTTTCCTCCATCAGTGTTACAAGAATAGTGAAAAAAGCCACAGTGTAACCAGGCTTTAGAACTGTTTCTCCTGAGCACTGTTTGGCTCACATAAGCCCAATCTCTAAATTCAACCACGCGAGTGAAAACCGCTCAAATATGTTTTATGCACAAAGTCATCCAAAGAATGATATCTAGGTGGCAATTAGTTGCAGAATATAAAATCTTAAATTAGATAGCTACATAAGCTCTGTATTCTATATAGACAGATGTAATAGTACAGTAGTATATGGAGTCTAAATTGTGAATGGAATAGGGGGAGGCAAAATTATGGAGCGACTTGCTTATACACTTCAATATTCTGAACCTAATAATTTAACAAGTGTTTTCCAGAGCTTCAGGAATCATTTGTTATTTTCATACAAGCTTTCTTTAATCCCTAAGATCCTGATCCCCATGATAATTTAAAAGTGGAGTTCAAAGGAATAACAACAAGTAGATTGAGATTAAAGTTGTAAAAATGCCAGCGTATAAGAGGCCCTTTTTCTGTGATTGTAGGTGTGTTATGAAGTGAAGCAGTGGTTCCTTAAGTGTAGTCCCTGGATGAGAAGTATCAGCATCACCTGGGAAAATTTTGGAACTGCAATTTGTTGTGTTTTACACCAGACCTATCAAATCAGTTTCTCTGGGAGTGCAGTCCTGTAAATCTGTATTTCAGCAAGTGCTCCAGGAGACTCTGATGCATCTCAAGTTTGAGAACCACGGGCTTTAGAGGATTGGAGCAGCACTGTACATGGATAAATTTGCAGCTACTTAAATGAATTACCAAAGGAATGCTAGAAAACGGTATTTGGTTTTATGAATAGGTACTTGGAAGAGAAATTTATCTAATCCTGGTAAAATTTATAATATATTAATGGGGCTGACATATTATTCCAAATGATAGAATTGTGATATTTGAAAAGAAAATGGATCTTTATAGCCTGAAATTATAGATTAAACTTAACAAGTGAGATTTGATAAGGAATAGAGGCAAATTCCCATATTTAGCTACAAAACCCCAAATGAATGTGTATCAGATGGGAGAAAAATGTCCTGAAACCTTTAGTTGACTACACTTTCAATATGAATCAATGATATGATGTGGCTACAACAAATTATCATAGTATATTATTCACTCGTTTATTTGTTCATTTATTCAATAGCTATTTATTGAGCACCTACCATAAACCAGGTGCTACACTGGTCACTAAGAACAAAAGGATGAGTAAAGCAGACATGGTCTTCTCATTTAAAGGAACTTACATTCTCGTGATTAGTAAAATAAAAACCAACAAACAAATCTATAAAATACTTTTTAGTTACTGTTAAGTGTTAATAAGAACAGCAAGAGTGATGAAGACCATACTGTTCTTTGTTGTATCTATCACCCAACCCCATGCCTATAGAATTGTCCTCAGCTGAGGTGAGTCACACTTCTGCAGAATTAGACAGATGAGAGAAAGTTTAGTGCAATGGGTTTCAAACTTGAGCTGCATGAGGAACACCTGGAGGGCTTTTTAAAAGTCGGATTGCTGAATCCTAAGCCCCAGAGTTTCTCATTCAATTGGTTTGAATTGGGACCCCAAAACTTACATTTCTAACAAGTTCCTAAGGGTAATGATGCTGTTGCTGGTTTGGGAGCCACTGGTTTAGACCAGGATAAGGCTAGGGAGGACCAGGACCTGGGGATGCTTTTCTCATAGAAGAGGAAACTTCAATAAGACATGATAGTTGTTTTGAAGTATTTGTAGGAATGATATGTATAAAAATAGATTAGGTTTATTCTATGTAGTCTGAGAAGTAGGATGTAGGTTATTTGGAAGAAGCAGGGAGACAGAGTGTAGAAACATAAATAACTTTTAATCTTAGAGCTGATTTAAAACGAGATAGATACCTCAGAAGGGATGAATTCTACCAGAGGCAATGAAGTGTAGCACTGATGATGACTCACTGGGGATGCTATGTGGACAGAAGAGGCAGAGAAAGCCCATCTACAGAGTCTAGGGCAGTAGAGGGGAGTGGAGGCAGAGAGGGAAACCTGCCCAAATTGCCAGTAACTTTTTGCTTTTTGGTTCTAGTCTTTCTTGAAGCTCAGGCATTTTTGCCTTTGAGTCCTGTGGAGTCATTTCTATAACCCTAAAAAAAATTCTTTATTTCTGTTTAAGCTAATTTCTTGCTCTATTTTCTAAAAAGGAATCTAGTAATGACCATATCTGTTGGAATTGGAAACATGGAGTTCATTGGTCAAATTTGCCAGTGTAATTTCAGGGCTGCTGTTGGAGTAGACATTAAATTATGGTGAAGAGTGAATGAGAGGTGAAGAAGTAGAGGAATCAAGAGTGGTCTAGAAAGTGTGGCTCAAAGCAAGAGGGAATTTTGGAGTCCAAACACTTTTTTTTTTCAAAGACGGGAATGACTGAAGCACTGTATACTTTGAGGTAAAACAGACAATTGAATGGGAGAGAGAGAGCAGATAATAATTGGAGTAAGTTGAGGTAGAAATAAAACAGAATGAGATTAAAACCCAAAGAAAGAAGTTAGTTTTGAACTAGAGGAGGAACATCTCATCTTCTGAGGACACAAAGCAAGAAAGGAAGCTTGGCCTTAAAGGGAGGTAGTGGTGAGACAGGGTACAAGAAGTTGAAATTCATGCGAAGTATGAAGTGAGATAATTTCCTGAGGGAGGGCTGGGATTGCGGACGGTAGAGTAGGAAGCCTAAGGAGACAATGAAGTTTGAAGCATCACTTCAGGAAGTGGAAAAGGGATTTGACCAAAGACAGAAGAAGGGGTTGTGGAGCAGGAAGGGGAGCCCAGATAAGACCCTTGATTTAGAGTGATAGCAATTGGAAAATTGTGTAATATTTGCCAGTGTGATCAGAAGCTCAGGGAAAGTCTAGATGTGGAGACAAATTCCAGGGAGTGTGAAGGGAAGATAGTCATGCAAGGAAGTTAAGAGAACTGTTTTTTTTTTTAAAAGTTATTTGATGGAGGCCAGGCATGGTGGCCCATGCCTGTAATCCCAACACTTTGGGAGGCTGAAGTGGGTGGATCACTTGAGGCCAGGAGTTCGAGACCAGCCTGGCCAACATGGCAAAACCCCCATCTCTACTAAGAATAAAAGTATATACATTAGCCAGGCGTGGTGGTGCTAATCTGTAGTACCAGCTACTTGGGAAGCTGAGGGTCCATGGGGAATATCTTTTACCAACCTCTTTAAGGGCGTTTTTGGCAAAAAAGAAACGCTTGTCCTCATGGTGGGCCTGGATGCTGCAGGCAAGATGATGATTTTGTATAAGCTGAAGCTGGTTGAGATTGTGACCACTGTTCCCATCACAGGCTTCAATGCAGACACATGGAGTCTAGGAACATCAGCTTCACTGTGTGGGACATGGCAGGCCAGCACAAGATCTGGCCTCTGTGGTGCCACTACTTCCAGAACACATAAGGCCTGATCTTTATGGAGGACAGTAGTGACAGAGAGCACATGAACAAGGCCCATGAGGAGCTCATGAGGATGTCGGCTGAGGATGAGCTCTGGAATGCAGTCCCCCTGGTGTTCCCAACAAGTAGGCCCTCCTCAACACCATGAACACCACTGAGATCACAGACAAGCTGGGGCTGCATTCCCTGCTCCACAGGAACTGGTACATTCAGGCCACCTGTGGCACCTGTGGTGACCAGCTCCATGAAGGACTGGACTGGCTGTCCAGTCAGCTCCAGAACTAGAAGTGAATGTGACACCCTTCTCCATCTCCCTCCTCCTCTTAAAACCTCTGCTTTACTCCCATGTGGCAAAAAGCTCTGTACTGTGAGTACCAGAAACTGCCTTTGTGGTTTGGCTTATTGTGTGCATTGCACTGTGCTGTAAATGTGGCAGAAGCAGCCTGTGGCCAGGCTTTTCATTAGATGTAAATAGGTTTTGTTTCCAACAAGACAGTTTCTGGTAGTCACGTGCAATATTACTCAGCTTTTTTTTTTTAATTGTAAAAAATAAAATCAACTCACTGGTCAGTGCTGAGAGGGATTGTAGGCCTGTGGGCACCTGGCCTCTGGGAGTCACTGTGTTGGGATTACTGGACGCACCCCTGGCTTTAGAGCTGTGTTGAAATCCATTCTTGTGGTTGGTTTTAAGCCTGAACTCAGCCATTTTTAAAATGGTTAAAAATCCAAGTTGAGAACACTTGAACACACAGAAGGGAGACACTGCCTAGTGTGGATTTGCAGTTATGGCCTGGATGCTAGTCACCAGCTTGGCTGTTCCCCTCAGGAATGTGAGGTGGTGGCCTGTCAGACCACATCAATTCTGCATGATTGCAGTAGAGATCCCTGTGACTCACCTGTTCTTGCGTCACTTTGCATCCCATAGCCTTGTGCTTGTCCCTGTGCTTCCATGGTTCCTAAGGGCTGGACTAGGAACCCATTGCCAGCCCACTCTCCCCTAGGCTGCTTAGCTGTCCATCCACCTGCCCACAGCCAGCTCAGGGGACACAGGCCCCACCTGTCCCTTGGTAAGCATGTGGCCAGAGTGGGCTCATTGCCTCCAGCACTGACACTGTCTTAGACATATTGGTGGGATGTCTTTGGCATCACCAGTAGGAGTGTGTGTGAGCCAGGCAGGCCATGCTTCTAAACCTACAGACCCTTGGAAGCACCCTATCTCCATGTATGACATAGCTTTCTCTCCCTTAGCTTGCAAGAGTCCAATTTGCTGTCAAAAAAAGATGACCTCTACTTTTTCTTTTGTATTTTGATGAACACTGCAGGAGCTGGAGCTGTTAAATTATCTTGGGTAAAACCTCAGAACTGGTCTGTTTGATGTCAGGGAATCTTACTTGTTCAATACATAATTAATAAAAGAAAAGAAAAATAGTTGCTCTTCAAAATAGATTTCTCCGCTGTCATAGCAGATACACTGAAGCTGCAATTATGACATAGTTACCCTTTGCAAAATTGCTTATAAACTTACTTTCTCCTCATTGAAATGAATGGGAGTCTTCCTGGCTGACTATGCTGTCAGTGTAGTTTCTGAACAGCTGCTAGAAGCGGACTGGACATATTGGACCCACTCAGGACACCAGATGCCCTGCATTAGGGGACTCCTTAGGACTGTTTAAAGCGTGAAATTGAGAGGAATTTTTAACTCAACAGCAGAGGAAGTTTTAGTGTGGTCAAAGAGGCCACTAAAAATACTTTGTATGTACTAGTTTCCTGTGGCTTCTGTGACAAATTACCAGAAGTGCAGGAGATTAAAACAACACAGGATTTATTCTCTTAAAGTTTTGGAGGCCAAAAGTCGAAAACCAAGGTATTTTCAGGATGATGCTCCTTCTGCAGGCTTCAGGGCAGAATCTGTTTCCTTCCCTATTTCAGCTTCTAGAGGTCACCTGCATTGTTAGAGGATGGCTCCTTCCTTTCCTATTCCTTACCTCCAATATTTTGCTTCTGTCATCATATCTCCTCCTACTGAGTCTGATCTTTCTGCCTAGCTCTAATAAGGACCCTTGTGATTCCATTAGTGATACCTGGATAATCTAGGATCACCTGTTTTCTTTTTTTTTTTTTTTTAATTTTAAGTCTAGGGGTACATGTGCAGGTTTGTTATATAGGTAAACTCGTGTCACAGGAGTTTGTTCTGTAAATGATTTCATCACCCAGGTACTAGACCTAGTGCCCAACAGTTATTTTTTTCTGTTTCTCTCCCTTCTCCCAAACTCTACCCTCCGGTAGGCCCCTATGTCTGTTGTTCCCTTCTTCTCTTGGTGTCCGTTTGATCTCATTATTTAGCTCCCACTTATAAGTCACAACATGTGGCATATGGTTTTCTGTTTCTGCATTAGTTTGCTAAGGAATAGGGCCTCCAGCTCCATCCATGTTCCTGCAAAGGACGTGATCTTGATCTTTTTGTGGCTGCATAGTATTCCATGGTATATATGTACCACATTTTCTTTAATATGTCATTAATGGGCATTTAGATTGATTCTATGTGTTTGCTATTGTGAATAGTGCTGCAGTGAACGTATGTGTGCATATGTCTTTATGGTAGAACAATTTATATTCCTTTGGGTATACACCCAGTAATGGGATTGCTGGGCTGAATGGTAATTCTGTTTTTAGCTCTTTGAGGAATCACCACACTGCTTTCTACAATGGCTGAGCTAATTTACACTCTCACCAACAGTGTATAAGTGTTCCCTTTTCTTCACAACCTCGCCAGCATATGTTATGTTTTGACTTTTTAATAATAGCCATTCTGACTGGTGTGAGATGGTATCTCATTGTGGTTTTGCTTTGCCTTTCTCTAATTAAGAGCGATACTGAGCTTTTTTTCCCCCTATGTTTGTTGACCCTATTTATGTCTTCTTTTAAAAACTGTCTGTTCATGTCCTTTGCTCACTTTTTAATGGGGTTGTTGTTTTCTTGTAAATTTATTTAAATCCCTTATAGATGCTGGATATTAGATTTTTGCCAGATGCATAATTTGCAGATACTTCCTCCCAATCTGTAAGTTGTCTGTTTACTCTGTTGATAGTTTCTTTTGCTATGCAGAAGCTCTTAAATTTAATTAGATCCCATTTGTCAATTTTTGCTTTTGTTGCGATTGGTTTTGGGATCTTCCTCATGAAACCCTTGCCAGTTCCTATGGTATTGCCTAAGTTGTCTTCCAGGGTTTTTATAGTTTTGGGTTTTACATTTAAGTCTTTAATCCATCTTGAGCTGATTTTTGTATATGGTGTAAGGAAGGGGTCCAGTTTCATCTTCTGAATATGGCTAGTCAATTATACCAGCAACATTTATTGACTAGGCAGTCCTTTTCCCATTGGTTGTTTTTGTCAGCTTTGTCGAAGATCAGATGGTTGTAGGTGTGCAGCCTTATTTCTGGGCTCTCTATTCTGTTCCATTGGTCTATGTGTCTATTTTTGTACTAGTATTGTGCTATTTGGATTACTGTAGCCCTGTAGTATGGAAGTCAGGTAACATGATATATCCAGTTCTGTTCTTTTGGCTTAGGATTGCCTTGGCTATTCAAGCTTTTTCTTTGGTTCCATATGAATTTTAAAATAGTTTTTGTTAGTTTTGTGAAGAATGTCCTTAGTAATTTGATAGG
Source organism: Pongo abelii (assembly GCF_028885655.2). Taxonomy (NCBI): domain Eukaryota; kingdom Metazoa; phylum Chordata; class Mammalia; order Primates; family Hominidae; genus Pongo; species Pongo abelii. Next base: position 56,371,210 of record NC_071995.2, read on the forward strand.
AATAGGATCAAATCTGTAAACTGCTTTGGGTAGTATGGCTATTTTAACAATATCGATTATTTCCATCCATGAGCATGGAATGTTTTCCCATTTGTTTGTGTCATCTCTGATTTATTTGAGCAGCATTTTGTAATTCGCATTGTAGGGATCTTTCACCTCCCTGGTTAGTTGTATTCCTGGGTGTTTTATTCTTTTTGTGGCAATTGTGAATGGGTTTGCATTCCTGATTTGGCTCTTGGCTTGGCTGTTGTTGGTGTATAGGAATGCTAGTGATTTTTGCACATGGGTTTTGTATCCTGAAACTTTGCTGAGGTTGTTTAACAGTTGAAGGAGCTTTTGAGCTATGACTCTGGGGTTTTCTAGATATAGACTCATGTTGTCCACAAACAGGTATAGTTTGACTTCCTCTTTTCCTATTTGGATGCCCTTTATTTCCTTCTCTTGCCTGATTTCTCTGGTCAGAACTTCCAATACTATGTTGAATGGAAGTGGTGAGAGAGGGCATCTTTGTTTTGTGCTGGTTTTCAAGGGGAATGCTTCTAGCTTTTGCTCATTCAGTGTTATGTTGGCTATGGGTTTGTTATAGATGGCTCTTATTATTTTGGGGTATGTTCCTTCAATATCTAGTTTATTGAGAGTTTTTACATGAAAGGATGTTGAATTTTATCGAAGGCCTTTTCTGCATCTATTGAGATCACGTGATTTTTCTCTTTCATTCTATTTATATGATGAATCACATTCATTGATTTGCATATGTTGAATCAGCCTTGCATCCCAGGCATAAAGCCTACTTGACTGTGGTGGATTAGTTTTTTGATGTGCTGCTGGATTTAGTTTGCAAGTATTTTGTTGAGGATCTTTATATCAATCTTTATCAAGGATATTGGCCTGAAGTTTTCATTTATTTTTGTGTCTCTGCCAGGTTTTGGTATCAGGGTGATGCTGGCCTCAAAGAATGAGTTGGGGAGGAGTCCTTCCTCTTCAACGTTTTGGAATAGTTTCAGTAGGAATGGTACCAGCTCTTCTTTTTACATTTAGTAGAATTAAGCAATCCTAAGCAAAAAGAGCAAAGTTGGAGGCATCACATCACCTGATTTCAAATTTTACTACAAGGCTATAGTAATCCAAAGAGCGTGGTACTAGTATAAAAATAGACACATAGATCAACAGAACAGAATAGAGAATAGAAATAAAGCCACATAGCTATAACCACCTGATCTTTGGCAAGTTGACAGAGATATACGATGGGGAAAGGACACCCTATTCAATAAATGGTGCTGGGAAAATTGGATAGCTATATGTAGAAGAATAAAATTGGATTCCTATCTCTCAACATATATAAAAACTAACTCAAGATTGATTAAATACTTAAATATAAAACCTGAAACTATAAAAATTCTAGAAGAAAACTTAAGGAAAACTCTTCAGGACATTGGCCTATGCATGGAATAATTGACTAAGACCTTAAGAGCAAATGTGACAAACCCAAAAATAGACAAATGGGATTTAATTAAACTAAAAAGCTTCTGCACAGCAAAAGAAATGATCAATAAACATCCAACTTACACAATGGGAGAAAATACTTGGAAAATGTGCTTCTGACAAAGGACTAAATATTCAGAATCTACAGCAAACTCAAACAACTCAACAAGAAAAAAAGAAATAACCTCATTAAAAAGTGGACAAAGGACATGAACAGAAAATTCTCAACAGATAACAAACATGAAAAAATACTGAACATCATTTATTATCAGAGAAATGCAAACTAAAACCACAATAAGAGACCATCTCACACCAGTCACAATGGCTATTACTAAAAACTAAAGAAAAAAAACCCCAACAGATATTGATAAGGATGCAGAGAAAAGAGAATGCTTATACACTGTTGATGGGAATGTAAATTAGCACAATCACCATGGAAAGCAGTATGGAAATTTCTCAAAGAACAAAAATAAAACTACCTTCTGATTCAGCAATCCCACTACAGGGCATATATGAAAAGGGAAAGAAATTATTATATCAAAAAGATATTGGCACTTGTATGTTTATTGCAGCACAATTCACAATAGTAAAGATATGGAATCAACCTAAGTGTCCATCAGTGGAGGACTGGATAAAGAAAATGTGGTATCTATATACCCTGGAATACTACTCAGCCATAAAAAAGAATAAAATCATGTCTTTTCAGCAACATGGGTGGAGCTGGAAACTATTATCCTAAGTGAAATAACTCAGAAACAGAAAATCAAATACCACTTATAAGTGGGAACTAAACAATGGGTACACCTGGACATAGACATACAGATGGAAATAATAAACACTGGAGGCTCCAAAAAGGATGAGGGTCAGAAGAGGGTAAGAGTTGAAAAATTACCTATCGGATACAATGTTCATTATTCATGTGATGAGTATACTAGAATCCCAAATTCCACCATACACAATATAACAATGTTCATTATTCATGTGATGAGTACATTAGAAGCCCAAACTCCGCCATACACAATATATCCATGTAACAAACCTGCACACATGTACCTCCTGAATCTATAAATTTTAAACAATAAAACAATTTGCATAATTTCAGAGTATTCTATTGTATGAATATGCATACTTTTATATTAATATTTTATTGAGTGATTGCTTGCTGGAGACAGGATCTCACTATTTTCACCAAGCTAGTCTCAAACTCCTGGCCTTAAGCAATGCTCCTGCCTCTGCCTCTGAAAGTGCTGGGATTACCAGCATGAATCACCATGCCCAACCCTAAAATTTTGTCTATTAAAAAATATTTGTGGGCATCTTCAATACTGTTAAATGACTTTAAAAACTGGACAAAAATGTTTTAAAAAGGAGTGAATATTTTAAAGCACATATTAATAGTGTAAATAGTCATCTGGAAGCATTGCATGTGTTCATGCTTCTTCCATAGTTTATGAGAATGCCTGATTCCATATGTTCTCATGAGTATTGAATAATGTCATGCTTTTAAAAATCTTTTCCAATTAGATATTTAAAAATTGCCTTCTCAATGATGAAGCATATTTTGTCCATGTTTTTTAGCCATCTTTATTTCTTCTCTGTTGAATTGTGTGCTTGGAATGGCAAAACATTTGAAGTTTTGCTATATTAAAAGTATGCCTTTATGGTTTCTGTTTTTATCACTGCTTAAAAAAGTATCCTAATATCAGATAAATCCTGATCTATATTTTCATTCAGTTAATTCATTATTTTACTTTTTAAATTCAACTTATTAATTTATTTCAAGTGTATTTTTCTCTAATGTCCAAGGTGGGATCTAATTTCATTTTTCGTTTCTGAAAGGTAAACTAATTGTTCTAGAAAGAACTACTGAATTATCTATCTGTATCTGTTAGGAATTTCTTTAAACAGGATAATGAAGCTGACAATGATGATGCTTTTCAATTAAATGATAATCTCTAGCTTTTAATCAGAGTGGTGGACCATTTATATTTAATGTAATTATTAATATGGTTGAGTTTAAATCTACTTTCTCATATTTGTTTTCTATTTGTTACACTATTTATATTCCTCCTTAAAATCCATCTTTGTTTTATATTAAGTAATTTTAAGTATTTTATTTCAACTATTGATTTATTTGCTATTCTTTTTGCTATTTTTCTTAGTGGTTGCTCTAGAGTTTAGAATATACATTTTAAAACTTATCAGAGCCTACTATGAAATACTATTACACTACTTCACATGAAATGCAGACTCTTACAGCAGCAAAATTTTAGTATCCCCTCCCTATTCTTTGGGCTTTCACTGCCATATATTTTATTTCTGCATATGTTCCAAACTTCACAATACATTATTGTTATTTTGTTTTAAGCATAAAACAAATGAACAAATGAGAAAAAATATTTTTATTTACTTACATGTTTACCACCTCCAGCACATGTTATTCCTTTCTGTAAATCTGAATTTTAATATGTTATCATTTTCCTTCTACTTGTAGAACTTTCTTAACATTTATTGCAGTGCAGGTGTGGACTATATTTTATGAAATAAATACCGATTTAAATCAATCAATCAAATCAGTCAATATCTTCTATTTACAAAAGTCAATCATTTTAAGAGTCTACTCTTCTTTGTAGTCTTTAGAATATTTTTAATTTTTCTTTCTCTGAAATTTCTATAGTTCCAAGTGTGAATCTTTCCTCTTTGTTTATTCTCAAAGTGAGATTTATTTAGTCTTGAGCTTCTCAAACATACAGCGGCTGGATGTGGGTGGAAAAGCATAGTCTTTAATTGACCATTAACTTGGTAATATTCAAATCCCTTCATATCCGTTTCCAAGTTCTTTCATGCGCCCAGTTCCCATTTCAATTCTCATTATCCAGAAGGTATTCTTATACTAAAACTCTATTACACCAAGGAAGGAAAGAAATCTTCTTTCTTATTTCCTAATATTCTTGTTACCTAATATTTTTAACTCCTTGATTTATGTAACACATGAAACACCACAATTCCCAATGTACACAGTTGCCAAGGCTCCTCTCTGTTGGTTTCCACATGCAAATCTTTACATGTGGAGGGTCTACACTTCCCAGAAACCATGCCTTATTGTAGGTTGTTTCTCTTACCTCTCAGCTACTTTTACAGGAATTATTGTCTCCAACTAAATGTTGAAAATTAGTTTTGGCTGAGAGTGAGGCAGTGATGTGTCTAACTCAATTGGACAGATATAATGTTTCTGTAAGAAAAATGGGTACATTTTTATTAATATTAATAATTTGAAAACTATATTTCTAGATTTTACATATTCCTTCCTTGAAATTGGATACCATCATCCAAAACTAATCAATTGTTGGGGGGGGGGTCTTTAAATTGCTCTATACTTCCATCCTGCTTATTATCTTGACTTCTATTTGTTTGAGAAATAAGCTCGAAATGTAATTATCTCAAATAAGGAGACTTCAAGTCTGGAATATAATGCTTAGAAAAGTAATTGGCTTTTAATGCTCTTACTCATGATCCCTAAGGCTCTATTTGGATGAAAATACCAGAGACACTTGGAAAACTGTCTCTAAAAAACTTTAATGATGATTGACTTGATTCAGAAAAATTATTCACTCAACCCCACCTCATTCTCTATGTTAAATATTGAAATATAAAGTTATTGACTCTTAGTCAAATAACAAACTTGGCCATGTATGCCTGTTTCAGCTGTGGTAGCTTACTTCTGCAGGGTCAAGTAGTTCTAAATGAAATTGAATAAACATGGGGGTATTCAGACACCATGGATTATATTTAAATCCTAGACATTAAAATTTACATGGATTTGAGACAGCATTTATTGAAAATAACATAGTAGGAAGGCTTTCTTCTTCAATATCCTCAAAGTTAATATTTTTGAATCTCATGATACAGGGCTGACTAGTTTCTGAAAAAAAAGAAAGAATAAACCTGTAATAGTAATTTATCATTCTTGACATTTTTCTTTCAGTTTAATTACTGCTGAGCAGCAGAACTGACACTTAATAAAAGTAAGAAGCATTTAAAAATCCTCATAGAAAATCTCCACATTACAGGAGAATTGAAAGGCTATAAGATACACCTGACCACACCCATCATCTTATTTTGTCGTTGAATTTCAAAGTACTCCATGTTAAAGCTTTAAAGACAATGCGACCCCAGAAGAGTAATGTGCTGATAGCCAGTAGGGCACCTGCTTCTGAGAGTCCATAATGTCTTTAATTTTTAAAGATTTTTAAAAAATCTTGCTCTCTTTTCTCCTCATCACAGTGGTATGGAACACTGTGGCCAAAATTCAGAGGGAGGTTGCACTGTTTCCCAAGTGACTCATCTACTATCAAATATCCTGAAAAACCAATCTTTTTGTTCTCTTTTTGCTTGACTGTAAGAATGAGCCCAGAGGACAGGCCCTTAGATGAGGGCAGAAAGCATAGACCAATACAATGTAGTTTGATGGGGCCAGGAGCTACCTCTGGCCTCTGAATTCTCCCCTCTCACCTCTCCTGATGCCCAACATTCGTATCTTTTGAACATTAGTTTTTTTTTTCAGACTTTCAGAGTCTCCCATTAAAAGGACCCTATTAAAGTATCATTAAGTAGTCTGACAATAAGACCTTTAGGATATAGAATAGAAATAGGAAGAAAGGAGCTACTTTAGGAAGATGATAAGAGAAGATAAACTCTTATTTAACCCCCTATTATGCAGTGGACATCTTTCCTGAAACTTTCTCAAACATTTTCTTATGCAATTATTCCAACAATCCTGTGACTTAGGTACAGATATGGAAACTAAAGCTCAGAGATGTCCAGTAATTTGCCTAAGGTCACACGGCTAGTTAATAGCACGTAAGAGTTTTCAAAGACAAGCATAAGCAAGGTATCTTCCTTCCCACAGTATAGTACTAAGGTCAGTTTTACCAAGTGAATAGTTCCTAAATCAGTGCAATAAATGGCAATGGCAACAATCACCTTTAGAGATCTGGAGCATTTAAATATTTGTTGAATGAGACAGTAATGATCTGACTTAGTTTTCTGCTGGAAAAAAAAAAAACATGAAAATCCCATTGAAATGAACCAAGATATTATAGATTAATTACTCCTGGAAAGATAGCAAAGCAATATTCTTCAGGTATAAGAAATATAAGCATCATTTACAAACTTAACACCAGAAATGACTACATAACAAACCTATAAGCTTAGTAACATAGGATGTGGGTTAGATGTGGCAAGAAAATTACACTTAGAAGAAATAAATTAATTTCCATTAGCCAAATTTCATGGATTAAAAGAATAAGCACACTAGATAAAAGGTAAAAGTTAATGGGATTTTGAAGCAATTCAATAACTATTTAAAAATACTCAAGCTACACAGTGTCAAAACAGTCATAAGATATGGGGGGAAAATAATCAAAAGCATAATTACTAGAATTGAATGCTGTTGGTTTCATGGAATTAAACATCATTTAAAAGTCAAAAATATTTAGTTAGCCCCAATTAAATGTTTAAAATTCCAATTCTGTTTGACATTCCCACCTCCAAAGAAGTATCAGGAGACCTACGCATACCATGCACTGAATGGCTGGGTGTTATGTAGGACTCAAAGGTGGAAGGAAGTGGTCTCTCTTCCCCTCTAGGAGTTCACAACTGGTTGAAGCGACAGTTACATATACTTATTATGTCTTCAAAGCCAAGTGGTGTGGTAACTGTTTTAAGAGAGTTTTAGAGCTAGTGCTATGGCAGGCTTGTGAGTGCGACATTAACATTCACGGGTGCTGTTAGTGCTGTTATTTGAAGGAGAGAGAAAGACGTCCCCAAGTTACCTACAGCCTGATTCGGATAAGAAAGCTAATACCCTGAACATAGATTTTGATTCAGCCAGACTTGTTCTGCCTGTGGGGAGACAGCCTTGAATCGGAAGCAAAACAACTCATTTTATGCTTTTTCCCCATTCTTTTCTCCCTTTGGCTTGTTGAGATTCTCCCAAAGTGATAGTATGTACTTCTATTTTAATGACAAAAGGCTGTCGTGATTTCTCTTGGACCACAGTGATTTTGGTATGCTTATCCATTTTTAAAGTCATGGTGGTGGTTGAATTTATACAAAATGTTTAAAATTGCCTGGAACAAAACCAGCTGTAACTTATCAGAGGAAGAAAATAATATGGAAATACTTGCAAACAAAAGAAAAGACAAACAACCCTTCCCTCAAATCTACAAAGAAACTCACACAGACACATCAATTGCCAGCGTACAATATGATGCTTCTGACCTTTCACCTGTTGAGCTATTAATGAGTTGTTTCCCTGCTTGTGGCGCTATACCATGAATTATCCACATTTTATTCCCTTCATTTGCATGTTCTTAGTATCAGGGTGAATCCAGGTATGTGACTGGGAGAAAATTCTGGCCAGCCAGCTCTGAGAGAGAACACGAGGCCACCTGTCTGTACCTGCACCTGCTTTTAGATACTCGTTGATTCAGTAAACTTCTAATGAGTGCCTACTATGTAGCAGGCCAGTCACAGACATGGGGGATGCACCTGTGGACAAGGCTGACACAGCTGCCACCATCTTGGAATTTACTGTGGGGTCGAGAGGAAGGATGTTACCAACAGGCAAGTGTGAGTTGTATTATAGCTGTAGATATGGCAAGTGCTTGCTAAGGGAAATGACGGAAGCATAGAGGTGAGATCTTTAACTTGGAAGTGATGTCCACGTTGTGTCCTAAGGAACACATAGGAGTTAGCCAAGTGGAGGGCAGGAATGAGGTGGGGGAGTGTTCCAGGCAGGGGAGCAGCATGCATAAAAGCAGAGGCTAGAGGGAGCACGCTTGATGTGCACGCTGAATGCAGAGCCAGAAGAGGGGAGTTCAGGAGGGGAGGCCAGAGAGGTAAGTGGAACCAGGTCCCAAAAGGTCTGATTTTCTTCACTGAACTCATCTACTCTTCTTCTAGAACTCAGCCTGGTGAAATGGGCATTCAATGTTTGTTTTTCTGGTCTCTGATATTTTTCTCATTACCCCACTCCCCAAACTTCCCTTCCAGGGACCCAGCTGGGAACAAGGCTCAAGGCCTCTAGGCTGTATTCACGTTAGTATGTATAAAGTCACCATCTCCACTGCTCTTAAGAATCAGCTTGAGTTTTAGAATGAGGGAGTGTGTGAACTGAGAGTGTGGTTTTGTGCCTGGTTCAATATATGAAAGGAGTAATTGTGCTTTTGGAGAAGTAAAGGGCTCATAGGCTATGGGTTTGGAAATTTTCATTGAGTGTCTTCAGTGGAATTTCATTTAGTGCACTCATTGCCTAACTTTCCAGGAAGCTGAGATGCTTAGTGGGAGTTATATTTTGGTTTCCCACTGCAAGAGATGTATTGAGGCCTATGTTTTGGCTGTTTTGTTCTTGGGAGATTAGAGAGGCTGCTCTAGATATATTTCCAAACTCACCTGGGGATATTGGTGCTCTGTGAGCATTTAAATAATATATATAATTTAAATATATGTATATCATATATAATTTATATAACATATATGTAATATATATTATACATAATTTAAATAGTAATATATATAATATATATATATAAAAGTTTAAGTTCAGGAGTACATGTGCAGGTTTGTTACATAAGTAAACGTGTGTCACGGCGATTTGTTGTACAGATTATTTCATCGCCCAGGTATTAAGCCTAGTACTTATTAGTTATTTTTCCTGATTCTCTCCCTCTTCCCACCCTCCATCCTGCTAAAGGCCCCAGTGTCTGTTGTTCCCCCTCTATGTGTAGGAGAATCTTTAACTGACTGGAAAGCAATGAGGATGTAGTGAAGCTTCCTTATATGGATTCCACTGTGCAGAAGGGCAAAGCTCTTTTGCCTTCTTGATATGTAAGGCAATGAAAAATATATTGATCCAGTTTATTCTATTGATTTGGAGATGCCTTTTTATGAGGGGAGAGAAGCAGCTTTTCTTGACCGGAGATGAGACTGACCTTACTGTTATATTAAAAGCATCTTTCTCCAAGGTGAATACCTGTCACTGACCTGGCAGCAGGGATAGCTCTCTAACTCAAGAGGATGAAGGACAATTGAGCTTTAGGCAGTCATTGAAAGACTTGATATTTTTGAAATAGCTTGGTAGAGGGAGTAATTAAGAATGAAGATTTCAGTAAGAAACCCTGGCTGTCATTCATTCCAGTCTCAGGACATGTACAGTGCTAGCTCAGAGTGTGCTGGTTGTTTACCCTGTATCCATTGCCCATCCTGCTTTACTCACTAATTTTTTTTAGGGCATCAATATGCCTAGCTGAAAACAACAACAACCTACATTCCCAAATCTCTCTTGACCTAGAGGAGGTCATATGATAAAATTTTGGCCAATGATGCATAAACTACAGTGTTTGGTTTCTGAAAACAGTTGTTTTTCTGCTACAGATGCTGTGCTTTTTTGGCTTTTCCATTCTCTCCTTCATGCGGACATGATATTTGGACATGATATTCTCTCCTTCATGTGGACATGATATTTGGATGCTAGGGATAAGGAGTAAAAGACCACACAGAGACAGTGTCCCTGAAATCTTTGAGCTGCTGTGCTAGTGACAGCAGCTGCTATCCTCAGGCTTTGTAATTAATAATAAACTTACATGTGTAAACCATGGAAAACAGATCTCTGTTACTTGCAGACAAACCCAATTCTTAATTGCCACAAATGCCTTCAGGGACGAAAGAGAAACCTGGCAGAAGATCCATCTTGGGCATGGGAGTCCCAGAGCATTCCTCCAGGACATGACTGTGCAGAGGTTTGTCTGCTGACCTTGGAAGCCTTTGCTCAGGAAGTACAGGGACAGTGAGAGTGCATTATGCAGGCCAACTGGCACAGTCTGTCGATGTGTTCACAATATGCCTTGAACATTGTCCCTTTCTCTATTTAAACCTAATTGTATGTCCCCCTGAGAACTAGTTTTGTTTAAATTATAGCTGACTGTTCTAGATCTATTAAATAGTGATATTATGTCTAATGGACCTTGACTTTACTCTTTTTCTTATTATATGCGAACAGGTGGGAGAGAAGGGATACTGAATACAATTATGCATTTCATTACTATTTAATTGATTCATTCATCAAATAATTATTTAGTGCCCACTCTGTACCAGGCACTATGTTAAGTTTTGGGGATACAGTGATGAACATGATAGATGGTGTCTCTGTTATATGGTCTAGACTTGGGATAATATTTTACCTTATTAAATGCTTGCTATGAGCTGGGTATTGTATTGGGTACATTGTACACATTATCTGATACAATCTTCATGCCAAACCTATGAGATTAGTTATAATAGTCTTTTGGAGATTTGAAAATAAAAATGAATATCAGACTAATTTTATGAGTATGTTACTATGGCTAGAAGGTGGGGGTGTTGGGATTCTACCTGACTTCAAGGTTATAATCTTAACTAATTTGGAAATCCCCAATGACACTGTTTCTGTTAGGGAATATATGAACCCCACATGCCCTAGCACTGGCTTAATGAGTGGTAGGAATAGAGGTGGAGATGGGCACTAAGGGGGAAGTGGGTGGAAAGAGGCTTCCTTTATAGAGAAGACATCATGAAGGAAGATATCAGGATATTCGAGTGGATGCTGTGTTCAATCATGGCAAAGTGAGAGACATGTTGTGAGCAATGTGATGTTTGCGTCTCTCTCTCTGTTGCCCAGGGCATAGCTTGGGTGTCTTTCTGCTGTCCTGTTGGGTCAGTTGGAGCAGAGGGCCATTTTGTTCCTGTGGTTTCTGCACATTTCTGCTGGAGATGTGAACCAACAGGCTAGGGTTAATGGGGAACATGGTATCCTGGAGCCTAAGAGATAGGCGAAGATTGGGACAAATTGTTGGGTAATGCCAAAGCAAGAACAGGTCAGGAGCGCTAGTCATACAACGGATTGAGGCATTAGATACCAAGAAAAGATGTGTGTTCCAGACCAGCTCTGGCTTGGTAATCAGACAGAGGTCAGAAAAGGTCAGATGGCGGAATCTGGCTCAGTGTCCCATAGGGGCATAGAGCAGATTCTTGCCGTCTTATATGGGACAACACAAGTCATTCCCAGCCAGCCACACTTCTGAGACATCTATTCTAGGCCTTAAAGAGTTAGACCTTTTAAGGCCTTGCTGCTCTTCTAGAATGGACCTTGCATTCTCTGTATTTTCTCAGAGATTCTCATTTTTCATGTCCTACAACATATTTAAATCTTAGGGCAAATTGGAACTCAGCCATCTGGGTTGTCCTCTAGGCTGGGCAGAAACTCATTCACTGGAGTCCATGGATACATTTTTAAAAGAAATTTAGACATTCTCTCTCCCACTCTCAAGAATTGGGGACCTTGACCCAGATTCTGTAACCAATGACATTAATTTATGAGCTGGATGACCACCACAGAGCAACCTCCTGTGGCTATAGCACAGTTTTTCTCTGAGCACAGCTCACTTCTCTGAATAGAGATGACACCTGTGGCTGTGATCCCAGGGGATACTACATTAATTGAGCTGATCTATTTAGCATGGGCACAACAGCTGAATCAAAGGTAAGGGTTAAAGAATGCTGCCAGCCATCTGGGCACAAATAGACTCTTTACCGTCTTTATGATTGGCTCATCAGAGAGTGTTGATGTTTTTCCTTGACTTTTCTAGGAAAGAGCTCATCCACCATGATGTTTTGATGATTTGGGCCATCTGTAAGAAAAGCAGCTGTTTTACTCCAAAAAGGGTATTTGAAAGAGTGATTATATGTTCCCCGTGATCCTTTGAAAATGGGGAAGGGCATATTTTTTAATAGAGCTAAACTTTTAAAAACTCAAATTTGAAAAATCAACTGTAATATCTTTTCTCCCACAGAGAACATTCTCTTAGGAAATAGCCTGTTACATCTTTATCAGTTTGTCATCTACCTTTTATTTTACAGATAGCCTCTGTAGGTGACTGTGAAAAACCTCCCAGTTTTTTCCTTTTATGTAGACTATCATTGAGATAATTTCTTCTAGGTTTTCATCCTATTTGGAAATGATTATCATTCATCTCCAGATGTTTTGGGATAATGTCTCTCCTTTTTCCATTTTCTATTATTTCAAGAAGTATTTCCCCTTATTCTTGTATAATTTAACAAATTAAATCACATCTTTCCTATACTTCTTTTTTCTAGTTTAAGTCTTTGCTATCTTTTTTCAGAATCTCTTTTCAATGCCTTCTTAATGATATTGAAATTTTAGAGGTAATTCACAATTATGTTCTCTTACCATATTAAAGCATATACATATATTTCAAGGACACAGGAAGTTCTTGTAGGCTATTTTTAAATATGCTTTAATTTTCCTGATTTCTATGAAAAGCCTTTAAAATATAATCTTTCATTTCTCTAAAGTCTTAGAAAATGTTGATTCAAAACGACTTAAATGTTTACTTTTCTTAGGAGTGAAACACTGAGTAATTTCTTTTGAATTTCAAGGTATTGATCCACTCCTTATATTTTCAACCCAAATCTATTTGGTTGCTTATTGAAAAAAAAAGATTGCATTTCTAATCTGTGAATATAGTTTTTTCTGCAAGATGATAATAGTTTGGGAGGAAAATGTCTGAAGAAAGACTTCTCAGGGAAAGTGTTATTAAATTCACCAAACATTTACTAAGCACAGATGGCTGAATGTTCCTAGCTTTTGGTAAGACAATCAAGATGAATAAGACTATATTTTTTTCCTCAAGCTGCTTATAAGAGATACATAACCAGAGTAAGATACAAGCTATGGGAGAATATGGGATGAAGGTTAATTTTAACTGAAGAAATCACAGAAGGTGGCATTTAAAAGGCCGAGAGAACTACGATGGATAGGGAAGGAGAGAAAGGACATTCAGGCAGAGAGAGAGCATAAGGTGAGGGAATTATGCAAAAGACCAGGGAGTAAAACAGCCATATGTGCAGTAATGCTGGAGTGCAGGGCATGATGGGAGATAAGTTCGGGAGAGCAGGTGGGCCAGATTCTGGGAGACCTTGAATCTCATGTTAAAGAGATTGCATTTCTTAAAATTAAACAAATTTAAAAATTTGTTTTAGAATAGAGATGGGGTCTTGCTGTGTTGCCTAGGCTGGTCTCAAACTCCTAGGTTCAAGCAATCCTCCCACCTCAGCCTCCCGCAGTGCTGGGATTACAGGTGTGAGCTACCACACCCAGCCAAGAGACTGCATTTTAATCTGTATTCAGTAAGGAACTGCAGAAGGATTTGAGCAGATAAATGACTTGGTCATTCTGAGGTATTGTAGAAAATGGGTTTAATCATGCTGAGGTCAAAACCTGAGACATCATATTTAAAAATGATTGCGAAGAGAAAGATGTAGAGAAGTAGCATTTATGACAGTCTCTACTGTGTTTCTAAAATGACAGTGAGTATGCCATAGTCTTCATTACAGGAGGGTACATACAAGGAGATAGTTTTTTTTCCTCCATAAGAAAGCAAGATTATTAAGAAAGTAAAGGAATAAAAGAATGGCTACTTCATAGCCAGAACAGCAGCATGGGCTGCTTGACTAAGGATACTTTTTGTCACTTCTCGATTATATGCCAAACAAGGGGTGGATTTTTCATGAGTTTTCCAGGAAAGGGATGGGCAATTCCCCGAACTAAAGGTTTTTCCCCCTTTTTGACAGTATAGGGTAACTTCCTGATATTGCCATGGCATCTGTAAACTGTCACAGCACTGGTGGGAGTGTCTTTTAGCATGCTAATGCATTATAATTGTTGCACAATGTGGAGTGAGGACAACCAGAGGTCACTCTGGTTTTGGTGGGTGTTGGCTGGCTTTTTTATTGCAAACTGTTTTATCAGCAAGGTCTTTAAGACCTTTATCTTGTGCTGACCTCCTATCTCATCCTGTGACTTAGAATACCTAAACTACTGGCAATGCAGCCCAGCAGGTCTCAGCCTTATTTTACCCAGCCCCTATTCAAGATGGAGCTGCTCTGGTTCAAACACCTCTGACATATTCCCCCGCCTCCCTTTTATAAGAGAACCCTTAATCCTAAGGGTTGTAGGAGGATGAAGATCCACCTTCTATAAATTCTTCAGGCTGAATAGGAGTGATGATATTCCTGCCTAACTATTAGGGTCCTTTGTATTAAGGAGAGAGACAAGCTCAGTCAGAAAGCATCAGCATGGTAAGGGCCATTCATAACTCTGACAAAAGGTAATATCTGGAAGATTAGGAGGTGTTCAATTTAAGAAAACATTCAGTAAGCTTATCCTGTATTCCTACACAAAGAGTACAACAGCAAACGTATTTCATAACAGTAAAGCAAAAGAAGCAAAATTACCCCAAATAAACCAAATTAGAAGGCTTTCCATGAAGTCGGCAACTGTTGGAACCAAGCTGATATGGGGTTGTTAGCTGATTCCAATATGTGCCCAGAATTAGAATATTGATCCAGATTTTTTTTACATTACCCATCCCTCTTGTTTCTTTTGAGCTACAGCCAGAGATCACTGGTTGGTTTACAGGAATAAGCAGGGTTAGTCTAAATTGCAGGAAAAAAGCTTTAAAAAGCTTAAAAATGAGACTAGAATCTAATAATGAATGTACCATAGTTCTTGAAACATATTTTTTTTTTTCTCCCTGCAGTTTCCCATTTTTACTAAAGACAAATCATGGTAAGATCAATTTGCTTTATTATACTTGGCCTGATTATTTGTATAAAGTGCAGCAAGAATAATAATTGTTTTACATAGGCTTTTAAAATTGGTTTCGATGGAACTTTGTTCCGTAAAGAATCTCAGATAAGACTTTTTTTTAAAGCCAAGCTCAGCCATGGGTTTGTACCCTTAAATACCTATGAACTGGGTAAATTCCTTTTCTCTTGAGGTCCCAAGGTTATGTGGGGCTCCTGGGCCTGTAAGAAAGTGACATTCTGTACTTATCACAGGTCAGGAACCCTGTACAGGGACTGTGTAGGCAAAGTATGAAGCTAGTTTTCCCAAGGGGCTTTTATTGGCCCTATAAGTCAAGTTTGACTCCTTAAAGGAAAGCATGCCATTCCAGTCAAATCCTTGGTAAGATAAGCAGTTTCTAAAGGAGGTTGTTTGAACACAAACTTAGTCATGCTAAATGTGGCAGATATTACTAATGTTTACTAATTTCCTTTTATTTCTGTGTTCAAAGAGCACTGGGCTTCCCAGGCCCTTGAAGTTAGGCATGGCTGTCATTTCCAGGTGGAAGCACATAAGAATTGGTGCATGTTTATCTGTTTTCTTCCCTGCCACTGCGCTCATGGAAATATATGTGGATATAGAAGTGCCACAAAAACCAAATGGCCTATAATTCTGAGCTAGCACATGGAAGGTAGTACCCTAGAGTCATCCTGACCTGAAGTAAACTTTGGGTACACAGAAATAAACTTTTGCTGCATTAAACCTCTGAGATTTTGGTGGTGTTTGTTCCTGAAGCATAACTTAGTAGACCAGGCCTATCTAATAGAACTTTCTGTAATGATTGGAGTGTTCCATATCTGCACTGTCTGGTATGGTAGCCACTAGCCACATACAGCTATTGAGCACTTTAGGTGTGGCTAGTGTGACTCAGGAAAAGAAAGTTTAACTTTATTTAGTCTCAATTCATTTAAATAAGCATTGTAAACCAAAAAGTGACTGAGTCAGGTCTCAATTGATTAGAGGTTTACTTAGCCAAAGTTGAGGACTCACCAGGGAAAAAACATGAATCACAGGAGCATCTGTCATCTATGCTTTTCCAAAGGGGATTTTGTGAACTTTGGTATTTAAAGAAAAAAGAGCAAGTAGAGTGGGCAGGGAGTGGGTGGGGGGGTGGGGAAGAAAGGACGGTAGGCAGTGAGGCAGGTGGTTACATTCTTGTGAGACTCTGATTAGCCTCAGTAAACCTACATTTTACATGTGAAAGTAGGGAGTAGGGGAAGCGAGGCTATGACATGGGTTGTGAAATTACAGCAATCTGGAAATAAAAGGAAAACAGTATGGGTGACAGTTTCCAAGCTTAACTTTCCTTTTGGCATACTGAGTTTGGGGTCCTGAGATTCTATTTATCTTTCACAGTATCCTGGCTGATACTTTAAAGTATTTCTTTAACACCTAGAGAAAATATTCCAAAACCCCTTGCAACTGAACAGAAAATACAGGAGATGAGGAAACCTTGAACCAAAGTGAACTAGTAGAAGGGAACTTTTAGTTATGGAGACGATATGCCTTTCATCTAAATTCAGGATAATACTTCATTGAAAAAGCAATTGTGCAGTTTCAGAATCTGGTAGGTAAAAATGATACTAGAGAAAAAAATCTACTTAAAGAAAACTTGTGTTCCTACTACATAACAGGCATAATGTTAGTTGCTTAAGTTTTATTGACTTATGTATTTGTTCACCAAATTTTTATTGAGTGCCTACTGTGTACCAGGCATATGATAGAGTCCCCAGGCTCTGGCAGATACACTAGTGAACAAAACAGACAAAAATATCTGCCATTACGGAGCTTACTTTCTAAGCAGGTTGAAAGACTATAAGCAAATGTATTAAAATAATGTCCGAGTGTGATAAATGTCATGAATAACGACAGCTAGCACTTATTGATCACTTCTATGTGCCAGGAACTAGTCTGTTTTGCATATATTTATCCATTTAATCCTTCTAATAACCCTATGGGACAGGAATTATCATCATCCCTATTTTTTGATAAGGAAACTGAGACCCAGGGAGATTAAGTTTAAGAATTACACAAAATGTGTGTTCCTTGGGAATTCCTATGTGAGGAGATAAACAATGATGCCATTCAGTTGATAAATAGTGTACTATGTCGGCAAAATGGTCCCAGATATGCTGGGGGACAAAATAAAGCAGGGTCAGCTCTGCTTGGGGGAAGTTGTAAAGAGGAGGTGGATGCAGCTAAACCCTGGAGGAAGAGCGGGTGTTGTCAGGGAGACAAAGGAGGGGTGAGAGTAAGTGTTCCAATTAGAGGGCATGCCTGTGCAAACTGTGCTAAGACACAGTTCCATGTGGGAAGATGCTAGAGACCCAGGAAGCAGCCAGACTGTGGAGTATGCTGTGCGTAAGGCATCTGACTGTCAGGAAAACTCAGGCTGTACAAAAGTGAGGAGAGACAGATCCAACCATTTTCCTACCAGATTAGTAGAGAGTTCTGACTGAAAGGTAGTCATTTCCTTCTAAGAAACAGCTTTTTCAAGTAAGGCTGCTGAAAATGAACTCTCTAACAAGGCTAGGAGAGATAGAAGGCAGACCCAGTGGGTTACGTGGGTCAGAGGACTCAGCAGGGTCAGATAGGCAGAAGCTGAGGTTGTCGGGGTAGAACTGCTACCTCTGAGGACATCAGATGCTGTCAGTGGGGAAACTGCTTGTTAGGTGAAGACTCAGCATGTATAAATATTTTGAATGTTACATCAGATGGTTATATTTTAAAAGTCTTTAAATGAATGTGGCTTACAAAGTTTTAACAGAAGGGTGTACTTTGGACATGGGAAAGATGCCCAGAAAGGAATCAAAGGCTGATGGTTCTGGGAGTCCCAGGGAAAAAGTCTGCCTAACCCGGCTTGCTCACAGAGCAACTCTGCAGCTTTGGACAGGACCTCTCTGTGGTTTAAGACATAGATAAATCAGGCACTATGGCTTATGACTGTGATCCCAGTAACTCCAGAGGAGGAGGAGGGAGGATAGCTTGAGAGCAGGAGTTTGAAATCAGCCTGGGCAACATAGCGAGATCCTGTATCTACAACAAATTAAAAAACAATTAGTTGGGTGTGGTGGCATGTGTCTGTAATTCCAGCTACTTGGGAGGCTGAGGCAGGAGGATCACTTGAGCCCAGGAGTTCAAGGCTGCAGTAAGCTATGATCATGCTGAGGCAACAGAGCAACACCCTGTCTCTAAAAAAATATTAAGCAACAAAAAAACACAGATAATAACAATACTGAACTCACTGAGCTGTCCTGATGATTAAATATAAAAGCACTTTGTAAACTATTCAGAACCTTATTACATCATCCTATCTAGGGACAAAAGTAATTGACAGAACTAGTGAAGGCTGCTACATTAAATTTACCATGGTAGGCTAAATAATGGTTCCCAAAGATATCCATGTCCTAAATCCCAGAACTTAAGAATAATGGCAACAGGGTGAATATTACCTTACATGGCAAAAGAAGTGATTAAATTAAGGATTTTGGAACAGGGAAACTATCCTGGATTATCCATGTGGGCCCTAAAGTAATCACATGTCTTTTTAAGAGGGAGGCAGAGCTGGGTGTGCTGATGCACACCTGTAATCCCAGCCCTTTGGGAGGCTGAGGCGGGTGGATCATTTGAGGTCAGGAGTTGAAGGTGAGCCTGGCCAACATGGTGAAACCCCATCTCTACTAAAAATACAAAAATTAGCTGGGTGTGGTGGTGTGTGCCTGTAATCCCAGCTACCTGGGAGGCTGAGGCAGGAGAATCTCTGGAACCTGGGAAGTGGAGGTTGCAGTGGGCCGGGATTACACCACTGCACTCCAGCCTGGGTGACAGAGCAATACTCCATTACAAAAAAAAAAAAAAAAAAAAAAAATCGTAGGGAGGCAGTGGGAGATTTGAGGGAGATTTGATATGAAGGAGAAGGTGATGAGACAGGTGCAGAAAGCATTCTGAAGATGTTACTTGTTGATGGTGAAGATGGAAGGAGTGGCCACGAGCCAAGGAATGCAGCTCTAGACATTGAAAAAGGCAAGGAAATAGATTTTTCTCGTAGAGTCTCCAGTGAGAGTGCAGTCCTGCCAACACCTTGATTTTAGCTTAGTGAAAGTGATTTCAGACTTCTGGCCTCCTGAACTATAAGAGATTAAATTTGTGTTGTTTTAAGCTCTGAGTTTGTGGTATTATTATTATTATTATTTTTTGTTACAGCATCCCCAGGAAACTAATACACTCACTAAATACTTATTTAGTGAGTGTATTAGTTTCCTGGGGATGCTGTAACAAAATTGTGTTGGTATGGCTGGGACTATGATGATAAGTAAAAATGATTAGTATTTTCCTCTTTATTTATCCTTATATAGGAGGACATTAAAGCAAGAAATATCAATAAAGGCAAAATGTTAGAGCTGTAAGAGAAAAAAGTATACATTATGCTTATTCAGTGGAAGGGGAGATTCTTGAGCTAGTTGGTAGTTGGTAGGATCAAGAAAGCCAAAGTGGAAGGAGGGGCAGTTAAAGTGGAACTAAAAGGAAGTGAAAATAATGGAAGGTAGAAGTGGGACAGAAGAGGTTGTACCAGGTAGAAAAAAGTGAACAAAGATGAGAAAATGAAATGTATGTTTGAAGAATAAGGAATAGTCCATTTTTGCTGTAACATAGGCACTTGGATTTGGTTAGAAGGGAACATCAGGGCCATACGGTGCTAAGTTGTAGATGCCAACCTAAAGGATTTATATTTTTCACTAAACAATGAAGCATCATTAAAGGTATTTGCATGAAGGCATCTTTATTTTATATTTAAAATATCTGGTTAGTTAAAACCTTCTGGGGGAGATTGTAAATATTGCATATTAAAACAATTGTGGCAGCTAAAAGAATTTGTGGTCAATTTTTCTGCAGTGCAAAACTTGCTTATGCATTATGATGACTTTACTATATTTAACATTTTTAAAACATACTTCTGTAATAAGAAAACAAGACTGAAAACTAAATGAAGACAGCTTTTTATTGAATTAAAAAATGTTACTGTACTTCAAAGAGAGAGTCTGATGGAAAAGATGATGAGTGATAAACAATGTACTAACTCATGGATTTGGTAGCTATTCTCAATATGAAAAATATAAAAAATATAAAAATTTCTAATGCCATAAAGATGTTAAAACTGATATAATAGAAGAAGGAGGAGACTAATAGATGTATAGATAAAATAGAAGTACTAATAGTGATAGAGGCAGGAGGCAGAGAAACTCTAGGCAGACAGGGGTGGGTCCCTGGCAAAACCCCACCTTCAAGCCAAAAAGCCTTAAACCTGCAGCTCAACGTGAGAACTTCCATCCCAGTGTGCTCGCTGTTTCCTGATTGGATGTTTCTGAATAGGTCCTTTTTACCAATCGAATGTTGCCTTTTGCAAAAGTGCCTATGGCCCACCTGCCAACCATCTTGTGCCTAAAAGACCCCAGACTCAGCCAGTAGAGAGGAGAAGCGGCTGGACGTTGGGAAGAGGCAACTTGACTTCAGGGGAAAGTGAACCACCCTTCCTGTCCCCTTCCAGCTCCCCTCTCTGCTGAGACATGCATTCACCACCCTTCAATTCATCCACACGACCTCATTCTCCTTGAGCACCAGGCAAGAATTCGGGATCCACCAAGTGCAGGTACCCAAAAAGGCTGTCACACTGGCCCTTTGCCCTCACTGGCAGAGGGCAGCCACCCCATGTGACAATGGAAAGGGCCCACTGAGCTGATAACACACTGCTGTCCATGGACGGTAGAGCTAAGACAGCATTGTAACACACCCTCTGGGGCCTTGGGGTCGCAGGCACCCCGGCCTGTATGCTGCTATGGGGCCTGCATGAAGTTTGCTCTTGCTGGCACTAAAGCAGCCAACTGGTTCCTGCACTCACTTGCCTATGTGCTCCCTCCTGCAAGGGGTGGAGTGGCGCACCCAAGTGAATGGAGTTTTCCCCCACTGGTGCCAAAGCAGCTGGCTGGTTCCTGCACTTGTTTACTCTCGCACACCCTCATGCGAGGGGTTGAGTGGGGTAGGCTGAGTAAATGGGGCACCCCTGTTGCAAATCCCATGAAGGAGTCAAGAAAATATCCTGCATCAATAGGAGGAAATAGAAGTAATTAAAATGAAGAATGGGGAAGACTTTACATAAATGATAGGATGTTGAAGTGTACTACTTAAGAAGATTTTACTTGTGTCTTCTTTAAGAAAAATAAAAAAACCTCCACCATTTTTCTCATGTAATTTGTTGGCAATCAGCAACATTTAGCAAATATTTTAACATTTACTCAGTGTCAGGCACTAGACTATGTACAAGTGACTCCATAGTAAAGAGACATTCTTATACCTGGTGGAGGATGATCCTTTAAGCAGAAAAGGTGCTTTTATATGGCAACATTCTAGGTTATCTAAGTAATCTGGATATTTTTAAGGAAGCATTTCATTTACTGGCTCACTGAGTAAATGCTGGAGTTTCTCTAGTGAATCTTGCCAGCACAGGTGGGGAAGAGCAGCTGAGATGTGCTGATCTATAGAGCATTAGACCAGGAGTGGACCTTTCCAACACTCAGTATTTTATTTTTCACATTATATAAAACAGGGCGTTTTGTAAGTTTGATTGTATAAAGAAGCAGGTTAAAATGGAAAAACACAAACAATCCACAATAAAATATGTTTGCTAGACAAATAAGGGGATATTGTTCTGTAGATAGCTCTAATGAAAAATAGAAGAGGTGTTTTAAAAACATTCATTACAAAAATATGTATTGCCTTGGAAACCACATAAAAGAAATTAGTGACAAAAAACAAACTCAAATGTGGTAAAAAGAAGAAAATCATACAGTAAATCAAAATTTGAAAGATTCACCTTTAAGGCTGGAGTACAAGATAAAAGAAGAAGAAAAAAGCAGGTGAAAGAGCGATTAGTCTTTTTGCCCAGGGTAACCTCACATGTGAACATTTATCCAAAACAAACACTGAACATTCATTTGTGCTACTAAATGATTTTTAGAAGAAAATCTTCCAGCAGGAGCCAAGTTCCTCCAACCTAGATTCATATCTGCCACGTATCATTCCCCGGGACAGAATATGGTCTAGTTCTCCCCTTTACTGTGGAAAACACCCTGTTGCTGATCCGTGCAACAGCTCTCAATGGTACTTTAATAATTTCCATCAAGGGCCAATGGTCCAGTTAAAAATTGGCTCAATATGTGCACAGTTGTAGCTGTCTTTTAACTGAGAGTTTCAGTTAGTATTCATAAATTTATCCACATACACATTAAAAATTCTTGGTTTCTGATTATCCAGTTATTCCCTTTCCTCTTCCCTGGGATGTTATTCAGAATGAGTTGTAACAGATATTGTTAGCCCAGGGAAGGACTGCAATTCTTTCAACGTCTAAATCCCCAAATTTAAGATTCATTTATGTATTATGAGCTTGTGATTTAGCTTCATCTCTGCTGTAGGTGTACAGTACCTTCATTAACATAAATATTATAGCAGCATAAGCTCTATTGCCTTATTTAGTAGATGTTTTGTACGTTGTGTATGCAGAATTGACATCATCCCAAATGCTATCAATGTCAAAATGACAGAAAAGGATGTAGAGCATCCTAAAAATGGACACAATGAGTACCATTCGCTGTGTATTAGTTAGGTGTTGGTTGTAGCAGAGACAAGATAGCAGTGGCTTAAATAAGACAGATATTTCTGTCCCATATAATCTTGGGGGCAGGCTGGAGGCCGGGACTGACAGGTAGGACAATTAGCAGTCATTGCCACCATCTAAAATGGTCATTTATATTCCAGTTAAAGGAGATGTTCATTCATTGGGCTGAATCAACACAAGTTAGTGTACAACGTATGGCCAGGTTTCCTGGTTCATGGTGGTGCAAGCTAAAATCACACAAAAAAATGAAAGCAAACAGCAAATAAAACAACATATACTGGCATTAATAAGTTTGTTTGCTGCTGCTTATCTATTTTCCTACCACACTAAATAAATTGTGAACTTATAAAATACATGGTGATGAGTTAATTAATAAAGCTCAATAACACACAGGGCCAAATTAGCACTCTTAGGCTAAATGGGGCTCAAAGCACTAATTACTAGGAATTTTTGAGTTGTGATAAAACCACTGACATATATAAACCTTTAAATTGTGTTATTAATCATATCGTGATAATTTTTAAAACCTACACATTCTATCATAAGTAGAATAAAACCTGTGAAAAGTTTTCAAGTGCAAAATTTAAATTTTGTTAATGATTTATTTAAAAAATACAAAATGTACATTTTAGGATTATTCTAGATATAATTAAGGGTATAAACAGAATCTAAGTATTTAAGATCAAATCTGTATAACAAATTAAACTAAGATTTTAAATCCCATCTATGACCAATGATTAGCAATGATCAGAATGATAGAGAATTTAAAAAAAGTGATTCAAGGGCTCTGCCCTTGGAGATTCTGATTTCGTGGATCTGGTGTAAGGCTTAGGAATGTAACTGCCCAGTGGGTTCACCTTGCCCGCTGCCCAGGCAGAGCCAATTTATCAAGACAGAGGAATTGCAATGGAGAAAGCGTAATTCATGCAAAGCCAGCTGTGTATGGGAGATCAGAGTTTTATCATTACTGCAGTCAGTCTCCCCAAGCATTGAGGATCAGAGTTTTTAAGGATAATTTGGCAGATAGGGGCTCTGGAAGTGGGGAGTGCTGATTGGTTAGGTGGCAAATGGAATTACAGCAGGGTTGAAGTGAGTTTTTCTTGCTGTCTTCTGTTCCTGGGTGGGATCACAGAATTGGTTGAGCCAGATTATCAGTTTGGGTGGTGTCAGCTGATCCACTGAGCACAGGGTCTGCAAAATATCTCAAGCACTGATCTTAGGTTTTACAATAGTGATGTTATCCCCAGGAGCAATCTGGGGAGGTTCAGACCCTTGCTGAATGGCCCCTAAACAGTAGTTTCTAATCTTGTAGCTAATTTGTTAGTCTTACAAAGGCAGACTGGTCCCCAGGCAAAAAGGGGGTCTTTTTGGAAAAGGACTATTAACACTTTTGTTTCAGAGTCAAACTATAAACTAACTTCCTTCCCAAGGTTAATTTGGCGGACACCCAGGAATGAACAAGGACAGCTTAAAGCAAGATGGAGTCGGTTAGGTCTGATTTCTTTCACTGTCATAATATCCTCAGTTATAATTTTTGCAAAGTCAGTTTCAGGAGCTTGCATTTTTAAAAAGCTTTCCACATGATAGAAATCTCTGGTATAGGTAATTTATTCAGGAGCACAAATTTACATCAGAATAATGTCTGACATATTTGAAATATTAGATGTTCCAGAAAGTGTTTTTAGATTCTTTGTATTAAAAAAACACTGATATTGTTAGTATTTTGGCAAATAAAGTTCTTCTTACTATTTAATGGTATTTATGAACCTGTGGACTAAAACAGATCACTTAGAAAATCTACACAACATCTAAGATTTGATTTTTCACCCCCACACCTTAATTTTTAAATGTTTAGAGAGAAGCTCCTTCAAGTTTTTGACACCAGTGGTACTGACTGTCATTTTCTCTCAATTCAATATTTTAAGAATAGTACTGAAAGCAAGCTTTGCTAAGGAACCAGGGACATATAGTGTTACCAACTTTTTTGAAAGTTGGTGTTTCCCGTGCAAAAGAGTTAATCTTTGCAAGTGTGGTTCTGAGAAGTTGGTGGGAAACCCTATCTCTGCCAGTCATGGCAAAATACAGTCTGGGCAGGTTTCCAAGTTCGGCTGACATTCCTAAGCCAATGAGAAGTGTCCAAGATGGTTTCCAGCTTTCTCTCCAAGGGTGAGAGTTGGATGTGTTGACTGACCTTTACCAGCACGAACACATTTGCCATTTGACTCTGAGGAATAAATGGGTGACCTGACTGTGGGCACAGAGCTGAAGGCTGATTCTCCAGAACACCTCATCATCAGTTTGCTCAGCAACGCTGCTGACTCGGAACACATTTTGTTTTTTCTTTTTGAAACTGCGCCATGAATTCTTGAAAGCATGACTCAACCTTACCTGCAGTCTCAGTGAGCTTGAAGTGGCCTCAACTAGAGGATTTATAGCCTTTGCAAACACAGGGCACATTTCTTTGTTTCTTTTCAGAAATTGAGAAGTGATTCATTTTCAGTAAACAAAGAGAGGATTACCAACACATTTACTAGTCTGAAATTCAGCTTCCATTGAATGCAGTTCCTTTAGTTCCTAGTAAAGGCATTGTGCATTTCAAACAGTTATCTTTCTTCTTTAATCCACTTTCTTTCTTCCTAGCGTGGAAAAGATATATAATTTAGCCCTCACTCAAATACAAATAAGATGACTTTCAAAGGCCATTCAGGCCCTAATGTGTGTCCTTTGCAAGAACAAGAAACTGTGATTCTGAAGAATTTAAATGCAGATACTGTTGGCAGCCAGAGATGTTTTCTGCTGTTGGAATGCAAAAGAAAATATTACTTTACAGCTGCACTGTGCCACTCCTGACATTGATGGGTCTTGTATTCACCAGAGGGGGGAAAATTAAAATATCTTACCTGTCTACACAGTATCCTTGGTGGTTATACAACAATAAAATATTCAGCAGTCTGATACCTTTACTGTTAAAACTGAAATACCAAATTGAACCTGGTTGAGAATGTGTACAGTCTATCGTGTTCCTACTTTCTTTAGATTAGCTTTCTATCACAATAACTGCATTCAGTAGGGCTCATATTGTCTCAATTATAAAGTCAACTCAAGACATTAGCACTAGATTGCTTCAGCAAATCTCAAATATTTTTAACTGTTGACAAAAGGTTCAGTTTCATTATGCCAAGTTCCAGAGTAAAACTATGGTAATGTAATCACTTTCTCAGAGTTTCATTATTTGCATGTTCCCAGAAAATCATTATAACTTTCTAGAATTATCCTGAATGGCTCAAAGTAAGCAGTTTTCAAGTCAGTGGGAATTGCAGAGGCAGCTGATATTCACTTATCCATTTGTTTATTAGAAATATGTCACAGCCAATTTTTGACATGAATCTTCTCATTTTCAGAAGAATGTTAGAAATAGCTCAGCTAATGTACCATAAAAGTTCAAATTTTGATAGTGAAACTAAAAGCCATATTAACAAATGAACCCATTGCTTTATGCACCAGAAAGTGAGAATTTTATTTTCTCATTTTTTCCCTTGTGTGGTAGCCACAAATTTTCTTGACAGAAACTCAGCATCAATTCAGAAAAATTCTTTTTGACTGAATATTTTTAGTCGTATGTTCCCTATTTAAGGTGTAGGAGAGGAAAAAGGATTTTTCTCTTTACTTTCATAGTTTTTAGTTGAATGGGCCCTTATAACAAAAGACAGATTGATAAGAAAAGAACACACAATTTTATTAACATGTAACCTCATGTATACATGGGAGCTATCTAGAGAAATCACTAAATCTCAAAGAGTTGGTTTAGACTTGGGCTTACAGACAATCTACCACTGAAACAAAGAACGAATGGTATGGGAAAAGCATAGTAAATAAGAGAAAAGTTTGTTATGCAGATTTAAGTGGGTGCCTTCTCCATTGACAAGAGTCTTAAATGATTTATAATCATACATCTCTTCTTGGCTAGGGGTTGGGGGGCAGGGAGAGAGAGAGACAGGCAGACAGAGAGATAGCTTTACAAATTAAGATTTTTTGTATAGATGTTAATTTCCCTTACAAAAAGGGTAGCCTTAACTCTGTTTTCAGAGTTTCTTATGTGTCTGCCATTTCTCAAAATAATTAGTTCAAAATAACCCTTATGCCAAAAAGGCATATTTTAGGGTGGCATATTCTGTTCTCCTACAAAGGCTATTGTTGGGGCTCAGAAACAATACCCCCAAATATGGCATTTTTGACATGCTGCACTGAAGAAGCCTTCAAGGTCTGTATGACCTCTCCTAGACACTGAAGTTCCTCTATCTGCCTAAGATCCAGACCGCCAAGGAGAACAATTTTTCTTGTTCCTCTCTCTGGCCATTACAGAAAAGATGACCAAGAATGAAACTACACCTGAACAAACCCCTTTTTTCAAGATAATGACTGTCTCCAAGGATCATGTAAATTTCAAAGAGAAATATTTGCAAGTTAATTTCTGTTTCCCTGGATCCAATCATTCTGCCTAGTAATCATTTATTGCTGGTTAGTAGAATTCCTCTTCTCCCTTTCCTGTAACCTGTTCTGTCCATCCAACCCTCCATTCTTTCTGTAAGTTTGTGTACCTCATTGCGAGGTTGGGTCTTCATTCTGAAGGCTCCCATGCATACACATTAAATAAATGTGTGTGTCTTTTCTCCAACTAATCAATCTGCCTTATGTCAGTGATTTTTCATCAAACCACTGGGTGGACAAGGACCTTGGGCCCAACACTGTCTATTGGAGTTCAGGAATATCATCAGAAGAGGAAGGAGCATTTCACTTTATAATTTTTGGATTTTTAAACTGCTAGCTTCATTAGACTGAGTGTGGGGAGTAAAATCCTCTATTTTAAAATCCACGTATTTCCATTTACTGACAGAAGGTTTGATTGCATTGAATAATGAAATAGCTCTGTAGCCACGTAATAAAAATAGTGGGGGTAGCCATACAAGAATCTACTATCTGGCCACATTGCTGCCTGAGACATGGCTTCTATTCTGAAGAGCTGCCAAGAGGGAGACTCTGTATGGCTGAATAGGAACAGCTCTGGTCTGCAGCTCCCAGTGAAATCAACACAGAAGGCGGGTGATTTCTGCATTTCCAACTGAGTGTAAACAAAACTGCCAGGAAGTTCGAACGGGGCGGAGCCCACCACAGCTCCACAAAGCCTCTGTAGCCACACTGCCTCTCTAGATTCCTCCTTTCTGGGCAGGGCATCTCTGAAAGAAAGGTAGCAGCCCCAGTCAGGGGCTTATAGATAAAACTCCCATCTCCCTGGGACAGAACACCTGGGGGAAGGGGCAGCTCTGGGCACAGCTTCAGCAGACTTAAACGTTCCTGCCCACTGGCTCTAAAGAAAGCAGAGGATCTCTCAGCACAGCCCTTGAGCTCTGCTAAGGGACAGACTGCCTCCTCAAGTGGGTCCCTGACCCCCATGCCTCCTGACTGGGAGACACCTCCCAGCAGGGGTCGACAGACATCTTATACAGGAGAGCTCCAGCTGGCATCTTGTGGGTGCCCCTCTGGGGGATGAAGCTTCCAGAGGAAGGAACAGGCAGCAATCTTTGCTGTTTGGCAGCCTCTGCTGGTGATACCCAGGCCAACAGGGTCTGGAGTGGACCTCCAGCAAACTCCAGCAGACCTGTATTAGAGGGGCCTGTTAGAAGGAAAATTAACAAATGGAAAGGAATAGCATAAACAACAACAAAAAGGATGTCCACACAGAAACCCCATCCGAAGGTCACTAACATGAAAAACCAAAGGTAGATAAAACAACGAAGATGAGGAAAAACCAGCACAAAAAGGGTGAAAATTCCAAAAAGCAGAACGCCTCTTCTCCTCCAAGGGATCACAGCTCCTCGCCAGCAAGGGGACAAAACTGGATGGAGAATGAGTTTGATGAATTTACAGAAGTAGGCTTCAGAAGGTGGGTAATAACAAACTCCTCTGAGCTAAAGGAGCATGTTCTAACCCAGTGCAAAGAAGCTAAGAACCTTGAAAAAAGGTTAGAGGAATTGCTAACTAGAATAACCAGTTTAGAGAAGAACATAAATTACCTGATGGAGCTGAAAAACACAGCACAAGAACTTCGTGAAGCATGCAAATTATCAATAGCCGAATCGATGAAGTGGAAGAAAGGATATCAGAGATTGAAGATCAACTTAATGAAATAAAGCGTGAAGACAAGATTAGAGAAAAAATAATAAAAAGGAATGAAGAAATCCTCCAAGAAATATGGGACTTTGTGAAAAGACCAAACCTATGTTTGATTGGTGTACCTGAAAGTGACGAGGAGAATGGAACCAAGTTGGAAAGCACTCTTCAGGATATTATCCAGGAGAACTTCCCCAACCTAGGAAGACAGGCCAACATTCAAATTCAGGAAATACAGAGAACACCACAATGATACTCCTTGAGAAGGGCAACCCAAAGACACATAATAGTCAGATTCGCCAAGTTTGAAATGAAGGAAAAAATATTGAGGGCAGCCAGAGAAAAAGGTCAGGTTACCCACAAGAGGAAGCTCATCAGACTAACAGTGGATCTCTCTGCAGAAACCTAACAAACTAGAAGAGAGTGGGGGCCAATATTCAACATTCTTATGTAAAAGAATTTTTCAAGCCAGAATTTCATATCCAGCCAAACTAAGCTTCATAAGTGGAGGAGAAATAAAATCCTTTACAGATAGGCAAATGCTGAAAGATGTTGTCACCATCAGGCCTGCCTTACAAGAGCTCCTCTTGAAGGAAGCACTAAATATGCAAAGGAAAAACCCATACCAGCCACTGCAAAAACATACCAAATTGTAAAGATCATCAACACTATGAAGAAACTGCATCAACTAATGGGCAAAATAACCAGGTAGCATCATAATGACAGGATCAAATCCACACATATCAATATTACCCTTAAATGTGAATGGGCTAAATGCCCCAATTAAAAGACACAGACTGGCAAATTGGATAAAGAGTCAAGACCCATTGGTGTGCTGTATTCAGGAGACCCATCTCAAGTGCGAAGACACCCATAGGATCAAAATAAAGGGATGGAGAAATATTTACCAAGCAAATGGAAAGCAAAAGGAAAAAAAACAGGAGTTTCAATCCTAGTCTCCGATAAAACAGATGTTAAACCAACAAAGATCAAAAAGACAAAGAAGGGCATTACATAATGGTAAAGGGATGAATTCAACAAGAAAAGCTAACTATCCTAAATATATATGTACCCAATACAGGAGCACCCAGATTTATAAAGCAAGTTCTTAGAGACCTACAAAGAGACTTAGACTCCCACACAATAATAGTGGGAGACTTTAACACCCCACTGTCAATAATAGAGCAACAAGACAGAAAATTAACAAGGATATTCAGGACTTGAACTCAGTTCTGGATCAAGCAGACCTAATAGACATCTACAGAACTCTCCACCCCAGATCAACAGAATATACATTCTTCTCAGTACAACATTGCACTTGTTCTAAAATTGACCACATAAATGGAAATAAAACACTCCTCAGCAATGCAAAAGAATGGAAATAATAACAGTCTCTCAGACCACAGTGCAATCAAATTAGAACTCAAGATTAAGAAACTCATTCAAAACCACACAACTACATGGAAACTGAATAACTTGCTCCTGAATGACTACTGGGTAAATAATAAAATTAAGGCAGAAATAAATAAGTTCTTTGAAATCAATGAGAACAAAGACACAACGTACCAGAATCTCTGGGACACATTTAAAGCAGTGTTTAGAGGGAAATTTATAGCACTAAATGCCCACAGGAGAAAGCAGGAAAGATCTAATTAAGAAAACTAGAGAAGCAAGAGCAAACAATTTCGAAATCTAGCAGAAGACAAGAAATAACTAAGACCAGAGCAGAACTGAAGGAGATAGAGATATGAAAAACCCTTCAAAAAAATCAATGAATCCAGGAGCTGATTTTTTGAAAAGATTAACAAAATAGATAGACCGCTAGCCAGACTAATAAAGAAGAAAAGAGAGAAGAATCAAATAGACGCAATAAAAGATGATATAGGGGAGATCATCCCACAGAAATACAAACTACCATCAGAGAATACTATAAACACCTATATGCAAATAAACTAGAAAATCTAGAAGAAATGGATAAATTCCTGGACACATACACCCTCCCAAGACTAAACCAGGAAGAAGTCAAATACCTGAATAGACCAATAACAAGTTCTGAAATTGAGGCAGTAATTAATAGCCTACCAACCAAAAAAGCCCAGGACCAGACGGATTCACAGCCAACTTCTGCCAGAGGTACAAGGAGGAACTGGTACCATTACTTCTGAAACGATTTCAAGCAATAGAAAAAGAGGGACTCCTCCCTAACTCATTTTATGAGGCTAGCATCATCCTGATATCAAAACCTGGCAGAGACACAACAAAAAAAGAAAATTTCAGGCTAATATCCCTGATGAACATCAATGTGAAAATTCTCCATAAAATACTGGCAAACCAAATCCAGCAGCCTATCAAAAACTTATGCACCACGATCAAGAAGGCCTCATCCCTGGGATGCAAGGCTGGTACAGCATATGCAAATCAATAAACGTAATCCATCACATAAACATAACCAATAACGAAAACCACATGATTATCTCAATAGATGCAGAAGAGGCCTTCGATAAAATTCAACAACCCTTCATGCTAAAAACTCAATAAATTAGATATTGATGGACTGTATCTAAAAATAATAAGAGCTATTTATGACAAATCCACAGCCAGTATAATAGTGGGCAAAAGCTGGAAGCATTCCCTTTGAAAACTGGCACAGGACAAGGATGCCCTCTCTCACCACTCCTATTCAACATGGTATTGGAAGTTCTGGCCAGGGCAATCAGACAAGAGAAGAAATGAATGGTATTCAAATAGGAAGAGAGGAAGTCAAATTGTCTCTGTTTGCAGATGACATGATTGTATATTTAAAAAACCCCATTGTCTCAGCCCAAAATTTCCTTAAGCTGATAAGCAACTTCAGCAAAGTCTCAGGATACAAAATAAATGTACAAAAATCACAAGCAGTCCTATACGCCAATGATAGACAAACAGAGAGCCAAATCATGAGTGAACTCCTATTCACAATTGCTACAAAGAGAATAAAATACCTAGGAATCCAATTTACAAGGGATGTGAAGGACCTCTTCAAGGAGAACTGCAAACCACTACTCAAGGAAATAAGAGAGGACACAAATGGATAAACATTCCATGCTCATGGATAGGAAGAATCAATATTGTGAAAATGGCCATACTTCCCAAAGTAATTTATAGATTCAATGCTATCCTCATCAAGCTACCATTGACTTTCTCCACAGAATTAGAAAAAACTACTTTAAATTTCATATGGAACCAAAAAAGGGCCCGTATAGCCAAGACAATCCTAAGCAAAAAGAACAAAGCTGGAGGCATCATGCTACCTGACTTCGAACTATACTATAAGGCTACAGTAACCAAAACACCATGGTACTGGTACCAAAACAGATATATAGACCAATGGAACAGAATAGAGGCCTCAAAAATAACACCACGCATCTACAACCATCTGATCTTTGACAAACCTGACAAAAACAAACAATGGGGAAAGGATTCCCTATTTAATAAATGGTGTTAGGAATACTGGCTAGCCATATGCAGAAAACTGAAACTGGACCCCTTTCTTATGCCTTATACAAAAATTAACTCAAGATGGATTAAAGGCTTAAACCTAAGATCTAAAACTCTAAAAACCCTAGAAGAAACCCTGGGCAATACCATTCAGGACATAGGCATGGGCAAGGACTTCATGACTAAAACACCAAAAGCAATGGCAACAAAAGCCAAAATTGACAAATGGGATCAAATTAAGCTAAAGAGCTTCTGCACAGCAAAAGTAACTATCATCAGAGTGAACAGGCAACTTACAGAATGGGAGAAAATTTTGGCAATTTATCCATGTGACAAAGGGCTAATGTTCAGAATCTACAAGGAACTTAAACAAATTTACAAGAAAAAAACAACTCCATTAAAAAATCTGGAAACAACAGATGCTGGAGAGGATGTGGAGTAACAGGAACGCTTTTACCCTGTTGGTGGGAGTGTAAATTAGTTCAACTATTGTGGAAGACAGTGTGGCAATTCCTCAAGGATCTAGAAACAGAAATACCATTTGACCCAGCAATCCCATTACTGGGTATATACCTAAAGGATTATAAATCATTCTACTATAAAGACAAATGCACACATATGTTTATTGTAGTACTGTTCACAATAGCAAAGACTTGGAACCAATGCAAATGGCCATCAATGATAGACTGGATAAAGAAAATGTGGCACGTATACACTATGCAGCCATAAAAAAGGATGAGTTCATGTTCTTTGCAGGGACATGGATGAAGCTGGAAACCATCATTCTCAGCAAACTGTGAGTTTCCTGCACAGGAACAGAAAACCAAGCACCCCATATTCTCACTTATAAGTGGGAGTTGAACAATGAGAACACGTGGACACAGGGAGGGGGACATCACACACAGGGACTTGTTGAGGGGTGGGGGAGCTATGGGAGGGATAGCATTAGGAGAAATACCTAATGTAGGTGACGGGTTGATGGGTGCAGCAAGCAATCATGGCACTTGTATACCTATGTAACAAAACTGCCCGTTCTTGCACATGTATCCCATAACTTACACTGTAATAAAAAAAAATAGTGTTAGACATACTTTTTTTTTCCACCTAGCAAGGTCTCTTTGCTCTAAAAATAGCTACAAAATGAGGTGAGTTTAATTTCTCTATATTTAGTTAGAATTAGGTATCCTGACTTTATCATGTTTAAAATTGCACACTGATGAATTTTTCCATCTCTCCTGCTTCCATATCTTAACCAGAGATGTGTTAGCATAAATATTTCAATGTTGATATTTTAACCGTTAGCATTTTTTGAATTTTTGTTAGCAAATTTGAAAATATTTTGAAGTTTTACTTGTAGGGAAATGCTTTGATGATCTAGAGTTTGAGAGTCAAAATTGTTCTGATTTTTATCTTTCAAGTTTAACCCAATTTCCCAGACAACTTTTTCTATCATAGTTATTGTATTTCCCATGAAGTAAAATTACTACTCTAGTTCATTTAATAAATGTAAAAATTGAAAAACCTCAAAAAGAAACCTACTTACAGTTTTTTCTTTAATATAATTTAATATTAAAGTAGAGGCTGTATTTCTCAGTTTGTGTAAAGACTAATTCAACTCAATTTTCATTGCATTTGGGAAAAGCCAGAAGTAAAACTGCATTTGGGGAAAGCAAGAATCGAAAT
This sequence comes from Pongo abelii, assembly GCF_028885655.2. Classification (NCBI taxonomy): domain Eukaryota; kingdom Metazoa; phylum Chordata; class Mammalia; order Primates; family Hominidae; genus Pongo; species Pongo abelii. The sequence continues at coordinate 56,405,433 of NC_071995.2, forward strand.
GTTTTAACCCTGGTAATCATCTGTCATTTCTACTAGTTAGAAAATGTCATTTCATCTAGAACTCTCTAAAGGGAAACAGTTTGAAAATATTCTTTGAGCTATTTGGTCCCAAGTTCCCTCCCGGTTGTCAGCTCAGAGAAATGATGGCCCAAGTCTTAAAAGATAGCACTGTTCAATGAGTAGCAATTCCTAGTGTGGGTCATTCAGGACACCCAGTAAATGGTGATAGGCTTGAAGTAGTGGGAGAAAGAAGTACAGTATTTTTAATTTAAAGCTTTTACATTTTAAGTGTTATTTTTGAATAATAGGAGAATTAATATAAGATACAAACATTAATATGATATGTTACAAACATTAATACAATATGGTACAAGGGATTAATAATAAAATTATCACTGTCCTTTGATTTGCATATTACATTACAGTTTGCAATGCTTTATTACATATATAAGGATTCTCCAATGTCTCCTAGACAATTTGGTGACATTTAGTACATTCACAATGTTGTGCAACTACCACCTATAGTAAGTTCTAAAACATTTTTGCCATTCCAAAAGAAAACTCCATACCCATTAGTCAGTCACTCTCCACTTGCTCTTTCCCCCAGCCCCTGTCAACCATCAATCTGCTTTTTGTCTTTGTGGCCTATTATAGTTATTTCATATAATGGCATCATGCAATATGTGACTTTGTGTCTGGTTTATTTACTTAGCATGTTTTTGAGGTTCGTCCATGTTATAATGGGTAGCAGTACTTCATTCTTTTTTAGGGCTGAATAATAGTCATATATGACTATATATATGTGTGTGTATATATATTATGTATATATATATGTTACATTTTGTTTATCTGTAACTACCCAGTGGGTTCACCTTGCCCACTGTCTAGACAGAGCCAATTTATCGATGCAGGGAAACTGCAATAGAGAAGAAATAATTCATGTAGAGCCAGCTACACGGGAGACCAGAATTTTATTATTACTGAAATCAGTCACCTCAAGCATTCAGGATTTGGGGTTTTTAAGGACAATTTGGTGGGTAGGGGCCAGTGAGTCAGTAGTGCTGATCGGTTGGGTCAGAGGTGAAATGATAGGGTGTTGAAGCTATCCTCTTGCACTGAGTCGTTTCCTGGGTAGGGACTACAAGACCAGATGACCCAGTTTATTGACCTGGGTGGTGCCAACTGATCCATCAGTGCAGGGTCTGCAAAATATCTCTAGCACTGATGTTAGGTTTTACAATAGTGATGTTATCCCCTCCAGGAGCAATTTGGGGAGGAGGATCAGAATTCTGTAGCCTCTAGCTGCATAACACCTAAACCATAATTTCTAATCTTGTGGCTACTGTGTTAGTCCTACCAAGGCAGTCTAGTCCTCAGGCAGGACAGCTTGGAGGGTAGAAACAAGATGAAGTTGGTTAGGCCAGTTCTCTCTCACTGTAATAATTTTCTCAGTTATAATTTTGTGATGGTGGTTTCGTATTCATTCATCTGTTGGTGGACATTTGGATTATTTCTACATTTTGATTATTGTGAATAGTACTTCTATGAAGTTACATATACAAGTATTTGTTTGCATACCTGTTTTCAATTCTTTTGGGTATATCCTTAGGAGTGGAATTGCTGGGTAATATGGTAATGCTATGTTCAACATTTGAGGAAGTGTCAAGCTGTTTTCTACAGCAGCTGTACTATTTTACATTTCCAGTAACTATGTATAAGGGTTACAATTTATTTTTTTTCTGACTCTGTACTTCAATGGATGCAAAAGGAGTCCCAAAGACCACTCGTTATTTTTTATTTTTCAGTTATAGCCACCCTGGTAACTGTGAACTGGTATCTGCATTTTGCGTTTCCCAAATGCAAATGGTGTTGAACATCTGTTCACGTGCTTGTTGGCCATTTGTATGTTTTCTTTGGAGACACATCCATTCAAAACCTTTTCCCAATTTTTATACTGAGCTGTTCATCATTTTGTTGTTGAATTGTAAGAGTTCTTTGTGTACTCTGGGTACTAGACCTTTATCAGAAACATTATATGCAAATATTTTCTCTCATTCTGTAGGTTGTTTTTTCACTTTCATGATAATATCTTTTGAAGCACAAAACTTTTTAATGTTGATGAGGTCCAATTTATCTTTTTTTTTTCCTCTGTTACTTATGCTTTTGGTGTCATATCTAAAAATCCATTGGTAAATTCAAGGTTATGAAGCTTATGTTCTTTTCTATTTTCTTCTTTTTAAAAAAATGATTAAGTGTACTTTGTGCATTCAACTTTTTTCTCTCTTCTGGTTTGGAATTTTTAGTCTATTTCTATTCTTTTGTTAATTTAGCTTGAAGTTTTAATGTGATATTTAACTCCAAGTTTAAGTCCTACAAGTGGAAAATTTTCCAAAGAAAAGTAATCTTTAGGACAGTGTTGGATAATGGATTTTCCATGGAAAAATAGCTGCAATAGGGGCAATCATTGTTTTCTCTCCATTCACAGGATCAGAATCTCCCTCTATATTGAAGAACCAGAAGAACTAGGCAGAGAAGAAAGAACATTGATATTCAGTATGTAGGACACAAGAAGGGACTGGAGAACTAAGAGTTGGTTACTTCTATAGACAGGGGTGAAGCTTCTCCTTTCATGGTCATCCATGGTCACAATTAGGACTTCTGATGTGAACTGCAGAGAAGTGAGGAGCAAATATGTGCAAACCATGATCAAAATAGAGAACAGTTTCCTGGGGTTCTGTTCCTCAGGGGAGCATCCTGTAAGACGGTAAAGACAGAAACCTACCACATGGTTTACATAAGTACAGTAGTGTACAGCCTCATGTGATGAGTATTGTGAGAGGAGAAATACAGAATGTGGTGGAAGTGACCAGAGACTCCCAGAAGGACTTAAGCTTAAGTCTTATGGTATAAAGAAGAGTTGTCTAGGTGAAGGTGATGGTGCTGCTGTAAGTGAAGAGAAAGTTCTAGGCACAGAGAAGAACACATTACAGCCTTGAAGGTGAAAGAGAATGTGGTATGTTTGACAGACTGAAAATTTAATGTAGACCATTGTGAACAGGGAAGGATGTGGCATGAGATGAGTTTGAAAAGGCAGGAGGGAGACAAATGTCCTCATAAACCATGTCATAGATTTGGAATTTAATCCTATAGGCAATGAAAAGCCTTTAGCGTTTCTAATTTGCTTTGTTTTTACAAGTAATTGACATGATCTAGTCTGCATCTTTGAAAATGCATCCTAGCTGCTGTGTGAATGGGAAGGGGGTAGTGAGAGTGATTATGATGTCCATTGTAACATCCAAGAGAACAATGATGGTGGCTTTGACAAGGATGTGGACAAAGGGAGATATGAACAGATTTGAGAGAAATTTAGAAGGTAGATAAACTAAGATTGGTAAGGACTAGATAATGGAAAAGAGAAAGAGGAGGGAGTCAAGAATCACTCTTAGATTGTTGGATTGATTAGCTTTGGTGCCATTTATTAAACCAGGGAAACTTGGAAGAGGAACAAGTTTGTGGGATGCCATAGAGGAGAAACAATAAGCCCAGTTTTATATAAGTTGAATTGACAACAGAGAGCCAAGTAGAAATTTCCAGGCATGCTCCCACCTCAGTACTTTTCCTGCTATTTTTACCTAGAGCACTCTTCCCAGAGATATCTACATGACTCACTTCGTCACCCTTGTTAGGCAACAGCTCAAATGTCCCTTTCTTAATGAGACTTTCCCTGACCACCTTATCTGAAAAAGTAGTAGCCCTCTCCCCCATTATCTCAGCATTCTCTATCTTCTCTCTATGCTTCATTTTATTTCATGACATTTATTATTTTGGCTTTTCCTGTATCCCCTGTATCTGGAATATAGCCTCATCCTTCCAAAACAGCCACAAGGTTCAGTTCACATCTTAGCTCCTCTGGGAAGCCTTCCTTGAGATCTCCAGGCTGGGTTAGGAGTGCTCTTCCCAGGGGTTTCATTCCTTATCTTGAACATCTCCACCACATTACATTGTAATGTCTGCTGATTCAGGACGCTCTTCCACTGGCTTGTAAGCCCTGGTAGGTCTATGTCTTTATATTAGATCCCTGAAACTTAGCACAGTGCCTGGCACAGAGAACCTGCTCAGTAAGTATTTGTTGCATGAAAGAAATAATTCTGAGGAACTACCGTGGAGCGCATTAAAAAATGTCTTTCCTCTTATCTGCCATTGAATGGATGTTTAAGCACTGGACTTTTGATCTATTTTTCTTCCCAGAATATGTTTCCCCTGCTGATAGTAGCACCTCCATTGCCTTTGGATAATTAGTTTTCTCCATCGCTTGCAATATGAGTTGGATTCTTAGTCAATATATCTGACCTTCCCATTCCAAGGGGTGGAAGAGTACATGCAATTTAAGACAAGCAATGTTTCTCACCTTAACATTTGTATCTAGAATAGAGGAGACAAAATGGTTAGGACTGAACAATCATCTCAATGTCTCCCTGACTATACCATTCTGTAGGTGTTTCTCTCCAGATCACTGAAAATTTCCTGGTTTCTGTCATTTCTAAAGCCTGGTTGTCAGGTTTTCTTTTGATTTGATGAATAATCTATTTTCTTCTAAGCAATTCATTTTTTGGACTTAAGTGGACAGAGTTGATCCCTGTTGCATATAACCAAAAAATATTAATGTAAACTGTGATTAGTACTGCTAGTTAGGAAGATGATCAAAAAGCCTGTCAATGTGGAGGATAACAGAAAATGACATGCATGTATCTTAATTTTATTTGATCACCATACCCATGAATATTCACCTGCTATCTTTTGATGCAGGGTTAAGGCTATTTAGTATAGTTTTATTTTTTTGAAATAGCCATACCCAAAATACATGTCCTGCAATTTCCAGTTCCAATTTGTTTAAATTGGAGAACTTAAAGACATTTGTGAAACAGTTTGAGGGCAGAATTCTAGATTCTTACAAAATTTCCTTTATTATTTATAATTATCTCACTGGATTTAATTGAACAGAGATTTTTAAAAGATATTTATTGAGTGTCTTTAACTTTTTTATGTAAACAAAATTTTTTTTCTCATTCATATTTTATAAATTTACCAAATATTTAATTAAATTGTTCCATCATAATAATAACTGGCAAAAAAAGGATTTGGGAACAAATATATTATACTCTTGGTAAGCACACATCCCAATTGGAGGTGGGACTGCAAGGGGCCTATGACAGACAGCCTGCCAGATGGGAAAATTTAGCTTGCTTTTGTTATCTATGAGAGAATAAAGGACTTTAATCGATCCTGGATAAATGACTGCCATTAAAGACTGGTTTTATTAGACTCATATTTAACTTTAGAGTTTCTCAAGGAAAATACCATTTCTTTGCTTTCTTATTGTATAATACCTCTTCTTGATTTTCCCAATTAGAAGACAATGGATTATTTTGGAATGCGATAAGAATATTTCTTTCAGAAGCATTACTATCTGTCATGCTGAGTGTTTCAGTCCATTTCGTGCTGCTATAGCAGAATACCTGAGACTGGGTAATTTATAATGAAGAGAAATTTATTTTCTCACAGTCCTGGAGGCTGAGAAGTCCAAGATCAAGGTGCTAGCATCTGTGGGGCCCTTCTTGCAGTGTCATCACCTGGCAGAAGTTGGAAGGGCAGTCCGGGTGCAGTGGCTAATGCCTGTAATCTCAGCACTTACATGCCTGTAATCCCAGGAAGGAAGGCCAAAGCAGGCATATCACCTGAGGTCAAGAGTTTGAGACCAGCCTGGCCAACATGGTGAAACCCCATCTCTACTAAAAATACAAAAATTAGCTGGGTGTAGTGGTGTGCACCTGTAGTCCCAGCTACTTGGGAGGCTGAGACAGAAGAATCACTTGAACCCGGGAGGCAGAGGTTGCAGTGAGCTGAGATTGTGCCACTGCACTCTAGCCTGGGCAACAGAGCAAGACTCTGTCAAAAAAGAAAAAAAAGAAGAAGAAGAAGGTGGAAGTGGAAGGGCAAAGAGGCAAAGAGGGCCGGACTTGCCATTCATAACAGCACTAATCACACTGATGGGTGTGGAGCCCTCAATGCCCAGCTCACCTCTAAAAGACCCCACCTCCTAATACTGTTAAGATGGCAATTAGATTTCAACGTACATTTTGGAGGGAACAGATATTTAAACCATACACTGAAGAAGTGGTTAAAGGAATATAACTGTGGTTCAACAGACATGTAGTTAGCACTCTAACCTGATTGCCTCTATTGCTGGATGCAGGTGTACATAGCTGAATTGGAAGTGGTTTGGGTGTACATGAAACACGATATAGAAAGGGAAGTAGTTACTTCAGCACCCAAACATAATGTAACATTGGAAGACCAGACATAGCATGTGGTCTTGAGTTGCCCATGAGTTAGTTGTTTAAAGATAGGACAAGGACATATGAAAATAGGTAGGTCATAATTCAAGATAGTTAGTGCTTCAGTGCCAGACTGAGGGCAGCAGCTAGCAGGTGCTCTAGTAAGAAGGGACCTGGGATACCTATTGCAGAAGGTCTCAGGATGTTGATCCTGAAGGACATACATTTATTCATTTATCATTTATCTAAGTTTTATTGTGCACTACCCTGTGCCAGGCAGTGCTCCAGACATTAGGGTTATAAGAGTGAACAAGACAGATAAGTTTCCTGCTTTGGAGAACTTAGTTGGGAGTGTGTGAATGTTTGGGGCAAGGTGAAGAGAACATGTGGTTCATGCATAGACATGTAAGTGAACAGACACGTGCTACTAACAAGAAAAAAGAGGGTAATGAGTGGGAATAATGTTGGGAAAGGCTGCTCAATGGAGACAACATCTGACCTGAATGGAGAAAGGGAGTCAGCCACATGAAGATTTGGGGGAAGATGTTTCAGGTGGATGAATCAGCTATTGCAAATGTCCCCAAACAGAACGAATCTTGTCATGTTTAGGGTAGAAATGATGGGGTCACTTTCAGGACATGATTGGTTTCCATTTCTACAGAACTGACACAGAGAATTAACAGGCGTCTCCTGCTGTGTGTAACTAGAGGACAACTGTGGCCTTTGTCCAGCTCCTTTGGGAAACTTCAGATTCCTTGGTAGTCACATTACTTTGTGAAGCTGAACTTACCGCATTGGAGTTCAATTTAACAAGCTTCTGCGAGGCTGCACCAGGTAGGCATACTCTCTTGCATCCCCCATTCCTCAAGCTGCACCTTGATCCACGCCAGTCTTTAGAATAATATAGAGGAAACCGCAAACTCAAATAGGAAACTTCAACTCTATCATTTTAGTTTTCTCTTTCATAGCTTTCCTTTCGCTCAGGCTCTGTTCTGATAAGCCAAGGCTTTTTGGCAATTTAGCTGAAAAGCAAATGTAAGCAAATAAATATGATTCTAGGGATCCAGCCTACCAGGATAACTCTATTAGAGAACTCGTTTAGACAAAACCTATTTTCTCATTCCCAAAACTGACAAAACTGTAGGAAAATCACTCATGTTTGAAAGCAAAGTATAATAAAGTGCTATATTGTACCACTGTCTTCATCAAAGGGAAAACAAACAAACAAATCATAAACCACAATGTATTGCCTGAAAATGAGAGGTCAGAGGCTTATTTTAAAAGGAGAAAATAAAAAAAAAAACTAGACTGGTAGCTGGATTTCAAATGCATTAATAATTGTGAAATAACTTTATGAACAGTATGCCATGATTCTTGACTTTGTGATTGGGTTAATATATCAATAAACAATAGTTTGGGGGAAAAATAGCACATTGCTATCTCAATGGAAGAAGTGAGAAGAATCTACCTGTTTTATCTATATGTTAATCTCTAACTCAAGGACTGATTGAGACATTAATGTTCTTCTTGTTAGCTTGGTTTGAAAACAAAGTAAGTTAAGAAAATAGTAATCAGAAGTTTTCTTGCAAGTCTGGAGCTAATGAACAGTGGATAGAGTTGACGATTTGGGGAGATTTATTTAATAAAAACTATATTCAGGGTGACCATATGTTCTGGAGTATTCAGGATAGTCCCACTTCACACCTGTTGTCCCAACATGATTTACAGCAGCTCCCTTTCTCTCTCAAAATTGTTCCCTAGCTATAGTGGATCCTAAAAGTACCCTTTCTCCCCAGGATGAAATCAGTCTAGCATATGTGTCTTCCACTCTCCAATTTCAGTATCTGCATCATTCATTCATTCACAAATATTTCTGAAAATTACAATACCAGATATTTTTCTCATCATTGAAATTATTTTTTTAAAAAAATTATATCCCTTAAGGGGCTCATAAGGATCAGTGCAAGATGGACATAAATTGTTTTTCTTAATTCAATGCAATGTGCATTAATGAGAACGCACCATGTATTTTAAGCACTGACTAGTTGTCAAGGGGATGGAGGAGTAAGCAAGAGAGTCTATACCTTTAAGGAGTCATTTTGGTTGATCTGCTTATCTCCATCTATTAATCTGATGATAAAAGTCTCCAGTGGCTTCCCATTTCACTTGGAATAATCTGAGCTCCTTATTATGACCTCGAAAGCCCGATCTGGCCCCTGCCTACCTCTGTGATCTTATTTCATACTACTTTTTTGGTTCACTAAGCGCCAGGCATACAGGCCTTCTTTCTGTTTCTGGGCTTGTCCCTGCCTCAGGGCCTTTGCACTTACCATTTCCTTTATATACAAACCTCTTCCCCCAGGGCGTCCTGTGGCTGTCTTCTTCTCTTCATTTGTGTCTAGGTTTAAAAGTGACTTCTGGGACACTTTCCCAATCACATTATCCAAATTCGCCTTTCCTCTCTCTGCCTTGTTTTACTTGGGTTTATTTTCTTAGCTGTTATCAACCTCTAAAAGTAATAATTAAGTATGGGTGGCTTTTTTGGGCTATCTTCTCATGATGAAATGTAAGCAGACTCTTGCCTATCTTTGTCACCCCAACATCTCTGTATCTTGAGCAGTGGCTAGCACACAGTAGGTGCTTAATATTTTTGAATAAATGATAAGTAAACTTTGTGACTGATTTATAGATTTACATTTATTTCTCACCATTTAATATGTATTCTTGAAAGCCTTTTCTCAGCCTTTTACCTTTCTCCTTTCGTATGATTCTTTTTACACTTTGAGTCCTTGAGTCTGTTATTGTCACTCCAATCTCTTGACAAAGGAGTTATCTTACATATCCTGCACCAATACGCTAATGTTGACTGTTGAAAATCACACAGGTACAGAATGAATCTGGTTGTTGTCTTCTGTGCCTCTCTCTCTAATAAACCCAAACTTGAGAATATTTTCAGTTATTTCTCTTGCCTCCTTTCATATCAAGGGTAACTCATACCAGTCCATTTCAGTCTGGAGGGGCCATTGAGAAATCTTTGGTTTGAGCCTGGTAGATTAAAATATGGCATTATTAGTCCACTGTAGAAAGAAGATGAAATTTGAGTATTTATTTCTGTAATGGTGATGGTTTATCTGTTCCTTTTGGAAGTAGACCTGTTGACACAGGTGAGACATGCCTTGTTTGTCCTCAGTTCAAAGTAAATTGGTCAGTGAGTGGATCAAGTTTGCAACATTGGCTGCATTATCATCATATTCCAACTAAGGACAATGGCCAGCCAGGATAACTTATTTGAAGTGTGCGTAGGCTTTGTTATACCTCTACAGGGAATAACCTTATATTTCCTATAAAATAAAAAATTCAGCTCCTCAATGAAATGATGTGGCTCTAACTAGGGATGAAAAGAGGTGCAACTATTCAAATGTGATAACAAACACAGATGATGACTTGAATGCTAGTGATTTTCTTTTGACAATCCTGTGAGGCAGGCAATGTGGGATGAAGCCATTTCTGAGATGAGTTTAAAGAGTGAAGGCCATAGGGCTAGAAAAAGGCAAAGCAAGAGCTTGTCCCAGATCTTTTGAGGGCAGTCGTTTATAATTTCTATTACATTATACTCTCTCCCTCTTTCCCACCTTATAGTATATTTAACTTATGTATATCATTTTATTTTTAGTTACTTTTTTTTTCTTGAATGGGACCAATGCAGCAATTTTTACTTTGTGTCTCATTTGATTCCTAACTTACACAGAATCTACTGGCAGCCAATCACATTTAAAATAAATACAAGGAGTGCCAGTTGTATCTTCAAAGTAGCAGATACCAACATGGAATGAAATATGCAAGAGATTTTATTGAGTGAAACACCTGTGAAGAATAAGCACTGGAAGGAGGAGGAGTAGGTAGAGAGCATGAGTGGACAGGTCTGAGAGAAGTGAAAGGAGAGATGGAGGGAAAGACTGAGTAGGAAGAGCCTCAGATCATGCACAGTTCTGAGAAATGTTCTGCCAGGTCAAGGGGTAGTCCCTGAGCTCTTTCAAGCTAGGGTTGGCAAACTATTTGGCCCATGGGACAAATCTGGCCTGCTACCTGATTTTGTAATTAAAGTTTTATTGAGATGCAGTCATGTCTATTCATATACATATTGCCTATGACTGCTTTCATGCTGAACTGGCAGAGTTAAAGTGTTGCAACAGAGAACATGTGGATGGAAAAATATAAATATTAATTATCTGGATCTTTATGGAAAAGTTTCCAACCTTTGCTTTAGAGTAATCTCATGTTAGACAGAAATGGCCCACTGTAGTACCCCCAGCATATTCAGTTATGGGCTGAGAATAGCCCTAGGAGAATGTGGTTATGGGGCAAAAGACACCTCCTGGTGGACTGAAAAATGTGGCGGTTGGAGCCTCTTAATAAGCTATGTTCCTCATAGCAGGTTCTCCTAAAGGGAGATTTGAGTGAGACACACAGATTGTGTGTGGCTCTTAATTGAAAAAGTTTGCTAACCCTGCTCTAGATAGGAGTTATTATTTATTCCACAAGGGACATGGTCATTTGTTATAAGTGAGCAAATTAATAGTCTGTTTTATAAAGCAATTTCCTATAATACTGCCTAGCAAGAATTATTTTCCTTGGATTCAACTTTGTCAGTTCTGCCTTAGATAAAGGTATGTTGTTGAGGGAGGCACAGGGTGGTGCCGGAAAGAACACTGAATGGCTGGAAGACCTGGGACCTTGTCCAGTACAGGCTGCTAAATATCTCTGTGGTCGCCATGTGTTACATCACCTCTCTGGACTTCAAGAGTCCTGTTTGTTAAACACGGGGTTTAGACTAGAGGACTGTTAATTCCTTTTAACCGCAACAAGAGTATCATACAGGACAGTACTAATCAATGGGTGGGCCTGAGCCAGCAGCTGGGGATTTGGTGGACTAAGTAGGAGAAAAATGACCCAGCGTAGATCAGAGATCTTCTCTAGCTGGTGTGCAAAAAACTGCAACAAGGAGAGACTTGTTCCAGTAACCCAAACTGTTCCCTTTTAATTACAGAATAAACATGAGTCTATTTATGTGGATGTTCGATGATACAGTGACATGGCCTATCAAGTGGAAGCAACCAATTAAGCAGACAATGATGGTGCAGGCCCAAGGAGCCTGTATGGTGCTCACAGGAGGGCCCTTGTGCTGGGACATATAGAAGCGCCTTTTCTTCCTGCTTGCAAGATCTACTCTGTCTTGTTGGAGGGGAAAATGAGGTGAACATTAGCTTATTACCTCTGTGTGTATGTGTGTGTGTGTGTGTGTGTGTTTGTGTGTGTCTGTGTGGGTGGGTGGGAAGGGAGGAGTTAAACACCTAGACAGCTCCAGAAATATCCCTGTCTCTATGAAACCTGGACACTGAAGGTTTTATATGTGAGTAACATAGATTGTGCTTGTTTGAACTTCTAGTATAGCTCTGCGGTAACAAGATTAGTGTCAAAATCCTAGATATCCCCAGGAGGGAGGGGAAGTGTTCATGGGAAACGACAAGAGTCCTTCCAGTAATATTCCATGTACTTGCTGAACCTAGAAAACAAAACTACAGGATGCATATTTATGTAAGAATTTCAGATAAATAATGAATAATTTTTTAGTATAAGTATGTCCCATGCAATATTTGTGTTTTATTGGTAACCCTAATTGAATGAGAGCAATTTCCTCAAAAAGTTAATGAATAGAGTAGATTTTGGTGGAACGTAAGAGTTACAAGAATCAGTGGACTCTAGAACAGGGGCACCAGGTCATTAAAATAATTGTTTTTAATTTTTGTGGTTATAGTATGGTCCTTTAAATACCTGTCTTTGCCATTTTTTTCACCTTCCAGCAGCCAAATAGGGGATATATATTTTTAAAAGTAAGAAATAAAGCTTTAACCTTACCCTTAGAATTATCAGTGTTTGTTTGCAGAAACTGCTAGAACTTTGAGTTCAGCTGTAATTACAGAACTGACCCAGACCATATCAGACATTGAGATAATTGAGTTTTTCAAGTCATAATGAGAGGGAGATGGAAAGCTATATTGTGGCTGAGCTAAGAATCTATTCTATCATTTTATGGGGAAATAAGTTATGCTGGAAATATAAACGCCTATTTTTGGACATTTTCTCAATCCTATTGAACTCACAAAATGTGAAACTTTTTAGTTGGTTCAAAGCAATGATGAAGAATTTTATCCCTAGACTGTCCTTTAGATAGCAAATAGATATAGAAAATATTGTCACTTAAAAGAGCTTGGGGTACTAGAATGTTCTTCACTACTGTTAAAGACCACTGTGAAAAAATTTTCAAAAAAACTTTCCCTATGAGCAGATTATAAACTTTCTTTTCCAACACCTTTTTCTTTTATTGTTCATTGGAAGTGTGCTTATGCCAGCATAATTTTGACAAGCCTGAAAATATTTGCTGCTATAATTGTAGGAGTCTTCCTTTAATAAAATAAAATTTCATTTTTATTTACCTGTAGTAGAGAGTTGCTAGACTTAAAAAATCATTGTAAACACATTATCAAAAATAGACCAGTTTAACTGAGTTTCATCACTTAAGTTGCACAGATATTAACTAGAAAGTTAGTCTTCGCAAGGTTAGAAGCTGCCAGCAGAGTTCCCAAACACTATGATATCTTCTGAGTCATTTAGCTCGTTTCCCTCATACTGTTTCTCCTTTTTATGCAATAATTCTTTTTTCAAGGCACACTTCATTTTCTAATTCCTTATCCCTTTATTGGCATGACATTAACCTCATCATTGATCCATATTGTTCTTAACATGGGGAAATGTAATTTCTCATTTCTCATCAAATGTTCCTTAAAAAATTTCATATTCTCAACTCATCCTACCCTCTCCCCAGCTTAAAATCTGCCTGGTATTCTTAGATTATGTTGAGGTCATGTCGATTTTGTTGTGTTATTCTGCTGTGTTCCAGTCTGTTATGTGGTGTGTTTCAGTTATAGTTGCTGCATAGCAAACTACCCTAAAGCTGGTGGCATAAAACTGCACTATTTTTGTGTGTGTGTGTGTGTGTGTGTGTGTGTTCTGACTGATTCTGTGGATTATGAATTCATAGAGGAAGTAGTAGAGATGGGCTCATCTCTTAGATGTCTGAGACTTAACTTGGGAAAGCTCAAACAGCCAAGGGTGGCTCTTCCCAGCAGCCCCATCAACTCCAAGCATGTGGCTCATATTTGTGTAATAGTACTGGTGCAACTGGTGCCTATTGAATGCTAGTGTCAGTTGGCACCCACTGCATAATGTCTGTTAAATATTTTAATCTTCACCTCTAAGTATCAATTTGTCAAACTCTTGCCACATGTCCCTCTGCTGGGAACCCACTCTCCTTGCTCATTTGATGAAGCCCTTCTGTGTCCTTCAAGACTCAGCTCAAGCTCCTTCCTCAGGGTTCCTATACTACCCTTTGTTTCCTCTGTTACAGCACTGGCTGGACACATTGCATTGCAACTATTTTTTTATTTTTCTCCTTATGTTTTGAACTTCTTAAGTAGAGCTCCTTTTTTCTTGGTCATCTCTGTACTGTGTGCCTGTCACATAGCAGTCTTCCAGGGATGATTGGGTTTTGAACATCAAGTAAACTTCTCGATTAATTTTCTGCCCTTTGAAAATTGATTGTGCTTCTTGATAAATCAAACTGAGTTCAGTTTTTTCCTCTAATATCTGTGAACATTATAACATCTTTCTACATCAGAGAACTGATCATGAACTTATTTTTCTTTTTCTATTGCATATAATATTTAAAAATCCCTCCCCCTTAAAAAATACAAACTATAAGCTCCATGAGGGCAAATATCCTTTTCCCAGAGTTCAGCATAGAGTGCAGAACTGTGCTCAATAAGTATTTATTAAATGTATTATTCAGGCTAAATAACATTAAATATGCTATTGCTAATATTTATAGCAAGGCATATATACAAAGTGTTTTATTTGCATTCTCTAATTTAATATTCTGAGTAACATAATAGACACCTCCCATTATTTTCTTTAAAGAGGTTTTGTTATTTCAAACTGAGGCTTAGAAAGGTTAAGTAGGTTACCAGCATAAGATGGCCAATGAGTAGTAGAGTCAGAATTTGAATCCAGATTACCCAGTGTCAGAAGCCGACATCTTAACCATCACATTTCAATACCACCTTAGGGAAAGGAATGTCAAACAAATCTTGAAATCGTTCTGGATTGTGGCCTTCTTAGTACCATTCATGCCATCTGTCTCTGCTTATTTACCCTGACTTCTAAATATTTTATCTGCAGGAATAAATTTGGTACGTTCAAGAAGTGACAAGAAGGCCAGTGTGGTTAGAGCATTGGGAAAAAAAAGAGACTAGTAGGAGATGGGGTTGGAGAGAAAAGTGGGGGCCAGAACACACAGGGCTTTGAAGAAGTTTGGGTTTTATGTAAATGAAATTGAAGTCATTGGAAGGGTTTTGATTTGATCTAATTTAGTTTAAACACTTTGGCTGCTGTTGTAGATAATGTACTGAGAGGATGGGGTGGAGGCAATGGAGGCTTTTGCAGAAGTTGGAACTGAAAATTTCAACTACTGCAAAAGAGGGAATTTAGACTTGTGTGGCCACGGTGGGCATGATGAAAAGTGGATGAATTTTGGATATTGTTGGAGGCAGGGGTCCTTGATAAATATTTATTGAATTAATGAGTATATAATAAGCATAAAACAATTAGCACAGTTATTGGTCCACAGCAAGTACCCAGTAAGTGGTGGTTACTCTTAATGTCATCATCATTGCCTCTTCTACCTCCTGAGAGGTGAAATTACAGTATTAACACTCATAAATCATCAGCTTCCCATTCTGCACGTTATCCTCCATCCCTTCAGCTCTTGTGTCTTACTCTGTACAGAGGCAACTCTCTTAAAGTGACCCCCAAGCTGTTGAATTCAGTGTAATTTTCTAATTTTTCATTCCCTAATGCCTGTCTGCCCCCTTTGACTTCCTACTCCTTGCAATGCCTTGACACCTGAGATGATATACTCTCTTAACTCTTATTGTGCATCTCTTGGGGCTCCTTCTCTGTGGCTTCTTTTTCTCCTCTTGCCCTCTCAGTATAGAGGTTTCTGAAGAATCTGATCCTGAGACCCTCGTTCTAATAGGTCAGTTCCAGACGACCAAATCCTCATCTTATGACTATATTTTTAGCTTAGCCCTTCATTTCTGACATATCTTTTTCTTCCAAAGCCATGACTTAAAACTAGAAGAGAGGGGAACTTTATCTGTGCCCCTAAGTCCTGCAGTTTCCTACCTAAGATTATAAAATATGTATCATTGGAGATCTTGGGCAGCTCACAAAACATAATTTATCAGGAATGAGATTCTTATAGAGAACTAATTTTCTATTGAGGAAATTAAGAAGAGGTTTGAATTTGGGCTAAAATATCCATTTCTAAAATTAATCTTACATGTGCTCTTTTTTTTTGCTAGCCTATATGATATTTATGTTTTACTTATTGAATAATTCATGTACCACTGACCAGCACAATAAAATATTTCACTTTAAGCATACATCTACATTTCTTAACTTAGCTCTCAATTCTAATTACTACACTCAATTTCTGTTTCTCGATGGAAACAGGAATCCCACATAGAACTGAACACCAGATAATGAACTCCATTAAACAGGGATGACTGAGTAGTGCTTACTGAGAAGATTTAAGTATAAATCGAATTTTCTTTCCTGAGTTTAAAGTTTCATAGACGATTAAATAGGCAAAAGTTTACTACAGAGTAGATAGCCTTTGGGGCGGGATAATACCCTGCTGTCTTTTCTTCTTTCCTTTTTCTTAGTTCTTTAGGCTCAGGAGCGCTCTGGGATGCAGAAAGGAGAGAAAGACTCTTCCCTCCTGCTTGATTCTGACATATATCTGCTTTTTCAAACTATGTTTTTCTTCATCTAGGATGAGTTTAGGGAAGGGAGAAGAAAAAGGGCTGAAAAAGAAGTGGCTTCCTCATTCTCCAGTATCCTAGCACATGTTATTCCATCACCATGGGAGAAAAAATTCTGCTGTGTTTAAGAAATCAGCAGATTCTCAGAGTATTTCTAAGAGCTTCATAGGAGACATATAATGCTGAACTGTGCTGGGAATAAGCAGGGATAAGGGAAGGTGTTTGCGGAGCTTACTCCTCAGATTTCTACTTTGGGCATAAGTTGCAGGGCCCAGGCTACTAGCCTTGCAGAGGGGCCCAGGCAGCTGTTGGATTTCTCTGTCAGTGTTGAGCCTTCACGAGGTAGCAGCCTAAAGAGGAGCATCCCACATAGACCTGAAGACACATAAGGGACACTTAATAATGTTTGAGTAAATGAGAAAATGGCAAGAAAAGGCTCTTTTTACTTTGATTTTCAGAAACATCAAGGATGTCAAAGCTTACCAGTTCTGACTTGATTTGTATTACAGTCAATAACCTGAAAGTCGTTGAATTAAAAGAAACAAGACTGCTCTGTTTCCTTCCATCTCACTGCCCTTTTTGACTGGATTTTCAGAATGTTCTCTTGTAAAAATTCCAAACATACAGAGTTCTTTATAAAAACTAGCTCTTTTTATGAGAACAAGGAACTTTTTAATGTTGCTTGTTAGTTTTCATCCCGATTTCCTATTCCTATTTTACCCATTCTTCCATATGTGACCAAGTGCATGTTTGGTGTGATCCCTTTGCTTTTATATTTTGTAAAATGTGTGTCATATTTTGTGTGCATTATTTTTTAATTTACATTGTACCGTGACACAGATCTTCTTCTTCCTACTTACGTTATCTTTTTTTTCCTCTGTGTATAGTCTACTATGGGGTGCATCCATTTTATTTGATCTATTTACTCCTCAGTGTTGGACACTCGGATTGCCTTTGATATCCTGCTCCAAAAGTGGTGTTGTGGCAAACATCCTGGTACTTTTCCCCTTACAGAGGTGTATGATAATTTTGGGGAGCATATATATCCAGGATTAAAATTAATAGGTTAAAAGGGCAAAATTATAGTTATTTTAATCAACTGCAGCCAATTCCTCACCAGAATGGCTTTCCATTCTACCTTCCCCCAGCAGTGATGAGGGCGTCTCCATCCCTGTATTTCTGCCAGCACAGCATTATCCAGCTCTCTACTTTTTGCTTGTCCTATGGGTGTAAAGTGATCTCCCATTATTGCTTTAATTTACATGTTTTTACTAGTGCTTCTCTTTAGATATTGACTTTTCATGATGCATCTTCTGTAAATTAACTGTTTTCTTTGCCTATTCTCTATTGAGATTCCTGTCTTTTTCATGTTGATTGCTGGAGTCTCTTGTCAGTTTTAGATAATGCAAATATCTTTTCCAAATTTGTCATGACTCTGTTAACTTTGACCGTGACATCTTTTGTTGAGCAAAAATCTTTAATTTTTATAAAATCAAATTCATTTTTTGCCTTATATTTTATATCTCCGGGGTAAAGAGCTTTACTAAAGTAATATTTTTATGACAATAACATAATAGATGGAAAAATGTTTTTTGATAGTTTTATGTCAAACAACAAGCATCATTTCTACAGAGTTGAATATGGATCTCTTCTAATGGCTTTAGGCTTCTGCATTAGTATGAGTAGCTCTGCAGGTTTCTCTAGACCCAAGTGGAGAATGGGGTTTGTTTGTGGCATGCGTACTAAAGAGCTTTTCACCTAAGGAAAGAAGGCCTTTTGAAGAAATAATCTTATTCCCAGGAAACTCTAGCTGTTAGGCTCACAATTTCCTGGCAAAGAAGCTTGGACCTGCCCAGGGCTGAAGGATTTAAATGTCATTGTGTCCTTCATTCAGTCTCCACTGAGTGACTTAATTTTTCTCATCAAGTATTGTTGAAGACAGATAATGAAAGAAATACTATACTGTGAAAGCTCCCCTGGGGTTGTTCCAGGTCCATGGGACCCATGAGAGTGATTGCTAAGCATTTTAAGTTGCCTGTCCTCTATGTGAGGAGTCTCCTTTTACAAAGTAATGTCCTGGGCTTTGAATGGCAGCCTGATGCTTCCTTTCTGTGACCTCAACTAAACATGTTTGTCTCTAATCTTTTGACTACTCTCTTTGGCTTCCTGTGGGGAGTGGCTAATCAATCAGTCTCTTAGGCATACAGTTTTCTTTTTCTTTTTTGTCTTTTATTTTTAAATTTTATTTCATATATATTTTTAATTTTAATTTAATTTTATTTTTCCATAAGTTATTGGGGTACAGGTGGTATTTGGTTATGTAAGTTCTTTAGTGGTGATTTGTGAGATTTTGGTGCACCCATCACCCAAGCAGGATACATTCCATCATATTTGTAGTCTTTTGTCCCTCATCTGCCTCCCACTCTTCCCCACAAGTCCCCAAAGCCCATTGTATCATTTTTATGCCTTTGTGTTCTCATAGCTTAGCTCCCACATATCAGTGAGGACATAACAATGTTTGGTTTTCCATTACTGAGTTACTTCACTTAGATCAGTAGTCTCCAATCTCATCCAGGTCTCTTCAAATGCTGTTAATTTATTCCTTTTTATGGCTGAGTAGTATTCCATCATATATATATATCTCACAGTTTCTTTATCCACTCCTTGATTAATGGGCATTTGGGTTGGTTCCATGATTTTGCAAATGTGAATTGTGCTGTTGTTTTTATTGCATTTGCTTTTGGGTTCTCAGTTATGAAATCCTTGCCTATTCCAATGTCTAGAAGGGTTTCTCCAGTGTTATCTTCTAGAATTTTTATAGTTTCAGGGCTTAGGTTTTTTTTTTTTAATTTTACTCTAAGTTCTGGGATACATGTGTAGATTGTGCAGGTTTGTTACATAAGCATATATGTAGGCATACAGTTTCTATTGCTCATGTCACCTTCTTAGGTGCAGGGAGTGCACAGATTTCTAAGAGACAGCTGAGTCTTACAGATTTCCTGTGAAATCTTGAGGCCTGGTACTCTAGCGTCTCTGATATCCTCTCTGTGATATCTGAATTTTCTCACTCTTAGAATCTGAACAGAATTTCTCAAGATTCTAAACTCTGACAAATGACTATATACTTTAGGAATGTCTTCTTGGTTACTACTCGCAAGGGTATTCCTAACTCTCTGGCAAAGAGGCAAGTATCAGAAAAATATTGCTGTTACTGAGAGATGAGTGTGCCTAGAAGTAGAAACTACAGCATTCTGGCAGGGAAAGCAGATATGACAATTTAATACATAGAAGGAGTGCAGAGAGATGGAGGTGTTACATGTGGTCTAGGAGAGGAAATTTAAAGAAGGGAGCAATGAACATTGAAGAAAATTGTTTTATTACTGAAAGAAGAGTCTCAACTAAGAAAGTCTAGGTGGCACTGGGCTGGTTTGGATTCCTCCAGAATTGAGTGAGCCCAAATCAATGGCTATTACAGGAATGCTCAGGCATGCAGCCTCTATCTTCTTCAAGGAGGCCATTCAGAGTCATGTTCCATCTCTGGAGAGTAGGGCTTGGGTCCAGCCATGGGTTGACCCACTGTTAGGTTCTTAAAGAAGCAGTGGAAGGAGGAGTTGATTGATTTGTGTTCTGAGGCATAGCAGAACTCACCCTCAGACCTCTCTGACCTATATGGTGGCAGTGGAGCTGAGGGGTAACCTTTGTCTGGTAACTGCATCTGTAGCAATCTATTATTTCAGAGTCAATTGACTTGATTGATTGAGATCACCAAACTCCTCAGCCTGGCATTTAAAGCGCTTTACAATTTGGCACTTCTTTTTCTTTTCATGCTTGATTCTCAGGATATGCCTCTGTATACCCAACTTCAGTCACAATCATCCACTCACCATTTCCCAAATGTCGCCTTCAGTCAACGGATGCTAAGCCATTGCTCAACCTGTTTTCTTTACTTAGAATGCCTTCTCATACTATGACTCCCAAAGTTCAACACATTCTTCATGTTTCATCTGAAATCACCCTCCTTCCTCATAGATTCTCCCAGTAGAATTTAATGCTCCCCTTTCCATATTTGCAAAATCTTTTGAACATTTGTTATATAATGTATCATATTTTACCCTACAGTGAAATTATTATATATATATACCTGTTATACAATTTGGAAGTCTCATTAAAAAAATGAAAACAATATAACCCTGTTATACTTAGGATAGTACTTTGGATATAGAGGTACTCAATAAAGCTTGTTGTATTCAACTCTGAAGTTGAGGCAAATCATAAATGTGATTGGATGTTGAATATAGAAGGTTGAATGAATTTTCAACATTTAAAATACCGTCTGATCTTTTTTGGCATCTGGCACAACTTTCCATAAGTCTTCATTTCTTTTTGTTGGTTCTACTCTGCTTTCTCACCACAACTCTAGACCGTTAGCCCTTCCTCAGTCTCTGGGAAGGCCTGAAGCATACCCTGCGTGGATCCTGGTGGGGCTGTTGTGCCGGCAGCTGCCTGGCTCACCTCGCCAGCCCAGGAGGGGCCCACACACCCTCCCCAGAGTGGCTCCTGGGAGGCCTGCACATTCTCCTGCCTTTTAGTGCTATTGGGCTTTTTCTTTTAAGATGATTCTTCTATGTCTATTCTCCTAATCAAGATACTCTAGAACACAGGAGCCAAGGTAGTATAATAGTTTAAAGTGTGGACTTTGGAGAACTGTTATCTGAGCTTGAGTTCTAGCTCTGTTACCTACTAGGTATTATCTTGGGAAAGATGCTTAATATTATCAAAGCAACTCCCTTCCCTCCCCTCCCCTCCCCTTCCCTCCCCTCCCCTTCCCTCCCCTTCCCTTCCTTCCAGAAATGGGATGTCTCTATGTTGCCTCGGCTGGTCTCTCAAACTTCTGGCCTCAAGTGATCCTCTCACCTTGGCCTCCCAAAGTACTGGGATTATAGGCAGGAGTCACTGTCCCCAGCCAGTAAGTTTTTCAGTGGTGAAATAGAAATAATAACATATTAACTCTAGAGCTCTTGTGAAGATTAAATTATATAGATGCAAGCACCTAGCAGAGCCTAGCATGGGGTAATCAGATACTTTTAACAAAATAGTGGCTGTGACTCTCATTCTTCATCTCTATTCCTACATATTTTGTTAAGAGTAATGTTTGGTACTCTTATCTGTATTATACTCTTTAAGTATAATTTACCTTATCCCTCTGCAATGTCCCCAGTCAGAGATACTTAGTATATATTTACAAGATAAAGGCAACCCCATCTTTTGGGTGATCTCCATCTTTCTTCTTTCTTTTCTCAATATTGCTATTTTTTGAGGCCGCTTATTTATATTTTCATGTAGAAATGAATGTCCTTGCTGTGGAGCTATTTCCTCAATTTTGCACTAACTTTTATGGAGATACATATATACTATTATTGTCTTCTCTAGTATAAAAGCAGAGATATAAACTAGACATCAAGAACATCCTGTTCCCAAAGCACACCAGAACAAACCAGAAAATCACAAACCTGTAGCAAACTTGGGTTAGTAAAAACAAGACTTCATACTTCAATTTTCTTTGTATTTAAAAACCTTCACAAATGTTAAGTTAGTAAGTCTCATAGCAGCTCTTTCAGATAAGCCCTTAGGTAAATGTTTTCTCTCGCAGTTTTTGAATCTGAGTCAATACTGGAGACTAGCTGGCCAGCCTGTTGTCTGACCACTGAATTATGCAACTCATCTCCAAATGAAGCCTTAAGTGATGCAGGAGGTAATCAATAGAAGGGCTTGATCAATGTTCAATAGAGGAAAGAAAGTCTAATCAACAAAATACAGGACTGGGAGCACAGCCAGGCCTGAATTCCAATCTTCTCTTGGCCTTGTAAGCAGAAGACTAACTTAGTAATTTCATTCCTGGAGTATATTCCTATAACTGCATCCTTCTCTCCATGGATCCTGCTCTGCTCTGAGCCTCTTGATCAAATGGGCAAGTGGTTGAAGAGGTCATGAGAAAAATACATGCAGCAGTAGCAGAAGTGACATGAGCCTGTGTTTTTCATCATTGTTTATCCCTGATGCCAGAGCATGTTTATGTGTGTGTGTGTGTATGTAGATACATACTCATGTGCATTCCTCTTCCTTGCTCTCTCTGCTTACTGACTCTGTCTCTGACCTCTAATACTGTGACATTCATTCAGTCAGTGTCTATTTACTGAGCTCCACTCTCCGTGGGGAACTGTGCTAGCGACCAGGGACTCAGTCATGGACAATACAAAAGAGAATCTTGCTCTCAATTCTTAAAGATCCATTAGACAAGCAAATTTGACTTTGTTTTATTTTACTTTTTACTGTTTTATTATGAACACTTTCAAGCATGCAATAAATGGAGGAAATAGTAAGGCAAACCCCAATGTGCAAGTATCTACTACCCAACTTCAAAAATTATCAACGATCTTGTTTTATATTGGCCTTTATCTGCTTGCCCATCCCTCACTACATGCACATACACTTGATGATTGTGAAGCAACTCCCAGCCTTCATGCCATTGCAGCAGGACAGTTTTGATTTCCTCAGATGGAGTCTGAAGAGAGGACTCCCATCTTGCCAATGCTCCTATAAGACATGGCAAAGGACTGCTGAGAGGACCTCAGTCACACCAGTCCCCTAGAAGAGCTCACTTACTCATAATACTTTTGTTTCCAGAGAGCTCCACACTGTAAAAAATGATGGGAGTAGAAAGGCAATGGAGCTGGGTTTGGTGTGGAGTAGAACAGGGTGAATGAGTACCCTGGCCTATCATGCATCTGCCCGAGGAGACATCTTTGTACGGCCAGTTGTCTGTGGCTCTCAAACTCCTCCCAACACCCTCTAAGGCCCCTTGAGCCCAAACTTAACTAAAAGTCTTGAGTGCATCTTGATCTGAATTCTGGGCCATTGCCGGTTGTGAGCTTTTTTTGTTTCTCTGTCATTGAAGGCTTGATGTTTGACCTGGGGGCCAGATTAGCAGGGAGGGATCTTGAGAAATGAGTAATAGAGTAATAGTAGTAGTAATAATGATAATAATAATTAAAAAAACAAAAAGCTATTGCGTTTACTATGTGCAGTTGTATCAAATGAGTGTGCAGGTACCCATTTGATACAATTCTATGCGGTAGTAGTATTATTATCCCCATTTTATAGATGTGGAAACCATAGATAACTTGACCAAGGTCACGGGCAGAGAGAGGTGAGCTGGAATACAAACCCAGGCAGCTTAGTTGCAGAGCCCACCCTCTTAACCACTATGCTATATATTATATATTACATATTATATATTATAGTTTTTCTGGTGTCTCATGAGCCTTAGGGTCACTAGCCTTAAGGAGAAAAGACTCTGACAAGTATAAGGTAAGGCAAAGATGAATGAGAGAAAGTGATATAAAAAAAATGAAAAATCTGGCAGGGTGTGGTGGCTCGTGCCTATAATCCTAGCACTTTGGGAGGCCAAGGCTGGAGGATCGCTTGAGCTTAG
Source organism: Pongo abelii (assembly GCF_028885655.2). NCBI lineage: Eukaryota > Metazoa > Chordata > Mammalia > Primates > Hominidae > Pongo > Pongo abelii. Next base: position 56,429,201 of record NC_071995.2, read on the forward strand.
GAGTTCGAGACCAGCCTAGGCAACATAGTGAGACCTCATTTCTATTTTTAAATACAAACAAAGAAAAAATAAAAATAGTGGGATCTACTTGTAACAAATGTACCATACTAATGTAAGATGTTAATAATGGAGACAACTGTGTGTAGGGGAGTAGAGGACATATAGGAATTTCATTCTTTCTGTGCAATTTTCTTGCAAACCTTAAACTGCAAAATAAAAACTTTTAAAAAATAAAGACTTCCCAAGATGATACTGAGTGATAAGCTGGAACAATTTGATATAGCATGGCTGAAAACAGAGGCTAGAAAAACTGTCATGTTTAGTTATTATTGAGGAGGTTCCTAGAACACCTGACTACTTATCACTTATAATAAGTTGTGAAGATCAAATGAGATTCAGAAATGGAAAAACAGTTCTGGAAAAGCATTCATGTTTCTGCTGATTTATAATGCCTTTCCTGTGAGCAGCTGGGACCACAGGTGCGCACCACCATGCCCTGCTAATTGAATTTTTTTTTTGTGTGTGTAGGAACAGGGTCTCACTATGTTTCCCAGGCTAGTCTTGGGCCCAAGCAATCCTCCTGCCTCAGCCTCCCAAAGTTCTGGGATTACAGGTCTGAGCCACTGCACCTGGTCCCATATTTTTGTTACCATCCTTATCCTGAGAGGATCAGGATACACCAGAACTTTGCCCAAAGTATCTCTGCCCTGGAGTGACTCTTAAGAAAATATCTGTTCATTCTCATCATAGTCAATATTTGCATCTACTATTATCAGGGTTGGGGGGCACAGTGAGTGTGCATCTGGGTTAGTGTGTGAATAGTGTAGATTTCCAATCAGGCCCCCTCCACACACATTTTTGTGAGTGTGACTAGGTGAGTATGACTAGGTAGTCATGTGCTCCATAATTATTGACTTATACATTTCCATGTTTCTTATAAAGAACATGGCTTATTGGGTAATAACTTCTGCTTTTGGTTTTTCCTTGGGGCTAATAGAATTAAGAACTGAGATATCTGAATTAGAGTGCTGTAAATAATAACCTGGATATTTTCCAAAGAAGCTATATGCTAATTTTGTTTATCTCCATGACCCAAGAGGAGGTCATGAATGACCCCGAGCAGTTACATCATGGTTTTTACTTTGTTAAATAGTTCACCTTTTATGAGTAGATTATAAAACCACAGGGCTGAGCTTTGACATCTTCATTCGGTTTTATAGCTCTGTGTAGTCAGTGCCTAATAAATAATAGGGGCAATACTGCTAAATTGATAAAAATAGATCTTACTGCACATAGAGCATTTGGGAACCATGAGGATTAAGCCACAGTTTATTCTGTGTATTATAATTCAATCATACTTTAGAAGGTTTAGCTGTGGAAAATTGCTAGAACTACAAAATCAAGTCACCTATTTTGCTTTTACCAGTTTTGAGGAATGTATAAAATAAGAATACAAACAAGGGAAAATTAAGCTCACATGTTCGCTAAACAAACAAACAAGGAAGCAAACAAAAAAACCCAAGGGTGTAATTTTAAAAAACTATGATGTTTGAGAGTATAAAAATTTTGAGAATTGTTTCCAGGTGCTACAAGTGAGATTAAAAGCTATTTCTAGGCATTAACTAACATTCAAGATGTCTGGGTATGCACTCATCAGTGTGTGAATATGCAGTTGCTTCTTCATGAAAATCTGGAATATTCTGGAGTATATCTTGTCAGTGATCTGTTTCTCACCAAGGGGCCAATGCTCCTTTAAAAATCTAAATATACGTCCTAGAAACTCAGATCATCCACCCATGGCTTCTCCCCAAATGATAGTTGAGATCACTTGGCCTCTGTCCTTTTCTATCCTCTTTGCTTTCAATCTGTGAATTTTACTTTGCTACCTATTCAAAACAGAACTCCATCTAGGTGCTCTAAGACATCTAGTCATGGCTGCAGTTCCTGGCTTTACCTCCACCTGCCTCCCCTTTCTTTCTTGTCATTGCTGCAGTTACAGATGTTACATTTTCTTAGACCCTCCATGTGTCTTTTTTCAGCATGTGTCTTTTAATGGAAAATCCAATTTTTATCAGTGGCTGTTACACTCTCTGGCCATTTCAAATATATAGGTTACATTTGCACATTTGCATGTGACTTTGATGTCATATTAAAAAAAAGCAAAAAAAAAAAAAAAAATTAAACTCACACACAGACACACAAAATTAGGCAATACCAGGAAATCTCCAGAAGATGGGTGTGCAGCTGCTTCTCTTGCCCTTTGACTCCTCAGCTGTATCTGGCTCAGTAATGTGAATACTTATTTATAAACTAATCAAGGCATAAGATCCCACTTTTGCTTTAGAAAGTATTATTTTTCCAATATAAACATAAATGGGACCTGAATGAGTGATTTTGGATGTTTGGCTATTTCAAAGAATAGAGGAAAGAAAAGAGGGACATTCATCTTTATTCTAAGTCAGGATACTCTAAACGAAGAAAGCTTTTTTACTGGAGAAATTTTGGCTTGAAAAGATGGGGAAATCTTATGTCTAAGCTCTTTATTCCTCCCGATTCTTTTCTAACCTTTGCAAATGCTTGTGCAATTTTATTTATTAATGAACTTGGATTTAAGGCTATAAGCATCCTTTAATAACATGGAAATAAACTATCACATTCCATGCTGATATTATCTCCCCAATTTTTTCTTTCCTGTAATGAAACTTTCCAAGGTATCTGTTTCATACACTAATATTTGCAGATAACTGCTTTATGTTGCAATGTATTGAGTCATTTTGTTCCATGCCTCTCATTCTATTATCTTGATTTTAGTCCCAGCATTCTCTTTCTGCAGAGATCCAGTTTATTGATCACAATTTCTGCCAAGGTCATTTACTCCTAGAAGTTCAAATGGGCACCAGCACCAGACTGAAGACTTTTATCTTGACTCCTGAACTAACACACCATATATTTTTTCCCATCACATCTACAGCAAGCATGTGCTGCCTTTTTAAAAAATATTTTGTTTTGCTCTTTATCTTATTGCTGGAGAAATTCCAACATGTTTCTTAAGTCTTCTGATCAATTTCTCAGAATTATTTCCTTTTCCTCTCCTCTCCACGTGATGCATGCACTAATCTCAATTCTTATAACCATATCCAGTCATTTATTTTCATTTTATGACTACACATCCAGTAATGTCAGGTAGACAAATTTTATAAGAGCTTGTTTTTCAAATTTCACATGAGCCCCTGAAGATTCAAGTTTATTTTTAACTCTTCAGAACATAAAATTTCACTGTTTATATTGAGAGCAAACAGGTTTTGAACAGTGGTTTAAATTTTTTTTTTTCCAAATCAGAAATAGTTGAAATCCACTTCAAAATGAAAACAAGGTGGTTTTCCATTGTCCCAACTCTTTGTGCTTTTGTCCTTAACAATATTTTAGGCTACAAATGGTATCAAACATGTCTTTGAACACTCCCACTCCAGTCTCAAATCAACTATGTTTAGTATCACTTCATTACATTTTACAGTCAATACCACCATTACAGACTTGATTAAATGAACTCCACTGGGTTCTATAACATTAATTATAGCTGTACAACTCCTGCAGCCATCAGAGAACATTCATTATGTATGTCTCCATCCACAGAAGGAGAAATTGCTGACTATTTGGGTGATGTCTTTTCAGAGGAGATCTGTAGTGACTGTTGATCTCCATAAATATAACTTATTTGAGGAAGACTCTAAAAGTGTAAAACTTTGTAGGGTCATTTTATCCCTCAAAGATGAGACAGCAAAAGTGGCATGTTCTAATGCTAGTGAGCTCAATTTAGGTTTTGCATCCTACTTCAACTTGGCCCAATTCTACAATAAACAGGGTTCCCCCCAACAATTAACCATAATTCAATAAATGTTTATTAAACAGCAATTACATTCCTACTTTGCAACATAAAAGATGCAAAGATAATGTCTCGATCTCAAAAAGTTTATATAGGCAACAATATCAACTGTGTGTAAAAATTATAAGGTTTATATGTATCTGATGAAGCAAAAAAGTGTAGGCCCAGGAATAAGAAAGTTTACTTAAAGTCTAATGTTATCTTTTGCCTTCTGTTACTTCCCATATAGGAATAGTTCATGTTTACATCCACTTCTGGGTGGGTTCATGGAACAAGTGGCCTGGATGTCCAAGACCACCTGGATTCCACAATAGTCATTCCCACATGATTAGCTAATTCCTCCTCCCTGATTTGAGTTTTTCTGCTTGTAGAAACAGTCTGGAATAGAAGAGACACTAGAAGCAAATAAATTAGTTAAAAAGAACCAATACGTTATGAAGAAAAGAAATACAGTTATCCCTCAGTGTCCATGGGAGATGGGTTCTAGGACCTCTGTGGATACCAAAATCTGTGATGCTCAAATTCCTTATGTAAAATGGTATAGTGGTTGCATATAACCTGAACATCTTCCTGTATACTTTAAATCACCTATGGGTTATATGTAATACCTAATATGATGTAAATGCTGTATAAATAGCTGTTGCACTATATTATTTAGGGAATAATGACAAGGAAAAAAGTCTGTACATGTTTGGTATAGATGAAACCATGCTGGGCGCAGCTCCATTTCACTCTGTGGTTTGTTGAATCTGCAGATGTGGAACCTGCAGATATGGAACCTGCAGATATGGAGGGCTGACTGTATGTAGTTAGAAAACAGTTAATTTAAAACATATTTGTGTTCATACAGTTATTTATACCTGAATTCTGTAGGTGTGTTTCTTGGTTTACTCAACAGTGTATCCTCACTGGGGGGTTTATAATCTCCCTCCGACGAAGGACACCTGGAACCAGAGAGTTGCTCCTCCTTTTGATTCTTCACATCTTTGATGTCATCCTCTTCACTCCTGAACAAGATGCCCTCTTCTTGAATCAAAGGTGGCCTCTCTTCACTGACTATGAGAGCTTAGACTCTGAATTTACTTAATGGATTCTTAACTGCAAAAATGCCATTACTACTATGAACATTATTTATCTTTTACTATAGTAATTATTATTTTTCTTTTAATCTTCTTTCTAGATGTAATGCCAAAATTCTGACTCTATGTGGGAGATCATTTTGTTTTCATGAGAAGAAAGCAAAACATTTTCCTCTTCTTTCTGTAGGAGAAGCCATATTTATATGTCATGATTTTAAAAGACTTATGTTTTCCAAACCCAAGCAGGCACTATCTCTCTATTTTTTACCTGAAAAATCTTCTGACATGCCAAGAAATTGACTGCTCTGGGCTGCAGCTCTTATCTTCAGGCCAGCAGAAAAACATTAACTTTCCCGATTGTCATACAAGGATCACACTAACTCATAGAACTGGCTTCTAGTGCTGATGGCAACTTGAGCCACAACATTCAAGGAGTTCAAGGAAGAATTTATAGGTAAGATGGAAAGAGCTGTTACCTCTTTTCAATATGCTGGCCAAAGGGCAAAGGCAATGTCCTCTACTCATCTCAGGCTCAGTTGAACAAATCACAAAGAACCCGGGTTCATGCCATTCTCTTGCCTCAGCCTCCCGAGTAGCTGGGACTACAGGCGACTGCCACCACGCCCAGCTAATTTTTTGTATATTTAGTAGAGACGGGGTTTCACCGTGTTAGACAGGATGGTCTCGATCTCCTGACCTCGTGATCCGCCTGCCTTGGCCTCCCAAAGTGCTGGGATTACAGGAGTGAGCCACTGCGCCCGGCCGGTTATTTGTTACACATTAAACACAAAGCTATTTTAAACAAATGTGTCAGAAAAGTCGGTCTCTTCAAAGGAGAACATCTGCTTATTCTGCATTTTTCCCAACTGCAAAGTCTATCATCTCTCTGCAGCCTCACTGTGAAGAGCTCTTTAGAAGTGCCCTTTCCAGAACGAACTTCTGATGAGTCATCATCAATACCTCATCCCTTGTATCAGACCTCATCAGGTGTACTTGTCAATGGAAAATGTTCCTAAGCCAGTACTTCAAGGAGAGTGTGCATCTACCTCCTGAGATTTACTGAATTACAGCGACCACAAATATCCCTCGAGTCAAGTGGGCTAGAGGGTCTGAAATACAGGCAGGTATACCTGCAGCAGGGCAGCACAGTGGATCCAGAGCCCGCTGACAATCAGGGCTGCTTCCGTGGACTTTTGCAAAAGGTCTTTTTATTCAAGAATGTGCCTTTCTTTAGTGACGTCTAATTATATGTGAATTTAGTCAAGAAAAATGGCAACTGTATTATAATGAGCTAGCAAGTCTTTAGGCCTAGTGTTTTTCAAATTTTCCTGATAAGAAGCTTATTACGGGGAGCCCATTAAGAATACAGAATTCCAAGCCAAACCTGAGATCCATGGAATCAGAATCTACAAGAGTTAGATAATTGGTATTTTTTATTGAAAGTCTCTAGTAAGTCTTGAGTTCGAGCAAGAATAGGAAATACTGTTTAAGCCAATAAAGAGGAAGTCCAATAAGAATACATCAGTCCAAGGTCCCCTTAGCCCAGCATTCAAGGCCTGACAGTAGCCTACTATCTATCTGCGCTTATCTGAAAGGGAAAGGCAGTTGCAGTATAATAGAATGAGCATTGGAGTCAGAGCCATACCTCAAAAATTCTGTCTCTGAGTTCATCTAGCTTTATGACTTGGAATAAATTACTTAAACTCACTGAATTTTCACTTTGTTGTCTATATTATGATAATAATAACTCTTACCTCAAACTATCGTTTTGAGAATTAAATTTTATAACATTAAAGCAATATTTATTAAGTACTTAGTATCCATCAAATTCTATGCTAGGTGCTCTTTTTTCTGGTGTCTTATGTGCCAAATTCATCATAGTCATTCAATAATTATGGATGGAATAAATGAAATATAATAGTTGAATAAACAGTAGTCAGTATAAGCTGCATGAAACATAACATTAAGCTATCATATGACACTTTGTGGTATTTAAAATAGTTCTGCTTCATTAAAACTATATTTTAAAGTGTTTATGGAAGAAAAGAAAGTTTGATGAAGGGGATGATTGTGAGGTCTGTTGGTGTAGAATGGTGCCTTCATTCTTGCACTGTGTTGATGTACACAATAAATCATCATTTGCGAATGGGCCAGTCAGTGCTGGCCTAGCTTCTGAGCACAGACAGAGGGAACAAACCCTCACAAGGATACAGGGTAACCTGATCAGGGAACAACAGGAGAAATAATTCCCTTGTGGGGTATTTTATGTGTGAAGTGATTTATTTCATTCCAGGTACAACATATTAAGAGTTGCTCTAACAGACTAGAGGATGATGAGGATGTAATTCATTAACAAATGGTACTACTAAATGGTACTACTGGACTGACTCTTTGAACGTACAGAGTTTTTATTTCATTTTATTTATTTTCCCAAAATGCTTAATACTCAGTTACCTCAAGAAACTCAAGGTCAGTGAGGGAGAAAAACAGGTAAGCAGACAATTACAATGCCGTGCCATTCTCTACATTGTCCTCTCAACAAAGGAACTCTGTCCCTCCCCCCAGGATGGAGAAGTCCTGCTTTGGTTGTTCAGGTTTGGGGGACAATGTTTCCTAAGCAATGGAGCTTTAAGATATAGGTAGAGCCCCATGAATCCTTTATCTTCCTCTTCTGCCCAAGCAAGCAGACACAACAGTAAACTGGTAAATTGACCAAGGGCAGATCAACCTATCATTTCTTTCTTTGGACACTGTCTTTTCCCCATGTGCTGTCAGGCTGGAGACATTAATCAGGCTTGGACTCAGCTCAGCATGGAACTTTGGAGGCAAATTTGCTATCTTTTTATGTGCCTTGTTCCTTGGCACTGGTGGGTGGGTGTTGGACAGACACTTCCTTTCCCACTAGTGTTCACATCCAAGGTAGAGAATCTAGTGGAATAGACCTTATGGCCCACTTTAGTTTGAAGTTATTCAGGCATAATTAGCCTAGAAAAAGGAGTTTTGCATTTGGTCTAATCTATTGAAGTTATTCATTGGAGTTTAGAGCCAAAGTATTAAAGAGGTCTGTAGAAGGAGGAAAGCACAGGGAAGGGGTACCCAGTCCTAGCTGGTAGGCAAGGAAGAAGCCATAGGGGAAGACTTCAAGGAGAGAAGCAACCAGCCAAGCAAAGAAGCTCCTCAGGATGTTCATGAAAAGTGAGTACCAGGTGCCAACCCTCGGAGGTGTCATAGAAAACTTAAAGAATTGTGTCTAAAGTGAGGAATTTAGAAAGAACACTCCAAATGAAATATTTGGATGAAATGAGAATGACTCATCCTTTTATGGGAAAGCTTTTATAGAAGCATTCTTATCTTTTAAGAGTATCCTGTGGATATGTATTAAGCTTGCTCTCATTTTTCCAGAGGATCTAATTAGCAGCAACAAGGAAATTGCCAGGCAGTGGTCTCTGCTCAGTATAAAAAAGTCGCTCCTACAAGACCTAACAATGAGGGATTGGCTGTCCCTAGACTCATATAGGAGAAACCAGAGAAACACGTATGGATGTATTGAAAAGGACATTCATGTGTCAGGTAGAAGCCCAGCCTATGTGACCTCCCAACCCTTTCCAACTCCTGATTCTATCACCAGCGAATTCTTTCAGATTCCCATGCTGCAATGAGAACACCAACTTTCTCTCCTTCTCTCCCCATCTCATTTAAAGGGAAGAAAGACAAATACTTTATTCAAATACTGCAAACCTTTACTTATCCTGGAAGAACATGGTTTAAGGGGAATTATAATTTCAAATAACAAAATACACTTGAGATAAATAAAACACTTTGTATTAGTCCATTCTCTCACTGCTATAAAGAACTACCTGAGACTGGGTAATTTTAAAGAAAAGAGGTTTAATTGACTTATAGTTCCACAGGCTGTATAGGAGGCATGGCAGAGGAGGCCTCGGGGAACTTACAATCATGGTAGAAGGGTGAAGGGGAAGCAAGCATGTCTTCACTTGGTGGCAGAAAAGAGAGAGCAAAGGGGGAAGTGCTATATACTTTCAAACAACCAGATCTCATGAGAATCCACTCACTATCATGAGAACACTCACTATTGTGAGAACAGCAAGAGGGAAATCCACCCCTGTGATCCAGTCACCTCTCACCAGGTTCCTCCTCCAACACTGAAGATCATAATTCAACATGAGTCTTGGGTGGGGACACCAAGCCAAACCATATCATTCTGCCTCTGGCTCTGCCCATGTCTTATGTCCTTGTCAGATTTGAAAACTAATCATACATTCCTAATAGTCCTCCAGAATCTTAATTCATTCCAGCATTAACTCAAAAGTCCAAGTCTAAAGTCTCATCTGAGACAAGGCAAGTCTCTTCCACCTATGAGCCTGTAAAAAAAACCAATGTAGTTACTGCCAAGATAAAATGGGGATACAGGAATTGGATAAATTCTCCGATTCCAAAAGACATAAATTGGCCAAAACATAGGAGCTACAGGCCCCATGCAAGTTCAAAACCCAGCAGGGCAGTCATTAAATCATAAAGCTCCAAAATAATCTCCTTTGACTCCATGCCCCACATCCAAGCCACACTGATGCAAGATGTGGGCTCCCAAGGCCTTGGACAGCTCTTCCCTGTGGGTCTGCAGAGTACAGCCCCTGTGGATGCATTCACAAGCTGGTGTTGAGTGCCTGTGGCTTTTCCAGGTGCACAGTGCAAGCTGTTTGTAGGGGTCTGGAGGATGGTGGCCCTTTTCTCACAGCTCCACCAGACAGTACCCAAGGGAGACTCTGTGTGGGGGCTCCAACCCCACAGTCCCCCTTTGCACTTCCCTAGTAGAGGTTCTCCATGAGGGCTCTGCCCCTGCAGCAGACTTCTGCCTGGATATGCAGGTGTTTCCATACATCCTCTGAAATCTAGGCAGAGGCTCCCAAACTTCAACTCTTGCCTTCTGTACACCTGTAGGTCCAACACCACATGAAAACTACCAAGGCTTGTGGTTTATACCCTCTGAAGCAATGGCTCAAGCTGTACTTTGGCCCCTTTTAGCCACAGCTGAAGCTGGAGTGGCTGGGTTGCAGAGTGCCACGTCCCAAGGCTGTGAAGAGCAACAGAGCCCTGGGACTGGCCCACAAAACCATTTTTACCTCGTAGGTCTCCAGGTCTATGATGAGAGGGGCTGTCACAAAGGTTGCTGAAATGCTCTGGAGACATTTTCCCCATTGTCTTGGCTATTAACATTCGGCTCTTTTTTACTTATGCAAGTTTCTGTATCCAGCTTGAATTCCTTCCCAGAAAATGGGTTTTTCTTTTCTACCACATGGTCAGACTGCAAGCTCTTCAAACTCTTATGCTCTGCTTCCCTTTTAAATATAAGTTCTAGTTTCAGGCCATTTCTTTGTTTATGCAAATGAGTGTAGGCTTTTAGAAGCAGCCAGGCCACATCTTGAACACTTTGCAGGTTTGAAATTTCTTCCACCAGAGGCTGAGTGTGATGGCTCAGGCATGTAATCTCAGCACTTTGGGAGGCTGAGGTGGGTGGATCACCTGAGGTCAGGAGTTTGAGACCAGCCTGGCCAACATGGAAAAACTCTGTCTCTACTAAAAATACAAAAATTAGCCAGGCATGGTAGCATGTGCCTGTAGTCTCAGCTACACGGGAGGCTGAGTCATGAGAATTGCTTGAACCCAGGAGGAAGAGGTTACAGTGAGCTGAGATCATGCCATTATACTCCAGCTCGGGTGACAGAGTGAGACTCCGTCTCGAAAAAGAAAAAAGAAATTTCTTCCACCAGATACCCTAAATCATCTCTTTCAAGTTCAAAGTTCCACAGATCTCTAGAGCAGGGGCACAATGCTGCCAGTCTCTTTGCTAAAGTGTAGCAAGAGTGACCTTTACTCCAGTTCCCACTAAGTTCCTCATCTCCATCTGAGACCACCTCAGCCTGGACTTCACTGCCCATATCACTATCACCATTTTTGTCATAAACATTCAACAAGTCTCTAGAAAGTTCCAAGCCTTTCCTCATTTTCCTGTCTTCTGATTCCTCCAAACTGTTCCAACCTCTGCCCATTACCCAGTTCCAAAGTTGCTTTCACATTTTCAGGTATCTTTATAGCAATGCCTCCACTTCTCTGGTACCAATTTTCTGTACAAGTCTGTTCTCACACTGCTATAAATAACTACCTGAGACTGGTTAATTTTAAAGAAAAGAGGTTTAATTTACTCACAGTTCCACAGGCTGTACAGAAGGCATGGCTGAGGCCTCAGGAAACTTACAGTCATGGCAGAAGTGCAACGGGGAAGCAAGCACGTCTTCACATGTTGGCAGGAGAGAGAGAGTAAAGAGTGAAGTGCTACATACTTTTAAACAATCAGATCTCATGAGGACTCACTCACTCTAATTAGAATAAATGGGGGAAATACAACTCCATGATCCAATCACCTCTCACAAGGCCCTTCCTCCAAAACTGAAGATCATAATTCAACATGAGATTTGGATGGGGACACAGAGCCAAACCATATCACACTTCTAAAAATAAATTTTATAGTTCATCAAAATTGAGAAGGCACTTCCAAACCTTGCAGGGCCTTGCATATGTATATAAACACAATATAGCACCATTCTCTACACTGTCCTCTCAACAAAGGAACCCTGTCCTTCCTCCCAGGATGGAGAAGTCCTGCTCCAGTTGGTCAGATTTTGGGGACAATGTTTCTTAAGGAATACAACTGTCAAAAATGCGTAGAGTCCCATGAATGCTTCATCTTCCTCTTCTACCTAAGTAGATAGAGCAGTAAATTGGTAAATTTACCATATATATGTATATATATATACACACACACACACACACACACATATTATATATATGTTACTATATATAGTATATATATAATAGCATCTGCAGCATTGTATTATAATTTATCTGTTCACTTTTCTTTCCAAATAAGCCACAAAATCCTTTAAAGCAAGGACTTCTATTTATCTCATTCAATTACATTGCCTGGCACACTGGAGGTTCACAGTGAATTAATAAATCAGTCTCTTGATTATCGCAAATCTTTTGAATTGCATTCTTAGTGCTTTTGCTACAAAACAAGATAACAGAGTTCAATGCAATAGTGTTGACACAGTATTCAGTTTTTAGATCTCTACAACCTAGTTTTTATTTTTCTTTCTATCATGAGTCAAAGAATGAGCCCTCCCACCCCACCATTGAAATCTCAAGTTTATGATCCAATCCTTGCCACTCTCGTGTTTTATTATTGTTGGTAGTTTTTAAAGTTGGCTTTTTTTGTTTAGATTTTCCTTGTTATCTGTCAGGTGGAGTGAAATTACTAGCTTAGTTAAGTGTGGGTACATGAAAGTGACTGTGCTGGGCCTGCATAAAAGCTTCAGCAACCTTTCCCTGGCACTCTGATAAGTTCTCTGAGGGATGATCAGCTCTGTTCATTTGGTGATGCTATCTGATATTTGATTGACTAGGTCATTTACACTCTTATCTGGTTTTGTTTGTTTGCATAATCTGCAAGCTTAGCCAGGATCAAACTCTGTGTCAAGCCCCTTTAATAATTTAGAATGTTCAATTTACTTCCAGCTTACTATTTGTGTGGGAGTTTTGTGTTTTTCCCCCTAATGACATAATGTAGTTTTCACAGGCGCTGAATGATCACAGGCTTCCTTCACATCTCTGCAGTCACATATCTTATTAGGATCCTCATTAGTCATAAACAGGAGGAGATATAGCACCGCAAATTTTCTAAATACATTTGCTTCTGTTTCCTTGTGGGTAGGTGCTGGGATTTGCCATATTACGTTTGAGGTTTGGCTCTTTTTCTAGGGGAAACTTTGTTAGCACCTTATACATTGAAATATTATTAGTAATATTAGGTTATCCCTATGTGCTGAGCATGGTGCCAAGTGATGGAATGATAAATGGCAGCAACTATAAATTCTTATGCCCCAAAAGCACTAAACGAGACCCACAAAATTACTCACATGGAATAAAAAACTTAGAGGCAAACCAAGCCAGATTAATAAGTTAAATAGCCCTCTCTGTGTGTCAGACAACCTCCTGAGTTTACCAAAAAAGCTTTCTGATAGAGGCAGGCACAACCAGATGAAGGAAAGCACAGAATTCAGAAGATGTGAAATACAGTGACCACTAAGTGACAAAACAGTAAAATCCCCAAGTCATCATTGCTAGAGAGATGGCTGGTGCTGATAGGTGAACCACCTATGAAAGAGCTCATTATCAAACCACAGGAAGAGGCACTCTGTGATAGAAGATAAGTTTTTACATTTGTGAGGAAAGATGGCTATAGATATAGTCAAAAGGGCAGGGTCCACCCTAGGAACACCCTTGCCTCTTTTAGCCATATGTTGAAGGCTTAATATATGGCAAGCCCTAAGCTAAGCAATCATACATTATGTCGTTTAACACGTACAAAAACCCTTTGGGGAAGATATTGATGTTGCCATTTTATAGATGAAGAAAAAGAGAAGCTGAGAGGTGAGGTAACTCCCCACAAAGTCCCCATATTAGTAAGTGGTAATGCCAGCCTATAAATCTGAATTTCTCCTTGCAAAATCCACGCTCTTCAGTACTATGCCACACTTCTAGACAAGTAAAGCAAGGAGTTGGCATTCCACAGAGCATATTTGAGAAAACTCCCTAGAACCCAATTTATAGGTATTTTGGATGAACTTTGAGCCTTTAAGATGCAATGAATAAGAACTTAGCAATTAGAGAATGGAAATAAGATAGGGAAAGAGTCTTGAGCAGCGTAAGGCTGAATTCTCTTGATTACTATCAAGGGTCTCATGCCCAGAATTGCAAAATCCAGGTAAGCAAAGTGGCACATTTTCTTAATGCCCTCTTCAGAAAGTTTATTTCTGCCTGCAGGGCTAAGCACGATAGAAAAACACTTTCTCCCAGCACACAATATTCACATTGCATTAAAAATGGACTGATTCTGGGGAAGCAGGGCTGAGCACCCTCTGCTGTGCCTCATTCTGCCCCATACAGAGATCCTGCTTTATGACATGGGCTTTAATTTCCCTTTACTCTTATGATGTTTGCTATGACTTTTTTAATTTGAGATTTCTAATGATATCTTGACCACTTTTGCTCTAGAAGGATTTTATTTTTCATTTTAGCATCTTTCTCCTAAGAGGGGGTGATACCTCTGTGTAGAAATTTGATTCAAGTTACCAGCCATTTCCATAAGCACAGTTGATTATAAGAGCACACGTTTGATCCATTTTTGTAAAAATTAGTGCTTCTTCAAAATAGTTGTGAAATATTGTTTTAAAAATACATAGTGTTTTCGAAGCCAAAGTCCCACCCAAACATAGAGGGAGAATTTAGTCCTCCTTTCACAAAGCATAAACTATTATTGACTACTGACTTTCACTTTATTCATGTCTCAGACTTTATGCAGATCCTCTCTTACCTCCCCAGTGCCTGCCTTAGGCCATCGCTCCTCATAAGGGATATGTGGGGTTCTAGAGCTCCGGGTCAACTCTGCGGCAAAGATCTTTGCAAGCACTTTGTGAAAGCTAAGATCAACCTGATGACTATCTTTTTCCAAAATATGTCAGTGAAAATTTCCCAACAACTTTTGATTTTCTTCTCTTTGTGGCAGAAATCCCAAATGTGAACCCCTTACCTAAAACATAATGGGAGGAATGCTTCCTGTCCTGTTATTGATATTTCTGCTCTCTGACTCAACTACAGAATTGTGGCTATCCATTCATTCAATAACATCCACTTATTCAGCTCCTGCCATGTGGGGGCACTGTCCTTGGTTTTCACAATACAGCAGAGAACAAAACCAAGTCCCTGCCCTTGAAGAGCTTACACTCTAATAAAGGGATTTAGAAGCAAACATACCCTGTGTCAGATGATGATATGCACTGTGAAGAAAAAATAAAAGAGGGTAAGGAAGCTAGGTGGGGTGCAGGGAGTGCTGTTTTAAAAGGCTCATCAAGAAAGTCTTCACAGATAATGTGACCTTTGAACAGAGGTCTGAAGGGAGGAGAGAGAACCTTCCACATAGAAGCTTTGGGGCAAAAGCATGCCTGGTGAGTTAGGGGAAAAGCAGGGAGACCAGTGAAGCCAAGGTGAATTGAACCAGGAATGATATGGCAGCAGGAGAGGTCTGAGAGGACGTGGGGCTCTTGTCAGTCCTCTAGGATCTTATAAATATTTAAAGGAGGGCAGTAGGAATTTTGCTGACTTTTAAATTTAATTTGAATTGTGAGTTTGATAATTAAATTTTGATGACCGAGCTATGAGGAAGAAAAGGTCTTAAACTGGTTGGATAATGTCTCAGAGTAAAGTAGTGAAGAGCTAGATGGTACATGTAGAAATAAACAGGTAATAAAGAACTAGGTTAATAGCCATTAATTAAGTACTACTTGGTGTCAGGGTTTGTGCTGACTGCCAGAAATCCAGAACATACCATACTACCTTCTTATAGAGTTAAGAACTTCCTATCTGGAAAGCATAAACTTCCTCATAATGAATTGCTCTGGGTGTGTAGGAGATGATGTTTATAATGGACTGTATGGTGTAATGAATGATGTTTTTATTTTGAAATAATAAATTTGGTTTTAAACCGTAGCTCTGAGATAAGTATACAAACTACCCAGTAACTGACAGTCAGACATGTAATAGATTCTTAACACATTATAGTATTTTTTATTACTGTTTTTAAAAAGAATAAAACATGCTTACAGTTCCAAATGGTTTTCAGCACCAGGTACATTAAACTTGAAATATGCACACAGAAACTTTTACTAAGCACCTTTTGAAAATTTTCACAATTTGCAGATTAACTCAGAAGAAAATGTGTGTTTCAGGTGTCTATTGCTGCAAAATTAACTACTCTAAAACTTAGTGTCTCAAAACAATAATTTTTTAGCATCTCCCAATTTCTGCATGTTGACTGGGCTCAACTGGGACAATTCTTACTTGGAATCACTCATGCAGTTGCAGTCAGATAGCAGCTGAGGCTGGAGTCATCTGAAGACTTGACTGAGCTGGATGTCCAAGATGTCATTCACAAGCCTGGCAGCTGCTGCTGGCTATTGGGTTGGAGCTCAGCCAGAGCTGTCAACTGAAGCTCCTCTATGTGGCCTCTGCATGTGGGTTCTTAGAGACAGTGCTCCAATAGTGAGTGTTCTTAAAGGCCTGGGCAGAAATGAAAAGCCTTCTTATGAGTGAGCTTCAGCAATCCCAGTCACTTCTGCTACATTCTTCTGATCCAGAAGATCACTAAGGGCAGCTCACACTCAAAGGGAGGGGAACTGGACACCATGCCATGATGTGTGAAGCACAATGCACATACAGAGAGGAAAGGAAGTAACAGCAGCCATCTTGGAGCCTAGTCCCACAGCACAATACTCAGGCATTACAGTCAGAACTGGTGTCCCTTATCACGGAACATTCTTAACACCTTTAAATGAAACTTTTTTTTTTTTTTTTAATGACAGAGAACTTAGAATTTGTGTATGATTTCTTTTGTCCAGAGTGCCCTATAGATGGTAAACACTTAATAATGTTACTAACTTATTAACCAAGTCCCCACTCCTCATTCCCTGCTGTTGTGAATCTACAAGGAAATTTTGGATGGGTAGAGTCCTTGTGTTCTCACATTGAGTTGAGAGCCTTGTCCAGCCACGTTGTACCTCTCAATATGGAGGCAGCAGAAAAGAATAAAAACAATATTGGTCATTTGTCAATCGCCTTACTCTTCAGAAAGCAAATTTATATTCATCAATTCATTTGATTTTCACAGCTACTCACATGAAGTAAACAGGAAAAGCAATATTACCAATATGTTTGGCATAGAGATGAAATTCCAGACAACTTAATATCTTGCCTAACACATAGCCAGTAAACAGAAGGGCTAAAACTTGAAAACTTCAGAAGCCAAATCCAACTTTATTGCTACTAAATCACAGCATCTTTCCAGCAGATATCTTGGGAGAGTTCTTGATTATTTTCCATGGCATCAATAGGAGTAACAGGTAACATTTGTTGAACATTTGTGTGCCAGGCACAGCACTAAGCACTTTGTGTATCTGACTCATCTACCCCCACAACTGTTCCATGAGAGTGGGCATTGCTTTATTCCTGTCTTGCAATCTGAGTAAAGTTCACATTACTAGAAAATGACAGAACCTTCATTTTAATGCAGGCAGTCTGGGTTAGTGCCTGCTTTGTATAAGTATTGTTGCAATAACTCAAAACATGTCTAACATGTTCTTTACTCACTATGAAGCTGATATCCAAGAATTATTTGAACCCTTCTTAAATCTTTATTTTCAATTTGTACCATCTCTTTTAATAAGGCTTACTGAAAGTTTGATCCTGCTTATGAAAACTTGGTTTTATTCCCATGTGGGTGGAACATTTGTTTTGTTTCATGGCCATATGTGCTCTTGACTCTGAATAGCTATGTAATAATGTGGGTCTGTGTTCACAAGGAAAAGTTTTAAAGGACAATGGAGAGGTCAACAACAGGGTTCTACCTCTGCCAGTCACTTAGCACCTCTGAGGCTCATTATATTCATAGAAAACTTTGAAGTTGGACAAGATGACCTCAGAGGTCTCTTCCAACTTTAGGGTCTGTGATTATGCCCCATAGTGCCACAAAGCACATGTTTTCCTGATGGCAGATCATGAAGACACCTACCATGATGAAGTATATTAACATTTTTACTAGCATTGTTTCATATCAGTCCTCTAAAACTGATTACAAATATATTTGTGGTCAAAGAAAACTGAGAAAAATAGCTGTTTTGGATGATATTCTGGGGAAGTTTTCTCTTCTATGGTTTAGACTCAGAGGATGTGTGTTATAAAGAGAACATGGAGCTCATAGTCAAAAGCTCCCTGTCAGGGCTCTGTCACTAAAGCTTGTAACCTTGGGAGGGTCACTCTCAAGTTTGTTTCTTCATCTGTAAAATAAGAAGCCTGGGATGAGGTGATCTTACAGTCCCATTCAGTTTCAAATTCCACATTTAAACTTGTGCTGATAGTCAGAATTTGAAGATAAGAATATAAATGAGAAAGCACACTATTTCCTTTGTAATTTATATGCTATTTTGTGCTGCAGAGTTGTGAATACATTTGACATAAGGTGAAATGAATGGATATTAGTGTTACTACATAAAAAGTCTTTCGTATTTCCTAGGAATTGGGATGGTGGGGAAAAGGACAAATCAAAACATCTTCTAACCTGTCACTTTAAAAGCCTCTGACTTTTTGTTTAAAAAAAAAACATAAAAAGAGGCAGCAATATGTACTCTAAAAATGAGCTGGCTATACCAATTCTTGGTTTAGAACATATTTTGGGTTTATCGTACTTGTTTGGTAGATGAGATACAGTCCAGCAACGTTGTAATTCTAAGTAACTTATTAAAATATGGCTTCTTGGATGAAGTTTTACAATCTGTCCCTGCAGTGATAAAGAGTCATTTCCTGAACGAGTTCATTTTCATTGTCATTATTCATGACGGGTGCACCAATGGTGTGCAGTGAAACGAGCAAGGCCAACAGATGCCTCCTATGGAGTCAATGCCAGCTTTCCCTTGAGGTCCCCTTGTATCTTGCTGACATATTTCAATCTTTCTTTAATTCTCCCTTAGGGTCAAAAAATCAAGTTATTGCTGAGATCCTTGACAATCTTCTTCTACTTCTTAACTTTTGGAATTACAATGACATCATTTTCCTGACCAGGAAACCTCATGTTCTATAACATCCTTTGATTTTTGCTTCTTACTCACAGCTCTTAACCCTAACCTCCTTGGGTCTCACCTGGATATCATACAATCATAAGTGGTATCTCATATCTCCCTGTTATAAGTACGTAATAAAAGTTATGTAACAAAATGAGAATTATTAAAACAACTCTGTGATATATATGGTTCTTGATTTTATATCTATGTGTTAGTTACTCTCATGCCTAAGACAATCATAAAAATCCCAAGTTTGAAAAGCAAATGAGTTAACCATCTCACTAGTTGAAATTCTAAAAATCAGCTGTAAGCACTTTATATACAGTTTAATCATTACCCTCCCAAAAGTCTAAAATAAAAATTGGTGGTTCAATTTTCTGACTACATGCAAGGGGATGAAAAAAGGTGTTAACTTGTCCCATGAAAGAGAAATCCTGAATAGCGGACATCCAAATTCTGTACTAGATATATGATTTAAATCTTATATTTCATTTTTAGTTTATCATTTACCTACCCTGTAACTTGTCTTTCCAAATAAAATATAAGCTCTTTGAAGGTAAAAAACATGTCATAATTTTAAGAATTCTATCAAATTTAAAGCATCTAGAACAACTTTTTCCTACTAGGAACTTAGCAAATATCTATTAATTAGAGGACAAGAACTCTGCTTTAAATAAGCTATTATGAAGTGAGGACTTCCTTCATGGCTGGTTTATTTTTATTTTTATTTTTATTTTGATATGGAGTTTCACTCTTGTTGCCCAGGCTGGAGTGCAACGGCACGATCTTGGCTCACTGCAACCTCTGCCTCCCAGTTCAAGTGATTCTCCTGCTTCAGCCTCCCGAGTAGCTGGGATTACAGGTGCCAACCACCATACCTGGCTAATTTTTGTATTTTTAGTAGAGACAGGGTTTCACCATGTTGGCCAGGCTGGTCTTGAACTCCTGACCTCAGGTGATCCACCCACCTCGGCCTCCCAAAGTACTAGGCTTACAGGCATGAGCCACTGTGCCTGGCCCATGGCTGGTTTTAACATGAATAAAAGTTTGGCACTGTTCCTTCTCTATGCCGTATTGTAGTTTATCAACTTGTACACATATATGTCAAGATATCACTTGTCAAAGCACTTACATTAACAATTCTTAGAAGGAAATCTTACTTAGGGGAAAAATATAGTTTTGAGATCCTTGTTTAAGAATATGTTGGTAAAAAGGAATATTATATATTTTTCTTTGTGTTTTTAAAATATTGTAAAATATTTCCTTGTATTCCCCACTCAGGACTTTAGAACTCATCTTCCTCCACAATTATAATCTTCTGTACACTCTAAGAACTGGGTAGGGAGGACGGAGTGGAGTCAACTGTGCAGTTATGGGCCAAAGCAAGGAGTGAAGACAGATGCAGAAAGCAAGATCCAGGAAGTAAATCCTGGAATGAGAGAGTTTCTGATGAAAGAGGAATCTGAGCACAGAAACTGGAAAGCCAGAGAGAGTCACACCAAGAGTGGACCATTATGGTGGCAGCAAATAAAAATGACCAGGTCAAAACAAAGGAATGTTGAAACCCATAAAGGGTAAAAATTGGGGGACACTCCTGAGCCCTCACAGAATTCTGATGGATAACTCACTGCAGCTTCAGTTGTTATTTATTTCCTTCATAGGTAGTTTCTAGCTATGAACTGTTTTATAGATATCAAAATATTTTTACAATATCAGAAAAATACCCATGGACAGTTACTGTGTTTTCCTCTGTTATCTATTTTGCCACTTTCATAGGCACATTTCTTATGGTGAGATCAGATCTTTTGCAAGCATAATAGTAATAAATTATGTGGTTGTTTAAGTACTGAGTAAATGTTAAGCAAATAGACATGATGATACCTTAAAATTGGCAACCGTCTCACAAAAATACCAGCTCCCTGTCATTGTGTTTATTCACCAAGGAGTCTGCTATGTCTTTGTGTAAGCAGCTTCTGGTTTTGAGATTTAAAAATAAAATAGAGTTTCCTTTCAAATACTCTTGTCCTTTCAAGAATGGTGTTAGCTCAAAAATCAATCCCCAAAAGTCTAAGGTGTACACGAAGGTTTTTTCACTTCTCCATGAACACATTTATTTAAATGCCCTACCTAACTTCCATGATAACACAAGAACTTTTACCAAGTTTTGACACCTAATTTATCAGAAAAATGTTCCATCATTAGGAAAATGGGTCTCTAAAACTATCTTTACACATTAGCAATTAGGGAACTTAAGATTTATGAATCAAAGCTAAAGAAGTTGTGAGATATGAATCAATGATTTGACCTCTACCAGCCCAGAAATCCAGAGTAAGGTTTGGTGGCTAAATTAGGAAATGCTCACCTTTTACTCACTGATTAAAAAAAAATCACCACGAATACAACTTCTTTTAATTTAAGTTCCTGAGTTATGTAACTCGACTGGTTGACCAGCATGTTTGTATATCATTGTTTAAAAAGGAAAAAAAAGCTTTTCTGAAACCATTCTGAGTAGCATCCTATGTAGTAAAATGAATTCAACTGAAGCAGTTAATATTTTCCATATATTTCTTAGTCTTTTTTATTAAACTTACAAATTTAAAAGTAACTTGTTTTGTTTGGGGTGTGTGTCTTAGGGGGTGTCTACTATGTATAAGCAAACAATATAAAATTTTATATATATTTATGATGAATAATTTTGTTGGCAAGAATTTTACTTTTGTAGAAACACCAGTTCAAACATTATTTTCTATTTTAGACTTGAGAACTTTGCATCATCAATCTGAAACAAAAAAACCTAAGGGGAAGTATAGTACCATCTTCATCTTTCAAAAGTACTGCATTGTATATGGATAGACCTAATTTAATGAAAATTTAGTTAACAGAATTCTAGCTTAAGCAATTTATTTATTTATATTTATATTTATTTATATATTTTTTGAGACAAAGTCTTACTCTGTCACCAGGCTGGAATGCAGTGACGCCATCTTGGCTCACTGCAACCTCTGCCTCCCGAGTTCAAGCGATTCTCCTGCCTCAGCCTCCTGAGTAGCTGGGATTACAGGTGCCCACCATCACACCTAGCTAATTTTTGCATTTTTAGTAGAAACGGAGTTTCACCATATTGGCCAGGCTGGTCTTGAACTCCTGACCTCAGGTGATCTGCCAGCCTCAGCCTCCCAAAGTGCCAGGATTACAGGTGTGAGCCACTGCACCCGGCCTAGCTTAAACAATTTAAAAAGCAGTTGTATATCCTAGAACAGCTTCCACAGTGGTAAAGATGAAGTGGTTAAGAAGGTAGAGTGAATCTCTGAGATTTGAGTGGGATGCAAGAAAGACTTGATGACTTTACAATGGAAGTGTCTTGGCATATCTCTGCCAATGGGTGATTCCATTTCATCTCAGACCTTAAATAAGATGTTACTCTTCTCATCAAATAATGCAGAATAAAACTTCCCAAGGAACAGAGCCCAGGGACGGCCAACATATGAAACACAAGACTGCAGAACCCTCTTATTCTCCAGAGTATAAGAAAGCAGAATGCATCATCATACAAATGTCCAGCAAGCCAGTCTCTGGGAAATAAAACTCCAATGGAAATAATATTGCATCCACTATAGGAGGAAAATGAAACCCCCTTAGCAATACCATGAAAAGAGTCAGTACTAGGCACAGGCAAGAGCCCGTGTAAAGAACCCAAGTGTGGAGAATTCAAATTGATCACTGATTAACTGGAATGTGGATTTAACTGCATCCCAGAGACTGTGACATTTTCTTCTGTGTATCCTCCATGATACTTACAGATATCTATAGGAGATGTTCGATGTGGACATAATTTTTTCAGTTGGATTGCTGTTGTTGTCTATTATCTTTTTCCAAGTGAATGCAATTATTTCAGTTATTATGTTTCAACATATTCTAGGATTTTCTTGTCAACTTGGTAGGCAACAACAGCAATCCAACTAAAAAAATTACACCCACATTGAATATTTTCTATAGAAAAAACAACCACCAGATTTCAGGTGCAGGCTGTCATTTGTGTGGGTGTGAATTCCTGGGCTAACATAATCAACTCTAACTTCAGTAGAGTGGACCTGTTAACATTTCCACTTTCAACTTCGTTATTGGCTCATTAACTTATCTTCTTATTAATGCTAATACACTCTATACTATTCATTAATTAAGGAAAAATGATAATGTTTAATTATGTCCATTTGTTTCCCTCCAGGAATCATTATAACAATTGTACTATACTTTGATATGCTACTAATGCTTAATAAGGAAAAGAAAGTGTCCTTCACTGTATTAAACGGGGCCAGTCTCTTGTTTGGCATACCTTTTTCAGTTCACAGACTATGCACCACCATAAAACCATGTAAAAAGTTGGTTGTGTTTGTGTGTGTATACACACACAAATACAGTCTTTTCCATACAACAGAAAATGTAATTCTACATTTCCAAATGCAAATCACACACACAAAAGAAACATTTTTATTGGGAATGATGAAGCAGACATATCAGTTGTAATATTTGACATGATGTGCAATCGATCAATGACTTAGAAGCTTGCTAGGTCCCTAAGAGTTGTGTGAAATATGATAGTTCATAAATAATGCATGAATAGAAAAATTTGGATACTTGAATGCAAGTAATCTCACGACCCAGAAAATCTACTCTGAAAATTCAGTCTCCACACCTGGAGAATTCAACCAGCTGCTTGCAGCTCACAGAGAAAGAGTCAGAGCATTCCGCTCATCATCTTTTTTGCTTTGTGTTTCCCAAAGAGGCTATTAATCGAGGTAAACCTAGATTGTGATACTAAACTCTCTTCAAAGGAAAGTTTCTCTTCTCTTGGATGAATGCCAGTGGGTTTGTTGAAGGAATGATTAATTATATGGTTTCTTTTTTTTAATGACTCTAGTCTAATGCTGCTGCTACCTGCTTTGGCTTTGAACTTTTCACGAGAGAACTGACACAAAAAGTTATTAGAAGTTTTCTTCAGAAGTTCAAAATTTGTCACACAAATGAAGAAATAGGCAAGTGCCTAAATTCAATATTAATCAAAGATGCTAACCCTTTAGAAGCTGATTTTTATGTGGCTTTCATGAATCCATTCATCAAGAATGTTAAAGAAAAGTGCAACGAGAGAGATGGTCTGGTTTCAGATTTCAAAGATTCGAATGTATTTATTTTTAGAACAACGAGACCATCTGTAACCTTTGAAACTGTTATAAATCAAAGAGAGGGGGCTCTGGAATTTCTATAAAGGAGGGCCTCAGGCAGCAAGCTGTTGGAATGGAGTGCTAGAAGGTCTTTTGATGATACATGTCATGGCAAGCACATTCTTTTTCCTTGTATGGCATACCTATTTAGCATAGGTTGGAATAGGCAGAGGTTGATAGAGATCATAAGAAACTCAAAGCTCCCTCTCCTTGGCATCTCCATGAAGCATCCTGGTTCACTGTCTACAAGCTGAGGTGCAGACTATCAGTGCATGTCATTTTCTATCTGAGCCTCACATACTTTGTTCTCACATTACTGTGTAGGCCACATCAACCACATCAGAGACAGGATGTGTAGGAATCAATGGCATGGTCTCTAGTCTTGGACAATCTAGTTTGAATCATGACCCTAGCACTTACTGGCTGTGTGATTTTGGGCAAGTTAAGCAACTATCTTCTCATTCAATTTTCTCATGTATGAAATGGGAAAATTTATAGCATTTTTCTCCTCACTGGAATGTTGTGAGGATTAAATGAATGCCCAATAAACAATAAGCACCATATAAATGTTAGCTATTATTTTTGTTCGTGATGGAGGAAGTCCAGGGCTGAGACTCATATTCCCAACATGACAAAACCCAGGGGGATCAGGATGGTGCAATGTGAGAAGCATTTTGTCTTGATATCACGGTTCTTCATTTTTATCATTCCAAAGAGAGGAAATAAACCAAGAAACTCTTCATAAAACACAGCCTAAATTCCAATGCTCACTGTATGTGATGAGAAGACAAAATACATCTTGTCTAATCCTATAAACCTAATACACAATGAAAATTATTTATATAGGGTTGGGTATACAAAAGCAATGGAGCAATTTATTTTTGTGCCCTGTATACTCACAAACATGCTGTTTTTCTCCCAAAACCCTTAAACAAATGGGCCAGGATGTGAGAAAGGCATTGCCCTGCACTTCTCTCTTCCCCCTTCCTAACCTCCACCCCCGCCCACTTTGATGCTGATGCCATCAGATTATATTAGCCACTATTCCTTTGGCCGTTGTCATCTACCGACCCTGGTGTCAGTTTCCCTCATACCCAGACAATGTTTGTTTTGGCATTGGCACACTGTCACTTTATTGGATGTTACTGTGTCTCAATTCTTGGTTGCAGGGACAGCTACATAATTTGCAGGGCTCACTGCAAAATGTTAAAAATTATTAAGAATTTTGGGACAGCAACAACGGAGTGTTAAACCAAGCAGAGGGCCTTCTGAGCATGGGGTCCCAAATGACTACATAGGTTGCATGCCCATGAAGCTGGCCCTGTTTGGTTGAAAACCATTATTCACATTCTTTCTGATTCTCATGGATGAAGGAGCTTCTGACCCCTCCCTGTGAGTGGGGAGTATTGGAGTAAATGCTTCCTGCCTCTTTCTCCACCCATGACACATTCTTGTTCCTGGGAAGGGAGGAGCAGCGATACTGATTAGTAAAAGTCTAACCCACTGGACCACATTTCATCAGTGGGTATGGTTAATGTGCTAAAGGCAACTGCTCTTGCCTCTTCCTTGTTGTTTCTTATGGCTGGGCTCAGGAAATCACCTCTCACTTTGTTTTCATACAATGAACTAGGTGTATGCTCCTTGTCCCAACATTTTAGGCCAATAGTTTGGGCCCAACATCCTCCATTCATTGGGGAAGATTTATGATACCTGACCTTTGTCCTCAGGTTCAAGCCCTGATTGCCAGCACAGTTTACCCAACCATCCTGTGTATTGACAGCTATTGGGTATTACTCGCCTAGTCTATAAATAAGCAGACACTTTGATCTCCATGTGGCTCCTACTTCTTTGCAGCTATTTCTGTTACTTAATAGAACACACAAGCCTGCAATATCACACTTCCAATTTGGGTTTCTTAATGATGAAGTATTGTTCTGAAACACGGCCAGATGGTTCCCCAATTTCTGTTTCCCTTCTGGCTAAAATCATTTTCCTTTAAGACTTGAATTAAAAAAAAAAAAAAACATGTCTGCTCACATTTATAGTTTTAGACCTTCTTCCTATCTATGACTGGCAGGGAAAACAATTTTGGCAGAGGTGACCATGAATTGACCCCCTTTGTTTCTGACAACCTCAGGGAAGGAAAAACATGACTGATAATAAGAGGTGGTTGCTGCAGGGCCAGGCCAGATGACAGTCTCAGTCAAGCAATGACTTCGGTCTCAGGGTCTTTTATGACAAGTAATATTATCTGAGTAAGCAGGAAGGACAACAGCAGCGGTTTGTATTTTTAGAAATGAAGACATTTTCTGTGTTATCATTCCCTAATGCCCCAGCATATTTCCTCTGCCAAGATTGAGGGACTTTAAGGAATCTATCATGCGTTTAGTCTCGGGATATTGCTTAGGTGGTGGTTCATGATATCACATAGAGTCTTCTGTGTGGATGTAGGTGAGCGATTTCTTTCTGGTATTAAAACAGTAGTAACTATGCTCCTTACACATGCCATGTTTGTCTTTATATTCTGGACACTGAGAATCTCTTTACATTAGTCACAAGAAAACAAAGCTTTAAAATCTGTGTCCCACCTCTGGCAAATGTAAGAGTCCCACACTGTGTAAGTGAATTTAATTCTGTTTTTATCCTTCTTTTTTTCCTTATTATTCCCCTTTTCTAATCTTGTACTTCTTACTTTAGATTTTATACCATGGTTATCATTTCAAAAACAAGTCACTTTAAATTCTTACTAGCATAGGGAAAGATATGTATAAATAAAGAGAAAAGGAATTATGAAACACAGCACATGATCATTTGATCTTTATACATAGTATAGCCAAGAAATTTAAATCAAGTTTAAAATCATGCAGATATGGTATGAAGCACTGGAAATTCAAATTTTTAATCCCGGGATCCATCACTTGTCATTTCTGTGTGGCCTTGTAAATGTCTCATAAATACAGATTTCTGCTCTGAAAAAAATTTAGGAACTTGACCTGATGTTCAGAGGCAATTTGTGAGGACTAATTTGTTCATGTGAGGTATAAATTTTAAAACTTGGATTCATGGAAAGGAAATTAGTAATGTTAACTACATCTTTGGGAGACAGGCAGGCTGGTGCTCCATGCAGAACCACAAGGTGAATATTAAATCTGCTCCAGTATGGGTCCCCCAACTGTGATACATGTTATTTACCTCCAGCTAAAGCCATGTTGGAATTACTAGTCGCCCCAATGCTGGGGCTTTTTTGACTTACCAATTTACAATGAGTTTCACTAAAGTATTTTGTTTTTATTTTTAGCTCTACTCCAAAGGCATTATTTCACAACATAACAATGCACCCCCTGATTCTAACCACTCTACTTAAATAGACAGGGGATGTTCACCCACATTTTGCCTGAAACCACTGCTTTTCCATTAGCTGTCAACAAGAGACCATCTCTGTTCCAAGTAAAATGAAGTCATTATCGTTGATGCTCCAGCTTTTCTTTCATCTTATGGCCTCCAGGGCATTAAGATAATGATTCTGCTTCCTTCTTTCCAGAAGAGTAGTGATGCCCACTCTGTTTCACTTGCCATTTAAATTTTTGGCTGCATCAACTTTAACCTGTTTAACTTTTTGTAGCTTAGCTCAGCAAGGGTAATATAGTTCTGTTTAAAATATAACATGCAGAAACCAGAACGGTAGATGTCATACATACATAGCAGGTTCTTTTTCTTGATAGCAAACTTACCCATCTACTCATGTGGATTCTTTGTGTATTTACTAAGTTCCTATAAAGTGAATTAAGGACTATGCTATGGACTGAACGTTTGGGTACCCCTGCAAAATTGGAATGCTTGAGCATTGAAATGCTCAAGCCTGAATCCTCAACATGATGGAATTTGAAGGCGGGGCCTTTTGGAGGTAATTAGAGTTAGATTAGGTCACGAGGGTGGAGTCCTCATGAAGTGATTAATGTTCTCATACAAAGAAGAAACACAAGATCTCAATTTCTTGTTCTCGCTCTCCCACTCCTCCCTCCACCACAGGCATGCAGCAAGAGGCCATCGGCAATCGTGAGAAATTAATGTTTGTTCTTTAAGCCACATAGTATATGATATTTTGTTATAGCAACATAGACCAGATTTGCTTATTTAAGACTTATGCGAGGATCAGGGAATCCTGGAAGGGTCAAATATGGTAACTCTATTTGCTCGTGTATGCAGAACTCCACCAACTGAAGACAGTCTAATCTGGATCATTTGGTTTCCTGTGACAGCATCATGTAAACAGTGGTCTTTAACATATGGGCTTTATGATATTTAGGAAACCAGAATGACCAAATATGTATACCCTCATTATTTTTCAAAAAATCTTTAGCACTCTAGTAGTAAATATAATATCTTGGTCTTCATTTTTACAAGGACTGAAATAAATTTCCATAAGTTAGTATTCTATTAATGATTTATTAAATCAAAACAATGAGTACAATTTTTTCCAGTGATGTTCTCACCAAGTTTCTTATAGTATACTCTGGTGTGCTGCTTCATTTGGATTAAATATGTTTTGATTATTTCATTCATCTTCTGCATACAATCTCAATTAATATGTGTTTCAATGAGTTTAGAGTAAATATGCAGATTGGGAGGAGTAAAGTAAATATTAGGAGGTAACTTAACTGACTTGTTAACTTCATAGCTCTGTTGACTTTGGACAAGCATCTTTCTTTATAGATTGATTTTTTTTTAACCCACAAAACATAGATAATCATCCTTATACTCCAAATCCATGGTAAGTTTAAAGGGAGATGATCTATGTAAAATAGATAACATAGCATTTGGGATATCAATATGGACTCAATATTTGGTAATAATTATTAATCATCTTAGTGTAATAAAGAAAAACAATGTTCTATAAACTGATAACTCCATTACAAGTTCTGCATACCACTTAAATGATATGTTTGTATCATTGCCTAAAAACTTAATTGCTTTATCTTTTACACTTAGATCTACAACTCATATGGAATGGTATGGTGTGCAGTAAGAGGTCAAGAGTCAAGTTTTCCTTGTGTGAGTCAAGGTTTTCTCATACGATTGACATACTAACATTTTTTTAAATACCTATCCTTTCTCCACTGATATGCATTACTACGTATTTTTTATAAATATTCATATGTATGTTGGTCTGTTCCTTGGCTCTTTATTCTGTTCTGTGTATCTTTCTACAGACAATATCACATGGTCTTCTTGTAGCTTTATTATAGTTCTTTTTTTTTTTTTTTTTTTTGAGATGGAGTTTTGCTCTTGTTTCCCAGGCTGGAGTGAAATGGTGTGATCTAGGCTCACTGCAACCTCTGCCTCCCAGTTTCAAGCAATTCTCCTGCCTAAGCCTCCCAAGTAGCTGAGATTACAGGGCCATGCCACCACACCTGGCTGATTTTTGTGCTTTTAGTAGGGATGGGGTTTCACCATGTTGGTCAGGCTGGTCTTGATCTTCTGACCTCAGGTGATTCAATTGCCTTGGCCTCCCAAAGTGCCAGGATTACAGGTGTGAGCCACCGTGCTCAGCCCCTATTATTATTCTTGATATCTGGGAGTGTAAACTTCCAACTTCATTTTTCTTCTTCAAGAAAAAATATAACTTCGGTATTTCTGGCCTATGGTATTTTCACATAAAGTTTAAAACCAACTAGTAGATTTCCACAAAAATATCTGCTAGAATTTTAATTTGGATTGCATTGAATCTATACGTAAATTTGAGGAGAATTATGATGACAATATTGAGTATTCCCACTCATATAATATATCCCTGTATTTATTTAGGTCTCCTATAGTTTTCCTAATAATCTTACATAGTTATTTATATAAAGGTTTTGCACATTTATTGTTACATTTATTATAGGTATTTGATACTATTGTAAGTTATATTATTTAAAAAAATTTTAATATTTGTCACATTTATGTAGAAATACAATTGACTTATATATTGATTTAGTTTCTAGTGAGCTTATTACATTCATTTATTAAATTAATAGTATATATATTTTTTCTGAGATGGAGTCTCACTGTCACCCAGGCTGGAGAAACTCCTGCCTCAGCCTCCCTCGTAGCTGGGACTACAGGTGCATCCCACCATGCCCAGCTAATTTTTGTATTTTTAGCAGAGCTGGAGTTTCACCATGTTGGCCAGGCTAGTCTTGAACTCCTGACCTCAGGTGATCCACCCACATCGGCCTTCCAAATTGCTGGGATTGCAGGCATGAGCAATAGTGCATTTTAATATTCTTTTGAATTTTCTGTACATATAATCATGTTTTCTGTAAATAATGGCAGTTATATTTTTTCCTTTTTAGTTCTTAATTCTTTTTCCTTGTCTTAATTTACTTGCTACGACCTCTATTGCGGATAAATAGAAGTGGTCATAGCAGTCAACTTTGTCTCATTCTTCTACAAACTTTCTATATGTCACCATTAAATATGACATTTGCTTTAAGATTTTTGTAGCTACTCTTAAAGATATTCTATTCTTAATTTGCTGGGTTTTTTTTAAAACATGAATAGATATTAAATTTTGTCAAATGCTTTCTCTGCATATGTGAAGATAATAATCACATGATTTTTCTCCTATATTCTGTTATTGTGTTGAATTACACTGATTGGTTGCCTAATATAAAACTCAGCATTTCACTCTTAGAATAAGTCCAACTGGGTAATGATGTATTATCATTTTTATTTATTGCTAGACTCACTTTGCTAACATTTTGTTTTAGGATTTTTACATTTTGGCTGACAAGAAAATATAACTTCTACCTTGCTTTCTTGTATATTCTTGTTGGGTTTTGGTGTCAGAGTTCTTCTAAATTCAAAATATGAGTTGGGAAGTATTTTCATTTCTTATGATCTGAAAAATTCGTGAAGATTGGTGTTATTTTATCTTAAATGCTTGGAAAAATTAATGGACTCTGGCACTTTGTGAATGTATTCATTTTTTAGAAATAGGATTTAGAATTTAGGATATAGCATTTTCTCATTTGATTTTATTTTTGACACAGATTTATTATTAATCAAACAAAGCAGAGGATTTATAAACATAGATATACAATGTTTAAGGCGAAAATGAGTGGGGATATTTCTAGAACTTGCTTAGGAATACATATGTATGTGTATGGATACTTATTCATAAATTTATTAATTTATTCAATCAAAATTAGACGGCCTGCTATGGATCCAGGATCTGAAGACTCATTGGTGATTTTTGATCAAGGATATGAAATGTACTGAGGTATTGGTGGTAACAGTGGTTAGCATAGCTGCCTTCCAAGGATGTGAAGTGTTAAAATGATAGTTGATGCAGGTTAACTTAGTGGTAGTATGCCCAAAGAATTGGGAGGGACAGAAACTAGAGGCAGGAGGAGCAGTGGGAGGCTATTGCCATAACTTAGTCATAAAGTCAGAGTACTCGACTTCAGATAAAAATTGTAGAAATAATTAGGCAGAGAGAAAGTTAGTAAAGGAAGAAGCAATAAGATTTGTTGACTGATTGAAAGTCAAGGATGAGAAAGAAAAAGATTCCAACCTGACAAAAAGTTTTAAGTCTGGATGATAAGAAACCAAGAAGGTAAAAGGGAGTATCCAAGAGATGATAGAAATCTCTTTAATGGGGACATATATTTCTCCATTCTCATAAAGTAGAAGGTTCTTATCAAACCCCAATCTCTGCATTTCCTTGCTGTGTATTTGTTTCAGGGCCTTGGTATCAGAGTTGCAATTTCAGTCTCAGAACCTGGGTCATTTTAACAACATCCAGCAGGGAAACTGCATTTTAATAAAAAACAGGTGGGCAAGACTGTGTTAGAAGGCAATTACCCTTACCACTGTCATCTACTCTACTCTGCTGGTATTTAATTCTGAGCTTCACAAGCAGAAATCATTAGTAGCTTATCTCCCTCACATGTCTGTGCAAAGAAAGAAAAACTGATAAAAATTTAAAATTGTGTGGGCTAATTATAGTAACTATCTTTGGAATAGATAATTAAAATTCACATAACAGAACGAACATATTAAAATGTAATTGTGAATGGGGATAAATGTGTTGAAAAGAAATCTATTCATTTGGAACACAGTATTATCATGAGAGAAAATAATAAAGAGTAACTAATTTAGGCTATATTCAATATCTAAATTTGTTCACTTGAGGCATAAATATTGACCAATGATAAATTCATGTCAATATTTAGTGTGCTGTATATTTTGATATCAGTTGTTGAAAAAGTAACTTACTGCATTGGATATCACATCTTTTTGAAGGTGTCATATCGATACGTAAAGAGAAGAGCTGCAAAAATTTGGTGTACAATGAATTCACCACTTATACAGTAATGAACATTTTCTAACCCACAAGACACTGTGGTGTCCACCCCACTTCACAGGAAGTTTGCACAAACTAGTTCAATTGAAAATAATAAGAGTTTCTGTTAATTCATTGTTTACTACCGTACCTAGTACTCTCCATGGTCACTTCATTTAATCCTCATAGATATCTGATTTGTCATTTAAGGAAGCAGAGACTTGGCAAGCCTCCACAACTTTCCCATGGTCTTGTATTGGAATGTAGGAGAGAAAAGATATAAACTGAAGTCTTCTAGACTTCAGAGCCTACATTCTCACTACTGTCATAGCCATCTCTCTATTTGGTCAGTTTTTAAAATTAACATTTATTTTTCTTGTCTTCATAATAAGGCTATAGACTTCCTGAAGGTGGGAACATGTCTTCTTCATCTATGTTGAGGTGTTGATTTTGGGTATTAGAAAGTTATGGCCCAATCTGTGTATCTTCTGTGAATTCAAAAATGTCTGATATTCTTAGAGGAATAAGGGAGTAGGCCATTACTCACTGGAAGATGTCTATGACTACGAGTGGCCAAGACTCTTGGGAAGGTTCTCATTCTATGGGAAAGAAGAAGCTTTTGCAAGCTTGGCCCAAAGGCAATGATAGTGGAGAGACTATTTTGAGTATGTCAAGGGCTGTGTTACTTAGATTGTTCCTAATTCAGCACTGCTCAGGGCCACCAACTCTTTCCAGAAAGCTTTGGATGAAGAAAGTTGTAAGAAATCTGAGTGTTTCTTTTTGAATTCCTGAGAAACATGAAAGTATAGCATAAAAATGATAATAATAATAATGGTAGTAGTTATTAGTAGTAATTCATTTTCCTATCTTGTGAAACAGGGATAACAGTATCTCATAGTTTTGATTATAATTAAGTATAAGTAAATGTCTATCATGTAACTTGGTATTTAATAAGTATTGAAATGTTAGCTATGATTATTTACTAAGTATATTCAATTTGACAAATATTTTACATTATGTGCTATGGACTGAATGTTTGTGTCCTCCCCCAGTTCATATGTTAAAATTAATGTGATCATATTAGGAGATGGGGCCTTTGGGAGACAATTAGTTCATGAGGGTGGAGCCTTTATGAAGAGCATTTGTGCCTTTATGAGAAGAGACACAAGAGCTTGTTCTCTCTCTCTGCTCTGTGCGCTGTGAGAATATGACGAGAAGACAGCCATTTGCAAAGCAGAAGGCAGGCCCTCACCACACACTGGATTTGCATACACCTTCATCTTGGATTTTGCTCCCTCCAGTACTGTGAGAAATAAAAATTTGAGTCACAGCATGTGACTTATGATATTTTGAAATATCAGTCTATGGTATTTTGTTATAGCTGCCTGAACCAAATGAGCTAATATATTATCTCACTTAATCCTCAAAACCACCCTGCAGAATACATGTCTTTGTCTTTGTTTTCCTGCTCATGCAGGAAACTGAGGCGGAGAGTGGTTAAGTTAATTTATTAGAGTCCCACAATCACCAATTGGCAGATGATTCCATGACTCTTGGCTATTTTCCCTCTACTTTTCTTAGTGCTGCTTTATGACTCTGGAGTGCAGCACGTGTGAGAGCGAGGAGTATTTTCTCCTCTCTGGAGAGTGGAATGAGGGAGAAACCACTTCCTATGGATGGCAGTGGATGTTGCAGCTTCACCCTGGTGCTTTTTCAATTTTGGGCCTGTGTTGGGAATAGCAAACTGCCGCCCTGCCGTCATGTGGTTACTACTGGTCATGGGGAGAAAAAGTTGCCAGTGGTAAATGGAAGGTGACATTGGCAGCACATGTAAGACAACCCCTGGAGCTCTCCTGAATTACAACGGATTTGAAAGGGGCCAGGACTTCCCAGAATTCTGCAGCTGAGATTTCTCTCAAGGGAATATTGTTATTATGTACTATTGTGCATTTGCATTTGTAGCTGTGAACCTCATCCTGAGTCTAGGATACCCAAGGAGCTCAGGAAAAAGTTTATTGAAAGGGCAACTGAATGGCACTTGAAAGAGGATCCAGCTTACATGGTGCGATCTGAAGCCTTATCCATCACATTCAGAATGGAAACAGAAGCCCCTTTAAATATTTTGAGTATTCACTTTAATGGATAAGGGGCTTTCAAAATTGTTGGAAGGGCTGAAGGAGTACGTTATAGACTGGCCTCTAGTTCTGATTCTAGAACAGAACACAACTGACCTATTGTGGGAGATAATAGGAGCTGCTACCTCAGAGGCCACCCCTAGAACCATGCAGAATGAAGACCTTGACGCTGCTGTTTGCTGTCTAGCTTCAAGTGCCTCTCATGCACAGGAGGTTGAAGGATGGACATCACCCCTGTGATCCAGGGCTTCAGACGCCAGATCAGAAAGTGTTACTATTACTACTAGCTCCAAAATTGCTTCTGAACACTCAGAAACCTGGAGAATGGACATTGGAATGCTGCTACAAAGATACGTCATATTTCCACAGCCATACTGACCAGCAGAAACAAAGAGGCAGAAATATGGCCTCCATCTCACTTCTGCCTTTCAGTCTTGATGCGATGTGCATTTGACACAAATTGCAAGAGAGTCTGAAAAATGTGGCTTTCAGTTTTCCAGTATCTCCAAATAGAAGGAGGGGCAAATGGAGGTTGAGCAACAAACTCATACTATCTAGGCCAAAGAGCCAGCCACTGAACTTCTCAGGCCCAATTTATTCATCTAAAAATAAGGATAAGAATAGCCCCTGTCACCAAAAGTTGTGATAAAGCAAGCTAAGAAAAAAGACTTATAAATTATAAAATATATCAAATTTGATAGTGCTTATTCAGCTATGATCTGTGAATCATTTATCAATAAATACTTATATTTCAAGCATGGTTCTAGGTATATGGGATGGATCGGTAAACAAAATAGACAAAATCCTTGCCCTGAAGAGCTTAACTTCTGGTGGGGAAAGAGCCATAACAAAACTAGTGATATTAAGAAAATTATATAGTATTTTAGAAAAATAAACATTATAGGGGGTGGGGAGGAAGAGCACATATGTGGAGGGCCAGGAGTGGGGGAGGCTGACTGCTGAATTAAATAGGGTGGCAGGCAGGCCTCACTGGGAAGTAGAGCTCTAAGCAAAGGCTTGGAGAGGTGCAGGACTGAGACACGGGAGTGCTGGGTGGATAGAGGGAAGAATTCTAGCAAAGTGCCCGACGAGGCAGCATACCTGGCATGTTAAAAAAAATACATAGCATCAAGGAAGTCACATTAGGGAGAGCAAAAAGGAGAGCATACTAGGAGATGGAGCCAGAGGGTTCCCTGGAGCTGAGTCGCGCCAGGGCTTGTAGGCCACTGCAAGGACTTGAGTGCTTACTCTGAGTGAGGTGTGAAGCACTTGGAGAGTTCTGTTCAGAAAGTACATGATCCCATTTATGTTTTAAAGGTCCACCCTAGTTGTTGAGTTTGGAATAGACAGACACTTACACACAGATAGAGCTTATATACATTGTCATTAATGCATAATTTGTTCAACAAATATTTAAGAACCTGTATGTGCCAGACATGGTGCTGTGTGCTGGGGTACCATAGTCAGCAAGACTGATGCCGGCTCCACCAGCAAGATTTAATTTATGACATGAACACAGAGTCCTGAGGGTGGGGGACATAGGGTCTGGAGCCACCACAGGGTTTGAGGATGTGCGGGGAGCATTGGGAAAAGGTGAAGACTGCTTCAGTAAAACTCTATAGCAGTAAGTCAAATATAGTCCCAGAGCTATTAAAATTTTCTGAAAAAAAGTATCCTATATATACAAATATGTTAATGCATACTTAAACCAAGTGACACATTTTGAATAGTGTCAAATTTGAATAATAGCTACACTTAGCAAATCACTGATGTTCAGTGGTGTGAACTGGAAAACTTATGGACTTCTCACATGATTGTCATGAGGCAATGATGACATACGATTAAGTGAAGAATAGAAATGAAATATTAATTTGTATCCCATCAGGTGGTACAGAAGCACTCCTATAGCATTACCCATCTGCTGTTATCACCATTCAGGTTTACTCTTCAATTGCCTAATTGTGTGATTTCTACTCTTTCAGTAATCTTATCTTATAAGATTTTATCATGCACATTTACCCTGCTTTAGCCATTGAGATAATTATTATGTCTCAATATACTTGAGTAACAGCCGACTCGTCATCAACCCTCTCCCCTCTGTTTTTGGAGTTGCTTCGCAGACACGTTCTTTTCTTTTCTTTCCTACAAAAGCCTTTATTTTTAATGACAAGCATAAAGGGCTTTATTAACTATTTTGTGTTTTACATCTTGGCACCAAATCACCCTCTTTCCACAGAAAACTTAATTTAGAACATCTAGATATAAGTAGCTTTTAAGGTATAAAGAACATAATGGATGATTATAAGACATTGCATATCAAATGACTGGGGTCATGGATGTTTAAAAGTTTAATTTTTTGTCCCACTTGCCTAATGTGAACTCTTCTGATTGGGCTAGATGAGGGTAGGCATGACTTTATTGTGGGAGCAGGTATCAGAACTAGTGGTTGTCACCTCTAGGCTTGAATAAAACAGTAAATATTTGGAGTACTGCTCATCAATGTATAGGCTCTGTTGAAGCACTCAAATCCTTATAGATATTAGGGCCAGGACTAGGGTGAGGCAAGTGAGGTGCTTATAGTGCAAAATTTAAGGAAGCGTTCACTCTCAGGCTCCTGCAAGTTGGTGTCATCAGTGAAGGCTTCAGGTGGACGCTGCACTTACAGTGCCTCCTTAAATATTGTGCCCTAGGTAACTTGTTTGCTTCATCCTTGTCTTGGGTTTTGACTGTCAACTAATCATGTTGTGTCAAGGATAGAAAACCTTCAAATTTTTGTTTATACTCCTTGTTCTAGAGAAGTTCTCTGTGCCAATATGTACACCAAGTATTTACACATTATGATGGTTAATATTGAGTGTCAACTTGATTGGATTGAAGGATGCAAAGTATTGTTCCTTGGGTGTGTCTTTGGGTATTGCCAAAGGAGATTAACATTTGATTCAGTGGACTGGGAAAGGCAGACTCACCCTCAATCTGGGTGGGCACAGTCTAATTGGCTGCCAGCACAGCCAGAATAAAAGCACGCAGAAGAACGTGAGAAGACTAGACTGGCTTAGTCTTCTGGCTTCCATCTTTCTCCTGTGCTGGATGCTTCCTGCTCTTGAACATTGGAGTTCAAGTTCTTCAGCTTTTGGACTCTTGGAACTTTGACCAGAGACTGAAGGCTGTTGGCTTCCCTACTTTTAAGTTTTGGGATTCAGACTGGCTTCCTGGCTCCTCAGCTTGCAGATGGCGTATTGCAGAACCTCACCTTGTGATAGTGTGAGCCAGTGCTCCTTCATAAACTCCTCTTTATATATACATCTTTCCTATTAGCTCTGCCCCTCTAGAGAACCCTGACTAATACACACATGTATTTTCTTTCCAAGCCTCTGCTTATGGGTGTCTTCCTGAATACCCATTCCCCGACATATGTCCTCACAGAAATCTGTGGAGAGACCTGTTTGTTTGATGCTCACCTCCCTTCAAACTTCAAAGTCTTTGAGAAGGCATGATTTCAGATTTGTGTTTGTGTCCCTAGCACCTAGCCACAAAGTCCTGTACATAGAGTTCCAATAAATGTTTAGTGAATAAGTGAAAAAGCATTGCAATCAAAAAGCACTCTGTGCCCAAAAGCAGTCATTCTGAACTCAGCCACATTTAAAAAAGCAAATCTTCCAGATGCAAATGAATCCTAATTGTGTTCCACAGAGGGACGATTTGCCATTCCTGTCTGTTGACTATGTAAGTGAAATAAAGTAAAAAAAAAAAGTGATTTCTAGAAAAGAGATACCTAAAATGTCAGGCACATTATTATCTAAAGCTTAGCCAGCTGCCAGCTAATTACCTTAGCCACAGGTTCTAAAGTAAACACAGATGTGGCAGGAGTAATTACCCCCAGAAAGCAAAAGCACTTCTGTTGCAGACTAGAAGACAGCCTTGGCTGGCTCTTTGTGAGGGGACAAAGGCAGGCTGGAAAGAGCCCAGAGCCTGAGTGGACAGTGAGGGACCCAGGAGCCTTGCTGACAGGATGAAAAGAGCCACAATCTAAGAAAGAATTGTTTGATGGAAAAAGTGATGGATCATAGTAGCCTCCCTCCATATTTGAAGGACTATAAAAGGGGATTTAGAGTTGTTCTGGGTTATCGCAGGGACCACTACCAGCAGTTTTAAAACAAAAACAAAATTAAGCACTTTCTGAACATCAGTATGTTGTCTGTATAGTTGTGTACTTCTTAGAACAGCCCCTGCCCAGGTCAGGCACTGTAACCCCAATTGTACAAATGAGGAGACTGAGGGTGACAGGATTTCTATTACTTGTCCGAGGATACACTAGGAGTAAATGGAAGAATGGGATTCAAATTGTTTGTGGCAGAGTCTGTGCTCCATCCTCTGTGTTACTCTGGAGATCTTTTTAGCTTGTGGAAAATGGAGCTCTCAGTCCACACTTGCACTGGTAGAGTTCCTGACAGCTTACAAGCACTTTTTACATATTACAGCAATAAACCTCTGACACGGGCATAAAAAGGAACTAAATTCTTTTATAAGGAGTGACTTGTTCAGTCACACGACCAAGTATCAGCTGAGCTGGGACTTTGGCTTTAAGTGATCTCAGCTCCACAGGGGCACTTCTCAGAGGGACTTTCACAGGGTGTTGAAGAGGCTATTCCTATACCAAAGGAGAAGCTGGATTTGATGGCCAGTAAACACCACCAAAATTCTGTGACCCTTATATTGCTTATAAGGGTCCCCTTTTTATAGCACCCATCACAAACAATGGGAGAATAAAGGAAGTGTTATTTTAGTGAGTGAGGCCACAGCATAATAACATTGAGTACAGGTTTGTGTTGAGATGAAACCGTTGTATGCAGGCAGCAGCAGTGAGTCAAGAACAAGGAGAGGGCACAGATAATATAAATTTGTATAAAATAATAAACAACAAAAAATTCTTTAAAATTATGTGAATAATGATGTCTCTGCAAAATGGGATATGAAATAATTCTAGATGTTAGGGTGTACTTTTCAATGAATTTTAAGACCATGAAATTTTATGGTGGGAGGAATGTTATCTAATATTAATGAATTTTTAATTAATGGGCACCCAAAGTCAAATACACACACACACACACACACACACACATACAGAGACAGATACACTTTTTCAGATCTCTTTTCTATTGCATTTAATTTTTGCAAATAAAACTTAATCGAAATCTTTTTCTGGATTTGGTAAGAGGGCATATTTGTTAGGTATTATAGATTTCAATACAGCTAAAATATGTCAAGAAGGAGATTGGCTATTAAATCTTTGTACCACTGGGCTGCACTGACTTGAGATCAAAACAGTCCAGGAGAGGCTGGCAGATTCCTGTCCACAAATGCACTGATTGGTTAACTTGGAGGTAGCAGACACTGGAGGACAGATGAGTAACCACCAAATACTTGAAACTAACTGGTAAGTCCCTTTACTAATGAACAGAGAAAACCAGAATGGAATATCTATGTAAATGTTAATGCATCCCCACCTCATTAAAGAAATGACAAAAAAACATATGTTCAGAAGGTTGTTTGGTATGGAATTCAAGCAATGGGAGTGGAATGGTCTCACTCATCATTATCTGTAAGTACGTATTTTATTGTGTGATTATTTGTTTAATTTTTACTTCTCCATTTAGATATTTTACTTGCTACTGTCTATCCAGTGTCTAGCATGTAGACTTACATGTGGTAGGCATTTGATAAACATTTGTCAGAAGAATGAATGGATAGTTTCATTACACAATGATGGCATGATGCAATCATACATCTTGGGTACTGCAATTTTCCTGAGCACTCATTAACAGACTCTCCACTCTGGGCAATATATGAGACAGCTGAGATATATGATCTCTGCTTTCTTTTTTACAATCGTCATTGCCTCATATCTGGCAAATTATTATTAGACAGCTATTATTATACAATTGAGTAAATTACAGGTGTTGTCACAACAATTACTTTGTAGATCTCCGAGATCCCTGAGGGTAGGGGCAGTGTGTTCATGATCTACAAGAACATGTCTTTTGGTGCTTAGCAACAATGCCAGATGCATGATAAATATTTGTTGAGCGAGTAAATGATTACTTTATTGAGAATACAACCTAGTTGAAGGATAGAAGATAAATTTGCTGCGACTGCTACCTCTTATGTTGTGGCAGATGTCTCTAATTGATCATGGAACTCTTTCCCACAGAAGTTAGATGAGGTCATGGCTCCTTCCCCTCCAGGCTGTGGGAAGCATGAGTAATACTGGAGGTGATCGGATGAAATCTGTTTTCTATCCCTATCTTATTTTCTTGGTTGGGCCTGAAGGATTACTCATTCAAGGATGTTATATTGGTTATAATTCAACAATAAATATTTATCTATTGCTTACTATTCATTGTGCTACATGTTGGGACATGAAGATGTATAACATAGGATATGCTCCCCACCCTTTAAAAGTTCACTCTCCGGTGGGGAAGAAAGATCCAAAAACCTAAAATGATAATGTAATATAATATTTGCTACAATAGAAGCATATATACAAGCCATGGGAACATAGGGAGGGAGAAATCTATTACCTGAGGAAAAGTGTGTGTGCATGTGTATTTCGTGGAGGCACATAAAGGAAATTGAAGGAAATATGTGGAGTGGAAGTAACATTTGAGCTGGCTTTCAAAAACAAGACAAACCATGTGGAGAAGAATATTTAAGGTAGCAGAGAAGGAATAAGGACGTTTTAAATATGGATACACATCCACGCCATCACAGCACATTTGCATTGTTGGAGGTTTGTGGAGTGGTGCTGTTTGGACCAAATAATGGTTCTGTTGATGTTGGAATTTCAGCCTATGCTGAAGATATTTGAAAGTATACTCCTTTCCTGATGTATCCAAGATCATACCACCTAAGATCATCTACACAACCGGCTGGCTGTGACTGACAGATGCTGGAAGTAGCTTTGTGGCTTTTGGACAAAATAGGTTTGCACACACAATGGCAAAGCCATCATTCTGCTCAGGCAATTTAAAATATCCAAACTAATAACCAGCTAAAACAACCTGCTATTTGACACTGTGTAGATCAGGTACTCGGAGTCACTGAAGGTTCCACGTTTCCTCGCGGTTTTAGTATGAGGACCAGGGCTTCCACATCCCTCTCACCACACTGTCATCATGCCCTGATTCTGTTCACGTTCCCCACCTTCCCAAAGCTCTTATGTCAAGAGAGTAAAGGTGAACAGTCAGGGGAGGGGAGAGAAAAAACAGCTTTTAAGATGAGGGCAGTTTAATTAAATACTGAAAGAAATTCTGGAGGGCCACTTGCAAGACTGGATAGATTCAGAGGTGAACTCCTTTTCTTTGGAAGCAAATCTGCTCCTCCTCCATTTCCTATCCCCTGCCACTCGTCTGGCTGGCCTCCACCCTGGTGACCTTGGGGATGTCCTTCACTTTGTCTCCCTTAACCTCACAGGCCACATCTACTTAAGTAATTAGTCTTGTTTATTTTACTTCAAAATGCACCCCAAATCTTATCTATTTTCTGACCCCATTATTGGCTTATTTAAGCCTCTCATCTTCTTCTTCTTATTATTATTTATCTTATTTAGTTTTGCCACAGCCCTCTAAGTGCTGTCCCTGCTCCCGTAAAACCCTCAGCATCCCTTCCAGAGTTATGATAGAATAAAATTGTGATCTAGTAAAGTCATAGAGTTATGATCCAGTAAAGTCTAGCAAGCCATTCCGATATAGCATCAAGTTCACACGTCCTCTCACAGCATACATGGATGATAAGCTCCCTGAGCTGGGGCATGTGACTATCTTGTTCATCTGGGGTAGAGCACACATGGTAGGCCATCTCTAAATATTTTCTGAATCAGACCAGGTGCCGTGGCTCACGCCTGTAATCCCAGCACGTTGGGAGGCTGAGGCAGGCGGAACACCTGAGGTCAGGAGTTGAAGACCAGACTGACCAACATGGAGAAACCCTGTCTCTACTAAAAATACAAAATTAGCCGGGCATGGTGGTACATGCCTATAATCCCAGCTACTCAGGAGGCTGAGGCAGGAGAATTGATTGAACCCCAGAGGCAGAGGTTGCGGTGAGCCGAGATCACACCATTGTACTCCAGCCTGGGCGACAGAGCAAGAGTCCATCTCCAAAAACAAAAAAATATTTTCTGAATGAATGGATGTGTATAAAGTCTAGCAAACTAGTCAGAATATACCTTATTAGAATCTCCCCCACTCCCTACTCTATCTGTACCCTAAACTCTAGCCATTCCCAATTTCTCACCTTTCTCTGAACATGCTATGTCCTTCCATGGTCCCATGTCTTCCCTCTGACTAATTTCCTTTCATTTCTTCTCCATCTAGAAAAATGGTACTGATTCTTAAAGGTAGAGCACAAATCCCTCAATAGAATAAAATGGTAAGGCTGCTGTACTCACACTACCCTGTGGCTCTCTGTCATGGACAGCTTTCCCTTCTATTTTAAGAAAAATCTTTAAAGGTTTGCCACCCATGCCTTCTGTTACTCAGTCCTTTCTATTTCATGTTGTCTGAATATTTTTTGAAAGTGAGGAGTTTTAAAAAGCTGTTTACCTACAAATTCTAGAGGAGACAAAAAACCCAGCAGAGGAAAGTATGGAGAAAATAATTATACCAAAGCCAATCATCATGTGTCTATATAGGTTCTGGAGCTGAGCAAATGTGAGCAAACCACTCAAAAAACCCGTCTGTATTAATTACTGTGGGAGACACATTTGCAATGCGAAAGCCTAAATAAGAATGAGTGGAGGGTGCAGGCCCTCTTCCCCAGTATGCCGTTACCATCCATTTCACTCTTCTATTTTCTGTGAGAAAGTTTACTGTTAACACTCCTAAATCTGGGTTATCATCAATTTTCACCTACTTTCCTCTCATTTTTTTCTTTCTCAAATATTTGAAACAGAGCAGTCAACTGTCAATGATGAAAAATAAATACTGAATGCCAGATTAGGAGTTATAAGGAACAAATAACACTTATAGAAGGTAAAACCACCTCCACTAATGCCAAACCTATTGTAGATAATAGAAAATATGAGACAAGATATATTGCCGTGGGCATTAGAGGAACATTAAGATTTTAAAAGATTCATAAATGTACAGTTAACTATAAGACAATGATGAACTCAGCTGGCTGGGCAGATATGAGCAAACTTTATGAGCTAAGCTTTACTGAAAGAGGGCAGTGACTCTGCCTAATATATTTCTATTCGGTCAATACATGATAGTCAAAGAAAAAACAAAAGAAAAGAGACAACGATTTTGTGTCTCTGGAGTTAATGTGTATTCAGGAATTATTTAGAAGGCTTAAGAGTGCTATGGCTATGTCTCTACTTGAGT
Source organism: Pongo abelii (assembly GCF_028885655.2). NCBI lineage: Eukaryota > Metazoa > Chordata > Mammalia > Primates > Hominidae > Pongo > Pongo abelii. Next base: position 56,472,974 of record NC_071995.2, read on the forward strand.
AACTTTTTCTATAACTTGCTGCTTTCTGTCTGTGGCACCTGTAGTTTTCTTTGCAGCTGTGCTTAGTGCCAGGTAAGGCTATGTCTCAGAGAGTAAGACACTAGGAGGCAGGGACCACTGGAAGAAGAAAGTAAATACAACACATTATGATTTAATAGAATGCTTCACACACTGTACTAGGCCAAACCCTGTACTAGGCAGGCATCAGGAGTAAGCAAAAGAAAGAAAGAAAAAAAATGTGCACAATCTTGTTTAAAAGATAAGAATGACATAGTTGAAATATTTGTAAGTTAAAATGAACATTGTGTGTGTGTATATATATATATATATATATACACTTGAGATGCTACATTATAAGTGTAGCCGGAATATAGATAAGGGAGATGTTAGTGCTAGCTGGAAGGGTAGAATAAAAACATCAGGAAAGAAGTGAAGATAGGAGTAGATAGAAAAAAAGAAAAATGTAGAATTGCACAGAAAATGAAAAATCAATTAAATAAGCCTTAATGTAGAAGGAATAGACGAGTAAAGGAAAGGAAAAAAAAACTGAGTTGACAAAGAAAGAACAATTTTTAATCTTGGAGAAACAATGTCAGATAATTATTCTAATGCAGAGTTTATTTAGAATTCATTGTGCTTTTAACTTATGCTTGAGCTTTGTAAACAAAAAAATTAAAAGTACTATCATTTATATTTTCCCGTGAAACTAACACACAACTGAAAAAAAAGGAGTAAGGTTAAAGTGGGTTTCAAAATGCTTTTGAAGTTTCCACTATTGTGGTAGAGAAATCTGTTCACCAAATATTGAACAACAATTTAACAATTTTGTCACTTGTGCTCAGTGTGATGTTCATATGAGGAAAATATTTTAAAATATTAAAATTGTGTTATTCCTATAGATACACACATAAATATTTTGACTTTAAAAATACATGGCCAATAAATTATGAATTATAACATACTGTAAGCGAACAAAAATTCATGGACAAAAATTTCATGATAATGGCAATATAAATTTTACATGTCTGAGCTGTCTATTGCTATCTAACAAATTACCCCCAAACGCAGCAGCTGAAAAAAATATTTATTGTCTCACAGTGTTTTGTGGATCAGGAATGTGTGAGAGACTTAGTTAGAAGGTTCTGATTCAGGGTCTTTCCTGTTATAGTCAGCTGTCGTGAAAATCTCAGCAGAGACTGCAGTCATCTGAAGGTCTGACTGAGGCTGGAAGATCTGCTTCCAAGATGGTGTATTCTCACTTGGCTGTCGGCAGGAGGCCTTAGCTCCTTGCTGGATGTTGAGTTTTGCTCACCACATGACCTCTCCATAGGGCTGCTTGAGTATTCTCATGATAAAGTAGCTGGCTTCTCTCAGAGAGACACATCCAAGGAAAAAGAAGACAGAAAGGATGCTATCCTTTATAACCCAATCTCAGACATTGTACGTCATCATTTCTGACACATACTATTTGTAGGAAGTGAGTCACTAAGTCTAGCCCACACTCAAGGGATGGGGGAATTAAGATCTACCTCTTAAAGGGAGAAGTAATGAAGAATTTATTGTTGGTATATTTTAAAACCACCACCCACACTATCTTAAATATATATCTATTTGTATGAATTTACTCAAGAAATAAGTGACAAGCTTCTTATTTCCATGTGCATTAAACATTCATGGGGGTAGTAGAAGAAATGCATTTCTACATTCGCATGATTCAAACAGACTTTAGTCTTTCACATCCTGTAGACTACAAATTACAATACCACTGAGTTTCACCATACATTGAGTTAGGTGATTTAAATGTTTAAATAAACTCTGAACTTAGACTTATGATTAATCATGTTATTTATATTTGTGAGTTTTGCTCTTGTAATTTAGAGAATAAGAAATAATAATTTAAATATCTGGTTGAAGACATTGAATAGAGCCAGTCATTATTATCGAGGATTTTGTTAAATGCAAATTGACTTCACCATTGAACCAGTAACCTTTTAATAGATAAACAAAAGCACATCTGCTTATTTTATGCTTTAATAATAATAATGGCATTTTGTGAATATTTGAATTGCTTTTAACCTTTAAGTGTAAAAATCAGTCCCTAACAGGTATGTAAACTAGTAGAATACTATCCCCAACTTGGGTGATGTGTTGGCTAATTGTCAACTCGACTAAGCCACAAAGTGTCCAGATACTTGGTTAACCATAATTTGAGTGTGCCTGTGAGGGTGATTCTGGATGATATTTACATTAAAATTGATAGACTGAGTAAAGCAGATTGCCCTGCCTGATGTGGGTGGGGCCTCATCTAATCAGTTGAAGTTCTGAATAAAATAAAAAGGCTGACCTCCCTCAAGAAAGAGAATTCCTTCTTCCTGACTACCTTCGAACTGGGACATTACATTTCTTCCCTGCCTTTAGACTTGAACTGAACATAGGCTCTTCCTGGGACTTGAGCCTTCTGGCCTTTGAATTGGAACCCACTATCAGGTCTCCCGGGTCTCCAGCTTGCTGATTCTTTCACACTGTAGATCTTGGGAATTCTCAGACTCCATGATAGTAATTCCTTGTGACAAACCAATGTCTTTCTCTCTCCCACCCTTGAATTGTTTCTGTTTCTCTGGAGAACCCAGAATAACACAGCGATTATATATATATATATATTTATTTATTTTTTTAAAGTTCTGTCTTAGTTAAGCCCATGCTTGGTCTCAAGACATTTATGGTTTAGTTCTTGCTCTAACTCAGACAAGTAGGTGACTCCATGCCTGTCTCTTCATGGTATGGAATTGAATGCTTGTGTCCCTGCAAAATTCATATGTTGAAGTCTAACTCCCATTGTGATAGTGTTTGGAGATGTGGACTTTGTGAGGTGATTTGGTCATGAGAGTGGAGCCTTCAGAAATGGGATTAGTCCTCTTATAAGAGGAAGCACAGGAGAGCTTGCTTCTTTTCTGGTCACTGCCACATGAACACACATAAGAAGATGACCATCTCAAAACCAGGAGACCAGACACCAAATCTGCTGGTGATATGGTTTGGCTGTGTCCCCACCCAAATCTCATCTTGAATTCCCATGTGTTGTGGGAGGGACTTGGTGGGAGGTAATTGAATCATGGGGGCACATCTTTCCTGTGCTGTTCTCATGACAGTGAATAAGTCTTACAAGATCTGATGGTTTTAAAAAGGGGAGTTTCCCTGCACAAGCTCTCTTCTCTTGTCTGCCACCACATGAGATGTGCCTTTCACCTTCTGCCGTGATTGTGAGGCCTCCCCAGCCACATGGAACTGTAAGTCCATTAAACCTCTTTCTTTTGTAAATTTGCCCAGTCTCAGGCATGTCTTTATCAGCAGCGTGAAAATGGACTAATATAGTTGGTATCTAGATCTTGAACTGCCATCTCCAGAATTGTGAGAAATAAATTTCTATTGTTTAAGTCATCTGGTCTATGGCATTCTGCTGTAGCAGCTAGAACTGACTAAGACAATTCACTTTCTAACAAATAAAAGATGTGGATTAGATGATCTCTAAGTTTCCTTCCAGATCTGAAATCCAACATGCCATGACTCTCAAAAGACATCCTCCTCAATCTGACTCTTACTTTTCAGTATCACCCAAGTAAAGATGACCTCAGCATGAAGATCTGTTGTTCTGCATTTGGTGCATATTCAAAAGACCAATGAAAGAGGAATTATCAAAGAAGTGAGAAGGATATTTATGGTCTTTGAATTAGTATGTGTGACAGCTTTATGAAAGGATAAACCTCAGAGTGCCCAGTTTCTCTCATTTATGCTCAGGGGATTTGTTCTTTTAAGTCCTATTAAGTAGGTAAATCCTCTGTGTATCTGAGAGAGCACAGACTAACAAACATCAATTTACTTGCTACTGTTTGCATGCTATATTCTTGGTAGATGCTTACCTAATTCTTCTAGAAAATGTATCCACTGAAGCTCAAATTTAAATGCCATCTTTAATTTGTTTGGTTTAAATAAACTGCACACAACAGCTTCTTCAGAGGATAGATTGCTAGGATATGAATATGAGCTTGAAGAATATCTCTGGTATGGCTAAAAAATATAAGCTGCAGCTCTTTATTCAGTGAACTATATTAGTTTATCACACTTCTACCAGACTTATGTGTATATGAAGAGAAGATTTACAGACAACCAAAATGGAATTAAGATCAACCCCACATTTAGAGATGCACAGCACATGGAATTTGAGGTCATGGAGAACTGGCTTTAAATCTCAGCTTTATTAGGAGCTTGGGCTCAATACTTAATCTCTCTTCAAGCCTCAGTTTCCTCAGCTGTGAAAAAGAAGAGGAAAGTCGGGACAATAAGAGCTACCTCATAGATGAGAGGGCATAGGAATTCCTTAATAAATGGTAGCTGTTATGATTACAAATCAACATTTGGAAGGAGAATAAATCCTCCCCATATAGTCTTGAGAGTTAAATGAAAAATTATCTCTATCCTATAGTTTTATCACCTTTATTTCTTCTATTAATTTCAAGAGGTATTTCTTATGCAAAAATATAGCTGTGCGTGTTGCACATTTTTATTCACAGTTGCTAGGGATACACAGTCTTTTGATTTGAGCTGGGGATATCTGTTGAAAGTGAAATATTCACATGTGGCCGGAGAAGGGCAAATGAGGCTGCATCCCTCCCTTTTCTCTCAAGGGAAGCCCAGGAATTTCCTAGGAAGAGTCATTAACAGGGCCCAGGAAGACCTCTCAGGTAGGACATTATTATCTACGCATACATCCAATCTCCTAGGACCTAAGCCATTGGGATGCTTTGCAAAGTTGAGATCCTCCATCATGCTGCAAACCTTGCCTTGGAGACAACAGACATTATTCTCTATTATTTTATGTGCACTTTTGCTATTTTCATGCAGTTCCACATCTATATATAATGTTTTAGAAGTAATGAGCATGTCCCATTTCATGGGTGTTCTTGATTCAAAATCATTTAATTTAAGAACACTTAATACTAGAACTAAAGCCATAACTTCATTTTATAACTTCTAGGCATTGTAAATTTCAATTTTCTTTAAGCTCTAAACTAATCTTCTATTGTTTGTTGAAATATTACATATACCAGTTTATCGGTACTTGGAAGACTTAATTTCCCTGAGAATCCATCTCTGCAGGCTCCATTTCACACGGGCACTAGAGTAGGTTAAGACGCTGCTTGTCTAGCACTTATAGCGAGCAAGTATATTGAAAAGAAGCCCCGTTGTTCCTCACACCAACCTGACTGTGGCTGCCATATAAACCTACTGAGCCATATATTTTACTCATCTTAATAAGCGCATTATAAAATGGCACTGAATTTCTTCCTCTCAGAGACAAGGAATGCTCAGGGTATTAAGAACATCAAAAGCAGAAAAAGTTAAGTAGTTGCAACAGGTACAGATCTAAGGCAAAGAACTACATCTAGTCGTGGAATCTCAGATCAAATATGCCTGCTTTTTCCTTTCGCCCTTTGGGGTCGTTCCTCTGATAAATAATTCACAGACTGCAGTGCAAAGTAGTTTGCATACTGACAAGATTAAAAAGAATGCTTTGTCTGGGTTAAATTTACAATCTGAAACCTTCCTTTAAAATGTCAAGACGGTAATTAATTTAAGAAGTTTTGCCAAGCAGAGTCTCCGACCCTGTCAGAAAAATTTCATTTCCTGAGGGTGAAGGGGATGTTGCATTTATCTTTCTCAAATGCCTGTTTTGGTTTCCATTTTAAGACCATTTTCTCCCTTCCTAATATGCCTTTTATAGCCCTTTTCTTTTTAGGCAAAAATTAACCCAGTATTCTTTCTTGGTGGATTTTTTTTTTTTTTAAGATTATCTAACACAGTCTGCAAATTACCTGTGAGTGGGGACCAAAGCACAGGTCAGACCTTTTGACACAAACAGAAGAGCATTTTCCACAGAGAGCACTCTCCCCGGCCTGAACATTCAGACAAGCATTTTGAGTAGCAGCGGGAAATGCATAAATTCAACAGCATGAAAATTTGCTTTTAGCTTAGCAAAATGCCCTGCCCCACATATGCACAGTAGTATGCATTCTTAGGAATGAATGCTTTTGACAATCAGTGGGGTTTTTACAGCAATTTTTCAAGCCAAGTTTACTGGTGTAAATTGTTATTAGCAATTGTGTCCCCTAACTAATCCCTGGAGGCATCACAGAAGAGATTAAACAATGCATTGCTGTTTGGAAACCTCATCCAAAAGCCCTGTATCATGTATGCGTGCACACACATACACACAGCAGAAAAAAAAAGCTGTTAATCGGCCCACTAGAAGTACATTTCAGTTCCTCTTAAAAATAGAGTTTGCCGGAGTAGCAGGGCTAAATAGATGTCATCTCATTGATACTAACCAGGAAGAAATAATTTCATCTCAAATTTACTTCAAGAAACAAAGGTCAACTGAAATGTGCCAAAATGCTAAATGTGAAGAAAAATAGTTCAAAATGTATGAAGTCTGAAATAAGAATCTCGTGGTTTTAAGGTAAATCTAAATCGAGATGTGTTTAGTAGAGATGCTTTAGGATGCTTAGCTGTCCTCCCTAGGTACCAACTCTTGACCCTGGTGAATGACGTGTTTGTGTTGCTACAATTCAGTTTCCTGGGATTTTCCTTCTACATCTTGTGTCGTTTTGGTGGGGTCAGGATGTGTGATATCAGTTTGAGAGCTGTGTTCTCTGAGGCTTTAGAAAAATAGTCACTAGACTTTGTCACTTTGCAAATCTCTCACTCACCACCATCACACCTTGGGAAACGGCACGTGTTGGGTTTATTTTGCATGGAGTCTATACTACTAATATGTTAATACTCAACATTAGTCTCTAATCCTTTTTGATGGAGTATTTAATTGTTCTTCTTTTTAGAAAATATTGTAGTTGCTTTCAAATATTTTGGGAAGTTGTGGTAGTACAAACTAAAAATAAATATTTTCTAGTGTGTTGGTAAAAAGGCAAACACATAGCTAAAAAAGCAATTTAAGAAAACCTATATTTCTGATTAAAGACGATTTTTAAAAATTTCATGTAATTCTTCTAGTCTTTTCAAAGCAAAAGGTGAACAACTTCCTCAGAAACTGATTTTGGAGGAATGTTTAATTTGAAGGTGATAATATTTGAATGTAGAAGGAAGTATGTGTTGGGGAGAGGTGTAAGTTTGTTCCACAGGACACCATTAGGGAGTTGTCATGTGTTTTAATTTTCAAGCAAGAGTAGGCTGCACTTGCTCTAGTCAAAAGCATCCAGAATAGCCTTGGTTGGTATCCTTGGGTTTCAGCAAGACTGGCATTCCCTGTGTGTTAATGGAAACCATCAGGTGCTGTGCTGAAACCATCATTGAAGGACACAGAATAAAGGCTTCACTATATATTAATACTATGATTTCCCCTACCCTTCTCACTTCTAGGACTTCTCATTCATTACAATTTCCCCATCATCCTGCAGTGAGAGAAAAACTCAATCAGCAACCCACTGAAGAGCATAATGATTGATCTCAGCCAAATTTCTGCTTCAGTATACAAAAATATATATAATTATCACTTTAGACTAACTAGCTATTGAATAATTTTGTAGGAAATAATTGATGGGAGGCACATGAGAGTTAGCAGAAGCAAGAAGAAAAATTAAATGCATAGAGAATATCCAGGCCCTAAGAAAATTTATCAATAAGCTTTGAGTTGCCTACAGAATATTTGAATGAGAAAAATCATAGTCATAATAGAAAAAAATTAAAATACTCTGTTTCAGACATGCTCAGTTTGTGGGAGTCTGTATAGATGAATGGTGGGAGCTACCAGCTAACACTGGAAGCAGGGAAGGTGATTTGATTTCCTACTGTGTGGCTTTATAGCCAGGCTTAATTCATTAGTAAAGAATTTAGTTGATACTTGTAATTGCGTCTAATTGTTGCTGTACCAAATTACCCACAATTTAGTGGCTTAAATTAACATAAGTTTATTTTATAGTTCTGGAAGTCAGAAATCTGAAATGGGTCTCAGTGGACTAAAATCAAGGTGCTGGAAGGGCTGCATCCCTTTCTGGAGGTTTTACGGAATAACTTGTTTTCTTGCTTTTTCCAACCTCTAAAGGCTGCTTGCATTCATTGACTGTGGTCCCCTTCCATCTTTAAAGCCAGCCGTCAAGATTTTTCACATTGCATCACTCTGACTCTGACTCTTCGGCCTCTGTCTTCACCATTTAAGGACCCTTGAGACTGCATTAAGTTTCCCTGGATAATTCAGGTTAATGTTACCGTCTTATGGTCAGCTAATCAGCAACCTGAGTTTCATCTGCTACTTTAATTCCCCTTTGCCATGTAACATGATTTGTTCACAGGCTCTAGGGATTAAGATGTAGAAATCTTTGGAGGACCAATTATTTTGCCTACCATAGTACTTAAAAAATATTTCTTGAATGAATGTCTGATTAATTAACTATGAAAAGAAGAATAAATTTTGAGAGGGAAGAGGTGGTGAACAGTATCAAATTATCTTGAAGTCAAGAAGGATGAAGACTGAGAAATATACTTGGACTTTATAACTTGGAGGACACTAGCAGTTTTTGAAAAGAGTCAGCATCTTGGGGGCTCTGAAAATCAGATTTCAGGAGATTGTTTACTGAGCTGGGCTCACAAAATGAAGACAGGGATTTAAATTGTGTTTTGAACTAAGAATAAGAAGAGCTCCAGACAAAAAGACTCAGGAGGATAGCAGAATTCCTTAGATAATATAATTACACTTATGGATCAAGGGAAAGAAGCCAATATATAGAGATGTATATTCCACCTATCTCTTGAATATTTTTAATTGATAGTTTGATATATTGAGAGAAGTAAGAGGGGTTAGAACCAATATTTAAGAGGAAAACCATGCCTGTGGATAAAAGGGAAGCAGGACAATTCTTTCTCTGATACAAGAGGAAGAAAGGATTATGAAGGACTAAGGACAAATAGAAAGGAGAGAAAGATTTGAGAGCATTTAAATTAGATTATATCTATGTTATTAGTAAGTAACAGACATAGGTTCCTAAAGTCAGTGTGGAAGCTTGGGACATGGGGGGAACAGAAGAGGTTTAAAGTAGATTCTGGAGGGTGGAAGGGATAATCCTCCATGGAGATTTGAAATACTTGACCAGCAGCACAGGTGCCAAAGTGAGAGAGAGTTCCGTTAAAGTGATCCTTCCATATTTGTAATTTTCCCAACAATACTCAGCCATTTATGAGGTGAATCAGAGAAAGCAGAAAGTGGGGTTTCCTAGGGTGGGAAAGACACAGCTTTGTGGTAGAGAAAGAAGGTGAGGGCACATAGCCTACTCCTGAGGGCATTGCATGAGTGGCTGATCATGCCCACCCAGTTTGGGTGTAGAAGGAAGTGATCCAGGATGGGGGTAATGAACTGAGAGGACATAGGGACTTGAAAGTGATCATAATGAAATCCTGGCTCAGGAGGAGTGAATACGTGAGATGACAAGTGAAGAATGACAAGCAGGTGTGGAGGCAGAAAGTGCCAAGGTGTGGCTAGGCTTGCGGGGGTGGGGGCTACTATATAATGGAGATGACAGTAATCTGAGTATCCAAGCCCAGTGAATTGTGGTATTAGAGTACTGGAAGATCATTACACAAACGTCAAAGAAGGATAAGACTATAAAGACAATGTTAAAAATTTGTTGAGGAAGGAAAAGGCCTATAGAAAATGGAAAACTGGATAGCAGTCGATGGCATGGACTTTTACAAAAGAGATATAATGGAAAGATAGCTATCAAAAAATAGTCTGGAAGTGATTGTGGGGGACAAAAAGGTATCAGCCCCTTTCTCATCCCAGAGAGTTTTAAATAAATAACATTCATCTAACAAATATTTAAGCAGCCAATATATAACAGACACTGGATTAGGGAGTGAACTTATAATGAACAGACAATCCTTATGTGCTTCACAATCTAGTGGGAAAAACAGACAATAAATTCAAATATATATAATTATAAATCATGGTAAGATCTATGAGGAAAACAAGCATAATACTCAAAACAAGCATTATTTGGTTACATTTGTACTCTGATATCAGGAGTAAGGAACACTGACTCAGACTGAACAAAAATTTAAAAACGTAAACATAAGATCATTTTCTCTTTTTCTTTAAACTCTTCTTCTGTTACTCTTGGACAAACTCCAGACTCCTTAGCAAGGTCTAAAATGATTCTGAGACTGGTAGAATTGTCCCATAGAATTCATGTTTATTGTTTTTTGAATAAACATAGAAATTGACCATCCTGATCTAAAGCTAGAAATTTACGTTTGTCTTATCTGAGTTCCTTTCTCAAGAAACTGACCCTCAGGCCTCCAAGACAGTATTAAGTAATTGAAACTCACAAGATCAATGCATCTAGACAGTGAAACACCAGACTCTTTATTTGTCATGATTGCCTCTTTACCCCTCCCTAATTCCTGTTTTCCCTACGTGTAGCTACATTCCTTCCCAGCTATGAACTCCCAATTTTAGTTGGTTGAGGAGATGTACTTGAGACTGATCTTCCATCTTCTCTGCTGATATCACCCCATTAAAGCTTTTCTTTCCTGGCAATACTTGTTGTCTCAGTGATTGGCTTTCTGTGCAGTGAGCAATGGGATACAGATGGAACTCCTGGTGTTTTGGTAACAAGTCTTTACACTTCTCCAAACTTGTTTTTCCATCACCCCCCTCCCGACTTCAACCTGCTTTCTTTTTGCTCCTCAACGATTTCAATCTCTTTCCCACTGCGGGGCCTGAACATTGGACCTCCTCCAACCCTCATGAACTCACACCTTTGCCTTCTCTTAGCCTCCTCTCTTCTTTTCAGAGAGGCCCCCATGATTTCTCTCACTATCTTATCTTTGATTTTTCTGTCTGACTTTCTGAATCTCATTCATTTGTGAGAATTGTCACTTCAGCCTTTTAAATATACCCTCTCAAATCTATGTCTCCTTTGCTATCTTTACCACTATGATATATCACTTTAACCCATCACCATTTCTCATCTGTAACAATGATTTCCAGTATTATCATAAAAGACTGGTGGAAGGTCAGCTGTCCTTTTTAAAGGAAAAATTTAGAACAGAGATCTACCAACTTGTGCTCAGACAGGGGCAGACCTGTCCTTAACTCTCACCTCCCCAGCAGAGAGAGAGAACAGGGATTACAGAATACATATGCACCATAGGGATAGTTAAATTTGTTAGGTTTTAGCATACTTAATTGTCTAGTTGCTGTGGTTCGAATGTGTCCTCCCCAAGAAAGCATGTTTTGAAAACTTAATCCACAAAGCAACAGTGTTGGGAGGTAGGGTAGGGCCTGATGAGAGGTGATTAGGCCATGAGGACAGAGTGAATGGATTAATGCTGATATAATGGGAGTAGGTTCCTTATCCTGGAAATGAGTTTGTTATAAAAGGGGGAGTTCAGCTCTCTTTTATACTCTGTCACACAGACACACAGACACAGACACACACACACACACACACACACCCTCTTGCCTTTCTCCCTTCCACCATGGGATGATGCAGCAAGAAGACTCTCATTGGATTCTGGTCCCTCCATCTTGGTCTTTGTAGTCTCTACAACTGTGAGAAATCAATTTCTATTCTTTATAAATTATCCATTTCTATTCTTTATAAATTATCCAGTCTCAGGTATTCTCTTATAACAGCACAAATGGACCAAGATACCAGTGGAGAGATTGTTCTAGGACTTTTGTTTCAAATATTCTTGGATTCAAAACGTAGCTTTGCCATATATAAATTATGTGGACTTTGACTAGTGGTTTAGATTCCTGGTGTCTCATTGTTCTCATAAAGTGGGAACAATGCCTGTTTTGAAATGCTGTTATGAGGATAGTGTAAGTGCCAAACAGAGTGCCTGGTTTATTCTTGATGCTCAATTAATGCTAATTCCTTCTATTTTGTTTTTCCCAGATCTTGCCTAGGAGACAGGGAAGTAAGTCTCTGGGATTGATCCCAGGCATATTAAACCATGACAGTCACTGGCCCAAGGACTGCCCTGTGCAGTAATTCCAAATCCAATCCACACACCCTATAAAAGATGGGGAAACTGTGTTTGGTAGTTCTCAAAAATTGAAGAACATTACACATGTGGTTACTTGTTTATACTATTGCATCATTTTTATTTCCACATTTCAAAAAATTGTATTATTTCAGAGCTGGAAGAACCTCTACAGGTAATTTTGTGGTACAGTGAAAAAAACACTGCTTAGAAACTGGGATAAGGATTCTAGTCCCAGATTTGCAGCAAACTAGCCATGTGACTCCTGGTATCTGCCCTACCTACTCCATTAAGTTGTTATTCCTTTGGCAGGATGAATCAAGGCTCCCATGGGGAAGCATGAGGGGAATAGGTGGTTATTATAATGACCAACTGTTAGTTTTGTTTGGTTTAATGTTTTCAGATCTGCTCTTTTGTTTTTTTAATAGTGAGGGCATATTTAAGTGTGAGAGATGAGGAGGTAAGTCTGGAGAAGCCAAGGGGTTTGAGGAAGAAAGATAGTGTGTTATGGGGGGCCACGTGATATAACCACTTCCCTTGGTCTTCTCAAGAAACTTCAATGAAGCTACATACCCTACAATAATTTTGGAAATTGATTTGTTTACTTTTAGATGTCAAGATATGTAAAGTTGGCTTCCAGGATAGTTTCCAGTAAATTCAGGGCTGTTCCTAGGAAATGATATAGTAAATAGGTAACTGGAATGGCAAATTAAATAGTGTATATGAAAGCACTTTAAAAGAGTATGTGGCAATGAGCTGTGTATTGTTATTCTTTGCTTCAACACTTTGACTTTGCAGATGAAAAATCTGAAGCCTAGAAAGTTCATGTGATTTGGATAATGGGATCTAACTTACTTTATGGAGATTTTATGAAGGCTAAATGATATGTAAAGAACTTAGGCCCTGGTAGATAATACATACTCAACAAATGTTACCAATTATTATTATTGTTGCAATTCTGCTTCTGCTGTTGATGCTGCTGGTGGCGGTTGAAGACCTATGTGGGAATGCTGTCTCTACTACACCTTCCTTTTCCAATTGCCATGTAATTTTCACTTTAAGAGCAGTTGTTGACTTCATTGTATCACAAGTTCTGAAAAGGTAAATTTGATAGAATACAGTATGGAAAAATAGGTTTGAAGCAAGATGATGCAATTTTTAAAAAGAAGAAAGAAACACTTTGATTTAATGAAAGTTATTATCTCGACAACAGTGAGAATTGTCATTTAGAATTTGCAAATGAGATATTCATTTGAATATTCATCAAACTCTGTTACTTTTACTGTCCAAACTATTCCAGACCCTAAATTAGGCATACAGTTAGAAATTGGTCAGTGTTTGTTCATGTTCATTCATTCTTCATTTGGAAAATCTTTATTGATTATTTTTTATGTGACAGGCACAGTGCTAGCTAACATCATTTGAGTACTTCTTTTGTTTAGAACTATGTTATGAGATAATGGAGAAGGAAGCCTCCCAGAAGAGAAGACACAGTGTTGTTTACAAAGCATACATATGAAAGACCATGCAAACAACAATAAAAATCCTCTTAATAAGAGAAAAGTGAGAGATATTGGAATGAAACAGAGTCCAGGACTATTTAGAATTGTCTATAGTTAATCCCCAAAGTCTTCCAGGAGGAGGACTCTGTATAAGGGTATTTTGCAGGGGCAATAAGTGTGAAACAGGGAAGGTGGGACTTTCAGGACAGGGTACTGAAAGGCATGGTAGACTATCAGCTGTATGTCCACTAGTTTTCTTTGTTTCCTGAACTACAGGGATTTTTGTCTTATATCCCTGGCCTCAGAAACATATCAGCCATTTTTCCACATTTCCACCTTTTTCCTAATATCTATGTGTCTAGGACAAACCTCCCCAAGGCCTACTAAAGAGAAACTCCCTGCTGCCTTCAACTTTAGCTAGCGCTAACACACTATTCATGAACCATTCAGGGCCTTAAGGGAATGTTACTTCTGAGGCTAGCTCCCTTGGAACTGGGCCCTGATCACTGTCATTTCATTTGCCCTACTCTGTGAATCATTCAAATCATAAATGGTGGGCTCTTTGGCCTCTGTATTAGTCAGGATTTTACAGAGAAATAGAACCAATAATATTTATTCACTTATCTTAAGCTATTGACTCACACAATTTTGGAGGCTGAGAAGACCCATGATCTGCCCTCTGCAAGCTGAAGACCCAGGAATCTCTCTCTCCAGAGAGCTGGAGAACCAATGGTGTAATCCCAGTCTGAGTCTGAAAGCCTGAGAATAAGGACAGGAGATTGATGTCCCAGCTCAAACAGTCAGACAGAGAAAAGAAATTCTCCATTCCTCTACTTTTTTGTTGTATTTAGCTCTCAATCATTGGGATGCCCAAATTGGAGAGAGCAATCCTCTTTACTCTATCTGCAGATTCAGATGCTTATCTCTTCCAGAAACACCCCTGCAGACACATCCCCAAATAATATTTAACCAGATATCTGGGCATCTTCACTGGGATCCAGTGAAGTTGATATAAACAATTAACTGTCACAGCTACATGGGGTAAAAATATCCACATAGAATCTGTATTCAAGTAGGCCTATATAAAATACTAGAATTCCAGAGGATAATTGTTATTATATCAGGATCTTAGCGTTCACAGTCTTTCTCACATCTTTTTACCTAATACAACAACACAGTGTGTAGGTGTTGATTTCATAATCTAGATGAGGAATTTGAAATTTAGAAAGTTAAGTGATTTACCCAGAATAGCATGGATAGAAAATGATGGAGCCAGAACCTGAAACCCCTCATCGTGACTCACCATACCAGATGGCCAAATTGGATCTTTTTGAAAATGTATTTTTATTGAAATATAAACTATATTAAAACTCATATCTCAAGTGCACACTTTGATAAATGTTCACATATGAAAAAACCCATGCAAGCACCACTTAAATAAAGGTATAAGGGTTCCCTTATATGCGTTCTCAATACCCCCTTCCCCTCAAAGGGGACCACCACTTTCTGAATTCTCCTACCACAGGTTAGAGTTGCCTATTCTTAAAGTGTGATGAATAGAATCATGCACTACAGACGTTTTGTGTCTGGCTTTGTTGTTGTTATTGTTCAATGGAAGATATTTGAGATTCATCCGTGTTAGTGAGCATAGCAATAGTTTTTTTCATTGTTGTACGGTATTTCATTATATAAACATTCCACCATTTATTTATTCATTCAATTAGATGGATCTTAGATGTTGATGGACATGTAGGTTGTTTTTAGGTTTGTCCTATTATGAACTAAATTATTACAGACATTGTTGCTCACTCATGTCTTTTAGTCAATAGATACACACGTCTCTGGGCATATATACCTGAGTGGTATTGTTGGGTCATAGGATAAGCATATTTTAGCTTTTGTAAATACTTCCAAGTAGTTTTCCAAAAAGGCTGTACTAATTTATATTCGTACTAAAGTACTGTATAGAAGATCCACTTACTTAATATCTCTGTGAACACTTGGTATTGCCAACATTTTTACCTTTAGATATTCTGGTGAGTGTGTAGTGGCAAACCAGATCTTGAGACAGACACTCAGTTTCATTTCACAGCACAGCCTGACACTACCTTTTTATTCTCACTCATTTTATCCACAGGAAAATTTCTCTTGGTCCTAGGCCTGGTTGAAGAGTGGGGGTTGGTGGTGGCAGGGCAGAGCTAGATCCTTTTGTCTGATTTGGCTGCAACCCCTGAGCTGGATTCTAGCTCCTATATTCGAATCTTTATTGTGTA
Source organism: Pongo abelii (assembly GCF_028885655.2). Classification (NCBI taxonomy): domain Eukaryota; kingdom Metazoa; phylum Chordata; class Mammalia; order Primates; family Hominidae; genus Pongo; species Pongo abelii. The sequence continues at coordinate 56,488,803 of NC_071995.2, forward strand.
AATTTGGCAATTCACTGGGAGAATACGGAGCTCTGTTTTCTCACTTATAAGATGGAAAGCTTGGAATAGCCAGTGTAAGTTCTTTCTAGACCTTTAGATCTGTGATTTCTCTCATACCACTTTTGTATATGCCTGTAAGGCATTTCGAAATCCTGGTTACATTTTGAAATAAGGACCTTCTAAATTCTTTGCCTTCTTTCTTCAGTTATAATGCTTAGTTATTTTCCCAAACCTACTAACATTTTCCTTATTTATTTATTTATTAATTTATTTATTTAGAGACGGAGTCTTGCTCTGTCACCCAGGCTGGTGTGCAGTGGCATCATCTCGGCTCCCTGCAACCTCTGCCTCCTGGGTTCAAGTGATTCTCCTGCCTCAGCCTCCTGAGTAGCTGGGATTACAGGCACGCACCACCATGCCTGGCTAATTTTTATATTTTTAGTAGAAAGGGGGTTTTACCATGTTGGCCAGGCTGGTCTTGAACTCCTGACCTCAGGTGATCCACCTACCTCGGCCTGCCAAAGTGCTGGGATTACAGGCATGAGCTACCGCACCTGGCCACATTTTCCTTATTTTTGATTCAACTCTGTCCTTTTTAAGTTATATAAGTTCTCCTTAAAACTTACTCTTTTCTTTCATATTTTTGATCCAAGTGTCTCACCTTTTCTCAACTATATCAGGCACTTTCTCCACAATGTTACTGAGCTCTTTTCTCATTGGTGACTGGTGTGTATACTGGTAACTCTAATGCCTTCTTTTAAGTATTGCTTCTATATGACATCCCTGCAACATTGGCACAATTCCGTCTTTTAGAGTCCACAAAAAGGTTGCTTTTCCTCCTTCTTTCCCTCCTGCTCTTCTTTCTTTCTGTTTTGTGTTAGTTTATTACAACAAACTAAACTAATGTCTTCCTAGTCCCTTTCCAAACTCTCTTTTGCATCTCAGAGTAAAGGCAGTAAAATTAAATCTTCTAGATTTTCTCTTTCTGCAGAGTTCTGAGCTAGATTCTGCCAAAGAGAAGCATGGCACTAGATTTGGAAGATAGAAGAAAGGTGAAGCCATTTTTTTCTGGTGGCAGCTGCAGGCAGACATGTGAGCAGTCAGCAGACGTGAGATTTACAGCAGCTTCTGTTAGAGCTCCTGCAAATCACCCGCTTTGGTGCTGCAGTCAAGGGAGATTATCAACAGGCGCTTCCTATGATTCCTGTTCATCCAAATTTCCTGTAGGCCAGCTGTGGTTTTTCTTTCACCTATGTACCCTAGCTGTTCAACTGGTTGTGTGAATCCCTAATTATTAACATTATACTGTATCTTGAAATAAAAAATTTCTGAATTCATCAGGTTAGGCTACTCTTACAATAAATCTCAGTGGCTTAACACAGTAAGTTCATTTTTTGACTATGCCTTACTCTAATGAAGGGGGTGGTGGTAAGAGTGGGGATGGAGATGAGGAACTGAAGCTGTTTGGGTCCCTGCCATATGCAGTATGGCTTCAGGTAGCCTTGGGGATTGGGATCCAGTTAAGACTCAACCAAAATGATTTCATGCTCAGGCCTAGGTTGGCACACACCATTTCCTCCCATATGCCACTAGCTAATTACAAGAGTCAGCCTGATGGCAAAAGGGGCTCCTTTTACCACAGTTCCTTTTGCTGTGTCCAAGCTTTAGATGTAGGTGTTCCTCCTAGCTCTGATATCAGTTCTCTTCTTTTTTCATTCTGCCCATTCACCTCAAAGAGTTCTTACCTATTCTCATTACTCCAGCTCCTGTCTCTGCTTCTGGTTTCCCCCCCACCTACAACGGCCTTTCATCTATTGTCCTGTTGAATGCCCTTTGGGTTAGTCCATTTTGCACTGCTCTAAAGGAATACTGGAAGCTGGGTAATTTATAAAGAAAATAAGTTTGTTTGGCTTATGGTTCTGCAGGCTGCACAAGAAGTGTGGCACCAGCATCTGCTTCTGGTGAGGGCTTTGGGAAGATTTCAATCATAGCAGAAGGTGAAGGGGGAGCTGGTGTGTCACATGAGAGAGAGAGCAACAGAGAGAGGGAAGGGATTCCAGGCTCTTTTTAATAATCTCCATGGTTTAGTAACATCCATGGCTAGCATTTAGTACATATTTGCAGAATGAATAGATTAAAAGTACTTAATGCTTTAAATAAAGAATTTGTGTCCATATTCTAAAATAACCATCTCGTGATTTTTTCTACTGTTTGCAAGATTGCTGTAGGTATTTTCTTTTTGTGCCGTTGGCTTTCATTAGTATAGGTCATCAACAAGATAAACATTCAATGCAGGTCCTCTTGACTCATAGATCTCCTGCCATATTCATATGCTCTCATTTAGATTTCATCCTCTCATTTTCTGTTCTCCTCTTTCTTCTACCAAAGGTCCCTCCATCATCTCCCCTCTCCTAGTATATCACCATCTTTATTGAGTCTGCAAGGTTGTGACAGCAAGAAGAGAGAAAGGAAGAGGGAGAAATTCATGGAGGAACACATATTTTTCCTCCATACATTGCAGTTCTTGAGCCCTCCTCTCCAACCCAGTCTGTAATTTTTAGCAGATTTTTATAAGCACTGGGTCTATTTGAACAAGCTATCACCAAGAAATATAGTTGTAGACACAAACAATGTCTAATTTGCCTAGGGGCTATTACCTTTTCTCTGAATTAATACTAAATCAATACCCTAGTAAGTTGTCAGGGGCATTGCATTGAAGTGATGTCTTTATAAACAAATAAACTAACATTTTATCCAGTTTTACTGAGTACTCTGGTTGGCAATAGGAGAGGGGGCATGCAAAGAGATAAGGGCAAGTTGTTGTTTGCAATAATTTATAATCTACATATGAATTTGAAGTGTTGATAATTTATGCTTATGAAAAAATTGATAGAACTTTGTTTACAAAATTCTAAAATTCTGCTTTGGGTCAATTCCAGATCAAATATTTTCTGTTCATCTTCATTACTTCTCAGGCTATAATTGCATCTCATCATTAGATGTTTTTTGTTCCTATGCTTATATTTGCACATCTATTCATTCATTCTACAAATATTTAATAGGCACCTACTATTTGTGGGTCATTATAGCTTTTAGGCACACAGCAAAAGACAAAGTCCTTGCCCTCAAAAGCCTTGTGTTTCAGTAAGAGAGAGGCAGTAGACAAACAAACATAATATAAGCAATAAGTGCTGCCAAGAAAAAATAAAGCGGGTTAAGGTGGTAAAAGGCCAGGGAGATTCTCTTTGAGAAGGTGACATTTGAGTAGACATGACTGAAGTAGAAATTAGTCATGAAGGAACCCAACAAATGGCATTCTAGGCAGATGGAGAGGCAAATACAAAGGACTTGGGCAGGAATGAACTTAATGGACCAGATAGAAGGCCTGTGTGGTGAGAACTGAGTTACATTCACTGACTTACATGTGCATAACTTTTTAGTTTATCTAATCTTTTCACACCCATTATATTATTTGCACTTCACAAGATAGTTATTATTGTATCCATTTTACAGATGAGGAACCTGAAGCTCAAAGCTTAACCAATGACTTTTCCAAAGAGATGGAACTTGGCTTTGAATCCTAATATCCAGACTCCACATCCAGTACTCTTTCCTTATTTCAGAAAGTGCTATTTTAAATGCTTTTATGGCTCTGGGCTGCCTTTAAAATACTAGAAATCCTGTAGGATCACTTGCATGGGAAAGAGGGCAGAGAAGGATCAGTAGCCATGATGATCTCTCATGCCTGAATCATAGATGAGATTTGGGGACTGGGTATAGGTCTCTGCCTCCTTACCAGAGTTTCCCTGGGTAGTAGGATAATCTCTAGGACAGTATCCTGTCAGAGGAAGAAGCTTCCAAAGGCCTAGGACAGATCGTCCAAGTAGGGTTAGGGAGCAGGTCTTCAACACTTGCATTGGCACTCTGTGTGCATCCAGCCTGGAAAGGAAGCTCAGTGAAAACATATTAATAGGGATGCAGACAGACCCTGATGCCCACATGTTGCTCAGAGGACTTTAGAGCAGAGTGAGTTCTTAGAAATAAATAGATTTGTACTCCCTCCCCACTTCTTTGTTAATTAATAAAGCCAAAAATGTAGGTGATAAGGTATAGATAGAAGCAGACCTGGCATGTGATTGGGTTCATTTCTTCATGAAGCATTTATTGAGCACCTAGCATCCTTTCATCAAGGAAGGTTGGGATCTAGAGGAAAACCAAACATATTAACAAATAATTATCACATAGTAAAACTGTCATGGAAGAGGCATCTATGGAACACTACAGAAGAAAAACAAAGAAGAAATTTGCCACCCACTCACCTCTTCTGTGGTGTCTTGTTGAGAGAGACTTCTACCCCTATTTCTGGTGAAGAAAGTACCCATTTGATGGAAATTTTCTCTCTTAGTCTTTCTCAGGTGACCTACTAGAAGTTGAATAATTTCTGGAGTCTTTTGGAGAGCCATTGATGTGTCATAAAAATGGCAAAAGCAAATTCATGGAATAGGGACTTACTGTGATAGAACACAGAAATGAGATATAGGTGGATAGTTAAAAGTTTCCACTTGGGTAATATTTAGGTATAAAACAGACACATATCTGTGCAGAGTGGTTGGGAAGCTGAGGGCTGGGCAGATAATTTTGAGATGTTTATTTCAGCTGTATGATTTGTATTATTGTCTGTGGTAAGTGGTTACCTCAGAAACACTGTACAGATTGTATTTCCTAAAGTCACACAGTTGAGAATCTATTAATCTTGAGCAAAACTTGATGCTTATTAAATAAACATTCTTTTCAATTTTGCATGATTCTTTCTAAATAACTTTCCCTACCATGGGATTCTCACACCAAACACCTCAGAGAGTGGAAATTCCAGCACTGTTGCTGTTTGTGGTCTAAATGCAGATGCACACACTGAACTCCTTGAAAACTTGCCTTCCTGCTGTGTATCCTCTCAGCTTCTCTCATATTTCACCTTCCCTTTCCTCTTCCAGCTTGACCCTCCATGGGGCCATCTGTGTGACTCCCTGGAATCTCCTGTGATAAGATGTGGGTTCTCTGTCAACAGCCTTTGGACTTGGTCTAGAACTTCTAAGCCAGGAGCTGCCCCCACAGTGAGAGGCAGACAGTCCAGCTAGATTCTTTTCACCCCTATCAGGTCAGACAGTTTCAAATCTTGCCATAACACCAAATTCACCCATGGGAACCCATAGAACAAAGGGAAATGAGGAAGGTAACTTTTACTATAAGACTGTTTGGAGTCTGCAGAAGTAGAATGAAGACTACAGTGGAACAGAGATCTCACAATAACTGAGCAGGCTTTCCTGACTGTGTCCTAACAACTGGCCACTATTTTGAGGTGAAAAATGGTCTCGAGCAGAGAGATGTCTCAGGTGACTATGTATACAGTTGATTCCCATTATTTGAGAAATTGGTATTTGTAAGTTTTCCTACTTGCGAAAATTTATTTATAACCCCAAGATCAACACTGTTAGTGCTTTCATGGCCATTCAAGGACATGTGCAGAGCAGGAAGAATTTGAATCATCTGAAGCACATGTTCCCAGCTGAGGTCAAGCAAGGCAATGCTCTGTCTTCTTGTTTTAGCTTTTATATTGTAAACAAGAGTCCTTTTCTCAGTCTATTGAGTGCCATTTTTTCACATTTGTGCTTACTTGTTGGTGATTTCAGTGTTTAAAATTGTCCCCAAGTGTAGTGCAGAAGTGTTGTCTATTGTTCCTCAGTAGAAGACTGTAATGTGCCTTACAGAGAAAATACATGTGTTAAATAAACTCCATTCAGGCATGAGTCATGGTGCTGGTGGCTGAGTTCAACGTTAATGAGTCAACACTATGTATTAAATAAGATGTATTTAAACAGAGACACACGTGAAACAAGGTTCACAAAAGCGTGACTAGAGGCTTGCAGGAACCTAACACTGTACTTCCCCTAGGAGCAATGGTTTAGTATTTGCTTATTCAGCATTTGTGGTGACTTTATAGAAAACAAGAATGAATAATGAGAATTGAGTTTTTGTTTTGTTTTGTTTTTTTAAAGCAGTCATTTGTAAATCTATTCATATCACATTAAGCACAGTCTGGAAAGAAAATGGTGGTATTTATACAATCTCTAATGAATACAATAAACAAATATAATTCTTCATAAGACAAAATAATTGTTTACAACTAATTAAAGCCTACTTACCTTCATTGAGATTTAATTTCTCTGTTTGCAAACAATATTACATTTCAAGGCAAAGAAACAAAGGAAGGCCACCTCTTAATCTGCCCCTGCATTTGTGGAGAACAAGGCTATTCCATTTACCGTAGAGCTTTGTGAAACATTCATAATTCATAGAAGGGGCCATCTGAAAGCATTTCCCAGAATTGTCACAAAATTCTGCCACCTCCTGCAGTGATGAAAACATACAGTCTTGTGAATATGATTAAGGTGCACTGGAATCTAAGAAAACCATCAATAGCCACTTCACTCTCTTCACGCTCTTGGAATGTAGTCTCTGGAAGAAAGTCGGTTCTGTCAGATGATTTCATGGTATTTTACTCAGTGTGGGATGTATTTTAGAAGCAGTATATCAAAACCTTGACCTTTATTTCATTTTTTTCTTTATTGTTGATTTAGAAGATTAAAGGCATTCCAAAATCTTTTTCTAAATGTCTTCTCATATATGCAACAAAAAGGATTCAGAAAGGATTTGACACACAATGTAGAAGCATAAATCAGCCAAGGGGAGGATATTTGCAAATTGCTCTCCTCGTTATAATTTCATCTCATTAGGGAAGAAGGGACAGGTGGGTGTGCTAGCAGTTACAGATCAGGAATTGCATTTTCTTTCTAGATTGGTGAGGGATCGTATGGTATGAAACCCCCTTAGAGAAAACTATGCAGGTTTTTATTACACATAAAAATCCTCCTCTGGTGGATTTTTGCAGTTTACAGAAAATGTGTAAACCGAAATTAGAAACTGCTTAGCTTTTACTTTTGACTGACTTCTTGGGTTTAGCGTAAAAAAAGAAAGTGAAGGGATTCATGGTACAATTTTTATTTCCTTGATGGATTAAGATGAACATATGGTCTAAAGTAAATTTGTAAAATATATGTATTTAGTCACTGATGTCTAGAATATTTGATAGACCAAGGATGAAGGCATGTGGTCTAGGAGCTGCAAGACCTAATGAGTAATATTTGTGGTCACATTTGTATAACTGTATTGCTAACAAAGCCTGCTTTCTAAATACAGATGTCTTATGTTCAACTCTGAGGTTTTCTGACAATGAACAGGGTAAGTATAATAATCTCAGAATATGCAAGAATATGACAATGAGTATTTGCAGTCATTTAATATATCGTTTCATCATTTTAATAGCCCTGTGGAGATATTAGTAAACAAGTATTTATTCAGTGCCTTCTTTAAACAATTTTATTTTTTTTATTGTGACAAAACATGCATAACGTTTTAACCATTTTAAAGTGTACAGTTCTGTGGCGTTAAGAGCACTCAAAATGTTGTGCAACCTTCACCATTATCCAGTTCTAGAACTGTTTCATCTTTCCAAATGGAAACTCAGAACACATTAAACAATAACTCCCCATTTCCCTCTCCTCCAAGACCCTGGTAACCTCTACGCTACTTTCTGTCTCTATGACTTTGCCCACTCTGGATGCCTCATATTAGTGGAATCATACAATATTTATCTCTTTGTAACTGACTTATTTCACTTGGCATGATGTTTCCAAGGTATATCCGTGTTGTAGCATGTATCAGAACTTCATTCCTTGTTAAAGCTGAATGAACAATTAAATTTTCCAGGATCCACTAGTGTTTCAGACACTATTCTAGACCTGAGTTTCTTACTGGGAAATCTTTCTATTTATATTTTTCCCCATGGTGTCCACACTCTGGGAACATGATCACTTTATCCTGACTCCTGGCTTCTAGACAGGACAATGTCTTTTTCTTTCTCAGGTCCAAATTCAGATGATTACTCTTTGAATAAGACTATAAATATGTAATTATTAATAATCTATACTAATCACTACAAAGTAGCATACCCAACAATGTTGTGAAATGCAATCATAGTGATGTCTTTAAACCAGTGCTTCCAAGGGGCATGTTTAATGGCATGGTGAAGGAAGTGCCACGGTACTGCATGCAGGAGACAGCTACTTTCAATTTATACCATCAGGTAGTGACTTTTTCTACTAAGTGCAATAAATCAAACTTCTCTCTCTTTCTAGGAAGAGATAGAGAGCAGCAAAGCAAACCGAAAAGATTATTCCCATGATTAAAAAAGCAGACAACCAATATTTCTCCAAGCATATTGGAAGGAGGAATCTCCATGGAATCCAAATAATAAAGACAACATATTTGAACAAATTTATAAGCAGACATTAAAGCCTGAGACCAGATACAAAGATGCAACCATCCTTATACAAAACATCGTGGAAAACACAAGAGTAGAAGCCTAACCGGGACTATGTAAAGACAAAAAATGTTCCAGCAGGCCCAGAAGAGGATTCTCTTGACCTTAATGGCTAAGTTTTCATATAAGTTCCTAGAATGTAGAAACTAGAATTTGATTGCAGAGCACTATAATAATATTTGAAGTCTGTTATATTATTCCAGGCTTTATTAGCAATAGAGCAAGTGTATTTTAATTACATACTATTGGCCCAGTAACTCTTCATGCAAGTTTGTCGTATTCAGAAAGTCCCAAGTTAATTAATTCCTCTGGATCAGTGTCTCTCAAACTTTAGTACATATTAGAATCACTTGGAGGACTTGTTAAAACATAGATTTCTGGGATCCCTCCCCAGAATTTCTGGCTCATTGTGTGGAGTGGTGCCTGAGATTGGCATTTCTGAACAGTTCCCAGGTGATGCCAAGGCTGCCTGCCTGGGGTCCATATTTTAGGAACTGTTAGGCATATTTAGGCATATGTAGATACCTGGATTGGATGAGTTGAACTTCAGTTAAGATTGTGATAAGCAGACTACATTTCAAATCTTCTCATCTTTTCTATCTGTGTTGTTACTTACCATTGCTATCCAATCCTCCATTAGTGTCACCTGAAGTATAAGAGCCTCCAAACTGGTCTCCAACATCCTTTCTTGCCTTCCTCCAATTTATCCTTTACAGAGCAGCCAGGATTATCTTTTTAAAGCCTAAATCAGATCATTTTACTCTCTTGCTTAAAGCTCTTTGAACACTTTTAGTAGCACGAACTCCATAACACCCAGTCTTTGACCCATGGCTCTCCAGGGCTTCCGTGATTTGGTCCCTGTCCATCTTTCTATCTTTATCTCCATCTCCTGCCTTCCTCCCTGTGATTCACTAAGGTTTTGTCACACTGACATGCTTTCAGCTCCTTCAAACACATCAACATTTTCTCCCTTGAGATTTTTAACTCCCAGCCCCTGGCATGCCCTTTGCCGCCATAACCTCTCTTCATCTACTCTATGTCTGGCTAGATCTTCCTTTTCTTTCAGATGTCAGCTTAAATATTATCTACACAAAAAACATCTTTTTTGATCATACACAATTAAAGTATGTCCCTCCTTTTATCCTGTTTCTTATTAGACTTTATTATATTCTTTTATTGCCTTTACCACAGTTGTTTACTTTTCTCATTAGGCTCTAACTTGCTTGAGAATGGGACCATGTCAACACAGTGCCCGAGAGACACTAAGTATTTGATTTGTTGAATCACTGAAGACATAAGAGCAAACAAGCTGTTACTGAGTAATATTTATTCCCTGGGTTCAACTAGAGTAAGGAACCTGTCACTTGGGATGTTGAAACTTTAATTAATGCTACTTGATGACTTTGCTCTGAGTTCTACCCATCCTTCCATCCCTGACTTGTGAAATTTTTGGTGGCCACCTTCAGCATGATTAGCATTAAATCACAAGGCTTCACATCATTGCTTCACTTCTACCTCATGCTATTCCAAAGAGCCTCCTGAGAGGGCTTCCCTAAGAGCTGAGAAAATTGAGAGGCTTTTATTAGATCCAAGTGTGTCCAGAACTAGAGAAGAAATGATCCTTTGGCAGTTTAGACTACATCAAAGACCACATTAGGATATTGTATTTAGTTTGGTATAAAGAAAAGTTGGAGCCGATTCAATAGAAGGAAGCCAGTACAGTCCAGAATTTGAGAAGTCTGTCACAGAAAGAGCAGTGAATAACTGGGAGAAACCTGTGAAGGAAGAAGCTGTCATCTTGGAAAAGAATGAAGCTTGTACTAACTTGTCCTAGATGGAATGGCATATATTAGATAGAAGTTATAGGGAAGTGGATTTTGAGTCAACGTAAGAAGACATTTTCAACAAGTAGAGTTGTTGATAAATAGAATGAATTTACCTTGTGAGTGAGTGAAATTCTCTCATAACTGGAAGTGTTCAGACAGAAACAGTGAAAAAGGTGAGAGGAAGAAGGGAATTAACATTTACTGTGAACTAGTTACTTTACCTCTGTAGTTATATGGAGGAAATCTTATTTTCCTGGCAGAAGACTTTTCCAAATCCGTACCATCTTCCTGGTGGAGGGGATATTTCGAGATGCCTCTTGGATTGGGTGTGGTGGGTGAGATGCTCACAGAACATGTTTGAGTCACAGTAGATGATCATGGCTCAGTTGACTAACAAGCTTTTATTTTGCTGAATTTTATTTGTAAACTGAAGAGATAACTCAATATTTCAAAATAATCAAAGAAGGGTGAGGAAGATTTTTAGGGAGATTAATTTAGGGAAGAAAACAATGTGAGATGAGGTAGCTGCCAGAGGAGAGAAATTCTGAGGGAAAAACAGAGATACTTGATGGGAATTTGATGATGTTTCTGCTGTGGGTCTACAGTATAAAATCATTTTTTCCCCCATCTCCCCATATAATTTCTGCAAAATATATATTTTTTTGTTAATGAACTGTGGCTTTGGCTACATTTTATAGAAATCAATAAATACTAAATTTAGCCCTAAAACTGGTTCACAGCAACCACGGTGGACCATGGAAAAACACACCTGTGTCACACATCTCAATTCTCATAGCAACAGGATGCAGCGAGCAATTCTGTCTTCATATACAGATGAAGAAAATGAGGTCCAGGGAAATCGAAATCAGTAGGTTATTTATCTTATTTTTACTGTAACAGAGGCAACTTGAAAGAAATTCATTCCTTGGATATAAGTGCACTGAAATGGCTTCCAGGATGTGAGAATGGACACACATTGGTGTGTATTGAATCAAATCTGCCAGATTATCTTACAAATCTGCCAGATTATCTTCAATATCTTTTATTTCTGAAAATTTCATGGAGCAGGAAAGAGTGTCCAAGAGTGATCTCTCTGATAATACATGAATAAAGAGTTGTAGTAGTGATGCAAATAGAGATTACGAGGTAGTGACTTCGTAGGACTGGGTGCTATAGACAGGGCTGGCTTTGTGTGTAAGTCCAGTTCAGTCATACAAAACCGATGCTTATAAGGAGCCTACCCTTGATTTAGTGCTCTGCTCTTGCTATCTTGAAATTCTTAATAATTTGAATTTTTTAATAATTTTTGAATAAGGAATCTTGCATTTTTATTTGCACTGAGCCCACAAATTATATAGCTGATCCTGGGTACAGTCAAAGAAGTTTTATACTTGGTACTGGCACATTATCCAAAGAGCCTAACAATGTTTTAGAGGCCACCGAATCTTGATCTTAGAAGGGACCTTGGCCTAGCACCCAATTTAGTAGTTTTCACTACTTTCTATTTAGCAGAATCACCTAAAGAACTTTTGAAAAATATGTATATCTGTGTCCCAAACCCCAAAATACCAGATTTAATTGGTGTGGGTGGGACATCATCTTTTTTAAAAAGCTCTCCAGCTTATTCTAAAAACTACTGACCTAATTCATTGGTACCTACTATTATATGGTTATGCCTGATTTGTTAAACTTCATTTACTCATTCAACAAATGTTGACTACGTTTCTACTCTGTGTAGAACATTGTAATAAGTTTTATAGGGCATAGGTAGATGAATAAACAAAGGTCATTGTCATCAAGAATCTAATAATATAACACATTTTCTAAGTGCTTTGACCTCCCAGTCCATCTCTCTGGTTCTCTTGCTTCCTTCCTCGCTCTTTCCAGGCTGAGTCTTTAGCATCGTTATACAATTTCTTTTCCCTGAAAGGTCCAAAAGCTTTAAATAATGTAACTTTTTTTCTCATCAAAATGTTTGGGCTCCCAATGTAATCCACATCCCTGCCTTTAGGTACTACTATACTCCTAGAGAACTGGCATATACATTTATAAAGGCCCATTGTTAGAAGAAATTTACCTTGACAATAAGCAGTCCCAATCTTTATAGGCATGTTTCAGAGCAAAGCTCACTCATTTTGTCTCCTATAAGAGCTCCTCGTCATCACCACCTGGGTTGTAATTGAAAGTTTAGGTGTTTTTTGCAGTCATTTTCCTTGGCATGAAAGCAGCAGGGGATGTCCTCCAATCATATAAATGCAACGTGGTGTGTGGCACAGCCCCTATTTTTAATCTCAAAAGGAGTGTTTATTGTTAACATTTGGGAGGATGGAGGATAGGGAATTAATTCTTTGTGTTTCTCTTTCTTGGGTATTTTCTTAACTACAGGAGACATGAAAGGCTCTTGTTGTGACCAAAAACCAATTATAAATCTGTTTAGGAATTCATTTTTCATCTATTCCTAGCCCCACATTCCCTGACTCCCCATACTAGTTTAGGATTCATGACCATCCTTTTCTGAGGACCTCCTGCCTCGGCCACAAGTACTATGGGGAATGCTCACAGCTTCTTCATGAAGGATTATTTAGAGCTCTAATGACTGTGAAAGGAATAGTTTTACTTAATTCTTGGTCCATACAGGGAGTGGGCCTATAGTTTTAGGGCTTTGAAGAAGAGTCTACTGGGTGAATGTCCTCTCTCCTTGATCACCACCTTCTTTACACATATCTTTTCATATGGCCTGCAGTCAGATACCTCAAACCCTCACCTGGGAAACTCAACTATATCCAACAGTAGGAGAAAGTCCACTGGCCTGCCTACATCCAGCCATGGTTGTTTGCCTCTCCTAAATCAGTGCTAATTCCAGAAAGAGGGGTGGGGCTCTGGCTCCCTGAGAGAGCCAAGGGCATATCCAGCTTTTGTGTGGTCAGGAGTATATATAGTTTTGAGGCTCCCTCTTTGTTCTAGAAAAAGAAGACAAAATTATGAATTAAAAATTAGGTAAATGATTCAACGATAAAAGAACTCACAATTAATTACTAGAGTCTTGGTGGCCCAGCAATTCTTTAGATCTTTTTAAGGCAATTTACCAGAAATGCTTACATCAAAATGCTCTCTGATTGCCACCTGGCTTCTCCTTACCACTTAGAATGCTTCACACTTCCTAGCACCTCACAGCCCTCATGAGACTCTGAGCAGGTGCAGGGACCTGAGGCAGAAGCTTCCTTAACTTCAGGGTGAAATATTCCAATTGTTTCCTGTTCTCATCAGCCAGGGACAAGAGGCTGATTCATGCTGGTTTATTTACAAGGTGGTACCTCTAGCTGAAGTGAGGACTTCTTTCTGTTAGAGATACATGGCCTTCTGTCATATGAAGAAAGACTATTTCTGTTCTTAACAGAACTCTGATTTTTACCACTTCTTAGTTATAAGTCTCAGCATTTTCGTGTTCCTCCCTGGTTCTGGCTTAGATTACAAGAGCTTGTATTTATTTTAAATGTCTTCCACTGCCACACAGATGGAGAAACATCAACTCTTGGTTCCAAATTTACCCCCTAAAAGAAGAATGTTCTAGTTCTTCCTGCCATATGTGTGCCGCTGACTCAGAGAGCAAGAATGTGGTGGGAAAACAGACTGTGTTTACAGATGTCTTCTGCATGGCCTGTGCATCTCATAGACACACTGGCAACACATACCAGCACACACATGCCATCTATGTGCTCTGAAATGACTTCCAGGGTGTGAGAATGGACACGCATTGGTGTGTATTGAATGCATTGGGACTTTATCCTGGCCGAGGAAATTCTGTAAACACCTAATGGTGGAAAACACAGACTTTAAAATAGTTTAAAACTATAATTGTTTGTAAACTCTAGTAAAGCTAGAACTGGTTCTCTTTAAATGAGGCAAGAGTGTAACATCCAAGATTCATACCACGCCAAAATTCTCTGGAGTATGAGTGATGGTAAGAAAGGCTATTAGGTTAACAAGAACATCAAATGGATAGAATAATCTTTTATTTCTCTCTCTCAGTGGAGGTTCTGTTTTGAATCTGCTGGAGTCTAATAATTAGTTGGTGTTGCTCTGAATTGTATCTGACATGTCTTTTCATGTTAGCTTTGCTGCATCTTATGCTTTAGGCTTTTGCAAGCTTCTCTGGATTAATGGATGGGGAGGGAGAATAAAAGGGTACTACCCATGGTGCCCAGAAGCAAAAGGAAAGCAAGTGAGAAGAAGGTGCATGTGGATGGAATTCCGAGAAGGGCCCAAGCCATTCAGACTTAAGAACTGCTAAGTCTCAAAGGAGATACTTCTAGCATCTAGCAGGCATCTGGTAACCTAACCTCTCTGTATCGCACATCCACCCCACCCACCTTTCCACTGGGAGTGTCAAAGTACATAATGAAGCTCCCTGTCTTCCATAAAGAAGTATCCTGCTTAGTATATGTAAACACAACACCTTGATCTTTTTTGTTTTGGAAAATAAAAACAAAACAAAATATCCAAAAT